>NW_025334009.1:31538438-32738438 GCF_019186645.2 Phyllostomus hastatus | reverse complement strand
AAAAAGTTTAAAATGGAACTGCCTTTTAACCCAGCAATTTCATTGCTGGAATTATACTCTGATAATCCTGAAACACTAATTCAGAAGAATCTCTGGACTCCAGTGTTCATAGAAGCACAGTTTATAATAGCCCAGTGCTGGAAGCAGCCTAGGTATCCATCAGTAAAAGAGTAGATGAATAAACAGTAGTGCATTTAAACAATGAAACACTACGCAGCAGGAAGAAGGAACTCCTATTCTTTATCATAGCATGGATGGAACTGGAGAACATTATGCTAAGTAAAATTAGTCAGGCAATGAAAGTCAAATACCGTATGGTCTCACCTGTAAGTGCACTTAATCAACAAAACAAACAAGCAAGCAACATATAACCAGAAACATTGAAATAAAGAACAAACTGACAGTGACCAGAGGGGAGGGGGAAGGGAGATAACTGGGGAAAGAAAGGAAAGGATAGTCAAGAAACATGTATAAAGTACTCATGGACAAAGCCAAAGGGTGGGGGAAGGATGAAGGGTGGGAGGTGGGGGTGGGGAGAAAGTGGTGGTGGGAAAATGCAGGCAGCTGTATTAAAATAACAATTAAAAAGATTAAAAAGGGGGGAAGGTATTAATTTTGATTGATTCACACCAGATGGCTATTATTGTGTTGGCTGTTGTCCTTTTTCTATTTGACAGTCTAATAGAAAAGAGGTCAGTGCTCCTGACTAGTTAATCAAGTAGTGTATGTTTTAAAAATTCTTGCGGCACACCAGTTGAAAATATCTGGTCTGGAATTTATAATATTAAGGATATACAATTTTTTTAATTTCTTTGCTTAGTTTTAATACTTGCTTGTTTATACAGGAGTAAGCTTTCCAACATTTTTTCCTGTTAGTTTACTTTCATTAAGAGTGTTTTCAAACCATCTGAGGTCTTGTTTCCCCAAAACTATCTTACTTTCATCCTGAATTTAGAAAATGGTTTTGCTGGTTTCAAAAGTCCATTTTAAAGGTACTTTTCTGCATTTTCATTGGAGGAGAACATGTCTTATTTAAATATGCATGATGAGCAGACTATGTCTTATTTAAAAGGTACAGTTACGGTTCTGCAGCTATGTTGGATATCCTAATTCATTAGGTGTATTTGACTTTTTGTGGATTCCTTTGAGAACCTTCCCCACTTGAAGTATTTACAGCTAGTTTTCAGAGTAGTCAATGCCCCCTTTGGCTTATTTACTTTGTAATTCAGCCCCTGGCATTCATGTTTCCCCTGTAGGAGTTGCTTGCCCTGTAGGTACTCTTAGTGGCCAAAGTCTTTTCAAACTATTCAGGCTTGCCCCCTTTAAGTGTTCCACATCCAGTGTACAGGAAAGATGGACCACTTATCGATAAAGGAAGTACAACTCTGTTGTCATAACTCTCTCCTCTTAATTTACGATAGGTTGCTCCAGTCAAATTTTCTCATTTAGATCTTTCAAGCCCTGTACAAAGTACCATTTCCTAAACTTCTTCACAATTATAAGGGGTGTTTATAAATGTTCCATAGTAATTCTATGAGACTTTATGGTCCAGATTGGCTTGAAAGAAGATTTCAGTGTACCACAGCCCTGACAACTTGACTTTGAAAGAAATGTGTTTAAAGAAATGTGCTTTGCCCATTAAAATGTTCAGTCCTATATTTCTGTTTGTATAGTATTTTTGTAAGTAATGAGCTGAGGAACATAAAACCAGCTTTTCAGGCTTTTATATCATTTACTCGAAATAATCTAGCCTTATTTTTCTTGGCTTATGGGATACCTACTTCCCAAAATAACAGTAAAGTCAAATTTAACGTACTACTATACCATCTTTAAATTTTTTTTCTGTTTATCTGTTCATTCTTCCTTTGGAATAGATTTATTTTCTTCTCATTTATGAGTTTAAGTTCCTGAGATGTCTTATTAAAATTTTATTCCTATGAGTTTAACTTTCTCCTGAAGGAATTAGCTAATTGAGCTGATAATATTTAATTGGGTGAGAGGGTCAAAACTTTAGCCTTAGCCTTGTGCCCATCCTTATAATTTAGGGGTATGAGTTGGGCATGGCCAAAGGTTACTCCAATTTTATGTGTATTTGACAGATCCCTCAACTGCCTCCTAGCTTCTGAGACATCTCCACAATTGAATTTTGGGGAATGAGCTTAAACCTCTACATGTTGTCAAGAACCTGTACAGATAAGAGTTCTATATTTCATTTAGTCATTGCTAATCTATACTAACAGCAGACATTTTTAAGGATGTGAATAGTCAGCAAATAGATTTTTCTTTTTTGGAAAAAATACTTACGGACACAATGGGAAAAAATGGCTCAAACCGTAAGAATACATGAATGGGAAGGTAAAGAAATTGCTGTTGGTAAAGAATTGGTTGTGACTGCTGAATCAATTTTATTTAAAAAGACTAGCCCTGGCCAATGTGTCTTAGTTGGTTAGTTTTCCAGTACACAGAAAGATCAAGGGTTCTATTACTGGCCAGGGCACATTCCTCAGTTACAGGTTTGGTCCCTGATTGGGGCGCCTAGGAGATGCAAATGATTTACGTTTCTCTGTCAAGTCAGTATTTCGTTCCCTTTCTGTCTCCTTCCCTGCCCCCCTTGAAGCAGTTCCTCAGGTGAAGATGAAAAAAAGTAAATTAAAAGACTAAATTGTATTGTAAATATGGTGATAAAACGATTTAAAATAGTTATAGAGAGAAGCATTACATACATACATAATTTAACTATGAAAAAAGAACAAATATATTTCTGGTGCCTATCAACAAAAATCTCATATACAATTAAAGGACTTGAACTAACTTTACCTAAAAATATTACAAGATATTAAAGTCATTGTCTGTGGTATGTGTGGGAAGAATTGTGGATAATTTCTTTTCTTTTATCTGTATTTTCTGAATTTATATAATGTTAGGAGAAATACTTTTTTCAAAATAAGATTAAAAGATGAAAATATAATCAGTATACCTTGAGCTTTTATAATGAACTTTATAAAACTTAAAGTTAGAACTGGAAAATAAACATTTGTTTTGACTCAGATGCTACTTTCTGAATTTTTCAGTGGAAGTGAAGAAGCACTTTCCAATGAAGACTGTGAAAATGTTTACCATTTGGTGTACTCAGCACATCGCCCTGTTGCTGTGGCAGCTGGAGAATTCCTTCACAAAAAGTAAGTCAATTATCTTTGAAACAAGGTTCCACTTTTATATTTTGTTTTTGTTGTTATTTTTTGAGTTAAGAGAAGAGTAATGGGGACTGAAAACAATGCTAGAAGTGGCCATTTCAAGTTCTAGGGTATGTAATATCCTCACAGACTATGTGCACATCATGAATCACAACTCTGGGAAAGATGTTCTTTGTGACATACCCTTTTTCCTGAAATTTAAAAGGATGGTTCCCCTGTAGGGATATGAATGTAACATGAAATGTATAAAAGTTCCCCCTGGTAATTGATATTTTATTTCATCAGTGTTTTCTCCTTTTAAAATTCTGAGTTCTCATCTTATCTTCCCAACATTTGTAATCGAATATCACCTTCAAAATGCTGAACTTTTCATCTTCCTTTTTCCTTTTCTTTCTATTGAGATGATGATTATTTTAATCAGGAATCCATAGCAATTCTGAAAATTTAAAGCTTAAACACTTAAGGTTTAATCAGTGCAAAACCTCATCTACGTTTGTGACAAAACATAGAGCTAATGAAAGTTTATGAATATAATTAAACATTCTTCTGAAATACATTTGTGATCATGGTCTACTATATATATGTATCTACTATATATTAGTCTACTATATAATTTATTAGTATATTAGTTCATTCTTAAAATATAAACATTTTTTGTGTGTTTTGCTTTGTTTTTTAATTTGTAGATTTAATTAAGGCACTGGATGATTGGGTGGTAAATCCAAAAGTCTAGTACATGTTGTAATTTGTGACTAATATGTGATACAAATCATGCACTGGGCTACTGTTATACATGGATGATTAACTTTGATAATGAGCAGGCCTCCATCCAGCATCTGCATCTCAGTGCTGCAATAACAATCTGCTCCCTACTCAGTGCTACCTTTCAAAGTTGTATCTATGTGAAAAAATTTGTTAAGAAGGAAGCTGGCTACTAGTGTGTGATGGTAATTAAAGTGGGAAAGAAAGTCAAGATTTTCAGGCATGACTTTTAAATTAATATATTGAATTTACCAGTGACTCTGACATCTATGGCTAATAGTATAGTGCTATTTCAATATTTCTCTTCAGGTATTCTTGTCACAAATACTAATGATATATAGTAGTTGTAACTTCTCTGCATTTGCCAAGACTATAATATTCTAGTTAGTTTCTGTTGTGTACTTAACTTTTCAAAAGGCTTTGTGTGTTTAGAAAAACTTCATTGTTTCTGTATTTTAAAAAAAACAAAATTAAAAGGTTTGTTCTCTCCAGAAAAGAGACAGTAAATTGGCAGCACTTGAATCAGAAAGAGCCTTTTTTCCATATTGCATATTCCTAAGTGTGAAAATATGTGCAAAAAATGTTTTTATATACTGATGATCTGTAGAATTTTCTCATTATATTTTCATTTTTTAAATATATTTTATTGATTGTGCTATTAAAATTGTCTGATTTTTTTTCTCTCCTTTATTCCCCTCCATCCTGTACCCCCTCACGCACCAGCATTCCCCACATCGAGTTCATGTCCATGGGTCATACATATAAGTTCTTTGGCGTCTCCATTTCCTATAATATTCTTAATTTCCCCCTGTGTATTTTATACCTACCATTTATGCTTCTTATCCCCTATACCTTTTCTCCCATTCTCTCCCCCATACCACCAGCTGTAACCCCCCCCATGTGATCTCTTGATTTCTATGAATCTGTTCCTGTTCTAGTTGTTTGCTTAGTTCATTTTTGTTTTTGTTTTTTTAGGTTCAGTTGTTGATAGTTGTGAGTTTATTATCATTTTACTGTTCATATTTATAATCATCTTCTTTTTCTTATGTAAGTCCCTTTAACATTCCATATAATGATGACTTGGTGACGATGAATACCTTTCATTTTTTTCTTCTCTGGAAAGCTCTTTATGTGCTCTTTGATTCTAAATGATAGCTTTGCTGGGTAGAGCAATCTTGGCTATAGGTCCCTGCTTCTCTTAAATTCGAATATTTCTTGTCAGTCCATTATAGCCTCCAAAGTTTCTTTAGAGAAATCAGCTGATAGTCTATGGGAACTCCCCTGTAGGCAACTAACTTATTTTCTCTTGCTGTTTTTAGGATTGTCCCTTTATTATTAGCCTTTGACATTTTAGTGATGATAGTATTTTGGGGTGGGGCCTCTTGGTATCCATCTTGTTTGGGACTCTCTGTGCTTCCTGGACTTGCATGTCTATTTCCTTCCCCAAATTAAGGCAGTTTTCTTCCATTGTGTTTTCAAATAGATTTCCAATTTCTTGTTCTTTCTCTTCTCCTTCTGGCACCCCTATGATGCGAATGTTGTACCTCTTGAAGTTGTCCCAGAGTCTGCTTATCATAGTAACCTCATTATTATTGGATTCCTTTTTCTTCTTGTTCTGAATGGTTATTTTTTATTTCCTTATGTTCCAAATGATTGATTTGATTCTCAGCTTCATCAGCTCTGCTGTTGTAAATTTTTCTTTATTTCACTTAATGTAACCTTCGTTTCTGACTGGATCTATATTCTGCTGTTGAGGTCCTCACTGAGTTTCTTGATCATTTTTATAACCAGTGTTTTGAACTCTGCGTCTGATAGATTGTTTATCTCCATTTTGTTTAGCTCTTTTTCTGGAGTTTTGACCTGTTTCTTTGTCTCCTTATTTTGGCAGCCTCTCTGTGTTTGTTTCTATGTATTAGGTAGAGCTGCTCTGAATTGGTGTCTTGGTAGTGTGGCCTAATGTAGTAGGTGTCCTGTAGGGTCCAGCCTCCCTTATCACCTAAGCTGAATACTCAAAGTGGGCCCTTAAGAGTTAGCTAGCTACACCTTCCTCTTGTTGAACCGTACTTGTTGGTGGCAGATCAGTGGGAGGGATTTGCCCAGGCCATCAGCTGCAAGGACTGGCTGTGACCACTGACCACCAGCCTTTGCCCTCCATGGGAGATCAGCTTTGCAAGGGCAGGGTAGTGGTTCTCTGACATGGTCTGTAGCTGTCTACTGGGTGTGCTGGCTCTGGGTTTCCCCGGGTGGTGCTGGCTAAGGTTATCCCCAACCTGTGTGTCGCCTGGGGGCCACCCTACCTGAGCTATAAAGCAATCGAGGTGGCTGCTACTTGTGCTGGGCTTGGAGATGTGCTGCAAAACCAAGCTATGAATCTAGGGTGGCTGCTGTTAGTTCCAGGCCTGGGGCTCACTGAGGCTAGTTGTTGCTTTTTGGAGAAGATTTAGGAAGTTGGGAAGCATGAGCCAAGACCAGGCACTATGGAAAGCAGCTTTTGTGGGCCCATAAGTTGGGTGGGTTGGAGTCTGGGAATCTCTTCATATTGGGCCAAATAGTGTTAACCAGGTTGATGGAGTGTTAGATATGGCACCAGCTTGCTAGCCTGCATGGGGGAGGTGTTTGGAAAGGGACAGCAATAGCCTGTACTCAGTATGATGCCAGATACTTCATTTCCTTCCTATATGCCATTGGTGCTTTTCAAGGTGCCCTAGTGCTGGAGCTCAGAAAGTGAGTCTGAGTAGGTGAGTCCATGTGTGATTTCTTTAAGTGGAGTTGCTTGGGGCTCCAGCAGGTTCTTCATCCACTCCATTCCCACTGGTTTTTGCAGTCAGAAATTGTAGGGAGTTACCTTCCTGGCACTGGAACCCTGAGCTGTGGGGCCTGTTGTGGGGCTGGGATTCCTAGCTCCCAAGACATGTCTCCCAAATTTTTTTCTACCACACGTGGGTGAGGGACCAGTCTGTTCCACATCTGTCCCCACTACCAGTCTGGATGGATGAGGTTTCTTTAATTGAAAAATGGTCAGACTTTCATTCAACTTGATTTCTGACAGTTTTGAGTGATGGTGATTCTATATTTTAGTTGTAATTTTAATGTGGTTATTCAAAGAAGTGAGCCATGTCTGCCTACACCTGTTTTGACTAGAAGTCCTTAATGACTTTTTTGGACAGTCTCCCATAATTTAATACTCTGGTTTTTAAAAAATTTTAACAAGGATCCCTGGCTGGTGTGGCTCAGTGGATTGATCACCGGGCTGTGAACCAAAGAGTCACCAGTTCAATTCCCAGTCAGGGCACATGCCTGGGTTGTGGGCCAGGTCTCCAGTTGGGGACACACAAGAAGCAACCACACATCATTGTTTCTCTTCCTCTCTCTCTCCCCATTTTCCCCTCTCTCTAAAAATAAATAAATAAAATCTTTTTTAAAAATAAAAATTTTAACAAGGAAGCTATAGAGTAGCCCCCATAATTCTATAATTAAGTTTCTTTTAAATGCATGCATGCACATACACTCATGGTTGTTTTGTAGTCTAGTTTATGAGCTACACTAAGTATCCAAAAAGTATATTAAAACGTGCCTGAAATGAATGTAAATATGTCATCATATATTCTGCATTTTAATATTTGAACTATTAAGCTAATTCTTTAGTACCTTATATTTACTTACAGTGAATACAATTATCCAATTTTGTACATTTTAGTAATACAGAAGCATTGCATTTTCCATTTGTTTCCCCTCTGAAAGCCACCCAAATAAAGAAAACTTTCTCTTAAGACCATCTGATAGCTATTCCAGTATACTTCAAGATAATACTAGAGCCCTGGCTGGTTTTCAGTTGGACGCTCCATTGGGTCTTGTACAGGAGCAAACCAACTCATTGGTAATCTCTTTCTCTCTCCTCTGCCACCATCTCTCTAAATCCAATAAAAATTTACCCTTGGGTGAGGATTAAAAAGTAAAGATAATACTTTAGTCTCCCCCTTCTTTATACTCTCTCCTCCCCCTGATAAATATTCAGCTTCTGTGTATTTATTTTCTGCTTGAGATTGGTTTATTTTTATGACACCTGAAATTATTCTTTATTCACTTATTATATCCTCTCATCGAATACAACCATTATGATGTCCATATCTAAATTAGCACTTATATCCCCATCCCTAGTTCCTTGTTTTTTCTCATACCAACTGAGATAGTATACATTATATTTATCTACTGTTTCTCTTCAACCACCAGAGTGAGCTCAGTGAAAACAGCTATTTTGTCTTTGTTCACTGTTTTATTTTTTTTACCTGGAACAAAACCTGGGATTAAGGCATCTTTAGCAGTCTTTAAATTTTGTTAAAATAAATCTTTTTAGCAAATTAAAATTTTCAGGGCATTTCTTTGCCATATTTTAGAAGTTTTGTCATAAAGTATTATTTTAATAAAGTTAATGTTTGTGTCATTTTACTCAATACTATTGAGCTAGTACTGTTTTTAAGTAATAAGCACGAAAGAATGCAAGAAGTAATGATTAAAAGTATGAATTTTTAAATTATTTCTGGAACATTTGATTAAATGCTGTAATTACTTGAGTGTGAAATCAATATGCAAGCAAATAGAAGTCTTTAAAACTATATACTGTAGTATCTTTCATATAATAAAAATCGTTTATATTTTTTATAAGAATTTTAACATCGATTAGTCATCAGTAAAAAAACTTCCTTTTATACTTCGGTTGAATTGTATTAACTTGTTCAGATATAAACTATTTTATCTATAAAAACATCATTTGCATACTCATGTTGAATTATATCAGTATCCTGATTTTTTAAAATATTTTTTAACACTGAAATAATTTGTACAGTGAAGAAAAAAGTGAAGTTTATATCCATAATTTGTAATGTTCTTGTTTTGTTACTTATTTCTAGGCTATTTAGCAGACATGACCCACAAGCAGAAGAAGCATTAGCAAAGAGGAGGGGAAGGAACAGTCCAAATGGGAATCTCATTAGGATGCTGGTTCTTTTCTTTCTTGAAAGTGAGGTAAATTTTTAACATAAGTATTTTGGGTTTTGCTTTAGATTACATACTAAATAAAATTGTTATTTATTATAATTAATTTGTGCTGGCATTGGGGTGTTGACTTCCCCAAGATTGAATTAAGACGAAACAGTTTTCAGACATGTTTTATTAAGCTTATGCTTAAACACAAGGAAGATGGCACAGAAGAAAGGAGGAAGGTCCTCTGAACTGCCTGTGGGGGAGGTGGCAGTGGCTCTACTTGACTCCTTTTATGACCTGGGGACAAAGTAGGCTTGCGTGAAAACACAGGCTATATCAAAAAAGTAGGCTTTTGGAATATTCCAGGTCAGTTTAGGAAAAGTAAACAGATATTAGGGAGATAAAATTTGGGGGGGGGGTTGTTTTGGTGTGTGTGTGTTTGTTTATTTGTTTAGCAGGGAGTGGAGAGGTAATGACGTTCTGGTTACCAGGTCTTAACTTGGCTTTCTGTCCAAGCAAGGTAGTTTTGGGGAGGGGGGTTTAATTCATGTTCCCATGTCACTATACTATCTCAAATTGGTATTTTCCTTTTTCCTTTTTTTTTAGATTTTATTTATTTATTTTTAGAGAGGGAAGAGAGGGAGAAAGAGAGAGAGAGAGAGAAACATCAATGTGCGGGGACCATGGCCTGCAACCCAGGCATGTGCCCTGACTGGGAATCGAACCTGCGATGCTTTGGTTCGCAGCCCGCGCTCAATCCACTGAGCTACGCCAGCCAAGGCTCTTCTTCCTTTTTTAAAATTATATTTTACTTATTATGGTATTACAGTTATCCTGATTTTCTTCCTTTGCTTCCCTCCAGCCAGCACCCCGACTCTCTCAGGCAATCTCCCCACCTTTTTTGATGTCCGTGGCTCATGCATATAAATTTTCTGACTCCTCAATTTTCTGTACTGTATTCCCATAGCTTCTGTAACTACCTCTTTGTACTTCTTAACCCCCTAACCTCTTTGCCCATTCCCTCATACCTCCCTCCCATCTGGCAACCATAAAAATACTCTCTGTATCCATGCTTCTCTCTCTGTTCTTGTTTGCTTAGTTTGTTTTTTAGATCCAATTGTTAATAGATACATATTTTTTTACCATTTTATTGTTCATAGTTTTAATCTTTTCCTTACATAAGTCCCTTTAACATTCCATATAATGATGACTTGGTGATGATGAATACCTTTCATTTTTTTCTTCTCTGGAAAGCTCTTTATGTGCTCTTTGATTCTAAATGATAGCTTTGCTGGGTAGAGCAATCTTGGCTATAGGTCCCTGCTTCTCTTAAATTCGAATATTTCTTGTCAGTCCATTATAGCCTCCAAAGTTTCTTTAGAGAAATCAGCTGATAGTCTATGGGAACTCCCCTGTAGGCAACTAACTTATTTTCTCTTGCTGTTTTTAGGATTGTCCCTTTATTATTAGCCTTTGACATTTTAGTGATGATAGTATTTTGGGGTGGGGCCTCTTGGTATCCATCTTGTTTGGGACTCTCTGTGCTTCCTGGACTTGCATGTCTATTTCCTTCCCCAAATTAAGGCAGTTTTCTTCCATTGTGTTTTCAAATAGATTTCCAATTTCTTGTTCTTTCTCTTCTCCTTCTGGCACCCCTATGATGCGAATGTTGTACCTCTTGAAGTTGTCCCAGAGTCTGCTTATCATAGTAACCTCATTATTATTGGATTCCTTTTTCTTCTTGTTCTGAATGGTTATTTTTTATTTCCTTATGTTCCAAATGATTGATTTGATTCTCAGCTTCATCAGCTCTGCTGTTGTAAATTTTTCTTTATTTCACTTAATGTAACCTTCGTTTCTGACTGGATCTATATTCTGCTGTTGAGGTCCTCACTAAGTTTTTACAGTAGTGCATACTTATTGTTGCTCTGTGTTTTTCTCGAATTTTTTCCTGTAGTTTTTAAATGATACTACTTGAACAGTTTTTGAATGTTGTCATGTGTTAAAATTATTTGTCCTGTCTTGTTTATTATACTGTTTAATGAGAAAGAAAAATATGGTTGGGATGAGAGTAAAAGACAGAAAACTGTACTTGAACAACAATTAAAATCTTTAAAAAGATAGAAAGAAAAAAAGAAAAATATGAATGTAAATGATCTGAACTATAGTTTTACAAGCTCCATAGCAGTATTTCCATGTGAATGATCACTTAATAATTTATTATTAATAATATTCATAATGTATTATGTATCAGAATGTGCATAAGTAAAGTTTGATTTGTTCACTAAAATGCTACTTCCTTTTACTGTTACAATATTGAAAAACAACAAGCTAAACCTCTAAAGAGAACCTAAATGAACAGGCTGTTTTACCTAACTTAGAAATGGGTGGGAAAAGGGTCAGTACGAAAGTGGAGAAAATCTAGAAATTTGGGGTTTTTAATTTTACTTTGTAAAAAGCATTTTTGGTTTGTGTTGTAATATTCTGGAAGAAAAGCAACTTCAAAGATTCTGTAACTGCTCAAGTTTTAAAGGTGCTAGAGAAACTCTGTTGTAATGAAAAATAGAGGGACAAAAATTATATAAAAATTAAAATTAGAAGTAAGAACTGAGTCAGTGGAAAGTGAGGGGTTTAGGACAAAGTGGAGCACAAAAGTAGTGGAGTTGCCAATATTTGTTTAAGCAAATGGGGAATAAATAGAGAAAGAATAAAGTCAGGTGCAAATCTAGCTGATGAGTTGCATTTGAGGTAAGGATGAGGTAAGGATGTTAATAACAGTTTTAAATATGTCTATAAATTATGTGGGTATCTTGTTAAAATGGCTGTTCTGATTCAGTAGCTCTGGGATGGGGCCTGAGATGCTTCATTTCTAACAAGCTCTTTTAGATAATTTTTACGCTTCTCGTGAAGGGACCACACTTGGCCGAATTTGGGTTTGAATCACTTTTTTTCTTTCAAAAGAAAATGTGGATATGTTATGGGTAAAATAAAATATTACTATAAATGTTTGAGATGAAACATTAAATACTCATGTGAAACCATACTCATACTCATGTGAAACCATATCAAAATATACCCTTAGTCTCCTTAGGATTTAGAGGAACATGGTTAAAAGTACTATGCAACAATTCAGTGCTGTATGAAAATTTGACTTTAGTAGCAACAGTAGATTAAAAAATCATATGGATGCAACATACAAATACTATTTACATTGCTTACTAAAAGGTTAGAGAGTGTGCCTTGGCCAGATGGCACAGTTGTTTGGAGTATCATCCCATGCACCAAAAGGTTGTGGGTTTAATCCCCAGTGGGGGCTTTGTTGGGTAGCAGCTGATTGATGTTTATCTCCCTGTTTTTCTCTCGCCCTTCCACTGTCTCTAAAATCAATAAAAATCCACAGGTGAAGATTTTTTAAAAAATTTAGGTAATATGGTGATGTAGGTTAATTTTTTTTTTAAGACTTTATTTATTTTTACAGAGGGGGAATGAAGGAGAGGAGGGGAGAGAAACATCAATGTGTAGTTGCTTCTTGAACATTCCCTTCTGGGTACCTAGCCCACAACCCAGGGATGTGCCCTTATTAGGAATCAAACCTGCGACCCTTTGGTTTGCATGCCAACCCTCAGTCCACCAGCCAGAGCTGATCTAGCTTGAAGGAAAATGTTTTAGATCTCTAAAAGCCCAGAGACTTTTCTTTTTGGTATATTAAAAGCATAAGTACAGTACTTAGTGTTATGCAGTTTTGTCTTTTATTTAAAGCAATGATTTGTAATGTGTATTGCTGCTGTATTTTCAGATGGTATTTACTGTATTTTTGTGTTTACTGAAGTGTTACAAGAACATTAAAACATTTTTTAGTTGTTTTTGATGACATTCTTTTCACCTGTAAAAGCAACTGCAATTTATATTTAAGAGTTTCTAGTTGATTTATGATAATATTATCATTTATGGTCTCCTTTGTTTCACAAGAAATATTCCTTGGTAAAATCTCTTTCCTTATCCTGAACTGAATGCTTATTAAAATTATGAGTGTATTCTTATAGTAGGGTGGGATTCTGATAGTGTTCTACTCAGAATTCCTCTTTGTTTCACTGAAACACTTTAAATAGTGTTATTGTAGTAATAGACTCATAAAAAGTTAAATTGAAAGAGATCTCAGAAATCATAAAGTGAGGCTAGCTTATAGGTGAATCACCCACCAATCAATTAGGATTAACTGAATTGATTATGGTACCTTCTTTGTTTTACTTGGATGTTAAATAGTAACATTTTGGTAATAGAATTCTAATGTGTTGAATTGAAAATAGTTTACAGTGTACCCTCTTTTATATGTGAATTACAGTTGATACAGTGGAGATTCAGAGACATGACTATAAACTAGTTATTAATTCTCTTTGTATACTAAAAAGTGAAATTGTTGCCCTGGCTGGTGTGGCTCAGTGGATTGATCGCTGGGCTGTGAACCAGAGAGTCACCAATTCAGTTCTCAGTCAGGGCACATGCCTGTGTTGCAGGCCTGGTCCCCAGTTGGGGGTGCGTGAGAGGCAACCACACTTTGAGGTTTCTCTCTTTTTCTCCCTCTGTTCCCCTTTCTGTAAAAATAAATCTTTTTTTTAATTAAGAAAATAAAAGTGACATTGTTAAGCAACCTCAAACTTGATAGCAGTCAGTGATTTCAGGTGACAAAATAGCTTGGATCTCTTAGATGCATGTCAAATGGTACAATGAATGGTACTTGAATGTGATGACTCCCAATTTCCCTATAGGTACTGAAATCATTGAATTTATTGCACAAACTGTGATGCTTTTCAGAGTAAGAAGGATGCTATGAATAATTATTTCAAAGCTATAAGCATAACCCAGAATATCTCTGGACAGTCTAGAAGTAGGGTCACCCTCTTTCTAAGTATATGGAATTATGAGACTAATTATGATAGTCATTTAAGACATAAAATTAATAGATATATTGACATATGTAATACATCTCCCCAGAATGCTCATTCCTAAAGCATAAATGATAACTTTTTTCTTTTTTAGTTTTGTATGTTCTTCAAGATTCACATTATTAATTAGTTCTTATAAAATAAATAACTGTAAGTTTCTATTATACAGTGAGCTCCTTTCACATAGTATTTAACTATTTAACAGAAAAGTTAACAGGCAAAGAAAACTTGAGATCACTTATTGTGAGTAAACTTGAATTTAATTAAAGATGAATCATAATGCACCCAGAAAATTATAATTAAAGTCACCAGGAAAACGAGATTATTTTGTCTTACATACCAGCTTAGAGGAAGTGCTATAAATTATACTTAGATATAGTATCATAAATGTACCTAAATATAATTTTATTTATGTTACATATTATTTTTAAATGAATTTTAACTTGATATGAATTAGCCATCTTGGTCTATGCAGTGACTATTAACAAGTTCCCTTTTTTGTTCATCTAATTCCTCAAGACTACAAAGAATGCTTGCAGATATCTTATCTTCATGCTGTTTTTTTTTAATTATAATACCATAAACTTTTTAGAAAATTCACTTTTAGTGTTCCAGATCCTTTTTAATCCCAGAGTTTTTATAGCCATTGAAAATGCCTCAAGGCCTTTCTACTTATAGCTTCATCTTTCACTACTAGTAGAATGTCCTTGGTATAAAGTATGTGAAATGTGATTGCAACCTTTTACTCTTAGTGGCCATCTTAGATTATTTTTTGGTAATTATGAGTTCCTCAAACTTGGATTCGTTTGGCATACTTGTAAAGATCTGAGACTAGCAAGTTATGTGGCCATCACAGATGTCCAAAGACAGAAAGACTGTGTCAAAAACATTATGCCAAGCCAGTTCCTGACTGACCATGTTATTATTGATTGTTGTTACTAATATTGCTGAACTTGGAACTCCTAATCAGAAAAGGAGACAACACATTTTCATGTCCTTCTGCTGTACAATTTGAGTTTGAAGCAACCAATTATTGTTAACAATACATTCTACATAGCCTCCACCTTATAGTCAGAAAGATGAGGAAATGGTCAAAGAAGTTAACATCTACATTGAGAATTTTGACTACTACACACAAAAGAATTCTGTAACAATGACAGTATGCCTGAGCTAAATTTTAATATGCTGGATTGAAGGCATAGGAAAGTGATCCTTAAAAATGCCAGAGTAGCCTCTTAGGGTTCTGACTTAGTTTACAGTGACATGCCAAACTGCACCACGGTCAGAATCATCAATAAATGCAACACCTGCTATGACATCTCCCTCAGGAAAATGGTGAAGAACATGGAAATTAACCAGCATGTCAAATACATTTGCTCCTTCTTTGGCAAAACCAAGATGAAGAACAAGTTGTGGGGATCTGGCACTGTGGTACCTGCATGAAAACAGTTGATGGTGGCACCTGGACCTACAGCTCAGCTTGGCTTCTATAGTCACAGTAAAGTCTGCCATTTGAATACTAAAGGAGTGGAAAGACCAGTAGAATCTCCACCATTCAAAACATTGCTAGCCTATAATAAATGGTTTGATTTATGTAACAAAAAAGAAAATTCCAATGCTAATGTAATCATGCTACATAAAGGCTTCACTGTGGCAGCAACTCATCCTACTGAAAACCTCATGTTTAATAAATCAATATAAAAGATTACCAGTTCACCAGAGCAGTGAGGAATTTGTGGAAGCTATTAAAGTAATTGACTATGAATTCCACTGGAGTTAAGTAACTCGTACCCCACATATGAGACAAAAATAGGGGGGAATTTTTTGAGATTTTCTGGTTGAAATCTGAAATACACTGAAGATCAGAGCAGTAAAGGCTGGTGAAAGGAGTAAGCTATGAATAGTAATTAAATAGCTGCCCATTAGCTGAGCATATTCTTCACTTAGAAATGCTGTTATAGGCATTTGGGGTATGTACATGGGTCTGAGGAGCAAAGTAATGTATGAATGCCCCAGATAATTTATCACCACCAGGAGCTACAGGGAGATTCTGTATTCAAAAGACATATTGCATACCCACACATTAAATGAAAAGTCTGCCCAGTTATAGATTCCTCTTTTCACTTTCCTGCACAACCAAAGAAGCTAACACCTTGCAATTAAACTCAAGAAAGGGATTCTGCTTAGCAGTATTCCTGAGTCTAGAGTTCTTAACATATGTGAACTGACATTCAAGAATCACTAAAACTTAGAAAAATCAATATCATGAAAGCACAGCACAAACCCAACATATTGATGGAATTTTTTATTCATACCCCCAGATATAGAAAGAAGCCATAATGAAAGAGGAAAAGTGTTTTTCAGAAATTGAAAAAACATGATTTCCAAAATTTAGAGGTGAAGCATATTAAATGGCCTGAATAGACACAAGCATATATTGGCTATAGATTGAACCAAGGGATTTTTCCCAAAAGTAGTGTAAAAGAAGAAATGAAAAATATGAGAGAGAAAGTAAGAGACGGAGTACAGATTAAGTACTTTTATCTAGTAGGAACTTTGTAAAGAGAGCAGAGAGAGGAGAAGCTAACCAAACATTTAGTTAGAATGTTTAGTACCCATGTACCCTAAATACAAAGTATTGCTTGATGAA
Organism: Phyllostomus hastatus; assembly: GCF_019186645.2. Taxonomy (NCBI): domain Eukaryota; kingdom Metazoa; phylum Chordata; class Mammalia; order Chiroptera; family Phyllostomidae; genus Phyllostomus; species Phyllostomus hastatus. Next base: position 32,721,909 of record NW_025334009.1, on the reverse strand, counting down.
ATTTTCTAGCAAAAATGAAAAATGGATACATTAAACAGAAAACAAGAAACATTGGTTGGCAAATAAGTCTGAAGCCAAAATAATATGGCTGTAATATTTAATGTCTAAAAATTATTCTTACAATATAGGAATATAATATTCACATTAAAGCAAGAAAAGTAAATAAATGTGCTAAAGATTTTGATTATGGAAAAATATTGGGTCAGCCAAAAGTCCATTTTGTTTTTCCATAAAATAAAAGACACATTTTTCATTTTTACCAATAACTTTATTGATTTGGCTATTTTGAGTATGTCAGCTCTCTCCTGCATGGTATAACATCAGTTGTTCTCAATATCTCAGTTTGATCACTGTCAACTTCAGCTTGTCTCTCCAACTGTGGAGCATCATCCAGTAAGAGATCTCCAGGAGGAAACTTTACAAACCACTTTTGACATGTTTGATCAGTCACAGCAACTTAATCTATGTACTGCACAAATCTTTTTTTGCATTATGGTTGCGTTTTTACCTTTCTTGAAATAATGAAGCATAGTATGCCAAAAAGGTTGTATATTTTCTTCTATCTTCAATATTAAAATGGCTACACGAAAATTCAGCAAATTCATTTTTAAATTTTTTTATTTTTTTTATAATAAAATTTTTACATTTAGAATTAGCCAGCTGGACTCAGTTTAGACTATCACAATTTTTTTGGCAACATTCAAAGCTTCATAGTCTGGAGCCAGTTAAATATATGCCTTCTTTTTTCTCTCTGTCAGGTGTCATCAGGGTGTTGACCTTGGGCACATCAACAGAGCTTCTTCTCAGCCTGTTTGATTTGGTGCTTGTTGGCCCTGACATCCACAATGAACACAAATGTATTGTCTTCTATCTCTTCAGGGCTAACTTGGTAGTCAGGGGGAACTTGATGATAACATAGTGGTCAAGCTTGTTTCTCCTGAGGGTACTCTTCCAAGGATATTTACACTGTCATCAGAGCTGCGGGGTCTTAGGTCTCCCGAAGGTGGGTGATGTGTGGATCTTTTTGTGGCTGTAGACTGCTTTCTTTGCCACCAAGCCTTTGAATTGGCTTTGGCTTTGGAGTTGGTAGGAATTCCTTCATCGCTTTGGGTGCCATCTTCGTGAAAAGATGATTTTTTTTTTCAATGTGTGCTGATATGACAGCTGTCACAATACAGTCTAACAAAATTGTTTCAAATGTAGTTAAAGGCAACTAAGTGTTACTAGAGCCATCTTATGAGAAAAAACCAAGTTAAGTTTTGGGCTAACCCAATGTGTTAGAAAATAAAACTGGGCCCTGGCCAGGTAGCTTGATTAGAGTGTTGTACTCATACGCCAAGGTTGCAGGTTCAATCCCTGGTCAGGTCACATACAAGAATTAGTCATTGAATGCATAAATGAATGGAACAGCAGTAGATGTTTTTCTCTCTCAAAACTGAAGGAAGCACAGGCAAAATAAGAATGTTGTCAGATAAGCACAGGGAATCAGGTGCCAGAATTATTTCAAATGTCAATAATGCTAATAAATGCAGATTGTAATTAAGGTTGAAATAAATAAATGAAAAAATGTTGTTTAAAAACACATCTTAATTAAAATAACACAGGAAGTTTACAAATGAACACCAGTAATTAAATAAACTGGTTAAAGGCCTGAATAAAATTTAAAAATGTTTACAGAATAACTGAGGGGACAGTGTCATGTAAGATAAACCAGAATTGAGAACAAGGAGATATTTTATAGAGTAGGAGATGTAATCCTCCAAAAGTATAATTATTGACCTTTTTATATCTATTCTACAGACACACTGTAATGACACATAGGTAAATATAAAAGCAAGTTTATTTAGCTTAGGATTTTTGTTTTAGTATGGGAAAATATACATAACTGTACCATTTTTACTCTTTTTAACTGTATAGTTCATTGATACTAAGTGATTCACATGGCTGTGCAACCATCACTGCCATCCATCTCCATAACTTTTCAAATATCTTCCTAACCTGAAACTCTGTATGAATTAATAACTCCATTTCAGCTTGGCTTTCAATAGCAACAGTTTTAAAACTGTTTATTTTTTAGTTACTGATGCTGGTTTTCATTTTTCTTTTAAGATTTTATTTATTTTTAGAGAGGGAAGGGAAGGAGGGAGAGAGAGAGAGACAGAGACAGAGACATCAACGTGCAGTTGCTGGGTGCTGTGGCCTGCAACCCAGGCACGTGCCCTGACTGGGAATCGAACCTTCGATGCTTTGGTTCGCAGCCCGAGCTCAATCCACTGAGCTATGGCAGCCAGGGCTTGGTTTTCATTTTTGACACCAAGTTGTGTACCACTTATGCCTCTCACTTTGGGAATGATGTTACTAATGATAATCTACAAATAGTTTCCTTAGGATATGTGAATTTGGAAAGTTTGAAAATACCTTGGTGAAAACCTTTGCTTATGTTTTTTTTCCAAGCAGAGATGCTAATCCATATTATCAAATCTGATATTGACAAAAACCATTGGGAGATTGGTTTGTGTGCAGGGGTGGATTTCATGAAACATTTCACAAGCAGAACATAGGATTTGAAAGGAAGTATAGAATTTGAAAGTCAAATGAGGTAGAGCTTTAAATTGGTCATTCAAATGCACATTAAAGTTAAGAATAATAGTAGTATTGACATATGAGGAAGAACACCAACTCACATGCTGAATGTGTCAAGATATCAAGTAGACAACCAGTAGGTCTAGAAAGGTCTAAGTTTTGGGGCCACTACTCTTGAGAAAACCAAGTACGAGCACATACAACTGAAGTAAGAGTTATATAAAATATAACTTACCTTCCTTTGTGCTATGTACTCTTCTCCACTTTGTTTGTTTTTGAAACTTTGGTTTTAATGCATTAAATAAGTTTAACAGACAGTAAAAGGGTTGCAATCTATAGTTTGGAAACTACCAATCTACGTAGTGGTTTAGATGGATGTCATGAGCCTTAAAGATGGAAGAATTTTTATACAAGGGTGGAAAAGTCCATTTTAAGTAGCAGAAACAAGAGCAAGGGCAACACTTTCTTTGTTTACCTTCCCTATACAGCTTTATTGAAGTAATCTTCATGGTTTAATAACTAAGACGTGGGAAAGAGTTTGGTATGAAGTATTAGATGAGAAACTTTGTGTTTGTTTACTGTGAGAATATGTCAAGAAAATTGTGAAGAGTAACGGCAAAAATTGGGGGTAAGGTTAGATGTGGAATGCATTGGGTTAAATGGAAATAAAAGTAGAAAACAGAGATGTGGCTAACTTACATTTTGACCTTGACCAAAGGTGAGAGAGAGATAAAGTACTGAATACTTAGCTGGTACCAAAGTTTCAAGTGCAATTCTCAGAGAAAGTAATTGAATTTTTTTTAAAGGATAATTACAAGAGACAGTCCGAGAATAGTTAGAAGTGACCTAGATTCAGTTTATAATTTCAGGAATTCTGTTAATTATACTCTGTTTCCTCATCTGTAAATGATGATATTTACTATATAAAAACATTTTTTATTTGAATTTACATAGTACAGTCCATTAATGACAGTGGAATACATTGGGAACATTGGGAACAAGCCATTTTAATTATGAAGAAAATCATTTACTAACTCAAAATATTATTAGTAGTTTCTTCAGTAAATGTTCTTCAGTCACACTTGATTTGTTGTTTTTAGTTGCACGAACATGCAGCCTACTTGGTGGACAGTTTATGGGAGAGCTCTCAAGAACTTTTGAAAGACTGGGAATGTATGACGGAGTTGCTATTAGAAGAACCTGTTCAAGGAGAGGAAGGTATGGTATTTTGATAAGTTGATCTATATATTGTTATGAGCATCTATTAATAATAATACCATCTTGTATAGATCACATCTTAAAAATGAATATATACAAGAATGCTGTGTGTCTTTTTACAAAGAGAGCAATTTGTTACCTATGACAAGTAAGGATATCTGAGTAACTTATAATATCTTTCTAGATGAAGACTGCTGCCATGCCACAAAAAATTTTTTTAAATCTATGTGTTGTGTAATACTCAAACAATTTTTATTATTCTGATTTGAGATACAGAAGACAGGCATACTAAATTGTAAAAATATAAAAAATTGGCATCCAGAATCTTTTTGCTATATTTGTATGTGAATTTGGAAAGGCCTTTGACACAAAAAGATTTAATTAGACCACAACCATCCCCTTTTGTTATATTTTCTTAATTATTAAAATCAGAAAGTCAAAAATAAAATTGTTTACCTAGCTATTCAAGAAATAGGTATAATTGCTATACAATAATTTCTGAAGTATACAGCTTATTACATGTTACATAATAATGAACAACAAATTGGACATGTATAGTTAATAAATCATTTATATTCTAAAAGCTTATATGAATATTAGATCCTTAAAACTATAAATGCTGTTACCTATACATATGGTTTGTATTTCAAACCAGCCCACAATGGTGCTTTAAAAACCTGTTTCATTTAATTCATACAACAGTCCTGGAATATAGATGATAACTTTGATGTAAGTGAGGCTTATAGTGAACATGGACTTCAGAATTGAAAGAAATATATTCAGATTTTTAATTTTATCCTTTGTGACTGAAGTCCTCATTTTTTCTGATTGTTGGCTTCCTTTTCTTTGTAACAAAGAGATTATTTTCCCTATCTACCTTATGTTGTTATAAGGACTAAATGTAATTAAATTAGCTGTTAATTCTCTGTTCTGCTTCCCCTGTTTTTTATATGGTTAAAAATCCTCAGGAATATAAAAGCAGAATGAGCCATCTCCTTCAGTAGACTACCCAAACAGGTCACCAGGAAAGTGACCATCCCCCAGTGTTCTTTCTAAGTAGTGATGCCAGGTGGCATTATCTATTCTGGCTCTGACAAAATTCAATGAGAGAAACAACAGGTATGCATCATACTCAGTTACATTTCAGTAAACTGGCCCAAATTGCCTCTTTTAAACTAAAAAATTTTGCCTCATAACCTCATTCTTAACCTGTAACACAAATCCTTTCTTAACTTTCCATAGATTTTCTTTGAAGGTGGAAGTTACTATAGCATTTTGGCTCTATCTCTGATTATTATTTACTTTATTTGCATGTTTGTTTTTCTCTGTATTTTTGGTAAGAAGTTGGCCTTATTACTAAGGTGGCAGGATCTTCTGCTTACAAGGTCAGACTCTCAACTGAAAGGAAAGTACTGGATTCCTTTTACTTTTATGATCACAGGAATATGAATATATATTCTACATGTTTTCTTTTTATTTTACTTATATATGTTCCTGCTAAGTTCACTGACTCATACGTTCTATTTCTAACTAATGTTAATATTTTCTTTAATAAAATCAACTTCCCTTCTCATCACTACTGCCCAATCAACACTTGAACAAAGTGCGTGGGTAGTGTTTACTAGTACATTTCATCCATTTTCCTTCTTGTGCTTGTGGCCATAGAATCTATACATTGGGTTAGAGCTTCTTGTATATTATGATTCCAACTCTTTTTAATCACCCCAAGTCCTGTAAGGTTATTTCCAAGGAGAAGAGATGCAGGGGGTATACACTAAAGGAAGACCCAAGGAGTTATGCTTTGGTATTACTGACTTTTAACTCTCATTTATATAAGATGGTTAAGTCAGTAAATAGTAATTACTAAGTCTGTCAGTTATCAAGGTATCCTAGATGGATTTACCTCATTAAAATAAATGTACTATTCTTTTGTTATGCTTTAAATTTAGTTGACATTAGATTTAATTTTCAGTCAAGATATTTTGGCTTGAGTTTTTGGTTTGATTTTAGCTAAAAAAGAAGTGAGTTATAAAATGGGAAAAAATTAAGTGAACCACAGTTTTAGCGTATGACTGAATCAGGGAAGGCAAGGCTGGGGAAATTATGCATAACAAATGCAAAGCTGTTCAGGATACAACTTTTTTCATGTGTTTGTCCAAATGCATGCTGTGCCACATACAAGCTCTGGCATGGAATGCCATCCAAGTCAATTTTCTATGCTAGTATTTTACCATATTTTAGTATAAAAAGTGTTATTAGTAACTTGTTTATTTTAAGACTAATCAGAAATGATTATATTTTAGATAGGTAAAGTGTGATAAATTTTCCAGTAGATGAAAATCTAGTTAGCAGTTGGAAATGATAGGACTAGAATTTGGGAAAATAGACACATTGTCAAAGACTACCAATAGCAAAATAAATCATGGTAGCCTTCAGACTACTTTGCAATGTTTTTAAGGTACAGGAAGGTTTTTTTGAGCATGTGTATGTATCCTACAGAAAAGCCAAATTACATAATAAATTTTTAGTATAATCTAAGCAGCTGGGTAACAAACAGGTACCAGCCAGGTAACAACAAAACCATAGCTAAGTGGTTTAACTTCCCTGGGATTTTCAGCCTCTATGTCTTTTTTTTTTAAGTCCTTCAATTAGATCATCTTTGGTTATTTCTAATTCTAAAATTGTTATCCAGTGGATAAATGAAATTCTTTAAAGCAGGGAATCAACTCCTTTATAATCTTAAAATATTTATTGGCTTCCTTCTATGTACAAACTAGTATACTGAGCACTGAAATCAGTTCACTATCCATATGGAACTTACATTCTAGTGGGGAAGGCATACCAAAACTGAGTAAAAAGAATAATTTCAAAAGTTTGTAAGTGTAGTGGATAACAACAAGGAAGCTTGCCATGGAAAATATAAAAAAAGAAAGAGCTTTCTAGATAGAGGAAATAACACTTGCAGAATATCTGAAGCCTAATGATACTGTTACCTTTTAGGAACTGTAATACATAGAGCATAGTGAGCCAGTGGCACAAGATGAGAGTCAGGGGCCAGATTATGTAGAACCTTTTCATTCATGAGCAGAATTATTTAGTTCATTCTAAATGTAATACGGAGCTACTGAAGTATTTTAAAGAGAGGGGTAATGTAATCAGATTTATATTTTAAGAAAGATGCTCTTTGTAAACATGGTTTGGAGTAGGCAGAAGACCACTTAGGTAACTTTTGCAGTGGTCTCTATGGGAAATACTAATAATATAAAAGAATAAGGAGAGAGAGCCTGTGGCTAAGTTTTAAAGATTATGTACAAGGGACAAAAACAGTAAAAGCAAGAGAGATAAGAACTCTAGCAAGCTATCAAAAGGATAACAGATAATTGTACCCTATAGAAGCCCAGTAAAGAGAGATTTCAGGAGAGCTGTGCTTAATAAATTAACATCACATAATGCAGAGGAGGAAAAGGACTAGATGATTTAGGTCATTGGTGACTTTTAATCATTGCTTTTCGGTGGTAAAGGAGAGAAGTCAAAGTTTAAGGTCAAAGTTTTAAGTTTAATAAAATCAATAATGAAGAAATAGAGATGATGTACAAAGAGGTTTCCAGAGATTTCAAAGTTGTATGGTTAGCTCATAATTTATAGTGTGAATAGCTAGCTACCTATTTGTTCCAGTTATTGTATTTGGCTCTTGTTTGTGGCTTAAGGCTTGCTTTGCTTTCAATTTTATTATTTGATTTCATTGTCTTATCCCAACAGGGATTTCAATTAAATTTCAGCTATTTTGCATTTACCTTGTCTAATTGGATGGTTTCAAATTATAAAGTAAATAACAAAATTGATGTCATTGGACACTGTGTATGGTTGGGTTATTTTTCAACACTAATATGGAGTTTAGTATATAGTAGGAGAATGGTTTCATATTTGAGATAACTTGATCTCTCGCTCCTTGCTTTCCATAGAACTAGATCATCCTTTATCCCCAGCCAGATGTGAAAAATTATGAAATTATAGAATCATAAAAATAGAAACTTAGTTTTATTGGGTGGAAAGCTTTTCCTTATTATTAGGCATTGGATCAGGGAGTATAAAGGGAAAAGCTGAAGCTATTTCATATGATTTTCCTAAGACAAACTAAAATTCATATATTTTTCCTAAGACAATAAAATATTAAAATAAAAATGATTGAATTAAGATGTGCATACATATTCCTATACAAGATCATTTTGGTACACAATAAAGGATAAGATGTTGTTATGTCTCTGTTTGCCTTTTCATTGTTGTTACTTAAATTTATTTTAAAATCATTAGTATAAACTCCTAAATTTCTAAATCTTAATTTCTTTTCATTTAAATTATACCTATTTCTGTTTCTATAATCTCCACATCTATTGGTCTTTAACTTAAATAAGTAAACAGAGGAAAGGAGACTCATAGGAAAAGGGAGACAGAAAGAATTAAATTATTCAAATTAGTGTTACATCTACCTTTAAAAATACATAGGATTGAATGCAACAAGGAGAGTACAGAATCAATGTGAAGAAAACCATATGTTTTATCAATGTTTCTGGCTAGAAAGATTATATAAATGCCAGTTATTCTCAGCATAATGTATAATTTTCTTAAAATACCAGTCTGAATTCCAGTGGGTTTAAGAGAGTTCTGTGAGGTAAAGAGGAAGAAGCAAGCAAAATGATTTTAAATTTTATATATTGATAGAATTTTAAGCTTATGTAAAAAAGGCAGTGTGCCATAGAGTCAAAGCTACATGGGTTCATAAATGGCTCTACCACTACATGCTTTGAAAAGTTACTTAACCTCTCTGTGTGGCTCATTTTCCCTATCTGTGGAGTGTGAGAATGTTATTTTCTACCTCTTGGAATTATTTTGAAGATAAAAAGAGTTAATGCATGTAAATCACTTATAACAGTGCTTTATACATAGAAAATGCTTAATAAATCATTTGCCATTAGCATTAGAAAAAAATTTAGAAGATAGAGTAGATGAGGGAATCTTGTTCCACTAAATATTCAAGTTAGGTTAAATGACTTACATATTAAGGTATATTATAATAATATAAAGCTGCTATAACCAAAACACTATGGCATTGTAATAGAAATTAATTAGTGAAACTAAAGAAAGAATCCAGATATAGATATAAGTATATATAAGAGCCTAAAGCATATTAAAAAGTGACTTAAATTCATCAGGAAAAGCTGGTTTATTTAACAATGTTGGAGGTGTAATTGGCTCTTCACTGATGGGAATAAATAGGCCCATACTTTATACTATCAGCAGAAATAAATTGCAGGCAGGTTAAATGTTTACAAACAAGTGAAAGACAGTGGGGAATGAGAAAGAGAGAAATCAATGAAGAGGAAAATATATTTCTATAATCTTGAGAACAAGGAGACCTTCAATAGCAATATACAAGAAATTTAGAAAGCTTTTTGTATCTGTATGAGATGATAGATGTTAATTAAATTTATTGTGGTAATCATTTCATAATATATATGTCAAATTATTGTACTATACAACTTAAACTTATACAGTGGCATTGTGTTAATTATATCTCAGTAAAACTGGAAAGAAGAAAAAGAAACCCAGAATCCATTAAGCAAATTGGTACAGATGTGACTTTGTAAAAGTTAACTGTCTTTTTCACAAAAGATACCATAAAGATTACCAATATAAAGGACAAACTGGGAGAAAAAGTTTGCCTCATTCAAAAGACAAAGTTACTATTCCTAATATTCAAGAGTTCATAAATAAGCAAGGTGAATAAATTAGAGAAATGGGCAAAGAATAAATATAGAAAAATCTCAGAAAAATGGAAAATCAATGAATAAGAAAATACACTCCACTAATTAGTAGATAAGAAGGAGCAAAATAACAATGAAGTACCATTTTTCAGTCATTAGATTGGCAAAAATTAAATGAATTTATAACATTCAGTGCTGGCAGGGATCTGAGAAACCAGACATTCTTGTCATTGCAGTTGAAAGAGTAATTCCAATAAAGAACCTTTGTCAGTATTGAGATTTTAACTTTTGACCCATTTCTCTTCTCTTGGGAATGTATTCTGCAGAAAAAAAATATCAATTACATAAATATTTCTGTGTTTATTGCTACATTGTTTATAATGACAAAATTTGGAAACAATTTGAACATTAATAGTTTGACTAAATTGTGGAACAAATTATTTAATAATTGATAGTTATGTGAGATAATTATTTATGTATAAATATGCAGTGACTCGAAAGATACTCAAAATCTATAAAAAAGAATGTCTATGTGACCTTTCAAAGGATGTAGAAGGAAATACAGTAAAATTCTGCCTAACTCAGAAGCATGGTATTAGAAGAGACCAGGTATTAGAACAAACTAGAGTTTATCTTCTTTTTCTTTACTTTATATATATATATATATTGCTTGTATGACAAGTACATACTACTTCTTTAACAAAGAACAAGGTACAGATCTTCAGTATATAAAATAATCGGTAATAGAATATATTTACAATTTTTTCTAATGGATTCATTGATACATTTTTTATAAATCTCATACTGATGTGTTTTGTTTTACCTTAGCAATGTCTGACCGTCAAGAGAGTGCTCTAATAGAACTAATGGTTTGTACAATTCGTCAAGCTGCTGAGGCACATCCTCCTGTGGGAAGGGGTACTGGCAAGAGAGTAAGTTACATTAGTGATAAGTCTACAAAAAGGGTTTTAATGTCATTACCTGTCTTAAATACTTGAAAATTTTACAGGTACATGTATTCCTAAAAACTTGATATTTTTGTGAATGATACATGGTGTGGTGCTTCATCTTTATGTTGTCTGTTGTACTCAGGTTCCAAAAATAGGTTCTTTTCTTCCATGCTCCTATACCACCTATACCTGCTTCAGTTCTAGTACTTTTAAGAATTTGCACATTTACCTGGCTGGTGTGGCTCAGTAGTTGAGTGCAGGCCTGTGAATCAAAGGGTCTCCAGTTCGATTCCCAGTCTAGGCCACATGCCTGGGTTGCTGGCCAGGTCCCCAGTAGGGGGCGCACAAGAAGCAACCGCACAATGATACTTGTCTCCCTCTCTCCCTCCTTTCCCATCTCTAAAAAATAAATAAATAATTTCTTTAAAAGAATGTTAATATTTAAGCCCTGGTCGGTGTGACTCACTCGGCTGGAGCATTGTCCCATAACCAAAAGGTTGTGGGGATCAATTCCCAGTCAGGGCACATACCTAGGTTGCGGGTTCTCTTCCTGGTTTGGGTATGTACAATTCCCAATATAGACACGCACAGAAGACAAAAATCAATGCTTCTCTCTCTTGCACTGATGTTTCTCTCTCTCTCACTTCTCTCCCTTCCTCTTTGGAAGCAATAAAAAAAATGTCCTGAGGTGAGGATAAAAAAAAATTTTTTTAAGAATTTTCACATTCTTATCTGTTACAAGTGCAAAAAGACTGTAAAAGCAAACTACCTAGTTTGCAAGCTCTTGCATTTAGCAACTGTGTATAATCTTCAGATAGTTGATTATTTTCTTTGTGCCTTTATTTCCTCATATGTGATATGTAGGCTAATAATGCAGATGTTATTGGTATTATTGATGAATTGAGATAATCACAGGTGGGGAGATTTATGAAGAGGTAGGCAATTTCTCTGCAAAAAAAATGCCAGCATAAAACTGGAAATTTTGTTTAAAACTAAAATTATATCAAGGCTCTGGAAATTCACTAAAGATTTTTTTTAATTGAGAACATTTTTCTTGAAAAACTGCTAAAACTTCTGATAGAAGCAGCAGAAATATAGTCTTCTTACATGGGGTTACAGTGTACACAGACCCCAGAAGTTTGATCAGTGAGATCTATAGTTTTACCAGAATGGTACTGTCTACAAAAACCAATAGCTTCTCTGACAAAGAGGGTAGACCCACTAAGGGAGAAGTGGTGAAAGTCCCCTTTTCAACTAGAAATGAGAAATTTGATAAAACAACTCAGGAAAATCTGTAACTGTGATATTCAGAGGTTATGGTCCCAGTTGGTAAGAACAATGGACCAGCCAAGAATCCAAGAAGTCCTGGAAATGGAAATCCATGAAAGGATTAGCTAAGCTCTCCATACAACCTTGGCTGACTAAGAAACCTGAGAGAACCCAACAGAATAATAAAAGTCAAGCCACCCTAGCTGGTTTGGCTCAGTGGATTGAGCACCAGCCTGTGGACCACGGGATTGCAGGTTTCATTCTTGGTCAGGGCACAAGCTTGGGTTGCTGACTGTGTCCCCAGTTGGGGGCAGGTGAGAGACAACCGATCACGGTAATGTTACTCTCCCACATTGATATTTCTTTCCCTCTATTTCTCCCTCCTTTCCCCTCTTTCTAAAAACAAATAATTTTTTTAAAAAAGTAAGTCAAGCCAAACTTAAGAACTTGCCAAACTTTGAATGTGCTCTCTAACCCTCAAACAAATCAGGTTTATAAATTTGGAGTATTTGAGCACAACCTCTGCCCAAAACATTGACCAATGATCTGTTGAAAAACAAAGCGGAGCCCTGGGAAGACAGGATAAAAAGCATTAAGAAAATTGCAAGCAGAGGCCACACATCATGCGAGACACTAATTACATGGTTTAAGTTAAAGGTTCCCTATTTTAAAAATTAAACCTTAAAAACTAAGTTAAAATTAGTATTTAATATATTATTTAGATATATCAACCTTTTCAGAAAAGTATAGCCATACAAAGAAACAGTAAAAGATGACCATACTCAAGAGGGAAAGCAGACAATAGAAATGGCTTCTTGGTAGGTCCACTTGTTAGATTTAGCAAAGACTTCAGAGCCTTTTTTTTATAAATATGTTCAAATAATCAAAGGAAAATATGTTCAAAGAATTATGGGAAAAAACAAACCCCCCCAAAAATAAGGGATCTCAGTAATGAAAATTCATATGGAAGATCTAAAGTTGAAAAGTAAAACACAAGTTTTTAAAATTCATTACATGGGCTTAATAAGAGATTTGAAATGAGATACAAAGAAACAGTGAACATGAAGGTAGATTCATTCTGGAAAAGGGGGGAAAATGATTGAACATAAATAAAAAGAGCCTCAGAAATGTGTGAAACAGCATAAGTGCACCAGATTTGTATAATAAAGTCTCATGAAGAAAGGAATGAGACATAGAGATGGGAAGCAAAAACATTTGAAGAAATAATTGGTAGAAATTTCACAAATTTAATGAGAAACTTTAATCCACAGATTCAAGAAACTTAACAAAACCAATAGGATAAAAACAAAAGATTCCACCTCTAGACACAGGTTAGTCACACTGTTGAAAACCAAAGCCAAAACTTGAAGTCTGCAACAGAAAACTCAAGTAAAGAGGACAACAATAGGATTAGCAGTTGAGTTCTTTTCAGAAATGGTAGAGGCCAGAGTACACAGAATAACATATTCACTAAAGGACAATAAAATTGCCTACGAAGAATTTTAAGTCCAGTAAAATTACCTTTCAAATATGAAGGCAAAATACAAACATTTCCAGGTAAACAAAGATTGAGAGACATGTTGCTAAAAGACCTGCCATAGAAGAAATACTAACAGAAATCCTCTGTGCTCTCAAGAATAACAGATGGTAACTTTAATTGACAGGAAGGAATGAAGAATACCAAAAATAGTAAATATTATGTGGTAGATGTAAAAAGCAATGTATATTATATATTTTTTCTTTTTTCTTAATTTCTTTAAAGGGATTTGAGATTATTTAAAGCAATGATTATACCACTGTAGTATTATGATTATGTGATATATAGATACGTGATATATGTGAAAACAAATGCACAAAGCAGGGTAAAGGAAATGAAACTGTATTGGAACAAAATTGCTGTATTTTGCTATAATTTTTACAATATTAACTTGGAGTTTATTGTAATAAGTCAAATAAGTATATGCAATCCCTAAAGCAACCACTTATACCTAAAAAGAAACAATCAACAGAGAAATTAAAGATAGTACACTCAAAAAATTTTAGCCCCAAAGGAAGCAGGGATGAAGGAACAAATACAAAAAGGCATTAGAGATACAGATAACTATAGCAAAATGGCTGACAAAAATTAAACCATATCAAAAATTATGTTAAATATGAATACAGCTATAGAAAAGAGTCCAAAAAATGGAGATTAACAAAGCTGTGGAGCTCTGGTCAGTGTGGTCTCTGTTGGAGCATCTCGTTCCATACACCAAAAAGTTGCAGATTTGATTCCCCATCAGGGTACATACCCAGGTTGCGGATTCAGTCACCAGTTGTGACACATAAGAGAAGACAACCAATCGATGGTTCTCACATCAGTGTTTATCTGACTCTCTCTCCCTCCCTCTCTCTCTCTCTCTCTCTCTCTCTCTCTCTCTCTCTCTCTCTTTTTCTCCTTTCCTCTCTCTAAAAGCAGTGAAAAAATGTCCTTGGGTGAGGGTTTAAATTTTTTTTAAAGAAAGGAAAAACACTATGGAGTGTCCAAGATGGAGGCGTAGGTAAACATGTCTTGCTTCCTTGCACAACCACAGCAAAAATTACAGCAAGACTACAAAACAAATATCACCCAGAATTGTCATAAAATTGAGCTGTATGGAAGTCCTACAACCAGGGAATTAAAGAAGACACATTCATCCAGGCAGGTAGCAGGGGCAGAGATGCAGAGACATAGAACCATGATCCCACACCCATGTGTGGTGGATGAAAAACAGGAGGGGTACCCCGAGAGTGAGGGATCCCAACCCCGCCCAAAACCACCCAGCCCAGGATTCCAGTGCCGGGAAGATAAGTCTCTCCAGCTTCTCTCTCTAAACCCAGTGAGGGTTGGGGCGGTGGAAGAAACTGCATGATTCTCAGGAGTCTCCTCCTAAAGGGCCCTCAGTGGACTTAGGACTTATGCAGACTCACTCCCTCTGGGCTTCAGCACTGGGACAGCAACTGGAAGGGCACCAGTGACATAGGAGAAATTGCAGTGTTTGCAGTCAGGGGGAAGGCCAGGGAGAGCTTCCTCCCTGACAGAACTCCAGAGGCCAGGTAGTGAGTGGCATTGTCTTCTTTCTGGGTCCTCTCACACAAAGACACACAGTGGTAACACTTTATCAGAGACTCCATTAACTTGGTTCACGGGATTGCCTTGCCCCTGACCTACGGCTCCACCCCATCCAACTTGGCAGTGTGCTTTTCTACAATAGGCCATGCTTTTAAGGGAGCCAAAGCAGCTGTACCTAATACATAGAAACAAACACAGGGAGGCTGCCAGTATGAGAAGACAAAGAAATATGGCTCAAATGCAAGAACAAAACAAAACTCCAGAAAAAGAAACTAAATGAAATGGAGGCAAGCAACCTATCAGATAGCAGAATTCAAAACACTGGTTATCAAGATGATCCAAGAACTCATTGGGTATTTCAGTAGCATAAAAAAAGACCCAGGCAGAAATGAAGGTTGCAGTAAGTGAAATAAAGAAAATTTTACAGAGAACCAATAGTACAGTGGATGAAACCAAGAATTTAATCAATGATTTGGAACATAAGAGGAAAAAAGCAACCAATCAGAACAGCAAGAAGAAAAAAAGTTGATAGGCTATGGAGCCTCTGGGACAACTTCTTCAAGAGGTCTAACTTTGAATCATAGCGGTGCCAGAAGGAGAAGAGAAAGAGCAAGAAATTGAAAACTTACTTGAAAAAATAATGAAAGAAAACTTCCCTAATTTGGTGAAGGAAATAGAGGTCCAGGTCCAGGAACCACAGAGTCCCAAACAAAATGGACTCAAAGAGGAACACACCAACACACATCATAATTAAAATGTCAAAGTATAAAGATAAGGAAACAATCTTAAAGGCAGCAAGAAAAAAAAGCATTTAGTTACCTACAGGGGAGTTCCCATAAAACTGCCAGCTGATTTCTCATAAACTTGGCAGGCTAGAAGGGACTGGCAAGAAATATTCAAAGTGTTGAAAAGCAAGGACCTACAACAAAGATTACTCTATCCAGTAAAGCTATCATTTAGAATTGAAAGACAGACAAAGTGCTTCCCAGACAAGGTAAAGCTAAAGGAGTTCATCATCACCAAGCCATTATTATATGGCATGTTAAAGGGACTTATTTAAGAAAAATATCAAATCTATGAACATTAAAATGGCAAAAAGTATATACCTATCAACAGTTGAATCTAAAAAACAAACTAAGCAAACAAGTTGAACAGAAATGGAATCATAGGTATGGAGAGCATTTGGAGGGTTATCAGTTGGAAAGGAGAAGGTGGAGAATGGGGGGAAAGGTGCAGGAATTAAGAAGTACAAATTAATAGGTACAAAATAGATGGAGATTAAGAACAGTACAGGAAATGGAATAGCCAAAGAACTTACATGCATGACCCATGGGCATGAACTAAAGGGAGTGGTGGGGTGAAGGGGGTGCCATAGGGAATGCAGGGTACCAGGTAGAGGAGGGCAAAGTGAGAAAAATTGGGATAACTGTAATAGCATAATCCATAAAATATATTTTTAAAAAGAAGTTGTTGAATTTTGTTGGAGACTGTAAATTTTATTATTCTTAAGTCTTCCTCTGTTAAAGTTAACACTTAAATGTTTATGGTTGGAAAGAGATATCAAGAATTTGCCTTAAAATCCTACAGGGGGGAAAACTTTAGGGGAATTGGTGAAACAATAACGGCAGAATAAGTAGTTTTCAAATTTTCCAAAGTGTAAAGGTAAACAATATATATTGTTTCAAGTTTGAAAGACTCTTCCAGGTAATTTCTTGTCCTTTTGACATGTCTTATTTTTGGAGCACTTTCTTGCTGTCTTCTAAAGCAGGATGCCCAGGTTTATATACTACCTTTACTATTTATATTGTCTGTAGCTATGTAAAAAATTTCTTTAAAACTTCGAGGCTTAAAACAACCTTTCATTATCTCGTAGTTTGTGTAGGTCAGAAACTGGGGAGTGGCTTAGCTGTTCTTTTGGTTTAGGGTCTCATAGGATTGCAGTTACGACGTTAGCCAAGGCTTTTAGCCTCTAAAGGCTTGACTGTTAGTTTACTACTTCATAATGACTCACTCACATGGCTGGCAAGTTAGTGTTGATTGTCAGTGGAAGCCTGAGATTCTCACCAGATAGACCTATTGGTAGTACTGTTTGAGTGAACTCATGACACGGCTGCTTGCCTCCCCCAAAGTGAATGATGGAAGAGACAGGAAAGCAGGACAAATGATCTGAAAGAGAGTGAGGTGTACAATTCTGTCTTTTATTACCAAGCCCTCAAAAGTCACACAGCATCATTCCCACAATATTCTATTGGTTACACATGTCGGCATTATTCATCATGGAAAGAGACTCTAGAAGGGCATAAATACTTGGAGGCAGAGATCATTGGGAGTCACCTTGAAGACTCATTCTAGCACAGGAATCTCCAACTAGCCCTGGTTCCTTTCAATAGAGCAGTGGTAAAAAAAAAAAAATTAAACTTACTGACTTTTAGAGAGAAAAAAAAATCATTTTGTCCCACTTATTTATGCATTCATTGGTTGCTTCTTGTATTGCCATGACCAGGATTCAACCCACAGCCTTAGCATATCAAGATGATGCTCTAACCAAGTCAGCTACCCAGCCAGAAGTAGAGCAGTACTTAGGGATCAAAATCTCTGCCCTGGGTGACTCAGTTGGTTGGACCCTCCTCCTGATACACCAAGGTTGCAGGTTCGATCCCCAGTCAGGGTACTTAAAAGAAGCAACCAATGAATGCATAAACAAGTGGAGCAACAAAATTGATGTTTCTCCCCCCCCCACCCAAACTCTTTCTCTCTCTCCCTCATTCCCTCTTTCTCCCTCCCCTTTCCTCTGTCTAAAAATCAATCTATCAGTAAAAATAAAGATCAGAATCTTGGCACTACATGTACTCATTGCCAATTTGTTGCCATTTCTGCCAGGCACATTTTGTAGACAGAGCTAAGAAATATATATCTCTTTATATAAAAGTATATGCAATTAAATACATTATATTGATATTTCTGATAAAATTTAGGATAACAGGGTTTTTGTCTTCTTGATTTTGTTTTTGTTTTTTTTCCTTTTTTGGACAATTTATAAAACATAGTTAAAAAGTCAAAACCATGGGAAAGTACGTATTCAGACAAGTCTTTCTAATATATACCTCATTTTTGCCAATAATGTTTTTGTTTGTTTCAGTATGTCAGTTTGCAAATGTAGATAATCACAAGCACAAATACAGATACTGGATTCTTATTCTTGATACTCCTCCCTCTGAATCTTTTACAAAAGATAGCATTTTTTTATACATTGTTCTTTAACTTATTTTTTCATTTAATAATGTATCTTGGATACCACTTCATTAATTTTATTTGGAGGTCTTCAGCCTCTTGTAGCTGTGGAGTATCCATTATGTGGATACACTGTTGAGAGTCTTTTGTGTTGTTACCAGTCTTTTGCTATTAGAAATAATTTGTAGTAAATAATTTTGTATCGTTTTATAACGGGTCCCACCGTTGTACCGGGTGTGTTGGTGTTGGGAAATGGCTAGAAGTGGGATCACCAACTCAAAAGAACAATATATACCCAATTTTGTTAGATATCAGCAAATTCCTCCTTCATAGACTTCATGTTCTTTCTGTTATGGCATTAGAGATATTGTGAAGATTGAATGAATTCCTGACCTAATGATTGTTCAAAGATAGATATTTTTCTAATATCAGCATCTTAGATATTTCATGCATTGTCACATAAATTTTAAGACTTCTCAATGTCCTGAATATATTCTTAGAAATATATTCTACTTTATATATAATCTCTTTGTTTTATATAGAACTAAATATAATATTTGGTAGATTACTCCAAAGTTATTATTTTATTTGTATAAGAAGTTGAAAAACAAAGTCCCAGGAGGCCCTATTATTTCCTTCACATATTCTCAAACATTGGGGTTTACATTTATAAAGTGACTATTTATGTTGGAATATTTCTGGTCTATAAAACCATTCAACATCATAGTGGTAAATCCCTTCACGATAATAACAAAATACAGAATACTTTGGAGAAATGATTATCTCAACTAAGC
This sequence comes from Phyllostomus hastatus, assembly GCF_019186645.2. Lineage (NCBI taxonomy): Eukaryota > Metazoa > Chordata > Mammalia > Chiroptera > Phyllostomidae > Phyllostomus > Phyllostomus hastatus. Next base: position 32,703,011 of record NW_025334009.1, on the reverse strand, counting down.
TTGCATTTTAATATTTTATTTTTAGAACTTCCTATGATTTAACTAGTTGAATAGAGACTAAAATGATGGGCATCATCAGCTTGAATTTGTTCAGTGACCACAAGCTATACCCCTCTGTCTTAATTATTGTATAACAGACTTGTGAGCTTTGTTACAAAGAGAACCAAATGTAAATGATTCCAGAGATGTTGCTAGTATATGCTCTAAAAATAAGTGAGAATGTATTGCCTGCTGATTGTATTTAAAAAAACATTAATTCCTAAGTATTTTTAGAAAAGTGTGTTTAACATAGGGGGACATCACATATATCAAGATTAAAACTTTGTTTTAATTGTTCTACAAAACTTATTTCTCCTTTGGTTCCAATATTCTGTTTATAACTGTAGTTTAATAGAAATGTTCATTTTTGCTTTTATTTTAATAAGTATTAATGTATCTAAACTTTAATGATTCTTAAGTAAGTAGCTATTTAAGTAGTAGTGCATGCATGTTAACTAGAAATTTGCATAAAACTAAATGTCTTTATTTTGGTAAATAGTCTGTTAAGCCCCTCTTAAAATTTTCAGTTACATTATCTATCAGTACTTCATCATTCTGTGTAATGTTCTAGATTTATAAATTAGTTCATAACACTCTTATTCTTTGCCCATTTAAATTTATTTCTAGGTGCTAACTGCCAAAGAAAGAAAAACTCAAATAGATGATAGAAACAAATTGACTGAGCATTTTATTATCACACTTCCTATGTTGTTATCAAAGGTATAGTTTTATTTATATTTTGATAATACATCACTGAGTTTGCTTATTATACTCTTCTATTAAAGTAGTTATGTCTTTTTTTTTTCTGCCCTTTCTAGTATTCTGCAGATGCAGAGAAGGTAGCAAATCTGCTACAAATCCCACAGTATTTTGATCTAGAAATTTATAGCACTGGTAGAATGGAAAAGGTAAGACACCATGAAATTGAAATGCCACTATTGTTTTATTACCTGGATTATTTTCATTTTATATGAGCAGATAGGCTTATTTGTTATTTGACAGATGCTTATTTTTGTTTTTTGTTATTAGTCTAAATATCATAGTTTTTCTTCTTTCCTCCTCAGCATCTGGATGCTCTATTAAAACAGATTAAGTTTGTTGTGGAGAAACATGTAGAATCAGATGTTCTAGAAGCCTGCAGTAAGACCTATAGCATTCTATGCAGTGAAGAGTATACCATCCAGAACAGAGTTGACATAGCTCGAAGCCAGTTGATTGATGAATTTGTAGATCGATTTAATCATTCTGTGGAAGATCTATTGCAAGAGGTAGGTTTTAAAGTTAATGTATACATATAATAATTTTGGCTGCCCTGGCTGGCGTAGCTCAGTGGATTGAGCACGGGCTGGGAACCAAAGTGTCCCAGGTTCGATTCCCAGCCAGGGTACATGCCTGGGTTGCAGGCCATAACCCCCAGCAACTGCACATTGATGTTTCTCTCTCTCTCTCTCTCTCTCTCTCTCTCTATCTCTATCTCTATCTCTATCTCTATCTCTATCTCTATCTCTCTATCTCCCTCCCTTCCCTTTCTAAAAATAAGTAAATAAAATCTTTAAAAAGTAATAATAATAATAATTTTAGCTAATAATTATTCAAGGTAGCTGAGTATGTAAATTATTTCCATTTTAAAATAAAATTTGGTAGAATTCTCTGAACTTTTCAGAACTTAGCAGCATTGTTGGAATTGTTTATTCTTTAAAGATCAACCTTGGGTTTACTTTGTTTTTATTTAAAAGATTTGTTTCATACAAGCTAGATTTTATTTTTTGTCTTTTAATAAATACTTTTTCAATTTTCCATTTCTGGAACCTAATTTATATTTTAATTTACTAAATTAGTGTGTACTAATGAATAGCACGTAAAAATTATATGCTTATAAAGGATGGCTGGTTATCATTGGTGTGCCCAAGAAAATAGCAGGCATGTCCAACTTTGTAATTATTTCTGATTCTTACATCCAGTCCTCTCTTTCCAATCTATATAAGGCAGTCTTGAACCCTCACAGCTTCTATGATCTGAGGTCTAGGCTGCTGTGATCTTCTTAATCCATGTAATTGATTTTTCCCTACTTTTAATTTTAAGTTTAAAAAAATTTTTAGCCATTTTGAATTTTCACTCTGATTTTTTTGAAACTACATAATTGACAATCAGTAAAATCTTTGAAATAAATGTTAAATTTTTAACATTCATACATATCCTTTCTTTCATGCAATAAATTAAGGAATTTATCCTAAAATATTAATCAGAAAGTAGACAAAGTCATGTTTATGACATTGTTTAAAATGCAAAATTTGGTTATTTCTCAGTATTTGGATTATGGGTTTTTTTTTGTTTTTTGCATTATTTGTATTTTGTTATTTACCAACAGTGAATATATACTACTTATATAATAATAAAGACAATTTTTATTTAGGCAATAAGTGTTAGATACTTTCATGTGAATTAGAGGATGAGTAAAATGATAATGATGTCTGCTTTTACTTACAGGGAGAAGAAGCTGATGATGATGATATTTACAATGTTCTTTCTACATTAAAACGGTTAACCTCTTTTCACAAGTATGTGATTTTATTTAAAGTAGATTCAATGAATAACATAAATTAGCCAACATAAAATAAACTGTCATAATGTGAGTTTCATAGGCACAATTTTCAATTAATAGCTTTTAAAACTTCTAGTAAATAAGAAATAATGTTTTGGAGAAAACCATTAAAGTTATTTCCGTGAACTTTTATTTCTGAATTGTTCTTATTTGTTTATGTAGACAGTTGAATTTGAATAAGGTTGAAGGAAATAAGGTTCCAGGCTGAAGGAAATAAGTATCATTTTCAAATGGCAGTTTGCATGTTCTGTGTAGTAAGACATGCTTCTCCATAAAGAAAGGAAAAGAGAGAACTTTCATTACCAAAAGAATGTTTAGGTGTAGCCCTTACATTAGTGAATACTTAAGATTTCAAAACATTGTCTAAAATCTAAGCCCTTTTCTTTATAATACACGTACATATTTTAGAATTTCATGGAGAAACAAATTTTTTTCAAAAAAAATTTAGATGTATGAAAATAAAAGTTGACAGCCAGTTATCTACTATATTTTGATATTGTGAATGGATTTTAAAATACCTTTACTTAAATGCATTTTAAAATATACTAGAAAGGTAGGTTACCCATCTATGGAATATGAGCTTAGGTTGACTAGGTTGTAGTAATCTTCACTTAAATTGTGAAGTTTTATTATTGATTTCTTTTAATGAATTCCTAACATCAGTTTGAGTTCTCTCTACCCCTTTCTCTACCCCTCTTATTCTGCTTTTCCTTTCTTCCTTCCTAAGTATGAGCCTTTGAATCTTTCTTTTATGAATCTTTTTCAACCCTCCAAGAAAATAAAGTTATTTTACTTTCCCAATCACTGAAACTGAGTTCAAATTTAAAGTTTTCTTCACTCTAGAATAAAGTTAATACATTTCTGTTTATTTTAGCGCTCATGATCTCACAAAATGGGATTTGTTTGGTAATTGCTACAGATTATTGAAGACAGGAATTGAACATGGAGCTATGCCAGAACAGGTGGGAGCTTATTAATATTCCTTCTCTCTCATTTCAGAAATCTAAACTTTCTTGAGATCCTACAGGATTATCAAAAGCCTTTCACAGAAAGTAGTTGATAATTTTTTAATATAGCCACCTCCTTTGAGAATTATCACTATATTGATTAAATGTTACTGATAATATTGTTGTATCTTCAGGTTTGAGCAGAAAAATATAGAAAACCTTTGCTATAATATTCTTAAAATTTTAATGTATGATAAACAATATTACTTTTTCAGGAAAAATATCGCTATAGTAGCAGTTTCAAAACTTGATTAATTTAGTTTAATGAAAGTTTCTGATCATGGCTATATTCCAGGTACTATTCTAGATATTGATTATAGGAAGCCTTAGGTATTGCTTAATTTTTGTAGTAGAACCATACACAGTTAAGTAATTTTGGGGACTTTTACTAGATTGTAGAACTTTTTATTACTATGCATTATAATTAATATTAATTAACAGTAACAACCTGCTCTTAAGAATTAAGATATATTTTGTACACAGCTGACATCCATTTATGTAAACCAAAATACCAACCCCATAGTTAAGTATAGGTAGTATTTAGGAATGATCTAATCCATTCCCTATGGGTAAAATAGAACACTTAGATGACACTTAATTATGCTAAAGCAATAAGAATTTCAATAGATATAACAAAATTATATTGTATTAAAAGTTAATCATAGCCATGGCAGGTGTGACTTAGTGGACTGAGCACTGGCCTGCAGACCAAATGGTTGCCAGTTCAATTCCCATAGGGCACATGCCTGAGTTGCAGGCCAGATCCTCATTTGGGGTGTGCGAGAGGCTGTTTTGCAGCCAATTGCTGTTTTTCTCCCTCTTTTTCCCTTCTTTTCCCTCTCTCTAAAAATCAATAAAGTAAAATAAATATTTAAAAAATAAAGTTAATCACAGAAGCTCTGGCTGGTTTAGCTCATTTGGTTGGAGTGTTGTTCCATAAACAAAGATCATAGGTTCAATTCCTGGTCAGCAGGACACATGCCTATGTTGTAGGTTCAGATCCTGATCAGTGAGCATGCATGAGGCAACCAGTTGATGTTTCTCTCTCTCTGGAATGGGGGGGGGGGGGTTAATCATATAAACAATGCTTCATTATTGCTATGATTAATTTTTTCAAGTTGCCTAACATGTTTTTCTTTTTTACCTGTACATAATGTAAATAACTTCTCTATAACAAATATCCTTGATTATGTTAGGTATTTTTATTTGTTTTGTGGAAAGAGAGGAAATATTCAACCCTATTATTGTTTTGTTTTGTTTTTTAATTTATTGCTGACTCTTGAACTTCTATTCTCTCTTCATCTCACATTTTTTAATGGCCTAATTACAGTTCATGGATATCCTCAAAGTTGAAAGTGAATGATAGAGTTAAGATGTTACTTTTTGTTTTTCTCATTTTCCTCAAGCAGAGAATAAGAATGGCACAACTCTGTTTCCTTTGGTTATTATAACTATATCTAAATTTATATTTTAATTCACTACAAGATCATTTATTGTCTGAGAACTGATTTGTGACAGTCTCATAGTTTTGTCTTCTGTGGTTATTTAAGTTTTCTATTATGTTTCACTGCATATATATTATTTTCTCCATTTTATTTCAGTTTCTTTAAATCAGAGAACATACTTAAGTCACATTTCCTTTAACTTTGTTAACTTCTTAGACACATTTTTTTAATTTAAGTATACCGAGCATACAATCTTATATTGATTATATTCTGTATTAAACTTTTTTTATTTATTGATTTTAGAGAGAGAGGAATGAGGAAAGAGAGAAGCATCAGTTATTTTACTTGCTTATGCATTCATCAGTTGATTCTTGTATGTGTCCTGATCCAGAATTGAACCCACAACCTTGGTGTATTGTGAAGACACTCTAACCAACTGAGCTATCCCTCCACAGTCATTGGTTATATTTATTTCAGTTTTGCAATATAGTGATTTGATATTTTTTAAACCTTGTTATGTGATCACCGCACTAATTCTAGAAATCATCTGTCACTATATAAATTTATCACAACATTATTGACTATATATCCCTCTTCCCCTTTTTACCCATTCCCCCTCTCCTTTCCCCTTCTGGTAACCATCCCTTTGGTCATTATTTCTGTGAGTCTGTTTTTGTTTGTTTTGTTTTTTGATTCCACATGTAAGTGAAACCATATGGTATTTGTCTTTCTTTGCCTGACTTCCCTTAGCATAGTACCCTCTAGATGCATTCAGATTGTCACAAATGACAAGATATCATTTATTTTTATTGCTGCATAATTGCCCAAAACACATATATACCATATCTTCTTTATCTGTTCATCCATCAGTGGACACCTGGATTGCTTCCATATCTTCATTATTGTAAATAATGCTGCAGTAAACATAGAGGTACATATGTCTTTTCAAACTAGTGTTCTCATTTTCTTTGCATAAATACCCAGAAGTGGAATTGCTGGGTCTTATGGTATATCTGTTTTTAGTTTTTTTGAGAAATCTCCATACTCTTTTCCTTAGGGGCTGTATCAGTTTACATTCCCACCAACAGTGTACCAGGGTTCCCTTTTCTCAGCATCCTCACCAGTGTGTGTTATTTGTTGACATTTTGATAATAGTATTCTAACTTGTGTGAGGTGGAATCTCATTGTGGTTGTGATTTAAATTCTTCTGATTAATTACATTGAACATCTTTTAATATGTCTGTTGGCCATCTGTATGTCTTCTTTGGAGAAATGTCTTCATGTCCTTTTCCCTTTTTTTCATTCAGATTATTTTCATTGCTGTTACTGAGTTCTTTGAGTTTCTTGTGTATTTTGGATATCGACCAGTATATCATTTGTGAATATATTCTCCCAGTCAGTGGATTGCTTTTTTGTTCTGTTGAAGGTTTCCTGAGCTGCGCAGAAGCTTTTAGTTTGATATAATCCCGTTTGTTTATTTTTTTTTCTTTTGTTTCCCTTGTTCTTAGGAGACATGTCCACAAAGATATTACTCAGGCTGATGTCAGTTTACTTCCTGTGTTTTCTTCTAGGAGTTTTATGGTTTCAGGCCTTATATTCAAGTCTTTAACCCATTTTGAGTTTTTTATATATGGTGTAAGAGAGTGATCCATTTTCTTTTCTTTTCTTTTTCTTTATTTTGGGGGGTGGAGTGGGGGCATGTATCTGTCCAGTTTTCCCAATACCACCTGTTGAAGAGACTGTCATCACTTCAGGATATATTGTTACCTCTTTTGTTCATTATTAGAGTATAGGAACATGACAGATTTCTGTGTATTCATTTTGTATTCTGGTATTTTACTGAATTTCACCAACTCTTTTAATTTTTTGGCGGATTCTTTAGGGTTTTTTATATATAGTACCATGTCATCTGCAAATAATGACAGTTCTACTTTTTTCTTTCCTATTTGGATGTCTTTCATATCTTTTTCTTGCCTGATTGCTGTTACTAGTACTTCCAGGACTTAGTTGATCAATAGTGGAAAAAGTGGGCATCCTTGTCTTGTTCTTGATCTTACAGGAAAAGCTTTCAGCTTTTCACCACTAAGGATGATGTTACTTGTGGGCTTATCATATACATATATCCTTTATCAAGTTGAGGAAAGATCCTTCTATGCCCACTTTGTTGAGAGTATTTTCCATAAACATACATTGGATGTTGTCAAATGCTTTTTTCTCCATGTATTGAGATACTGATGTGATGAATCACATTAATTGTTTTGCAGATGTTTCTCTACCTTTGCATCCCTGGTATAAATCCCACTTGATCATGATGCATTAAAAAATCCTTTTCATGTACTGTTGTATTGGTTTGCTAGTATTTGTTGAGAATTTTGGCATCAGTGTTCTTCTAGGATATTGGCCTATGCTTATCTTTCTTTGTAGCATCTCTGTCTGGTTTTGGTATCAGTAATGCTGGCCTCACAGAAGGAGTTTAGAAGTATTATTTTTTCTTCATTGTTTTGGAATAGTTTGAGAAAGATGGGTACTAATTCTTAGTTAAATATTTAGTAAAATTTACCTGTGAAGCCATCTGGTCCTGGGCTTTTGTATGTTCAGAGTTTTTTTATTACTGCTTTAACTTCTTTGCTAGTAGTTAATCTGTTCAGATTTATTGTTTCTTCCTGGTTTAGTCTTGGAAGGTTTTAAGTTTCTAAACATTTATTCTTGTCTTCTAGATTCTTAAACTTTAATCACTTATATGAGATTTGAGTTCATCATTACTTGATTGTACTTTTATTCATTTTAGCAATTAGAAATTGTTTAGCATTTAGCAACTCTTAGAAACATCTCTTTAGAAATCCAGTATTGAAAATCCCAAAACTGCTCTGGCTAGGTGGTTCAGTTGGTTGGAGTATCGTCTGATGTGCCAGGGTTACAAGTTTGATCCCCAATTGGGGAGCACGTACAGGAGACAACCAGTGAACTTGTGAATAAGTGGAACAGCATCAATATTTCTCTCTCTCAAATCAGTATATTTTTTAAAAATTTAAGAAAACCCAAAAACCATATTCAACCAGTTCTTCATGAGGACCATGCACACTCACATTTGTATATGCTAGCTCTGTACTTCTGATTAGAATTCAGAAAATAGAGCAAGGATATCAAGGAACTACCAAAATGTTTGCTATTGTGAACCCTCGCTTGTGCTTAACATCTTTAGGATACCTTAAAAGTTACTGTATAGCTATTTGGGGGAACTATATCACTGTATTTTCCACATACTTGACTATTTGTTTTTTATGATAACCAATTCAAGTAGAAATTTCTGAGCCTCATTCTTTGAGGTTAACTGAATTTTTCTTCTTCTTCCAGTGATCTATCCTTTCTCATGCCAGTAGTTTCAGCTGTTATAGCTTTAGAATATATAAGACCAAAATTTATTGATGATGAAAATAATAGAGAATTAAATGACTTGTCTAAGGTAACATAGCCTCTTTATAACCACTCAAACCAAGCACTTAAATTCTTTCTAGTGTATCTTCATCTTTTCTCCTAATCTACAACTATTGCTTATAATATATCCCATGCCTTTGGTTTCTTCCCCATGTCAAACTCTTAATTTCTGTAAGTTTGTATTTTCCAAATATCTTTTGTATTGTTTCAGTGGAAATAGTGGGGAGAGATTAGATGCTAATATGTAATCTGTCATGATGAACTGGAAAGCAATACATTTCTTTAGCTTGAACATGATATGGAGGTTGAGTTTAACAGTCAGGTTATTGCTTATTGTATAAATAATAAATTAATGCTTTCTTAGAAGACTACACACATAGTTCCTTGACTGTGCCTAGAAATTATTTCTAGTACCTATTTCTGACTATTCTTTGGACATGCAAATTAAAAACCTTTTGCATTTTCTCCCCACCCCTTACACATACACACACGTGTCCAATTTATGACCTTTCTAGTCATGTTTGACCGAAAATGTATTTCAGTGTCAGATCCTAAAGATTTAAGGGCTTATTAGAAGTAGTTCTTAAAATCAGAAAACTTTTGATTTTTATAAATTGTACCTCCTGCATCTCTTCTTGTCATTATTTTTCAAGCCCTTCTACCATTTACCTAGTTGAATTCCTCATATTTTTTCTTGTGAATTACAGTAGTACTTGCCTGTTTTGTCTAAGTAACCTCAGTTTCACTCTGTCCAGTCTAGGCTCTGTTACAGTAATTGGTAACCACATACATGAGATTACCTTATGAAGTTTGTTATTTTTTTTTTAATACTGACATATTCTAAAGTACCACTGTGAGACTAAATTGGTATCATCCATTTAGAAGTTTGTTACTCTCTATCAAAATTAAAATGGACATACCCTTCATTTAAGTGTTTGTAGCTCTAGGAATTTAGACTGCAGATATATACTTGGACATGTGTACAAAGATGTAGGTATGAAGATGTTCATGTTAGCATTTTTTATAAAAACTTAAGACATGAAATAATTTAAATGTTCATCAATAGAGGACTGGTTAGATATGATAGTATAGTTTTAATTCTGTGCAGTGCTGTGTAGCTATAAAAATAATGAGTTTTATATTATTCATGCTATAATATTCCATGTGAGAATAAATGTTATGAAAAAGGTAAGGAGCAGAATGGTATATGAACATAAAAGTATGATACGATCTATGTACGTGTTCTTTTAGTTGGCATATTATTTCTGGGGTGATACCTAAGAAACTGCTATCAGTGGCTAAGGTCAAAACTAGAGATCTGTTGTTAGAGAACAATAAACTATGGCATGCCTTCATTTATCACACACTTGATATCTCTATGTTTGCCAGTCTGACCTATATGAGAGGTGATGACTGTGGTTTGTACGTCAGGAGTAGCTATTAGCTTTTGAAATCCACAAAATGCTTCAGCCAGTTGTACATACCTACACATGAAAAGGTCTTTTTCTCATGCATTAAAACTGCATGGTCCTTTTGATCTAAAACAATGATAATATCTCTCCTGGCTCCAGTCCTGGTTCTTGGTGTCCTTCACCAAGGAATGTTACCTTCTGCCCTTCTTTCATACATTTGTCAATATGAACTTCTAGAATCTTTTCTGAAACTGTCTTCCTTCCATTGTAGCTTTTACATCTTATGTTTTGGACTGACCCATTCCCCATGACACTGGCATGTCTATGCACACAGACTGAATTTGCCAAACCATTCCAGGTTTTATCTGATGAATTTTTTTTTTGCATCCTAGTACTTCAGCAATTGGGATAGTACTCTACAGCTCCTTTCTCACCATCTTGGCCTTCACATTTGTCACAAATCACATTCTTTTACAGAGTTAGTGTTCTCATTATACCATTTTATAAATCTTCTAAGGTTACTGAAAGCAGATGTACAACATTTTTACCTCTTCTCTCTGCATCCTTCTTCCTCCTCCAAAAAATAAAAACAGAAAAAAGATGTCCGTGGGTGCCCTGGCTGACTAGCTCAGTTGGTTAGAGCATCGTCCTGATATGCCAGGTTGCAGGTTCCATCCCTGGTCAGGGCATATTACAGGACTCAAGCAATGAATGCATAAAATGGGGAGAGCAGCAAGGCAATGTCTGCCTGTCTGTCTGCCTGTCTGTCTGTCTCTCTTTCAATTAAAAAAAAGTCTTTTAAAATGTCCATAGATGAGGCACCTGCTGCATCTTTTTTAATGGCCTGTTCCTCCCCTTTGTCACATAATTCCCTTTGCATCAGAGAGCAGTTAGTAAGCTTGATAAATCAGTCTAAATTACTTTATTTGCATTCTTATGAGGGTGGTACTTCAGGCCAGCTTCCTGTAAGCCTTTTCCAACTTCTGGTGGCTTTGGGTTTGACCCCCAAAATATAATGCTTTCTTTCACCATTTTCGTCAGTCGGTGAGCAAGACAAGACTGGTGTGGGATCAGGAAGGAGGAGTGCATTCCTATGTGCAGCTCAGGCTGCCACTGCTCCTCCACCTCTCACCCAGTGTCGTGCAAAGTTCCTTGATCAGTTGGTTTTCGACCAAAGTGCCAAGACAGTTCTTTGGAGAAAAGGTCATCTTTTCAATAGTTGGTGCTGAAATAGTTGGGTAACCATATGCAAAGAAAATGAATTTCAATCCATACTTTACACCATTTATAAAAGTGTACTCAAAATAGACCTGGCTGTTGTGGCTCAATGGATTGAGCACCAACCTGCAAACCAAAGGGTAATGAGTTTGATTCCCAGTCAGGGCACATACCTGGGTTGTAGGCCAGGTCCCTGGTGTGGGGATGCATGAGAGTCAACTACACATTGATGTTTCTCTCCTTCTTTCTCTTTCTCCTCCCTTCCCCTCTGTCTCAAAAGAAACAAATATGATTTTATTAAAAATTGAAAAAAATTTACTCAAAATGGACCATACACCAAAATGTAAAACCTGTAGCTCTAAAATATCTAAAAGAACACAAAGAAAATCCTTCTGATTGTTAGTTAATGAAAGATTTCTTAGATACAACACCAAAAGCATTATCCATAAGAGAGAAATTCAAACACACTCATTAAAATTAAGCCCTTCTGCTCCTATCAGACACTTGTAAGAGAATTGAAGAGACACATTAATAACTGGACAATATTTGCAAATCACATGCCTGATAACTGACTTTACCCAAAATATGAAGATCTCTCAAAATTCATTAATAAGAAAAACAACACAGTGTTTGTTTTGTTTTGTTTTGTTTTGTTTTTATGGACAAAAGAATTGAAAAGCTACTTCAACAAAGACAATGGCAAATAAATACATAAAAAAACTTATAACCATTAGTCATTAGAGAAATTCAGACTATTCAATAAAACCACAATTAGATACCACTATAAGTCTTAGGAAGCATTTTTAACTCCTGTTATTGATGGGAATATAAAATATACAACCATTTTGGATAGTAGTTTAGCATTTTCTGATACAGTTAAATATGCACATATCATATGACCCAGCAGTCCATTTTTTGGGTGTTTATCCAAGTGAAATGAATAGTTCACATAAAAACCTATACTTGAATGTTTATAATGGCTTTATGAGTTGCCCAAAACTGCAAACAATTCAAATGTCCATCAACTGGTAAGAATACTTCTCAGCAGTAGGGTGGAAGGAACTATATGCAATAACATGGATGAATCTACGTAGCAATATATGGAGTCAAAGAAGCCAGATGCACAAATCTGTATGCTGTATAATTTGCATTATACATTTTAGAAGCAAAACTGTAGGTGTAGAAAATGTATCTCCAGGCATGGGGGGAGGGTACAATTTGAGGAATGATGGAACTGTTCTAGTCTTCATTGTTTTGGTAGTTCCATAACTATGTATTTGTCAAAACTCAAAGAACTGTATGTTAAAAACAGTAATTTTCTTTTATATATAAATTATATCTTAGTTTTTTTAATGAAATGGGATAAAAATAAGAGTAGTTGTCATTTCTCATACTTAAGAAGGCCATTTCAAAGCCTGACTAGTGTATATTTTGAAGTTTAGAAAGCTCTAGACAAAACACAACCATAAAAATGAAAGAAAACATTTATCACCTGGTAGAAATTTCAGAACAAGAACCATTAGAAAATTTGATAGACTCTATATATTTCAGCCCTTTCTGCCAAAGCTTAGTTACATAATGATCACAAAAATTATTTAAATTTAAACAAACCATTAAAAAAGTTGTTAAATTATTTCTTGTTTCTAAACTGAGGTATAATTGATGTGCAACATTATATTAGTTTTAGGTGTACAATATAATTTGATGTTTGTGTATACTGAAATGATTACCACAGTGAGTCTAATTAATGTCCTTCACCATACATAGTTACAGATTTTATTATTAACTATAGTCACTTTGCTATACATTACATCTCCATGGCTTATTTATTGTATTGTATAACTGAAAGCTTGTAACTTTTGACTCAATTTACCTTTTTGGCCTACCCCCTACCTCCCACCTCTGGCAACCACCAGTTTTTCTGTAATTATGATCTTGGTTTGTTAGTGTTTTGTTGTTGTCGTTTAGATTCCATATATGAGATTGTTCAGTATTTGTCTTTCTCTGTCTGACTTATTTTACTCAGAACAATGCCCTCAAGGTCCATCCATGTTTTCACAAAAGACAAGATTTTCTTCTTTTAAATGGCTGAATAATAATTAATTGTCTATATATTCTACATTTTCTTTATCCATTCATTCACAGTGGACACTTAGGTTGTTTCCATATCATGGTTATTGTGAATGATGCTGCAATAAACATGGGACATACATATATCGTTTTCAGTTAATGTTTTAGTTTTCTTTGAATAAATACTCAGAAATGGAATTGCTGAATTATACTCTTATAATTTTTTAAGGAACCTTTATAGTGTTTTCCATAGCTGTACCTATTTACAGGCATACCTCACAATTTGGTTCCAGACCACCACAATAAAATGAGTTGTAATATTTTTACTTGTACAGGGTCTCACCTTCAATTTGTAAAAAAAAACTCAACATCTGTTAAGCACAATAAAACAAGGTATACCTGTACATTCTTTTTTTTATTGATTATGCTATTACAGTTTTCCCAATTTCCCCCCTTTACCCCTCTCTACCCTGCCCCGACAACCCTCCAGCATTTCTCCCCCCCGAATTCATATTCATGGATTATACATATAAGTTCTTTGAGTCTTGTTTCCTATATCATTTTTTATCTCTCCCTGTCTATTTTATGCCTATGAGTTATGATTCTTCTTCCCTGTACCTTTTCCCCCTTAATCCTTCCTTCCCCCTCCCCACTGAAATCCCTCCATGTGATGTCCATGTCTCTGATTCTGTTCCTGTTTTGGTTGTTTGCTTAGCTATCATTGCTTTTCTTTTCTTTTAGGTTCATTTGTTGATAGCTGTGAGTTTGTTGTCATTTTTACTGTTCATATTTTTTATCTTTTCCTTAGATAAGTCCCTTTAACATTTCATATAATAAGGGCTTGGTGATGATGAACTCTTTGAACTTGACCTTATCTGGGGAGTACTTTATCTTCCCTTCCTTTCTAAATGAAAACTTTGCTGGCTAGAGTAATCTTGGATGTAAGTCCTTGCCTTTCCAGACTTTGAGTACTTCTTTCCAGCCCCTTCTTGCCTGCAAGGTTTCTTTTGAGAAATCAACTGATAGCTTTATGGGTACTCCTTTATAGGTGACTCTCTCCTTTCCTCTTGCTTCTTTTAGGATTCTCTATCTTTAATCTTGGGTAACTTGATGATGTGCTTTGGTGTGTTCCTCTTGGGGTCCAACTTCTTTGGGACTCTCCTGGACTTCCAGAAGTCTATTTCCTTTGCCAGATTGGGGCAGTTTTCCTTCATTATTTGTTCAAATATGTTTTCAGTTTCTTGCTATTGTTTTTCTCCTTCTGGCACCCCTATAATTCATATATTGGAACATTTCAGGTTGTCCCAGGGGTTTATAAGATTCTTTTCACTCTTTTGAATTCTTGTTTCTTCATTTTGTTCTGGATGGATGTTTATTTTTTCCCTTTGTCCCAAATCGTTGCTTTGACTCCTGGTTTCCTTCCTGTCATTGTTGGTTACCTGAATATTTTGCTTTATTGCACTTTAGGTATCCTTCATTTGTTTTTTCGACCAAGCTTAATCAGTTCTTTGAGCATTTTGATTACCAGAGCTTTAAATTCTCCATCAGATAGGTTGGCTATCTCCTCCTCCTCGCTTAGTTCTCTTTCTGAAGTTTTGCTCTCTTCTTTGACTTGGGACCTATTTCTTTGTTTTGGCACACCTGATAAGTTGTAAGAGTGTGGGGCCTTAGGTATTCACCCAGGTAGGGCAACTGTTGTTGCTGTGGCACTGCCTGGCGGGGAGGGGCCAGAGAAGAAATGGTGTAGCTGGCCTGCTGTCCCTAGTGCATTTTCCAATGGACTCTCAGGTGAGACTGGGAGTTTCTCCCACCGTAGCAACTGCTATAGTCCACAGTCACCTTTGAGTCTCATTTATGTCTTCAGTCAGCCCTGCCTGTGCTGTCGGCTACCCGGCAGCAGCTGGCTCTGCCCACCCAGCCTGCGGTCTTACAGGTCTGGTTGTTCTGGTTGATTTTTTCTTTAATTCCTTGGTTGTCCAGAGTTCCGTGCAGTTTGATTTTCTGGCACTTTTGGTTTATTGATTTTAGATTGGTGGTTATCCTCCTTTTGGTTGTGCATGGAAGTGAAGGGCTTCTACCTAAACCTCCATCTTGGCTGGAGCCCTGCCTGTACATTCATACCAACAGTGCACAAGGGTTCCCTTTTCTCCACATTTTCACCAGCATTTGTTGTCATTTATTATCACTTCTTTGATAATAGCCATTGTAACAGATGTGTGAGGTGATACTGTGGTTTCACTTTGCATTTCCCTAATGAGTGGTGATGTTTAATATCTTTTTATATACTTGTTGGCCATCTATACCAGGGGTGTCACACTCATTTTTTCCAGGGGCCACATCAGCCTCACAGTTGCCTTCAAAGGGCCAAATATAATTTTAGGACTGTATAAATGTAACTACTGCTTAACAGTTAAGCGAGAGCTTGGTGCTGCTGCCTGGTAGAAACAAGGTGGAGGGTCGGATTCAGCCCGCAGACCTTGTGTTTGCCACCTGTGATCTATATGGTCAGCCCTTCACATGGAGTTTTCATATCCATGGATTCAACCACCTGCAAATTGAAAATGATATTTTCCATCTGTGGTTGGGAATCCACAGATGCAGAGGGTCTACTATATTCATCATTCTATGTCATTTTAGATTTTAAGTTAAGTGACTTTAACTTCCCTGGATTCTGGTATCCACATAGGGTCCCGGAAACAGTCTCCCATGGATATCAAGGGACAGCTATATATCTCCATTGAGAAAATGGCTATTCAGATTCTCTGCCCATTTTAATTGGTTTGGTTTTTTTCTTACTGAGTCATATGAGTTCTTGATCTATTTTAGATATCAACCCCTTATCAGATACATGATTAGCAATATTTTTTCCCATTCAGTTGGTCACTTTATTTTGTTGGTATTCTTTCCTGTGCAGAAGCTTATTAGTTTGATGTATTTTTTTCTTGTTTATTTTTGCTTTTGGTGTCAGATCCAAAAAATCATTGCCAAGACCAGTATCAGGGAGCTCACCAACTGTATTTTCTTCTAGGAGTTTCATGGTTTTAGGTCTTGCATTCAAGTTTAATCTGTTTTGAGCTCATTTTTGTGTCTGGTGTAAGATAGTGGTCCGTTTGCATTCTTTTGTCGTAAACTAAATGACCATATATTTGTGAGTTTATTTCTGGGCTCTTCATTCCATTCTGTTGATCTTTGTGCCTGATTTTATGCCAGTGCCATTTTATTTTTATTATTACAGCTTTGTAATTCAGTTTGAATCAAGGAGTATGATGTTCTTCATTCTTTCTTCTTCATTCTCAAGATTGATTTGGCTATTCAGGTCGTTTTGTTATTAAATGTTTTTTCTACTGACTTTTAATATTCAATGGTGGATCATAAGAATTTGTAATTTTTTAAATCTTAAGGTGTTCAGAAGTATAGCAAGCATGAAGTAGAGCTGCTCTCTTAAAAGACTACACAATGTTACACATTTTTTAAAAGCTCAAACACTAGCCAAATCAAATAGTGTATCATCTGATAATACTTAAAGGTGATATATGTGACAAACTATTTTTTTAAGAGCAAGGCATGATATACATGAAATTTAGTGGGATGATTTACCAGCCCTAAGGAATAGGGGAAGAGCTTGGAGGTAGATACAAAGTTACTGGCATCTTACCATTTCTTAAGTTGGGTAGTCTGTTCTATTATGCTTTATAGTACAATTATTATTACATTTAAAATGCTAAAAAAAAAGAGGCCCTGGCCAGCTTTCTCAGTTGGTTAGAGCATTGTCCTGATATACCAAGATTGTAGTCCATTCCCAGGTCAGGGCACATACAAGATTCAACCAATCAATGCATACATAAGTGGAACAAAAAATCAGTGTGTGTGTCTATCTATCTATCAACCCCCACCCCACCCGCATTTCCTCTTCTCTAAAAAAAATCAATAAATAAAATTTTTTTTAAAAAGAGAAGTGGCCTTGCTGGGGTCTCAGTTGTAGCATCATCCTGTACTCCAAAAGATTGCAGTTTCAGTCTCAGAGCAGGGCACATACCTAGATTGTGGGTTCGATCCCCTCTTGGTGCATGTACAGGAGGCAACCATTCATTGCTGTTTTTCTCTCCCTCCCTTTTGCTCTAAAGGAAAAGAGAGAGAGGCGGGGTGGGGGAGGAATGCTAACAAAGAACAAATAGAATCACTTCTCTTTGCTCTTGCTAATGATATATTTTTGAAACATCTGATTATGTTACTCTTCTTTAGTTTTTAATCTGATGTTATCTTTTATCCATATTTAGTTTTTCTAAACTTAAACTAATTCTAGGAGCTTATCTCTTGGTTTTAATTTACATGGAATAATACAGTTCGTTTTCAGGATATATGATATCATTAGCCACAAGTTGAATGATTTTCATTGATTCAGTCTTCTTATCAAAGGTTAGACAGCTATAGTTTCTTTAATAGTTAACAATAATTATTAAAAAGAGCTAATAGTTAAAGAATATTTATGTTCGTTATGTTAATGCTAACTCCTATAATTGATTAATCTCAGTATCTCTGTGGCTTAACACAGTACAAACTTTTTTCTCATTCCCATAACCATTAAGTACAATTAGGGGAAGTAGGGTATCACTGCACCACCCAGTAATTCAGGTACCCCAAATGTCCTGGGGTATTGGTCTCCTGCTGGCATGTAGGAGAGGAGAAGATGGAAAAGGCACTCCTGCTTTTTAACTACTTATGCCCCAAAATGTGCAATACACATTACTGGGTCCTCCCTGGAACCAGTGTTAGTTTGTGGGAAACACAAGGACAAGGGACTGGGATTGGAAAAAATGATTACTAGCAGACCAATGCTTGCTATCCTTTGAAGACCCTCTCTAGGTTCAGAACAATGGTAGTGAAGAAAAGGCAGAAGGGTCCTGACCCATATGGTTCAGTTGGTTAGGCATTGTCCCACAAAGCAAAAGTTCACCAGTTTGATTCCTGGTCAGGGCACATGCCTGCATTGTGGGTTTAGTCTCAGGTCTTGGCACATGTAAGAGGCAACCACTCTATGTTTCTCTCCCTCTCCTCTGTCCCTATCCTTCTAAGAAATAAACAAATAAAATCTTTTTAAAGAAGAAAGAAAACAGCAGGAGAAGGACTTTGTTGCTCATAGGTTAGAACAATCTCTTTTTTTCTTCCAGTTTTTTTATTGCTTATCCTTGTCACATCTATACTACAGAAAGACTAAGTTGCTGAATAAATGACTTCTGGACAAGTTAGAATAACATTGCTGGTATGGAAGTTAAAATATCAATATGACTGATATAAAGCCTGGAAGGAAGAGTTCTAAATTTTCTTTTGAAGTGTTATTAGCTATATTGTTATATACCTTTGAGAAAGGAAAATGCTTTCCAATCAGTGAGAGTGAGCTTTTTATTTAAAAAATGCAGTGGAGCCCTTTTAAAGTAAACATGATGAATATTGATATATGAAACAGATTAAAGTGGGGATGCTTTACTTGATCCATGGGCAGGCAGCTTAGCTGGTTGGAATGTCGTCCCTTGCACCAAAAGATTGTGGGTTCGGGGTTTAGTCCTGGCCATTGTTGCTCAGTTGGTTGCAGTGTTGTCCCATAAACCAAAGGGACAATGGGCCTGATTCCCAGCCAGGGCATATGCCTGGGTTGTAGGTTCAGTCAGTCGGGTGCAATTGATATTTCTCTCTCATCAATATTTCTCTCACTCCCTTCCCCCCTTGCTTAAATCAGTGGGCATGTCCTCTAGTGAGGATTTTTTTTTTAAAGGTTGCAGATTCAATCCACATTCAGGACACACCTAGTCTTCAGGTTACATTCCCAATTGGGCACATAGAAGAGGCAACCAGTCGATGTTTCTCTCTTATATCATATTTCTCTTGCTTTCTCATCCCTTCTCTCTCTCTCTAAAATCAATAAACTTATCCTTGAGTGATGAGTAAGTAAATAAATAGATGAATGAATGAGTGAATGAATGAATGAATTTTGGTATGCTCCCTGATCAGAACCAAACCCGCCACCTAGGTAGTGCCCTGACTGAGAATCAAACACACAACCTTTCAGTTTATGGGACAGTGCTCCAGCAAATAGAACCACACCAGCCAGAAATAAAACCTGAATTTTTTAAAATAAAACCAATTAAAGCTCTCAGCTCCTTCCTGTAACATCTCATTTACTGATTTCTCTTTCAGTTTATTCTCTTCATATATTCATCCTTACGTTTTTAGTTAAGTAGAAAAGGTAATAGAGACACTGTAATAAGGGAATATCATATTATTAGATATGCTTTATTGCCGTAAAGATAAGCCTTCTATTTAACAAAAAACGTAGTAAAAGACTTCTTTAAAATGAAATTCTCTCTTATGTTACGACTTTTAATGTTTCGTTTTCCTGAATTCTGTTGTTTCTCTGAAAATAGGGACAATTCACAAAACAAGATTTTGATACCAATAAAAAATTAAAAGATACCCATTTCCATGATATTTACAGACATGTAAATTACCACATTTTGCCATGTATAGTGCACACTTTTTTACCCATATTTTTTAGAGAAAAATAAAGATACACATTATATGTGGATATAATAATCTCATATACAATGCACACAAAAATGTGAGTACACATTATACATGGCAAAATACAATACTACCACCTTAAAATAGTACTCATACATAATAAAAGCACCAAATTCAAAATAAGCTATCAAGCTTTGTTAAAACTTGGAGCCAGGAAACTGTCAAAGACTACCAGATACATCCACTGTGGACAAGAGTTTGGTACTATCTACTATAAAGTTAAACATACATATAATGTATGATCCAGCGTTCTTATTTCTCGAGCGGTGGTTCTCAAAGTAAGGTCCAGAAACCCCTTTAGGTTTCCAGGACAGGTCCATGAGATCATACTGTTGGTATAACATGAAGGTGTTACTCTGTTTTTTTCATTCTCATTCTCTCACAAGTGCAAATTGGAGTATTGGATTGGGGTCATATCAAAGAATATACACATTTATCTATAAAAGCTGTTAAAATATACTTTTTCCCCAACTGATCTATGACTCTAGGTTTTCTTCATATACTTCATCAAAACAGCATATTGTAACAGAATGCAGAGCAGATCTGAAACTCTGGTTTGCTGTTAAGCCATATATTAAAAAGATTTGTGAAAATGTAAAACACTACCATTCTTCCCACTAAGTTTTTATGTTTTTAAAAAACTTAGGTTTTTTAAAGAAATATTTATTATCTTATGATATAAACAGTTTATTTTTAAATACCTTAATAAATATTTTAACATTTATTAGTTTTAATTTCTAATATGATAATATCAATATATAACTCACATAAACAAAACCATTTGGGGTCCTTAATAATTTTTAAGAGTGTAAAGAGGTCCTGAGCACTAAAAACTTTTTTTAAGAACCTCTGCAGATGGGTGTACCAGGAGACATGTATAAGAATGTTCATAGTGCCCTGGCAGGTGTGGCTCAGTAGATTGAGTACTGACTTGTAAACCAAAGGGTTGCCAGTTCCATTCCCACTGAGGGCACATGCCTAGGTTGCCAGCCAGGCCCCTAGTGGAAGCACATGAGAAACAACCACACACTGATCTTTCTCTCTCTCTCTCCTTCCCATCCCATCTCTCTAAAAATAAATTAAAATCTTTAAAAAATAAATTAGAAAAAGCAAATGTTTAAATGAAAGAAGTCAGATAAAAACTGATACATATTCCATGACTCCATTTATATAGTGTTCACAAATAGGCATAATAAGCTTAGTATTTAGGGATACAGACTTAGGTTGTTAAAATGTACTGACTGCCTGAAAAGTAAAAAATAATTGTTACCCTTGGGAGAAAGGAGATTATTATTAACCCTTGAACAGCGTTGGAGTTATGGATCCCTACACATACACATACTCTCCACACACTCAAATATTCATTTATGACTTAAGTTGACCCTCATGTGCAGATTCCCATCCATGGTTCAAAAATACTTTTTTCCCAAACTCATAGATACAGAGAACAAATTGATGCTTGCCAGATGGAAGGGGGTTTGAAAGGTGAGGGGATTAAAACTTACAAATTGGCAGTTATATAAAAATAGTCATAGGAGTATAATGTACAGCAATCATTAACTTTTATATGTTTTTTACTTGTTTAATTTTTAAACTATAGTTGACATTCTATATTATAGTAGTTTCAAATTTTGTATATTTTATGCACATTCTTGTGTGTTTTATTTCACATTAAAATGCTTTAAAACAAAATAAGTAATTAGTTATAAGATTGGGATACATTAGTTTTAGACATCTCTTTTTAAAAATCTAAACAAAATATTCATGATAATACATTTTTGTTTGAAACATACTGTTGTTTGGGTCCTTATTTACCAAGATATATTATCTTTATCCTCTAAGATATGTTGGTTTGTCCTTTTTTTAACTAAATATTTTATGCATTCTGCTTAATTCTATAAAAATTTGGACTCCAACCTTATTGTAAGATAAAAAGTATGATAACTACTGAATGATAAAAACATCAAATGTAAATTATGTCTCATTTGTTTGAATTTTTTTGTTTGATACAGATAGTCGTACAGGCATTGCAGTGTTCCCATTACTCGATTCTTTGGCAGTTGGTGAAAATTACTGATGGTTCTCCTTCCAAAGTAAGTAAGAGTTTCTGTAGGCAGAAGGATTACTACTAAAATAAAATAGCCTTGTTTAGTTTATATTGAATAATTTGTTATCTATAATAAATTATTTTAAATAAAATATATAATTACTGTTTTTAATTCTTGTTTTATCCAATGAGTAAGTATATTTTACCATTTTGAAAGATAACCAATCTTCAAGCAATATATATACATAGTGGTATATACACACAAAGTTAAAATTCTTATAAGAAATAACTATCATAGAAACCAAAAGAGCTCTGATAGGTAACATGCTGTAAAAAATAGAATGATACTGAAAGTATAGTATGTAGGTTTTGTTTCTGGCATTACGGCACCTGAGGCCCAAACTGTTTAACACTCTTGTTGAAAACAACTCAAATTGTTGTTGTTGTTGTTGTTGTTGTTGTTATTGTTGTTGTTGTTTCATTTATGACTGACCATGCAAAACAAAAAGAGAAATACAAACCAGAGATTAAATGAAACTAGGATTCCAGAGAGTCAGCAGAGCACTGAAGCCTAGTTAACCTTGAGGATCTTTTCTAATCTCAACAAACTATAAGTCCCTTCCAAGGTGGAATGTCTAATAGGTAGCACATCTCCCTGAAAAGTTGGGATTCTAAAGAGGTACTCCCAGCACAAATATAAATTAGAAATAAACCCACACCAGCTCCATTTATGGAGGAAAACAGCCTGTCTTAAATTTTCTCCTCTTTATTCAGTTTGTTACTGAATAAAGGGGGAAAACAGGTCTCCCATGAAGATTTATAACCATGAGCTGGCCCTTCTGATTAATAATTTGAGGATTTCTCTGCCCTTGGAAAGCAATCAGAGATTTTGTTTTTAATTAGAAGGATGGTGATATGTTGGTTAGCTTCCAAGTTTTTTTCTATTTTATTGACAGTCTTGATAAGCAAAAATTGAAGTTAACCTTTTATTAGTAACATATAAGCCACTTGAAAATTACATTGCATTTTCATGTTTTTAGAAATGTTCTTAAATATGGTACAATTAGAGGAGATTGAATATATATAAGCTAAAATTTTATAAGAGTTTATTATATGTTAGTTACACACAATTAACTTTTATTCTGATTTTTTCATTTGGTTGGTTTTGTATTCTCTTTTTTTCCCAGTGAGATTATTTTGGTTATCTAAGTTGCTTTTATTTTGGTTAAATGTTGATAATTGCATTTATATAAATTTAGAATCAGCACTTACCTAAAAATAACATAATTAATGGTTAATTCCTTTGTTAAATTGAATTTAAATATTGCTCTTTTACAATTGTATTCTATAATACAAGTGAGAATCTCTGTTATTAAGCTCACTTCTTTCAGTACTTTCAATTTTTTAACTCCATTTTAGCAGAATTAGTTTGAGATTCCTTGCCCTTCTGTTTAATTTTGATCTGACACATTCTCCTAATAAACAAGAGCTTTATTTTTGTCATTAATCATAATACAGATTTTGTGATTGTCATAGCTACAGTGGCAATGCAGATTTTGTGGCCAACGCTGGTTTTCTTTATGCCAGAAAGAATACTGTAGCATCTTTCAGGTGCTTTGCTATTCAGTTGATTTTTATTTATAGTTTTTTTGTACATTTATGTTATGTTTGAAATTCTTATATAATTGTCTTTCAAGTTATTTCTTCTCACTTTGACGTTTTTGGTCATTTTTTTATTCAAAATATATTTAGTAATCATTGTTCAGTTGTATCTATAAAGTAGTTTTCTTTGTAATAATCTTAAAAAGCATGAATCTTCAAGATACATGCAAACTTATCTCTCATTGCTAAGTCTTTATTTTATTTTGTTAAATTTTTAAAAAACTATTGTTGATTTTAGGTAGAGAGAGAGATAAACATCAAGTTGTTGCTCCACTTACTAGTGTTTATGCATTCATTGGTTACTTTCTATATGTGCCCTGACCAGAGAGCAAAACCACAACTGTAGCATATCAGGATGACACTCTAATCAACTGAGCTACTCTGTCATGGCTTATTTTTATTTTTTTTATTTATTTTTTTTAGAGAGGGGGGAGAAGGAAGAGAGAGAGAGAAATGCTGATTTCTTCCCTTTATGCATTTATTTATGCATTCAGTGGTTGATTTTTGTTTTACTTTTTACTTTATTGATTTTTACAGATATAGAGGAAAAGAGAAACATCAATTTGTTGTTCCACTTATTTGTGCATTCACTAGTTTACTCTTGTATATGTCCTGACTGGGGACCAAAGCAGCAGCTTGGCATAGGGGGACGATGCTCTGACCAACTAAGCTACCTAGCCAGGGCAGATTCTTTTAAAACAATTTTAAAACCATGTATCACGTAGACACAGACAATAGTATGGTGATAGAGGGAAAGAGGACTGTGAGGTGAGGTAGAAGAGAGCAAAGAGGGAATAATGGGGGACAGAAAGAGACTACTTTGGGTGATGGGTGAAAGATGCAAGTATGCAAATGATGTTTTGTTAGTTGTACACTTGAAATCTTTACAGTTATGTTAATCAGAGTGACCCCGATAAACTCAATAATAATAATTATTATTATTATAGTTATTATTTTAAGGTAGATAAGTTATGTCAAGCATTTTATCAGTTGTAAAGTGCTTTCCAGAAATTAATGACAATTTAAAAAAATCACTTGTGTTTCAGGTTACTTGTTTATAAAGTTGAAAGTTGTATTGTGCCAACATTTTCTAGCTCTAAAATTCTGTACTCTATGTATGATTAATAACTGCTATACTAAAGATGTCTCAGTAGATATATAAAAATCTTAACAGTACTAACCTCTGAGAAATAGAATTCTTTGGGGGCAGGCATAAGAAGAAATTTACTTTTCACTTTATAGCTTTTGATACTGTTTGAGTGGTTGTTCTCTTGTGGGTATATTTAACAGTGATAATTTTATCACAGAAAAAAATAATTTTTTAAAACTAGTACAAAAAACATCTTTATTCTTCATCCTAATCTTAGGTTTTGCTTTATCGGGTTTAACTCACAGTTTTCAAGCTTGAATGAATACTAGAAAAATGCTTAGTGTGTTCTATATCTTATTTGCAATAGAAGCATTATTCTTTTGTTTACAAATGTAATGTTAGAGCTCTTGAGGAATTTAGAAATGATTTGATGAAACCTGTTTCTTTTAGATAAGGCCTAGATGGGGGACATTGTTCTTAATACCTTGTTGATATTTTACATTTTGTAAATTACTTTAAGTGCTCTAATTTAATTAAATCTTAATCCTATAAAGTAAATATTATCATAATCCCCTTTTTACAGATAAAGAACCTGATTACTTAGAAAAATTTTGAATCTAGAGAATCTACTGGTTTTTCTGTTAGCACTCTTTAAATTCTAGTATTTATTGCCTTTCTTGGGTGACTGAGTTGGTTGGAGTGTGGTCCTGTACACCAAAAGGTTGCAGGTTTCATTCCTGGTCAAGGCACACACCTAAACTGTAGGTTCAGTCTTCAGTCAGGGCATGTACAGGAGGCAACCAACTGATGTTTCTTGCTCACACTGATGTTTCTTTCTCTCTCTTTTTCTCCACCTCCCTCCCCAAATCAATAAAAATATATCCTTGGGGTAAGGATTTTAAAGAGTGAAAAATGAATTGTATTACTGAGCTTTTAATACAACTAGTTCTAGAGAGTTTTATTATGGCTTTTAAAAAATTTTAAGGGCACAGCACAGCAAGTTGGTTGACTACTGAACCACAAACCAGCAATGTCTGTTAATCAGTTGGGTATTTAAAAATTTATGTCATATAGTCCATTTTCTTTCATCATTTTGTATCCATAAAGGCATTTGAATGAGAAGTTACC
The DNA here is from genome assembly GCF_019186645.2 of Phyllostomus hastatus. Lineage (NCBI taxonomy): Eukaryota > Metazoa > Chordata > Mammalia > Chiroptera > Phyllostomidae > Phyllostomus > Phyllostomus hastatus. Next base: position 32,677,280 of record NW_025334009.1, on the reverse strand, counting down.
ATGATTTTAAATGGCTTAGTTTGTAATGCTAGTAGGTTGTAAAGTGTATGGAGAACTATGGTAATAATGTACCTAAAACACTCTATCCTTTTTTTCCCCTTTCTTTCTTAAAATGTAAATGTAATTCAGTAGACTCTTGAGGTCAGTGTATTTAATTTGTAATGATGATCATTTAGAGATAACTGGACAGTCTTATTGCAGTAATGTTTCTTGTTGTTGAATAATTATTATGTTAATAATAATGGAATGAGCCATTCAGCTATGAGGGAGCTAACCAGCTGACCACTGTGTTTTTCTCTACTCAGTACATTTATACAATGTCCTTTAAATCTCTGAAGAGGTCACTTAATAAATTATATGTATTAGTTTTGGGTATAAAATACAAGATAAAGTTATTTTTCATAAATTTAGGCTTTCTCATTATATTACATGTTCATTGTTAAAATAAAATAAAATTCCTGAATTTTACTACCCATAGATAACTGCTGTTAATATTTTTGTATATTTTCTTTTAGTACTTTTTCTTACATATATTTCAGTCTTACTGAGATCATAACATATTTACAATTTGTGTGCCCTCTACAATGAACATGGGATTTCCTTTAGGTATTAAAAGAAATGTTAATAATTTTTAATGCATGCATTAGTCTATCGTGTAGCTATACCATAATTAATTTTACCACTCTCTTTGATATTTAGGTTGTAAACATTTTAACTAATAAAATTAATGTTATGATAGGCATTCTTGTGCAAAAGCTTGTTCTGTGTTTTACATTGTTTCATCTTATATTCTTGGTAATGGAATTGCTGAATCAAAGATGGTACATATTTTAAGGCTTGATACATATTGCCAAATTTCTTTTTAGACAGTACTTTCTAAAATTTACTTTTCTTCCTCATCATGAACAGTCCATTCAGGAGATCATGAATGATAGTTATATGTGAAGTTTAAATTCAAGTTAAATTTAATTCAACAGTGAACACTATTTTAAAAAATGAAATACATGGGAAGACTGTATCAAGAACACGATTAGATCTCTATCTAAATGGAAGTTTACTGAGTTTCACAAATGGGTATTTCCTCTGTTCCCCTAGTTTCCAGAGTTGAAGCTCTTTGACTGTCTCACAGGTCATGTTCAGTATACTTTGTTCCGGTGCCCCCTAGTGATGTCCTGTAGAAGGAGCCTTCAGTTTCTCTTCTCTGTAGCAGAAAACATCTTTCTTCAGCTCCTTCTGGACATATGCAAAGACATTTAAAGAGCCAGGTAAATAAGAGTTAGGGCTAAAATAATGCCTCTGTTGCCCTTTTTTTTTTTTTTTTGGCCGGGTGATCTAGAACCTATTTTCACATTTTTTTTCTTCCTCCTGGGAGGAGCTATCCTACTCTCTAGAGTCTTAAATTTGCAGTGCTCTCAGCTTTACCCTGCATGTTCTTATTCTACACAACAGTAAGGAAGGCCTGGGGCAAACATCCATGCCTTCTGGATCCTGACCCCGTTTCTTATCCTTTAAATGAAAGAAAGTCAGCATTCCTCAGGTAGGTACAGGTCAAATTATCACTGACGTGTTTAGCTGTAAAATTTAAATATATCATTGCCTTCTTAACTGAAGTGTTTCCTCTGCAAATTGCAATTTGCCTCCAAACAGACTGTGGAAAGGAGGTATTAGGGTGAAGGTGGTCAGACTCATAAGGAGACACATTTAAACCTTGCTGTTCTTCATATAAACATACATTCCTAGAAATGTATTAGAAACAGGCTCAAATGTAGAAAAATCTACAAACTACTTTTTACACTTCCTCCTCTCCTTTTCCCTTCCCAGTCCTTTAAAATAGCAATGAATAAGAATGAGAGAGCTCACTCAGTTCCTTGCCCCAAATTCCTATAATATCAAAATACAAGTAACACTTCTCCATCTGTAGAGGGGGAAGGGAATGGGACCAAAAGTGGGAAATAATAGGTATCCCTCTTGGAACAAATTTTTAGTAATTTATAACCATTTTACTTTAAAGAATCTTTCCCGCACCTTTTATTTCTTGAGAATTCTATCCTCAGTAACTACCTAATTAGTTTTAACCTTTCTTTTGATTGTTCATGACTTCAGAGTTGTTTTTCATGGTTGTTTCTGTTAATAATATATCCTACCTCAACTGTTTGATTGGCTGTTCTAGGAAAGTTAGGGGTAAAAGAGCCAAGTCTTGTCTTAATATCCATTTCTTGTTCAGCTCTAAGAATATTCTTTTTTTTAAAAAAATCTAGAATGCAGAAGTAGATCACAGTTTATACCAAATTCTGAACTTCTCCAAAATGTTATCCAACTCTAACATTCTTCAAACCTCTAGTAGCCAGAAGTAAATGTGTTCAACTTAGAAAATAACTTACAAGTCATTATTTCATCATGCCATTAAGAATGCCATGCTGTGTTTGTGACACTAATCCTGGGCCTCCAGGTTTGGAGCTTGCTTTCTGGTAGGGAATATGTTCCTACCCCTTGAAGGACAGCATAAGGCTGCCTCAGTTTCACTAGCCTGTTTAGTTGGATGCTGTTTTTACTTACACAGGGACAGTGGTCTTGAAAGCACCTTATTTATAAATAATCAAACTTCTTAAGATATTTAATACCTCATGATTTAAATAATAATCCAAGACTGAGATCTATTCTAAATAACAATTATTATAAAGTAAAATGTGTTTTATCAGAGTCTTAAAGCAACATTAAGAATTTAAACAAAACATAACACTTCCTGCTTTCTTGTATAGGGATTACAGATTTTCTCTACCAAATTTAATGGTAAAGGAAGTTTACTTCCCTGCCAGGTCATTTATTTGAATAGAAAGGAAATAGTTGTCTTATCCTACTTAATATCTCCTCAGTGATGTGATAATGCATTTTCCTTTCTGAGTAGGTTTTTTTTATTTTAAAATGTTTTTTTACACCCTGACCAGTGTGACTCAGTTGGGCATCCTCCAACAAACCAAAAGGTTGTTGGTTCCATTCTGGTCAGAGCACATGCCTGGGTGGCAGGTTCAATCCCCAGTTAGGGCACATATGAGAGGCAGCTGATCGATGTTTTTCTCCACATCATTGTTTCTCGCCCTCTCTTTCTCCCTCCCTCCCCTCTTTCTAAAAATAAATAAAATATTTTTTAAAAACGTTTTTCCCCCAGTGGCCATTGTATAATTAGGAGGTATTTGTTAAATGACTTCTTGTTGCTGACCCAGTTTATATATATAAAAAACTCCCTGTTAGCATATATTTCCAGCGGGGGGGGGGGGAGAGAATATGTGTGTTGGAACATGGTCTTTGGAGTTAAATCCAAGTTTGAATTTTTGGTTCCATTTCTTACCACCTGTGACAACTTCAGTTGCGCTTAATGTGTGACGTTCACTGCTGAATAGGATTGTTGGGAACATTAAATTGACAGAAGTGTTTCAGTAAACAATTACTGTTGTTTTGGTGGCATTAAATTGCAGTCCTAGTGTAATCTTCCCTTGTACCAAAACCAAGAACTGATAATAAATGAACTATTATTATCTAAGACTATAGGACTATGTAAAATGCTCAGGATCTAGTGTAGATTTAGGATACAATATTGTAGATTTTGTCCTCCATATGTATGTTGGAATAATTTGAGAATTCAAGTCTTTCACTTTGAGCCTAACATTACTTTTCCTCTGTCCCTCTGACTCCTCCTTTATCTTTCTTCATCTTTGTACACTACAGGAAAGAGAAATCAGACGATGATTTGGAACTACAGTAGGCAGCTTAAGGGTTCCTGAATCATAACTGAGTGGATTAGCCTTTGAGGCAATGGCAGGAGTCAGCAGGTGGAGATTCAAATAGCCAAGAACAGCAACAACATTGAAAACTAGGTATTACATTTGGGGTTTAAATATTCAATAGTTATTTTACTGTGTATTCACAAAGTTAGCACACTCTTCCTATTCCCCCTAAAAAGAGAAGCTAATTACAGGTATTCATACAAGAAAACAACTTCAAAGGTATTACATGGGGTTTACCCCACCACAGTGGAAAGGCTTCTTGTGTTTCAATCACTGGTGTGTCTCAAGTGAATGAATTTAGTTCCATCTGTTTTTATGATATTTAATATAAATAATGACTTAGTTGAGTTGAAAAATAATTTAATGAGCCTCATCATATATCAGCAACTATGCTAAGTACAGATAAACATAGCATAATGTCAAATAAGAAACATCCAAACCTGTAGAGATTTTTTACAAGTTTATTTGAGCTAATCTGACAAGTTCCAGAAAGCAAAATCTCAGTGGATTGAGAAAGTGCTCCAGAGAATGGCAGTTTTGCTGCTTGTTTTATACATGCACTAGAATAACAGGAGACATACAGAGGGTTACATGAAATCAGTTGATGGTAGATTAAGGGGGCGGGAGAAAGCAAAGTGGGGAAATACCTGGAATTGAATACTTCTTTGACATTGATAGGTAGAGAGTAGTTAATAATTAACATTTACAGCACATAAAGATGATTTGCAGGGGAACAAGATAACAATGAGGGTTGGTTTTTTTTTTCATTTTGGGTTCTGGTACCAGGCCTTGAAGAGTCTAGAAGAGAAGATTACTCTGACATTTCAAAAGTATGTTATCTTAAATGCAAAAAGACAGTAGACAGGCTCACTTAACATAAAATTTGGCCTTTGTCAAGGAAGCTACGGGTCTAGGACGTGACTACCTACCATGACCCTCTTTCAGTTAGGAATTTTTATGTGCAGACCATCCTATATGGTTATTTTTGGTCTCTGAGTTTGTAAGGCCTGCCATGCAAGCCTCCCCTGAGCTTGTCAGGTTTTGTATGTGGCCCCTTTTTGTCTAAAACAGTTTATGTCTCCAAAGAACTTTATAGGCTAGTACAGACTTGGCTGGCTACAGCCTATGGGCCAAATCTGGCCTATTTTTGTAAATTAAGTTTTAATGGAACACTGCCATGCTCATTCATTTATGTATTATTTAGGGCTGCTTTCATACTATAGTGGCAGAGTTAAGTAATGGGAACAGATACTGTAAAACCCATGAAGCCTAAAACACTTACTGTCTGACCCTTTACACAAAGTTTGCCAGTCCCTGGCCTAGTAAGGTAACCCCTTGGTCCTGTTTACCAAACTTTGTCAAAAACCCTATTTGCCTATTCTGGGTAACTAGATTGGTTTTGTGCCTTCTTTTTATCAATGAAAATTAATCACTAAATTCTTAATAGGCCGTATTTTTAACTTCTGAGATATTTAACCTGGTTTAGTGCCTTATTTGACTACTTTTCTGTGTTGTTTTCTTTTTTTAATTATTGATTTTTAAAAATTATTTTCTTGTTCAGTTACAGTTGTATGCATTTTCCTCCCACTGCTCCCTGCCACCACAGCCAAAGCCACCTCCCTCCCTTGCTTCCACTCTCCCCCATTATCCCCTCCCCACTCCCCTCTGCTTACTGTCAGATTGTTCTTAATTTCAATGTCTCTGGTTATATTTTGCTTGCTTTTTTCTTTTGTTGATTATGTTCCAGTTAAAGGTGAGATCATGTGATATTTGTTCCTCACCTCCTGGCTTATTTCACTTAGCATAATGCTCTCCAGTTCCATCCATGCTGTTGCAAAGGGTAGAAGCTCCTCCTTTCTCTCTGCTGCATAGTATGCCGTTGTGTAAATGTACTATAGTTTTTTGATCCACTCATTTACTGATGCACATTTAGGTGCTTCCAGCACTTAACTATTGTAAATTGTGCTGCTATGAACATTGGGGTACATGTTCTTTTGGATTGGTGTTTCAGGATTCTTAGGATATAATCCTAGCAGTGGAATTGCCTGCCCAAAAGGCAGTTCCATTTTTAGCTTTCTGAGGAAATTCCATACTGTTTCCCATAGTGGCTGCACCAGTCTACACTCCCACCAACAGTGCACTAGGGTTCCCTTTTCTCTACATCCTCTCCGACACATATTTGTTGATTTCTTTATGAAATCAACCAATGTGAAGTGGTATCTCATTGTGGTTTTAATTTGCATATCTCTGATGACTAGTGATGCTGAGCATCTTTTCATATGTCTCTGGGCCCTCTGTATGTTCTCCTTGGAGAAGTGTCTTTTCAAGTCTTTTGCCCATTTTTTAATTGGGTTTTTTTTGTCTTCCTGGAGTGGAGTCGTGTGCATTCTTTATATATTTTGGAGATCAAACCCTTGTCCAAGGTATCATCGGTAAATATGTTTTCCTAAACTGTTGATTCTTTTTAAGACAGAGACAGAAACATCAGTGTGTTGCTCCACTTATCTATGCATTCACTGGTTGCTTGTATGTGCCCTGACCAAGGATCAAACTCACAATCCTGGTGTATCAGGATGATGCTTTAACCAACTGAGCTACCCAGAGCCTGTTCTGTTTTATTTCTGCCCATTGTAAAATATTACTTTGTCAGATATGCTGAAGTACTTTTTTTGTGTGTTGAACTACTTTTATGTATTTACTACTAATTTTTACATGGCTTCAGTTTCTGGCTAAGATTATCTTAATGGTATTTCATGGCTGTGGACAAAAAGACAGCTAAATTTGGTTTTCCTCTAGACATAAAAAATTGTGATACAAAGTGGAATCACCCATTTAAAATCAGTACGTATTTGTGTGTGTAGGAAATAAACTCTCTTTTCTCACTGACTACTATAATCATATTGAGATAGTTGGCTTTTAAGAGGTAGTCTACTTTTACTATCTGTTTTTCTTCCTAAGAGGTTAAAGTAAGTCAAGTTTGAGCCTTTGTGCCTTTGAGAAAACTTCTTTCTAATACGGTATAGCTTTTATCTGGTAAAATCACTCTCATAATTGTGTCAGCCTCATTTGGACTTTTTAATTGCTGAGATGTTGCTGGTTAGTTTCTTCATTAATGTATTTTGAAAACATTATCTTATTTTCTTGAAACAGATTTCTCTTCATCTTTTCCAACAGATCACTGATAAACTAGTTTAGCCTTTTCACATTTGGGCATAGTAGGTTTCAGTCTCCTCATTGGTTTCACTAGATGTACTGGGAAGAAAAAAAAAAACTTTAGCCAGACTAGTGAAGCAACTTGCAAAGTGTATATAAAATACGTAATATAGCCAAGATACAATTTAAATCTCAGCTTAATGCTATCACTTGACCCATTGGAATTCCTTTCCATAGCTAGTTTAGGATAAAGTACTGATGCTAAGCTGCTTTCTGAAAATAAAAATACCAGTTTCATTTAGGAAAAAGCACTTGAAAGGAAGCACCATATACTTAGTTCATATATAGCTTATATGTACTAAGAGAGAGGAGTACGTTACTCCCCTATTCACTCTGCCTTCAGTTTTCACCTCTGTAATACTCAGGCATGCTAAATTGAAAGGGGATTTATTTATGTAAAATGTCATTGTGTTCAAAGTGATAAAAGTACTTGCTAAACATTCCAGTTTCTAAAAATTACCATCTGGATAATCAGCCTACCTTGTTCCTAGGTTCCTCTTTTTCAATTTCTGTTGGGTCGATTAGCTTTTTTGTTTATGTATAAATATATTTAAATAATTTGAGTTTCAAATATCTTCATAATGCTGCCTGTTTCTTCAACATACTAATTTTCTCATAGTAACAATCTATAGCAAAATGGTTCAGAGCACACACTCTGGAAGTAAACTGTTTTGATTAATTCATTCTTCCACTTATTATCTGTGGGTTTGAGACCCAAAGACAAGTGTGTATTTAACACCTCTGTGCCTTTTTCTTCATATATAAAATGGGAGTGATAATAATATCAATACTCATTATAGTTGTGACAGTTAATATGTGAAAAGCTTAGATTAGTGCCTAGTATAGTAAATTCCAGTAAATGTTAACTTCCTTATTATTGAATTCTAGCCCAGAAAAAACATGAAATACTGTACATAAAATGCTCCTACTTATTCAATGTAATTTAAGCATACCTAATTTTTTTCTATAATAACTGACAGATATAGCAGGACAGGAAAGCAGGTATTCCATTCCAGAATATATGGAATATAACAAGTTTTCTTAAATTTTTTTAATTTTTCTTTTTCTTTGATATCACATATTCTTACTTTTCAAGGGACATTAAGAATAAAGCTCACTCTATGAAATTTGCAATATTTTTTTTAATCCTTACCTGAGGAGATGCTTACTGATTTTCAAGACAGAAGAAAGGAAGAAAAAAAAGAAACAACGAAACATTGATGTGAGAGAGGGCATCTGTTGGTTGCCTTTCATGCATGCCCTGGCAGGGAATTGAACCCAGGACCTTTCAGTTTGCAGGATGACACCCAACCAACTGAGCTACACTAGCCAGAGCCCAGGGTAAAACTTGTAATCTTAATACTACTAGAGTTTTAAGCTAGCAAATCCTGAACCTCTTTTAAAAATTTGATTTATCACCCTGAAAATATCTAAAGACACTTATTACCACATGTCCCAGTAATGGCTGCCTGACTTTACTTGAGAAAAATCAGTTTTGGGAATCATAATTCTTCTAACTATTTAAGTCAAATGAAATGTAGTAAGATGCCAGCATAATAAAGTTGAAAATCATGCAATAAATAAGAGCAGTGTTCTGAAATCCACAAGAAATCTAAATTCTCAGCTGTTCAAAGAGATTTACTATATGAGATTAGCTAATTCAGTTAAATATATATTATGTCTGTTCACATTACCTAAACCTATTGGTGTTTGTATTTCTCTCAGTGGAACTAAGTAAGAAGGTCCAAACCTATAGAGAACTTTTATGAGTTTATTTGAGCCAAACCAAGGACATGACAGGAAACAAAATTTTAAATGCTCCTGGGAACTACAGTTTTGTAGTTTTATTTATACATTTGGGTTTAAGGAAAGAATTTAAGAAAAATTGTGAAGGAGAGGGATAAAGCAAAGCTGATAGGGCAGGAGAATGTCTTTGATTGGGTTTATAGGCTAGTTAACAAGATTATGTGCTCTCTTGAGGATGGTCACACTTCAGAGGTCTGAAATAAAAGGATTACTCTGGCATTTCCAAGGTTTGTTAGCCTAGGTTCACAAGAACAATGTAGGGGGCTTGCTTACAGCAAAAATAAACCTTTCATACCTCCCGTGATCTGTAGTTAGTTAAGAATTTATGGTCAGATCACCTTATAACGTTGCTTGCAGTCAGGTTTATTGCAGAGGTTCTTTTCCAAATTCACTCTCTTGAGCACTCAAATAATATTTAGGTTGTATATAAACTTTACAGCTAAAGAAGGCCTCCAGTTTGTTTCCTCAGTTGCTTCCCATTTCCAGTTTCTTCTTAAAATAATACTACTGAATAGCCATTAAGCAGTAGACTGTTTACTTGAATCTATAAATTGCCTTGGGTAGTATGGACATTTTGATGATGTTAATTCTTCCAGTCCATGAACATGGTATATGGTTCCATTTGTTTGTGTCTTCCTTAATTTCTTTTTTCAGTGATGTGTAGTTTTCTGAGTACAGGGCTCTTACAAGCTCCTTGGTTAGGTTTATTCCGAAGTACTTTATTTTTCTTGTTGCTATATCAAATAGGGTTTTTTGCCTGATTTCTATTTCTGATATTTCGTTGTTGTCATACAAAAATGCCTTTGATTTCTGAATATTAACTTTGTATCCCACTGTTTATTATGTTGAGGTATGCTCTCTCTTCTCCCACTTTGCTAAGTATTTTTATCATAAATGGGTGCTGCACCTCATCAAATGCTTTTACCACATCTATTCATATGATTATGTGATTTTTGTCTTTCCTTTTGTTTATGTGATATATTATGTTTATTGATTTGCAAATGTTGTACCATCCTTGCATCCGAGATGGATCCCACTTGACCATGGTATATGGTCTTTTTGATATATTGCTGGATGCAGTTTATCAATATTTTGTTCAGGATTTTAGCTTTTAGGTTCATCAGCGATATTGGCCTGTAGTTTTCTTTCTTTGTTATGCCTTTGTCTGGTTTTGGGATTAGGATGATGATGGCCTCATAAAAAGAGTCCCCATAAAAAGTAGCCTTCCCTCTTCTTGGATTTTGTGGAATAGTCTATGATGGATAGTGGTTAACTCTTCCTTAAATATTTTGTAAAATTCTTCTGTGAAATTGTCCAGTCCAGGGCTTTTGTGTGATGGGAGTTTTTTGATTACTGCTTCTATTTCACCAGCTGTTATCAGTGTGTCGAGGCTTTCTTCTGCTTCATTCAGTTTTGGAAGATTATAAGTTTCTAGAAATTTGTCCATTTCACCCAGGTTTTCAAATTTCTTGGCATACATTTGTTCTTAGTAATTTCTTACAATCCTTTGTATTTCTGTGGTATCAGTTGTAATCTCTCTCTTTCATTTCTGATTTTGTTTATTTGGGTTCTATTTTTTTCTTGATGAATCTTGTGATGTTTAATTTATAACTCTTCAGGTGAATTGGCAAGTAATCATCTCTAAAATTCAACTGTTAACTTTAGCATAAGACCCATTTGTTTTAGGATTGACCTTTAAAGAAATCTTTTGCCTCCAACTCCAAAGATAGCTAATTCCCTAGGCTACTTTTTTGTGCACTGACCAGAAAACTTAAAAGAATAAAAGAGCATTAATACCTCCACATCATTTTGAAATGAGAAAAGTCAGTGTTCATGCTATCACTACTAGAAGCAGTAAGCAGAGACCATGACTGAATCTTAATGGGAGCTTTATTCAAATGCTGGCTGTCTGAAGAGATGGGTGGTTGTGTATCCTAAAAATCTGTCTTAACTCATCTCAAACCTACCTTTTAATAGGGAGAAGGAAGGAGTAGGTGAGGAATTGGGGAAAAGGTTAATCATACAAGAGTTGTAGTCCTGGTGGTTTTCCTAGTATTTCTTTTATCTGATGATCAACAATTCTTTTTTTTTTTTTTTTTTGGTTTGTAAATATAAACCAGTTTTATTAAGTGTATTTTATTGATTGTGCTATTACAGTTCTCCCAATTGTTTTCTCCCCTTTATCCTCCTCCGCCCACCAGCATTCCCCCACCTTAGTTCATATCCATGGGTCCTACATATCAGTTCTTTGGCTTCTCCATTTCCTATACTATTCTTAACCTCCCCCTGTCTATTTTGCACCTACCATTTATGCTTCTTACACCTTGTACCTTTTCTTCCATTCTTCCCCCTCCACCTCCTCACTGATAACCTTCCATGTAATCTCCATTTCTGTGATTCTGTTCCTGTTCTAGCTGTTTGTTTAGTTTGTTTTTGTTTTCTTTAGGTTCAGTTGTTGATAGTTCTTTGTTGTTATTTTACTGTTCATATGTTTGATCATCTACTTTTTCTTAGCTAAGTCCCTTTAATATTCATATAATAAGGGCTTGGTGATGATGCACTCCTTTAACTTGACCTTATCCGGGAAGCACTTTATCTGCCCTTCCATTCTAAATGAGAGCCTTGCTGGATAGAGTAATCTTGGATGTAAGTCCTTGCCTCTTTTAGATTTCTTCAAAGTATAATCCAAGCTTGTACCGCTCACCACATGACAGCAAGTAAGTTGAGTGACAAGGTCTTAGGGCAAGAAAAGCGACTTTATGCAGAAAGCCAGCAGGCTGAGAAGATGGCCAACTGATGTCCTAAAGAACCTGCTTAAGAAAGTACAGAATTCAACTTTCTTTTATGTCAAAGGAAGGAGGAACAGAAGGGAAGAGGTAATTGACAAATGTCTGGGTACTAGTAGAGGTCTGAGAAAGATTATGAAATTTTGTTGTTACGAGTCTGTTGATGCTAGTTGATGTGAATCCAGTCAGGAGGTTCCTGCAAATCTTTGATAAACAGTCATTTTTGTACATACTTCCCTTTTCAGGAGAGATACTTTCTGATAAAGGGATGTTTTGTAAAACTCAAGTACAAGCAGAATTCCTCTAATGATTAGCATGTTGTTGTTTTCTTATATAGAATATTGAAATTTAAATTTTTTTAAAGATTTTATTTATTTGTTTATTTATTTATTTTTAGAGATGGAAGGGAGGGAGGGAGGGGGGGGGAGAGAGAGAGAGAGAGAGAGAGAGAGAAACATACATCAGTGTTCAGTTGCTGGGGGCCATGGCCTGCAACCCAGGCATGTGCCCTGACTGGGAATCGAACCTGCAATGCTTTGGTTCAAAGCCCGCGCTCAATCCACTGAGCTACGCCAGCCAGGGATTAGCATGTTTATATGCAAGACTAAATAGAAGCTATTAACCAAGAGGCCATGATAATTAAGATGATTTGAACAAATGGAGTCAGAGAGGCTGAGCATTTCATTCTGTTACATAAGTTCTTTCTCAGCCATCTTTTTTTTTTTTAATTTTTAAAAAATAAGTATTTATTTTTAGAGAGAGGGGAAGGGAGAGAGAGAGGGAGAGAAAAATCAGTGTGTGATTGCCTCTTACGCACCGTGTACTGGGGACCTGGCCTGCAACCCAGGCACATACCCAGGGAATCGAACCAGCAACCCTTTGGTTTGCAGGCTGGCGCTCAGTCTGCTGAGACACACCAGCCAGTGTTCATCCATCTTCATCTTTTAAATGTTGTTCATTTCTCTACTTATTCTCTTTAAATAATTGTATCTATTTCCATCACTTATGTTGCCATCTAAATGCTGAGAACCCCCAGATCTCTATTCTTGCTCATGAACTTTGAAGTTATATATTCGGCTGCCTACTTGACATCTGCAATTGGAGATGTTACAGGGGTCTCTGATTATTATCTCTAAAATTCAGCTATTACCTTAGCATTTATTTCTGTGTTAATCCATCTAGTGAGCAACTAACTAAAAATTATGGTGTAATCATCAACAGCCCCTGTTCTTACCAGTTCCTAAATTCTGTCCGTTCTTTTGCTTAAATTTCTTTTCAATCTGTTGTTAATATAAGAAACATCCAAAACTGTAGAGAATTTTTTAGTTTATTTGAGCCAAACTGATGACATATGCCAGGAAGCAAGATGTCCAGTACTGTGGGGGGCACTTTTATGCATTTGAAATTAAAGAAGGAACGTAAGGAAAATTACATGAAGGTACGCAAAAGCAAGATAGGGATTGGATTGCAAATTAGATAAGATTGTGTCTGCTCTCTTGAGGGTAGAAATGATGCAGGCATTCTAGTGGTCAGGGGAGCCAAAGGTCTGCAACCCACTATGGGTTCTTGGCTTCACACAGGAAAGAATCAAAAACAAGCCAGCATAGAGTTTAAAGTGGAAAAGAGTTTATTAGTGAACGATTGGGACAAAGAGAAGGTTACTCCTTAGGCAGAGCAGCCTCTCCCTAGTAAAGTTTACTTCTTTTATTGAGACTTATTTAATGGCGGGCACGGGTAGCGCATTCAGTAAGGGGGAGGAATATTCAGGGTTTCTCTGGGAAAGGGTGGAGACTTCTTGGAAGAGCACTGTTAGCCATTTTGTGTGTTTCTTTGGGTTTTCTGTTTCTGATCATGGCAGTGCCAGGTATGTTATTTAGTATGATAATGTATTACAGTGGGCATATAATGAGGCGAAGGGTTACCACAAGGTGAAATTAGTCACCATGTTGAATCAAGCTGGTCTGCTGGTTCTAAGCCATAAATGCATTGGGAGTCTTACTATATCCATCGTAGTACTTGTAGTCCTTATTGGTTATAGCTGCTTTACAACATAACCTATTTCAGTCACACTTTAGAAGTGGGGGTCTGAGAGTATGGTCATGTATTAGAAGGAGGGGTCTGAAGAGAGGCATTTCAAAGATATGTTAACCTAGATGCACAGAAACAATGAACAGGGCTTGCTTAAAGCAAAGATTAACCTTTTACTAAAGAAGTTATATGCCAAGGGCATGACTACCCATCATGACCTGCCCAGTTAGGAATTTACGATTAGATCACCCTGTAAGGTTACTTTCCATAGAACCTGTTTTTTCTTCCACACTATTTGCATCTTTGCTGCCAACATTTTATTTCCAGGCCCTCATTCTAGATTATGCCTATGGCCTTTGTTAATATGTAAGGAAATGCAGAATAATGATTAAGAACAGATATTAGAGTCAGAGTAATCCTAGGTTCCAAGTCTTAATCACTTAGAATCTTTGGGTGCTAATAACTTAAGATTTCTCATCTGTAATATAGGAATAGTACCACTTAATTCATAGAGTGATGGTGAGATTTAAATTTATGGCCATTAGAATACAGTAGTACTTGGTACATAATAAGCCCTCAACAGATTATATCTATTAACTTGCCTCTGTATTCCACATTATTCTCGTGTTTTGCTTAGATGATTTTTTACACAAAATTTTAGCACTCTAATAAAATTCCTTTTGCAGTAGTGCTTCACTGCCATCAGACTAATATCCAAATGATTTAACATGGTATTTTTAATGGTCTTTCATTTAAATGGAAATAGATCCTGTTTTCTTCTTCAGTTTTCTCTCTTGCTACTTGACTCCCTATTTATGCCCCAGCTACAATAAATTAAGTCTCTCAAAAGCACCTCCAAGCTTTTGAACATTCTGTACCCTCTGGAACACTTTTCTATAGCTAGATAATTTTTAGTAGTTGTTCAAAACTCGACTTACATGTTATCTTCTTTGTGAACTACCTGTGACTACTTTTGACTCAGGGTTTCCAACATAGCACTCTTTATATTCTAATTCAGCTGCCTGTTTCTTTGTTCATTATAAATTTCATCTAATGCATTGTGTATCTTTTAAATTAAAGAAGATGGAGGAATGTTGAGGTTGGTTATTGGATATTCATCTACAAGGAATATTCAAGGATTGCAAGGCAGTGTTTTTTTTTAGTACTTTGCACAAGATGAGCTATTCCTTCTTCCAAATACTGCAGTCACGTTAGCAAAAGGAAACATGTATGTACTTTTTAAAGTATCATTATTTAGGACATAAAGGTCCAAGAAAGGATTTAGTACTGTCATCTGTATAAAAGACTAGCTGAAGGAATTTTAGTTTAATAGAATACTTTTTAAAAGTGATTTCTATATGTGTCTTTGCTCATTTACTCATTACTATTTTAAATATCAATACAATACTGAATTATCTGCGTGCGTCTTGTTCATTAGTAAGTGAGAAGAATATGAGATGTGATAGGAGACAGCCCTGGTTTCAAACTCTGGCTAATAATGACTACTCCTGATCGATGTAAATATTAAATTATATGGCACTGAACCCTCAAACCAATGCCTGACATATTATAGGTACTTGAAAATTTTAGATTTCTTTGTATACTTTTCAAAATTTTCCTATCGCATATTATATGGCCATCTACTTAAATCCTGTTCACCCATCCAATCTTAAATTAAAGCCCATCCTCCTATGAAGGTCCCTCCAGCTCATCTCTCTCTCTGCTGTAGTTAGAGTTAATATGAAAAAAAATTTGAACACTTGCTCTCTAATTAGTCAGACGTCCTGCTAGGATGTTAATTCTGAGGATATGGGCACTGTCTTAAAGTTACCTGTCTTCTCTTAACATTCTGCAGAATGCTGAGAATAGTAGAAACTCACTACAGATTTGTTGCTTAATTGATTTTTTCAGTGTGCTGCTGTGCCTCCCTCACCTTACAACCTACCAGCTAATATGTGTTGTGGGAATGACTAACAATTTTAATACCAGCCTACATAAACCATATTTATAAAGGAAAATTTGTTGGAGAAAATGATACTGAGCATTCCATAACTAAATAGAACTGTTTGGGATTATCAATTTTGTTGCCCCTTCCATTAGGAAAACTAGTAAATAACAATATGGTTTCGTTCCCAACAATACATTTGGTTTTATGAATTTCCTTGACATTAAGCCAATTTGGCTCTTTTCCATTTATTATTTATTCTGGATTAGTTTTCTAGGATACTGTAATTCATGCTTGCAAATTTAAATGTGTCTTACAGGAGGATTTGTTGGTATTGAGGAAAACAGTGAAATCCTTTTTGGCTGTTTGCCAACAGTGCCTATCTAATGTTAATACTCCAGTGAAGGAACAGGTAAGAAATTATTAGTTAAGATCTCTCAATAAAAATAATTCAGATGCATTGAAGAACATGTAAGAAGGTACAGTGTTTTCTATTGTAGTTCTTAGCATACAAGTTATTCCCTAATGTTAATGGGACTTGGGACAAGAATATAGATACCTGAATATTTAAGTTATAAAGCAAGCTAATAAACCTGTTACATGTCTTTTTTACCTTGACAAGTGTGCTGACATAATGATCTGGAAGGCTGGGTTCAACTTAGAACTTTTGACTCCTAAGAATTCTGTACCAGAACTTGGGCATCTGGCCTATGAGCTGTCCATTTTTCATCTCACCTTCAGCCATTTTCCACACTAGGAAGAACTTTTCACACATGTATGTGAACATTTTAGCCCACATGTCCAAACTCTTATCAGCATCACTGCTGCCTCCCCCCCCCCCCGGAACATCTCCTTCTTGACCACCTGGGACCTAGGAGTATGCACCACACTGGGGATGTATGCACACAGGCTCTGGCAGCAGAATCAGGTCTTTTAAGGCAAGGAGCCCCTGAGTCCTTGTACCTGGACAGTGGTATAGAAGTAAGGGTGCAGGTGGGCATACACCATTGGTCCAACAGAGTCCTTTCCCTTGGGAAGGGGTGTAGCCCAAAAAGGGTCAAAGTAGGGCCCAAGGCAATACCATTTTCTTTTCTTTTTAAAAAAATATTTTATTTATTTATTTTTAGAGACTGGAAGGGAGGGAGAAAGAGAAAGAGAGAAACATCAATGTGTGGTTGCCTCTCATGTGGCCCCCACTGGGGACCTGGCCCGCAACCCAGGCATGTGCCCTGACTGGGAATCGAACCTGCGATGCTTTGGTTCACAGCCCGTGCTCAATCCGTTGAGCTATGCCAGCCTGGGCGGCAATACCATTTTCATTAAGTGAATTTGTCAACTAATTTACTTTTTTTGTTGTTAGGAAGTTTAATATAAAATAGAATGGACCTTTTACATGCTGTTTTTTATTATGATGACGGGCTGGAAAAAGAGTATTAGTCTAGCATGGGTGTCCAACATTTTGGCATCGCTGGGCCACACTACAAAAAGAAGAGTTGTCTTGGGCTACACATTAAATACACAAACACTAATGAAAACAAAAAAATCTTACAATGCTTTAAGTAAATTTACAATTTTGTGTTAGACCACATTCATAGCCATACTGGGCCACATGCAACCCATGGGCCACAGGTTGGGCACCCCTGGAAAGTGTACAGTAGTACTTATCCTTTGCAGTCTATTACAGAATAGGTTATATGGGTGTCTTATTTATCAACTTATCAGCATCTAACTTAAAATGAGAAAAGAGATGCTCTTACCTAAATCTTGTTCTCTTAATCTTTGGAACACCACAGGCTATCTAAAATTATCAAGCTTTGGACATTTAAACCAAAAACTCATTATTTTGGTATCATCACTATTTGATGATATCTGAAACTATAGCCTTGATTTTTTTTTTTAAATTTCTCCTAGATTCTGTTTATGCTCCACTTTTAAGTGTCTCTTTCTAAATATCCTTATGTATGTTATGGTTGTGCAGTCAGTCTGATTCTTGCTGGAGGTAGGTAGCAAAGTGCATGGCAGTCTCCAAATGTATGCCAAAATTGTGTTTTCCCGTAGAAATCAATTTTTGAAGGGGGATGAGTGGATTGTTTTGAAATATCACAGCCCTCAATAACCAACAAAATCTTTCACATAACAATAAACTGATGACAGGTTTATTTCATGCCATTCATTAAATAGGACAAATTTGGCAACATAACTAAAAGAAGAATCCAAAATATAGTACATTACAGATTTATAGTACTGCATTATAATTTATGGAACTATAAGATTTATGCTTAGTATTTGATTAATCATTATGTGATTGATTTCTAACCTCTGTCATGTATTATTATATCAATTTCGTATTTCCAGAGTCAAGTTTAACTCATTGTATCTTAAGTCAAAATCTCTTAATCAGCTGTTTGAATTAATATAGACAAATAAAATAAATAGATTATATTGGGGGGAGAGGAATTTTAAATGTGACTAATGTTTAATTTTATTAAGTTTGGAAATTTAAAACTCAATAGTTATAATTTGAATACCCAAAGTTTCTATTATGGTACTATTATTGAACTATATTTAATTTAGCATGTTTTCATTAACATTGATTTGTAGTTGAAGCAATATTTTACTGATTAATTTTCTTTGTATTCCAGGCTTTCATGTTACTCTGTGACCTTTTGATGATTTTTAGCCACCAATTAATGACAGGTGGCAGGGAGGGCCTTCAGCCTTTGGTGTTTAATCCAGATACTGGACTCCAATCTGAACTCCTCAGTTTTGTGATGGATCATGTTTTCATTGACCAAGATGAGGAGAACCAGAGCATGGGTATTTGTAGCTATCATCTTGTCAATATTGATCTTGTTTTATTGGCCCCAAAAAGATATGAGAAAAAATTTGAACTCAATCCTAAAAATTACTAGAAGTTCTCTTTTTAAAAAACCTGTTAATACACTTGTGTGATTTAGAAACAAACAAACAAAAATAACAGTGCACAGTGTAGTCTCCTTCCCTTGCTGTAATGAATAATGATACACATTTTTCATTTCACACATGTGCAAAATGTACATGTGAGATAGATGTTGTTTCTGATTGAGCTGAATCCAGGTTCAGTTTTTCTGAAGGAAAGCAATCTGAGTTACTGTTCCTGAGTGGTCATCATATATTACTTAAATTAACAAAATATAACTGTTAGGTAATAAGTGCTGAAAGGCATCAAACCTCACCAGTCAAAATTATGCCAAGTTTACAAATGATAATTAGCAAAATTAGACTAAATATAAATAATCACAAATAAGTTATAGGTTATTTGTGAAATATATGAATTAAGTTTTCTAAAATAAAATCTGTGGCATATCTGATCCACAGATCTATTTGGTACTATTAGAATGTTCTTTAACACAAAATCTTAGAAAATACTAGACTATGCAACAAAGTATCTTCATTTAGAGTCCATATTAATCTCAAAATATAAAGTTTATCTGCTACTTAAGCAAAAAGATTTCCAAGTTCTTTCTTTTAAAAAAAAAAGTTTTATTTATCTATTTTCAGAGAGAGGGGAAGGGAGGGAGAAATAGAGGGAAAGAAACATCAATGTGCCAGAGAAACATCCATCAGGATGCCCTCAATCTCAGGATGTACCCTGGCTGGGAATCAAACCAGAGACCTTTTGCTTTGCAAGATGATGCTCAGCCCACTGAGACACATCAGTCAGGGCAAAGATTTCCTGCTTCTCAAACTATTGATGCTTCACAGCAGGACCAGTTTAGTCAAAAGAGGGAAAAAAAGAAGTTGAGAATAAGTTTGTTTTGGTTTTCTTTTTTATGAATCTGAAGATGGGAAGAGAGAACACTGTCTCCAAATAAGGGCAGGCCAAGACATAAGAGCCCTGACTGTTATGGCTCAGTGGATTGAGTGCTGGCCTGCAAACCAAAGGGTTGCTGGTTCGATGCCCAGGCACAGTACCTGCCTGAGTTCTGGGCCAGGTCCCCAAAAAGGGGCATGTAAGAGGCAGCCACACATTGATGTTTCTCTCTCTTTCTCCTTCCCTTCCTCTTCCTCTAAAAAGAAATAAATTAAATCTTTTTTTAAAAAAATACATGAGAGGGTCAGTACAGAGCCTGAAATAAATGTGGTAAATGTTATCATCTGGAGCCTTGTGGAGAAAGTTTTCCTAGAACTAGGAATAGACAAACCAGTAGGGCCTAAGAATTCAAAAAATGAGGAATAAGCCCTACTTGTTCTGGAAGTATTTGATAGTTGGTTTTATTTCTTTTTAATGTATATGTATATAATATGGTTTGCAAAATCTATTTTATTTCTCAGCTGACGTTACCATGTTTAAGAAAAGCATTGAAAACTAAGTCCCCCATATGTTTCTATTACTCCCCATGTATTTTTCTAAAAGAAAATTTCCTTTGGTATAAAAATTTTCAGAAGTTTTTTCTCCATGGAAATATATTAGCACATAAGGATGTTGAAATAAGATGGCATTAATAATATAAATAAACAACAGTAATATTAGAAAAATAATCTTTTTATATATGGTCTGCTTATCTTAGTCTTTGCTGTGAGAGTCTTCTAGAAGATAGGAACCTTAGTGCCTATCAGGTATTTGATAAATGTGTTACTAAGTATAAGCACCCTAAAGTAATCAGCATAGTTAACATTTTTATGCCACCTGGAACAGAATTGTGCCTTTTTGTAAATGTATAAACTGGTTTTGTATTATACATATTTTCTACATTGTTTTACCTTGGATAAAGTTCATAATCAGTTTATCTGTGTTTAGAGGGTGATGAAGAAGACGAAGCAAATAAAATTGAGGCCTTACATAAAAGAAGGAATCTACTTGCTGCCTTCAGCAAGCTTATCATTTATGATATTGTTGACATGCATGCAGCTGCAGACATCTTTAAACACTACATGAAGGTATTTTTTTTATACTCATTTTTCTTCTTTCATCTAATTGGCAGAGAAATTTATAATTACAAATGAAAGAAAGGATTGTGACAAGCTAAAATTCACTGCTTTTATATATGTTATTGATGGTGTTATGATATATTTAAAGTTTCTGTTTTTTATATGAGCCTCTTATCTACACCATTATATCAATTCTGTAAGGTATGAGTTCTTCATATTTATATGAAAGTTTTTTAATTTTCATAAGGCCATGTATTCTCTTTATTTAGAAAGTCAGAAGTAGAAGTAAGCTGTAGAAGAAATGGGCTAAGTATGCCAACTGTGTACCATGTTGCCTTCCAGGAGCTAAAGTTACAAAGATTTTCTTTTTTTTTTTTTTTAAGATTTTATTTATTTATTTTTAGAGAGGGAATGGAGGGAGAGAGAGAGATAAACATCAATGTGTGGTTGCTGGGGGCCGTGGCCTGCAACCCAGGCATGTACCCTGACTGGGAATCGAACCTGCGATACTTTGGTTCGCAGCCCGCGCTCAATCCACTGAGCTATACCAGCCAGGGCTAAAGATTTTCTTTAAATTTCTGCTCTAATTCCAATCTAAAGCTGCAAGGAATCAAATAATTAAATAAGTGCATTTTCCAGTACAGTAAAGGTATGTGTACAGGTTCCTGGAAATATTTAAAACAGATTCCTAACTCCTAAGAAATGTGAAGGTTAATGAAACTGCTCAGATATGACTTCTGAACTAAGTCTGAGACAAGAAGCATAAATTAGTCAAACAAGGAAGTAGTGGGAGGGCTTGTAGGCCAATTGAACTTCATGAACATCACAAAGGAATATGAATAGTTTGGGGGAAATGCAAGTAATTTGATACAGCAACATAGATTGCTTCTGTAAACAGAACCAGAGATAAGATTTAAAGAAAGTAACAAATTAGACCTA
This sequence comes from Phyllostomus hastatus, assembly GCF_019186645.2. Taxonomy (NCBI): domain Eukaryota; kingdom Metazoa; phylum Chordata; class Mammalia; order Chiroptera; family Phyllostomidae; genus Phyllostomus; species Phyllostomus hastatus. The sequence goes on along the minus strand of NW_025334009.1, from coordinate 32,655,870 downwards.
ATATGCTGTATGGGAAGTTTTGATTTTTCTTCCTAAGAGAGGTAGAGATGTTGAAGTATTTTAATCCCTTCTTCACATGACAGGATTTTGGTAGGTACTTACCTTCCTGACCGCTCCTCTTTCCAAAAGCTCCATTTTGTTCCTGACTCCCTAAAAAAAAAGTGCTAAAATATCTCTGTAATATAGCCTGATATGCACAGATAAGAGATAACTCTTTTTTTGTCTTATTCTCATGTCAGAGACAGTTTTATATTTCTCATGTTAAGAATACCGTGTGCTACTGATCCACTTGTGTCTTTGTCCATGTTTAGGTGTAATCCAATCCTAATTATGACGTAGTAACTAATTTATCATACTTGCCATCAACTGCAATGTGATGAGCACTGTGCTAGTAGCCAGTGGTTTAATTGGCATGAATTCTGCACTAAGGAGCTTATAGATTAATAGAGAAACTTAAATGTAAACCTAATAAAATAATGAATGGCTGCTTATGTTTTTTGTGACATTTATATTTGAGACACTGCTCTAAGACTTTTACATACACTCAGATCTCAGGTGTCAAGCAAAACTTTGATTCTTAACCCAACAACCCCTTCATGCTGCTGATACCTGTATGATCAGATACACACGTCTGTCAGGCAACAAAGAAGATTGGTTTTCAAACAAATAACTTCTCCAACAGCCTTCCAGAATGAAGTTTGAGAACCAAGGTTCCACTGTATTTTTGTTAATTACAGGAACCCTGTGAAGAAGAAAATCATATCATTTTGCAATAAGGAAATTAAAGCTCAGATAGGTCACACAAATATTAAAGTAGCAAAAATAGGGGTTTCATTTTTTAAATATATTTTACTGATTATGCTATTATAGTTATCCCATTTCTTTCTCCCCTTTGTTCCCTTCTACCCACCTCCCACCAGCACTCCCCCACATTAGTTCATGTCCATGGGTTGTACATACAATTTCTTTTGCTTCTCCATTTCTCATACTATTCTTAACCACCCCCTGTCTATTTTGTACCTACCATTTATGCCTCTTAATCCCTCTATCTTTTCCCCCATCCTCCCCCTACCTGCTGATAACCCTCCATGTGATATCTATTTCTGTGAATCTGTTCTTGTTCTAGTTGTTTACTTAGTTTGTTTTTGTCTTTGTTTTTGTTTTCGTTTTTGTTTTTTTTTTAGGTTCCGTTGCTGATAGTTATGAGTTTATTGTCATTTTACTGTTCGTAGTTTTCATCTTCTTCTTTTCCTTAGATAAGTCCCTTTAACATTTCATATAATAAGGACTTGTGATGATGACTCCTTTAACTTGACCTTATCAGGGAAGCACTTTATCTGCCTTTCCATTCTAAATGAGAGCTTTGCTGAATGGAGTAATCTTAGATGTAATCTTGGAGTAAGCCTTTCATGATTTCAAATACTTCTTTCCAGTCCCTTCTTGCCTGCAAAGTTTCTTTTGATAAATCAATTGAGAGTCTTATGTGAACTTTTTAGGTAACTGTCTCCTTTTCTCTTGCTGCATTTAAGATTCTCTCCTCTTTAATCTTGGGTAATGTAATTATGATTTGCCTTGGTGTGTGCTTCCTCAGGTCCAACTTCTTTGAAACTCTCTGAGCTTCCTAGATTTCTTGGAAGCCTATTTCCTTTGCCAGATTAGGGAAGTTCTCATTCATTATGTATTCAAATAAGTGTTCCATTTCTTGTTCTTCCTCCTCTCCTGCTGGCACTCCTATGATTTTGACATTGGAATGTTTAAAGTTGTCCCGGAGGTTCCTAAGCCTCTCCGCATTTCTTTGAATTCTTGTTTCTTCATTCTGTTCTAGTTGAATGTTTATTTCTTCCTTCTCCAAAACATTGATCTGAATCCCAGTTTCCTTACATTTTCCTTTATTTCATTTTGCATAGCCTTCACTTCTTCCTATATTTTGCAACCATACTCATCCATTTCTATGAGCATCCTCATTACCAGTGTTTTGAACTCTGCATCTGATAGGTTGGCTATCTCTTCATCGCTTAGTTGTATTTTTTTCCGGAGCTTTGATCTATTCTTTCTTTTGGGCCAAATATTTTTGTCTTGGCGCACCTGTTATATATTTAGGGCAGAGCCTTAGGTAATTGCCAGGGCAAGGCAACCAGGTCTTTGTGTTGTGGCGCTGTTTGTGGGGGAGGGGTCCAAGAGGGAACAATGCTGCTTGCTCAGCTCTCGGTGGTCTTTCAGTCACTTCCTCCCCTACCCACAAGCAAATTGAGCCCTTCTGGTGCTGATTCCTGGGTGGGTGGGTGGGTGGTTTCGTGTACATTCTAGGACCCTGTGGGTCTCTCCAACCAATGCCCCTGTGAGGCTGGGAGTTTCTCCCATCACCACAACCTCCACAGATTTTTTCTGTCAGAGGTTTTGAGGCTTTACTTCCCACACCGGAACCCTGAGTTGCATGGTCTGTCTCTCTCCCCAGTTTTTCCTCCCTGTTTATCTGCACACAAATGTGGGACTGCCCGTTCCACCAGCTGCTGCCTCACCTGCCCTGGTCCACCAACTGCCACCTTGCTGCTAGTCCTCCCCACCCTGGTTGCTCATCTCCCCTTCTACCTGTCTGGACGAATGTTTCTTCTTTAACTCTTTGGTTGTTGGTCTATCATACAGTTCAATTTTCTGGAAGTTTTGGTTATTTTTTTATTCTTAAATTTGTTGCTGTCCTTGTTTTTGTTGTGTGAAGAGGGAAAAGTGTATCTTGGGATTTGATTTTAGGCTTGTCTAGGTGTAAGGCTTAGCTCTTTCTATAAAACTTCAGCATAATTATTGTACTGACATGTACAAATAATAAAGCAAGCACAGGATATAGAGAAAAACTTAAGCAAGAAGAACCAGAGAAGGCTTCCTAAACTAATATCTAAACAGGGTTTGGATTGGTGAATATGAGTTTATCATGGTTTATCCTTCTGAACCTTTAACAATACTGCACTGGTGTCAAGATGTGAGTCTCTTTCAAAACTTTTATCATCCTTACAAATTTTTACATACCTCTGATCATTATAGGCTGTAATCTTTTTATGAGTATTCTAATAGCTAGCTATTTGCTACCCTTTGTCCTATAACACTGTCTTACTTATGTGTCTTTTTGCCCCACTTCCCTATGTGGTCATTACAAATCTGAATTTATTAGAGATCTGCTTTTTGAACCACTTCAGTATATTAATGTCTTTTTCTCTTTTTTCTACATTGAGGTTTTTAATTACACTGAAAGGATGATTCTTTTGAATTAATTTTCCTTCTTTGCAACTCATATCATGGAAGTATATCCTCCTTTTTGAAGATTATAAAAATACAGTTGGCTGGCTGATAATACACTTTTTCACATAAGTTTATAGGGTTGAGTTTCAGTTTGAAAATAACATCCAGATTTAATGGTTTCAAATAAAGATTTTCCTAATTATTTACTCCCGAGGAAAATATTTTAAATTCTGTATCAAAAAAACTGAATTATAAAGAAATTTATTAACTTTTTCTCAGTCACTATTAGAGAAGATGTAAATTGTTTTTACTGCTTATGTTAAAGTAGTAACATATAGGCACATTTAGGGTTGTGAGTACACAGAGTGGTAAATGAAAAGGTAAGTCTGCTGCCCTAATCTGCCCTTCCCCTTTATTTAGGCCCACTTTCTGGAGACAAGCAATTTTAACTATTTTGAGTTTAGTTCTTCAAGAAGTTTCTACCAGTCTTTTTCTTGATTTGTCACCTTTTAAATAAATAGTGTCTTTTGAGTCCATGTTATAAACAGTGAGGCATTCTCTTGACCCTATATGACTTCTTCCCCTCTTTGAATTACCAGTTTTTTAGTTCTATTATTATTAGTTATCTCATTATCTTAAATATCAAATGTATATTCCTTTAAGTTTAAACAAAATCTTTGAATTCTCACTGTGTTTAAGATGAAGAAGTTACTAATGTATTTTTTTCTGTAGTAATGTATTTTTTCACCAACCCATTCCTTTTTGTTTCATTTGAGAGAGTAACATCAATTTGTTGTTCCACTTATTTAAACATTCATTAGTTGATTCTTACATGTGCCCTGACGTGAGATCAAATCCACAACCTTGTTGTATTGGGACAATGCTTTAACCAACTGAGTAACCTGACCAGGGCTACCAACCCATTCTTTATCTCATGAAATTTCAATAATTTTTCTTCATAAAATTTCAATAATTTTAAAGGTACAATTTCTTGCTTTTCTTCACAGTATTACAATGACTATGGTGATATTATTAAGGAAACACTGAGTAAAACCAGGCAGATTGATAAAATTCAGTGTGCCAAGACCCTCATTCTCAGTTTACAACAGGTAAGAAATTTGAAAGGAAAGAGAAAAGTAGAATATATTAAGCACTTCCTTGTATTTAGTATATGTTAGATATCTTACCTCATTTAAATTAAATCATTATATAAATGTATTACCATGGATGCTTTCAGGTCCAAAGATGTGTTACACATCTTTTTTTTTGCAAGATAATCCAATAGTTCATATTTCAAGTAGATGAAATCCTAAGGTCATCTACTTTAGGACCAGATGAAATGCCAAATTGGATATTTAAAAAGAAAAATACAGAAACATGTCACATATATTGCAAAAATAGATTTCTAATAAATGTCCAGTAAATTAATATAGAGATTTGAGGGGTACATAGGTATGTGTGTATGTATTTAATCTATAATAAAGGTCTCATTTGATATCAGTGGAAAAAGGATTAGGCCTATTCATTAAATGGTGATGGGTCAATTGACTATATCTTTGGGCAATAGTTAGGTACCCAACATAACTATTATGTACCCAAAATAACTTCTAGGTGGCTTATATATAAATGTTAAAAATTGAAAGTTTGTAAGAAAAATAGGATATTTTTATATCCTAGAGTGGGGAAGTTCTTTCTCAAGAAAGAAGTCACAAAGTAAAAAATTGATGATATATATAAATTTAAATACATTAATCATCAACCAGCCCTGTGAACAAAGTTAACAAACAGATGATATTGGGGGGAAATATTTAGTAATGATTTTATTTATCTTTAGAGAGACAGGGAGGGAGGGAGAAAGGGAGGAAAACATTGATGTGTGAGAAATACATTGATCAGCTGCCTCTTGCATGCTCCCAGTCAGGGACTTGGCCTGCAGCCCAGGCATGTGCCCTGACCAGGAATTGAACAGGTGACTTTTCACTTTGCAGAATGACGCCCAGCCCACTAAGCCACACTAGTCAGGGCTGGGGGAAAGTATTTTTAATCATATATAACAAATCCTATATATCAGTAAAAATATGAAAAATTCCATAGGAAAGTGAGCAGGAGATATGAAAAGCCACTTTTCAGAAGAGGAAATTTTAAAAAACCAATAAACACATGAAAAGAGGCATAACTTCATTAATAATTAATGAAGTACAAATTAAAAGAGGAAGATATTTATTACTGCTCAACACATTGGCATGAATTAAAATGGTTGATAATACCTATGATTAAAAAGATGAAGAAAAAAGGTTCCTTATGAAATTGCTTTTGTCTTCTTGCAATATAATTTTGCAGTATATTTCATAATTGAAGATATATATATTAAACCAATGTTTTGCTTTTGTGTATCTACATGGATTTGTGCAAGCATGTACTATATATGTAAAAGATGTTTCATTGCAGCAATTTCTGTAATATTTGAAAAATTATGAATAGTCTCAATGTCCATTAACAGGAATGGTTAAATGAACTGAATCTCTGAAGTAGATAAAAGACTTTTAAGATAAAACATTAAATGAAAAGTATACGTACTATGTTGCCATTTATGTAAAAATAAAAACTTTGTATGTGAAATCTGTCATGTTTCTGAACCAGTCTAGAAAACTTCTAAACTTTACCGTTAATTACCTTTGGAAAAAGAATGTTATTTAGTTGGGGCTGGGGGAAAGAAAACTTCTACTTTGATGTTCTTTTTATTTTATATAATGAAATATATTCTTTGTATTCATTTTAAAGTTTAAGAATTGGTAAACAATCACCTGTTGATGAATTTTATTATGTCTAGAAAAACTGTTTTAGTCATGGCAGATCAGGCCAGGCCAGTCTGTTGCTGAATAAACCTAAAAAAATGGACAAAATTAATAGATGACAAGCTATTTCAGTGGAATGGTGTGATTAGAGTGAAGTGGGAGATTGGGAAGTGAAGAAAATACAAACAATACTTCTCAAGATCTTTGCCATGAAGAGAGTCAGAAAAAATAGGTTGTATGTATGGAGGTGGGGGGTGGGTAAAGTGGGGGGGCAATGGGGATAACTAATTGAACAATAATATATATATATTATATACTGAATTTATATATATATATACATACACACACACACACACACACACGAATATATATAAAAATTGGAGGCTGGCAGAGAAGATGGGTTAAGAAGTTAGGGCATGCATCTAGTAGAGTAGTTAATGATGCAGGATAGAAGAGTATGGACAGCAGCCAAATTGCTGAGTAGGTAAAAGGGAGTGATCTTTAGTACTCCAAGGTGGTTTTTTTTTTTCTTTCTATTTTGACACATATATATAACGTATATGTAATTTTTAAAAGCCCTCCACTCTGCTTAAGAACTTTTTTTGTTTATATTGTTACTGGGTGAGAAAAATTACAGCCCCATATATATTCAGTATGAATGGTTCTTTACACAGTGTTCTTGGTCTAAGATAGAAGTAAAAAACAAAGTTCTCAACCCAGTATTTTATACATTGCCATTCCTGTGAAAATGACAACAGAAGGAACATTTAGATGTTTATGAATACATAGTACATATCTATAAACATATTCCATTTTCCCAACCCCAAATGTATTTTTAAAAGCTTTTATTTATTTACTTTTAGAGAGAGGGGAAAAGAGTGAGAAAGAGGAGAGAAACATGCAAGAGATAGATTGGTTGCATCTTGCTCACCCCTAACAGGGGACACTTTGGTTCGCCAGTTCAGTTCGCAGTTAGGGTACAACCCTGGGTTGTGGGCCAGGTCCCCAGTAGGAGGTATGTGAGAGGCAACCACACATTGCGTGGGCAGGGGCGGGGGAGAAGTAAAAAAGAAATAAATTCCTGTTTGTATTTAATCACGTAAACATAAAAATGATCTCATGAAATTAGTAATAGATGACTTGGAGAAGGGGAACAGTGTGGCTACAGTTAAATGTAAGGAGGAAAAAATACATATTTTACCATATGCCTATTAAATATTTTATAATATTATTCTAACAATAAATAAATATTTCTTAGCTGTAGTTTTTTCTTCTCCTTCTTTTTTTGCTTCTTACTAGCTGTTTAATGAACTTGTTCAAGAGCAAGGTCCCAATCTAGATAGGACATCTGCCCACGTCAGTGGCATTAAAGAATTGGCACGTCGCTTTGCCCTAACATTTGGACTGGACCAAATCAAGACACGAGAAGCAGTTGCCACACTTCACAAGTGAGTGAGCTAAATATAAACACATTCTATTATAAAAAATCTGGTTTACTGGAATTTAAGTAAAATAACTATTATTTGACCCATTTTTTAAAAAAGAAAAATTATAGAATTTTTAAGTTATAAAAACTTTAGAGATTTTCATCTCACCATTCTCAATAGGAGACCATTTTTAATTTGAAAAAACAAACTGTCCATTTTTCATCTTATGAGGTATAGAAAGTAAAGTTTAGCAAAGTATTCTTATCTGGCCTATCAGTGAGAAAATGTTGCAGGAACCTGGCAGTACTGATTTGGTAAACCTCAATTCAAAACTGAAAACTGAATGACAGAAGACTTTACAAAAACTCACAGAGCTGCAATTACTTTTCACAACTTACAGTTTTCTACTGTAAAAAGTGAAAGTAAATATTAGTATGCAATACATCATGCAGTTAACATTGTTTAACCATTTGATTTTGCTACTTTTAATGATGGTTTTGCTGCCTTCCCAACTGTTTTTGAAATTCTAACCCATTGAGAGAACTATGCTAGCTATCTGAAAAAATAAAGTGATATTTTCTTATACTTCAGGGATGGCATAGAATTTGCCTTTAAATACCAAAATCAGAAAGGACAAGAATATCCACCTCCCAATCTGGCTTTCCTGGAAGTACTAAGTGAATTTTCTTCTAAACTTCTTCGACAGGACAAAAAGACAGTGTAAGTTGCACATTGCAGAAGTGGCTTTTGTCATGATACTATTGTAATTTTACATATTTAATATTTTTACTTGTTTTATGAAGATTGATATTTTTGTGTTTTCTATTTTTTATAATAACAAATAATTTGCTGTTTTCAAAAGAAAATGTTGACAAGATAAGTTTTATTTAAAAGTGGAAAACTTAAGAGTAATTCTGTTATGGATCTCAAATTTTACAAATTGATAGGAAGATGAATCATTATTGCTAAATGAACAGGAATTTGGATTGACAGTTAAAACTTTTCAAAATATAAGTGATAGTTCTAAGGAAAGATTTGGTCAAAAAATAGTAAGCGTCTAGTACTTTTCCATAGCTGTTCTAATATGGCCAGGCAGTGAACAATACAGAGTCTGCCCTCAGAAAGCTTATGGTCTAATGCAGGGAGACATAACATTAAATGTACAAACAAGAGTTTCAGGAACTGAAATAGAATAATATGATATAGAATGAGTGGTGTTGGGTATTGGTGGGGATGGAGTGGTTTGAGAACTTTTTTTATTTAGGTGTTTTACAGGTATACATTTCCTTCAGACTACTACTTTAGCTGCATCTTGTAAGTTTTGGTTATCTTGCATTTGTTTTCATTTATCTCAAAGTATTTTCCCATTTCCCTTGTGATTTCTTTAATCTGTCAGTTATTCAAGAGTATTTTATTTAATTTCCACATATTTGTGAATTTCCAAATTTTCCATTATTGATTTCTAATTTCATTCCACTGTGTTTTATAATACAGTTGACTCTTGGTATTGTGCCTTCTGTGGGTTTATACAAATGTACAACACATATATCCATCTTTATGGTATCATAGAGTGTTTTACTTCCCTAAAAATCATCTGTGTTCTGCCTAATTCATCCTTCCTCATCTCCCCTCAACCCCTGGCAGCCACTGATTGTTTAGTTTCCATGGTTTTACCTTTTTTTAGAATGTCATATACTTAGAATCATATAGGATGTAACATTTGCGCATCAGCATTTTTCATTTAGTACTGTGCATTTTAAGTTATTCTTATCTTTTCATAGCTTGCTAGTTCATTTCTTCTAAGCATTGAATAATATTCCATTGTCTGGATGTGCCATAGTTTTGTTTATTGAGCCCCTTACTGAAGGATTATCTTGGTTGCTTTCTAGTTTTGGCAGTATGACTAAACCTGCATCAAGTTTTTATAAGAGCATAAGTTTTCCACTCCTTTGGGTAAATACCAAGGAGTGCAATTGCTGGGTGGCATTGGTAGAGTATGTTTGATTTTGAAAGAAACCACAAAACTGTCTTCCGAAGTGGATGTATGCATTTGGTATTAGTGTTCTGGATTCTGGTCATTCTAATAGGTATTGCATTAAGTATCTCATTGTTTTAATTTGCATTTCCCTGATGACATGATATAAAGCATCATTTCATGTTTATCTGCCATCTGTATGTTTTCTTTGGTGAGGTATCTGTTCAGATGTTTTGTCCATTTTTTAATCAGATTGTTTGCTGAGTTTTAACAGTTCTTTGTATGTTAGATAGTAGTTCTTTATAGATGAATGTTTTGCAGATATTTTCTCCAGCCTGTGATTGTCTTCTCATTGTAGACAGTGTCTCTTGCAAAGAAGTTTTAAAATTTTAATGATTTTATGATGGGATCTTGCCTTTGGTGTTGTATCTGACAAGTCATTGCTGTACCCAAGGTCATCTAGGTTTTCTCCTATGTAATTTTCTAGAAGTTTTATATTTTGTATTTTACATTTAGGTTTGAAATCCATTTTGAGTTAATTTTTATGAATGTTTAAGATCTGTGTGTAGATTAATTTTTTTGCCTGTGGATGTCCAGTTCTGGCACCATTTGTTAAAAGACTATCTTTGTTCTAGTTTGTTAACCTTTGCTCCTTTGTCAAAGATCAGATGACTGTATTTATGTGGGTGTCTTTCTGGGTTCTCTATTCTGTCTTATTGATCTATGTGTCTGCTCATTCACCATTACCACACTATCTTCACTACTGTAGCTTTTTCTCCACATTATTGAGATATATTTGACATATAACATTGTATGGGTTTAAGGAGTCCAGTGTGGTGATTTGATATGTGTATATATTGCGAAATGATGATACTGTAGCTTTATAGTTAAGTCTTACAGTTGTGTATCATCAGTCCTCCAACTTAGTTCTTCGCTTTCAGTATTATGTTGGTATTCTGGGTCTTTTGGCTCTCCATATAAATCTTAGAATTGGTTTGTTACTGTCCACAAAATAACTTGCTAAGGTTTTGATAGGAAATGAGTCTTTAGATCGAGTTAGAACTGACTTTTTAACAGTATTGAGTCTTCCTACCCATGAGCATGGAATATCCTTCTGTCCATTTATTTAGTTATTTCATTTCATTTATCAGAGTTTTGTAGTTTTCCTCATATAGCCCTTGTATGTGTTTTGTTAGATTCAGACCTCAGTAATTTGTGTATGGGGGTGTTCATGTAAATGGCATTGTATTTTTAATTTCAAATTCCACTTGCTCATTGCTCATATCTAGGAAGTGATTGACTTTTGTTTGTATTGGGCAACCTTGCTCTAATAGCTTATTAGTTCCCTAAATTTGTCAGCTCTTTGGGATTTTCTGCATCAGTTTTTCTTCATGTCAGCTGTGATCAAGGATAGTTTGATTTCTGCCTTTCCAGTCTGTATACTTTATATTTCCTTGTCTCGTTGCATTAACTAGAATTTCCAATACAATGTTGAGAAGGATAAGAGGGGACATTCATCCTTGAAACTGATTTAACAGAAAAATTTCAAGTTTCTCAGCATTAAGTGTGGTGTTAGTTGTATTGTCTTTTATAAATGTTTATTATCAAGTTGGGAAAGTTTCCCTCTGTTCCTAGTTAACTGAGAGTTTTTATCATAAATAGGTTTGGAGTTTGTCAAATGCCTTTTCTGTAGCTATTGATATGATCACTTGGTTTTTTTTTATCCTGTTGATGTGATAGATTATATTAGCTTTGTAATGTTGAACTAGCCTTGCATACATGGATTTGGTCATGATATATACATATATATATATATTTAGTTTTCAAGTTAGGACTTTGCTCAAAACATCTTTATTGTTATTTTTATTTATTGAATGTATTGGGTGACATTGGTTAATTAAAATTGTATAGGTTTCAGGTGTACATTTCTATAATATGGTCTGTATAATTCTTTTAGTAAATATTTGGACTCTATTTACTAATTTATTGAGGATTTTTGCATTTATGTTCATGAAGATACTAGTCTCTAGTGTTCTTGTGACATCTTCACCTAGTTTTGGTATTAGGGTAATGCTGACCTCATAAGATGAGTTAGAAGATATTCTGTCACCTTGGCTGGGTAGCTCAGTTGGTTAGGGCCTTAGCACATCACCCCATTGTGCCAAGGTTGAGTTGATCCATGATTAATCCCCTGTCAGGGCACATACAAGAATCAACCAATGAATGCATAAATAACTGGAAAAACAAATCAGTGTCTCTCCCTTCCTCTTTAAAATCAGTAAATACAATTTTTTTAAAGGAAATATTCTCTCTGCTTCTGTGCTCTAAGAGATTGTAGAGAATTAATATATTTTCTTCCTTAAATATTTAGTTAAATTTACCAGTGAACCCAGCTGAGCCTTGTGCTTGTTGTTTTGGAAGATTATTAATTGTTGACTCACTTTATTTAATAGAATATAGGCCTATTCAGATTGTCTGTTGTATCAGTTTTGGCAAATTGTGTGTTTCAAGGAATTGGTCTTTCATCTAGATTGTCAAAGTTTTGTGCATGGAGTTGTTTATAGTATTCCTTTATTTTCCTTTTAATGTCCATAGGTCCTGTATAGTGGGTGTGTCCTCTTTCATTTCTGCTGTTAGTAATTTTTGTCCTTTTTTTTTCTCTTAACTAGCTTGGCTGGGGTCTTATCAATTATATTGATCTTATAAATTGTAAAGGAACCAGCTTTTGATTTTGTGAATTTTCTCTGATTTCCTGTTTTCAATTTCATCTCTAATTCTTGTTCTTTTATCCACATTGGATTTAATTTGGTCTTTGTAGTTTCTTAAGGTAAAAACATACTGACTTTAGGTTTTTCTTTTTTTTCTAATATGTATATTCAGTGTTATAAATTTCCTTCTAAACACTGCTCTTACTGCATCTCACAAATTTTAATAAGTTGCTTTTTCTTTTTAATTTAGTTCAAGGTACTTTTAAATTTCTTGTGATTTTTTATATTTAGAAGTGTATAGTTTAATCTCTATATTTGGGGATTTTTTTTCCAGCTATATTTCTTTTTTTTAATTTCTTATTTAAATTTTTTAAAAATGTATTTTATTGATTATGCTGTTACAGTTGTCCCATTTTCCCCCCTTTAGTTCATGTCCATGGGTCATACATATAAGTTCTTTGGCTTCTACATTTCCTATACTGCTTTTACCCTCCCCCTGTCTATTTTCTACCTACCATTTATGCTACTTATTCTCTGTACCTTTTCCCCCTCTCTCCCCCTCCCCTGTTGATAACCCTCTATATGATCTCCATTTCTGTGATTGTGTTCCTGTTCTATGTTTGCTTAGTTTGTTTTTGTTTTAGGTGTGGTTGTGAATAACTGTGAGTTTGCTGTCATTTTACTATTCATATTTTTAAATCTTCTTTTTCTTAGATAAGTCCCTTTACATTTCATATAATAAGGGCTTGGTGATGATGAACTCTTTGAATTTCACCTTATCTGGGAAGCACTTTATCTGCCCTTCCATTCTAAATGAAAGCTTTGCTGGATAGAGTATTCTCAGATGTAGGTCCTTGCCTTTCATAACTTGGAATACTTCTTTCCAGCCCCTTCTTGCCTGCAAGAAATCAGCTGACAGTCTTATGGGAACTCCTTTGTAGGTAACTGTCTCCTCTTCTCATGCTGCTTCTAAGATTCTCTCCTTATCTTTAATCTTGGGCAATGTAATTATGATGTGCCTTGGTATGTTCCCCCTTGGGTCCAACTGCTTTGGAAGTCTATTTCCTTGGCCACATTGGGAAAGTTCTCCTTCATTATTTGTTTAAATAAGTTTTCAATTTGTTGCTCTTCCTCTTCTCCTTCTGGTACCCCTATCATTTGGATGTTGGAATGTTTAAAGATGTCCTGGAGGTTCCTAAGCCTCTCCTTATTTGTTGTATTCTTGTTTCTCCATTCTTTTCTGGTTGAATGTTTCTTTCTTCCTTCTGTTCCACCCCGTTGATTTGAGTCCCAGTTTTCTTCCTGTCACTGTTGGTTTCCTGTACATTTTCCTTTATTTCACTTCACATAGCCTTCATTTTTTTTATCTAATTTGCGACCATATTTAACCAATTCTGTGAGCATCCTGATTACCAGTGTTTTGAACTGTGCATCTGATAGGTTGGCGATCTCTTCATCGCTTAGTTGTATTTTTTCTGGAGCTTTGATCTGTTCTTTCTTTGGGGTTTTTTGTTTATTTGTTTTTTGTTTTGGTTTGTTTGTTTTTGGCTCAGTGCTCCAGCTATATTTCTAATGTTGATTTCTAGTTTAATTCCATTGTGATCTGAGAGCAGACATTGTATGATTTCTATACTTCTAAACCTGTTAAGATGTGTTTTATGGCTCAGAATGTGGTCTGTCTTGGTGAATATTCCAGGTGACCATGAGGAAAATATGTATTCTGCTATTGTTAGATAAATTTGTCTGTAAATATAAACTATATCTGGGTAATTGGTGTTGTAGTTGAGTTCAACTATATCCTTACTGATTTTCTACCTGCTGAATCTGTCCATTTCTGATAGAGGGTGTGAACTCTCCAACTCTGATAGTGGATTCATCTATTTCTTTTTGCAATTCTGCTGGTTTTTGCTTCACAGGATTTGATACTCCACATACACAATAAGGATTATGTCTTTTTAGAGAATTAATCCCTTTATCAGTGTGTAGTGCTGTAAAGTGTGCTCTATCGGGAATTAATATACCTCCTGCTGCTTTCTTTTGATTAGTGTTAGCATGGTATATCTTTCTCTATGCATTTACCTTTAATCAGTATGTGTCTTTATATTTAAATTGACTTTCAGTAGACAACCTATATTTGGGTCTTGTTCTTTGATCTAATGTAACAACCTCTGTCTTTTACTCAGTGATTTAGACCATTGACATTCAAATTGATACTCATACAGTTGGATTATTATCCTACTGTATTGTTGCCCTTGTTGTTTGCTTCTACTTTTGTCTTCCATTCTTTTTCTGCCTTTTGTGGCTTTAATTGAACATTTTAGGATTCTATTTACTCTCCTCTCTTGGTATATCTATACTTTGTTAACACAATAATCCAATTCATCCCTCCCATCCTCTGTAACATTGCTGTCATTCACTTCATTATTATACAGCATACATAATTGCATACATTGTGGGTATTCTTTTTCTAAAAAATTTTTTTATTTTAGAGAAAGGAAATGAGGGTGGGGGAGAGAGAACCATCGATTTGTTGTTCCACTTATTTATGCATTTATTGGTAGATTCTTGTATGTGCCCCGACTAGGGATTGACACCACAAGCATGCCGTATCAGGACAGTGCTCTAACCAGCTGAACTACCCATCCAGGGCAGGTATTATCATTTTGAACAAGCTTGTTTGTTAGATCAATTAAGAATAAGGAAAATAAGTTTTTATTTTACCTTCATTTTTTCCTACTTCAATGCTCTTCCTTACTTTATGTAAATCCAAGTTTCTGACCTTTATTATTTTCCTTCTCTCTAAAGAACTTCTTTTAACATTTCTTGCAAAGCAGATCTGGCAACAGAGTCTCACAGTTTTTAATTGGGAAAGTATTTCTCCATCTTGAAGGATAATTTTGCAGGGCACAGAATTTTTGACTGGTGGGTTTTTCTCCTAACATTTTAGTATTTAACTCCACTCTCCTCTTGCTTACATGGTTTCTGAGAAGTTAGATATAATTCTTATCCTGTTCCTCTGTAGCTAAGTTACTTTTTTCCTCTGGCTCTTTTCAGTATTTTTTTTCCTTATTTTTGATGTCCTGTAGTTTGAAAATAATGTGTCTAAATATAGTTCTTGTCGCATTTATCCTGCTTAGGATTCTTGAGTTTCCTGTATCTGTGGTTTAGTGTCTAATATTAATTTTGTCATGATTATTTTAAGTAGTTCTATTCCTTTCTTCTCTTTATGACATTCCCATTATGCATATATTTTACCTTTTACATTTGTACTACAGTCCTTAGATGTTGTAATGGGTTGGGTTTTTTTCATCTCTTTATTTTTCAGTTTTCAAGGATTCTGTTGAGCTTTCCTCCAGCTCATTCTTTCCTCATCCATGTCCAGTCTGCTAACAAGCCATCAGAGGCATTTTTTCCCATCAGAGTTGTTAGCATATTAATCATACTTGTTTATTCCAAGTCTGAAAATTCTGGCCTTTCTGCCCTGTCTGGTTATGATCTTGCTCCATTTCTTCCCATTGTGTTTTTTGCCTTTTGGTATAGCTTGTAATTTGTTCTCAATAGCTGGACATTATATACTAGCTAAAACAAACTGCTGTAAATAGGCAGTTAGTAATGTGGTGAGGTGTAGGAGGAGGGGAGCATTCTATAGTCCTGTGATTAGGTTGCAGCCTTTTAGTGAGCTATGTCTCTAAACTGTGGACCTCACATGGGCTTTTCTGGGGGGCAGGGTTCCCACCCTCAGGTGGAACAGGATGAGTAGAGTAGGTTGGAGTTGACTGTTTCCCTTGCCAGTTAGTCTCCAGTACTGTGGGGGGCGGGGGGGGCTCCCCTATAACTGGGTACCCTGGAGTTTCTTACTCTCAGACTTGTCTACAGTGTGCCTCCAGGAATTCATGAACTATATAGTACAGATTTTCTGACCCCAGCAATGGTTCCCAAGGGGATTTGTGCTCATGTGTTTGTCCCAGTAAGCTGTGACCTCCTCTGTTGTGTCTCTACAATGATTTTCCACTCTTACAGATCCAAGAGTTGCTTTTTTCAACTTTTTACGTGTTAAGGATGCATTGGCAACTTACAAACTCCTTGCATGCAGAATTGGAAACCAGCCTATTGTGATTTTATTTTTAAGCCTGGGTTTTTAGGAGTTGCTGTTAGGTCAGAACAGCCTATTCAGCCAGCATTTGTTGGAGGTTGTATTTAAGCCACCTGTGCCAGTAAGGTTTCCCCCCTATGTTGATAGATATGTAGGGTTTGGGGAATGATTTCAAAGCTGGCCCCATCCCCTGTTCTATTTGCTCATGAATAGGTGCAGCTTAGCATATGTGCACAACCTTCTCATTCCAGGAGGGCTCTTGGTGTTGGTTCTCTTAAATGTCTGGCTGTTCTACTCTCTCATTTGTTGCCTAAAGTATAAAGAGCTGCCAACACCCTTAGGGAAGAAATATTGTATACTGTATTCCAAGTAAAGTCAGTCCTCCCAGATAGCTGGAAAGCTTCATCATATAGTCTGCCTCCGCCTCTGGGCAGAATTTTTATGCCACTGAACAGGATCTGGGTGCTGGGATAGTATCCCTCTGATTCCAGAACAACACCCCTCTTCTATGGTCGGGTCCAGAGTTACCTCTGGTTCTTGGCTTTCTCCTTCAGTTACGGAATTTCTGCTCTACAAGGGAGCTGAGGTGAGGCATTCAGGGCCCAGTTTTGTTAGCCTGCTGTGCCTGGGGTAGGAAGTACTACCCAACAAGTTGGGGTTTGTGGGGGTGGGGCCTCGTTGTTCCCAGCTGCTATCCAGAATAGAATATTCATAACACACAGATGGCCTGCTTCTTCCAGAGCAGCTCTAAACAGAAAGAAAGGGAGCCCCCAATCTTCTTATCCATGTCTTCCCAGAGCAGAGCTCCCAGAGTTAGAGTTTCTATAACACAAGTTGTCCTGAAGGAGAGGGGGACAAGGGAATGATGCAGGATGTTGCTCAGTGCTACAAACCGTCATTGTTATTACTGAGATGTGGAAGATATTCTTGAATAAATGGTTTCTCCATTTTTTGTACAACCTTAAGACAATTTCTAAAGACTTTAAATGATTGTCTTCTATAATTTTCACAACTTAAAAGGTTGTTTGGCTGGGGAGAGACTGAATGCAAAAAGTGTGTCCTTAGAGATTCTTTAGAACCTTCTGAGAGTGCTTCATGTTATGAAAATATTGAGTACCTCCATGAAAATCATCGCTTCTTCTATTGTGTTTCTAGTCATTCATACCTTGAAAAATTCCTTACGGAGCAGATGATGGAAAGGAGGGAAGATGTATGGCTTCCACTCATTTCCTATAGAAATTCGTTAGTCACCGGAGGTGAAGATGATAGGATGTCTGTGAACAGTGGAAGTAGCAGCAGCAAAACTTCCTCAGTAAGGAATAAAAAAGGACGGCCCCCGCTTCACAAGAAACGAGTAGAAGGTAAGTCTGTTTTTACAATATGAGACAAATAGCTCTCCTGGTATTATAGAGATAAAAAATAGCAAATAATCTGTTGAAGCAAAATGATACTGTTTAAGCATATTATGTCCTTGTATATTTGATACACACTGAGAGATTCAGGCAAAAATGTTGGAATTGATAATGTGGGACAGAAAAAAAGGAAAACAGAAGTTAAAAGAGCATGGAACACAGAGGAAGACAGACACAAAGGAAAAAAAGGACATAGTTATGGTAGTTTGTAAAACTGATCCCATACTATAGTTCTCTAATACATTAAATTTTAAAATAAGATAGTTATAATGTTATTCTGTAAAAACTCATACTAATGCAGGAGAGATTCTGGTAAGCTGAGGGTAGACCTCTGTCACAAATTAAATATATCAGAACAGCTTTCCTTGCTAACACTTGAATGGATCATTTACTTTTGTATATTATAACAGTGATGGCCAAATGTGGTTTCGTAAACCTCATGAACTGTGGGGAACGAGGAGTTGAATTATAAAATAAATGTGATCAGTGGTCAATATTCACATATCAAAAAAGACTAAAAATTGCTTTACAAGTAATAGAACGAAGCATTATTTTTTAATCATATTTTATTGATTAAGCTATTACACTTGTCCCAATTTTTCCCCCTTTGCCCCACTCCACCTTTCACCCTCCACTCCCTCAAGCAGTCCCTGCACCATTGTTCATGTCCATGGTCATGCATATAAGTTCTTTGGCTACTCCATTCCCTGTACTATACTGTACATCCCCATGGATATTTAGCACCGTAATCCAGATTTTACACCAAAGAAACTAAAGCCTAGAGAATTTAAATAACAAAAGAAGAATATGTTTTGATAGTGGAGCTCCCAATATGATTATCTTTGGGACTAAGAAAAACATTTATAGACCAGATAACCTAATTTGGTAATTGTTAAGTTGCAAAAAGTGAAAACTTGCTCAATATCAGTTTGAAATTTACCAAGCAGCTCAGGTTATTTGCCTAGAACCTTCAGGCAGCAGAGTCCCATTTGTTTGGAGTAACCATGAGAGAGCTTTGCAAGAGTGTTTCCATTGGAGAATCTTGAGGGGTTAGCAGTATCTCTTCCAGAAAAGTAAGTTCTTCCTGAAGTTATTCATTCATTAAGTCTTAACCAAACACCTTCCTAAGAACCATGCTAAGTGCTGGAGATGAGGTGTTAATAAAAGAGCTCATAGTATAGATAAGAGACAGAAGCATGCATTTTTCAGTTCAGCATGGTAAATGCAATGATTGGCCAGAAAAATTCTCTGGGAACATACAAGAAGTGGCCAAACTTTTAATGAATTAGGAAAGGTATTCTGGAAAAGATGACATGTAGTAAAGAGCTGAAAAGTGAGTGTACCTGGTTAAGCACCATTCTTATGATCATAAAATTTTAAGTTCAGAAGAGAATAAAAGTTTTGAATTAAGTATTAAATGAAAAGTGGTATGAGTAAAAGAAGATATAACATTCTTGCTGAGTAAGAAGAGGTTTAGTAATGAACCTCACACAGGTGGAATGACCTTACCCAAACAATAGTAGACATTTCCAGGGACAGAAAAGCTAATAAAACATATACATACATCTGACAAAATTTTGGACACCTGAGACATGCACACAGAGAGATGGAATGCTTGACAGCAGATGAGGAACCT
Source organism: Phyllostomus hastatus (assembly GCF_019186645.2). NCBI lineage: Eukaryota > Metazoa > Chordata > Mammalia > Chiroptera > Phyllostomidae > Phyllostomus > Phyllostomus hastatus. Next base: position 32,636,593 of record NW_025334009.1, on the reverse strand, counting down.
AACATGGACACATCTCTGAGACTTACTGGGGGAGAAAAACAATGGGAAGACATAACAGTAATATTTTTTAGGTCTTCCATATTAAAAAAATAATTTAGAATTTTTATAGATAGGATGTTTATAGTTAAGTAGTATTTTATTAGTATGTGGTTTAGGTATACAAATGCTTTAATCTGTTCTAGTCTAGTCAGCTTCAGAAGAAGGAAAATGTTCCCAGTACCTTGAAGAAACTTAAATCTAATTAGCTATAACATATATGTACATGACAAATATACACCGCCATTGCAAGACAGTGCATACTTTAGTCTTAGCAAGAACCATTCTTAGCAAGAATGGTTCTATTTCCTCTGGAAGTTAAAAGAGAATGGTAACTAGGGCTGGGTGGGTGATCATGCAAGATTTCCCTTAAGACGTAGGACTTAGAGGCATGGAAAGAGTGAGCCTCTTAACCCTTCCCCACATGAATGACTTGGAAAAGAACTTTTTTCCTCTGGTGACCAGTGTTCAGTTGTGTAACAGGATTTGCTGATTTCTCATTAAAGCCCTCAGACTGCTGCTGCATGGGGCCCCTTTAAGACCTACAGGCCTTTTATTGCTTGAGTAAAGGAAGGTTGCAGGGTTTTCAAACTGGCTCCATTCTCCTTTTACCATGAGATAGAGGAACTTGGAATAGATGATAATGTAAAGACAGTTAACATTTCATGGTTTTATACATTACCTCATTTAATCTCTACAAATATATGAGGTAAGATACTGATACTCCTATTTTGTATATGAAAAACCTGAATTTTGGAAGTTTAACTCAAAGTCACACAAGCAACTGAGGATGCAAAACAAGGCAGTGTGGGGAGGACCTGAACAGACCAGGCAGCGGCTGGCAGAGCAGGCGGTCCCACATTTGCATGCAGATAAATTGGGAGAAAACTGGGGAGTGAGACAGACCCATGCAACCCAGGGTTCCAGCATGGGGAAATAAAGCCCAAAACCTCTGTCTGAAAAAAACTTGTGGGGGTTGTGGTGGTGAGAGAAACTCCCAGACTCACAAGAGAGTTCCTTGGAGAGACTCGCAGGGTCCTAGAAAGTACACAGACCCACCCACCTGGGAATCAGCATCAGAAGGGTCCAATTTGCTTGTGGGTAGTGGGGAAAGTGACTGAAAGCCCGCCAAAAGTAAACAAGCAGCACTGTACCCTCTGGGAACCTTCCCCCATACACAGTCCCACAACATGACAACATGGGTGGCTTCACCCCTTACTACATAACAGGTGCACCAAGACAAAAACAAATGGCCCAAATGAAAGAAGTAACAGCTCCAGGAAAAATACAAGTAAGCAATGAAGAGATAGCCAACCTATCAGATCCAGAATTGAAAACACTGGTAATTAGGATGCTCATAAAAATGGTTGAGTATGGTCACAATAAAGGAAAAAGTGAAGGCTATACAAAGTGAAATAAACAAAAATATGCAGGGAACCAACAGTGAAGGGAAGGAGACCAGGACTCAAATCAATGGTCTGGAGCAGAAGGAAGAAACAAGAATTCAAAAAAAAGAGGAGAGCCTTGGGAACCTCTGGGACCACTTTAAACATTCCAACATCCAAATTGTAGGGGGTGCCAGAAGAAGAGAAAGAGCAAGAAATGGAAAACTTATTTGAAAAAATAATGGAGAACTTCCCCAAGCGGGCAAAGGAAATAGACATGCAAGTCCAGGAAGCTCAAGAGAGTCCCAACGTTGGATCCAAGGAGGAGCACACTAAGGCACATCATAGTTACATTACCCAAGATGAAAGAGAAGGAGAGAATCTTAAAGGCAGCAAGAGAAAAGGAGCCAGTTACCTACAAAGGAGTTCCCATGAGACTATCAGCTGACTTCTCAAAAGAAACCTTACAGGCAAGAAGGGGCTGGAAAGAAGTATTTGAAGTCATGAAAGGCAAGGACCTACATCCAAGATTACTCTAGCCAGCAAAGCTTCCATTTAGAATGGAAGGGCAGATAAAGTGCTTCCCAGATAAGGTCAAGTTAAAGGAGTTCATCATCACCAAGCCCTTATTACTGTATGTGAAATGTTAAAGGGACTTATCTAAGAGAAAGGAGAAGATCAAAACTATGAACAGTAAAATGACAATAAACTCACAACTATCAACAACCAAACCTAAAAAAAATTCAAAAATGAACTAAGCAAACAACTAGAACAGGAACAGAACCAGAGAAACAGAGATCACATGGGGGGTTATCAGTGGGATGGGGTATGGAGAGAATGGGAGAAAAGGTAGAGGGAATAAGAAGCATAAATGGTAGGTAGAAAATAGACAGGGGGAGGTTAAGAATAGTATGGGAGATGGAGAAGCCAAAGAACTTCTATGTACAACCCATAGACATGAAATAAGTTGGGGAGAGGGGTTGCTGGTAGGGGGTTTGCAGGGCAGAGAGGAATAAAGGGGTGGGGAGATATGGGACAACTGTAATAGCATAATGAATAAAATATATTTTTAAAATGTTAAAATAGTTCATGCTGTAACTTATACCACAGTTCACTTCACCCGTGACATTCTGTGACTCTTAACTGGAATTTTACAGATGAAAGTCTGGATAATACATGGCTAAATAGGACTGACACCATGATTCAGACTCCTGGACCCCTGCCAACACCACAGCTCACATCTACTGTCCTGCGGGAGAATAGCCGGCCCATGGGAGAGCAGATTCAGGAACCTGAATCTGAACATGGTTCTGAACCTGACTTTTTACACAAGTAAGTAGTACAAGTTCATTTCTTGATAAAAAACCTGTAACTGTTAAAGAAACTAACTAAAACTTGTTGTTCATCAAGTCATGAACTGGTCAGTTCATGAGAAAACAAAGCCACAAATAAAGGTTAAATAATTTACATTAGAAGATGTATAATAAGCCTGAAAATGCATGTTTGCCGTTTAGAGACTTTTCAGTGCATGATTCTTCACTAACTGCTACTTTCAGGTGGAGTTTGCAGTCATTGGGCAGGTCTGTTTCTTCTGAGGTACTTGGCAAGAAAACATTCAGGTCAATTCACTGACAAAAAGTGTCTATACTAGTCTGAACACCAAATATGTAGACTGTGTTAGTTTTATCATCCATTTAACTAACAGTACTTCATTTTGATTAAGTTTATATTTTAAACTATTTGTAGATCAAGAATGAGTAAGATATTTGATAAATTCTAAGAAACAGTTGCCCTTTTGCTAAGAGAAAATCGAGATCTTACCTTTTCCCACAGTAGCAATTAAAATGTTTTCTAGTACCAGTGCTCTGAAAAATGTGATTGTGACTTTTGCTATTAAAAAAAATCTTAACTTTTTCTTTGTTATTTTCACCCAACTTGGAAATTCTCTTAGTTTCTCACTTGTGTTCCTACTCATACTGGGGTAATGCTATAAATTACTCAGATGGATAAGAGAGAGAATTCTCACTTGAACTCAATAAATTAAGCTGGTTAGAAATGGAAAGAGGAGATTTTAGAGATATTCAGATCCTAAATTTTCATAAGGCAGCTTCGCATTGAGGATCTGCCTTTCTTGAAAGCTGAAATGGTAATTGTCAGCCACTCCATAACTGGGCATTCTTAGATGATTTTACCATATGACCAGCTTCCTACAAGGTGGGTTCTCCTCATTAGAGCTGCCTGCCTTACTTCCCTGAGTTTGCCACTTGTCAGTTCCTCCTTGCTGCAGTCTGCCACCTATTCTAGATTTATAGGTTTAATCAAGGTGGTAGCCCCACATAATTATGTAAAGACAGCTTCTTAGAGAGAATTTCATAACAACAGATTTTATGTACTAAAAATTATTAAAGTTTACATCCTGTAAAAGTCCCAAAAGGTGTGTTTATGCAACTATTCATGTTCTAGTAAGTACTGAGTACAGGTGAAGACTTTGCTCAGCATTCACCTGACTCCAAATCTCCTCAGAAGGGCTGAGAAAAACTGTTGCGCCCTACCTTGTTCAACTCAAGGGTTCTGAGCTACCAGGCCAGCATCATTTTTGTTATGTAGGGGACTGGCTGCCCAGCTAGGAACACTTGTGAGTATGACAGCAGCTGAATGCAGAGATCTGGGAAGCACTCATTTGGCAGGGATTTGGGGAATGAAGCTGATAATTTAAGTACATGTAGAGTAGGGGAAGAAAAAGTTTCCTCCACCCTCTTTGGGCTCTAGGCTGACTCTAAAGAGTCTGTTACCAATAAAAGGACCTTTTTTTTTTTCCGCAGGACCTTTTTTTATTTATTGCTTCTTAATTGCCTTCAGCTCAAAATAATTTATCTCAAAGTGGCATATTTGGGGATTTCCTTCACACCTAACAAATAGCCATGGCCAGCTTCTCTTAGAGACTTAGGAATCTTTCTGGTCAGCATACTGCCATTTCTACAAGGGCAGATCCTTTGATAATGCTCTCACCCTTGACCCTAGAATAAATCCATCTAACTTCCCCTACATGGGGATTAGGCCAGCCATCTTATCATCGGATTTACTAGCTAATTTCATTATCTGCTGCCACAAGATGAATAATAGTGCTGTCTCTTAGTCCTCAGATGCAGATCTCTTGGTTAGGCCAGCCAAAATTAGAAGACTTAAATCGGAAGGACAGAACAGGAATGAACTACATGAAAGTGAGAACTGGAGTGAGGCATGCCGTGTAAGTGTCACATCCAGTATCACAAGAACATAACTATGTGATGCTGGTTATTTTGTGGAATTACTTGGATTCCTCTGATGTTTGGTCTTAGGAATTAAAGTCATAATTCAGGTTATGTTATGCAGCATAGGACAGGAATGGAAGGCATGGGCCCTTGAGGTTTTAATTGTTTAAATCCTGTGCAGCATGCTACTTGCCAAGTATGGGGCTTTGGGCAAGCTGTAAAACCTCTGTGCTCAGGTTCCTCATTTGTAAATTTGGGATGATAATAGTACCAACTACTTAAAGAGTTTTTGTGCAAATGGATACATAGCTAAATAAATGTTAACCACTATTACTGTTATTGAATTTAAATTATATTTCTTTGTGCCCTGGATGGTATGGCTCAGTGGATTGAGTGCTGGCCTGCGAACCAAAGGGTTGCCAGCTCAATTCCTAGTCAAGGCACATGCCTGGGTTGCAGGCCAGGTCCCTGGTGGGAGGGCATGCAAGAGGCAACCACACATTGATGTTTCTCTCCCTCTCTTTCTCCCTCCTTTCCTCTTTCTTTCTCCCTCCTTTCCTCTCTCTCTAAAAATAAATAATCTTTAAAAATTATATTTCTTTTTGATGAGTTGAGATGAAATTTTGAACCAAATGAATGATCTGTAATTGCATTAGAGTTCATTATCATAATCTGTGCCGTCAGTGTATGGGTTGTAATTGGAAGGTGTATTTTTATCGGTTAGATGACCTCAAGTAAGAGCCAGGACTCCAAATTCAGTGAATATGAACAGCTTTCTGACTGTGCTTTTTCCTTATCAGTCGGGGCCTAATGGAGGAAGATGCTGAGCCCATCTTTGAAGATGTGATGATGTCATCCCGGAGCCAGTTAGAAGATATGAATGAAGAATTTGAAGACACCATGGTTATTGATCTGGTAAGAAAATTCAATACATTTTTATTCTGTTAAAATATGTGAAGGTGTTGGTATAAGACATTTTCAGAAACCTATGTGAGGAAGAGGGGATAACACTGACTAGCAATGGGGAAGGCCAGTGTAAGTCTTGTGGGCATTTGGATGAGCTCCGTGGTTTTCAAGCCTGCTTTCAAAGCAGTCCAATTTTGAACTCTGGCAAAGGATGAACTGGTTGCTTCTTTTTAACTTTTTGGAAAAACAAACACTAGATCTAATAAATAATCTTTTAAAAAATTATTTCTTTCAGATGAATTGAGATGAAATTTTAAACCAAATGATCTTTTACTTTTATGCTCTTGTACTTTTTTCTTCATTTTTAGTAACATCTTTATAGAGATATAATTACAATTGAGCACAATTCAGTGTTAGCTTACTCAGAGTTGGGGTGCCACTATCACGCCAATTTTAGAACATTTCATCACCCCCAAAAGAAAATCCATACCCTTTAGCAGTCAACCTCCGCCATTCTCCCCAGCCCCAAGCCCTAGGCAACCACTAATCTACTTTCTGTCTCTACAGATATGCCTATCCTGAACATTTAATATAAATGGAACTATACAATATATGGTCTTTTGTGATGAGCTTCTTTCACTTATTTAATGTTTCAAGATTCATCTATAATGTTTCATCAATTCATTCTTCCTTTTTAAGTATATTCTATTCATTATGCTATTACAGTTGCTCCATTATTCTGTCCCCTTTATCCCCCTCTGCCCTGCATCCCCCTCCCTCCAACAACCTGGCCCCGCCCCCAACATAATTCATGTCCATGGGTCACACATACGTTCTTTGGCTTCTCCATCTCCCATACTATTCTTAACCTCCCCCTGTCTATTTTCTACCTACCATTTATGCTTCTTATTCCCTCTACCTTTTCCCCCATTCTCTCCATACCCCACCCCACTGATAACCCCCCATGTGATCTCTGTTTCTCTGGTTCTGTTCCTGTTCTAGTTGTTTGCTTAGTTCATTTTTGAATTTTTTTTAGGTTTGGTTGTTGATAGTTGTGAGTTTATTGTCATTTTACTGTTCATAGTTTAGATCTTCTCCTTTCTCTTAGATAAGTCCCTTTAACATTTCACATACAGTAATAAGGGCTTGGTGATGATGAACTCCTTTAACTTGACCTTATCTGGGAAGCACTTTATCTGCCCTTCCATTCTAAATGGAAGCTTTGCTGGCTAGAGTAATCTTGGATGTAGGTCCTTGCCTTTCATGACTTCAAATACTTCTTTCCAGCCCCTTCTTGCCTGTAAGGTTTCTTTTGAGAAGTCAGCTGATAGTCTCATGGGAACTCCTTTGTAGGTAACTGGCTCCTTTTCTCTTGCTGCCTTTAAGATTCTCTCCTTCTCTTTCATCTTGGGTAATGTAACTATGATGTGCCTTAGTGTGCTCCTCCTTGGATCCAACGTTGGGACTCTCTTGAGCTTCCTGGACTTGCATGTCTGTTTCCTTTGCCCGCTTGGGGAAGTTCTCCATTATTTTTTCAAATAAGTTTTCCATTTCTTGCTCTTTCTCTTCTTCTGGCACCCCTACAATTTGGATGTTGGAATGTTTAAAGTGGTCCCAGAGGTTCCCAAGGCTCTCCTCTTTTTTTTGAATTCTTGTTTCTTCCTTCTGCTCCAGACCATTGATTTGAGTCCTGGTCTCCTTCCCTTCACTGTTGGTTCCCTGCATATTTTTGTTTATTTCACTTTGTATAGCCTTCACTTTTTCCTTTATTGTGACCATACTCAACCATTTTTATGAGCATCCTAATTACCAGTGTTTTCAATTCTGGATCTGATAGGTTGACTATCTCCTCGTCATTTAGTTTTTTCTCTGAAAACAGAGTTTTGATTTTTTATTTGGCTCATATTTCTTTGTCTTGGCACACCTGTTACATTGTAAGAGGTAGGGCCTTTAGTATTCACCAGGGCAGGGCAACCCACTTCGCTGCATTGTGGCACTCTTTGTGGTCTCTTCCTGTAACCCCACAAGTGTATTGCTACCTCATGGTGCTGATTCCCAGGTTCGTGAGCCTGTGTACATTCTAGGGTCCCATGAGCCCCTCCAATGGACTCTTCCTTGAGACTGGGAGTTATTACCACTGCCAGAATCCTCACAGATTTTTACAGCTAGAGGTCAATTTGAGGCTTTCTTTTCCCACGCTGGAAGCCTGGGTTGTGCATGGTCTGTCTCACTTCCCAGTTGTTCCTCCCAATTTATCCATTCACAGGGGAATGTGGGGCTGCCCAGTCTGCTAGCTGCTGCCTTGTGATGTGTTCTCTCTGCTCTAGCCGCCTGCCTCAGACCCTCCTGCCAGTCTAGATGAATATTTCTTCTTTAACTCCTTGGTGGAAGTTCTGATTTTGTTTTTTTTGCTGTTGTTTTTAAATTAGTTAACATCTTTTGGTTGTGGGAGGAAGCGAAGCATATCCACCTACACCTCCATCTTGGCTGGAAGCTTCTAGTCTCTTGTACTTTAAATTGGAGAGTGACAATATACTCTATGGTCCAACACGACCAAATGCAGAATATTAACTAGGTATATTAAGACATTCACTTTGTCAGGAATAGTAATGCTTGGTGATTGTGTTTTGTTTTGTTTTTAATTTCTATCCATTAGTGATACATAAATTCGATATGTATACATATGGGAATTATAGATTAAATGACATGGAGAAGGAAAAAAAAAACAGTGAAACTGCTCAATGAAACAAGATTTGCAAGTGTTTGACAATAATTGAAGTTGGGTGATGGGAACATGAGTATTCATCATATTACTTTCTCTCTTTGTATTAATTTGCTGAGGTTGCCAATAAATACCACTGAGTGGTTGGCTTAAATAGCAGAAGTTTATTCTCACAGTTCTGGAGGTATCAGTAGGGTTGATTTCATTCTGATACCGCTATAACTTGTGGATGACCATCTTTTTTCTTTGCCTTTACATGATCTTTTCTTTCTTCTAAGGACACGAATTATATTGGATTAGAAACCACCCACCTTTTAACTAATTTCCTCTTTAAAAGCCCTGTCTCCAAGTAACAGTCACATTCTGAAGTACTTGGGGTTAAGACTTTAACATGAATTTGGAGACATGTTTTATCCCATAACATTCTGCTTTGTATGTTGTGATTTTCCCTGAGATCATGTCATTCCAATCTATTAAATTCTGTCACCTAGCATTTGACCCATTTTATAATGCTATGATTGAAAGGAATGTTCTATGTTTATAGGCCCCAAATTATTTTTAGGCATTTACATACTCAATCAATTCATAATTTGAAAGCTTTTTCTTGTCTAAGTGATAATTAAAAGCCAGCTATTTTTTAAAATGTATGCTCCATGTAAAAAGCCAGATCCTTTTTCTTTCTAAAGTGACCCTTAGCAATTCTGTATATTTATGGCACCACTGGAAATACTAGCTGCTTATTATCACAGTTCATTGTCCTAATTCATCTCCAGAAAATAAATGAACTAACTGGCTTCTCTTTCCAGCCCCCGTCAAGAAATCGGCGAGAGAGAGCTGAGCTGAGGCCAGATTTCTTTGATTCTGCAGCTATCATAGAAGACGATTCAGTAAATGTTAAATTATTACTACCTTTTACTTATGGTTCTGGGTCTTGTTTTTGCATGAATTTAATGATTGTGTTTCTCATTTTCTAGGGATTTGGAATGCCTATGTTCTGAAGTCTGAAGAAAACTTACGAATCTGGAACTCTATTATTTAGAGCTAGAGGCCTATATACTGTGATAGCTTGTATGGGGAAAAACACTTTTGATGTGGTCTGATTTGTTTTTTAATCAAATGGTTGAGGTCAATCCCCTTTTGCAGTGACAGAAGAGGAGCATGTAAATTACCCAAGGGAGTGTTGATGAATGTCACCTCAGAAAGACTGACCTGAAAAATCATTTGTGTCCTAACATTGGACTTACCCAAAACAGATGTGTTTTTTCTGGAAGGAGGAAAACATTTTAAATTTTTAAAACAGTTGTCAAGATAAACACTGTTATACACCTGTTTTATGAAAACTCCGCATTGAGTAAAAAAAATATTTTTAACTTTATTTTCCTGTTGTACAATTTAAAAACCGTTTTAACATTTTGCCTTTTTATGTTTTAAAAGCTAACCATTTTTATTAAACCTATGAGTAAGCAGCTCATTTTAATTGCTGAAGAGTGTTTTGGAGCTCACTGGATTTGGTTGACTTGATGGAATACAGAAATATGGAGGAGCAGAATATTGACACGCTAAGATGAAATTCTGACAGTGCATCTCTGCCAAAAACCACACGCCCTCTATGGATATGGATTCCCAGATTTTATATACTCTTGAATAAAAAGGTTTATTTTTATTTATAACAGGGGCATAAAATAAGAAATGTCCATGCAGCCATTTTTCCAACAGATGCTGTACACCGTTCATTTTATATAGAATAGGGATTCAAATACAGTACATTTTCTATCGGTATTTGTTCTGTGCATTTTTAGCAACTTCTACCAGCAAATAAAGTATTCTCAGTAAAACAAAAATGGTTCTCAAGTTATCAGTTTGCTGTTTTTACCACTTATTTCATGCCCTGCCAAATTCAAGTTACATAGACTTCCATTTTCTTAAAAAGATAATCATAAAGAACTCCTTTGCCATGCAGAAGTAATTTTAAGTGTAACATAACTGTGTCTACTTCCCATGCACTTAATACGTTTATGCGCTAATTTTGTGAATTAAGTTTACCAATTATAGAAGTATGTGCTGCATAGAAGTCTGTGCTTAGAGGGTGAAGTTCCTAAGCTTACCTTGAAATACAGCTACATTTCAGTGTTAAATGTGCATATTAAGAATAATTCTTTTGAGGAAAGAAATTATGAATCTTCAGGACAGCCTTCAATGGTTTAGAGTTACAGTCTGCTTAGACCTATTATGACTTGATACTATTGTTGTTTTTAAAAGCCCATTTAGTTGCTTCCTTTCTGATTTTTAAAGTAAGCCTCGATGTCCAAACCAATCCATCCACAACTGTTTCCGGGCTGGTTTTTTAGTAGCTGCAACAGAATCATGAGGCTTGCTCTTTTACTAAAAATGAAAAGCATTTAAAAAAAAAAACAACGACAATCTGTGCACCCAATGATTATCTTTTGTCCAGGAAAGCAAAATGCATTTTCTTCATCCTTTTAGTAAACAAACACAAAACAGATTTTTCTCAACATCTGTATAGTTCTGGGAAAGAAAAAGAAAATTCAGTTGCCAAAAAATATTTTATCTGCTAATTTAGCAATTCCTGGGCTCCAGTTAGGGGGGCTGAGGTCTCACTTTCATCCAGAGATATGGACTTCACTGAAAGTGAAGGGGCAGGAATGACTGGACAGTCCACCACACCAGCCCTGCCTGTGGTTCTGGCCAGGGAGCACGCTGGGAGGTGTCCTGGCACAGGCACAGATTGATCCTTTGCTCAACAGTCTCATGTGGAAAACAGATGCTGACTTAGAACTGTAGGCTACCATGCAACAAAAAAGGCATAATAGCTACTCCAATGGGTTTCCAGTTCAGTTTGAAATCAATCGAAATTTTGTATTTTCAGTGTCTCCTTGATTGGTTTTGCTAGTAATTCTGTAAATTGTACATTTGCAATATGAGGTTTTTTTTCCTTTTGTACAATTTGAAACTGATGCTTCACCTTTCCTTTAATAAACTATTCAAAATCAGGCTGTGGTAGTCATCCTATTGTACTACTAGGAAAGCTTTAAAGAGATGATTTCTGTCCTGCAGCTCTTGAGAGTTTGCTCTTTCAGATATTTGTTAAATCATGGCAAAATCACTGTATCAGTGAGTTTTTCTTTTGAAGAAAGCAGAAATTTGGGACCAGCTCCTTAATTTTCTTTCATTCCTTGAATTTCCCATGAGAGAATGGATAGGCCAAGTTGTCAGTGGTTCAGGAGAAAGTCTTGCCAGCTGAGTTTTGGAGGAGGCATCCAGAGACTATCCACTGGTCTATAGCCTGAGTGCTCCCCGTGCCTGAGATCTAGACCCTGGGCTTATGCATGGTTGCCCCCTAGCAGTGGTCCTTTAAAGACCACCTAGATTCTACTCTAGAAGTGAGTTTTTCTTGATACTGGTGCTAGAGGTCACACCTTATACTTTATGGATCTGGCCATGTATTTTGGGCCATGTTCATTAGGTGGCCTAAGATGTATGCAGAAAAAAGCAGGGATGTAGGGGATAAATCAGCAGGTGAACTCTCTAGACAGGTAATATGGATCGGTTTGTCTCCGTGGCAGCTCCTCTTGAGTGGTATATGTTTATGAAACAAGACCAGGGCTTTACTCATGTGTGACTTGATCTTGGGATAAGCTTGCCAACTTCCCAGCTATTATTTGACTATGACTTGAAGTCCACCAAACATGGAAACAAAGGCCTAGTGCCTGTTCAGCCCATTTCAGTGTGAATAGACAAAAATCTCAGGTAAGGTTCCATTCCTGCTCCCCTAAGTACCTTGTTCTATAGGAGTCTCTATTGAGCATCACGTTTTCAAGTACACCTTTCTGCTCCGAAGAAAGCAAAGGAATCACTTCTCACCATCCAACACAGTACATCTGCCCAAATGTGTTGGCTAGACTTCACAGAGGCTAGACTGGGGTACTACCTAATAAGTGGCCACAGCTCTTGCTTGGAGATCCCATGCTAACAGGTGCAAAGAACATGAAGACCAGTAGTTCTTGCTAAAAAAATAAAGCCACCAGAAATCCTTTGGAACCAGAAGGACATGAAACAGGTAAAGTCTAGACTTGTTTAAGAGTGGGGTGAGGGTTCTCCAGAGGCTTCTCTGAGTGGGCAGACCACATCTAAAGCACCAGCATCCATTCATCCAGAGGCAGAGAACTGGGCTGGGGAAACCAAGACATAGAAGGGAAACTGGAAGAACTCAAAACAAGCACTTTCTAACAAGCACTGGAAGGATGCATGTGGATGCAGTACTCTAGCAATTCAAAAAAAATGGCCATAAAGGATGATACAGGAAAGCTTCTCCAAACCAGTAGCTCTTTGGCTCCTTTGAGACATAGTGGAGCAGACCACCACTTTTCTAATCCCACCTCCCTCATGATTTGAAAGGTAATAACTCTGAATAATGTAGAAAATGGGCTAGGCTTGGGGTTCAGAAAAGTCTGCCTGGGTTCAAATCTCAGCTTCACCACTCAGTTGTGTGGCTCAGGTCGAACTGGTTGACTTACTTGGAGCAGGGACACTTGGCAGGTTTTCCCTACCCTCTACAGCTCTCAGTCTAAAGACACTTGCCAACATTCTACTTGCTGAACCCAAGTCCTCACTGGTTTCAAGAATCAACATTTTTCTTTTTCCCCTTAAGGTGAGAACACCAGTTGGGAAGGCATTCTGTGGTTCACAGAGGCTGGTCTATTTGACAATGTTTCCAAGGTCTTGCAGCAGTAGGTTTCCTCGGCCACCAGCTTGTTTTTTGGATGGGACCTCTCCCACTGTCTCTCCTCCAAGACTTATTAGAAGCCTCTTGCCCAAATGTTTTATTGGGCTGGTTCCCCTATTATAGCAGGCCCAGGCACAAGGCCCTTCTCAGCATCCGGATTTCACAACCTGTTAAAACACTTCTTGGATTCCTTCCTCAAAAAGGAAGAAATAAAAAGCACAAGTTTATGTTTGCTACTATTCTTACATAGACTATAGCACAGTAGTCCCCAAGATAGTCTAAATCCTAGACTGGCTGAACCCAGAAATTGTACTAGCCAGGGTTAAGCTGTTGAGCCACATAATGACCAACCTGCCTGATTCTTCCTTAGCCAGGAGGCCTCTGAAAGTCCAGTAATCTGTTATACCTCCTTTCCCAACTTCCAGTGGCTTAACAGTCTTCCTGCTGGTTCTGTACTAGGTTCCAAAGAGGAGTACAAAGAACCTCTGGCCAAATACAGTATCTGCTCCTCAGGAATTTACCGCCTAGTTAGGAATATAAATATATGTATAGGGTTGGGGGGAAACACCATCAGTTGCTTAAAACCTGCTGTAAGAAGAATCAGTTTTAGTTCACGATTTGAGATGGAGACCTCAGGTCCTTGAGCATGAGTAGACTGGAGAGTAAGTGTGTTCCAAGGTAGAGGAAACAGGCTGGGATCAAAAATCTAACTAGGCAAGCAAGGGAGGGACAGACAAGAACCTTCTATGTGGGCCAAAGACATTGGAGAATGGCATTATCCACTGGAATCTTGCTAGAGGAGGGGAAAGCAACAAAATCTGGACCTGCAATTAGTGTATTAGCTCAGAACAGCCTCAGGAAGTGGATGGAGACAGAGATTGGAGTACAGACTGTTGCACAAGTACTCAGAGCCCAGCTAGAATGAGGAGTACCATTCTTCAACTAGAGAAACTAGTTGAAGATAGTTTCTAGGAAACTAGGAACTATAAAGATAACTAGGAAAGATACTCGACTAAAAATATAACTCCTGAGGTCCTAAGTCTGGCTTCCTGGAATGGTGGGGCTTCCTGGTAGAAATGGGGAAAGTGGACGATGATCACATACTGGCTTTCATCAAGATGAGTGTTAAATGATGCAACATCCAAGCACGGCTTACAGACCTTTGGAGCCATGGGGCTGGAACAAGAGAGTCATCAGTGGTGGGGAGGACCCAAAGCTCTCACCACAGAAGAAAGCATGCTCTATGGGGCACACTGTAGCAGCACTCCATGGTTGGTTTTTCTGCTGAAACTACTTAAAATCTCTGGTTCTGGAATGACTCTTAATGCTTTACATACTCTAAATAAAGTTAAATTCTACAAGGATGGGGGAAACAGACAAAAAACACTCAAGTCTCAAATTGATAACATAATCATCACCCAGTTACTAATACAAATAACTTGACTGTGTACCTTCATCTTAAAGACAATTACAAAAGTCTTGAACTTACCTTAGGTTTATTATTGGTATGGTTGTAGTGATTCTGAAACTTTTATATTTATTATAGGATTGAGCAAATAAGTAAAATATGTTGCGGATAATGGGACTCGATTTTATCACTGTGGGAGAAGACAGGCATAAATATAGAATAGGGAAGGCAAAGAAGAACCAGTGGGTTAGACTGAAATGAAAAATTTCAATACAAATTCATGATTTTCAAATTTTATACTTATATATGTAAAATACATATTTATATATACATGTTCCCTAAACATATATACACACATACTTGTATAAATATTTCCCAGTCTGCTGAAAATACCTACAAGCACTGACACCCCAGTATCAATGGGACCACCCAGTACCAATCACAACTTCTAAATTACATGTAGAAGAAACCAGGGCTCTGGGAGAAATCACTATTCTAGGGCTGATACATTATCATGTGTCAAAAAATAAGGAAGTACACAAAAAGTTACTGAGTCATATCAAAAAGGATTAAGCCAGCATAAAGGAGCTCCCAATGGCCAAATAAGGAAATTTTGGGCATAAAAATAAATAACATTAAACTTTAAATCCAGTAGTCTAAATTTTTTGATTGATAAACATATTCATTCATTAAAACATTTATGAAATACCTACTGTGTACCAAGCACAGATTTTAATTATGAATAATATATGACCCCCAATCTCAAGAAAAGAACTCTTGCGATAGGGTAAGGATAGGGCAAGGAGAAAAAGTAACAAACTACTACAATATGTGCTTTGCTTGAAAATTTGATAGGGTAATATCAGAGTAAGAAAAATTAATTATTTCAGGAAAAATGTTTTTAGAAATCCAAGAGTCTAAACTGACACTAAAACAATATGAATAGAAGAGAAAGCTCTTTCTCCCAATAAGAGTACCATTATGCAGACATAATGACAGGGTTAGAAACATAGTATTTTTACATTCAATATAGAATAGCTGATTGAGGAAGGAACCATCAATGGATACTTGAAAGTACTGGATAAAAGCTTGTTGACAGATAGGCTTCAAGAATGTTCCCAAATTAGTTATTAATTACAAAGAGAAAATGGTAGCCTTTACAACCACTATCTTAACCAAGTGACCTTAGTCAATTCTATCAATAATGGAAAAACTAACATCACATGTTTCCTGATGTAATACGTGGAATGAACACTCATGTATTACTCTTACCTGGATCTAAACATCTGGAAAAAAAAAACAACTCAAATGGAGGGACATTCAACAAAGTAATTGGTGAACACTCTACAAAAATGTCAGTCATAAAAGAATATGGAAGATAATGAGCTTTGTTTCCTAGGAAATAAAAACTGTATTTTGGGGAAATAAAGGGTCATGATTCTGCAACTTACTCTCAAATGGGTCAATAAAAATAATAATACAAATGTATGGAAGAGATGAAGCAAATGTAGAAAACGTTAACTGGAGAAT
The DNA here is from genome assembly GCF_019186645.2 of Phyllostomus hastatus. Taxonomy (NCBI): domain Eukaryota; kingdom Metazoa; phylum Chordata; class Mammalia; order Chiroptera; family Phyllostomidae; genus Phyllostomus; species Phyllostomus hastatus. Next base: position 32,620,611 of record NW_025334009.1, on the reverse strand, counting down.
TTATGTGAAGAGTATATAAAACAACTCTTGCAACATTTTTAAAAGTTTCAAAATAAGTTTTAAAATGTGAGAATACATTTCTGAACTAACAGGGTATTCATCTTACTGAGGATCTATGCTGTTAGACACACATGCAAACCTCATTTAATCCTCAACAAGTCCTGGAGGAATTAAAAGATAGGGAGTATCATTTAAAAGTAAGGACACTGAAGCCTATGCAGATAAATACTTTACCCTTAAAAGCTTATTATCTCACCTGTAGGAGAAGAAAAGTAATTAATTCTTCCAGGGGCAAAGAGCGGGGGAGGAGGGGGGAGGGAGGGAGGAAAACAATACACAGAGGTGTTAAATAAGGGACAGCTTTAGGTGACACTATGTACTGTTTCCTTTCTAGTTTTCATGATTTTTCAGATTTCTATCATAAAAAAATGAAATGTATGCTCAAAAATATACCAAATAATATTTTTAATCAAGCAAATAATTTAACAGTAAGGCACAAATGAAATCTTTCTAGAATTTAATAAAATTAGCCATTCCAAGTAATTACTGTTACTTGGATTCTCAGGTTTCATGATTGCAAAAAAGGCCAGGATGAGTTCTAAGAGCCAGGTAACTAGCTTGGTTTATCTTCCTTTGATTTGCTTACAGTGGAATATTTGCATGCTTCCTCCAAGGACGCTGTACCTTCTTGCTGGCTAAAACATCCAGGTCACAGCAGATTCGGGCACGTGTAGAGGAAGGCTGAATGATGTCATCCACAAACCCTGGTGAAGCACAGAAAAAGGAAATCATCTGCACCCCGAGATGATGCCACCCTCCAATCTTGTGCTCAGCCTGGGCACCATCTCTGGAACCCACAATGTGAGCTGGCCCAACTTGATATAAGAGGGCTAGGCCCTGTGAACCCTCTCCTGCATCCTTGGAGCTCCCATTCCTCTGGCAGGTCCCCAACTTCACAAAAAGAAAAAAGAAAAATGTAACTCCCCTCCCTGCCAAGATGAATTCAATAGGAAATGAAGAAAATAAATGTGAATTTTCAAAAGTAGCTACAATTCCTCCCATTCTTGTACACAAGTCCCTCTACAATGTGACACTGACACTCCAACCATCAAGAAGTAGAGTCTAGCCCTGGCTGGTGTGGCTCAGTTGGCTGAAGCGTCGTCCTAGAAACCAAAAGGCTGTGGGTTCAATTCCCACTCGAGGCACATGCCTAGGTTGCAGGTTCCGTTTCCAGTCAGGGTGCTTACTAGAGGCGGCAACCAATGGATGTTTCTTTCTCACATCAATGCTTCTCTTTCACATCGATGTTTCACTTCCTCCCTTCCCCTCTCTAAAATCAATAAGCATGTCTTGGGGTGAGAATTAAAAAAAAAGTAGATACATTCTATGTCTTTATCTGGCTCTATGACTTGCCACAAATGTGGCAAAACTGGCACTGTGCAACTTCCAAACCTAGGTCCCAAGGCACCTTGTAGCTTCTCCTCTCTGTCTTTTGATGCCCTCAGGATACCCTGTAAAGCACCACTGACTAGCCTCCTTAACAGTAAGAAACCAGATGGAGAGAGTCTAGTGAGAGCCAGCACAAACCATGGAAGACACCATCTTGGACCAGCCAGCCCCAGTCAAGCCACCAAATGACTCCAACCAAGTAACTGATCCCAGGCAAGACCAACAGAAGAATTACCCAGTTGAGCCCAAACCAAATCACTGATTCATAGAACATGAGCAAAAAAGGAGGGGAGGGGAGGGACTGCTTTAAGCCACTCTATTTTGTGGTGGAGTTTTACACAGTACTAGGTAACTAGAAGAAAACTAAGAAATGTAGCCATTTCAGCAATGTTGCTTGGATCGTGGTTACCAAAGCAGCCTATCAGGCCCCATCATCCTTAAGTGATGACTGCCCAGGGCCAACCCCAAACCTTAACAGTACAGATTTGACTATAACAGCAAAAGTCCCAGTTACTGGGACTTTTGGGGAAAAAAAAAAAAAGAGAGAGAGAACAAGCAAATAACCCAACAAATGAGCCAAGCTGCCCTCCTGCATAGTACCTACCTCTCACTGCTGCAGGAAAAGGGTTGGCAAACTTGTCAATATATTCTGCTTGAGCATCTTCCACATTCTTATGCCCTTTGAAGATGATCTCCACAGCACCCTGTCATGAGAGGAGTTCATGAATTTAGGTGGAGATCCCAACTTGGACAGACTTCCCTCAAGTCATTATCACTGTCTGTGGTTGCAAACTACTTGGTAAATCCAAGTGTACTGAGTAAAGGGCCAGCTCCAGGTGGCAGGGCACTGAGGTGGGCACTGCCTGGAGTCACCCATCATGTTTCCAGGGGCTGTGAGATAACAGTGGTAACAGGCAACCTAGCAAAGCCAAGAGCTTGTCTCCCCAGATTCCATCCCACCATCAGCCAATCCCACTTATCCAAAGATGTGTGGCCTAGTTTTCACTACCAGATCCAAGGTCCCTGCATCAAGAGGAAGTAAAATGCTGTCTTCCTATTCCATTATCCTGAGCCCTGACTACAGAATTCTACAGCCAGAGGAGGACACACACTGAACTGCAAAAGCAGATATATGGGGGACTAAAGATAAGCTTTCACATGGGACCTCTAAAAGTCAGCTGGGGGGATTATCTAGCTCAACCCCAATAGCTATTTCAAAGCAGGAAAGGAGTAGGGAATAGGATGAGCAACAGGAAGTACCCTGCCCAAAGTCACCAGGGTCAGAAGTACAGTTCAGCTTCTATGGGCTCAAAGGAAGGGCTCTGGGGCACTCCCTAGGAGAAGAGATAGGGTTTGGGAAAAGGTACAGTTCTCTCAAAGGCTGGTTCAGCCAACTCATCCCTTTACTGACAATCTCAAAACCTACTCTGGGCTCTTGCCACCCTGAGACTGAAGATACCAGCATGGGCTCCCTGAAGTGAGAGTGCAGGACAGGAGGAAGAGGGGGTCCTGGGACCCCAGGAGGGAGACTTGCCAAGATCTAGGCCCCAACTCTCTGGAGTCCTGGCCCATCCTGGGAGCCCTGGCCTCAGTCCAACATTTCCAAGCTGTGCTTTAAGCTCCTGCTGGGAGAGTACAGTCCTTAGACCCAGGAAAAGGGAAAGCTGGAGGTCCTCACCTTTGCTCCCATGACTGCAATCTCCGCTGTGGGCCAGGCATAGTTGGTGTCACCACAAAGGTGCTTGGAGCTCATGACATCATAGGCACCACCATAAGCCTAGAACAGACCCAAATGCCAAATGTTAGCGCTCAATACAAGTAGATCATGTCCCTAAAAGACTCCAAGAATCCAAACGAAATAAGGACAAAAAGCAAGAAGAGCTTCCTGGGCTACTGAAAGCCCACACTGTCTGTGAGGCCAGGGAGCCAGAGCAGAGAACACTAGGCACAAGCCAGAGGCCTCTCACAGTTAACATTCACCGTCTTCACGGCTCTTTCCCACTGCTGCCTTCAGTTCCCAGAGAGGACCATGGACATCTCAGCAGGGTGTCTTTCCAGGGCTAAAAATGCTGCCCTCACACAACCCTTTTAAGGGTGAGTGAGGCATACTCCTCCTTCCCCTGCTGAAACTCTTGGCCAGACCTCCAACTACAATCATGCTGCCAGGAGTGAGTGGGCTCACCGCCTCCAGTGTAAGTTCCTCACCTTCCTGGTGATGACTGTGACTTTGGGCACAGTTGCCTCAGCAAACGCATAGAGAAGCTTGGCGCCATGCCGGATGATGCCCCCGTACTCCTGTGCTGTGCCTAGGTCATGAGGAAGAGTTAGTAGATACCCACAAGAGCCCTCACAAGGTCTGCCTGTCCCTCTCAGCTGTGACGTCTTCCTCTGCTTCCCAAAGGGCTGGGAGAGGACCACCCTCACCACCCCATCTTCTAGACACCCAGAATATAGAGAAGTCATAAATCTTCAGGGAATTTTACAAAAAGATCTCCAAATAAAATGGGTACCTCATTGGATAAAGCCACCTCTCCTGGCCCCCACCTCTGTCAATGACTTACCAGGCAGAAAGCCAGGGACATCAACAAAAGTGATGAGTGGAATATTGAATGCATCACAGAATCGGACAAAACGAGCCCCTTTCACAGATGAATTAATATCCAAGCATCCTAGAAGAGAGGTTATCCACACTGAGCTTCTGGGCAATTCCCAGTTCTGCTCACAGCACCCATCTAAGAGCAGCTTTATTTCTATGAAGACACCAATCTCCGCATCGGAGAATGGTAAAGGGGAACCCTCACACTCCAGGGGGAAAAAAGGGCAGACAAGAGAACCCACCTTGGCATTGACCAAAGAGGGCCAAGGAATGGCCTTAGCCCCACAGGCTCTGTTGCTGGGAGTACAGCCCAGCACAGTCAGGCTCTGCCTCATAAACTGAAGGACCTGAGACACAGCCTGGTTTATCGAGTGGAACCAGTACTCGGAGGTATCACTCAGGGACTGGTCATGGAACCAAATTCTGGCTCCACCAACTATAGCCATGTGTCCTTGGGAAATTCCTTCATGTTTCTGAGGCTGAGGTTCCTCACCTGCAAAGCAGGGACGTTACCACCTCCTACCAAGGTTGTAAGGATTAAAGGAAATGGCATCTGCAAAGTGGTACAAAGTAAAGAGCTCAACTACTAGTAAATCTCCCCTCCTAGAACAGTTCTGAACATATTCTGTGAGGCCAGCATTACCTTCATACCACGAAAGAAGCATATTATGACAGAGAATGCAGCCCAATGTCCCTCATCAACACGGAAGCAAAAATTCCTAAAATATTACCAAATGAAACCCAGTAAGATATAAAAGCTAGTGCTTCATGACCAAGAATTCAAGGTTGATTTAACTTGTTCAAACCCATGAAACTATTAAAGTAGAAAAACCATATGACCATCTCAACAGATATGGAGAAAGCATCTGACAAAATTCAATATTCATTCACAATTAAAATCTAGCAGTAAACTAAGAGTACAATGGAACTTCTACCATCTTATAAAGGGTACCTACAAAAAAACAACATACTCATGAATCAGAAGAATAAATAAATCTCCAGTAGGATCTATACTAGTCCTGTCCGGAAAAACTTTCTATGATGATGGAAATGTTCTCTGGTTCTGCTAGTCAACATGGTAGCCACTAGCCACATGTGGCTATTATGCACTGGAAATAGGGCTAGTACAACTGAGAAACTAACTTTTTGATTGTATTTAATTTTAATTATTTACTTAAACTGTTTTAATTATTTGATTTTTTAAATTTTTAATTATTTTTAAAGTTTAATAGCTAGCATTAAACTTTAAACTGGACGAATCTATATTTTCAAGCAATCCCTACCAAAATCATAAGAGATTCTTTTGTAAAAATTGATAAGCAGCTTCTTTACAAAGGAGACAGAATAGTCAAAATGGTACTTAGAAAAGGAACAAAACAGGAAGAGTTATACTAGCTGACTTCAAGACCTCCTTATAAAAAGAAGGGTTTCTCAACCTTGGCGTGATTGACATTTTGGACTGAACAGTTCTTCACTGTAGGGGTTTGTCTCATGCGCACAGGATGTTGAGCAGGCTCTCTGGCCTCTGCTCTGGACAGCACATGCCCTACTGGTACCTGTAACAACCAAAAATGTTTCCAACATTGCCAAAAGTTCCAAGGATATCAAAATTGCCCCAGGATGAGAACTATAAAGCTACAGTAACTAATACAGTACTGCAGAGGCATAAAGGCAGGTGAAAACAACAATGAAACAGGGCACAGATTATGAAGAAATAGACCCACAAACTGATTTTGGACCAGGCACCAAAACAGTTCAATGTGGAAAGAAAGACTTTTCACAAATGGTGATGGAACAATTAAACAACTATGGGAAAAAAATGAAAGTAGACTTTATTTCATCTACAAATTATATACAAAAATAAACTCAAAATGGATTTTAAACACAAAACCCAGAACTACAAAGCTCATAGAAGATAATATATGACTCTCTCTACAACCTTGTAGTAGACAAAAGATTTCTTGGCCAGGACACAAAAAGCTCTAATAATTGATAACAGCACTGATAAATGGGGCTTCATTAAATTTTTTTAAATGAGTCAAAAGATAGCACTAATTAATTGAATAGGCAAGTCACACACAAGGAAAAAAATATTTGTAATATATACATCTGACAAAGGACTGACTCACACCCAGAATATGTAAAGAACCCTAGAAATCAGCAATGTTTTATATCTTGTTTTGGATGCTAATTACAAGCCTGTATACAATTGTCAAAATCCATCAAAATGAGCACTTGAAAGTTATGCATTTTATTGTGTGTAAATTATAACTCAATAAAAGAAAAATTTCAATCTCCCTTCCTCCATCTTCTATTCAAAATCTGTGTTAATAACTGAAATAAAGAATTTAAGTTATGAGTCACAGGATGAAGACAATTAAAAAATTGTAAAAAGTACAAAGAGGCTAGAATTAAAATCAAAGAAATGAAAATACAAAAAGATGAGCACTAACAACCCAAATAGGATGTAATCATCTGGAAAATGAATGCAGTCAGAATGGAAAACCTGTGGCCCTGAGCTGCCAGCAGGATCCACATCCAAGGGCTGGACCTTTTAATTTTTAGGCCCTGGTCCCAGGCTTGTGAGATCCCCTGGCATCCAGAGAGTGCCCAATGAGCCCTATTCCTATCAGGACAAACTGAGAACCAGAATGGAGACCCCCTCTGTGAGTTTCTGTAGCTGCCATTTAGTAACAAACAGGGAGTGTATAAGTTCATGAAATGAATAACGCTTTCTTCAAAAGAGCAGTAACCTACTGAACTTCCATACATTGCCACTCCATCAATATCACAGAGTTACTGAGTCAAGGAACCACAATCAAACCAAGTGCTCAGGCTCCAGCCAGGACCGGAGTGGGTCCCTGGAACAGACATCCTAGATACCTGTAGATAAATTGCCCAGGAAGAGCCAAACAGTTTCCTAAAAAGTGGGCTTGTGGAAGTCAACCTGTGCTTTATGGCACAGGAACCTGCAAATGCAGTCGCGGACAAGAAAGACCTTTAAGCAGACACAAGAAATCATGTGAAATCCACACCAGAGACAGACACAACTAAGAAGAGGAGCTGAAGGGATATGTGAACAGTTGAGAACTACTCTAGGACAAAATGCATTTTCAGTATGTGTAAATTCCTAATTTTTAAAACTTTTTCTAAACACAAAATGGTAGAGTACATAGCTCTTAGCTCCTGTCCTCCAAGACAAATATCAAAAAAAAAAAAAACGACAAGCAACTGTCAGAACCAACTTTGTCAAAACTCTGGAATAGGCAAAGCATTATAACTAAGTGAAAGCTAAATCAAGAAAAAAGGCAATTTAAAACAGTACAAAAGCTGTGTAGCAGTTTTAATTATACTTTGCACCACACTCTCCCTGGTTCAAGAGGGAGCAAAGGTGACCTTAGTCACAAATTATTGTGTAGATCTGTTCTAACTTCTCTGGGGGCTATTTGAAGATTGATACAAGACTCTTATCTCTGTTTCACCTAATTCAGAACTCACTGGGTCACAAAACTGGCTGGCACTGCTCAAAAATATTCTAACGCAAAGAAACAAACTGCAGGTGGTTGAGATAACCTAAGGTCTAGGAGGAAAAAAAACAATCAGTTTCTCTGAGTAATTAGGGCATTCAAGAGCACCTGTGTGTGCAGGGACCTTAGAAAGGAACAGATATTCCTAGGACCAGATACATACTCAGAAAACACCTGAGGAGAAGTAGCAAGTACCTTGACATGAATGAAAATGAAAACACAATATTATAAAACCAAAGACCTAAGGAAGACCCTAAGCTTTAACCTTGAGCTGGTCCCTTAACTCAATTTAATTCTGGCTAAGTGTTGAAGGAGAGCACTACCACAGAGCCAACTTGCAAAACTAGGAATAGTGTTTTCTTGGACTGTTTTAGCACCTGATGTTCAAGGAAATCTCTGTCAAAACACAAGCTAGACACAAGTAAAGGAACAGAGACTGCAGTGATCCCACAAAACAAGGAATATAATCTTCACAAAACTAGTTAGCAAAAGTCAATGGACAAATGGACTACAGCATTCAACTATAAAAAAAAAAAAACAAATCCTGGAAAAGGAGAGAATATGATTTCTAGAGTTTCCACGTTGTAATATTCAAATGTTCAGTGTTCAACAAAAAAATAACAGGACATACAAAGAAACAGGCAAGTACAGCCATTCAAATAAAATAAATTGACTGAATCTGTCTCTAAGGAAGCCTAGGCTTAAACTTACAAAGACTTTAAAACAACAGCCTTAAATATGCTTAAAGAGGTAAAGAAAAATAAAGAACTAAAAAAAATCAGGGAAAACACAATATATGAAGAAAATAAGACTATCAGTAACAAGACAGAAAATATAAAAAGGAAGCAAACAAAAATTCTGGGTCTGAAAAGTACAATAAATGAAATGAAAAATTCATAACAGGGGTTCAAAGTAGATTGGAGCTGAGAGAAGAAAGGACCAGGAAACTTAAAGACAATTTGAATTATCCAGTCTGAGGAGTAGAAATGAAAGAAAAAAAAATGAAGCAAGTAGAGACTAAGGGGCCTATGGAATAGCATCAAACAAACCAACATATACAGCCAAGAAGTACCAGAGGGAGAAGTGAAGAGAAAATAACAGAGAGCTTATTTGAAGAAATAATATTCAAAAATTTCCCAAATTGACTCACAACATGAAACTACAAATCCAAGAAACTCAAACTCCAAGGATGATAAACTCAAAAGGCCCACAATGAGATATGTTATAGTCAAACTCAAAAGACAAAAGATAAGATCTTGAAAGTAGCAAGGTAAGTGACTCATCAGATGGAAGAGATCCAAAATAAGATTATCAACTGATTTCTCAGCAGGAACAATAGAGGCCAGAAGACAATGAGATGACATTCACAGTGCTAAAAGAATAAAACTGTCAACCAAGAACTCTATATTTGGCAAACTGTAGTTTAAAAAATGAGGTGCAACTTAAGATATTCCCAGATAAACAAAAACTGAGGAGAGTTCATTATCACTAAGCCTGCTATACTAGAAATGGTAAAGGGAGTCCATCAAGTTAAAAATGAAAGGATACTAGGCAGTATTGTAAGGCTATGTGAAGAAGAAATAAAAATGTCCAACCCTGGCTTCGTGGTTCAGTTGGTCAGAGCGTAACCCCTTACATCAACAAGTTGTGGGTTCAATCCCCAGGCAGGGTGGATTCCTAGTTGGGGAGCCTGCAGGGGGCAACCAATTGATGTTTCTTTCTTAAGAAAAAAAAAAAAGATTTTATTTATTTTTAAAGAGAGGGGAAGGGAGGAAGAGAGAGAGGGAGAAAAACATCAATGTGTGGCTACCTCTCGTGTGCCCCCCACTGGGGACCGGGCGCACAGCCCAGGCATGTGCCCTGACTGGGAATCAAACCAGTGACCCTTTGGTTCACAGGCCACCAGCACTTATTCCACTGAGCCACACCAGCCAGGGCTGATGCTTCTTTTTCACATTGATGTTTCTCTCTCTCTCCCCACCCTCTTCCTCTCTAAAAATCAAGAGCCATATCCTTACGTTGTTATAGAACAACAAGGCGGAGGGGGGCACCTGGGATGATATACTATTACCGAAAAGGAACCAACCAGGTTCATTATGTCTGCCACCAGAGGAAAGACATCTCTCAATGCCAGAGATTCGTGAAAAGAAAAGGAAATGTTTATTTAATGCTATACAGACTTAAAGTAGTGACCTAATGTCTTCATCAAAATCCCAAAGTCCCTTAAAACACCCACAAACACACACAGTCCTTCCTTCCCCCCTTTGCCCAGTCTGGGGTACCATAGCTCAGGAAAAGGAATAGAAGTACGTGGTTCAGGCAGCCCCCAGTTCTTCCCAGTAATCTGTCTTGGCTGGTAGGCCTCCCTTGATTCCCAGCACCATCAGCTGTGTCCCAGAATCTCTGCTGAAACCGGGTGGTGGTTCCCCCTTCTAAAGCTGTGGGGGTCCCCACCCTGACAAAGCCACAAGGGTCTCCTCTCTATTGCCACAGCCGAGTGTTCCTCTCTGCACAATGGCCTCGGAGTCCCCACTCAGCCAAAACTGTGTGGTTGCCCCGCTCCTGCATTGGCTGTGGTCCTCTCTCTGCACTGCCACAGCCGTGTGGTTCTCCCTACCAGGGCCCCAGCCATGTGGTCCTCTGCCTCCCCAAATGGCTGCCGTGTCTGAGTTTAAATCCCCCCGCCAGTCTTCCTCTGCAGCCCCATTTCCAACTCCTCCCACAATCAGCTACACTTGCCAGCACTCATATCCTTCCAGCTTTACTGGGCTGCCATCCTGAGTCTGGGCAGGCTTGGCCACATGTCATGGAGCCAGTCTTCTCCAAGCTCCCACGCAGGTGCTGTAACTCGGGGGACCTGCCCCCAGTTACATCTTGGTGGAAAAGTTACTTCCATTCCCCTGGCTCAGAGCATGGCTACAGCTATTTAACATATCTATGCAACCAGTTAAAGGTTATAGATGTGTTAAATGACCACACCAGAGGTTAGTTGCAAAGCTGTTGCTATGCAAAACAGCTCTCAATGGCCCTGCTCCATTTGTCCCTTCCCCCAAATCACACCTGTAGGGGGATGAAGACATCTTAATATTTCCTGAACACCTTGAGTTCTGGACCCCATTCCAAATCCCTACTGGGACCCCCCTCTTGGCTGCACCCTGTTACAAGATGAGACTTAAAAACAATTATTTTTTTTAAAAAACAACCTTTTTAAAGATTGAAAGATCTCCAATAAAGGCAACTACATAAAAAAATACAAAAACCAGAATTACTGTATTTTCTGTTTGCAACACTACATGATTTACAAAAAACAAATGCAACCCAGAAAGGTTAGCTGGTGAATTCTACAAAATGCTTAAAAATGAAATTATATCAATTCTCTATGGTCTCAGAATACAAGTCAGAAAGTATATTTGCTAACTCATTCGCTGAGACCAGCAGTACTCTACAAACAAAACAACACAAAGATATTATAAGAAAACTACAGACCACTGTCTCTCATAAACACAGATGCAAGAATCCTCAACAAAAATTAGCAAATAAAACCCAGCAAATGTGTAAAAATAATTATATACTACTTTCAAGTAGAATTTACCCAAGGTATTCAAGGCTTATTTAATATCTGAGTATCAATTCATGTAATCCATTACATCAACAGTCTAAACAAGAAAAATCACATGAACAAATCAATAAATTCAGAACAAGCATTCACAGAATCCATTACCTACTCATGATAAAAACTCTCAGGAAACTAAGAAACAGAGGGGAACTTTCTCAACGTCATAAAGAGTATTTACAAAAACACTACAGCTACAACAGTGAAACACCAGAAGCCTTCCCACTAAGATCACGTACATACAAGAATGTCTTCTCTCACCACTTTATTTTAAAATTGCACTGGAAGTCCTAGCTAATATAATTTTTTAAGCCTATAAAAGGTATACAGACTGGGAACAAAGAAATCAAACTTTGTTCACAGATGATATAAGTGTCTCTAGAAAATCCTGAATACTCACAAGAACTCTGCTGGACCTAATACACAACTCTAGTGAGGTTGTAGGAAACAAAGTCAGTACACAAAATCCATTGCCTTCCTACACACCATCAATGAATTTGAAACTAAAAACACAATTACCATTTACATTAGCATACCCCCCCAAAAAATACAATCAAACAAAATAAATTAATCTAACAAATTAGATAAATCTAAGCATATGCATACAGGATATATGTGAGGAAAACCACAAAACTAGCAAACAAAAGGAAAGAACTAAATAAATGGTATCCCATGTACACAAATAGGAATGAATACTCAATATCAAGAGGTCAGTTCCTTCCAAATCGATGTTTAGATTTTATGTAATTCCACTCAAAATCTCAACAAGTTATTTTGTGGATATCAACAAACTGATTCCAAAGTTTGTACACAGAAGCAAAAAACCAGGACAGCCAACACAATATTGAAGGAGAAAAAAGTTGGAGGACTGACAACACCCTACTGCAAGGCTTACTATAAAGCTACAATAATCAAAGCAGGCCAAAGAAAAGACCAGTGTTCCAGGAGAAGGAAGAGCTACCTGGGGCTCGTATTTCAGTAAGCACCCACTTCCACACACCAAGATTTGTTCCAGTTACTATTGCTGTGTAACAAATCACCCCAAAACTTACTGGCTTCAAACAACAATCATTTTATTAATGTCAGAAAATAAAAATTTGAGCCCTGGCTGGCATAGCTCAGTGGATTGAGCACGGGCTGCAAACCAAAGTGTCGCAGGTTCGATTCCCAGTCAGGGCACATGCCTGGGTTGCAGGCCATGGCCCCCAGCAATCACACACTGATGTTTCTCTCTCTCTCTCTTTCTCCCTCCCTTCCCTCTCTAAAAATAAATAAAAATAAAATCTTTAAAAAAAAAAGATGCAAACCATTTAAAAAAAAGAAATGTGCTTGGATTTTCAGTAGCAAGGTCATCCAATGTTACAGAATAAAAAAGTTGTTATGGAAAAAAAAAAAAGAAAAATTTGAAAACTGCCCCCTAAAAAATTTAAAGTGGGCAAAAGACCTGAACAGATACCTCACCAAAAAAAACATACAGATGGCAAATAAGCTCATAAAAAGATGCTCTGCATCATTTATCATCAGAGCAATGCAAATTAAAACAACAATGAAATATCACTACGTACCTATTAGAATGGCCAAAATCCAGAACACTGACAACAACAAATGCTGACAAGGACGTGAAGCCATAGAAACTCTCATTCACTGCTAATGGGAACACAAAATGGGACAGCCACTATGGAAGACAATTGCACTGTTTCTTACAAACTAAACATACTGTTACTACCCAAGCCAGCAATCACACTCCTCAGTGTTAACCCAAATGAGTTGAAAACATATATCCACCCCTGGCTGGCGTGGCTCATTGGATTGAGTGCCAGCCTGCAGAACAAAAAGTTGCTGGTTTGATTCCCAGTCAGGGCACACGCCTGGGTTGCAGGCCAGGTCCCCAGTTGGGGGCATGAGAGAGGCAACCGATTGCTGTTTCTCTCACACATCTTATTTCTCTACCTTTCTTTCTCCCTCCTTTCTCCTATCTCTAAAAATAAATAAATAAAATATTTTTTTTAAAAAAGAAGGAAAACGTATGTCCATGCTAACACCTATACACAGGTGTTTTTGCAGCTTTATTCCTAATTGCCAATACCTGGAAGCAACCAAGATGTCCTTCAGTGGGTGAATAGATAACTGAACTGGTACATCCAGTTCAATGTAATCCAGACAATGGTTCAGTTCAGTGGTACATCCAGAAAATGTAATATTAATCAATGCTAAGAAGTGAGCTATCAAGCCATGAAAAAACATGGGGGAAGCTTAAATGCTATTGCTAAGTGGAAGAAGCTAATACAGAAACACCACATACTCTATGATTCCAACTATATGATCTGGCAAAGGCAAAACTATGGGTAAAAGGATCAGTGGTTGCCAGGGGTACCAAGTTATCATGGTTGAGGGAAGAAAGTGATGAATAGGTGGAACACAGAGGATGTTTAGGGCACTGAAAGCATTTTGCACGATGCTGCCATGGTAGGTACATATCATTAAACATCTATCAAAGCCCATAGACTGTACAACACCAAGAGCGAACCCTAATGTAAACTATGGAATTTAGGTGGCAAGGACATGTCAATGTACTTCCGTCAGCTGTAAAAAATGTCCCACTCTGGTTCAGGACACTGACAGCAAAGTGACTTGTGAGTGTGTAAAGAGCCCAGTGTGTATGGGAACTCTCTAGTTTCTACTCACTTTTGCTGTGAACATTAAAAAGCTCTAAAAAATAAAGTTAATTATTTTTTTTTAAATATTGTACACTGTGACCATGTTGGATATATTCCAGGAATGTAAAAGTGGTTCAATATACAAAAACCAATCAATTTAATATACTACATAAATGAAATAAAAAACAAAAACTAAAAATCATCTCAATCGATACTGAAAAGGCATTTGATAAAATCTATCACCCTTTCATGATGAAACACGCAGAAAAGTAGGACTAGAATATTTCCTCAACATGATGAACGACATACAAAAAACCCACAGCTAACACCATAATCAGTGATAAAAGGTGAAGTGTTCCTAAGCTGACCATTTCACCACTGCTATTCACCACTGTGCTGGAAGTTCTAAGCAGAGGAATTCGACAGGAAAAATGAAAAGTAAAAGGATCTAAACTGGACAGAAAGAAGCAAAACCACTTTTACTGGCAGAAACATGATCCTATATATGGAAAACCCCAGAGAATCCACAAGAAAGATACAAAAGGTAGTAAACAAATTCAGCAAAGCTGCAGGTTACAAGATCAAAAAACAAAAATCAGTTGCATAGCTGTCTTTCTATGTACCAATAATTAACAATTTATAAAGGAAACTAAGAAGGCATTCCATGTAGAATAGCATCTAAAAAAGGAGTGAATTTAACAAAGAGGTGAAAAATCTATACTCTAAAAACTATAAAACATTGCTAAATAAAAGAAGACGAAAATGAATGGAAAGATTCCCTGTGTTCATTAACAGTGTTAAGATACCAATACCATCTAAAGTGATGTACAGAGCTAGTGCAATCCCTCCCAAAATTCCAACAGCCTTTTTTTTTTGCAGAAATGGAAAAGCCAAAGCCAATACTCAAATTCATATGGAATTGCCAAGAGTCCCAGAGAACCAAAACAATCTTTAAAAAGAAGAACATGCAAAGATACATTTCCCAAAGTTAAAACTTACTACAAAGCTATAGTAATCAAAAGGGCAGTACTAACATATGGACAGATATATAGATCAATGGGATAGTATTGAGAGTAACAGTAATAAACCCATACATCCATAGCCCATTGATTTTCAACAAAGATGCCAAAGGATGCCATTTCGACAAATGGTACTAGGATAACTGGATTTCCACATGCTAAAGAATGAAGTTGGACCCCTAAGTCACACCATATAATAAAAATTAACAGAAAATTGATCAAGTCTAAATGTAAAAGTTAAAAGTATAAAATTCCTAAAAGAAAGCAAGGAAAGGCTTTCATGGCATTGGACTTGACAACAAGTTCCTAAATATGATGACAAAAAGCACAAGCAATCAAGAGAGAGGAAACGAACTTCATCAAATTTAAATATTTTTGTGCATCAAATGACATTGTCAAAAAGTAAAAAACAAACAAACAAAACAAAAACACCAAGACACCCTAGGGAGAAAATATTTGTAAATCATATATAAGAGTTTAATATCCAAAATGTAAAGAACACCTATAACTCAACAACAAAACATAATAATAATTTTAAAAATGGGCAAAGTCTTGGATAAATATTTCTCCAAAAACATACAAATGGCCAATGAGCAAATAAAAATGCTCAACATCACAAATCATTATGGAAATATAAACAAAAACCACAAAGAGATAACACTTCACACCCATTAGGAGAGCTATAATCAAAGCATATCAGAAAATAAGTGTAAATTAGAATATAAAGAATTTAGAACCCTTGTGCATTACTAGCGGGAATGAAAAATAGTGCAGCCTCTGTGGAAACTACACAGTGTTTCCTCAGAAGATTAAAATTACCATATGACTCAGTAATTTCACTCCTAGGTGTATGCCCAAAAGAACTGAAAACGTATTCAAACAGGTGCCTGTACACCCATGTTCATTGCAGTATTATTCACAATAGCCAAAAAGTAGAAAGAACCAAAGTATCAATCGACAGATGAATGATTAAACAAAATGTGATATATACAGGCAATGGAATATTATTCAGCCAAAAAAAAGGTAAAATTAAGGACAAACATTGTACGATTCCACTTATATGGACTATCTAGAATAGGTAAATTCACAGAAACAAAGAGCAGATTTAGATTACCAAGGGATAAGGGCAGGATGAAAAGGGAGTCTCTATTTGGGATGATTCGAAAAGGTTTTAGAAATAGTGGTAATGGCTGCATACTGTGAATATAATCAATGCCACTGTACACTTAAAAATGGTTCAAATGGCAAATTTTATACGTTTTACTAAAATAAAAAATAATTTAAAAAAACACTTTTTCTAAAGACAAGAAAAAAATTACCATGGCAGAAACAAAAGATGAGGCTGGGTCAATAAAGGGAGAGTGCATTCGCCCTACACAGGAATTCAAAACAAATCTAAGAAGGAAAATAGCGAGGAGGAAAGCAGTGTCTCCAGTCCCTGCCCCGAACTTGCAACCCACCCAGAGCGCAACCGTAGAAGAGTCCCCACCACCTGACTATGACTCAGGTCTGGCCACATCACGAGAAAACCATAGGGCACAGGCACAGCAAGGTCTGTTAATTTGTCACATACCAGCTATGTATCTGGCACCACTGAAGGCACTGGAGACGAAACTGTGAATAATACACCAAGACCCCTGTCCCCATGGAACTCATTGTTTAGTGGGTCAATCATAAACCTGACTGAAAGGAACTGAAAGTGGACCTCTGAGAAAGTGAAGAGCTTACATAAAGTTGGGGAGGAAAGTTATCTATAAACCCTTAATATAGGAAAGTATAAAAGAGGCATTTTGAAAAATTAATATTAAAATAGAAAAGAGCTTTCACAACAATATCTGAGTTTTTTTCTTTGGACACCGAAGGCCACGTCTCAAGAAAAAGAAGGTAGACACCAGAGCTGACTCCCCACAACCACCAACTGAGGTTTATAAGAGTTTCTCCCTCCTACCTGAAGCCACCTTAGGCTGGTTGCCAACAATTCCAACGGTCCTCCCGCTCATTCTTGCAAAACCAACAATGATGTTCTTGGCATAATTGGGCATGATCTCAAAAAATTCTCGCTCATCAACAACCTGCAGGGATAAATTTACTTCTGAGCTCAAAATGAGAAAGAAGACACAACTGCATTACAGAATTACAGAGCTGGAGAGCAGCCACCACCACAGGTTTTCCCAGAAAGCACGACAGCAGGCGGGGGGACACCTTCTCCCTGCTGGACGCAAAAACCCACGTAAACACTACTAGGGGAGGGTTTACCAGTGCAGCCTTTTTAAAAGTTTCTATTTGAATCAGACACTATTTATTACACTTTTTTACTTCATTTTGAAATAATTTCAAACCTATATAAAATTTTTCAGAATAGTTTTTAAAAATGTATATATCTTTCACCCAGATTCCCCATGTACTAACATTTTATCATGTAAGTTTTACCATTCTTTCTCTCTCCCTACCTGCCTCTCCAGCTTTCTCTCAATCTATCCCTATTTGTGTGTGTGTGTATCTGTATACATTCTTTCTAAAGATTCTACAAATATATGTACATATACACACACAAATATTTTGCTGAACCATCTGAGAGTAAGTTATAGATATGATGCCTCTTTTTATTTACTGATTTGAGAGAGATTTGTTGTTCCACTTATTTATGCATTCATTGGTTGATTCTTGAATGTGTCCTGACCAGAAATCAAACCCACAGCCTTGACATATTGGGACAACGCTCCAACTAAGTGAACAACCCAACCAGGGCCAAACATGCAACCTCTTTACCTCTATGTCTCTCACTGTGCATCTCCTATAAACATGGACATTCTTTTATATAACTACACTGGCATTAACAAAATCAGGAAATTAATATTAATACTATTGTTTATTATGAACCTTATTCAAATTTTTCCAGTTATTTGGATAACATCCTTTATAGCAACCAAAACCCAGTAATAGAATCTGACCCAAGATCACATGGTGCTTCAGCGGCCAAGGCTCTATAGCCCGCTTTAATTTTTTCCCTTCAGTCTTCGTCCTTCACGATCACGACATCTTTGAAGACCACAGATCGGTTATTTGATTATTTGCCTTCTGTTTGGATTTGTTTAATGTTGCTTTGTGTTTAATTTCAGGTTAAGCATTTTTGACAGTAACACAGGAGTGTTCCTCTTAGCAAATCACATCAAAAGACACAAGGTGTCAATTTCCCCATTAATGGTGGTGACACATGCCAGGTTTCTCCCTTGTAAAATTACTATTTTTCAATTTGGAATTAAGCATTCTGTAAGGAAATACTTTGGAACTACATAAAACCCTGTACCTCATTACATTTTCACCCACCAGGTTTACCACTCATTGATGACTCTTGCCTGACCCAGTTACTGCTGTGAGAGTTGCCAGCTAGTGATTTCTCTACTTCTATTTTCCCTGCATTTCTTAGTCAGCATTTTACTGTCAGACAGGTCTTTGCCTTTCCCATTTAATTACTTGTACCACCCACAAGTATGAACTATAGATTCCTGTTTTATTATGTAGATTGTAATCTTTTACCATCATTATTTTATGTTCAAATTGCCCCATATTTGCCAGTGAGACCTCATTCAAGGTGGCTCCCAAACCTTTTCAATATTTCTCCAACATTCTTTGAGCATACCTTACATTGTGGAATTACCTTACTTTCGGGTTGATCTTGTGTTTTGGGATTTTTTTTCCCCAGCCTGAGGTGTAGAATTAGCCATTTCTCCAAGAAACCCAGGTTCTTTTGGGGGAAAGTGAGTTAGAGTGTGTGTGTGTGTGCGTGCTTCTAAGAAGCTGTCCTAGAGTTCAGAGCTTGGGAATCCACAGAGAGACACACACACTTATTTCTAAAACTGGTATTAAAAACCACAAATTCGTACTCATAACTCCAATTCTAGTCCAACTCAACTACAGGGTTCATTCTAGCTCTCCCTTCGATATTCATGAACTCCTCTCTCATACAGCAGATGTCTTATTCCCATTATTCTCAAAATGTACTTGTTTATTCATTCCTCAAATACAGAGAAAATGGTTTCAGAATTGCTTACCCATATTGCCTGCAAAAACATAAATCTAACTAAAATTCATTATTTCTTTACCACTATTTTCATCATTTGACTAAAGGTAGTTTATTTTAAAGGTTTCCCCTAGTCTTGTTGATCTTATGTTTTAATATATAAACATAACATAGTTTAATAGTGTCACTCCTCATCCTTTCCACCCACTCTCTGTTATTAAGCTTATCATTTTCTGGTTTATCTTCCATTATATGTATTACAGAGATGAGGGTATACATTTATCTCTTTTTAATTACCCCTCCCATCTTAGATCAAAAGTAATATACTATACTTTTGTGCTTTGGGTTTCTTCACTTAACAATATATCCTGGAAATCACTCCATATCAGTTCATAAACATCCTTCTCATTTTCACTTTCGCATAGCACTCCATCGTGTGGATACACCAAATTTATTCAACCCATCTCCTCTATGTTGTCAACATTTTGAAGCTTATATTCAGATTGTTTAAAATATTTTTCAATGATAAGTAACAATGTCAACAGTAATCTTGTACATCTATAATTTTGTATGGTAAGAAGTACATCTTCAGGGAAAAAAAACCCACAAGTGGAACTTCTGGGTCAAAGTGTAAATGCTTATTTAGTCTTAGATATTACCATATTCTCCTAAGAGCAATGTGTGAGAACATCTGCTTCCAGCAGAATTACCAATGGTGTTTTCAAGTTTTTTGTATTTTGCTAAGCTGACAAATGAGAAATAATAACTCAGTATAATTTTAATTTGCATATTTAGCATTACAAGTAAAGTTGAAAAAATATATACTTTACCAAAACTGACCACAGTAAAGATAAACTTTAAAGAGACATATTCACATTAAAAACAGAAAGTTATCAAAAAGCTAATCCTTCTCCTCCATAAGAGCAATACGCTCTGACATTGTGGCAAAATTTCTACCAAATCTTTTTTTTTCATCTTCTTTTCTTTTTATTGAATTTATTGAGGCTACATTGGTCCATAAAATAATATAGGTTTCAAGTCTACAATTTTACAAATACTTCCTGCACATTGCATTGTGGGATTACAATCTCTAGTCTAGTCTCCTTCATCACCATTTATCCTGTTTACCCTCTTCTACCTGCCACCGCCGCCCCTTCCCTATAGTAATCACCATACTGTTGTCTGTGTCCATAAGGTCTGTTTTTTTTAATTTTTGTTTATTGATTGGGAGGGAGGAAGAGACATTTGTTGTGTACCTATTTATGCATTCATTGGTACATATGTACCTGACCAGGGATTGAACCTGCAACACTGGAGTATTGGGACAATAACTAACTGAGATACCTGGCTGAGGCCCATGAGTTGTTGTTTTTGCTTAATCTGTTCACCTATTTCACTCAGCCTCCACAGCCTCCTGCCCTTCTGACAGCTGTCAGTCTGTTCTCTGTAACTATGAGTCTGTTTCTATTTTATTTTGTTCATTAGATTCCACATATACGTGAAATCATATGGTACTTGTCTTCCTCTGACTTATTTCACTTAGCAGTATGCCCTCTAGGTCCATCCATGATGTCACAAATGGTAAGATTTCAACTTTTTTACAGCTAAGTAGTATTCCATTGTGTAAATGTACTACTGCTTTTTTCTCCACTCATCTACTGATGGGCACCAGGTCTGCTTCCAAATCTTGGCTATTGTAAGTAATACTGCAATGAATATAAGTGTACATATATTCTTTCAAATCTGTGTTTCGGGTTTCTTCAGTTATAGTCTCAGAATTGGAATCACACAGTCATAATGCAGTTCTGTTTATAATTTTTTAGGAAATTCCATTCTGTTTTCTACAGTGGCTGCACTAGTCTGCATTCCCAACCAACAGTGCACTATGGTTCCCTTTCCTCCACATCCTCACCACCACTTGTCATTTGTGGATTTATTGATGATAGCCATTCTGATAGGTGTGAAGTGATACATCACACTGTGGTTTAAATTTGCATTTCTGATGACTAGTGACATTGAGCATCTTTTCATATGTCTATTGGCCATCTGTATGTCTTCTTTAGAGAAGTTTCTATTCAGGTCTGTTGCCCACTTTTTCAGTTGGGTTGGTTGGGTTTTTTTGGTGTTGAGTATGTAAGTTCTTTATAAATTTTGGGTACTAACTCGTTATCAGATGTCTCATTGGTGAATATGTTCTCCCATTCAGTGGGTTGTCTTTTCATTTTGTTGATGGTTCCCTTGGCTGTGCAAAAACTTTTTAGTTTGATGTAGTCCCATTTGTTTATTTTTTCTTTTGCTTCCTTGAAGAAGACATATCAGAAAAATATTTGCTATGATAAATGTCAGTTATTTTACTGCTGATGTTTTCTTCTAGGATTTTTATGGTTTCAAGTTTTACATTTAAGTCTTTAATCCATTATGAGTTTACTCTTGTGCATGGTGTCAGATGGTGGTCTGGTTTCATTCTTTTTGTACATATCTGTCCAATTTTCCCAACACCATTTTTTTTTAATTTTATTTTAATCATTGTTCAAATACAGTTTTCTCCCTTTTACTCCCATTCCAGCCCCCCCGTCCCAACCCTCCCCACTTCCCTCCCATTACCACCCTCCCCCTAGTTTTTGTCCATGTGGCCTTTAAGATTGTTCTTCTGAACCCTTCCCAATGTCCCCTGAAATTCCCTCTTCTCTCCCCTGTGGTCACTGTCAGCCTGTCCTCTATTTCAGTGTCTTTGGTTATATTTTACTTGTTTCTTTGTTTTGTTGTTTAGGTTCCTGTTAAAGGTGAGATCATATGGTATTTGTCTTTCACTGCCTGGCTTGTTTCAGCTTAGCATAATGTTTTCCAGCTCCATCCAAGCTGTTGCAAAGGGTAGGAGCTCCTTCTTTCTTTCTGCTGCATAGAATTCCATTGTGTAAATGTACCATAGTTTTTTGATCCATTCATTTACTGATGGGCATCTAGGTTGCTTCCAGCATCTAGCTATGTAAATTGTGCTGCTATGAACATTGGGATGCATAGGTCCTTTTGGATTGGTGTTTTAGTATTCTTAGGATAGAGTCCCAGCAGTGGAATCGCAGGGTCAAAAGGCAGATCCATTTTTAGTTTTCTGAGGAAGTTCCATTCTGCTTTCCACAGTGGTTGTACCAGTCTGCAGTCCCACCAGCAGTGCACTAGGGTCCCCTTTTCTCCACAACCTCTCCAACACTTACTGTTTGTTGCTTTGTTTATGATGGCCATTCTGACTGGTGTGAACTGGTATCATTGTGGTTTTAATTTGCATCTCTATGATAGCTAGCGATATTGAACATCGTTCATGTGTCTTTGGATTTTCTGTATGTCCTCCTTGGAGAAGTGTCTGTTCAAGTCCTTTGCCCACTTTTTAATTGGGTTGCTTGTCTTCTTAGAGTGGAATCATGTAAGTTCTTTATATATATTTTGGAGATTAAACCCTTGTCTGAGGTATCACTGGCAAATATGTTTTCCCATACAGTTGGTTCTCTTTTAATTTTGATTCTGTTTTCTTTAGCTGTGCAGAAGCTTTTAATTTTGATGAGGTCCCATTTGTTTATTCTTTCCTTTATGTCCCTTGCTCTAGGGGACAAGTCAGTAAAAAAGTTTCTGCGTGAAATATCTGAGATTTTCCTACCTATGTTCTCCTCTAGGACTTTAATGATGTCATGTTTTATATTTAAGTCTTTTATTCACCTTGAATTTATTTTTGTATATGGTGTAAGTTGGTGCTCAAGTTTCATTTTTCTGCACGTGGATGTCCAGTTCTCCCAACACCATTTGTTGAAGAGGATATTTTTACTCCATTTTTTGTTGCCGCCTCCTTTGTCAAATATTAATTGACCATAGAGACTTGGGTTTATTTCTGGGCTCTCTGTTCTGTTCCATTGGTCTATGTGCCTGTTTTTATGCCAGTACCAGGCTGTTTTGATTACAGTGGACTTGTAGTATAGCTTAATGTCGGGTACTGTGATCCCTCCTACTTTACTCTTCTTTCTCAAAATTGCAGCAGCTATTTGGGGTCGTTTATGATTCCATATAAATTTTTGAAGTGTTTGTTCTATGTCTGTGAAATATGCCATTGGTACTTTAATAGGAATTGCATTGAATGTGTAAATTGCTTTGGGTAGTATGGACATTTTGATTTTAATTCTTCCAATCCATGAACACGGTGTATGTTTCCATATGTTTGTGTCTTCCTTGATTTCTTTCCTGAGTGTTATGTAGTTTTCTGAATACAGGTCTTTTACCTCTTTGATTAGGTTTATTCCTAGGTATTTTATTTTTCTTTTTGCTATTTCAAATGGGATTTTTTACTTGATCTCTGCTTCTGCTGTTTCATTGTTGGTGTACAGAAATGCCTTTGATTTCTGGATATTGATTTTGTATCCCACTGTTTTGCCAAATTCATTTATTAGGTCCAGCAGTTTTTGGGTGGAGTCTATAGGATTTTCTATGTACACTATCATGTCATCTGCAAACAGTGACAGTTTTGTTTCCTCCTTTCTGATTTGGATGCCTTTTATTTCTTTTTTCTTGTCTGATTGCTGTGGCTAAAACTTCCAGTACTATATTGAATAGAAGTGGCCAACACCATTTATTGAATAGACTGTCATGACCCCATTGTATGTTCTTGCCTCCTTTGTCAGACATTAATTGACCATATAGGTGTGGGTTTATTTCTGGGCTCTCTACTTTGTTTCATTGATCTACATGTCTGTTTGTATGCAATATGGACAAATCTTACAAATTTAAGATTGAGTGAAGAAGCAAAACACAAAAGACCACACACCATGCAATTCTATTTATATAATACACAAAAAGAAGAAACACTCACTTACGCTGTTAAGTCAGGGTGGTGGTTTTTCTCAGGGATTTGGGGAAAATAGTGACTAGATCAAGCACCAGGAAGGCTTCTCTGTTTCTCTATGTAATATAGTTTATTTGGTCTATTCTATGTAATTTTGTTATTTAGGAAGGTTTATATTTTTTTCATGTGGTTACCTTTATAACTCTACCACTTTAATGCCATCAGTCCCCTGGGTTTAACAATTAGAGACATCAGCAGGAAGTCAGTCACTCAACAGAGGGAGAAAACCAGAAGCCAGATTCCAGTGAGGAGGAAAGGAAGAGACAAGAGGAGTTTAAATAAAAGAAAAGAATTTTGGACCACAGTCAAACAGATATACATAAACAGGTTATATATAGAGAGAGAGTGAGAGGAGTTTTTTTTTTTTAGCAGACAAGAAATCTATACATGTTCATATACATATATTGCTAAGAGAAAGGAGTTCTGAGAGAGAAAAAACTAAAGATTTTAAAAAACAGTCAAGAAAGCAAGACCCCCAGATGGGAGATGGGGAAGGATAGAGTCGGGAGTCCAGGTGGAGACACTTCATCCTTTCAGCCCAGGGAAACATGAAAAGTACAGTGAGAATGAAAAAGTGGTCACTTGTGGGGAGTAAAAAACCTGATGCTCTCAGTATTCTCCATGAAGGCAATGCCCATGTCATCTGTTCAGAATGGGGAGTGAAGGAAGAAGTTAGGGGCTGGATCAGGCCATAGGAAAAGTGAAGAGCAGGTATGGAGAGGAGGCCCACGGCACACATTCAGGCCAGAGAGGCACACTGGGGCCCCAGCTGAAGCTAGAGTAGGGCTCTGGGGTTCTCCTCCAGGAGCCTCAGATCCCACAGGCAGTATTTAGAAAGATGACTAAAGACTTGAATTGGGGACAGGACTCTACAACAGAGAAAAAGGGAAATCAGGGGCTCATGACTGAGACCCTAGTTCACCCTCTTCACAGTACTTTTTCAGATCTAAAACTACCCATGCTACGTATGCATTTGTTTTTTCTGTCTCTCACCCAAATGTGAGATCCTCGAGGCAGGGATTTTATCCATCACTAGGAACAGGACCTGGCCATTAACATCTGGGAGGATGGCAGAGTCCAGCTGGCACAAGAAAGCAGAGGCCAGGAGGGGTTGAGGGATCCAGAGGAATGGGAAGATTGAGAGCTAGGGAGTCAAGGAGCAGAGGTGGTGGGAGAAGGGCAGGCAGAACTGTGGGGATCAAGAAAGTATTAAAGGCGGAGTTCAGAGAAGGGCACGCTGATAGAAAGGTCTTGTCTTCACTGTTCAAATGGTATTCAATAGGCTACATAATCTAGCAATGAGGAGAGACAAAGTCTGGCCATGGTTGCTGACTTAGGCTGGCTCCTCAGAGTACAGGAAGAGAAGGAATAGTCACTGGAGGAGCCAGGGCCCTGGGAGAGGCTATGCCCACAGAGCCATCTGCTTCCATTAAGCAAGGACCACTGAGAGCACTGTGTGCATATGAGAATGTGAGGGAGACGATGGCCATTGACAAATGTCCCCAGTTTGCCCTGACATTGCCCTCTCTTCATAACAATCCAGGAGTCTGCTACACCCACAAAAAGGTACATATGACTCCTATCTCCCTAGGCCTACATATAATCAAACACACACACACACACACACACACACACACACACACACACACCCTGACATTGCTGGAGGATACTCTCTGTACTCTCCTTTCCCTAGAAAGACAAAATGTCCTCTAAGTGTAAGGCTCCAAACAAAGGTACCTAACAAAGGGTCACCCTTGCCCAACTCCAGACTCTAGGGATTTGGCCCCTTCTCTGTGTACCTCAGAGTGCCATCAAAAGACCCCTGAGCTCTGCCGGACCAACTGGTCTTTCTCCCTCCAGCCCTCAAGTCCATCTGAGTCAATAGATGGCTACAATTGGGTAGCTACAACCACCAGCTCTTCCCAAAACACACTACTCAGTAGTTCCTGGTCTGGGTCTACCCCATGTTCTGCCTTTATTGCTGGATGTTAAGGCCTGTGGATTCAGCATTTCCTCACTAGGCCAAAGCACAATGACCACGGACATGGCTGAGCTAACACAGACAAGGCAAAAAGACGCAGCACTTACAGAGTGTATGATGTCCACCATGTCGTAGGCTTTGGTAGACTCCAAAGGGACAATTGTGTCAAGCTCAGGAACCAGACGGTCACTTTGGATAGGAAAAGAAGCAGATATAATCAACACTGGAAGAGTCCGTTGCTTTCTGTGGGTGGGGGATGGGAGCGGAAAGGAGGGCTGGATGATGTGTCCTTACTGGGCTTTCAAAGTAGTTCCCAAAGATGTATTCCTTTGTTACCACCATATTAAACCTATGCTTGCTATTAATCCAAAAGATCTTTCTGTTTTAACTTAGAAGGAAAAAAAATGGGCTTATTTCCCTGAATGTGATTCCTTCATTTATCCTCTCTGAATAACTCCTACATCCTAGGTACTGTGTGGAGCACTAAAGGACATTGTAGTGAACACCGGTCCCAGTTTAACTTGCTGAAACCTTAAAAATAAAAGAACGAGGACTTGGAAATGCAAAGTCCGAGTTCTGCTGAAATTACTGTGTATGTACATTCTACTGGAAGGCAAATCTGCAAGAGTTCCTTTAAAGAGCAAAGCTGCTGGCCCCCTGGCATGATGAGTGCCATCAAAAGGCTCCTCGCTCTCTGCTTCCTCCAGCATCTATGTGACTGAGCAAGGAGGCCGAGCTAGGGCCCACTCCCATGCCACAGGACTCAGCAACATGCTCCTCTCCAACAAGCTCTCATCCCTTCCTATCCTACATGGGCAGGAAGGGGGTGTTCTGACCCTGACATATACATTTGCAATGAGGTTTGGCCTTGTGTCAAGCCCCACGCCCAATCAAGCCCAACTTCCCAGAGAGTTCTGCACTGGGGCATTGAGTATATCCCCACCAGATAATCCCCCTTACTTTTCATTTGTTCCCTATGCATATGCACATAGCTTCCCTAGGACACTAAGAAGAGGAACGGCTGGGCCAAAGCGAGTTATTTGGACATTTCTGGACCCCTGGGCCATAACACCTTTAAATGCTGTCCTAAACTTTGCAGGAACCCCAAATAGTAAATATTCTCAGAAAAGGAGGCTGTGCCCACTGCTTCTGGCCCTTGGGACTACCCTCCCTTTCATGACTACACATAGTGGGCCACTGAATGTGTCCCCTAAGGAATGGAGCAGGGGCTGACAGGGTAGGGCCCTGGGGACATGACACTCCAGAGCATCCCTGGCCCAGTCAGGGACCTACAGGTAAAAGCACAGGTCCACCCAAGAGAGCAGTGTCTGAAAATGGCTTCTTTCTGAGAAATACAATTCCAAATCCCTCTGCAGAAGAAAGTCCAGACCAGGTGAGTGCTTCAAAATCAGAGAAGAAACAAATTGGAGAAGAAAGCAGCCAGAGGTCCAGAGCAATAGGTTCCGATCTAGGCCTCCGATTTACTCTGTGGTACCTCCCACATCAGGCTGTGGTCCCAATAGCAAGAAGGAAAGAAGGTTTCACTAAGTGGCCAGCAATACACCCTTCTCCATTACTGTCTCAACTTCTGGCCACAGGCATAAGAACACTTCCTAAAAGGCCTGCTGTCTCCACCATTTGCAGTTACTTCACATCAAGACACACACAAAAACACTTTCATCTGTAATTCTGGACAAATCAAGAACTCGAAGAAATCAAATTTTCTGGCCACTCTTTATTCCCAAGCTACCTATGAGATATTACAGAGGAAAAAAGTAAATAAAAGTAAAATCTTTCTTCGCTCCTATCCAGACATGCCACTGCCAGGCCCACACCTAGGCCAACTGCACTCCATAATCTGCCCCAGGCTGCCCAACGAGGAAGACCCTGAAGCTCCAGCTAGGGCAGAGGGGTCAGACACGAGCAAGCCAGCTTGCAAAATGGGACAAGGTGCTCCAGCCTGCAACTCACCTGGGATCATGGCACTCGCGGATGGGAGCCGGGTCCTGACTGCTGAGGGGTAGGTAATTGAAGAACTCCCGGAGATTACACAAGGCATCCACATCATTTTCAAAAGCTCTGTGGGCAACGCCTGAGAAAACAGGAAGGATATAATGTGCCAGGGTGCCTGTTAGCCGCAGAATACTGCCTTGTGCCTGCCCCTTCTGGAGCATGCATGTAGCAGACTGCCTATAGCTCTGTCCTCCCCACGCTCTGCTGAGGATGACGGGTACCACATACTTTCAGGCTGACCTTCAGTTCATGTAGTCCATTCCCTCTGCTCTGTACCTCTGCAAAGATCACTGCTTTCTTTATTCAGGTCTTTGCTCTAATGTCACCTACTCAGAGAAGCTTTCCCTGATACCTCTCTAAAACACACCCTTCCCCCCAATGCCCTTACTTTCCATCCCTGTAGTGTGTGGGGGTTCTCTTCACACTTTTCCCTGCCTCACCTGTTCCCTTCCCTGTATACTGCCTGACATCTCCCCTAGAATATCAGCTGAAGCAGGGTAGAGACCAGGCCTGTCTTACCCCTGTAGTTCCACATCAAGAGTAATGCCTGGTTACATGTCAATTATCTCTCAACAAAGCTGGGAAATAAAAAATGAAAGAATAATGGATGGCATATAATGTCATGGTACTCAGCAATGGTAGAAGGAGTGGAAGAAAGGAGGGGAACCACCTGGCCCTAGTGAGGATTCAAGTCATCATTCCTCAAGAATAGTCTGAAATCACACAACAGCCAAACAAGGCCATAGACAGGAGAGAGAAAGTAGGGCCAGAAGCTCTTTCTCAGTTCACCCCACCAGTCTCCCTGCTTCCACCGTTGCCTCTAGTCTCTCCTCCACATGACAGCCAAAGTTAGCTTTTTAAGTCAGATCATGTCATCTCTGCTCCAGTCACCCCAGCCCCTGCCATTCATTAGGCAATCTGGCCACTCTCCTTCCTCAGGGACCTTGCATAGGCAGGTGTGGCTCAGTGGCTTGGGCGTCATCCTACAAATCAAAGGGTCCACAGTTCTATTCCTGGTCAGGGCACGTCTTGGTCACAGGCCAGGTCCCCAGGTGGGGGAGTGAGAGAGGCAACTGATGGATGATTTTCTCACACATCAATGTTTCTCTCCCTCTCTTTCTTTCTCCCTTCCCCTCTCTCTAAAAATAAATAAATAAAATCTTTAAAAAATACCTGTTTCACTGGTACCCTCATGAGGTCTGCTCTCACCACCCAACTGAAAACTGCAACAATCCCAACCCCCTTCAGTCTATTCTACTGATTCCACAGCACATATTACCTTATTTTATTAAGCTCGTTGTTTACTGTCTATCTTCTCTGCTGGAATATAAACCCCATATAGGCAGGGATCTTTTTGTTTCTTTCACAAATGTATTCCTAGCAAGTAGAACAATGCTCGACACACAGGCATTAAATAACTACAGGGGTGGGCAAAAGTAGGTTTACAGTGGTGAGTACACAAAAAGTTTATTCCTGTATCATTAATTATTGGATTATTTTTTCATATGAACTATAAACCTAGTTTTGCCCACCCTGTATTTGGTGATGAATAAAAAGTATGTTCAACATGACAAAATTCTTTCATTCAAGATTTATAAATCGGCACAGTCACTTTGGAGGACAGCACGACAGTTCCTAAAAAAGTTAGACAGAGTTACCATTTGACCCAGAAATTCCACTTCTAGGTACACACCCAAGAGAAACAAAAACATGTCCACACAAAAACTTGTACATGGATGTTTATAGAGGCACATTCAGGAAAGCCAAAAAAGTGGAAACAATCCAAATATTTGACTGATCAATGTATAAACAAAATGTGATACATCCATACATTGAAATATTCAATCAAAAGGAATGAATTACTGATTCGTGCTACAATATGGTTAAGTATATATTATTATGCTAAGTATAACAAATCTGTTGCAAAACACCACATATTGTATGATTTCATTTATGTCCATTACATATATATTCAGAATAGACAAATCCATAAAAAGGAAAAGTAGATTAGTGACTGCCTAGAGCCAGAGTATTTGGGAGGAAAGGAGGAGCAAATGCTAACAGGCAGAGAGTTTCTTTCTGGGGTGAAGAAAATGTTCTAAAATTGACTGTGGTGATAATGGAACGACCTGTGAACATACTAAAACCACTGACTTGTATATTTGAAATGGGTATTTCACATGTATGGTATGTGAACTGTATCTCAATAAAGCTGTTACCAAAAGTGTGTGTGTGTGTGTGTGTGTGTGTGTGTGTCAGGGGGCATGTGCACATGTGCATAGCCTCTTTTGGGTCTCTCTCTGGGGATACAGAGCTAAGTACCTCATACATGGCCCATCGAAGAGCCTCGGGCCCATGAAGAACACCAAATGCTGCCTTAAAACTAAAACTATGCTGCAGAAGGGAATTTAATGACACAGGCAAATACTCATCATTTTAAGCTGCCGAGAGAAAAAAACAGGCTACAAAAGAGAATTGTGCACCTATGTTTGAGTATGTGTATGTATATACACAACCAGCTGCATGAAAAAACTGCAAGGGTGTAACCAAAAAAAGTTGTGGTGATTATCTGTGAATGATGGAATTCCTAGTGGTTTTTATTCCTGTGTTTTCTAAATTGTCTACCACAAACATGTAATATTATTGAAATCAGGAAAAATAGATATTTCATCAAATCTAAGATGCAATCAAGACTCAATATGATTTTATGTCCCAATAAGAAATAAAAACTCCTGCCAATTAAGCCATGAGACAGGAGAAGATGACAAACTGTGGGGGAATCAACAATGAGAAACATTCTGATACTAAGTGTGTCCTAGGGACAGAGCTGAATGGAGCTGATGGGAAAGGGAAAACAAGGACTTAAGACTGATGCCAACCTGATACTGGGAAGGAAACATTTTTGTGGGTGGGGGCATCAAGAGCTCTCACTTTTTGTTTTGTTTTGTTTTTTTAATCCTCACCCAAGGATATGTTCATTGATTTTAGAGAGAAAGGGAGGAAGAGAGAGAAAAAAAGACAGAGAAAGAAATGTCAATGTCAGAGAGAAACATCAATGTGTTATCCCCCCATGTGCATCGTGACTGGGGATAAAACCCATAATCTAGGTATGTGGTGAGACCAGGAATTGAACTCACAACCTTTTAGTGTATGAGATGACATTCCAACCAAAGGAGACACCCTAGAGAACACCTACTACATCAGGTAACTCTACCAAGCCTGGGAGACATGGCAGCTCTATCTAAAACATAGAAACAAACACAGGGAAGCTGCCTAACGAGGAGACATAGAAACACATCCCAAATGAAAAGCAAGAACAAAATCTAGAGAAAGAACTAAACAAAACAGAGTTAACCAATTTACTAGATGCAGAGTTCAAAACGCTAGTTATAAGGATGCTCAATGAACTTAGAAGAAGAGTAGATAAACTTAGTGAGAACTTCAGCAAAGAGATAAAATGAAAGTAGAAAGCACAAAAAAAGAACAAGTCAGAAATGAAGAATATATTAACTGTAATGAAGAATACGTTACAGGGAATCAACAGTGTAGTAGATGAAGTAAAGGATCAAGTCAGAAATTTGGAAGTTAAGGAAGAAGAAAACACCCAATCAGAACAGCAAAAAAGAAAAAAGAATCCAAAAAAATGAGGATAGTATATGGAGCCTCTAGCACAACTGCAAGCATATCAACATTCATATCAAGTGGGTGCCAGGAGAAGATAGCAAGGAATTGAAAACCTATGGTAGAAAATAATGACAGAAACTTCCCTGACCAGGTGAAGGAAATAGATATACAACTCCAGGAAACACAGAGTCCCAAACAAGATGAATACAAAGAGACCCACACCAATACACATCATAATCGAAATGTTAAAGACAATGAGAGAATCTTAAAAGCAGTAAGAGAAAAAGAGTTTAGTTACCTATAAGGGAGCTCCTATAAGACTGTCAGCTAATTTCTCAACAGAAACTTTGCAGGCCACAAGAGACTGGCAAAAAATATTCAAAGTCATGAAAAGCAAGGACCTATAACCAAGATTACTCTACCCAGCAAAGCTGTCATTTAGACTAAAGGACATATAAAGAGCTTCCCAGACAATAAAAAGCTGAAGGAGTTCATCAGCACCAAACCAGTATTGTATGAAAAGTTAAAGGGGTCTTCAAGAAGAAAAAATACATATCAAAAATATTAATAATCAAATGGCAATAAACACATATCTAACAACAGTTGAATCTAAAAAGCAAAACAAACAAGTGGAACAGATTCATGGATACAGAGAACATTTTGATGATTGCCAGACGGGGGTGTTGGGGAGGTTGAGGGGATGGGCGGAAAAGGTGAAGGAATTAAGAAATACAAATTGGTTGTTACAGAATAGTCAGGGGACTATAAAGTATAGCATAGAGAACATAGTCACCAGTATCGTGGTAACTAATCAGGGCAGGGGTGTCAAACTCTTTTTCACTGGGGGCTGCATCAGCCTAGTGGTCGCCTTCAAAGGGCCGAATGTAATTTTAGGACTGTATAAATGTAACTATTCCTTAACCAGGGGCAAGGAGCTAGGCATTGCCACTGGGTAGAAACAAGGTGCTGGGCCAGAAAAAACACGGTGGAGGGCCGGAATCGGTCTGTGGGCCTTGTGTTTGCCACCTGTGATGTAGGGTATCACATGGGTACTAGATCACTTAGTAAGTTATGTTGTGTCTGATCACTGGGTTATACATCTCAAGCTAATATAATATTGTATGTCAAGTGCAATTGAAAAATAAAAATTATTTAAAGTGAAAAATAAAATCTAAGACTTCACTAATAGTAAGACACAGGTCTATAATATGCACAATAAGAAAGAAATGATGACCCAGCGAGTTAACCACAGTACGATGCAGTGTATAAATCAGTCATACCAGTCTCACATTGCTTTGAAATCTTTCAAAAAGGAAATTACTCCTATCTTCGGTTATACCACTTGTTGTGTGGTAGATATTTCTTTCACAACTTGATTTCTTTTTCCAAGAAAATGTGGAATTCCAATCATTACTCCAACAACAAATATCCTCACTAATATCAGATTCATGCCCTGCTCCCAAATTCATACCTCTCAGTATAAACAGTAACTTTTTCTTTTGATGCCGAAGTACCACACAATGTTTATACATTTTAAACTCAGCATGTGTGACAAGTATTACCTAAGAGGTAAAAAGCTATGACCAAGTTCATGAGTTATGAACTTGGCCATGATCATCGCATTACAACTACCTGGCCAATGGTGATTTATAAAATTCCACCTACTCTAAGACACACCCCAACTTTGGAGTAAAAGAAAGTCATAATAAGATAAAAACCTTTTTTAAAGATTCAGTTGTATATATGTAAGTCATACCTTTTGTAACACCACTTGGATTAGCTTTAAAATTTTTAATATTAAAGCATGAGTACTATTTTAACAAATTTAATACTAAATCCATTTTTATTACTATATCTATAGTCAATATACCATACTACAGTCTTTTCAAATAAATTCTGCAGAAATTGGTATCTGTGAAAGACTGTCAACATTCTCTGTGGCAATGCCCTCTTCTCAGTGTTTAAAAACAGTAAGGTGAGTCTTGAGGCCTCTAACCTGACATGGTGGTATGGGTCCTGGCACCACCAAGCTCCTCCTGGGTAACATCCTCATTGGTGACAGACTTTACAACATCAGGGCCAGTGATGAACAGGTAGGAGGTATCCTGAAATCAGAGAATTCCAGAGGATCAATTTCAGAGCAGCAGAGCTAGATGGACTTTAAGGGTTCACACAGCTGAAAAGACAAAAACAGAAATGGTAGTGACACAAAGCAGAATCAGGGTAGCATGCAGCTCAAAGATGCCTATCCAAACTAAAGACCCAAGTTTTCCCTACCTGTCTATTTAAAAACAAAAAAAAAAAAAAACTTCAGCCCTGGTTGGTGTGGCTCAGTGGATTGAGTGCCAGCCTGCAAACCAAAGGGTCACCGGTTCAGTTCCCAGTCAAAGCATACGCCTGAGTTGCAGGCCAGGTCCTCAGTACGAGGTGCACAGGAGGCAACCACAAATTGATGTTTCTCTCCTTCTCTTTCTTTCTCCCTTCCCCCTATCTAAAAATCAATCAACCAATCTTTAAAAAAATTAAAATAAAATAAAATAAAATAAAGATAAAACAATCGTTACATGGTTCTATCTCATGAAAATGACTTGTAGTGTGGCTAACATTTCCGGTTCATTCATCTGTAGAACACTCTACAGGTGGCCCTTATTCTTAATTTGTAGTACATCAAGCCTTTTTCCAAGCACTTCATGAAAATGTGTCATTAAAGCCTAAGTATTATTATCCCCCTCCCACCACCACCACCATTAACAGATGAGGAAACAGAGGCACTGTGATGGTATGCAGTTTGGCTAAAATAAACCAGCTACCTTAAGTAAAGCAAATTGGAGATGATGATAATCAATAGTGTTTTCAAAGGGGGTGACAGGCTTTTTCTAAATTATTTTTTAAAGATTTTATTTCTGCCCTGGCTGGCATAGCTCAGTGGATTGAGCATGGGCTGTGAACCAAAGTGTCACAGGTTCGATTCCCAGTCAGGTTACATGCCTGGGTTGCGGGCCATGTCCCCCAGCAACCGCACATTGATGTTTCTCTCTCTCTCTTTCTCCCTCCCTTCCCTCTCTAAAAAATAAATAAATAAAATCTTTAAAAAAAACTGGATTAAAAAAAAGTTTTAAGAAAATAAAAAAATTAAAAAAAGATTTTATTTCTTTATTTTTAGTGAGAGGGGAAGGGAGGAAGAAAGAGAGGGGGAGAAACATTGACCAGTTGCCTCTCACACACCCCCCAACCAAGGAATCATCCTGCAACTCAAATACGTGTCCTGACCGGGAATCAAACTGGAGACCTTTTGCTTTGCAGGGCAATGCTCAACCAACAAAAGTTAGGGTCAGAGGGTGATAGGCTTTTAATTTTTAGTTTCTAATTTAAAGATAATAAGGGCATACGGTAAAAAAAATATTAAACTGAAGAACAGAAGATACAGTGGAAAGTAAATCTATATCCCAGCCCTTATTTGCAGGCTTCCAATTTCCCCACCCAAAGGCAACCACAGTCAGTGTCTCTCTCCTTACAAA
Organism: Phyllostomus hastatus; assembly: GCF_019186645.2. Classification (NCBI taxonomy): domain Eukaryota; kingdom Metazoa; phylum Chordata; class Mammalia; order Chiroptera; family Phyllostomidae; genus Phyllostomus; species Phyllostomus hastatus. The sequence continues at coordinate 32,585,711 of NW_025334009.1, read as the reverse complement.
GAGATCCATGCATACAGGGTCCAGCAGAAGCAAGGCATGCTTGAGTGTGGTTAGTAGGGTAATAATATGGGTACAGTAATTTAGACTTTTAATTTGAACATTTCACCTAAAATGTCATAATGGTATGCTCAAGTGTGATACTGTTATGTTACAGAATTACATGGCTATGATTTTGTAATAAAGAAAGGGCATTATTTGTATCAACTCTGTATATGAGCATCAAAATATACATAAACTAAAACTATACATATATATGCATATTTTGCCTTCTTATGTTCTTTCCAGCAGTGTCCTATACACACTATTCTGAAACTTTTTGAAGATCATTCCATACCAGTACAGGATAATTTATTTAACTCTGATTCATGACAATATGTGTCATTACAAAGCAAGAAAGAATGTTCTTTTCAACAAGGAGGCTCTAGGCCAACTAGGAAAATATCTGAAACAAATAAACAAAAAAGAAAACTAGCCTCTATTTCATATTATGAGTAAAAATCAATTCCAACTGAATTATAGGTGTAAATGTGAAAAGCAAAATAATTAAGTTTTTAGAACATAGAAACAGTCTTGGTGAATTTGAGGTAGGAAAAAGTTCTTCAAGAATTAAAACACACTACCCATAAAGTACACACTTGACATTCCTTCTCAAAAAAGCACAGAAGCTGGCTTAAAGGGACTCCCACTGGCTAAGTGAAGGGCAATCTGAGCACCCAAATAATGATCATAATGGATTATAAACCACTGAGTAAACTAGGAAATCCAGGAACCCATAATAATAATAAATCCATGAAATAAACAAATGTCCAAGAAAGCAGAGTTCTTCCTTAGAGTATAATGCCAACTGATAATGAAGCAAGTGGCAGAGTATAGGGAAAATAATAATTTTCTAAAGATTGGTTTAGACAAGAATCATCAATAAAAGCTAAATCAAGGAAAAAAGGTATAATGCAGAGCAGCATACTGCATGGTCTCAAAGTATCTCCCCAATGAGTATTTATCAGCTGCAAAAAGAAAAACAATAATTATAGAGTGGAGAAACCAGGCAATATCTTGAACAATGAAGAAATTAATATCACTAAGGAGGGGGTAAGTAGATATCACTTGCCTCAAGGTGTGACAATCTGAAGAGGATACAATATCATTTATGCAGTAGACAGGTTCAGATACCTAATCTGAATCTAGTCAGGAGGAGACATCAGATAAACTCAAACTGAGGAACAATCTGTAAAATAATTTGTTGCATAGTCTTCAAAAATGTTAACATCATGACAAAGAAAGGCATCCAAACAGAAAAAGAAAAAGTAAAATTATCTGTTTGCAGATGACATCTTTTATCTGGAAAGCTTTAATGATTCCACAAAAAAAGTTTGAACTACTAAACAAATTAAGCAAAGTTACAGGACACAAAAATGAACATCAGTTACATTTATAAACATTAATAACAAACAATCTGAAAAGAAAGTATAAAAACAATTTCATTCCCAATAGCTTCTAAAAGAATAAAATACTTAGGAATAACTTAACCAATAAGGCAAAAGACTTATACACTGAAAATTATAAAACATACCTGAAGGAAATTTAAAAAGACATATATAAATGGAAAGACTAAATACTGTTAAGATTTCAACAACACTACAAAAAGCAATATATAGATTACATGCCACCCCTATCAAAATCCCAGTAACATTTTTTGCAGAAATAAAGAAATTCATCCTAGAATTGATGCAGAATCTCAAGGGACTCTGTATAGTCAAAACAATCTTGAAAAAGAACAAAGTTGGAGATCTCATTCTTCCTGATGTAAAAAACCTACTACAAAGCTACAGAAATCAAAACAATGTGGTACTGGCAAAAAGACAGAAATATAAAGCAGTGGAACAGAACAGAGAGCCCAGAAATAAAACCCTTATATTTTGGTCAAATGATTTTCGACAATGATACCTAGACCATTCAATGGCAGAAAGGGCAACCTTTTACAACAAATGGTGCTGGGGAAACTGGACATCTACATGCAAAACAAAGCTGGACTTTACATTACACCACATACAAAATTTAACTCAAAATGAATCACAAGCCTAAACATGTTGTACACCTTAAATTTACACAATGATATCTGTCAATTACATCAAAATAAGACTGGAAAAAATTAAAAATAAATAAGAAAAGCAGTTTAAAGTGAAATGACAATGAAAACCAAGACAGTATGGCCAGAAATATGGAAGGAAATGCCAGAGTGTGGCATCATGGAAGCCAAAGGAAAAGAATATGGCTAAAAAATTGAGGAAAATGAAAGTTAAAAAGCATTTACAGTGACACAGAAGTCACTGATGACCTTAGAACAACAGGTTTAATGGACTGAGGGGATAGAAAGGTAACTGAAATATGTTAATGACAGGATGGGAAGACAGAAATAGGGCGTTAGCTACAGTGAGATGCAGACTAAGGGAAGGCTTTTGTCTTTGTTCTGAAAATAGGAAAGGCCTGAACATGAGTAAGTTCTGATGGGAGGATCTAAAACCAAGGGAGAGACTGAAGGTAGTTCATAAGAGAAAAGAGAACTGACAGGATAAGGCCACTGAAAAGGTGAAAGAGTTGTGAGCAGTAATGTACATGTATGTGGAAAGTGGGAAAAATATGGGTCTTAGCCAGAGGAACGGATACCACCCCTCCGTTCCTACCAGGGAGGAAGGAGAAGAGGACTGGGGTAGCACAAGGTAACTGCAATATACAGATTAGTGGGCAAAGCTCAGGGAGTTCTGCTTTGTTCAGGAAGAGATGTGGTCATCTTAACTTTTAAAACCCACCTCTGTTGCTGAGTATTTAGGTTGCTTTCAATCTGTCACTAAAAAAAGATGACTTAGATCAAAGGGTGAACACTTTTCTAAACCTTTGAAGTCCTACTGCTAAGCTTTCCTTGAGAAAAATGGGTTTCCTATTTATACTATTCCTATTTACACTGTCCTCCTCGTTTTGAATGACTATCTCCTCCTCCACTCTCCAGTCTTCCTGTCTTGGCATTTACTGCTTATTATTGTCAAAAGTATTTTAAGGTAAAAAGACTGATTTTTTTAATGATGTTAGGTTAAGGGTAATTACCCATGTGTAAATTCAAGTGGGCTTCATTTAAAAATCATTTTAAAACATCATTCCATCAAATCATGTCATAAAGATATGCACCTTTCAAAATGAAGTTGGGGATCAGATTTAGCATTACCATTATACACAAAACGTAATAAAATGGCAAAAGGCCAAAGGAATAAAGGTGGAACATAAGAACGACTTCCCAATAAAGAAGATTATAGAAAAGCCTTCCATGAGAAACTTTCTGAATAGGAGTCAGTAAACAATTATCTGTCTGAGCACAGGACAGGATCCTTTGATTACCTGAAAATCATTTGCAATTCAGATCAACAAGTAAAATCACCCACCAATGAAGTACACAAGTGCATTCTGCCACTGAACACCCACAAGCTACAGGGTTTGTGCCAAACCCTTTTCTCCACTAAGACCTTATCATCACTAAGCTGAAAGCCAAAGAGAATGCAGATAACAACCCAGATCTGGGTCAGGAATTATTTTTATTTCAGGTGAGGTACTGCACAACTCTCAAAGGGCAGGAGAAACAGGTCTTTCTTTCTTACCTTTACCATGAACGTGAAGTCTGTTAGGGCTGGGGAGTAGACAGCCCCACCAGCACATGGGCCCATGATCAGAGAAATCTGAGGGATGACTCCGGATACCATGACATTCCTCTGCCGAAAGAGAAAGGTAAAGGTATCTGGTTACAGAGTATCTGAGGCATTATTTGCAGAAAGATAAAGGCAATAATAAAATTACACCTGGCTATTTTTTTTTCACAGAAATTCTACCCTAGAGGCAGGAGACCTTCCAAAACTATACACACAATTTGTTCCCATAACAAGTGGGCTGATTGGCATATTAGTTTCTGGGGCAAATACCCTCTTTCCTCTCCCTCCTTGGCAGCAGTTCCCCAAAAGTTCTACCAGGACTTTTCTATATGAGCTCATATAGAACCCCACAACTCTCACCCCAGCTCCAAGCACACCTGAGGCCCAGCACCCCTGTCTCCACAAAGCTGTCTAGAAGAATGAATGAAAACTTTCAGCAGAACATACAGGAACACCACTTATCCCAGAGCCATTACCTCTGTTTGGAATTCTTTGACAACCTCCACATAGAGTACCAGTAGCAACAAGGCAAGGCTAAGAGGCAGATGCTACTTCACTCCAAGTCTTTAAGGTCTGCCCACCCCCAGACAGAGCATATAGGGAAGATGTAGGTAGTAGGAGCCAGAAAGGTTCCACGAAGACAAAGGTGTTGTGAAGGGCCAAGCCTCAGTCCACCTCCTAGGAAAGATAAGACCAGGGCTGGAGGACCCAGGCAAGATAAGGTCCCACTGATCCTTGCCCAATGCTCAACTTCTTTCTTTCCCTTGTGTCCCATCAGCTTAAAAGAAGAAAATCTACTTTTATCACTGCCGTGGCTCTAACACCAATTTCTATAAGTCACAGGACATAGCTCAGAACAGTACAAAAGGGCATCTATCTGTAAAAAGAGGATTCAGGGAAGATGGTGGAGTCGGAAGCACCAGGAATCTGTCTACCCACTGAGAAAACAACTGTGCTGGTATAATTTGTCTGATACAACTTTTGGGAACTTTGGACTCTATTGAAGGCTTGCAACTTCCAGGGAGAAATCTGGAGGGTAAATTGTAGTTAACTTCTACCAATTTCAGCTCTTAAGCACATAGTAGCTACCCATCTTGCACCCCAGCCATAGGCAGGGAGCACTTTACACAGAGGTTTCAAAAGCCAAAGTAGGGCCTTGACTAGTGTGGCCCAGGGGGCTGAGCACCAGCCTGCAAACTGAAAAGTCACCAGTTCAGTTCCCAGTCAGGGCACATGCCTAGGCTGCAAGCTGTATCCTCAGTTTGGGATGTATGTGAGGCAATTGATTGATGTTTTTCTCCCTCTTTCTCCTTCCCTTTCCCTGCCTAAAAAATAAATAAAATTAATAAAATTAAAAAAAATTTTAAAAGCCTGAGTAAGTAAATAGGACTCTGTCCTGAACACAGCAGGAATCTGTTCTGATCCTCAATTTCTGATTCTAATCTCAGAGGTATAGAGAGGTGGGTGGCCATTGTTATACCTCCCACTGTTGTTGCAAGCCTGTCCTCCTCCAGCTCAACATCACCAATCATTATGGAAATGCAAATTAAAACTGAAATGAGATACCACATCATATGCATCAGGATCGCTACTATATAAAAAAAAAAACAAAACAGAAAACAAGTAGTGTTGGTGAGGACGTACAGAAATTGGAACCCATTGTTGGTGTGAATATAAAATGGCACAACTGCTATAGAAAACAGTATGAAGGTTCTTCAAGAATTTAAAAATAGAACTGTCATATGATCCAGAAGATTCCATTGCTAGGGATATAGCAAAAGAATGTAAAGCAGAGCCTCAAAGAGCCATTTGTACACTCATGTTCATAGCAGCACTACAATTCACAGTAGCTAAAATGTGGAACAACTCAAATGCCCATCAACAGATAAATGGATAAACGAAATGTAATATGTGCACATAATGGAACATTTTTCAGCCTTATAAAGGAAGGATATCTACTACATGCTACAACATGGATGAACGTTGAAGACATGCTAAATGTAAAAAGAGAAACATGGCCCTGGCTGGTGTAGCTCAGTGGACTGAGCATGGGCTGTGAACCAGAGTGTAGCAGGTTCGATTCCCAGTCAGGGCACAAGCCTGGGTTGCAGGCCATGGCCCCTAGCAACCGCACACTGATGTTTCTCTCCCTCTCCCTCTCTCTCTCTCTCTCTCCCCCTCCCTTCCCTCTCTAAAAATGGATGAATAAAATCTTAAAAAAAGAGAGAGAGAGAGAGAAACACTGTTTATGAAGTGCTTAGTCAAAATCTTTGAGACAGAAAGTAGACTGGTGCTTGCTGTGGGTTGGGGGGAAGGGATAATGGGAAGTAATTACTTAAGGAATATAGAGTTTGTTTGTACAATGAAAAGATTATGTAGATGGACAGTGGTAATGGCTGCACAATATTATGAAAGTTTTTAATACCACTAAACTGCACATTTAAAAGTGCATAATTGCTTGCAAAATTGTATATTATATGTATTTTACCACAATAAAGAAAAGTTAGATATGTTCACTGCAGCATTATTTACAATACCCAAGATCTGGAAGCAGCCCAAGTGCCCATTAGTAGATGAGTGGACAAAAAAACTGTGGTACATTTTATACAATAGAATACTACACAGCTGTAAAAAAAAGAAGGAAATCTTATCTTTTGCAAGAGCATAGGTAGACCAGGAGAGTATTATGCTAAGTGAAATAAGCCACTCAGAGAAAGACAAATACCATACAATTTCACTTATATGTGGAAATCTAATACACAAAAGAACTGGGGAGAAAAGGGAACCCTAGTACATTGTTGGTGGGAATGCAGACTGGTGCAAGCACTCTGGAAAACAGTATGGAATTTCCTCAGAAAACTAAAACGGAACTGCCTTTTGACCCAGCGATTCCACTGCTGGGACTATGCCCTGAGAATCCTGAAACACCAATTGAAAAGAACCTATGTATCCCAATGTTCATAGCAGCACAATTTACAATAGCTGCGTATGAGGAAACAGCCTAAGAGCCCATCAGTAAATGAATGGATCCAAAAACTGGTACATGTACAGAATGGAATACTATGTAGCAGAAAGAAAAATGGGGCTCTTATACTTCTGGACAGCTTAGATGGCTCTGGAGAGCATCATCCTAAGTGAAATAAGCAAGGCAGTGAAAGTGAAATATCATATGATCTCACCTGTAAGTGGAACCTATTCAACAAAACAAAAAGGCAGGCAAAATAGAACCAGAGACATTGAAATAAAGAAGAAACTGACAGTCACCACAAGGGAGGTGGGAGGGCATAATGGGGGGAAAAGGAGGAGGGTTGTCAGGAACATGTATGGAGGATGCAGATACAAAGCCAAAGCAGGGTGGGATCTAGTGTCACAGGTGGGGATGGCTAGGATGGGGGGGCGGGATGGAAACAACTGTAGGTGAACAACAATAAAAAAAGTACAAAAAATATTAAAAAATAAATAAAAATAAAAAGGCAACTGAAACAGGTTAACTACTGCCAGCCAAGATGGAAGCATAGGTAGATACATTTTGCCCCCTCGTACAACCAAAAGAAGAACAACAAATTTAAAAACAAAAAATAACCAGACCTGCCAAAAAATCAAACTGTATGTAAGTCCAACAACCAAAGAGTTAAAGAAACATTCATTCAGACTGGTAGGTGGGGTGAGTATAGGCAGCCAGGGCAGAGAGTATGCGCTGAAAGTTAGCACCTAGAGGGCCGGGTGGATGAGGTGGCAGCTGGCAGACTGGGAGATGACACATTTGCATGCAGATAAACCAGGAGAAACAACTCAGGAGCAAGACAGACTGCACAACACAGGGTTCCTGCATAGGGAAATAAAGCCTCAAAACTTCTGGCTGTAAAAACTACCCTTTGGGACAGCATGGATGGATCTAAAGAGCATTATGCTAAGTGAAATAAGCCAGGCAGTGAAAGACAAATACCATATGATCTCACCTATAAGTGGAACCTAATCAACAAAACAAACAAGCAGGCAAAATATAACCAGAGACATTGAAATAAAGAACAAACTGACAGTGACCAAAGGGGAGGTGGGAGGGGATAATGGGGGGAAAGGGGGAAGGGTTTTCAGAAACATGAATAAAGGACACACAAACAAAACCAAAGGGTAGTAGGATCAAGGGAAGGAAGTAGAGATCGCTGGGGTGGGGAGCAGTGGTGGGGAAAATGGAGACAACCATACTTGAACAACAATAAAAAATGTAGGAAAAAAAAACCTGGGAGGTTGTGGTGGCAGGAGAAACTCCCAGACTCACAGGACAGTTTGTTGGAGAGACCTACAGGATCCTAGAATGTACACAAATCAAACCACCTGGGAATCAGCACCAGAAGGGCCCAATTTGCTTGTGAGTAGTGGGGGAAGTGACTGAGAGCTGAGCAAGCCACACTGTTTACTCTTAGACCCCTCCCCCACATACAACTCCACAACACAATGATGTGGGTTGTCTCACCGCAGCAAATACCTAAGATTCAAGGCTCCATCCTTCTATCTAAGAGTGTGCCAAGACAATAAAAATATGGCCCAAATGAAAGAACAGATCAAAGCTCCAAAAACAGAACTAAAGTGATGAAGAGATAGCCAACCTATCAGATGCAGAGTTCAAAACACTGGTAGTCAGGATGCTAACAGAATTAGTTGAGTATGGTTGCAAAATAGAGGAAAAAGTGAAGTCTATACAAATTGAAATTAAGAAAAAATAGACAGGAAACCAACAATTAAGGGAAGGAAACCAGGACTCAAATCAATGGTTTGGAACAAACGGAAGAAATAAACATTCCTCCAGAACAGAATGAAGAAACAAGAATTCAAAAAAATGAGCAGAGGCTTAGGAACCTCCGGGACAACTTTAAATATTCCGACAACTGAATCATAGGGGTGCAAGAAGGAGAAAAGGAAGAGCAAAAAAAGGAAAATTTACTTTAAAAAATAATGAAGAAAGGGGGCAGCAACATAAAATGGAGTAAAAACAGTCTCTTCAACAAATGGTGTTGGGAAAACTGGACAGCTACGTGAAAAAAAATGAAACTTGAGCACCAACTTACACCATACGCAAAAATAAATTCAAGGTGGATAAAAGACTTAAATATACGCCATGCCACCATTAAAGTCCTAGAGGAAAATATAGGCAGGAAAATCTCAGATATCTCACGCAGCAACATTTTTACTGATACGTCCCCCAGAACAAGGGACATAAAGGAAAGAATAAACAAATGGGACCTCATCAAAATAAAAAGCTTCTGCACAGCTAAAGAAAACAGTATCAAGGTAAAAAGAGAACCAACTGTGTGAGAAAACATATTTGCCAATGATACCTCAGACAAGGGTTTAATCTCCAAAATATATATAAAGAACTTACATGATTCCACTCTAAGAAGACAAGCAACCCAATTAAAAAATGGACAAAGGACCTGAACAGACACTTCTCCAAGGAGGACACACAGAAAATCCAAAGACACATGAAATGATGTTCAATATCGCTAGCTATCAGAGAGATGCCAATTAAAACCACAATGAGATACCACTTTACACCAGTCAGAATGGCCATCATAAACAAAGCAACAAACAGTAAGTGTTGGAGAGGTTGTGGAGAAAAGGGGACCCTAGTGCACTGTTGGTGGGATTGCACACTGGTACAACCACTGTGGAAAACATATGAAATTTTCTCAGAAAACTAAAAATGGATCTGCCTTTTGACCCAGCAATTCCTACTGCTGGGATTACATCCTAAGAACCCTGAAACATCGATCCAAAAGAACCTATGCACCCCAATGTTCATAGCAGCACAATTTACAATAGCCAAGTGTTGGAAGCAACCTAGATGCCCATCAGTAAATGAATGGATCAAAAAACTATGGTACATTTACACAACGGAATTCTATGCAGCAGAAAGAAAGAAGGAGCTCCTACCCTTTGCAACAGCTTGGATGGAGCTGGAAAGCATTATGCTAAGCGAAACAAGCCAGGCAGTGAAAGACAAATACCACATGATATCACCTTTAACAGGAACCTAAACAACAAAACAAAGAAACAAGCAAAATATAACCAAAGACACTGAAATAGGGAACAGACTGACAGTGACCACAGGGGAGAGAAGAGGGAATTTCAGGGGACATTGGGAAGGGTTCAGAAGAACAATCTTAAAGGCCACATGGACAAAAACTAGGGGGAGGGTGGTAATGGGAGGGAAGTGGGGAGGGTTGGGTGGGTGGGCTGGAATGGGAGTAAAAGAGAGAAAACTGTACTTGAACAATGATTAAAATAAAATTAAAAAAAAACTATGGTACATTTACACAATGGAATTCTATGCAGCAGAAAGAAAGAAGGAGCTCCTACCCTTTGCAACAGCATGGATGCAACTGGAAAGCATTATGCTAAGTGAAATAAGCCAGGCAGTGAAAGACAAATACCATATGATCTCACCTTTAACAGGAACCTAAACAACAAAACAAAGAAACAAGCAAAATACAACCAAAGACACTGAAATAGAGAACAGACTGACAAAGTACAGAGGAAAGAGGAGAGGGAATTTCAGGGGGATTTCAGGGGAAAAGGGTAAGGGTTTACAGGAACAAGTATAAAGGACACATGGATAAAAACTAGAGGCAGGTGGAAATGGGAGGGAGGAGGGGAGTGCTGGGTGGGTGGGTTGCAATGGGAGTAAAAGATAGAAAATTGTACTGTAACAACAATTAAAATAAAATTTTAAAAATATATAAATAAATAAATAATAAATAATAAATAATAAATAATGAAGGAGAATTTCTCTAATCTAGCAAAGCAAATAGACTTCCAGGAAGTCCAGGAAGCTCAGAGAGTACCAAGGAAGTTGGACCCAAGGAAGCACACACCAAGGCACATCATAATTACATTACACAAGATGAAAGATAAGCAGAGATTCTTAAAAGCAGTAAGAGAAAAGGAGACAGTTACCTACAAAGGAGTTCCCATAAGACAATCAGCTGATTTCTCAAAAGAAACCTTACAGGCAAGAAGGGGCTGGAAAGAAGTATTTGAAGTTATGAAAGGCAAGGACCTACATCCAAGATTACTCTAGCCAGCAAAGCTTCCATTTAGAATTGTAGAGCAGATAAAGTGCTTCCCAGATAAGGTCAAGTTAAAAGAGTTCATCATCACCAAGCCCTTATTATATGAAATGTTAAAGGGACTTAAGAAAAAGAAGAAGATCAAAACTATGAACAGTAAAATTACAACAAACTCACAGCTATCAACAACCGAACCTAAAAAAAACAAAAACAAACTAAGCAAATAACTAGAACAAGAACAGATTCACAGAAATAGAGATCACATGGAGGGTTATCAGCAGGGAGGGGTAGAAGGGAGAATGGGAGGAAAGGTACAGAGAATAAGAAGCATAAATGATAGGTGCAAAATAGACAGGGGGAGGTTAAGAATGGTATAGGAAATGGAAAAGTCAAAGAACTATATGTATGAACCATGGATATGAACTGGGGCATGGTGGGGGAATGATAAAGAAAGTGGGGTGCAGGGAGGGGGTATAAAGGGAAGAGAAAAAATGGGACAACTGTAATAACATAATCAATAAAATATACTTAAAAAAAAAAAAGAAAAAACACAAGGAGGCTGCCGAAATGAGGAGGCAAACAAACATGGACCGAATGAAAGAACAGATCAAAACTCCAGAAAAAGAGCTAGATGAAATGGAGGTAAGCAATCTATCAGATGGAGAGTTCAAAACACTGGTTGTGAGGATGCTCAAGGAGCTTAGTGAGGACCTCAGCAGCATAAAAAAATACCCTGTGAGAAATGAAGGATACACTAATTAAAATAAAGAACAACTTACAGGGAAACAACAGTAGAATAGATGAAGCTGAAAATCAAATCAGTGTTTTGGAACATAAAGAAGCAAAAAACCATGCCAAACAATAAGTAGAAAAAAGAATCCAAAAAAATGAGGATAGTATAAAGTCTCTGGGATAATTTTAAGAAATCCAACATTTGCCTCATAGAGATGCCTTATGGAGAAGAGAAAGAGCAAGAAATTTGAAATCTATCTGAAAAAAATAGAAAACAGTGAAAGAATATTTCCCTAATAGGGGGAAGGAAATAGACATTCGAGTTCAGGAAGTGCAGAGAGTGCCAATATTGCTGGTGGGAGCGGGGAACAGGGCATGAGGGAATAAAGGAGAGAAAAAAATGGGACTACAGTAATAGCATAATCAATAAAGTATACCAAAAACAGGATAACAATAACCAAAAAATAAAAATAAATAAACAAACAAGTAGAATGTATGGTTTGACAATGCAAAAAGTGCTATGAAGAAAAACAAAGCATGGAAGCACAATAATAAATACAGTTTAAAATAATGTATTCAGCAGAATTCCTCAGTGAAACTATCTTTGAGGGAAAAGCCAGAAAATATGAAGAACAAGGAATGATATCTCACTGTTTGCAATAACATGAATGGACCTAGAGGGCATTTGGCCATGTGAAATAAGCCAGACTGAGAAAGGCAAATACCATGTGATCTTTTTTATATGTGGTATCTAAAAATATATACACACATTTAAAAAAAAACACTAAGCTCATATATACAGAAAACAGATTCATGGTTGCCAGAGGTGGGAACTGAGGGTAGGAGAAATGAGGGAACTTTAATTTTTTTGTTTAAATAAACTGAATAAAAATAAATAAAATTTTAAAGGATTGATATGTTATCTAAAGAACCTCACCTTAGATATGACAACACAAAGACGTTGAAAGTAAAAGCATGGAAAAATATTCTAGCCACAGAGTAACCAAAATAGAGCCATGGTGGCTACATTTAATGCCAGACAAAATAGACTTTAAACCAAAAAAGATACAAGAGACAAAGACAGGTATACATTTACAAAAACTTTGATACACTAAGAAAACATAAAAATTATAAAAATACAGGGTCCAGCACAAATAATGTACCTTTTCATTACAAAATCTTTCATTACAAAATCATAAGCATGTAATTCTATAACATAATGATATTGCACTCACACATCATATGACATTTTAGGTGAAATTTTCAAATTAAAACTATAAATTAGTACACCCAAATTACTACCCTACCAACCACACTCAAGTAGGCATTACTTATGCCAGACCCTGTATACTCACCTAACCAAAGAGTCTCAGCATATATGTAGGAAAAACTGACAGAATTGAAAGAAGAAATAGAGAGATGTACAATAATAGCTACACTTCAACACCCTATTTTCAATAGTGGATAGAACAACCAGACAGAGAAATCAGTAAGGAAATATGGACCTGAATACTATAAACTAGTATTCACTAGTATAACAAACATCTACACAACACTGCTCCCAATAAGAACAGCACACACATTCTTTTCAAGTGAACATGAACATTCTCTAGGAGACAACATATGTTAGGCCACAAAATAAGTCTCAGTAAATTTCAAATGACTGATATCATACAAAGTATCTTTTCCAATCACAATGGAATCAAACTAATGTAAGAAACTGAAAAATTCACAAAAATATTGAAATTATTCAAAACACTCCTAAATAACCAACCAAGAGGTGAGAGAAAATATTACAAAGAAAAAATCACATTTGCTATAGCCACAAAAAAATAAAGTACCTAGGAATAAATTTAACCGAAGAGGTAAAAGACCTATACTCAGAAAACTACAGAGCTACAGAAAGATATTGAAGAAGATACAAATAAATGGAAGCATATACCCTATTCATGGATTGGAATAATTAACATCATTAAAATGTCCATACTACCCAAAACAATCCATAGATTCAACACAATCCCTGTTACAATACCAATGACATAGTTCACTGATCTAAAACAAATACTCCAAAAATGTATATAGAACCAAAAAAGACTCTAAATAGCCATAGCAATCTTGAGAAAGAAGAATAAAGTTGGGGGGATCACAATACCTGATATAAAACTATACTACAAGGCCACTATAATCAAAACAGTCTGGTACTGGCATGAGAGCACATCCATAGATCAATGGAACAGAACAGGGAGCCCAGAAATAAACCCATGACTCTATGGTGAATTAATATTTGACAAAAGGGGCACAAGCATACAATGTAGTAAAAATAGTCTCTTCAATAAACAGTGTTGAGAGAACTGAACTGGTACATGCAAAAAAAGGGAACTAGACCACCAACTTACACCATACGTCAGAATAAACTCAAAATGGATAAAAGACAAATATAAGTTATGATACATAAAAATGCTAGCCTTTCCAGCTAGTGCCAAGCCATGGGCATCTCTCAAGACAACTGGCACAAGCTCCACAAGACTAGGGGCAAGAGGAAGCCCTGCCACAAGAAGTGAAAATATCAGCTGGAGCACCCTGCTGCCAACATTAAGATTGGCCCCCAACACATATACACAGTTTGTGTGCAAGGAGGCAACAAGAAGTACCGAGCCATGAGGCTAGATGTGGGCAACTTCTCCTGGGGCTCAGAGTGTTGTACGTGCAAAACAAGAATTATTGATATTGTCAACAATAAACTGGTCCATACCAAGACCCTGGTAAAGAACTGCATCATGCTCACTGACAGCACATTATACCAACAGCGGCACGAATCCCACTATACACTGCCCCTGGGCTGCAAGAAGGGGGCCAAATTGACTCCTGAGGGAGAAGAGATTTTAAACAAAAAATGATCAAAGAAAATTTGGAATAAATATGATGAAAGGAAAAAGAATGCTAAAATCAGCAGCCTTCTGAAGGAGCAGTTCCAGCAGGGCAAGCTTCTTGCATCCATTGCTTCAAGACCAGGCTAGTATGACTGGGCAGACGGCTATGTGCTAGCAGGCAAGGAGCTGGAGTTCTTTCTATCTGAGAAAAATTAAGGCCCAGAAAGGCAAATAAATCTTCCTCCCTCCTTTCTTTAAAGCTCACTTTAAAAGAAAAACAAAAGGCTCGTGTAATAAAGGTGTTCATTCTCAGATTTTAAAAAAAGTGCTAGCAGAAAATAGAGGCAATAAAATTGCATATATCCCATGTAGCAATATTTTTGCTAATATATCTCCTAGGGCAAGGGAAACAAAGGAAAAAATAAACAAATGGGACTATATCAAATTAAAGAGCTTCTACAAAGAAACCATCATCAAAATGAAAAGAGAACTGACGATGTGGTAGAACATACTTGCCAATGATATGTCAGACAAGGGTTTAATCTCCAAAATATATAAGAACTCATACAACTCAATGCCTGGAAGACAAACAACCCAATTAAGAAATGGGCAAAGGACCTGAACAGACGCTTCTCCAAGGAGGACACACAGATGGCCCATAGACGTATGATAAGATGCTCAACATCACTAACCATCAGAGAGATGCAAATTAAAACCACAGTGAGATACTACTTCACACCTGTCAGAATGGCTATCATTAATAAATCAACAAACAACAAGCACTGGTGAGGATATGGAGAAAAGGGAACCCTAGTGCACTGTTAGTGGGAATGCAGGCTTTTACAGTCACTGTGAAAAACAGTATGGAATCTTCACAAAAAATAAAAATGGAACTACCTTTTCACCTAGCAATTCCACTGCTGGGAATATACCCTAAGGAACTGAAACACCAACTCCAAAGAACTTATGTACCCCTATGTTGATAGCAGCATTATTTACAATAACCAAATGCTGGAAACAACGTAAGTGCCCATCAGTAGATGAATGGATTAAAAAACAGTGGTCCAGGGACTTCTGGTCAAGATGGCAGCTTAGGCAGAAATGGCTCACCTCTTCATACAACCACATCAAAATGACAACCAAAATGACAAAACATAGAATCAGAATCATCACATATCAAGGTGAATGGAAGTCTGATAACTACAGAATTAAAGAAACCACATCCATCCAGGCTGGTCCCACACCCACCTGTGGTAGATAAAAATTCAGGAGGGATAACTCAGGAGTAAAGAGTCCTAGTCCCACACTAAGACACCTGGCCCAGGATTCCAGTGCCAAGAAGATAAGCCCCCAAAATATCTGGCTGAAAAAAAAAAACCACTGGGGATTGAGTCTGGAAGAAACTTCTGGAGCCTCAAGCAGTTCCTCTTAAAGAAACCACACACAGACTCGCCTTTTCAGGCTCACTCCCTCTGAGCTCTAGCACCAGAGTAGCTCTTGAAAGGCACCACTAGCACATGGAAAAACTGAAAGTCTAGCATCAAGGACAGTAGAAGCCATTGTCCCTTTTCTAAACCCTCCCCACACAGAGCTGGCAAGTTGATGCCGTATCTGACTCCATCAACCTGGCTAACATTGCTCCAATGACTAACAATTACCTTGGAGATGCCCAGAGACTCCACCCCACCTAACTTGCAGACCCACCAAAGTTGCTTTTTCCATAGGAATGGCTGGTCTTGGCTCATGCTTCACATTTTCCTAAATCCTATCAAACAAGCAGCAGCTGGCCTCATTGAGCCCCAGGCCCAGCACAAGCAGCCCTCAGTCTAGATTCACAGCTTGGCTTTGCTTGGGAATCTACAATCCCAACACAAGCAGCAGACATCTCAGACTGCTCTATACTCATGCAGGGTGGCCATGGGTAGAACACAGGTTGGGGATGATCTTGGTCTGCCACACCTGGGAAATCCCAGGCACCGCACACACAGTGGACAATATCACCCTGCCCCTGTACAGCTGATCCTCAACAATGGGTATGGACACGAAAAATGGTGGCACAATTGCCTGAGGGAGTGATGGGTGATGGATGCAGGAGGACAAAGTGGGGAAAATCAGGGCAAATGTAATAGCATAATCAATAATACATAGTTTTAAAATATTGTGGTACACTTACACAGTGGAATATTACACAGCTGAAAGAGAGAAGAAACTCCTACCTTTTGTGACAGCATGGATGAAACTGGAGAATATTATTCTAAGTGAAATAAGCCAGTCAGTGAAAGACAAATACCATGTGTTCTCACCTAGAAGAGGAATCTAATGAACAAAATAAACTAATGAGCAAAATAGAACCAGAGACATGGAAACATGGAACAGACTGACAGCGGCCAGAAGGGAGGTAGGAGGGGTATAATGGTGGAAAGAAGGGGAAGGGACTAGTCAAAGAACATGTATGAATGACTCATGGATATGGGCAATGGTGTGGGAGCAGGGGGCAGGCTGGACAGAGAAAAGCAAAGTGGGAAAAATTGTGACAACTGTAATAGAATAATAACTTTTAAAAAAATACTTTGAGATCAATGTTTTGGTAACATACCAAAACTGAAGGAATGCAGTGAAAGCACAACTAAGAGGAAAATTTACAGCTCTAAATGCAAGTATTAAAAGAAAGATCTTGAATTATCTAACTTTCCACCTCAAGAAACTAGAACAAGTAAAATAAAGCAAACAAAAATAAATAAAAGTAAAAGTGGAAGTATGTGAAACAGAATATAAAGACAAGAGAAAAAACTAAAACCAAAAATTGGCCCTCGCTGGTGTGGCTCAGTGGACTGAGTGTCGGCCTGTGAAGCACAAGGTTGCCAGTTTGATTCCCAGACAGGGCACATGCCTGGGTTGCAGGCCAGGTCCCCAGTTGGGGACAAGTGAGAGGCAACCACACACTGATGTTTCTCTCCCTCTTTTTCTCCCTCCCTCCTCCTTTCTAAAAATAAATAAATAAATAAATAATGTTTAAAGACAAACAAAAATTGGTTCTTTGAAAAGACCATAAAAATTTACAAACCTTTAAATAGACTGACAAGAAAAAAAATCGTATTACTAAAATAAGAAATGAAAGGAGACATAACTACAGAAATAAAAATTAGAAGAAAATAACCAACAAATGTATGGCAACAAATAAGGTAACTTAGATGAAATTAACTAATTAACTATAAAAACACAAACTACTAAAACAGAATCAAGAAGAAATTGAAAATCTGATAAACCTATAACAAATAAAGACATTGAATCAGCAATCAAAAAGAAATAAAAACTACCTACAAAAACAAGTAAGGGCCCAGACTGCTTCATTGATGAGTTTTGTTAAACATTTATTAAACAAAAATTAATGTCGATCTTTGACAAGTTCTTCACAAAACACTGAAGAGGCAGCAATACTTCCAACTTCTTCCATGAGGCCATAATTATGATACCAAAACCAGCCAAAGGTATCTCAAGACTCAATAAAACAGGGGGGTAAATTCACAGTAGCAAAAAAATTATGGAAGAAAAGAAAGATATCACAACAACAGATATATTTGGCCCTGACTGGTGTGGTTCAGCAGGTTGAGTGTCATCCTGCAGATCACCATTTTGATTCCTTGTCAGGGTACATGCTTGGGTTATGAGTCAGGTCCCCATTTGGGGACATGTTTGGGGGGTATGCAAAAGATGGCTGATCTATGTTTCTCACATCAATGTTTCTCTCTTCTTTCTCCCTCCCTTCCCCTCTAAAAATAAAGTATTTTTTTCTTTTAAAATCTTTTTTAAAAAGAAATGTTATTAATATAGATTTGAAAGTATTCAATAAAATACGAGCAAACAAAATCCAGCAACTTACTAAAATTATACACCATGACCAAGAGCGATTTATCACAGAAATACATAGTGAGTTCAATATCCAAAAATCAATTAATGTAATACAGAATAAAATTCAAAAAGGCAAAAACCACATGATTATCTTATACATGCAGCAACAGCCTTTGACAAAATTAAACACCCTTTCATGATAAAAAGAAAACAACTTAACAAACAAAAAGAAAAGGTAACTTCCTCAACCTGAGAAAGGGCATCTACTAACATCACACTTAATGGTGAAAGAATGAATGCTTTCTCCCCAAGTTCAGGGACAAGACAAGGGCATCCATTCTCATGCTCTTATTTAACATTATACTGCATGTTCTAGCCAGGGCAATTAAGCAAAAATAAATAAAGGGCACTCAGATTAGAAAGGAACAAATAGAACTATCTATATTTGCAGAAGACATGATCATGTATGGTATATAGGGAAAAAAAACTAAGGAATTTGCACAGGAAAAAATTTAGAGCTAATAAACAAGTTCAGCAAGGTTATAAGATCAATACACAAAAATAAATTGTGTTCCTACACTTGCAAAGAACCCAAAAAGGAAGTTAACAAAACAATTCCAGGACCTTAGATCAAGATGAAGACGTAGGTAAACACAGCTCACCTCCTCGCACAACCACAACAAAATTACAACTAAACTAGAACAACCACCACTCGAAACCAACAGAAATCATGTTGGATGGTAAGTCCAACAACTAGAGAATTAAAGAAACTACCACAACATCCATCCAGACTGGTACGGGGAGCACAGACATGGATGGGGCAGGCCCTACATCCATGTGTGGTGAATAAAAATTCAGGAGGGATATCTAGGGAATGATGAGACCCAGCCACACACCAGGCTCCCCTATCCCAGGATCCAAATGCCAGGAAGGTAAGTCCCCATAACTTCTGGCTGCAAAAACTAGTGGGGATTGAGTCAGTGGAAGAAATTGTTGGAGTCCAAAAAGGTTCCCTTTAAAGAACCCACACACAGACTTACGCAGACTCACTCCCTCTGATCTCCAGCACCACAGTAGCAGCTTGAAAGACACCAGTGGCATATGGGGAGAAAATGAATTGTCTGGCATCATGGCAGAGCTGAGGGGCAGCTTCTTCCCAGACAGAAAGAAGGGCAGAGGCCATTGTCCCTTTTCTGAACCCTCCTGGCTAAAGCCACAGAACAGGCCGACGGGTAACTGGGTGCCTTACTGGAGACTCCATCAACCTGGCTAACA
Source organism: Phyllostomus hastatus (assembly GCF_019186645.2). Classification (NCBI taxonomy): domain Eukaryota; kingdom Metazoa; phylum Chordata; class Mammalia; order Chiroptera; family Phyllostomidae; genus Phyllostomus; species Phyllostomus hastatus. The sequence goes on along the minus strand of NW_025334009.1, from coordinate 32,566,226 downwards.
CTGTAGCCCTCCTGTGGAGATCCTCTAAGCCTTTATCTCACCCAATGAATTTTCCATATGAATGGCTTATCGTGGTTCATGCTTCACAACTTCCTAACTCCTCTCAAACAAGCAATAGTCGGACTGAATGTCTCCAGTCCCTGTGCCTATTGCTAAGTGGTCCAAGACCCAGCACTAGCAGCAGTCAGTTTAGGTTCACAGCTTGGCTTCACCTGGGAATCTCCAAGCCTAGTATAAATAGCAGTCATCTGCAGATTACTTTATAGCTCTTATAGGGTGGCCTGGGGCAGGACACAGGTAGGGGTTGACCTAGACTGCACCACATAGGAAACCCCACAGCCTGCACACCAGTGGACAGCTACAGACCATGTCAGAGCAATACTACCCTGTGCCTGCATAGCTGATCCTCATGGAGAGCAGAGGTTGATGGTCAGTGGTCACAGCTGGTCCTTGTAGCTGACTGGCCTGTGCAAATCCCTCCCATTGACCTACCAACACCAATCAAGGCTCAACTACAAGAGGAAGGTGGAGCTCAGTCCACAATGAGAACACACCTTGAGTACCCTGCTTCGGTGATAGGGAAGGCTGTGCCACTGGACCCCACAGGACACTTACTACATTAAGCCATGCTACCAAGACATGGAGTCAAAGCAGCTCTGCTTAATACATAGAAACAAACAAAGGGAGACCACCAAAACAACAACACAAAGAAACACGGCCCAAATGAAAGAACAGACCAAAACTCCAAAAAAAGAGCAAAGGAAATGGAGATAAGCAATCCATCAGATGCAGAGTTTAAAACAATGGTTATAAGGATGCTTATAAGGATGCTCAAGGAAATTACTAAGGACCTCAATAGCATAAAACAGGTCCAGTCAGAAACTAAGGCTTCACTAATTGAAATAAAGAACAATTTACAGGGCAGCAGCAGTAAAGTGGATGAAGGTGAGAACCAAATCAATGATTTGGAACATAAGGAAGCACAAAACAGCCATGCAGAACAAGGAGGGAAAAAACCCAAAGAAATGATGATAGTGTAAGGAGTTTAGGACAACTCAATGATTCCAACATTTGCATCATAGGAGTGCCAGAAAGAGAAGAGAAACAGCAAGAAATTGGAAATCTATTTGAAAAAATAATGAAAGAAAACTTCCCTAATTTGGTAAAGGAAATAGACATACAAATCCAGGAAGCACAGAGAGTTCTCAACAAGATGGATGCAAAGAGGCCCAATCCAAGACACATTATAATTAAAATGCCAAAGTTTAATGATAAAGAGAAATCGTAAAAGCAACAAGAGAAAAGCAGGTAGTTACCTACAGGGAAGTTCCCATATGACTGTCAGCAGATTTCTCAAAAGAAACTTTGCAGGCTAGAAGGGATTGGCAAGAAATATTCAAAGTCATGAAAAGCAGGGACCTACAGCCAAGATTCCTTTACCCAGCAAAGCTATCATTTAGAATTGAAGGACAGATAAAAATCTTTCCAGACAACAAAAAACTAAAGGAGTTCATCATCACCAACCACTATTATATGAAATGTTAAAGGGACTTACTTTAAAAAATGAAGATCAAAGCTATGAACAAAAAAATGGTAATAAATATGTATATATCAACAGTTGAATCTAAAAAGCAAACTAAGGCAACAAGAAGAACAGAGACAGAATCACGGATGCAGACAGCATTTTGATGGTTGCTAGATAGAAAGGGGATGTGTGGAGGAATGGGTGAAGAGGTGAGGGGTTTAAAAAGTACAAGCAGGTAGTTACAGAATAGCCATGGGATGTAAAGCATAGTATAGGAAATGGAGTAGCCCAAAAACTTATTCGTATAACCCATGGACACAAAAAATGGTGAGGGGATTGCCTGAGGGAGTGATGGGTGCTGGATGGAGGGGGACAAACAGGGAAAAATCAGGGCAACTGTAATAGCATAATCAACAAAATATAATTTAAAAAGAAACAAAACAATTCCATTCACAATAGTATCAAAAATAGTAAAATACTTAAGTATAAATAACAAAAAAGTATAATACATACATATTAAAAATTAGAAAATATTGTTGACATAAATTAAAGACCTAAATAAATGGCAAAACATTCCAACTACATGGAGTAGAGAACTCAAAATATTAAATATAAACTTTTACCAAATTGATGTACAGACTTAATATAGTTCCTACAAAATCTCAGCAGCCATTTTTGTATAGTTTTGTATAGTAAAATTTTATATGGAAATGTAAAGGACTCAGAATAATCAAAACAATTTTTAAAAAGAACAACAATATTGGAAGAGTTTGCACAACTTTAAAACTACTAGAAAGCTACAGTAATCTACACCGGATGGTTGTGAGGTAAGGATAAGAATATAAATCAAAGGAAAAGACTTGAGCCTCGAAATAAACCCTTACATTTATGGTCTACAGATTTTCCAACATGCCAAAATAATTCAATAAGGAAGAATAGTCATGTCAATAAACGGTACTGAGGCAAATATGAATTTACACTCTGACCTCATACCATATGCAAAAATTATCTCCAAAATAGATTAATAGATTATAAGGGACCCAAACCTAGAAAACACTATGAAAAAAAATTTACACAAAACCTTCATGACTTTGTATTGGGCACTATTCTTACATATAACAATAAAAGCATGATCCACAAAAGAAAATAGCTGGTAAATTGAACTTCAAAATTTAAAACATTTTGAACTTTGCTCTGGCTGGTGTGGCTCTGTTGCTGGGAGCTTCATCCCATAAACCAAAAGGTAGTAAGTTCAATTCCCTGTCAAGGCACATACCTGGGTTGCAGGTTTTGTCCCCAAGTTGGGGCACACATGAGAGGCAACTGATTGATGTTTCTCTCTGACATCAATGTTTCTCTCCCTCCCTTCCCTTCTCTCTAAAATCATTAGCATGTTCTCGGGTGAGACTTTAAAAAAAGAAAAACTTTTTATACTCCAAATGCCACCATTAAGAAATAAAAGACAAGCCCTAGAATAGGAGAAAATATTTGCAAATAATGTATCCAGTTAAAGGACTTAAACCCAGAATATATAAAGAACTCTTACAACTCAAAAATCTACTGTATTTTGCCATGTACAGTGTGTCCCCATGTATAATGTACACCCATGTTTTTGGCCCAAACTTTCAGGAAAAAAATTTTTCATTTTAACTTTTTAATGCAATTTTGTATTTATTTATATTTAGAAACAAAACCGATTATCATGTTCCAGGGTACTATTTTGCATACAGATATCATTAATGCTTTCTAGAGTTACACTTTTAATGTATAAACATAAATAAAAGAATTAAAAACATTTACATAGACACAGAATTAGAATTACCCATGTATAATGCATATCCTTATTTTTCCCTCAAAAATTTGGGCAATAAATATGCACACTACACACAATAAAATATGGTAATTATAAAAAGAACAAAAGATCCAAATACACATTTCAGCAAAGCAAATATACAAATGACTAACATGTACCTTAAAACATACTCATCATGATTAATCAGCAGGGAAATGCAAATTAAAACCACAGTGAGGCCTGACTGGTGTGGCTTAATTGGTTTGGGTAACAAAGCAAAAGGTCACTGGTTCGGTTCTCTGGTCAGGGCACATGCCTATGTTGCAGACCAGGTCACCAGTTGGGGGCATGCAAAAGGCAATTATTGATCATTGTTTCTCTCCTTCTCTTTCTCCACTCCTTCCCCTCTCTCTAAAAATAAAAAAATGATATCTTAAAAAAGAAACAGTGCAATATCAGTACACACTCCTAAAATGGCGATAATAAAAAAGACTGACAATGCTAAGTGTTGACAAGGTTGGCAAGAACTTGAAATGCTCAATACATTTCTTATAGTAATGTAAAACAGTACATTTTGGGAAAAAAATGGCAGTTTTTTTTTATTCTCACCTGAGGACATGCTTAGAGAAGGAAAGGGAAGGAGAGAGAGGGAGAGAAACATCAATTGGCTGCCTCCCACATGTGCCCTGACCATGGACCACACCAGCAACCCATGTCACACCAGCCAGAGCTTGGCAGTTTCTTAAAAAATTATATACAAGCTTAAAAGATCCACATTTAAATAAGATATATACTCTTGTGGGGAGGGGTTGAAGAAATGGGTTAAAGAGGTGAAAAGGTTTAAGAAGAACATTGTCAGTTATAAAAAGTCATGGGGCTGTGAAATACAGCATACAAAATATAGTCAATAATATTCTAATAACTATGCATGGTGTTAGATGGGTACTAGACTCAACCGGGGTGATTGCTTTGTGAGGCATATAAATATCTAATCTTTATGTTGTATACATGAAACTAACATAATATTTTATGTCAACTGTAATCGAAAAACAAATTTAAAAAATAAAGATACCCTCCCTGGCTGGCTGGCTAGGTTGGTTGGAGAGTCATCCTGTACATCAAAAGGTTGCAGATTTGATTCCCAGTCAGGGTACATACTTAGGTTGTGGATTTCATTTAAAAACAAAACAAAGATACTCACTCTTCAGTATCTGCCCAAGGGTAATGAAAACATATGTTCATACAAATAGTTATACACAAATATTCACAGTGGCATTTTTGTTTGAACAGTACAACTATTGTATTGTATAAATTTGTAATCACACATATTCTTAAATAAATAATAACAAAGTATACGATTATAATGTAACTGTCCATAGAGAGCTGGTATGTCTCCTTCATAGTAACAGTTACACATTTTCTACCCTGCCAGCCTCCTCATCACAAAGCCCCTTTTTAATTTATAGTTTACAGTATCTGATTCTTGCTTTATTGTTTGTACCATTAACTCGAGTTCATCTTCTTGTCCAGTAACTTATAAAACATTCTTTATTTCACTTTTGCCCCCCGCCTGACCAGCACTAGGTAGGTAATCTGCCTGATGGACCTCTGCCATCCCCTAAAGCAAACATAATCAATCTGCTTTTCGGCCTAGTATAACTTTCTTGTTCCTGCTCCCTAATGCCTATGAAAGCTGGCATTTTGCACAACTCCTTGCAGTTCTTTCTTTTCATTACTGAATTCTACCAAATAGTTATTTGTACTTTTTATCCCCCTTCATCTTTTCTACCCATACCCTAACCCCCACTTCCCTCTGGCAACTATCAATTTGTTCTGTTTTTATATGTCTGTTTTGTTTGCTTGTTCATTTGTTTTGCTTTTTAGACTCCACATATGAGATCACATGGTATTTGTCTTTCTTTATCTGATTTATCCCACTTAGCATAGTAGTAGCGTCTTGGTCCATCCATGTTGTCACATGGCAAAATTTCATTCTTTTCAATACAATATTCCATTGTATGTATGTGTGTATATGTGTATGTGTGTATATATAAATATATATATTTCTCATATCCTTTTTATGATTCATCTATCGATAAACACCTAGGTTGCTTTCAAATCTTGGCTGTTGTAAATAATGCTGCAATAAACACAGGGGTGCATTTATCTTTTTGAATTCGTGTTTTCATTCCCTTCAGACATATTACCAGAAATGGAACTGCTAGGTCATATGGTAGTTCTATTTTTAAGTTTTTGAGGAATCTCCATACTGTTTTCCATAGTGACTACAATAGTTTACCATCCCACCAACAGTGCATGAGGGTTCCCTTTTCTTCACATCATTGCCAACACTCACTATTTGTTGAATTCTTAATAATAGCCATTCTGAAGATGTGAAGTGGTACCTCATTGTGGTTTTGATTTTCACTTCCCACAAAATTATCATATCCATATAACAGAATATCATTCATCAATAAAAAGGAATGAACCACTGACACAGAGTATAATATGACTGAACTTCAACAAACATTATGCGAAGTGAAAAGAGTCAGATGCAGAAACTGTAGCGAGCGAGCTGACAGTGGTTGCCTTTAGTTGGGCAGGCACTGACTGCAAAGAGGCAGGAGGGATCTTTTTGGAAGGAAAGGTTCTGAAACTGGGTTGTGGCAATGGTTACACAACTCTATAAATTTATTAAAAATCATTGAACTGTATTCTTACAACAGATTAATTTTTATGGTATGTACTGGGTTAGCCAAACAATTAGTTTAGTTTTTTCCATAAAATAAAAGATACATTTTTAATTTTCACCAATAACTTTATTGATTTGGATATTTTGAATATGTCAGCTATCTCTTACCTGGTATAACGTTGATTGTTCTCAATTAGTATCTCAATTTGATCACTGTCAACTTCAACTGGTGGACAGGACCACGGAGTATATCGTCCAGTAAGAAATCTCCAGCTCAAAACTTTACAAACTATTTTTTTAAGATTCTATTTATTTATTTTTAGAGAGAGGGGAAGGGAGGAAGAGTGGGAGAGAAACATTGATGTGTGAGAGATACAATGATCTGTTGCCTCTCAAATACCCCAGCTGCAGACTCAGCCTGCAACCCAGGCATGTGCCCAGACTGGGAATTGAACAACTTATCAGTTCACAGGCTGGCACTCAATCCACTGAGCCACACCAACCCGGGCACAAATCACTTTTGACACATTTAATCAGTCACAGCACCTTCCCCATATACTGTACAAATCTTTTTTTTGCATTTCAGTTGCGTTTTTACCTTTCTTGAAATAAGAAAGCATGATATGCCAAAAATGCTGCGCATTTTCTTCCATTTTCAATATTAAAATGGCTTCACAAAAATTCACCAATTTTGATAAGATTTTTTTATATGCACACTGATATGACAGCTGTCACAATACAATCTAACAAAATTGTTTTGAATGAAGTTAAAGACAACTAAGCACTATTAGAGCCATCTTACAGAAAAAGCCAAGCTAACTTTCTGGCCAACCCAATAAATTATATGTCAATAAAGCTGTTTTAAAAAAAATATCAAGGTCATGAAGGACAAAAAAACCCTGAGGAACTGCTCCAGATTAAAGGAGATTAAAGAGATATGCCAATTAGGGGCAGAACTTAATACTGGACTGGATCCTAGTCAGTGAGGGAAAAAATAGCTGTAGTGAGCTTTATTAGGGTCATTTGATGAAATCTGAATAAGGACCATGGATAAGAATAATACTGGTGAATCAATGTTAAGTTTCCTGATTTTTATTATTATACCCTGATTTTACAAGAGTATGTCCTTTCTCAGGAAACATACAATGAAGGTTTTAAGAGATAAAGGAGGCACAATCTCCAGTTTATTCTCATATGTTTCAGAAAAATATAACATGTAAATATGTACATATGGAGAGAGAATGATAGAGCAAATGGGCACAATGTAAATAACTAACGAATCTAGGTCCTGAACATATGGGAATGCTTCATACTATTTTTGTAATTTTTCCGTAATGTTTGGAGTTATATCAAAATAAGGTTACAAAAAATAATAAAAATAACAGTATAGGCGAGAAGAAGTGGGTGGAGGTGTGAATATGACAAGCAGCACTAGCAAGCAATTAATTAAGCAATGTGGATCTTAAAGTTGCTAAAGCCTAATCCCTAGGGGGTGGGGAAGAAACCCCAACTGCCCCAGATGAGTTAAACTAGATGATATTCTAACATGTGGCAGTTTACTGCCACTTCTCCTACGGCCACTCTAGCTTTCCTTCCTTTCTAACACAGGCATGACTTCCAGACTCGGAGCCAAAGTAGGCCTTCCAGGCCTAAACTGTTCTAGCCAAGCCACCCCAAAAACTAATTCTCCCCAGAGGGTTACCCCAGAAGTTCAAGTTTAAAGATTAAAAAGTAGGTTTAAGATCTACAAAGTGGCTTCTCAACTAACACAAGTGCTCCCACAACTAGCAGAATATCTTACACAAAATAAACACACATTTTTCTCACTGATCACAAAGGGCAGTAGCCAAGGATAAAAACTCTCATAAGCCTGCAGGCCAGGGCATGACGAACAGCTGCCCTGATTATAAACAATGTCTGTCTGTCTCCTTCCTTCCTTCTCCTTCTTTCCTCCCCTCCCTGGAAATGCTGATCTGTCCCTTTTCTCAAGTTTCCATCTGGCAGTCTCTCTCTCCCTCTCCCCAATCTCCCTTACTACATCTCTCACAGTTTACTTCCTACTATAAAAATCACATTTATTTCTGTGTTTCTTTTCATTTCTTTCCCTTTAATTTAGTCATGTATACCTGAAATGATATTCACCAAATAGTTCTAAATAGTAGGATTTGGGGGATTTCTTTCTTCTTTGTAGTATAGCTTGAACTTTGTATAATGACCTTTTTATGTTTTAACCAAAAAATAAAAAGCACTGCACTTTTTAAATTCCCAATTCTAGCAAATCGGTTCATTTGAACCTTTTATATTCTCTCACCCTTGCTTTTGAAAAAATATAGATTCTGAATTTTGTTTTCCCCTATGAGTGGCCCTCTACGGGAAAATTAAAAAACCTCCCTACATACTCTCTCTCTTGCTTTTCATACACCCTTCATGCCACTGCTGGTGACACAGAAGAAGCCACAGAACGGACACAATGGTGCAGAGGACAATGAAATATAGAAAAGCTCTGATCAGGACACAGCTGAGAGAACTGAGCCCTGTGTTTTTTTTCCTTTCTATTCTCTATTGACAGGTTTCTCACCAGAAAGATGTCTGCGTAACCAGCCAAAGACTCCACTCCCTCTTGGATCCGTGCTCCCCCAGAGTCATTCAGTCCAATCACTGGAGCCCCCACCATCATGGCCTGGTCCATGATCTGAGACGGTGGAGAAATCTTTTGTGAGACAACTGATCCTGTTATCGACAACAGCATTTACAAAGCACCACAGTGTTTTCTGGACAATGTTCTGAGAGCACTTTTCAAAAACAGAGTAACCCTGGCTTTATTCCCCATGATGACTGGGTAGATTCATAGAAGATAGAGAACCAGATATTTAAAGGGCTAAAGACCCCCAAACATGCAAGAGCCAAAGTACCTCCCCTTGGCAGGGGATAAGACTGCTCATGGCAGCCCTTTCCAGAGCGACAAGCCCAGGCTATAGCCATGTGCCACACAATGACATCTCAGTCAGAGATGGGTCACATACACAACAGTGGTGCCAGGAGATTATAATGAAGCTGAAAAATTCCTATTGCCTAGTGATGTCATCATTTTCTTAATTTGATAGCACAATGCATTATGTGTTTTGTGGTGGTGCTGGTGTAAATAAACCTACTCAGCCGCCAGTCCTATGAAAGTATAGCACGTACGGTACATAACACTTGATAATGAGTGACTATGTCACTGACTTACATATTTACTATACTACACTTATTATTTTAGAGTGTACTCTTATTTTTTAAAGAGTTTGCTGTAAAACAGTATGCTGTGTTATACCAGCAGCAGCTTCATACAAACATCTTGTGTTTACTGCATCTCTTGATTATATCATTTTCTCTTGTTCTTGATTTAATCTCATGTTGTTTTATATAGCAACATGCTATGCAGACTTGTAGCCTCAGGGCAACAGGTCATATCATATAGCACAAGTGGCAAACACAAGGCCTGAAGGCCGAATCTAGCCCTCCACCTTGTTTCATCTGGCCCGACACCTTGTTTCTACCCTGTGGCAGCACCAAGCTCCTTGCCCCTAGTTAAAGAGTAGTTACATTTATATAGCCCTAAAATGACATTCGGCCCTTTGAAGGCAACCATGAGGCTGATGTGGCCCCTGGTGAAAATGAGTTCAACACCCCTGTCATATAGCCTAGGTGTGTAGTAGGCTCTACCACCTAGATTTGCATAAGTACACTCTGATGTTTGCCCAACAATAAAATTGCCAAACAATGCACTTCTCAGAACATACCCCTATTGTTAAGTGGCATGTGACTGTAGTATTTTTGGCAGCCAGTTTTGTTGTCAGTTACTCTTTTAAAAGAACAGATAGTAGACAAAATGGCAAAGAAGTATTTTCATGCAAGTAAATGTGGACCCATCTGTTAACCTGAGGATAGACCCAGGCCTGCTTTTATTTCTGAGATGGATTTTCCTCATGGGTCAATAGTTAACAGCCTAATGAGCAATATTCCTAATGGCCACTGACAGTTTACAAAGTACTTTCACTTCCATTATCTCATTTCACAATCATAACAGAAGCAGTAATAGGGAAAAATTAGAAGGTTTAAAAGTTAAGTGATTGGGTCAACGTCTCAGGAGTAATTAATGACAGGACCGTGTTGAAAATCCAGGTGTTCCACTACACAGGAAAGCCCTGCCTTGCTACTAATAGTCAACTCTACTTTTAACCCCAAAATTCTCCAAATATGACCTCTGCTTTTATTCGTCTCCAGAGCATCTCATCTCTAGTAGTGTTATTAAAATACCATCACATAATCCTTTCACTGCTCTTTATCTTTTAGCACCTAGACTCCCCATCGAGACCATGGGTTCTTTACCTGGGGTCCTCAGAACCCCAAAGCATCTGTGAATAGATTTTAGGGAGTCCATGAACGTGGATGGGAAAAAATTCACATCTTTACCTTTATTAATCCAATCTTTAGTATTTCCTTCAATTATGGACACAGGCAAAAAAAAAAAACCCACATAACTATTAGAAATACCTGTGACTTGTCATTAATAGTAGTCACAGATATTTCTGTGTCACATTAAAGTTGTTGCAAATATCATGAAATATAATTTTCATGCATACCTATTTGAAATTATAGCACTTTAGATCCACTGCCAAGCCCTGTATTTAATGCATTAATAAAGAAGCACATATATTACAAATGTAATTTTTTTAAATATGGTTAATCCTTTGTAGTCCTGCCTATTTTATTTTAAGCATGTAAAAAAACAACAACAACAACAACAAAATGAGAGTCTAGGCATCACCAGCCTGCTGAAGACATCCATAGTAGAAAAAATGTTAAAAACTCCTGTCCTGGACTGAAGGCACCACTTCTTAAGTACCTCTGCCCCACCTGCACATACTCAATTCAGTGTCTTTCACCCCAAACCAACATGCACTATGTAACTGAGGAAAGTACTGGGTACATTGTTTATAAGTATTAAATACTTACTTTGCAGATCTTTTGGGCATGTGCTCCCGACAGACTGCCTCCAAAAACTGTAAAATCCTAAAAAGAAAACAAATCAAGAAAAAAAATATGACTAGCTAGAGATGAAGAGCCAGTAGAAGGAGGAAACAGAAAATTCATAGGCAGCCTGGGCCGGGTAGCTCAATTAATTAGAGCCAAGGTTTCGGGGTCCATCCCAGGTCAGGGCACATACGAGAATCAACCAATGATTGCATAAATAAGTGAATAACAATTGACATTTCTCTCTACCTCTCTTTCTCTCTTTCTCTTCCTCTCTCTGTAAAATCAATCAATATTTTTATAAAGATTTAATTCATAAATCTTTAATTCATAAAGATTTTAAAGTATTTTCAGAAGTTAAAAAAATGTTAAGTCTGATTTTATAAATTATTCCACAGAACAGTGAATATCTTAAAGGAAGTTTATGTATTGTCAAGAGCAAAAGACCTAGTCTTTGCTCTACAAAAATAATTTCTACAAAAATAATTTGTAGCTCAGAAGGAAATGAAAATTTTCATGCAAACTACAAAAATCAGATTGTATGGATGTCAAACAGTCAGGCATTACCATTACTAGGAAACATTTGCTGTTTTGACACAGGAGGTGAAAAGTATATCAAAGCCCTCACTGCTTCCTCTTGCTTGTGGATTTTCATTACCTTCTGATGTGAAGGGATTGTTGTAAAAATTACCTCCTTCCTAAACACCCCTACCCCTGCCAAAGAAAGTGGGGAATTAAAAACAGATTCAGCACATGAGGGCAAAACAAGGGAGAGGAAACAACAGAAGAGAAACTGAACAAATTGGAGGAGAACTGAAAGTACAAGAGTATCTGACTTGAAGCAAATAGAAACTTATACACCTGCAGAGTGAGTAAACACAAGGAAAGGATAATCCAGGAACCCTGGAAAGTGAAGGGGGCGGGGGAGAAAAACAAATTAATAGAAAGTCTGTGTTAGGAGCAGTTAAATCCCACTGGGCCTCTCCTTCACTTTGAGAGGAGAAAGGTTTATTCTCTAAAGAAACTTAACCAGAGGGACTCTGGTCTCACAATCACCAGCAGCCAACAAAGGCAAAAATGAAGCTGAAGACAAGTGAAATTAGGAGCCTGTACACTAAATGATGAACCTACAATGGCCCCTTCTTTTCCCTTACTCCTCTCCCCACAAAACACACCTACAGCCAATTATCAGGCCAAAGACTGAGGCTGTTTTTCTGAAAAACAAACAAACAAACAAACAAACAAAAAACAGAAGCTCCCCAGGAAAGAGGCCTACCGATATTAACATTTTGGAGATCATTACTAAAAAGCTGGCTTGTCACTCTCCACCCTCATTATCCTTGAGGGCCTATTTTAAATGCCCTATTTTCCCTAAAACTTTTCTCAATCCTAGATGTGAGCTTCCCTTGTCCTGAGCCCACAGCACCTGCCCAGACCCTCTCTCACCCTATCTGTAATCACTTCTGTTCTCACCCACTCTCTCTACAAAATGATTAGCTTGTTCAGGACAGGAACTCTGTCTCAGTCACCACCACCCGCTCTCCCACCGCTCCTTACTTCATGGGCATGAGAGGTGCTCAAAAGTAATAATTTGATAAATTTTTGTATCTACATAATAGTTAGGAGAACACTGCATCCACAATGCACAACTTTCTTTATTCTAAGTATCATTAATAGTTCCTTCTGGCACTGGCTGGTATGGCTCCATTGATTGGTCCACTGTCAGGGCACAGGCCTAGGCTGCAGGTTCAATTCCCAATTGGGGCACGTATGGGAGGCAGCCAGTCAATGTTTCTCTGTTTCTCTGTTTCTCTCCCTTTCTCTCTCTCTCTCTCTCTCTCTCTCTCAAAATCGGTAAACATTTTTTAAAAATAGTTCCTTCTATACAAGTTTTTGCCTAGTTCTCATAAATTATACATACACACACAGACATGATTCCTTCTAGTTAAGTATTTGGTAGACCCATTTAAAACAGTTTTAAAACATTTTGAAGGTAACTTAGTTAACAAATGAGTATTGTCTATATACAATACATTTAAAATTAGCCACATATAATTATTGTGCTATAATATCCAGAAAACATTTTAGTTTCCTAAACAAGTTCTATTATAAGTATTAGACCTAAAGTCTAATACTTATCCTGGATATGTATAATTATACATATACTTCTACCTCTCAGAAGGAGAGAAAAAAATCAAACACAAAATAGCAACTATATGTTTTTTGTGTTTGTTTTCTGTTGCTGCTGTAACAAATTACCATAAATTCAGTGGCTTGAGACAACATAAATTGATTGCCCTATAGTTCTGTAATTTAAAAGTATTACATGGGTGTCACTGGGTTAAAATCTAGGCTAGCAGGGAGGGCTATGCTCCTTTCTGGAGGCTTCAGGGAATAATCTGTTTTCTTGCCTTTTCCAGCTTTTACACATCTGCATTCCTTCACTCATGACCCACCCCACCTTTCTCCACCTTCTAAGCCAGTGATGGCAGGTCAAGTCATTCTCACATCTCCTCCGCCTCTCTCTGCCACTTTTAAGGATCCTTGTGATCACACTAGGCACACCTGGGTAACCCAGGCTACTCTATTTTATTAGTTTTAATCCTCACCAAGGATATGTTTGTTTGTTTTTTTAATTGATTTTAGAGAGAGAGCAAGCAGGGAAGAGAAACAGAAACATCTCTCAGCTGTCTCTCATACATGTCCAACCCTTGGCCCCTGGGAAACCTGAAACCTAGGTATGTGCCCTGATCAGGAATTGAATCTTTCAATGCAGGGGACGATGTTCCAACCAACTGAGCCACCTGGTCAGAGCCATGCTACTCTATTTTAAGGTCAGCTGATTGGCAACATTAATTCCACAGGCAAGTTTAATTATCCTTTGCCATGTAAGGTAACATAATCACAGGTTTCAGGGATTAAGACTTGGACATCTTTGGGGGCCATTACTCTGCCAACTACATTCTACTATGATCTTAGAGTGAAGAAACTGTACCTGTTTGGAGTCAGCCTGATAAAACATGCTTGAACACTTTCATGAAAGCTCAAAATCAGGGCCCGTGTTTCTGAGAGTCAAGCACCCTCTGCCCAGGCTACAATACATTAAGGTCTCTCAGGTCCACGCACCCTGCCCAGAACACAGCTGCCCAGAACACAGCTGCCCTCCAGACACACAACCAACCTGCCAAGACTTAAGTGCTTAGATTCTGTCTCCCTCAGGAAAAACACATAATATGATACTGTGAACGTATCCACTGAAAAAAAGAAAATAAATCCCTCATCTGCCCCAACCTACATGTAAGTTGTCACTCCCCCACACTATTTTCTTCTCACATATTTTGCTCCTGGCTCTGCCCTCAAGGAACAGCCCACCTCCTGGAGTTATGAAATACCTGACTGAAGACATAAACCAATCTTCCGTTGATTCGGCCCCGTCCAGTAACCACACTGTCTCCGGGAAACTACCAGAAAAATAAAATAATAAAATATAAATAAATAAAGGTTAAAATACATAAGTGTTTCTTTTAACAAACTTAGCAATTGTGCCCCAATGAAAGATGCCCTCCAAAAAAGCACCCCAAATTCTTTAAAATTCAATATGAATTAGGAGCACAAAGAAATCTCCTTTCCAGCCCTGGCTGGCGTAGCTCAGTGGATTGAGCGTGGGCTGCGAACCAAAGTGTCGCAGGTTTGATTCCCAGTCAGGGCACATGCCTGGGTTGTGGGCCACGGCCCCCAGCAACCATACATTGATGTTTCTCTCTCTTTCTCCCTCCCTTCCCTCTCTAAAAATAAATGAATAAATAAAATCTTAAAAAAAAAAAAAAGAAATCTCCTTTCCCCCCTCAAGTCTGCAACAGCAAGCACGGGGATACTGCTTTAACAGAAATGAAGGGTGCTGTAGTCTTAGGCCTCATCCTCCTTCCTAAAAGCAGGATAATTAAGAGACCCTCTAGTGTTGTTACTACCAAATGCTCACAGGCACTAGAAGGACATATTTAAAAACATGGCAACTTCTACAAAGCCTCACACCCCACCCACAAGCCTTAAAAAGGCAAACCCATCATTTTGCTTGGAATCTTGGCAATCACTGTGTGGCCCATAATAGCCCAAGTGGAGCCAGCTGGTTTGGTGCCAAGTTTACAACTCTTTGGTTACAAACAGTGTATATGCAGAACTGAAAAAAAACTGACCAAAGTGAGTCCAAAGAATTTTGCACACTCATGGAGAACACCCAATCGAAGGAAGAAGTATCAGTGACTCTGACCTAAAAAAATCCAAGGTATACACTTAAAGTGTATCAAAGAGGCACAAGTGGTCAGCCTTTAGGAGTCTCTGGTGACTAGACAGACCAGAACTCAACTAAAAGACTCTCTCAGCCTTTCCTTCCAAGTTTGTCATTTTATACCTGCAAGAACTCTGAACTCACAACCAGAGCCCTGGGAGCAGAGCCAGAGTCACACTGAACGAGGTATGAGCAGTCCACTCACATTCCTTCATCTGCAGACAAAGGTAAGTGGAGGCCACAGTAGTGCCTCTTCAGAGGCACTCTTGCATTCCAGGGCCCCAAAACATGAAAATTTTTCAATGTATCCTGAGTCTCAGAAGGATTTCATTAGTCCAGTGCTAGGGTGTCAAATTCATTTTCACTAGCCTCACTCATCAGCCTCATGGTTGCTTTCAAAAGGCTGAATGTAATTTTAGCTACTCTTTAACAGTTAAGTGAGAGCTCAGCACTGCCTCCAAATAGAAACAAGGTGCTGGCCGCATATAACAAGGTAGAAGGCTGAATTTGGCCTGCAGGCCTTGTGTTTGTTACCTGTGGTCTAGTGGTTAGGCCAGGAGAGCAATATCAGGAAAAGTACAGCTTGGAGGCTCACAACACCATTGGGAACAGATACCTTATTCTTATCAGCAGCCATTCCAAAATCTGCACATCTGTGTTCCACAAACATGTCGCTCTCAACAAAACTGTCAGGGTCCAGCAAGAGACTGATCCGCTCTCTGGCTGTTAGCTTTCCCTAAAATGCAACAAAAATCATTCAGTGATGTCATCACAAAGTCAGTAAGCAAGGAGGGCAAGAGGAACTGGTTTTGCCCCTTCACCCCATGTGAAAGCCTCTATTCCACCAACCTGCCCAAGAGACAGGAGTTATCAGAAGACTTCAACTAGTTAGAAAATCAGGGTAGACAGGGTACCTCAGGAGCCACCAACTGTGGAAAGCAAATAAGTAAGTAGAAGGTGGAAAAGGTGGCAAAGAGAAGTGGGGATAAGGAGAGCCTGACCCTGGAACAAGATAACTAGTTCCACAAATACTTACTGTAGACCTAAAGAGCAATATTAAAAATAATGGAGAAACAGGAGGCAAAAAACTAAAGCAGGTTTAGTGGAGTCTGAGGCTACACCTCTAGATTCACAGGCTTCTTCTTGGGAACTCCACAGAAATTCACATCACTAGGGTCCAGTCCCAAGAACACTTCCAGGACTACTTTCTGGTTCTTCTCCTGCCACCATTATAGGCTTCTCCCTACTAACCTACTTTAAGGGCCCTGTTTAAGGACTCTACTCTTGACAATGATGCTATGATACACCAACAACCCCACAGCAGGGAGTGGCTGAGAAGAAAAGGAGTGGGACAGAGAGTACTAAAGTACTCACTTGAGCCCTGATCAAATGGTTCATTTGGTTGGAGTGTCATCCCATATACCAAAAGGTTGTAGGTTCAATTCCCAGTCAGGGCACATACCTACGCTGCAGGTTTGATTCCCAGTTGGGGTGCATATGGGAGGCAACTGATCAATGTTTCTCTCCCTCCCTACCTCTTTCTCTCTCCTTCTCCTTCCTCCCTCCCTCTCTCTAAAATCAATAAGCATATCCTTGGTAAGATTTTTTAAAAAAGAACTCACTTGAGAGAAATTTTTAAAAAATGCCTCTTACACAGGACGAGGTTGGAGCCCTCAACCTATCAAGAGCCTCTATTGCCAAGGCTCCCAAGCCTTTGGATCATGCCCAATATTCAGGTCCACCATCCACTCCCCCGCCGCCCTCCTCCAAAAACACCTCAGATTGGCTGTGTTTTTCTCCCTGAAGAAAGTAGCCAAAGCCAGTGAGGTCATGTTAAAACAGGCAATCCTACACACTGTTGTGTAAAGTAGAAGTTTTCGGGAAAGCAATTTGGCAATATATAGATGAGTGTTAAAATATTCACCTTTTGACCCTGTAATTCCATTTCTGGGAATCTATCCCAGGGAAGTAGTCCAAAAATATTTTAAAAGGTGGTGAAGTGAGGACTTTTATCGAGTCAGCCTCCTGACTAAGTCTGGAAGCTGCATCTAAACCCAGTAGGACCTGCCTACTGGAAAGGACGGGTGATGTTCCAGGGAGAAACTGAGCAAGAGCACCAACAGAAAGAGTCCCCGGGAGCTCTGCCTGGGCCTTTCCCTCTGGATCTAAAATTTCCTCACCCCAGACACAGCCACCCAGAGGAGGGAGGGAAAGCACTCCTGGCACCACACACTATCAACCTATTTACATCTCATTCCCCAAAGTCAAAAAGAAACTGTCACCTGTAGACCTTTGTCAAATGAGGATTTTACAACATCTAAATCAACATTCAATTTAGACTTAAAGGGTTGGTTCCAATCTCCTCACTGAAGATCCCAGCCTTTCACCCTAGTCACCTCCTGCACACTTGTGAGCTGCACCTCAGTGCCCTTCACCTCCAAGAATTTCACTTCTGCACTGCATCCAGCAAATCGATCCAGACTCACATGTGTCAGGGACGCAAGTCCCAGGTAGCCAACCCATTTGGGCCTATTTCCTCTGCTACTAAATGGCTCACCAAACATATCTCCATCATCACCTGGGCGGTGCGTAACAGTGCTTCAGATGCTCACTCCCGCTAAACATGTATACTAACATAAATACTCCCAGAAAAACCACCTGCTTTGGACGCATGCCTCTTTCCTAACCGGCAGGTCGATGCACGCTGACACCCTGAGACCCTAAAGGGGTTTAGCTGGTGTTCTGGAGGCACGGTTCCACAAGCACACTGCATGTTCCACACCCTACCACATCCGGGGTTAACGTGCAAGTTTGCCTATGTTAGTTTACCCGCCATATGCCTTGGTTTTACTGCTTCCATAATGGAGCAAGAACCATTCTTTTATGGGGCATGAGAAGAGTAAGAAGAATTTTTTAAAATTAAGTGCTTATCATTGCTTCACTATCTCTATTCTAGCAACGAGATTGTTAAGGGAGTATTATTACCATCTTCTGTTTAGAATAAATTGACTCCTAAAGATTAGTAACTTGTCCAAAAGTTTATAGCTGTTAATTGGTAAGCCAGCTGGAGCCCAGCCAGGTCCGTCTAAAATTCCCAACGTAAAGCAGAAAGTGATAAAGCACAACAGTGCTTTCTTCCTATTACTGGCCTCTTGGGGGTAAGCAACAAGTTCTCAAGGTGAACAATCTCGCCCCCGCCCCCACCCCTCCCCTCCGCAGCTTTGTGCGGATTGGTCGGGAGGTCTCGGGCGCCGCAAGCCGGGCACACTGTGATGGGTCGCGAACGCCAGGGCGGGAGGGGTTCGGTCCCGCCCCCCACCCCCGCACCTACTCGCTTGTGCTGAGCGTCAATGCGGCGCTGGCCCCCTCCCATCAGAGCGGTACGGCGCTTGTCTTCTATGCGTTGGTTAACGGACACTGGCTGGCTGCACTGGCTGCGGGCGGCGACGCGGAAACTGCTCACCACAAAGCTGAGCCTTGCTCCAGCCGCCAGCACGCGAATTGCCGCCGCCATATTTGCTCTGGCGGCGCCCCCCGGACCGGATCACTTAAGTACGCTTGTGCGTGTAGCGTGAGCACACTGAGGTCTGCGCTTGCGCAACGTCGGATGTGAGTCTGTGGACTGGAAAGCTGAGTTTGCTTGGGAAGAAGGCCTCGAATTCCAGATCCCAGGCTGCTCTGCAGCGTCACCCAGAGAACTGGGAGTGGTTTCCGGATCTTGTACCCTCGTTGTTGCACACAGAAGATGACCGTGGTCTTTGCTATTCTCGGACCCTAGACCTCTAGTTTTCTCATCCCACTTGCTCCAGAAAATAAGTAAATAATGAATTAACCAACATTTATTGAACGCTGGACCAAGTGTATGGCTTTAAGCACTTGAATTAGCTTATTGTCCTGATTTCACAGATAAGATCAATGAAATACAGAGAGGTAGAGTGAGTTGATCAAGACTAAAGAGGTGGTGGAGCCAGAATTCAAAAACACATGTATGTGTATGTGTCACTTATTGAGTACAGGGCTCTTAACCTCTAGTGAGTGGTTCTCAAAGTGTGGGCCCAGCAGTTTCAGCATAACCCAGGAGGGAGTTGGAAATGCAAACTTGGAAATTCCCAGACTCCGCACCAGACCTACTAAATTGGAAATTCTAGGGGTGCAGCCAGGAATTAGTTTCAACAGATGACTGACCTCTAGATGATTTTGATGCTTTCTGAGTTTCACAATCATTTCTCAGGGATTTAGGGCCGAACTATTGGGAGCTTGTTCATATATTTCCCCAACAAAAAGGCAGGTCTTCGAGGCAAAAAATAAAATGTGTATTTCACATTTTTAGCCCCAGAAAACTGCTAAAGGTGATCATTATCCCCTCTGAACTCCGGCTCATAACCAGGGCCTTCATAAAGTCTAAACTTTGGCCTAGGACTTCAATATTAATGCAGTTCAACTCAGCAAACATTTTTGAGTACCTATTATGTGCTAAGAACTATCTACCAGTACTTACTATGCTTCTAGGAATGGGTCATGTAGCTAATTTAGGGACACCAAGGGTCCAAAGCCTGGAGTCATATATCTGGACAAACCCCACCTGCATCTGCTTGACTGCATAGTGGGTACTGTTTGCTCTGCATTTGGGTCCCTGCTTAAGGACACAAGACTGGCCTGGTAGCAATGGGCAGAATTTGGGCAAGGCTAGGTGTGTCAAGGAGAGTATCTCCGAGAAGGTAACCACATGCTAGGGAACACGAGCAGTGTGAGCAAAGGCCTGGCACATTCAGGTTCACACAGACACAATTGTATCCCCAGCTTCTGAAGGAACAGTGGTAAATGAGACTGGAAAGCCATAATGGAGTTAAGATTGTGAAGAATTTTACCATGTTCAGAAATTGGGACTTGTTTGGGCTGGAGGCAGTGGGACTCTTTTGTCCTGAAGTGCTGTGCAGATCCTCTCCAATGGCATATCTCACACCATATTAAGATTGTTTAGCTCTCTTCTCAGGTAGATTTCCAAGCCAGAGGGCAGGGACCATGGCTGGCTCACTCACCACTGTAGCCCCTGCACTTGGAACAAGTTCCAACATATAGGAGGCCTTCAGAATGTATTTGTGGAATTGAATTGAGCTAGCAAACAGGCAATTGCATGTGGTTCTGGAGGTTTTCTGCTACAAATATGCATCCTCTTCTACACCTATGATACCTGGTTCAGGTGTCATCTCCTCAAAACAGTCTACCCTGGTCCCCTCTCTGCTTAGACGAGGGTAAGTATTGCTTCCTCAGGGAAACAAGGATTTTTTTTTCTTAACTTTGAAAGCCCAACACAAGAGAGATCCATAAATGACTAGTCAATGGAACTTAGTGCCCCTCCTATCTAGTTCACTCCGCCTGCCCTTCTTCCTCATCCTGCCATTTTTCCTCCTCACTGTGCTAGTGCCCTACCTATGGGTACTCCATACATAGTTCTATATACCTATAATATTATTCTTCTCACCTCAGGTGCAAGTCCCAGCCTGGAGTGGGTGGGAGTTGAAGTAGGGTTGAATTATCCAGTCAAGGCCCTCCAGAATCCCATGCCCTGGGATATTTTGCCATTCATAGGCCCTCCTCCTGGGTTGCTATGTTTGAGTTTTTCTCCATTTTGAGACAGGAGTCACTCTGATCTGGCAATTCTATCCCAGTCAGTGACCACTGTCAGAAAGAAGGGGTGCAATGGAAGGAAGAAGTAAATTTGGGAGAGTATGTTGGTGTGTATCTTCTGAGAAGCTACCAAGAGGGGAAGAAAAGATGAAAGAAATCAATTAGGGGAAACCACCTGGGAAAGTCTGGGGGCACTTAGATTACGATGCAAGTCTGACACCCAGTCAAGGAGACGCAGAAGGAAGTAAGGTTTGGCAGCTTCATAGACTACTGTGCTGGCTGAAGGAAAGTTCGGCAAGGTTGTCGAGGAGTCTTGGACCCACAATGTGCCTGTTCCGGCTCAGCTGAGAGCAGCCCTTGAGTGGTGTGACCCCCGTGAAAATCTGACAATGAATTTCAGAGCCAACAGATGGGACTCTGAAGCAATTACACTTAGTGCAATTCAGGTGTCTTCTTTCAGAGAGTGTTGGGTGGTTAGGAGTAAAAGGTGTGAAACAGAGGAAATTTTGGAAAGTGATTGCCATCATGTGAGGAAAAAGGATTTTTAAGATATTTCTCGTGCATTCTGAATGTACATCTCCCCTTAGTGTTTTATTTTAAAAACTGAAGGGAAAAAATGAAGTACTGTAAATTCACTTTTGTGTGTGTGTGTGCTGGACTGTGTTTCTCTGACTATGTAATTGAGTCACAAAAACCCTGACTTAAATTCCAGCTAAAATTGTTATTAAAAACTGGAACCCTGTGTCCCCCAGACCATACACATTTTCCAGGCCATCTTGGAAAATCCTCCTCTTTTCTGACTTCTTGTGTTCTGTGGGCAATGAGCAGGGTTGACCTGTCCCTTTTTCCAGAGGCACTTCCAGACCATTCTTCCACCATGCTGGGAGGCTCTTGCTGGGCTGCTCTTCCTCATGCATCTTCCTTTAAGGTTTTTGCCATCTTTTGTTATCACCCTTTCAGCATTCCCTGACCTTTACAATTCACCTTCCTCTCACTTCTGAGATGTTCATGTTAGCTTTCCCCCCCTTTCCCTGCTGTATTATTCAGGGTTCTCTAGAGAAACAGACCATTAGTATATAGAGAGAGATTTATTATAGCGATTGGCTCACATGGTAATGGAAACTGAGAAGTCCCATGATCCACTGTCTACAAGCTGGAGAATTATGAAAGCCTATGGTGTGATTCAGTCTAAGTCCAACGGTCTAAGAAAGGAGGGCTGAAGGGTTAATCATGTAAGTTTGGATCTGAGTCCTAAAGCCCTAGAACCAGAAGCATGTATGTCCAAGGCCAGGATAAGATGGATGTCTCAGCTCAAGTAGAGAGTAGGAATTCGGCCTTCCTCCTCCTTTTTGTTCTGTTCAAGCCCTCAGTGGATTGATAATGTACACCTGCATTGGCAAGGGTGAGGCTTTTTACCCTGTCTACTAAATCAAATACTAATCTCTTCCAGAGACACCCTGACAGACATACCAAAAAAAGTTTTACCAGCTATCTGGGCATCTATTAGCCCAACCAAACTGACACAAAACCAACCATCACATATGCCTTCTCAGGAAGACCATCCAGGCTTCATGCTGATATTCTGACTTCTTGGCCTCAAAATGCCTCAGCTTCCTCAACATGAAAGGCTTTCAACTCTCTTCCACTTCACCTACCCACATGCTGGGCCTTATAATCACTAAGAATTGCTCCATTTCCAGGAGCTGAAACCTGGCAGTTCTCTCTACCACCTCCTTTCCCACACTCTTTCTTATACTGCCTCTTGTCCATGCCCTCAATATAAATGTTCAATTCCTTCAGTGTAAATATTTAATTTCTGCCTACTATAGCATTCTGGCCTCTCTAGACCCCTATATTTCCATCAATATCTCCATGCTAAGGCCCAGTCCTGGGTCACCCCTCCTTTTGGATCACTCCAATTCTGTTCACAAACTACCTACAGTTGCTGGCAGAAGTCACAGAAATCATACCAGGAGTGTTGGTCTCCTAGAGCTACTATAATATATTACCACAAAACTGTTCCTTAAAACAACAATAATTTATGCTCTTAGTTCTGGAGGCCTTGAGTCCAAAACCAAGTGTTGGCAGAGCCATTCTCCTTTCAAAGGCTCTAGGGGAGGATTTTGTCTTGCCTCTCCCAGCTGCTGGTGCTTCCTGGTGTTCCATGGCATGTGGCAGTATAACTTCAATCTATGCCTCAGTCTTCACATGGCCTCTTCCCAGTGTCTCCCTGTTTGTGTTCTGCCTCTCCTTCTTCTTATTAAGGTACCAGTCTTTGGATTTAGAGCCCACCCTAAGCATAGGATAACCTGTTCTGGAGATCATTAACTTGATTACATGTGCAAGACTCTCCAAATAAGGTCACATTTGCAGACACAAGGGATTAGGGCTTGAAGATTTTTATTTGGGGATACAATTCAATACATTATACTAGATCACTGCATAGTCTCACTGTTCCTTGATATTCCAATCTCTGCATGTCCAAACCTCATACGTCTAATTCCAAACACCATTTCTTCCTAAAGCATTTCCACAATTTCCCATTACAAGCAGCCTCTTCTTTCTCTAAATTCCCATCTGCTTTGTGTTCCTCATTTATAGTTTTTGTCAATGTCTACCTTTTATTGGAGCTATCTATGTATGTGAGCATTACATTTTCTCTGGTTACCTGAGTTGCAGAAAGTGCCACCCAAGTATCTCATCAGTAGACCACTTTTGACTCGTTGGTGTCACTAGAATCATTTATGTTGCTCCTGCTACTGCTGAACATGCTACCCTGACCCTCCACCCTAAGGGTCCTTTTGTCTTTTTCAGCCAAAAAAGCCTTAGTGGTTCTTAGTGATTCTTCTTTCCTAACCAGTTCCCTGTCTTTCTTCCTCTTAGATTCTTCTTTTCCCCAGTCATCTGCTCAGCAGCCTGCTTTATTTTTACTTCCACTTCCCAGTCTCCCACGTTGGTCAGCCCTGTAAAGTCCAGTTCTGTTTCTCAGACCACCAGTCACTTTCTATTCTCTCTTCTACCAGTTTAGTCCTTCATTTGAGGCTTTCCCCTAACCTCCCCATCTGGCCCACTAGATATCCTTAACTTTCTCCAAGAATACTCCCTTCACTTCTTGCTTTTCCTGATGGCATTAATTCCCTTCCTTCTAATACCCAACACATTTTCTTTTCTTTCTTTCTTTTTTTTTGGGGGGGGGGAGGGTAGGGTAGAACATTCTTAAGAGAAATATAACATGATAAAAAATTAACAAAGTTTCAAGTTATAAGGTACACTGTGTCAACTAACAAGAATTTTCCCAAACTTGTGGGTATGTAATTCTATTTTTTAATATTTTTCTTTATTTATTTTAGAGAAAGAAGAAGAGAGGGAGAGAAACATCAATGTGTGGTTGCCTCTTGCGTGCCCCCTACTGAGGACCTGGCCCACAACCCAGGCATGTGCCCTGACTGGGAATTGAACCAGCAACCCTTTGGTTTGCAGGCCGGCACTCAATCCACTGAGCCACACCAACCAGGGCTGGTTATGTAATTTAATATGAAGGGACTCCTCTGTAGGAAGTTTGACCTCTATCTATTTTGATAGATAAGTGAGAATGTAATAACCACATAGAATGCATGTTTTTTACCTCTCCTAAAGAGAAATAGTGATGTGGAACTTGAGACTCAGGATGAATATTGTCTAGGTACAAAGAGAAAGGTTTCCATTAGAGTTTGTGTCTTAGACCAATTCTTGATGCTAGCTATATCTCCATAATCTATCTTCGTAACACCTGGACAAATTATATTGAAGAAATTCTTGAATTCATCCATCTACGCTTCTGCAAGTCATCTGTTATTTTTATTAATAGTCTGTCCTGTGCCTCCTGGAGATGTATAAGGTGTTGCTTTCCAAAACACGTGTCCAACATGTGAGCAAGTAACAATCTCTAAAGTTTCTGCATATCTCCAAATCCTAAAAGAAACTTATAGGTTTTCTCTCTCCAAATATCCATGCCATCATCATACATTCCAATTTCCTGAAAGTAATCTCTGTCTATTGAAAAAAGGCCTCCTGCCCATTTTAGGTGTTCTGACAAGAAAAGTCTGATTACCTTTCCTTTTACCCTTTTCTCTTTGGGGAACAGGTTACCAGTGAAAACTGAGCTTCTCATTGAATCCACCATAAGTCACATCAGAATCTGCCATGTACTCAAAAGTATCATCACTGATTACATCAATGATAGGACATACTACCGTTTTCCTGTCTTGATTGATCCTAGCTTAAAAAGATTCTAGCCATCCCACTGTGCACTCACAGTGGGCATCTAAGAAAGTGATCACCGGCCTTTAGACACAGCGGCTCCTTTTATTCTAGCTCTGATCAATCCAGAATGTTGTTCCATTTGATTTACATGAACTGGTACGTTTAATTTTTTCACATAACTCTCCAGAGGTGTTCTCAAAAAGTCTCTTTCACTGGCCTCATCTACGAGGACAATTTCTTCTAGCATGTGTCTTGATGAGCAATCAATGACAGTATGGACAGTTCACAGACGTGTGCTCCCAGCCTCATTGTGGGACATAATCACTGCACTTGTAGGAAGAGTATCAGGATACACCTTTGTTTTACACCCCTCTAACCCAACAATCCTCTCACTTGCCATTAAATTGAACTGATTGATTTTAAACATCTCTTTCATCTTTCTTGATCCTTTTTAGTGATAAGGAATGGTTTCCCCATTTCTCCAAGACCTTCATGAGGCTTCTGTGCTGGCTATAGAACATCCCCAACAGGAAGTCCTCTCTCTTTTGCTTCATCACATTTGTTGCATTCACTGAAGTAAAGCATCAGGAACATATCCAACAGCACCCAAATCAGGGAGGTAACTAGGGCCACCTTACAATATGCAAATTTTCTCATGGCACTTTAAGTCAAATGCAAAATTTTAAAATACATATATATATAAATACATATATAGATATAAAGATCATGAAATTTTTTCCAATCCAGTTTTACCAGAAAACACCTTCATAACCTTGATCTATGTGGTGGCAGCAACAGGAACTCTTTGAGGCCGGCTGGGTGGTAGCAGTGCGGTCCCACAGGCCACAACATGGGCATTACTCTGGGGTCACTGTCTGCCATGCTGCCTCCTCAGCTACTCCAACATGCATTCCATCCCACAAAATTACTGCATTCTTCTTTTGCATTCCCCTACTTCTTTGAGTATCTGCTTGATATGTTGCACTAAAATTACTTGTTCGGGTTTATCTGACTTCACCCTTCCCACCACAGTACACTCCAGTTCTTCTTGTACTCACACCTAATACGTTTGGGATATATGTGTTCAGAACTGTGATATACTGGGTATGCCTAACTGGATTGGTAGAAGGTATGAAAAAGGATGTGAATTTAAGAGTTTTTGAGCTCACAAGAACAGTTCCAGTATTGCCTTCTGAAAAGTCTGACTCTGCCACCCTTGAGAATGCTCTTTCCCATTTTAACCAAAAAAAGCCTTAGCAATTCTCTCCATTGCTGGATACTGAGTTGAATTTAAGTTAAAATGCAGCCAAGACACAAGAAATACTCTTGCTTTTTCCCCTTATTTTCTTCCTTCTTAGTCCTGTTCCAACTACTTAGAAAATTCATACAAGCATCATGGTACCAGGTTAAGAATTGTTTCTTTTTAAATTAGTAGCTTCTCCTAACTTCTTTTTTAAAAAATAATTTCTGCTGTAAGTCCAAAAAGCTATATGAATTATGCTAATTTCACAATTATTTCTATTATAATGGATGATTTTAAGCATTTGGTATGATGTTCTAAAGCAATTCAGGTTAACATCTAGAAACTGAAAAAAAATATTCATATACGACTCTTCCCTGGATTATAAACTCATTTAGGGTAAGAATTATAAAATTATAATTCTATAATTTTAACTACAGAATTAAAATTCTATAACTTTTATTTCTATGTTCCTAATACATGGAAAATACTCATTCAATCACTGAAGGAACTTTGTTTCTCTCTACCCCAGTTTCTGTGGAAAAATGGAATTATCTGACCCTCAGCTCCATTACTAGAGGCAGCTTCTTCCTCCTGGAGCACAGGAAATATATAGTTTCCTAAGGGTGTTGCTGACATTTGAGGTGAACTTACTGGGAACATCAAAAGTAATAAAGTTAATTGGGGAACAGTTCATTCCATCTAACTGTCCCAAAATTTCAACCTTTATGATCGATGCAAATGTGACTCTGAGTGAATGAGAGAAAGAAGGAAGGAAGGTTGAGAAGAAGCATCTTAGACTCAGTGCAAGAAATTCAGCAAGAGAGATGAATGAAGTGATGCTGCCATGTACTCTCTGCTGTTATTTTGTCAGGAAGGAGGGGAGCGAAGAAAGAAGGGGGGAGCATAAGACAGAAGGAGAAAGCAAGAAAGAAGGGAAAGAAATGGAAGGAAAAGACTGAAAAGGACAAGAAAAACACAAATTGTTTGAAGTGTTCAAAAACAGCTACAACAGCCCTAGCCAGGTAGCTCAGTTGGTTAGGGTATCATCCCAATATCTCAAGGTTGCAGGTTTAATCCCCAATCAGGGTGCATACAAAAAGCAACCAGTGAATGCATAAATGCATGGAACAACAAATCGATCTCTCTCTCTCTCTCCCCCACCCCGTCCTTTCACTCTCTAAAATCCGTAAATAAATGTTGAAAAAAAATTTTAAAAAAGAAAACAGCTACAACAACAGAAATTTCTTTACAACTCTTTATATGTAGGAAGGGATTAAGTATATATAGGTATAGTCCTCACTTCCAGAGTCAGTTATAGACTAGCAGAGCCCTAGAAAGAAGCACTGCTATAATTAAGAGTTGGTGAAGGATTTCTGGTGCAATGAAAAACATGCTTTGATGCAATCAAAACTGAATTCCAAGTGACACTCATACTCTGTGTGACCAGAAAAATCAGTTAATCTCTTTGAGCTTCAATTTTTTCCTTTTGTAAATGACAATATTATATAATACTGACCCTATAGAATAGTTGGAATGATTAAATTAAGTGTGATGGCATATAAAAAGTGCCTACCCCAGAGCTGGGTATGGACTAGGTGTTTCATAAATGGAAATCCCATTGAGTCTAGTTTGGGAGCAGAGTTCAGTGTAGATGGGAAAAACAATGTATACGGAAACTGATTCTGGACATATAAAGAAAAAATTAATTATTCAAAGGCAGGAATTGTCAAGAAGGCCACAGCAGAGTGAAAAAGCAAATGAATCTATAAGAAGAAAAACACAGCAAAGGACATGACACAAGAACACTCTGGTTAGTACACTGACATGAAAACCACTGTTGCTAGGCCTTGCTGCCACTGTCCCTGGGTCCTCAAGGTCATATAACCACGGTGAATACTTTCTAATTGTCATGTATCTTTGTATCTCCCACATTTCAATTCTTAAGTGGGAAAGCATCGGATTGTCAGAGACTAAGCAACATGCCCAAACCCTAGAATGAGAAGTATCTAACTTGCTTGGTATCAAGAGGCCTGCAATGGGAGACTCCCCCTAGATGGAAGGGAGTTAACATGGTGAGCAGCCAAAAAAAAAATTTTGTATTATTTAATGCTAGCAACTATAACTAACAAACCCCCACATTTCAGTGACCTAACATACTAGAAGCTCACTGTTCACTTATATAGCACTTCAGTGTAAGTGTCCTTCCATGTGGTGGTTCAGGGACCCAGGCCTCTTCTATCTTGTGACCTCACCACCCCTAGAATCCTTGGTATTTGACTGGAGAATGAGGGGGAGACAAGTAGAAGAGAAGTCCTGCTTCTGAAATACTAACCCTGAATAGTGGGACAAGCTTGCGCAATGCAGTCTCTGCTGACCAACTGCTTTCTAGCAACAACTCCATGCTACAAAATGGGACATGGCAAACTTTTGATTGATAGTTGTTTATACCATACTCTCTACTGGGCCCATGTGTGTGGTAAAAGGTATTGGGAATAAGGCAGGAAATCCAGGATTAAAAGGATCCGAGAGGATGGGGAACCATTTTGAATAGGGGGTTTGAAGAGTGGGGAAAGAGATAACACACTAGGAAGTTGAAGTAAGTGGGGAACAGGAATTCTGGGGTGCAGGATTGTTTGAACAGCTCAGTACCCCTGACAACTTCTTTTCTATTATGGTTGAACTAAGCTTCAACCATAGGAAGGACATGTGCAGGACACTTGGTGAAGTACAGAGGTTTGCAAGAATAATACAATGGTGTCTATCTCCAGAAGACTGCTACACAAATTGGGAAAATGTGTACACAGAAAGATAAATTTTATTCTCTGGGTAAAATTTGTGACGTGTCAAGGGAGTGGTAGGGGGAAGTGCTATAAGAGTTCAAAGTCAGAAGTTATCACTGACAGCTGGGGTGTAAGGGAAGATTTTTAGTCCAGGTCCTCCAAGGAGCTGACGCCCAGATAGGACTGAATGGGTAAGAAATTTATTAGGGTAAATGCCTGTGAGATAAAATGGGCAGAGAACCAGAGGAGTCTGGGAGAGCCTTCAGATTATGATTATCAATCAGGTAAATCTGTCCAAGTGAGGAGGAGAGGGAAGGATGGAAGGCAGGCCCAGAAGAAGCATTTTAGACTGTAGAGCAGGTTAAGGAAAATTAAGCAAGATCACCAGGGAGTCTTTGAGCAAAGTCACCCACCAGATGACTCCCACTTCTCTCAGGAAGGAGTCTGCTTCAGCTTCCCTGCCACACTCAGTCAGTGGCTGGGAGCAGCCTGCAGAACACATGGCCTCAGAGCGAATACAGCTATGGATTTCAGAGAGCAGCAGCTGGGACACTTGGTCAATTACACTTCTTGCAGTTGGAGATCTGAAAGTTACATTCTGGTACACACCAAAGTCTATCTTTTGACACACACAGATATACTTATCTGCAGAGGTTTGGGAAGCAGTTCCTCCCTTGTTCCTGTGGGCTTTCTGAGAGGAAACTCAGAAGAGCGTGTTTAGTGGAGCAAATTCTGTTGATGCAGTTGATCTCAGCAACACACTTAGTACATATTTTCTCCCTCCTTCACTTTCCTTTATCAAAGCCCCTCACCCTCTACAATCCCCTAGACAGGTCTTGGTGACTTGCCTGGTGATGGGAACCAACCTTTATTCTGTGAGGGTCTGAACTATTGGTAATATCTTTTTCAGTCCAGGGTTTCTTCTTATGTCTATTCATGGTTACCACAGAGCAGGAGAGTACCAAGAGCACCCAAGTAGATCACGTAGCTTTCCACATGTATTCCTCCTTGTCCCATTGTGCAAAAGTAGCCCTTTTTGCTGATCAGGGTCAATTGCCCTTGCTGGATGGTAATTTTTCTTTCCTGCTGGTCCCTGGACACAGACATCAAAGTGCCCTGGCAGCAGCTGCAGCTTGTAATTCAATAGAATCTTTGCTATATCCCTTGGCAAAAGTGTGGCCTTTGGGGGAACAGGACCTCTAACTCTGCAGTGTTGAGAGTCGTGAGGACAAAATCCCTCAGTGGGACACTGGGTGTGATAGTAAGTAGGGTCACTCCTGCTTCTATCTCTTGGTTCCCAAATGCATGAATTTTTCCTATTCAGGACACAGCACCATAAAGAGGTTTCTGATGTAATACATACACCGTGTCCTGAAGGAGGGCATCTCATCCATCCAGACTGTGCTCTCTGTACTGTACTTCAATGCCTTTAGAAGACCATTCCAGACCCACTTTGCTGAGCATTCTAATGTCTCTGGAGCTCTGCTATTCTAACAAGCAGTCTCCACCCTGCTACTCAGTTGTGTATTCCCTTCTCCTGAAGGAGAAAAAGGTCTCTTTGTAAGGTATCCCAGAGGCCTTATGGCTCTCTCTCTTAGCCAAAAACTGCTTGTTATTCATGGCTTTCAGTCTCTTATGATTCCTATATAGGGAGTCAATACAACTTAGTAGTAACCACCAAATTTTACTACCTTTGTAGGCATTGTTCCTTTCATGTTTTTCAAATGTGCATAATCACATCTGCCACAACATTTCCTTCTACTGGGACATTTTCTCAGGTTAACACTGGTGAAATCTTTACCAATTGAGCTACTACTTGTGCCAGGAACTGCCTGAGTCACACCTACTAACCAGGATGACATCCTCTTTGCCTGATAGCAGTAGATGAGCCAGTCCAAATTCCTGTCTTACCATGTATTTTCTGGGACCACTCCCAGTACCACTTGTGTTACCCTGGGTCCCTGAGAAATGGATGCATAAGATTATCAGTGCAAGAAATGTATTAGAGGAAATGCGTATGAGAAAAAATGGGGAGGCAAATAGGGAGGCTGGGGGAGCCACTGGACTATAACGCAAGTCTGCCCCCAAGTGAAGAAATGAAGGAAGGAAAATCAGATGGAAGCATCTTACACCCCAGTGCAGCTCTAAGGAAAGTTTGACAAAGCTGTTTGGGATTTCCAAAGTCACCTGTCAGAGGAGTCTGGCATCTCTCAGGAATGGGCCTTAGTTTCTCTGCCACACTCAGTCATTGTCTGGAAGCAGCCAATAGAAGCAAAGCCTCGGTGCAACACAGTGATAATTTTCAGAAGGCAGTAGCTGGGGCCCACAGTCAGTCATGCTCATTGCAAACAGAGTTATCAGAGGTACATTCTCATGGCTACCACAGTAGTGTTCGTGGAGGAAGTGACATAGGGTAGGGTCCTAGAAAATATATTGGATGTAGGTAAGTGGTGATAGGCAGAAGATACATCCAATGATGATAGACAGGCAGAGTATACAATTTGTGTTAGGTAAAATAAATAGGACACTTTACCTGAAGGACACCTTATCTAAAAGACTAATTTTAGTGGTGTCATGGGACAAACTGATGGAAAGGTAGGTAAACATAGAATTTTCGTGGGCCTCAAGTACCAGGGTGAGAAATTTAGACTCCATCCTATAGGCATTGGGAAGCCAGGGACATTTTAAACCTGCATTTTACCTACTCTCTAAGTAGTATTGAATACTAATGATCATACTCTCCTTTTTTACTTCCTCCTTCATGAAAAATTATCTTCACTTCTTTGAGATAACATACTCATAGAATTCCTTCTATATCACTGGTCACTCATTCTAAGTAGAATTAATTAACTAGTTAATTAATTAACCCATCTAGGCAATTATTTCATGTTATGCCACTCTCAAACCTAAACTCTTTAATGTCTTCTCAATGTTCATATAATAAACACTCTTATCATGGCATATAACATTCTTATCATGGCATATAAGACTCTGCAAGGCCTAGACACTATCAGCCTCTCTGACTCATCTAGTACCATCCCCCCAGCCTTTTTGCTCCAGCTATACTAGTCTTCTGTCAGCTCCTCAAAATCACCATGTTTCTCCTTTTGTAGGGACTTTACCTGGACTGTGTAGAAAGCACTCCCCCCTTTTCATATTTCAGCTTGACACTTCCTTAAAAAAGCCTTCTCTGACTTCTTTAACTAAATCAAATCCTTCTGTTATCTCTATCCTAGAACCATATTCCTTTTATTTGTAATTATTGAAGTTACCATTTAATATTTATATGAATATTTGATTAATATTAGCCTTCTCAATCTTTCCAACTGTGCCATAAAGGGCAAGGCCTGGGTCTATGTTTTTATTTCTCTTATATCACTTAGGACAGTGACTGACATATACTTAGCATAGTACCTTAAAAAATGAATGCATGAATGAATGAATATTATTAGTCCTTGAGCAGAGGGAAGTGGTGATGTCTGTGCAAAACAGAGTCTTAGCTTTAGGCAATACTGAGTAAGGTGGATTACAGGTCTGGAACACTTACATTAGAGGGTATGACTAGAAGTCAATTGTGTTTGAATAAAGAAGGTACATTAGGGATAAGGCTAAGTTGCTGTATAAAATGATCACATGCCCTGACTAGGGTAGCTCAGTGGGTTGGTTGTTGTCCTACAAACTGAAAGGTTGCTGGTTTGATTCCCAGTTAGGGCACATGCCTATGTTGCAGGCCAGGTCCCCGGTTGGAGGCATACGAGAGGCAACCAATCAATGTTTCTCTCCCTCTATTTCTCTCTTCCTTGCCCTCTCTCTAAAAAATAAATAACTAAAATCTTTATAAAGGAACCCCTATATAAATGCCCTAAATAAAATAGTTTATTTCTTTCTCATAAATGTCTTCAAAGTTTACCTGCAACAATATTCACTGGAGTGTTGTTTAATTTTTTAAACATTTTATTTACTTATTTTTAGAGAGAGGGGAAGGGAAGGAGAAAGACAGGGTAAGAAACATCAATGTAAGAAAGACACATCAATTGATTGCCTCTCATACATGCCTCCAACCTGTAACCCAGTCATGTGCCTGACCAGGAATGGAACCAACAACGTTTCCCTTTGCTAGATGATGCCCAGCCAACTGAACCACACCAGTCAGGGCAACAGAAGTGTTATTTAAATGCTGAAAAATTAATAACTTCAGGGTACAATTGCAGGATACTTAAGTAGATTGTGGAATTACTATTTAATGGAATATCATCATTGTTAAAAAGTCATATTGTAGAACAGTGGCTTCCACCCTTCTGTGCCACCATCACCACCGTCCATCCTCATAACTCTTTTTATCTTGTAAAACTTAAACTCTATACCCATTAAACAATAACTTGCCATTATCCTCTCCCACCAGCCCCTGGCAACCACCATTAACTTTCAGTCTTTATGATTTTAACTATTCTAAGTACCTCATATAATTGGAATCATGATAATTGTAATGAGCTGGCTTGTTATTTTTTTTTTAAGAACTAAGACTAATTGGAGAACATAGTCAAAGTGGTAACTCCAAGGTTATAAGCTTTAGAGAAATAGAGAGCGATGGCATAATGACAGAACAGAGAAGACTGATGTGAGATCTGGATACTGGAGAAACGATGATGATTTTGGCTTTGAATATATACATTTTTTGGTGATGGCAACAAGCTAGAGATACAAATCTGCAGCTAGGAAGAGATCCCAAAGTAGAAGTATTGATATAATAGTTATTCAAGGAGAAGGTAGACTGGGCCTCCTTGAGACTGTATTTTTCCACCTATGTATCCACAGTGCCTGTGTCAGAAACATATTTGGTGAAGATGCGACACCTCATGGTAATCCTTCACAGAAAGTGTTATTATTCCCACTTTATAGATGAGAAAACTAGGGTTCAGAGAACTTGAATATTTTTTCTGAAACCTACACAATAAGTATTTGAATAAAAATTAGTTCATGTTCATTCTGCTACCTCATGCTACCTTTCATAGCTCAGGAATAACAAAAGTAGTTTGGCTCACAAAGTCAAGTTTGCTCAACTTCAGGCTAAAAATTTTCATTCCTAGCCCTTAAGACTTGCAAAGATCATGTTAAAAAAACAAAAAACAAAAACACTTTATTGTCCAGGAGTGTATACTTAGCTATCTTTGGGGATTCTATTTTATTTAAGAAATGTACCCTTCTCGAAACTACTCCAGCAATCTCTTTCTCTGTCCCTAAGCAGCTACATCTCTCATTTCACATAGCAGTAATTCCAAACTCTCAACATTCACCTGATGGACTTTTACTAATAGTAAAATGTTGAACAGTTAAATTTAGGAGTGAGGATCTTTTTAAAAAAATTTTAAGGCTTATTTTATTCTCATTCTAGAGTGAGAGAGAGAGGGAAACATTGATGCCAGAGAGAAACACTAATTGGCTGCCTCTGAGCCTGCAACCTGACCATGTGCCATGACCAGGAATCAAACTGGCAACTTACTAGTTGTGAGCCTACACTCCAACCAAAGGAGCTACACTGGCCAGAGCATGAATGAGGTTCCTTTGGTGAAGCTCCTGCTTAATTTAACATGCTTAACCAGAGGACTATCTCTGATACATAGTGTTGAGCTCTAGAGAATACGTTGGTTGACCCTAAGGCTAGTTACAACCTTCAGGTAGTATCAGAGGCCATATGAAATACATGGGAATTGTAAAGAGATCTAAATTGTCCTAAGCCCAATAAAAATCTGGGAGATCCAAGATGGCAGCAGAGTAGGTAAATGCTACACTCACCTTCTTCCAGTACCAAACTGGAATTACAACTAAAATATGGAGCAATCAACCTGAATAACCAATTGAAGACTAGCTGAAGAGAAGTCTTATAACCAAGGATTTACAGAAGCCATGTCGAGATTGGTAGGATGGGTGGAGATGCAAAAAGGGCTGGTCCCCTTCCGATGGGCAGTAGCTGAGATACTGAAGGGATATCTCAACTGCAAATGTTCCCCCTGAGGAGTCAGGTCTCAACCCCGAGGCTGGCTCCCAGCTTAGAGCACCAGAACCAGGAAGAGGCACCCAAATAACATTGGGCTAGGGAAATCAGCAGGGATTCTCTCTGTCAGATAGAGATAGTAGTTCCCTAGAGACACAGGTGCCCTTTTAAAGGTAATTGTACAAAATTTTGTTTGCAGCCACTCACCCTAGGCACCAGTGGAGGGATGGCAGAGTGGACTAGAGTCTCATTAGGAGATACTGAGACTTGTGGCTCTGGGTAAAGAACTGAAGGGACAGCCAGTGCGGACTTACTCTCTAATACCACAGATACCATCTTTCTTTTGTGGAACACCCTCCTCCATATGGCATCAGTCTGAGGTAAAACAGTAATACTACCCTCTGGACTCCCTGTAGCCCACCTGGCAGAGCTCGAAACCTGCTGAGGAGTCAGCTACCTAGGCTGTGGTGTAGAGATTTGAGCAGACTCAGAGGGTGTCAATGACTGAGTTGTGTAGCTTTGGGGTAGGGGCTATACCCACCACTTTCCCATGAACTTGACTGGTGCCTTCCCCTCATGGGAGATCCACTAGCGCTACCCCCTGAGCTCCTGACTCTTGGTTGAGACTCCCGGTGGCTCGGCCCTGCCAAAGTCTGGGCAGAATCTGGGGCAGACTGAGTTTGTGGTTCTGGGGCCACTCTACCCACCTTCTCCCAAGCCTGACCGGCACCTCACTCTCATAAGAGAGCCACTAGCCCTATCCTCCCAACCCCATCCTGCTGCGATCAGGCTCCTGGCAGAATCTGGGATAGACTGAGTTGTATGGCTCTAGGATGGGGGCCATTTCTCTCTCACACACCCGATCAGTGCAGGGCCCTCCTTTCATGTGACAAAAACTTGGACTGTTTGGGCCTGATAAACCCTGCTAGTCTCACCTGGTGACCCCCTGACTCCCCATCCCACCACAAAGGTGTGTGAGCACCCACCTATGGCAGCTAAATGTGGTGTACCCTGAGACATTTGCTGAGTGGCCTCAGAACCAGCACTGGCACCAAGTTTGAAACTGCATCAGTCTGATGAACACCACTTGCTCCTATCTGGTGACTCAGTGAGATATCTTCAGAACATTTCACCCCAAAGTAGCAGAATACTCATTCTAATAAAGTGCAAATGCAAGTGCATATTTTTGGGGGATAGACCACATGTTAGGGCACAAAACAAGTCTCAATAAATTTAAGAAGATTAAAATCATATTAAGCATCTTCTCTGACCACAATAGTATGAAACTAGAAAATAATCTTTAGAAAAAAGATGAAAAACACACAAAGACATGGAGACTAAATAACATGTTACTAAACAGTGAATGGGTTATCAGTGAGATCAAGGAAGAAATCAAAAGATGCCTTGAAACAAATGAAAATGAGAGCACAACAACCAAAAATTTACTGGACATGGTAAAAGCAGTCCTAATGGAAATTCATAGCATTATGGCCTACCTCAAGAAACAAGAAAAATCTCAAATAAACAATCTAACTTTGCACTTAAAGGAACTAGAAGAAAAAAAAAACCCAAAGTGAGTGGAAGAAAGGAAGTAATTCAGAGGAGAAATAAATGAAATAGAGTCTAAAAAACAATACAAAAGGTCAATGAAACCAAGAGCTGGTTCATTGAAAAGATAAACAAAATTGACAAACTTTAGCAGACTCATCAAGAAAAAGAGAGAGAGCCAAAGTAAATAAAATTACAAATGAAAGGGGAGAAGTAACAACTGACACCAAAAAACCACAAAGGATTGTAAGAAAATATTATCAATAACTATATGCCAAATTTGGACAATCCAGATGAAATGGATAAATTCCTAGAAACATACAATCTTCTAAAATGAAACCAGAAAGAAACAGAAAATGTGAACAAAAAGGTTACAACTAATAAGATTGAAGCAATAATCAAAAAACTTCCAACAAACAGAAATCCTGGATCAGACAACTTAGCAGGTAAATTTTACCAAATATTCAAGGAACAACTAACGAAAATCTTTCTTAAACTGTTATAAAAATTTCAAGAGGAGGGATAACTCCCAAGCTCACTTTACAAGGCCAGCATTATTTTAAACAGATAGAGACACTACAACAAAAAAATAGTTTATAGGCCAATATCCCTGCTGAACTTATGCTAAAGGCCTCAACAAAATATTAGCAAACCAGATCCAGTAACACATTAAAAAGATCATACACTATGAACAAGTTGAATTTATTCTAGGGATATATGGTTGGTACAATAACTGCAAATCAATAAACATGATGCACCACATAAATAAATGAAGGATAAAATTACAATCATATTAATACATGCAGAAAAAGCATTCAATAAAATCCACTACCCACTTGTGATAAAAACTCTCAGCAAAGTGGGAATAGAGCAAACATACTTAATGTAATAAAGGCCATATGTGACAAATCCACAGCCAACATCATATTCAATGGGCAAAAATTGCAAGCATTTCCTTAAAGATTGGAAACAAGACAAGGATGTTCGATTTCACCATGCTATTCAACATAGTACTGAAAGTCCTAGCCACATCAATCAGACAAGAAGAAGAAATAAAAAGCATCCAAATTGGAAAGGAAGAAGTAAAACTGTCATTATTTCCAGATGACATAACACTGTATATAGAGAACCCTAAAGATTCCACACACACACACAAAAAAAAACCTACTAGAACTGAGAAATGAATTCAGTAAAGTAGCAGGTACAAAATCAATATCCAGAAATTAGTTGCACTTTTATACACCAATAGTGAATTATCCAAAAAGGAAACTAAGAAAAACAATCCCATTTACAATTGCATAAAAAATACCTAGAAACAAATTTAACTAAGGATGTAAAAGACCTGAACTTGGAAAATTATAAGACAATGAAGAAAGAAACTGAAGAAGAAACAAGTAAGTGGAAGCATATGCTGTGTTCATGGATAGGAAGAGTTAACATAATTAATTAAAATGTCCATACTATTCAAAGTAAACTGTAGATTCAATACAATTCCTATCAAGATACCAATGGTGTATTTCACAGAACTAGAACAAGTATTCCAAAATTTTATATGAAACCACAAAAGACACAATAGCCACAGAAATCTTGAGAAAGAATAACAAAGCTTGAGGTATCACCCTACCTGGCATCAAACTATACTGCAAACCCATAGTAATTAAAACATCAAGGTACTGGCATAAAAACAGACACATAGATCAATGGAACAGAATAGAGAGCCCAGAAACAAACCCACACCTTTATGGTTGATTAATATTTGACAAAGGCCTTGATCTGTGTGGCTCAGTTGGTTGGGCATCATCCTGCAAAGCAAAAGGTAGCCGGTTCAATTCCCATTCAGAGCACATATCTGGGTTGTGGATTCAGTTCCCAGTCAGGGCGTGTACAAGAAGCAACAAATCAATGTTTCTCTCTCACATTGCTGTTTCCCGCCCTTACTTTCTTTCTCCCTTCCCCTTTCTCTCTGGAAAAAATCTTTTAAGAAAAATCTTAAATCTTAAAAAAAATATTTGACAAAGGATGCAAAAACATACAGTGGGGTAAAGATAGTCTGTTCAATAAATGATATTGGGAAAATTGGACAGATATGTGTAAAAATATGACACTAGGCCATTTTCTTACACCATACACAAAATAAATTCAAAATGGATTAAAGAGTTAAATGTTAGACTTCCCACCATAAAAACCCTAAAAGAAAACATAGGCAGTAAAATACCTGACATCTCTTGTAGCAGTATTTTTTCTGATATATTTCCTTGGGCAAGGGAACAAAAGAAAGAGAAACAAATGAGACTATAACAAACTAAAAAGTTTTTTCACAGCAAAGGAAACCATAAAAAAAAAAATGAAAAGACAACCCACTGAATGGGAGAACATTCTCACTAATGATCCATCTGGTAAGGGGTTAATATTTAAAATATATTAAAAACTTATAAAATTCAACACCGAATAAAGAAATAACCCAATTTAAAAAAATGGGCAAAGAACCTGAATAGACACTTCTGCAAAGAGGGTATACAGGTGGCCATTAGACATATGAAAATATGCTTATGGTCACTAATCATCAGAGAAATGCAAATTAAAACTGCAATCAGGTATTACCTCACACTTGTCAGAATGGTTATCATCAATAAATCAACAAACAAGTGTTGTTGAGGATGTGGAGAAAAGGGAACCCTTATGCAATGTAGGTGGACATACAGATTGGTGCAGACACTGTGGAAAGCAGTACGGAGTTACATCAAAAAATTAAAAATAGAACTGCCTTATATTCCAGTGATTCTATTTCTGAGGATATATCTGAAGAACACTGAAACACTGATTCAAAAGAATATATGCACATCTATGTTCATTGCAGCATTACTTATAATAGCCAAGATTTGGAAGCAGCCCAAGAACCCATCAGTAGCTGAGTGGACACAAACACTGTGGTACATTTACACAATGGAATACTACTCAACCATAAAAAGGAAATCTTACCTTTTGTGACAGCATGAATGGAACTAAATAGCATTATGTTAAGTGAAGTAAGTCAGTCAGAAACACAAGTACAATATGAATTCACCTATATGTGGAATGTTATGAACAAAATCAAGTAATAAAGAAAATAGAAATAAACTCATAGATACAGAGAACAGACTGATAGCTATTAGAGAGGAGAATATGGGGTCTGGGTGAAAAAGATGAAAGGATTAAGCAAAGAAAATAACTCATAAACACAGACAACTGTGTGGTGATTACTGGAGAGAAAGCGAGAGTGGCAGCAGAAAAGGGTAAAGGGGGGGATAAATGGTGATAGAAGACTGGACTTGGGGTGTTAAACACATAATGTAATACACAGAAGATATTATAGAATTGTACACCTGGAACAAACATCATCCCAGTAAATTCAATCTTAAAATGGCCAATAAGGATCTTAAGTAATGAAAAAGTAGACAATCCCCAGGGACAAACTGGCTGTGTTCCAAAAACTTAATTTTAAATTATTTGGAATGCAGAATGCATTTTTTCCTTAGAAACAATGCTATGAATAATTGCAGCTGTTTTTCCAGCAAAGTCCACACAAGATTGTTTAACCCATAATGTAACAGCAATATTTGTTAAGACATTTTAGGTTTGCATCAAAGGCATCTCTAAATCCTCACCACTCTGAATTATAAATTAGCTGTGTACATTGCTGCTACCCCAACTAGACTGTGAACTCTTTGAGGGCTGGAAACTGTTGAATTATTCATTTTTGTATTCTGAATGCCTGGCATATAACAGGCAATAAATGTTGGTTGCATAAATGAATGGACAAGTTTAATAGGCATTTGAATAATGTTGAAAGCGTCTTAGGAAATAAAAACAGTAACATTTAATGGATACCTTAATATGTGTCTGGAACTGTGCTAGGTGAATGACCAATAAATCAAGATGTTTTGTTTATGCTAGAGTTAGGGATGAAGAAGCTGAAAGCAGTTTTATTATTTGTGATATAAAATAAATGAGTGCTGAGTTGGTAAATAACTGCTCTTGATTCTTTTTAGAAGAGAGGGAGAGGAAGAAAGAGGGAGAGAGAGAATGATTGATAGAGAAACATTGATTTTTGTTGTTCACTTACTTATGCATTTATTGGTTGATCCCTATATGTGCCCTGACGGGGGATGGCACTGATATAGAGAGCTGATCAGATCACTGGGGAGAAGTTGGGAGGGCCATATGTAGGAGGAGTTTGCTCTGGGAAAGGTAAACAGTCTAGGACTGGATTGGCTGAGAAGCTGAACACCTCCAGAGGGCATGGAATTGTGGGTGAGAAGATTTGGAATAAAAGAAGGGCTCTTAGACTTTCCTCTACCTTGAA
Source organism: Phyllostomus hastatus (assembly GCF_019186645.2). Lineage (NCBI taxonomy): Eukaryota > Metazoa > Chordata > Mammalia > Chiroptera > Phyllostomidae > Phyllostomus > Phyllostomus hastatus. The sequence goes on along the minus strand of NW_025334009.1, from coordinate 32,525,141 downwards.
GATGTCTGGACAATTGTGCCCCAGCTGCCTGTGTTTCCCAACAGATGGTACATTGGATGGGAAGAAACTCCGTATGCAGCCTAGGGTTGGACTGGCCTGGCAGAGGGTGGCAGGGTTATTCTTCTTTGGGTGTTCTAGAGGGGATGACCTCTGAGGCAGAAGCCTGCCATTCTTCCAAAATTGTGTAGCTTTGGTATTACGTTGTTTTAGTTTGTAAACTAACCCTATAGACATAAGATAAAACCAAATGGGCGGGGGGAGGGAATAATAGAAGAACTCAGGTGTTAGGGTTTAGCTTTAATTGATAGGTCTAAGTGATTAAAGATGTAACTAAAGAGTTAAAAAGTTTAGCCTTAATTGATAGGCTTAAGTGACTAATGAACGTGCAAGGCTGTTATTCCAAAATTGTGAAGCTTTTGAATAAAGACTCCATTCCCATATCACCAAGCCTTTGCCTCTGGAAGTTTGCCTAGAGAGAGGCAGTAGGCAGCAGGACTCCAATTGTTCAGTTATAGAATCTATAACCTTGGCATATAGGGATGATGCTCCAACCAATTGACCTACAGGGCCAGGGCCTAAATAAATGTTTTTGGATGGACTGATGTATTGATTTGGGGAAAGAGTAGAAAATTATCCATAACAATTGATATACAAAGAAAAGGGATTCTTTTGAGGGGCTCTAGGACTGAGGGGCGGAGAAGGTATTGACAACAGCTAAAGAACAGAAAATGGAAAAGGAAGTTGCTAACAGTCAGAGAGGACTGGTCAGCAAAGAATAGAAGGTCTGGTCTGGATTAGGCTCTGATTTAATTTCATCTGATTTACTGTTCTGTGTAAAAATGTATTTGCTCTGGCCAGTCTCCAAAGATTTGCTGTGAGTTTAAATTAAGGGTAGATTGAAGTTAATTATAGTGATTTCTTTCCACAATGACAGTATATTAAATACTATTAAAATTTGATAGGGATGGTGTTTTCATCAGCTCAGGGGGTATAACACAATACTATCAACTGTGGTGGTTTAAACAACAAACATGCATTTGTCACAGTTCTGGATGCTGGAAATCTGAGACCAGGATGCCAGCATGGTCACCTGATGAGGGCTCTCTTGGTTGAAGATGGGTGATTTCTCCCTGTATCCTCATGCGGCAGTGTGTGAGAGCTCTCTGGGGCCTCTTTAATAAGGGTACTAAACCCATTTATGAGGGCTGCACCATCACGGTCTAATTATATCCAAAAGGCTCCACTTTGTAATACCATTGCACTGGGGGTTGGGATTTCTTTTCAACATCTGAATTTAGAGGGAACAGAAACCTTCAGTCCAAATCAGATAGCTATATTGGTGAAGGCTGTGAAGTAGATATTAGGCAGTCAGGGAGAACACAACCTAGGAAAATGGGAGAAAGAACATTATCTCTAGAGTTCTTGGTGGAGGAAGAAAAAGGAAGGGGCAGAGAAAGGAGAGTAAAAGAGGGGGGGAAAGGCAAACATCTATTTCATAATTTTTTTAAGGGCCTAACCTCTCAGAAAGTCCCGGTCTGATCATTGTTCTTTGAAAGCATAACTACAACTACTTTCCCATTTACTTCATTGTCTCCAAAGTGCTAGAATGCAATAAATACTTGTTGATTGATTATTTTGAGTGATTCAAATCAATCCACACTTCTGGTTTATTAAAGATTTTAGAAATTGACATTGATCAAGCTGAAATAAAAACTGTCTTTAAACTTGCAAGACATTTTATGTCTCTCCCCAAGGAAAAACAAACATTGGTCTGTGCCTATTATGTACCAAACACTATACTGGGGGTTTTCTTTACATTATTGCATTTTAGTAATTCATTATTATTTTAACAATTACTTAGTGCCCATTACATGTCAGGCCCTATGGTAGGCAGTGAAGATAAAAGGCAAAGAGGGAGAAACTCTGACTTTTTAGCAGTTACAATGTAATGGGGAGAAGACAGTGCTAAATCAAGAATTGCCATGTACTGTGGTAAGTGCAATGAGAGGTAGGCACTTGACAATCTTAGAGGGCAGAAATGAGAAGCTTTAATTAAAAATGGGTAGGAAATAGAGACAATTAGAAGGGAACATTTTCTGAATGAAAATTTAACTGGATGCCAAAAGGAGCCTAAGGACTAAGGGGGGCGGTGGAAATCGGAAGGAGGTGGGGAGGGCTGGAGGGGGTGGGCTGGGATGTGAGTAAAAGAAAACTATACTTGAACAAAAATTAAAATAAAATAAAATTTTAAAAAAAGGAGCCTAAGGAGACATGGTTAAATGTTGTGGGTTCTTCATGGGATCCTGGATCAGGAAAAGGACATTAGAGAAAAACCTGAAGGAACATAAATAAAATATAAATTTTAGTTAATTATATGTATTATTAGTTCCTTAATTGTGACAAATATATTATACTATTATAAGATATTAATAATAGAGGAAATTGGGTGTAGAATGTACTAGAACTACTTTAAGTATCTGTGTAATAATTCTGTAAATCCAAAACTGTTCCAGAATGAAAATATCATTACAAAATTTAAACTGGCATTTTGTATTTTTGTTAGATCTGACAGCACTAATACTTTTACTTCCAAATAACAATTACACATAAACTATGAAAATTACCTTAAGTTGATAGAATAAAGGATTTGAGTTGTATATAATTTCTCCTAATTATTTGTTCCAAGCACTTTATTTTCTATAAACAGTGTTTCCCTTTTTTTTTTTTTGGCAAGATTCAAGCAACCAAATAATTATTAGGCAGATAATATACTTCAGTGTGGAAATGTTTTGCCTCTAAGTCACATAGCCTATCACCAGTTACAAACACTTTCAGGAGCTAAAAAAGAACCGGCTTAAATTTCCTTCCATCCCCCAAATGAACCATCAATAGAATTAATCTTAATTTGGGCTGTGCACATCTCAAGAGATTAAAAAAAATACAGTTATGAGGAAATCACCAAGGTGAAATCGCTGCAAGTAATCACTTGTCTGGGGTGACTGCTAATTTATGCTGCCGGAATGGAAAACAGTGTTGATTATTTTATTCTTGTTGCTCCTTTGGGAAAGAATCTGTATGCTGTGGAAGACCTTAGAGTTTGGAATAAAAACAGAACTGTATATTATAACAGTTTTACTTGAAGGTGAGCTCAGAAACAATTTCTTATAAAAAAAAAAGATGAGGATTTTAAGAACGAGAGTGAATTTTAGAGTACTTGCCATTTTCCAGATACAAGACAACGAAATATATTAATATTTTGCTCAATTTTGTTTAATATCTGCTTTGGTGCTTAACAAAATTAGGAAGTTAGATCCTTACGGCTTAACACTTAAGTGCTGATAATATGCTAGGCCTTAAAGAAAGTAAATCTGTTCTCAAATGTAGTAGAAATTATACATCAGAGATTTGTCCAGGTTCCCTCAATCTCTTAACTATTGATTTCTACTCTAAGCGACAAGGCCCTAAAACTAACATGTATTTGTGCCGCAAATGATTTTACATACGTCATAAGTTAGTTTGTAAACTTGTAGAGCATTTACTGTACGCAAAAAATTCTGCTGAACAGCTTTGATGTATCTAGAGGTAAGAAATAGTACGTTAGTTAGACGTTTGTCTCATAGTCCTTACTTCTGCAAAACCATCAGGCAAAAGCTTGTTTAAAAACAGATAATACTGGAAAGGATTTGGGTTCGTTCTAAGGCAGGACGATGGGTTAAGATACTGATTCACATAGAAGGGCTAGGTCTGTTACCGGAGCTAAAAGAAAAAAAAAAGGGGGTTCGTTTTTTAAAACTGGACTCGCCTAGAGGAGCTCGGTGGGGTCCTCCTTGGCGCCTCTGTAAGGCCGGGCCTCTTGCATTCGCCTGACTCCAAGGACCTGAGACCGTGTGAAGAGACCGGGTCGGACTAGCGGGAGAAGGCGTCGGGCCGGGCCCCACAGCTCACAGAGCGCCGGCCGGGGCCTTCCGGACCTCAGGTTGCGGCCGACTTAAGGCCGCGGCCCTAACCTAGCAAGCACCACCCGAACGCCTGCCTGCTTTCCAGGCTGAGAGTGTGAGCGAACCGCTGATGCCACCCTTTCGGTGGTCCAGAAGCCTGCTTTCCAGGCTGAGAGTGTGAGCGAACCGCTGATGCCACCCTTTCGGTGGTCAAGAAGCCACGTTCCGGGATAAAGGCCACGAGGGCGGGACTTGTGGGTGCGCGGGGCTACTTCCTCACGTCGTGGTCAGTCGGGGTGCGGAGAGGCTGAGCTGGAGTCCGAGAGGAGCGCGACATAACGCGACCTAGTCGGGTCTGAGCTTTGGCGGGCACCGAGGAAGCAGTTTGTGCGAGAAACCTACAGAGCACAAGAGGGAAAGATGGGTCAAGTAGCGAAGGTTTCACCACAGCCTACACGCCTAAGAGGGAATTTGAGAGCACAAGGGGGAAGGGCGGAGAGAACAGGCGGCTCGCATAGAGCATGCTCTGTTCTGAGCCCTAAGCAGAGAGCCAGGCATGCGCTGTGAGCCCAGGGTGGGTTGGCAGCGGGGAGGGGCTGGCGTGAGCTGGCTGATGTGTTTATCCGGTTTTCTGGGTGGGCGGTCAAAGCGCACGCGTTAAGGGCGAAAGGCGGCGGAGCTGGTAGTGGGATGCGCATGCGCTGAGTGAGCGGGTGGCTCTGGGAGGGCGTGGAGGGGGGTCTTGTAGGAGAAGCAGGGGAAAAGGGAAGCGAAGGGAAAAGGAAAGGGCGGGGGGAGGGTGAGAGTGTGCTCTGCGCATGCGTGCGAGCGCCAGCGACGACGACGGCGGCGGGGGAGTCTCGGGGATGACAGTGGCTTTGCCCGTTGGGGTAACGGTCGTCGTCTCCGGCAGGGCTTGAGGTGCTACACTATCTGTGGGATCCGTTAAGGCCGCACCAACCTGGGCTCTACCGAGCTAGAGTGGCTCGTGGAGTCCGGGTGAGGGCAGCGAGGCACGAGGGGAGGGGCCTGCAGCGGGGCCTGCTGTGTGCGCTGGGCGGCGGCGGCGGGGCCTGGCCGTGTGAGCGTTCGCCTCAACCGTGGCCGGGCGGGCTCCGTGGGCCGCGGCGACCGTCGTGCTTGGCGGAGGCGGTGTCCGTGTGTGCGGCGCGGAGATGATGGCCGGGCAGTGAGGGGCGGCGCTTGCGCCTGGTGACCTCGAAGTGAGCGACTGAGGAGCGAGGGGCGCCGTCGCGGCCCGGCCGGGCCTGCTCCCCGCCCCCTCCCGCCGCCGCCGCGGCCGGCCCGCGCACTTCCTCCCCGGCCCTCCCCTACCGGGTGCGGGACTTTCTTTCCCGCTTCGCCACCTCAGGGAACAGCGAGGCTGTAACCACCGGGGCAGAGAGCGAGGCACAGCTCGAGCCCCGCGTCCGATATGGAGAGAGTGGCGGCGGCCTCTGCCAGCCGCATCAGTAACATTCGTCGCTGCTGCGGCTTCGTGCACTAGATCGAGGAAGCTGACGCCTGAGCTGTCGTCCTTGCTGTCGCTGCTGCCTCCGCGCCAGGCGCTGTGATGGAGTAAGGGCCCTGCAGGCAGTGAGACGCGTGCTCGCCCCTTGGACCGGGCCGGGGCCTGCTCCCACCCAGCTCGACCTGAGGAGGTAGCTCCGCGCCCGGAGATGCAGCTCGAGCCGAGGCCGCCCGCCGAGCCGCGGGGCTAGACTGAACTCCAAGTCGTGGCCCGAGTGCCGAAGTCTCCACGTTCTGCGCCCCGCGGCCGGCCGGGACAAACTCGAACGCCGGTTTCTGTACTTTTTTTTTTCCCGTCTGCAAGTCTCAGGGACGGAGGAGGGGCGCCACGGCCCCATGTGTGGGAGGATTGCTTCAGCCTCACAAACTTGCGCGGATTTTGGTTACTACTTTGGCCATTGGTTCTGCTCTGATTTCCTCCGAATTGTTGCAAATTCGCCATTGTTCCCTGGCTGCTCACAAAGTTGGATCCGGAATTTTTTTTCAACCGGGAGTCAACGGTGTCCAAGTGTCTGCAATGAACCCCGTGAATGCTACTGCTCTCTACATTTCCGCGAGCCGCCTAGTGCTCAACTACGACCCCGGAGACCCCAAGGCGTTTACCGAGATTAACAGGCTCTTGCCTTACTTCCGACAGTCCCTCTCGTGCTGTGTTTGCGGTGAGACGCTTTTTATTGTTCCGTTTTCAAGGCTTGTTTTAAAAAACCTGGGCAGTGGTAACAGGAACGGTTCGACGACGTGGTAGTTTGTATTAAGCTTATGTTATTTGTGCTGTGGTATACAGCCGTTAGTTTTGAAACTCGCCAAAGGACTTTTGCCCGTCATTTCAGAAAGAATCCTTCCATACTGCTTTGTACAGTGGCCTGAACGTTCAAAATTGTTTAATTTGCCTTAAGCCAGTTGCTTACCATTTCTGATGATGGTTTTTTAAATAAGGTAAAAAAATATATGCATCCTGCTGCCTTTTTCTTTTAAGTCTTCGATACAGGAGTTGACTTAATACCAACATTGGTTAAAACATGGACATGTGGCCTGTTTGCTTTTCCGCAAACTGGTGTTAATGTGGGGGTGCTGGTATGAATGTGATGCGCCCACAGCTAGTGAACTCGGTGCGGAACTTTCGCCTAGGTTCTTCCACAAATGCTTTGACAGTTGAATAGTAAATAGTGAGCCAAGGGAATACCTGATGGGGTACCGAGTGCTTTTTAATGAGATTTTTACAGGAATACATTTCTTATTTTTTTGTGACTTTAATATACTGTGGCCTGGTAGAGGGTTGTTTTAGGTGTTTAATGTTAATTTAGGCTGGGGAGATACTTTCAAGTTATTTTTGAGACATAAAGATATGCTAAGTTGTCTAATAAATCGAAATTTCTCAAAAGTGATAATTTGGACTAGTTGTGCACATACAATAATTTCTTTTAAAAACCTAGACGAAATGTTAATGTAAAAGAAAGGGCAACTGGCCAAAAAAGGCAGTAATATACTCCATATTTTTATTCCTCCAGAAATTTTGTTGATCCACTCACTTATTTAGTCAGAACTTGGTAAATTTAGGCATTTCAGGCTTTCACTTTATCTTAAATTAGATAAAGAGGAGTAATCTTGAGACTATGTTTGAAAGTCATCTATCATTTTCTTTATAGTTCTGGGGCAAAGCTGTGAGGGAGTGAGTGCAGAAGAGGTGAAGATTGTGGGGTTTTTTTGCACACCAGATACTTAATCTCATAAAAATTTAAGTAACAGTGTTAGAATGTGATTAAGTTCTGTGACTGGTGACACTTAACACCTTTATAGAGAAACACATGCCTGGACAAATCACTTAACTGCCCTGGGCCTCAGTTTCTTAATATAAAAAAAGAGAGGCTTGGGCTAGAGTCAGAGTTTCCTTTTAGCTTCAATTTTACTGATGTAAGCATATGAATTTGATTGGTTTAAAGGTACCTTCTTACCTTGCTCTCAGTTTTTATGGGGTGCTTTTTTTTTTCTTTAATCTTAACAGCTTTTAATAGTTTGTGGACTGAGGAAATGGAGCTGGTGTATCTTTTACCTCCATAAACATTTCTTTTGCTGTGGTGGTGATGGTAGGGGTGATATAGGGGAAATAGCGAGCACAGGGCAGCCCACCCTGACCTGCTAGATGTTGTTATCCAGGTAACACTGGAAGTCTTTTTTACAACGTAGGTGGTCTTTAGTTCTCTATTTCAAGGGGGGAGTGGCAGTTTTGAATCGTGTAGATGCTTGGGATTTTAAATTCCTATTAGTGGCTTCAGGATAGTTGTGATCTAATTGAATATTTTCCCAGATTCTAACCAGGATTAAAAAGACATTAAGGATAAAAATACATTGAAAAAGTAGTTTTTTGTTTTTTTTTTTAAATCAGTCTTGGCAACACAAGGGAAATTTTCCTGACAGTGGAGCATTGTAATTATTCCTTTTTGCTCAGCTACCCTGCCCCACCATCCTATGGAAGAGATTTGTGCATTCTTTTTCTCCCTTATAACTGAGTAGTTGGCATAAAATTTTGGCAATATGATGTATCTTCCCCCGCCCCCCATGTAGTCTGTGATTATCAACAGGAAAAAAAATTACTTATTTGAATTCAGATCCAGCATTTAATCAACTTTGTATCAGGTGGTGCCTTAGACTTTTTTAGTTGAAGTACATAATACATTCATTCAAATTACTAGGGCATGTGCAATTGTGTTTCATGAAGATAATATAGAAAAGTAAAGTTTAATTCTGTCTTGATGCTGTAGATAGGGAGTTTGTTTCAACAGGCCTTCCAACATCTGACCCAGTCCTACCTTTTCAGCCTGTATTCAGCTGCTATTATATAATTACTCTGCTTCAGCCAGGTTGATGTTTTTGCCTTTTCAAATATACATACATGCTTTATGTTTTCCTCCTCTTTTTTTCAGTAAAAAGTTCTCTTAGTCCTTTGAACCTCTATAACCCTTTGTCTAATCTTTAAGGTACTTAAAACTCTTCCAGTGTAGTTTTTATATCCGATTCTTCTGGTACATTAGAGAAAATACTGTTTTTTTGGTACATTTTTGTGTTCCTCCTGCTTTATCCTTTATCTTCTATCTAGTGACTTGCATGTAGGTGTTTAAGACCCTCAGGAGGAGAGTGAGCAGAGGTGAAGGAGGGAAAGTAAAAGGCTTACAAATTTCGCAGTTAGGTACAAATCTTGGTTCTACTTTTGTGTAGACAAGTTGTTTAACTTTTTGCCTCAACTTTCTTTATCTACAAAAGGGGGTGGTTATATCTTACTTTTTCAAGTTTGTTTCTCCAAATTTATTTTATGTGTGTGTTTATTTTTTAAGTGGGGAAAAGCCTTTTGAACCCCTGAGAACAAGTTTATGGACTTGGTGTCTGGCACATGTTACGTGCTTAATGTCCCACCCTAGTGCAGAAGTAGAGAGAGGGGGAGGAGGTGAGAGAAGACACTGAACTGTCAGGTCAATTATTGTCAAACCTAGACTATTCTCTGGAACAACAGGTTTTGTTATTGTTTTTTGAAATGTTAATTAGCTGATTATCACTGTTTGTTTTTCATTTGCTTTGTATGTTTAAACCTCCTGAAACTTTTAGTGAATGGAATAGCAATGCTCTAGAGAATTACTATACTTTCTGGACCACAGAAGCAGAAATTACTGTGGGCACTACTTTTTGTGTCAGTTTTTCTTCCTTGCTGTAAATACTGGGGCATGCTTTATCACTTACCAGTAAGTATAATTTCTTTTATTGGCATGGGACTTGATAAATTCTGTCCTGGGGATTTTAAGTTTTTCATTAAACTTGTAAGTCCTCAGCTGATGTAACAAGTTTCTTTTTTTTTTTTAATTTATTTTTAATCATTGTTCAAATACAGTTTTCTCCTTTTTGTAACAAGTTTCATAAGTAAAATCAAATCCTGTTAGAGTTGGAAGGACTTGTTGAGTGGAAAACTTTTACTCTCTGAGATATTTGGAGTCCTGTAAATTAATCATGATCAAATCTCTACTCAGGGCACATGAATATTTTTTGGTGTTTTAATTAGAGTTTAGAAACAAAATGGTTCTGGCTTTTGATTTACTTAGTAGTTTTGGACCTTCTTACATAAAATGGGAAGGGAGTGGAGATTAGTGTTTTCCACTCATTTAGGGTGACATAGGCTGACAAGTTTTTGTTTTGAATGTGAAGGACTAAAGACAAAAAATCCTATCATCTTTTTTGTACTACTGCTTACGTGTACAAAAAATACTACTTCTAGTGTACCACTAGAAGGTAGGTGGTTCCCTGAGGGTGAGAGCTTTTCTTGTCTTGTTTATCATTGTAGTCTTGTATCTGACACTTAACTGGCTTGTTGAATGGATGATGTTAGAAAGTTTCAAAGTATGAAGGATGTGCTCTCAGAATAAAGTATTTGCTTTAAAATCAAATAGATTTAGCTTTATGAACTACCTTTACTTTCCTTATTTGTCTCATTTTGCCATTGTAGACTTTCTGCTCCCCACTGGAATTAGTGGGGTAGATCTTAAGAATCTCTTCCAGTCCATAATTTTGAATTCTTTTAGCAGAATTAACTTCGGTTTTTGCCTGAGCAAACAATTTATAAATAGCAAGAATCTTTTAAAGTGAACTTTGAACATATAGCTTGGAGTATCTTATTTTCAACTACGTATCTTTTAGAAGGAGGCCATTTGAATAATTGTGTTATATTAATACTTTATATTTTTCTCGAATCATGAGTTCATTTACTTAAGAATTTGACTTCTCTAGGTACTTAATATAAGTAAAATCATACAGTATTTATCTTTTTGTTGACTGGCTTATTTCACTTAGCATTCTGTTCTCAAGGTTCATCCATGTTGTAATCATGGCAGGATTTCCTTTCTTTTTAAAGTTGAATAGTAGTTTGTTGTATTTATATATTATACTTAGTTTATCCACTCATCCAGGATGGACATTTGAGTTGCTTCACCTCTTGGCTATTGCAAATAATGTTGGTATGAACATGAGTGTACAAATAACTCTTAGAGACCCTGCTTTCAATTCTATTGGGTAAATACCCAGAAGTGAAATATCTATGTTCTGTGGTATTTCTTTCCTTTAAACTTTTTTAGAAAAGCCCCGGCTGGTATGGCTCAGTGGATTGGGTGCTAGCCTGAGAACCAAAGGGTTGCTGGTTTGATTCCCAGTCAGGGCACATGCCTTGGTTGCAGGCCAGGTTCCCAGTAGGGGAAACGTGAGAGGCAGCCACACATTGATGTTCCCTTCCTCTCTTTTTCCCTCCTTTCCCCTCTGTAAAAATAAATAAGTAAAATCTTTTTTAAAAATTAAAAACATTTATTAATTTTAGAGAGGGGAACGGACAGGAAGGGGAAGCAGGTTGGGAAGGAAGGTTTGGGAGAGAAACATCAGTTTGTTGTTTCACTTATTTATGCATTCATTGGTTGATTCTTGTATGTGCTCTGATTGGGGATCAAACCCATAACCTTGACACATCAGGAGGATGCTCTAACCAAGTGAGCTGTCTGGCCAGGGCTGCTTTTAATTTTTTGAGGAGCCTCTATATTATTTTTCACAATGGTTGCATCACTTTACAATCCTTTCCAATAGATTAAGCATTTAAATTAATCGCATCCTTAACAATATTTGTATTTTCTGTTTTTTAAAAAAAACTGATAGCCATTGTAAAGGGTGTGAGGCAATATCTCATTGGTTTTGATTTGCATTTCTGTAATGATTAGTGATGTTGATAATATGTTTGTTGGTCATTTGTATATTCGAAGAATCACTGTCTTTTTATCTTGAAAACTTGGTTCATTCATTACCTCTTTATTAATAACCTGTGATGTTTTAAGTGTTGGAATAAAAAAAGTGATTAAGACACATGACCCTTACCCATATGTTACTTAGTGTTATGGGGAAGACAGATAAGTAAACCAACAATTATTAGAAGCACTTAATGTTATACCAAATCTCAAGTATCATAATAGAATCATTTATAAATTAATTTTATTGCATATGTAAAAATTTAAGAAATTAGCCATAAATATTTCCCTTCATATAATTTGTTTTGAACAGCTGTTTGCCTCAACATTTACGGTAAACCTGACTGGTCATCGAGTAGAGTTTGGTTTAGCAGGTTTATGAGGAACCTTAAGTTTACCTGTTTTCTCTGATACGGGAAGAATTCTTGTTTTTCTTTTTTTGATCCTCACCTGAGGACATTTTTCCTTTGCTTTTAGAGAGAGGATAAGGGGGTGGGGGGAGAGAGAAATGTAATGGGCAAGAGAAGCATGGATTGGTTTCTTCCTGTGAGCTTCCTATTGGAGAGCTTGTGCCCTGACCTGGGATTGTTTGTGCCTGGTGGGGGGATGTAACTGCAATTTAGGTAGTGCTCTGACAGGGAATTGAACCCGGCAACCTTTCTGCAGTTGATACTGTGCGCAACTGAGTCACATCAGCCAGGGTGGAAGAATTCTTTGGGGATCATTTATCTAGTGGGCTGGTAAGGAAGAACAATATTTAATAATTCGTATGGTAGGTACAGTTCTTTTATTTCACATATATCTAATTAACTGTTAGGTTTCTTTTCCTAAGAAAAATCTCCGTTTTACAGTTTCCCCTTTTAGCATTGTAAAAGTTAGTTCTAGAAAGCTATTGATATGCCCTGGATGGTGTGGCTCAGTGGATTGAGTGCCGGCCTGCAAATCAAGGGGTGGCCAGTTGGATTCCTGGTCTGGCTCATGCCTGGGTTGCTGGTCGGGTCCCCGGTGGGGGGGCGTGTATGAGAGGCGGCCACACAATGCTGTTTCTCTCCCTCTCTTTCTCCCTCCCTTCCCCTCTAACAGTAAAATGTTTTTTAAAAAGTTAATAATATTAGTTTGAATAATGGTTCAAGGTAGTCCGTGTAGTTCTGTGGAATTAGGAGGAGAGATTGTTTCAGTCTAGTGAGATCTAGGAAGTAGGGGCCTGAATGGGACCAAGGGGAATGGCAAGGTTAGTTGTTCATTTTCGATAAGGCTTGAGGGAGATGAACAGTTGACTTGTTGAGGCTGCAGTAAATCAGGTTTATTTGTGATGAATCCATGAAGGAGAGCCCCCTTTCTCTTAATGATGATTCAGAGGCCTTGTGAGGGGGGCTTTAATGTCAGGCTAAGGAATTTGATGTTTGTCTTGTAGACTTGACCCCCTACACCTCCCAAGGTGTGTTCTATAGGCTGCCTAAATCAAATCATTTAAAGGGCCTGCTAAAATTCAGATTCCCGATTATCATGTCAGACTGATTGAATCAGAATTTCTATGTGCAGGGCTTTGTAATTTGCTTTTTAACTCCCCATCTTCATATGGGGCAGAGGATTTGCAAATCATTGTTGTCCAGGGGGTGTCCAACTTTTTGGCCACACTGGAAGAAGCAGTGTGGTCTTGGGCCACACATTAAATACACAAACACTAGCAAAAACTGATGAGTAAAAAAAGAATGTTTTAAGTAAATTTACAGTTTTGTGTTGGGCTGCATTCATAGCCATCCTGAGCTGAAAGCAGCCTGCTGGCCGTGGGTTGGACACTGACAGAAATTCTGTTTTAGAAAAGATTGATTTGGGGATAGAATATCGGATTGATTATGGAATAGTGGTGGCAGTGGTAAGGGAACAACATAGATAATGCTAAGGAAATTTTTGTCTTATGTGTGTCATAACACTTTAATTCTTTAGTATGCACTGTATTACACTTTGGCATATTTTACGATGAATAGATTAAACTAGACATTTCCTACCCTAAAATTTATAAACATATTTAGCTCATTGCTTTCACACAATATACACTTGATAAAATACTGAATTATATTTAAGAACTGACAAAACTTGGTAGTTTAATAATACAGGTGCATGAAAAAAATTGAGAGTAAAAGGTAACTCAGTTCATATCACAGATGAAGTCATTGATTTTGGAAGAATATGAAAAATTTATTTTCTTTTTTTATGGCAGGCACTTAAAAAGATTTTATTTATTTTTAGAAAGAAGGGAAGGAAGGAAGAAAGAGAGGGAGAGAAACATCGATGTGCAAGTGATACTTCAATTGGTTGCATCTCACACGCCCTAACTAGGGTCCTGGCCCACAACCCTGGCATGTACTCTGACTGGGAATTGAACCAGAGACCTTTTGGTTTGCAGGCTGTCACCCAATCCACTGAGTTACACTAGCCACGGCAGGGTATGAAAAATTTAGATAGACTGATTTGAAATAATATAAAGACATCCCAATTAAAATATTCTTCAAGAATTTAGCCATTTGGTGTGGGATTTTGGAGAGTTCAGGTGCTTGAGAGAGGTTGCAGTTAAGATAGGAATTAGTGTAGCATCAGATGTGGACCTGAGGAGAATGAAGAGAAGGATGAGACAATGTTGAATAAATGTATGGTGGTTGGGAATGGGGTTAGTGAGGAAAACTTTGATTTTAAGATAATTTTAATGTTTTTGGTATAGTAAAACAACATATCTTCTGAGTCTTGGTGTTGTGGTTTTCAGTCTCAAATTACCATATTTCGCCATTATAATATGCACTTTTTTGCTCAAATTTGTGAGGAAGAAATAAGGATGTGCATTATTCATGGGTGCTTATATACCATGGGCATAATAATACTGCATATAAAGCACACAAAACGTGGGTGTGCATTATATGCAGGAGCACATTATACATGGTAAAATATGGTAATTTGCACATCCAGTTTTTTGAATTCCTTGTTTTCTTCATTTGTATGTGTGCATGTGCACATGTGAGCACTTGGGGTCATGTCGATCACATCTATAGCATGCCATCTTTCATTGGTTAATGCCTTACTGTATTGGCTTTTCTCAGTTGACATTTTCCCTTGAGTCCACTCCACTTAGCTACTTTTATGTATGATTCATTTAAATTTGTTTTTGCAAGTTCTGATGTACTTTCTAAATTTTATCTTTTATTTTAAAAAGTTATGTTTTATTTTCAAAATACTGTTTTCTGATTTCTCTTACATTTCTCTGTGTCTTTCCCTTGATGTTTAAATCTCTGCCTGATGTTCTGATATTTAGGAGTCTGGCCATATGTAATATGGTAATCTAGGATTAGAAAGGGGCATTCCACTTCAGGAATCCTTGTGATGGATTCTGAATCCTTCTACAGTTAATCAGTTGGTTGTCCAGCCTGTGACTGAACATTTTCACGGTATGACATAGGATATAACTATGTCATATACACCAGAAGCTGTGGGCTGTCTCAGGGATCTCTTTATGGTGTCATTGAGCTTTACCAGCTCAGTTTTTATATAGATCTTACAAGGAAGATACTACTAGGTTATTTATAATGAGAATTTATACAGTCTTAGGCAGAAAGGATCATATATCATACACAGCTATTTCTTCACATCAAATCATCCTTTTTGTAACATTCTTGAAAGTTTATCCAAGCCTTTTCTGTATACCTCTAGGTTAGGGAGTGCAGTTTTACTCTGCAAAATAGCCATATCATTTTTTTGACAACTTTAAAAAAAAAACTTTCTTTAGAAAAGTTGGTTTCTTTAGAAAGTTTTTGCTTCCAATTTACCCAAGTTTCCTTCTCTACAATGGTCTCCTGTTGAAATTTTTTTTTCTTTTTTTGTCCTCTGGGACAATTCAGAAAGCCTTTGATAAAACTGTATCCATCAACTGTTGGAAGACAGTTTTCATGTCTTTGCTGGGAAGATAAACACCACTAAGTTCAGTCCTGGAAGCATCCTGGTCTCAAGTTTGTTTCTTCTACAACTGTAGACTTTTGTGTTCATGTCCACAGAATTTTAGATGTGGCCAGATAGGATTGTGTGCCTTGATGACTTGGACAAATTATTTAATTTCTCTTAGTTTCATTTGATTGGACAAGAACAGAGATTTGGTTGTGAATTTGGCCCCCAGACATTTTTATTCAGCTTGATTAAAAATTTACTAAATTTGTTCAGAGTTTTAAAATCTATCCTTCACATAAAAATTGAGATTTTAGGCATCTCCTAGAAAATTATAAGTTCTGTTATCAGTGAGTATACATTCCACCATGGCATGGCAATCATTGATTGTAGGTGAGAGGGGCTTCTCCCTTTTGGGGGTGGAGGTAGGCAAACCCTCTCCAATTAGCTCTTGGTCCTTCCCAACTTTCATCACTTTTTTTTTTTTAACTTTTCCTGTATGCTTCTCTAGACATTCAGATTTGTGATCCTCAGGAATAGAGAATTTTGTACAGTCTCTTGTGCTCTAGATGCTATTTTGAAACCACAGAATTCGACTGTTTGGGGATCTTAAATTATTTTGTGAACCCTTCTTACTGGGATAAAAATCAGGGTTGTTTTACTTGTTTGTTAGTTGTTGGTTCACAATGTTTCTGGTCAATTAAAACATGTTAACAAGTTGCTTGATAGTGTTGTTCAAATCTTCTCTATCCTTACTTATTTCCTATTAGTTTTGTCAATTTTTGAGAGTTTTGCCAGTTTGTTGAAATCTCTGACTATAATTAAGCTTTTGTCAGTTTCTCTTTGTATTTTATCAGTTTTTTTCTTTATGTATCTTGAAGTTCTGTTATTAAGTGCATAAAACAATTTTGAGCACATGGAATACAGTTAAAATGACTAACTTTTAAGGTTCTGCTCAACTAATTCTATCATGTGTCATTTCTAGGTTTGTTGCTCTTTGTTTTTTCTGCTCTTTGTGGGTCATATTTTCCTGCTTCTTTGCATGCCTCATTAATTTTGATTAGGTGGTGGATATTGTGACTTTTACCTTGTCTGTAAAATTTTACCTTATTGATAGATACTTTTGTACTATAAAAACTTTTCAGCTTTGCCCTTGCTGATATGGCTCAGTAAATTGAGTGCCAGCTTGTGAATCAAATGGTCGCTGGTTCAATTCCCAGTCAGGGCACATGCCTGGGTTGCAGGCCAGGTCCCCAGTAGGGAGCTCATGAGAGACAACCGCACATTGATGTTTCTATCCCTCTCTTCTTCCCTTCTCCTCTCTCTAAAAATGAATAAAATCTTTAAAAAAATATTCTTGAGTTTTGTTTTTGGGATGAAGTTACCTTTTATTCCCGTGTATACAATGTGCTCTTGTGTATAATGTGCACCTACATTTTTGTGCACTTTACACGAGATTATTATACCCATGACATGTAATCTTTGTACCCATATATAATGCGCACCCTTATTTCTCCCTCAAAAATCTGGGCAAAAATTTGGGCAAAATACTGTATGTTATTTGGAGACAGTTGGATCCTTCTGAGGTTTGTTTCATTAGGTGGGACCAAAGCAGCCTTCAGGGGCTAATTTTTCTGCACTACCTAGTAAGAATTTTCAGACTGTTGTATTCGACGTTTCTTACTGTAGGTATTGGGATTAGGAATCACTCTTCTGCCTCTGAATTGCATTGGGACTTTCACTTTACTTCTTTCTGGGGATGGGGGGTGGCATGGAGGGTAGTTTCCTGGTAAGGCATGTGCTTAATCAGTACTCAGCTAAAAACTTGAAAGGGACTTTGTCTAAATCTCTGGCACTCTTTGTGCAGCTCTCTCATCTCTAGTACTTTGTTTTGAAAAGTCCAGTTGCCTTGGCCTCCCAACTCTGGCTTTTGAATTTGGGAAGACCACTAGGGTTTGTCTGGGTCCCTCTTCCTTGTGCTGCGGGTCTAAAAATTATCTCTAGGCAGTAAACTGGGGAATTGTAGGGCTCAGGTTCATTTCCCCTCTGTGCTGTTGCTCAATATCTGAAAACTATTGTTTGTCCAGTTTTTTGGTTGTTACAGGTGGGAAAGTAAATGTAATTATTCCATTTTGCCTGGAAGCAGAGTCAGATTATATTCTAAGCCTGTGCTCTCCCATACAGCAGCCACTAGGTGCGTGACATTTTAAATTTTATTTAATCTTAGTTAAGATTTTATTCAATTAAGATGGAATTTTATTTAATCTTAAGATAAAATGAAATTTAAAATGCAGCTCTTTAGTTATGCTTAGCTGTATCCTTTTTTTTTTAATTGACTTTTGGAGAGCAGGGGAGAGAGAGAGAAAAAGAAACATTGATTTGTCATTCCACTTGTTTATGTATTCATCGGTTGCTTTTTATATATGCCCTGATTGGAAATCAGACCTGCAACCTTGATATATGGGGATGACAGTCTAACCAATTGAAGTACCCAGCCAGGGCCACTTAGCTACATCTTAAATGCTCAGTAGCCATATGTGGGTAAGGACTACTTTATTGGGCATTGCAGATATAAAACATTTCCATCCTTGCATGAAAGTTCTATAGCCTACACCTAAAGGTTGGGGGTTCGACCCTAGTCAGGGCACATACCTAGGTTGCAGGTTTGATCCCCAATAAAGGTGCATTTAGGAGGCAGCAATTCGATGTTTCTTTCTCATATCTATGTTTCTCTCTCTACCCTCCTCCTCTCTCTCTAAAATCAATAAATATATCCGTGTGTGAGAATTAAAAAAAAATTCTTCTGGACAGTGCTATAACAACTAAAGAAATTAGATTTGTTCCTGAAAGCTATGGGAGCATTGAAAGATGCCTTCAATGTTTTCTTCTCAAGTTTTTATTTTAAAACATTGAGCTGGTTGGGGTTATGAAAAGAGAGTGAAAATAACTATTTTTTTCTCTTCATAATGAGGCAGTTTGAAGAGATACCAAAAAAATACTGGACCAAATAGTGGCACCATAACCAGTTAATGATTCTGCTGACTCCTCTCTGCCATGAGGGCTTTAAATTGTTTTAATTCTTAGTCATATGTTTTGTTAACTCTTAGTCATATTATTTCATTTTAAAAAATTCTTTATATGTCTAACTAATGGACAGTTGTTTACGGACAAGAAACATTAAGAAAATTAAGTTGATATTGAAGAGCTAGGTAATAAGGAGCATAAAAATGTTAATCTAAATATTCGGTTCAGTATTACCATTACCTGTCTCTGTAAGTTGTCTGTGTTGTGACATCCTGTCTATCAACAAGATGTTGGTGATTATTAACAAGAGCAATATTAAAAAGAGATTATTGGTTCTGGCTGGTGTAGCTCAGTGGATTAATTGTGGGCCTGCAAACCAAATGGTTACCAGTTCAGTTCCCAGTCAGGGGACATGCCTGGGTTGCATGCCAGGTCCCAAGTGGAGGGTATGCAAGAGGCAACCACATGCTGATGGTTCTCTCCCTCCCTTTCTCTTTTCCTTCTCTGTCTGGAAATAAGTTAACCTTAAAAAAAGATGATACTGTATTTTGCTGTGTACAGTGTGCTCCCGTGTATAATGCACACCCATGTTTTGTGTGCATTATACACAGGATTATTATACCCATCGTATGTAATCATTATACCCATGTATAATGCTCATCCTTATTTTCCCTCAAAAATTTGGACAAAAAAAGTGTGCATTATATATGATAAAATATAGTATATATTTATATACAACATGTCCTTTTATTTTTAGAGACTAAAGACTACTTAAACTTGCAATGTGTTATTTGAAGTATTTGCAGATACCTATCTGAAGCCACTATTAGTTCATTACCTAGTAACAAACCACAAGAATGGTTAAAATTTTTAGTAAATACAAGACTTTTAAACACCAAGTCATACTTGCAGTTTTGTTCTTGTATAATGCAATCAATTATAGCCTGTTTTTAACATTCATGAATTTACATACATTGTGTAATTTTAAAGTAGAGATGTCACCAAAATGCATTTTCTTGTATAATTTAAGTAAAATAAGACGTAGCTCCTGGTAATGGGGAGTCAGAATTTGCTTTTGTATGTTTTATTAAAATGAACTGTATAGTATAATCTTGAATAATATTATGCTAAATAAAAGTTTTCTTCTTGAAATCACTTCATCACATTTTTTATTTAAATGGTTAGAAACAATGCCCAGGAGTTTCCTTTACTGTGAAAGTGTAGGCAAAAAAGATTAAAGTATTTTTAATGGTTCCTAATCCCAGTTGTGCACTGAAATTACTTGGGAAACTTTTTAACAGTACACATTCTTGAGCAGAATCTCCAGATACTGGGTCAGTTCTGGAGTTGGCCACGTAGGTGATTCTAATACCTCTGGAATAATGTAGTGCTGTGCTGTCTTGGAATACTCCTCGTGTAATGTTAATAAGAGCACTTGAAAAAAAAGCATGCCAATAAGTTTAAGTAATGCCATGTTAAGCAAGTTTATTGACAGCAGTAGTATTCAGTTTTAAGAAACTGATATATTTTGGGATGACTCTACAACAGGATATTGAAACAAACCTGTTAATACTTTCTGGTTTAGTGGAATACCAGTTTGGGAAATTTGGAACTAGATTTATTTTGAATCAGTTAAATGTTTGATTGTTCAGCTATGAATTAAGTTAATTGCCTAATTCACCAGCCTGTATTATCTTATTGATAATAATTTAATGAGACCCTTATTGCTTTGCAAAAGTATGAAAATGATGAAATAGTACATAAGTGCTTTGTAACTACAAAACACTCTATAAAGGTCTCGCCTGCATAATTATTAAGATAAATGGTGTCTTTTAATTCTTACTAGAATATGAAACAAGGCATGAAAAGTTTTTTAATATGTTGTGGGTCCAAGTGGTATACACCATTCGTGTAATAACCTGTGGTGAGTGTTTGGATTTTTAGTTGACTAGAGAAACTTACCTCACCAAGAGGTATCAGAAGGTATTTTGCATAGTTTTAGGTTAACCAGATATATAAAAGTTAAAGAAACTCTAAAGTTTAACCATTCAGATGTCCAGTAAATAGTTTGGTGTAACATTCATACTATTAAAGTTGCATTGTTCATTGATTTTCATTTTTCAGTAAACTAGTTGTAGTCCTTTTCTCAAACTGGAAACGCAGATTTTTTTGGTCTTATTTTTTCATCCTTCACTCCCCTGGTATATAACTTAGTTATCATTGATCTTTCAGTATAGTAATAGGTATTTAAAGTGATGTAATGACCTCGGAAATAGTTGCTTGGTCAAGTGGTCAAAATCTCTTCCCTGTATCACCATTTTTAGTGAGTAATGGCAGATCTCTCATATTATTCCCTTTCTTACTTTTTATTAAAATACATATTTTTCTGTCATGATTATTTGTGCTAGGTATTTTAAAGAAAATAGTTTACAGGTCTTTGGAATCCAGGTGATCGGGGGATAATAGTGGTCTGGGGCATAGCTGCTTAAATATTTAATTAGAGGACTAATAATTTCTTTGAAATCTTAGTTCGTCATTTGGACCTGTCGATTTTTTTGAGGTATGCATTTGTTTTTTGATTTAGTAATAAACTTGTGTGGAAGTTTAAAGGAACATATTCCAAGGGCTACTCAATCAAAAATGTAAAGAAGAAAAACAGACCTGGGTTAGGAAGCCCTATCAAAAGGAAAATGGTGCTGTGTTCTTAGGAGAGTTCTTTCATCTCTCAAATTCATTTTTCTTTGATTTGAGCTTATTACTATACTAGTAGTCGTACTTATGAATTTTGCCAAGTAAAAAAATTTTAAACATTTAAGATAATGTTGAGATAGCTGTGTAGAGAATCAGGCAGGAATTCTGTACTCTTGCAGCAGTTCTGTGCAATAAAGATATCCTGACCCGCACAGAAATATTGTTGAGCATCCATCCTCCACTTCCTTTCACTGTTTCTGCCCCACTCACTATCCATTATTACCAGTACTTGTTTTGGTTTCTTCTTTCTCCCAAAAAGGTTTTATATCTTGTGGTTAATTATTGATTCTGCCATGGCCCAATTTCTTCTTTTTTTTTTTTTTTGATGAAACCAAATGTTTAATAAATTTGATAAGATTCTAACTAAGTAAGGAGCTATGGATGATAGAAGGGACACTAGCTTTTTACTACTCCCTCTACTGTCATCTCTGAGTGGGTAACTCCATGCTGAGTCTGCTCAGGAGGCGGTGCATCTTCTCTCTTTCCTGAGCCTCTTTTTAAAAAATATGTTAGTATCTTTTATTGATTGTACTATTAACAGTTACCCCATTTTTTTTCTCCCCTTTATTCCCCTCCACCCTGCATCAATCCTCCCACGAGCATTTCCCCCCCCACACACACAATTAGTTCATGTCCATGGGTCATACATACAAGTTCTTTGGCGTCTCCATTTCCTATATTATTCTAAACTTCCCTCTGTCTATTTTGTACCTACCATTTGTTTCTTATTCCCTGTACCTTTTTGCCCATTCTACCCCCACACCCTCCCCCACTGATAACCCTCCATGTGATCTCCATTCCTGTGATTCTGTTCCTGTTGTAGTACTTGCTTATTTTTTTTTGTTTGTTTGTTTGTTTTTAGGTTCTGTTGATAGTTGTGAGTTTGTTGTCATTTTACTGTTCATAGTTTTGACAGTCTTTTTTTTTAGATAAATTGTTTAACATTTGATATAATAAGGGCTTGGTGATGATGAACTCCTTTAACTTGAACTTACCTGGGAAGCACTTCATCTGCCCTTCCATTCTAAATGATAGCTTTGCTGGATAGAGTAATCTTGGATGTAGATCCTTGCCTTTCATAACTTTGAATACTTCTTTCTGGCCCCTTCTTGCCTATAAGGTTTCTTTTGAGAAATCACCTGATAGTCTTAGTGGGAACTCCTTTGTAGGTAACTGTCTCTTTTTCTCTTGCTGCTTTTAGGATTCTCTCTTTGTCTTTATCTTGGATAACATAATTGTGATGTGCCTTGGTGTGTGCTTTCTTGATTCCAACTTCTTTAGGATTCTTTGAGCTTCCTGGACTTCCTAGAAGTTTATTTCCTTTGTGCTGTGGCCCAATTTCAATAGTCATTCTTTTTGATAAGTGGAAAGAAGCTAAAGTTGTCTCAGTGGGAGCTATAGACTTAACAGCAGAGGTAGGGATGGTGTTGGATAACCATATAGAATAATAGATTGGAAATCAGTAGTCCCAGCTTCTGTTTTTTTGTTGTTGTTGTTGTTGTTGTTGTTTTTGCTAGCAACTGGTTATGTACTCTTACGAAAGTCTCTCTTGGTTGAAGTGATACCATAGAACAAGTTGATTTCCAAGGTCATTCTCAACTGTAATATGCTTTCTGTGATTCATTCATTGTACACTTAACATTAAGTCCTGGCTTATGTGGCAGCAGTGATTGAAAGAGATAAATACATAAGTTTCTGGCCTTGAGTAAGTGAATGGTGACAATATAATGTGGTAAGTGCTGTTGTAGGAGAATGTGCATAGTGGTTTTGAACAAACTTGGGGGCAGGAATTAAGGATGTCTTCTTCTTGGAGGTCATATTAGAATTGATCCAGAGCAAATTACAGAGGAACAAGTAAGCACTGCATGTTTTAAAATTGTCAGTGGTAGGAGAGAGTAAAGAATGGAGTTTGGGGTGAAGGTTTGGTGTTACTAAATATCAGGGTGGGGGGGTTGAGATGACAGATTCTGGAAGGCTTTATATGTTATTCTAAAGACTTTGGATTTTAAAGGCTGTTTGAAGGGGGCGGTTTGTTTGTTTGTTTGTTTTTGACAGGTTTTAGTTGTGCCTTTATGAAAAGAAAGACATAATCTAACTCGTATTTTAGAAAGATCACTTGGTGGTAGTGTGTAAGATGGGCTGACTGGAGCAGGAAGTTAAAGCAGGAAGATAAGCTTGAAAACTTAACAGTATTCAGGGTAAGAAATGACGAAGATTCATTTAAGGCAGGAGTAGTCATGGGGATAGAACCTGAAGGGTAGAATTGGCAGATTCAGAGGCTATGTGCAGTGAGACTCTGGAAATGATGTGGAATGCTGGTGAAGAGTGTGGATGGGATAGAAGTATCTGGTTTGATTTCTGGGTGAATGATGGTGTCAGCATCCAAGAGAATAAGGGATGCAGGAGGAAGAACTTGTTTTGAGGGGGTTTAGCAGAGATGTGTTTAGAACATGTGTTCATGTTGAACTTAAGTTGTCTGTGGGTTATCAAAGGAAAGATGAGATTTCTAGTAGGCAGAGATGTGGGTGTGAACTCGTAAGAGATTGGAGCTGGAGATAAAGATTTGGAAGTCACCATTATAAGTGGTAATTAATTAGCAAATCACTCTGGAAGGAGAGTGTAGAGCAGTTTTGGGGGTATTGTCATGTCTCTGCTTCAAAAGGGGAAAAGGTTTGTGACTGCTGTGAGATTCTATGCACAGTTTTGTGCATATGTGTATTAAGTCCTCAAAGGGGTCTGTGTCCCAGTAAAGATTACTATGGAATACTGGAATGGAGTAAGAAGGATAGGTCCTAGTATAGAAATATGGGAATATTAAAATTAAAGAGAGGATAGAAGAAAAGGAGATAGAGGACTTAGTAGTGTTAGGCGGGTAGGGAAGAGAGCATTTCAGGGAAGAATGATCAATCAGAAATGTCCATTGGTCTGGGATTAGCAACTTTTGCCTTCCATTTAAGGTTAATTCTAGTGAAATACTTAAGCATATAAAATAACTGGAGGGGAAATTGCTATAGGGAAGGAGGGTTGAAGTAGAATTAAGAATTCTTGAGTAAAGAGTAAATTTAGATGGATAACTAGGGAGGGAGGATGGGAGCCAGAGCAATGGAGGGGGGAGGTTTATCTTGAAGGGTAGAAGAAAAGGGGGTGTGTGTGTGTGTGTGTGTGTGTGTGTGTGTGTGTGTGTTGGGAGTGGGTATAGGTAGGATGAGAACAAAGAAAGGGAGAATATTTAAATACGTGAAGATTCTGGTAAATTTGAAAGCATAAGAAAATGTGGTAAGTAGAAATATGCAAGCTTTTATTAGATCTTATTTTGTATTTTATAGAAAATTTCAGTGTACAAAATTGAACTCTGTTATACCTATCATCTCAACAATAAATGATATCCAAATGCAAGACTTTTGATTCACTCTTTATAGATCTTGTAACATTTTACAGTCATCACTTAGAGGTAGAAAGAAACTAGGTATCTTGTCTCTTTTATAGCTTTAAGAAATAGAGGTCTTAAGTCCCTTTTAAAGGCACGTCATCATCATCAGTCGTGGTCGTCGTTGTCGTCATCATCATCATCATCATCACATTCTTATACTAAAAAAATTATCAGATTTGGACTGTTACCAGTAGTGAATGCCATGAATGCACTATCCAAACCCGCTTTTCAGGACTGAAGGACTTAATTTTCTTGGTAACTGGGAGTGTTTCTGGGGCTGTCAGACCTCCCTGGAAATTTGCCTTGGCTGAAGAGAATCACTCATTCAAGCTCATACCCCTCTCTGGGAGTAAGTCATAGCCTTGTCCAAAGACCTGACTCCCTTTCCAAACATAGGACAGTCCTGAAGAGCCCCCTGTAGGGTCGTCTGGTGTCTTTGTTGTGATTACATCCAGCCTAACTTTTTCTTCCTCTGTCCCTTTCTTATTCCCTTGATTAACTTTCAGAATGGGAACCTGACTTTCAATGCTGATGAACTTTAAAATTTCTTTTGATTTGTATCAGATTTGCTAAACTTTTTAAAAGAGATTTTATTTGTTTATTTTTAGAGAGAGGGGAAGGAAGGGAGAAAGAGAGGGAGAAAAACATTAATGTGTGGTTGCTCTTAGGGCCACCCCACCCCACCACTGGGGACTCAACCTGCAACCTAGGCATGTGCTCTGACTGGGAATTGAACCAGTGACCATTTGGTTCGCAGACCAGCACTCAGTCCACTGAACTACACCAGCTAGGGTAGATTTGCTAAACTTTAAAGGATTTAACATCTTTCAGTTTTTCATATTTAAGAGAAATATCCAGGTAAATGTTGAAAGATTAGAATCATGTAATGAAAGAAAATGCTTAATTTGTATAACGCCAAGCATTCAGAAAAAATTTATCATTAGGACATGTTTTGGGATGGAACAATAAGGATACCTTCTCAAACATGTTGAACAAAAGATCTTCTCATTTAAGTGGACATTTTTCTTCTCTTGTCACCCGTTGTTAGTGTTTCAGCTGTTTCGTATTTATTACCTTTTGTAAATTAAAGGTCATCTTCCAACCCCAGTTTGAGATTAGGCTAACATGTTTTTAATTGACTTTCTTAACTTTAGAAAATTTAAAACATGAATAAGCTCTGGCTGGTGTTGGCTCAGTGGATTGAGTACTGGCCTGTGAACCTAAAGGTTGCTGGTTCATTCCCCAGTCAGGGCACATTCCTGGTTTGTGGGCCAGGACCCTGGGTGGGGGTATGTGAGAGGCAAACGGTGGCTGTTTCTCACACATCCATGTTTTTCTCCCTCTCTTCCTTCCTTCCTCTCTTTCTAAAAATAAATAAAATCTAAAAACAACAAAAAAACCCACACAATTTTATTTTTCTTTTTTGATCATACTGTAGAGAATAGAAACATCTGAAGTATATTTGAAATAAATATGATTAGATAGAGTCTAGAATATTTAAAAAAAAAATCTTGCCTTCATTTTACAGGAAAGATTTGCCTAGCAGAATACAATGCTATATTCCTGAACAAAATATTTGAAGATTTTCTATCTGCAGCATTTGAGAGTGCCTTTCCAAGATTAAATGTGCCAGTTGTCATTGTTCAATCAAATAGTTTGTGATTGTTTTAAGTTACAGCATGTTTGAGTTGATAACAAATTTTTTTTTTTTTTTTCTGTTAATGTGCTTCTCCTCCTCCTTTTATACAGTAATTTCTTTCTGTATGTGTGACTATAGATACACTTAGGTGGCCACTAAAGTTACCTGGGCCATTTGGAAAGGAATGTCTGGCAAAAAGTACATTATTTTATTCAATAATAATTGCTGAGGAAATTGGCATTAGACTCAATAATGTAAGTGGACCTAGAAAACTTCCTATTTAAGAACTCTCCTTTTTAGAGTATTTTCAGATAACCAGTTAATACTGTTTTCTTAAGTTTCTTTACTTTAGTGATGATTTAGGAAATACGGAATATAATCCATTTTACAAGTGAAGTTTTTGTCACTTTTACTCTTTTTCTATTTTTGCATTAGAGCTTTAATATGAGGTTCTGGTAGTTTTTTATTTTCTAATTATTTTTGATGTGAGTCCATTTGTTGGGAAGCAAATTTAGGCTGTGATGGAAAGTATATTTTATTGAGTCATGTTGAAATGTGTCTTTTATGATACCTCTTCTGTTTCATGTTGCTTGAATTATCAGCAAAAGCAGAAAACTGCTTCCTATTTTTTGTAGGATGCCACATATTTTATGTTTTTATTTTCTCTTTCATTATTTTTGTAAAACTGATTGAGGTGTTACAGAGCTTTTTGCTCCTTTCCACATACTTTTTCATGTAGTCCATATATCCCATATATCTAAGTATTTATATGATTTGAGTCGTCGTGTGGATTTCTTGATTATTTAATGTCCTAGTTTCTAAGAATGCATCTTGGAGAAATGTTACGATGCTTTTAATCATTAACCATGACCTATCTGTGTGTTGTATACTTTTTGATAGTGACATTTCAGGATGATGTTCATATGAGTGTTAGTTAATTTTTCCTGATCTTCAAGTATCATCTCATCAATAACAAGTAAGGTTTATACAAAATTACTTGTGTGATTTGAGGTTTTTGATTAGGCAGTCTTTGTTGCTGTAGTAATAGAAGCATTTCCAGAAGAAGGAATTCTGGAGAGGGCATGGTGGTAAATAAATACACAACATTTTGATTCTGATAAATTCTCTTTTTGTATATGTGCCATTTAAGTTAGAATTACATAATGCATTCCATCCCAAAACATGTCCTAATGATGAATTTTCTGAATCTCGTAGAAGTGTTAGTGGGGTTAAACACAATTACTGTGGAAATGGCAAATCAAAACATTTTGCTTAGAAAGTAATTAAGACATGATTTACTGGTTGTCTGAATATTAATGTAAAATTTATTGTATAGTCACCTTTACTGTGGTATTTTGGAGTGAATGTATTATCAGTTGCTTCATTCAAAATAGGGATCAGTTATCTACGTAGCAGTGTTTGCCCAGAGACTAATGATGTCCTTGTTATTTGCTTATGCTAAGAAGGAGTGCCTCCCTTGTGTGGAGAAATGGGCAAGCTGTTTTAAGACCTAGTTACAATTTATTTTGGTGCTATGGGCTCTCTCGATCTCAAACTTAGGATATGTATGTAAATCTTGATGCTGGCAGTGATTTTTGGGTAGGGATGAAGTGCATGATTACCAATCTGAATGTTAGCTTTGGTATATTATTAGGGTAAAGTAGCGACTTGAATAATCTATGTTAACTTTGTTTAATAAAAGGGAAAGTTTTATTGAGAAAAGTACAGTTTACAAAATGTTTTTTTAATGGTTGAATTAAAGCCCTTTTCTAGAGTTTTAAATGTTTTTTTCATGTTAAATCTAAATCTGGTTAAAAAAATTTAACTGTAAATTATTGACTTTGTTAGGTGTAGTAATGACATTGTGGTTACATAAAAAAGTACTTTGTAGAGATTTCTCCTGATGTATATAGAGATGAATTCATGATGTTTGAGATTTGCTTAGAAATATTACAAGATGGGTAGATGAAACAAATGTGACATAATTTGATAATTATCGCATCTGGGTGATGGGTACATGGAGGTTAATTATTTTCTGATTTTTGTGTGTGAAATTTTCATAATGAAAAGTTTAACAAAATTAAGAGCATTAAAATCTTACTAAATAGCCTAATTAATTAATTATAAATAGTTACGTAGTCCTAGGAATTCTCAGAATTATCATTGTGGTAATCTAATCATAGTCTCATTATAACATGGCTGACTTGGGGATGGAAAAAAATTAAGAAGGGGAGAAGAGCCCTGGCCAGGTAGCTCAGCTGGCTAGAGCGTCATCCCATACACCAAGGTGTGGAGGGTTTCATGTCTGGTCAGGGCTAATGAAAGAATAAACCAATGAACGCATAAGTGGAACAACAAATCAACATTTCCTCGACTGTCTGTCTCTCTCTGCCTCTCTGTCTCTCTCTCCCCCTACCCCTTCATCCCTCCCCTTCCTTTCTTCCTCTCTGAAATCAGTAAGTAAAAAAAATGGTTTTTTAAAGGAGAGAATAAATAAGAGATTGGTATTTTTTTAAGGTGGAGTAAAAAATTAATATTTAGTAGTCTTAGGGTCAATAGCATCATTGAACATTGCTTAAACAGGGCACATAGTCCCAAAAACATTTAATTATAAGATATCTTGTATTTTGTAAAAGGGGGTAATTCCTGTGATGTATTGCAGGTGAAGGATTCAGAGCAGTGCAGAGAGATTTTTTTTGTCATGAAATATAAATCTTTAAAGTTTGAAGGTGTGTATTTTGATCAAGTCTTGTCTTGTACAAAACTATATGGGAACACGATCTAAGCTAAAATCAATTAAACTTCTTCCCAAACACTCCCCAGTTTTTACAGTTCAGTTTACTAGTGAGGGACACTTTTCCCTTTGACTCAGATTGCCCATCTATTTTATTTTCTAGGATAAGATGTGTTTTTATGCATTTAAAAGTATTATCTGATAGTTCTTAATTTTGGGAGGAGGGGTTTTCTTAGGGACATAGACATATGGCTAACACCTAACTTTTTTTAAAAAGATTTTATTTATATATTTTTAGAGAGGAGAAGGGAGGAAGAAAGAGAGGGAGAGAAACTTCAATGTGTGGTTGCCTCTCCTGTGTCCCCTCCCAGGGACCTGGTCCACAAACCAGGCATATACCCTGACTGGGAATCAAACTGGCGACCCTTTGATTCACAGGCTGGCACTCAATCCACTGAGCCACACCAGCCAGGGCTAACACTTTGTAACCCCAAGAAGCACCTGAACCTTTTTTTCTTTGCTCCTCATATCACTGGAGCTGCCTTTGTTACGAGGAATAAAGAGAACCCTCTGGAAAACTTTTGAGGTTTAGGATGGTTAGCTGAATGCCTAAAACAAACTTGCCTTATAGGCATCTTTAATGGTAGATTAGTGTTTCACATATTTTGGGGGGAATGGTTGGGCAATCCAATAGGTAATATTAGGCCAAGTGGTGGATGTTCTAAGAACTCAGTGGTAGTGGAGTCATGAATCAATAAGTGATAGTTTTTATGTGTTTTCTGGCTTGTTTTTAGTTCTCAGTATTAGGCATACTCTCCCAGTACCTCAAAGAAGAATGCAAAAATGTGTAGGATACATGTCCTTTAAGATGCTGGTAGTCAGGGATTGACACGACTGGTAAAAAGGTCATTGATGTAATGAAGGCTGGAAAGGTAATCCTTACTTATTTTTTAGCTTGTGCAATTTGCAAATCATTATGTGTTATACAGTGATGACATTTAAATTGTCATTTTTTTCTTCATTTATTAGCTGCATTGTTCCTCCCATAAAGAGAAAATTCTCTGATTTGGTTATGTGGTTATATAGTTCATAAGTAGTCAAAACAGAAGAAATACTTGATTCTTGCTCTTTTTTTTTTTACCAGCTTTCAAACTAATGAATGGGTTCAGTGGTATCTTGAAACTGATTTTCTTCTTTTGTTTAATGAACTCAGACATTTGAACATTATGGATATATTTAATTCCATTGCATTTATGCATGTACAGATTTTCTCCTTTTTGGCCTTTGAGAACCTCTGCAGGTTTGCTCCTGAGACCCTTTAACACTGTCCTAATCTTTCCTAGTTTCCTTGCTTTCCAGCATAACAAGATAATCAAAACCCATCTTGCTTAATTTATGTCACAGATATGTAATTTGGCATCTCTCTAATTGAACAGGAAATTGTTTTTCAGTACCATCATCTGAGTTCATCATCATTGCTACTGGGGTTAGTTCCTTGCTTCCAGTTCTTTTCAATGTATATAGTGCTAGGAGATACGAAGATGAAAACGTTAGTTTATACTTGTAAATTTAATTGAAATTTGGGATTTTCTTTACTTAACTTTTTCTTTCTGTATTGAATTTATTGGGGTGACATTGGTTAATTATATAGGTTTCAAGTGTCCAATTCTATAATACATCATTTATATATTGTATTTTGTCTTCACCTGCCCAAGTCAAGTCTCCTTTCATCACTATCCTCCTCTTTATGCTCTTCTACCTCCTCCCACCCCCTTTTCCTATGGTAATCACCATATTAACTTTTTCTTACAATTTTCTTCCTTTCTCCTACTAATAAAACAAATCCAGATTCTCAAAGACATCAACATTTCCTCTATCCCAAACAGACACCAGCACTTTTATTGTAACTATCATCACTGTCACCAACAATGTGATTGCTGAAAACAAAGAGGATGCAAGAATTAGAGTTTTCTGTTACACAGTAATTCAGAGTAATTAATCTCTGAATGGTTGTACCATCAATTTGATGTAAAATTAGTTACTTGTTTCATTTTGCTTTTGATTTTGAAGGGTTTTCTGTAAAACATTTATTATAGTCTAATCCTGTCCCTGTTAACTCTGTTCAATCCCTCCTTCCCAATAAATAACATTTTTTTTAAGTGCATAAATACATATCCCTTAGGCCCCTTCCTTAGATTAAGTGAAGGGCACTCTAAGGCAGTGGTCCCCAACCTTTTTGGCACCAGGCACTGATTTTGTGGAAGACAATATTTCCACAGACCTGGGGTGTGTGGGGATGGTTTCAGATGATTAAGCTCACCTCCTGCTGTGCGGCCCTGTTCCTAACAGTCCTGGATCTTGCTGGTTTGCGTCCTGGAGGTTGGGGACCCATGCTCTAAGGGATCCCTGCACTGGGTAGAAGGTTGGAATTTGTAACTACTGGGGCCTTGTCTTACTGCACAACCATCACCATGATAGGATGTTAAAACAGTTTCATCACTCCTAAAAAGTACCATTGTGCCCATTTATAGTTCATCCCTGCTCACACTCCCAGCCTCAGATAACAACTATTTCTGCTTTTCTGTCATTTCTAGACATTTTATATAAATGGGATAATACAATAATCTGTTTTGCTTCTGGTTTCTTTCATTTAGCACAATGGCTTTGAAGTTCATTGTGTTTTGGCATGTATCAATAGTTTGTTCTTTTAATTGCTGAACAATATTGTATTGTATGAATATACTACATTTTACCTACTCACTAGTTGATGGACATTTGGATTGTCTCCAGTTTTTGTCTATTATGAATAATACTGCTATACATATTCATATACATCTCTTTAAAAGGAAATATGTTTTCATTTCTCTTTGAGTAGATTCTTAGGAGTAGAATAGCTGGTTTTTATGGTAAATGTATGTTTAACTTTTAAGAAATCTATCAAATGTTTTCAAATATGCTTTACCCTTTTAATTCACAGTGATAATATAGAAGGGTTCCAGTTTCTCCATAACTGTGCCAGTTCTCATTTCGAATTTATCTGTTCTAATAGGTGTATAGTAATATGCCATTGGTTTTTACTTTCCTTAATAACTAATGATATTGAGCATATTTTCATGTTTATTAGAAATTTGTATATTTTCTTTGGTGAAATGTTTATTCAGATCTTTTGCCCACTTCTAAAACTGAGTTGTTTTAATAGTGATTTGTAGGACGTTTCTAAAACATACTGTGTTTGTATCAGATATATATGACTTGCAAATATTTTTTCCCTGTCTGTGGGTTATCTTTTTATTAATGGTATCTTTTGAAGCACATTTAAATGTGTGGAAATACATTTCACAGTTTTTTCCTTTTGTGGTTTGTGCATTTGACATCACAGTAACACTTAGCCCAACCTAGAATCATGATTTTCTTGAGTTTTCTTTTAGGATTTTAGAGTTTACATTTAGGTGTCTATAATCCATTTTGAGTTATGTATGTGTAGGTTGTGCAGCAAGGACTCACAATTTTTTGTTCTGTTTTGCAGTTGGGTATCTAATTATTCCACATAGTGTGTTGAAAATACTATCTTTTCCCTATGGAATTATGTGGGCACTCTTGTCACACAAATCACTGGACCATAAATATAAGAATTTCTTTATGGACTCGGTTCTGTTCCATTTATTTTTATGCCTATCCTTTTGCCATTACCACAATGTCTTGATGAATGACTGGCTTTATGGAAGATTTTGAAATTTGGCAGTGTAAGTCCTCCAACTTTTTATTCTTTTTTTGTAAATTAAAAAAAAATTGTTTTTGAATCCTCACCTGAGGACATGTCCATTGATTTGAGAGACACATTGATCAGTACCTCCCCCCCATCCCAACATGTACCTCAACAGGGAATGGAACCCATAACCTTTTGGTGTACAGGAAAAGGCTCCAACCAACCGAGCCACCTGACCAGGGTAACTTTTTGTTGTTTTCCAAATTGTTTTGGCTGTCCTCTCTGATTCCATATGAACTTTAGATGTCAGTTTCTTAAAAAAAAAAAAAAAAAAGCCACCTGGGATTCTCATAAAGATTACATTGAATTTATAGATCAGTTTGGGGAAAATTGCCACCTTGTTTGAGGCCTCTATGTAACCTGGGCTTGTGCAACCTCAGGCTAGTAAGAGCTGAACTGTTTGTCCTGCCCACTGTCCAGCATCTGAGAAGTCATGTCCAGTGATAATGCCCCTGGGTCTGTTCATCACCTACTGCCCTAAATGGAATGAACCCTCTTCCAACGTAGCTGCTTCCAGTCCTCATAGGGTAATGCTGATAGAGCTGGGTGGTAGAGGAGAACTGAGCAGCTCTAGACCTAAACACCAAAGATTCCCACTGTCCTTACCTGAAATCCAGCAGTTTTTCACACATAAATGCTTCTCAGATAGTTTTATACCTTTGATTGTGAAAATGACTCTTGTCAAAAATTTTCAGGTTTCTAGTTGCTTCTAAGCTAGGGGATTTGCTGATGTCACTTGGCTATATAGCAGGAAGTACCTTCTCTCCTATACCTGAATGTTAAATTATGTAACATGTATGAGAAAATAGGTGCTGCTTTGATTTAATTACTAACCTTTTGTCCTGAATTGAGAACCAAGGAGCGTTCACTTCTTTTGGGGGAAGTAAGGGTGGAGATATGGGCTGATCTAGTTGCTTTCCCTTCCTGGTTCAATGTATAGGTTGTTTTATAAATTGAGAATGGTTAACAAGTTGAGGGATCACTTTTACTTTTATATTATATAGATGTACCTAGGATACTTGTGGTTTATGACTGTGCATTCTGTCAGAAGAATTTGAGCTAGGGATTATGTGTTTTTTTCCTTTTTAATATAGTTAAACATTTTTTTCATTGTCATTGTATTTTGATTTTCTGCAGCAAAATTTGAGTTTAGTAGTACTCCCTTTTTGCTTTTAATAAGTGGATATGATTCTTTTACAACTACATATTGATCTTCTCTTTTCTTAGTTTATGATTAGTATCTATATAATAAAATGGTTTGAATTATCTTTTTTCCTGTGAAGATGCCTTTGTACTAATGGATTTATGTCTTCAAACGACCTCAAACTGTTTATAATGAGGGCAGGGAGTCTCTTTTGTTCATATCTTTTCCCCATTGTCTAATGGAAAATAAACAATATGGGCCCTGGCCTGGTAGCTCAGTTTTAGAGTGTCCTCCCTATGTGCCAGGGTTGCAGGTTCAAGCTCTAGGCAAAGCACATACAAGAACCAATGAATGCATAAATAAGTGGAAAAACTAATTGATGTTTTTCTTTTCCCCCTTCCCTTCCTCCCTCCCTCCCTCCCTCTCTCTCTCTCTCTCAAATCAATAAATAATAATAAAAATGCATGATTTTGCTCAAAATGTTGTAGCATTGCCATGTTGTATTAGGTTGAGGTCTCAAAGGTTTTAGGCCTAATTTGTGCTCTTGGTGACTGATCTTTACCTATTTATAGCCTTTCGAGAAGAGTGTAAGAAAGTGGACCAGAATATACTGTTTGGGGAAGAAACACAGAATTGAGGAAGATTCTGGTTTGAGTAAAGGAATAGGGTATATGGCATGTAAGTGAAGTGAAGTTCATTTACTGTAAATGTACGGGGTGGGGGAAAAGTAGTTTTATAGTTGTTTGTTTGGAAAATAATACAATAATAAATTATAATACAAGAATAAACTCTGTTTCTTGTACTCAAAACTGTAAACCTGCTTTTGCCCCACCCTCTATTTTTTGTTATCTGGTCTGATGAGTTTTAACTCATTTCAGTTTTAATAGATTACTTACAAATCTCATTTTCAGTATATGAAATTGTAAATTTATTGTACTAAAATCAATGCTTTTCTTTTTTTTCCCTTTTAGGACATTTGCTACAAGATCCTATTGCACCCATCAACTCCACCTGCCAACACTATGTCTGCAAAACTTGTAAAGGCAAGAAAATGATGATGAAACCTTCATGTAGTTGGTGCAAAGACTATGAGCAGTTTGAGGAAAACAAGCAATTAAGCATCCTAGTGAACTGCTACAAAAAACTATGTGAATATATAACACAGACCACATTGGCACGGGATATAATAGAAGCAGTCGACTGTTCTTCTGATATTTTGGCTTTGCTTAATGATGGATCATTGCTTTGTGAGGAGACAGAAAAACCCTCAGATTCATCCTTTACTTTGTGTTTGACACATTCCCCTTTACCTTCGACCTCAGAACCCACAACTGATCCTCAAGCTAGTTTATCTCCAATATCTGAAAGCACCCTCAGCATTGCTATTGGCAGTTCTGTTATCAATGGTTTGCCTACTTACAACGGGCTTTCAATAGATAGATTTGGTATAAATATTCCTTCACCTGAACATTCAAATACAATTGATGTATGTAACACTGTTGACATAAAAACTGAAGATCTGTCTGACAGCTTGCCACCTGTCTGTGACACGGTAGCTACTGACTTATGCTCCACAGGCATTGATATCTGCAGTTTCAGTGAAGATATAAAACCTGGTGACTCTCTGTTACTGAGTGTTGAGGAAGTACTCCGCAGCCTAGAAACTGTTTCAAACACAGAGGTTTGTTGCCCTAATTTGCAGCCCAACTTGGAAGCCACTGTATCCAATGGACCTTTTCTGCAGCTTTCTTCCCAGTCTCTTAGCCATAATGTTTTTATGTCCACCAATCCTGCACTTCATGGGTTATCATGTACAGCAGCAACTCCGAAGGTAGCAAAATTAAACAGAAAACGATCCAGATCAGAAAGCGACAGTGAGAAAGTCCAGCCACTTCCAATTTCTACCATTATCCGAGGCCCAACATTGGGGGCATCTGCTCCTGTGACAGTGAAACGGGAAAGCAAAATTTCTCTTCAGCCTATAGCAACTGTTCCCAATGGAGGCACAACACCCAAAATCAGCAAAACTGTACTTTTATCTACTAAAAGCATGAAAAAGAGTCATGAACATGGATCCAAGAAATCTCACTCTAAAACCAAGCCAGGTATTCTTAAAAAAGACAAAACAGTAAAGGAAAAGATTCCTAGTCATCATTTTATGCCAGGAAGTCCTACCAAGACTGTGTATAAAAAGCCCCAGGAAAAGAAAGGGTGTAAATGTGGGCGTGCTACTCAAAATCCAAGTGTTCTTACATGCCGCGGCCAACGCTGCCCTTGCTACTCTAACCGCAAAGCCTGCTTAGATTGTATATGTCGTGGCTGCCAAAACTCCTATATGGCCAATGGGGAGAAGAAGCTGGAGGCATTTGCTGTGCCAGAAAAGGC
The DNA here is from genome assembly GCF_019186645.2 of Phyllostomus hastatus. Classification (NCBI taxonomy): domain Eukaryota; kingdom Metazoa; phylum Chordata; class Mammalia; order Chiroptera; family Phyllostomidae; genus Phyllostomus; species Phyllostomus hastatus. Next base: position 32,489,111 of record NW_025334009.1, on the reverse strand, counting down.
CTTGGAGCAGACCAGGCTTACTTTGGGCATTAATGTGACTAGCATTGCTGTGCGCAATGCTAGTACCAGCACCAGTGTAATTAATGTCACAGGGTCCCCAGTAACGACGTTTTTAGCTGCCAGTACACATGATGATAAAAGTTTGGATGAAGCTATAGACATGAGATTCGACTGTTAAATCAGTGGGTCTTTAAACCTACCTCTGGTAGGGAAATAGCTACAGTTTAAGGCAGCTATGGTTTTGTTGGTTTAACTTGCCGGAGCTCCTGCATATAGATCACTTGTATCAAGTGTTTTCATTGCTAAGTTATATGTGTTAGTGTCGGGGAAATAGTTTGCAGATAATGGAGGAGTAACCTTACAACTATATGTCCTTAGTTCTTACAGAACCTCATAGTTTGAGAACAAATGCTGATGCAACTGATTTATACAAATGAACTTTGGCAAGGAAAATAACATTAACCTCATTGTTTATGGTCATGCTTTGTGCGTAATCAAAGTTTATGATTAAATGGAAGGAAGTGGTATCTAGTCAGTCCATAAAGATTGTGCTTATTTTTTGTGAAAAAGTAGCCATTAGTTTGTTCAGGAGACTCAGTGCTGGCTTCAGATGCCATTGATGTTTCTCCTGTTGAAAAGCTGATATGTCCAGCTCAACCTTTGTGCTGACATTACCATTTCTGATCATGAAAATTGGCTACTGGTATATGTAGCAGTTCTTAAATCAGCAGTATTATGAAAGAAAATTTGCCCCTCATTAGAATGTTGAAGAAATCTGTCTTTTAAAAGTGAACAAACTGAAATTCTGTCAGACTGCATATGTTTAGCTACTTATGCTACAAAACTTCTGAGTTGAGCTCCTTTTTTTATTTAAGTCTGACTTATTTCTAGGGAAAAAAATTCTTCACTTTCTTCACTGTGAGCAATGTTCTAATTGATAAATGAAGTGGAGAAGAGCAGTTTTATTCTGAAGCTGATTGAGTTTAGACTATAGTATGTGACAGAATTTAAAATATATATATAAAAGTTTTATTTAGAAATTGGGATGTATTTAAAATAATTTTGGAATAATGTCCCCAAATGTATCCAGATTTATACATTATACTTATTGCTATTGGCCACTTTGATTTTTTGTTTCCTCTTATAGTTTGCCACAGACTTTATTTTAAATACGCTTTTTTTTAGGGTGCTATTTGTTAGGAAGGCTTCTTTATAGAGGCCTAATAAAAACGCCTTTTTATGAAGCCTGTGCATTTAGGTAGGTTTGAAGCTAGGAGGATTTTCTTAGAATGCTCTTTTGCATGTAAAGCACAAACTGTGTTTCAGTTTAAATGCACTTCTTTCTCATTAATTTTTATGGGGAAGATAAGTGAGTCACAAACATTCTGTTGAAGGGAAATCTAGTCAGTTGCTTGAAAGAGCACAGCCCAAATAAAACAAGGACTGACTAGGTTGTGAAGAAATGACCTTATGATTTAAAAGAAGAGTTGCTGCTTTGACAGTGCTTATTTAAAGAACAATACTGCTGGAAAATTTTCAATTTCTACGTTCACCACCTCTCATGAGATCTGACATATGCTGAAGTTATGTTTTGATTTGGCACACAGCATGTTCAATGATGGTTACTCACCTAGTACAAGACATGGAGAAGAAACCTTTGGACACAGAGCAGATGACACCTCCTTCTGTTTTGTAGTGTATCCTGGTGTCATTTTCTGTGAATGTGGTCAGGTAGAGTTGTTTTTGTTGTTGTTGGGCTTTCCTTTTTCTTTCTTTCTTTTTGGTCTCTTGGTGGGGTGGGGGTGGGCTAAAGCCATAGGAAGAAAAATGTGATGTATGTGTCCAGTATGTACTATTTTGTTTTGTTTTGCAAGAAGAGTTGAACTATTTTTGATAACAAGAGTAAATGGTGGAAAATGCTTCTTAGTTGTCTTGTCTTTATTTGCTTTCCAAGTTTCAAAATTTTATTTAATTCCTAAGTGTTAGCAGTGTCTCATGAAAACATGTATTTGCCTAAAGCTTGTAACAGTTTTGTGTTGAACTCAGATGCCCTGCTATATAAACTTGTAAATCTGTTCTTTATTCATTAATGATCATTGCAAAAATGACTAGAAATGAGATTGTACTCATGGATAATTAGGATATACTTTGCAAATCTCCCAAACTTTCCTAATATTATGATCTTAAAATTTATAGAGTACTTTATTGCTTCCCAAGTTTAATAATCTTAGGGTTTCTTTTTTTTTTTTTAAATGCATGGGAGGTTGGCAATATAGAAAAAGTGGAAATCATTAGTATGTGAGGGCCTTGATTGTTAATGTAATATTGCCAATGATGAATTCAGGTTGTTTTTAGCACAAGTTTCCCTTTTTTATGCTGGTATTCTCACTGCCACATTTTGGAAACCTGTATTACACCTTAAATCTATCAATAAATGTTAGTTTTCTAATTCTATGTTGTAGAATGCTGAGGAATTTGGGATAGCATGCTCTGAATGGCCTATATTACGTATATTTGGGGAAGAATGATTTATTACAGTGCCTTAATTTTAACATTGTTTTTCTTTATACCATGAGTTATTTAGAATGCTGACCAATGGCTAACTAGGGATGATTCAGAAATTATTACTGAAGTAACTGAATGTATTTTATCAGGATTTGAAACCATCAAAACAATAATAGCATCTAATATGACATGTCTTCACTTGTTCTTTTGAGTCTTTGTTATTAACGTGATCAAATGATCTTTCACCTTAGGTTATAGAAATTATAGAGTCAACAGTTTTATCATTTTTGTTTAATTATACCTTTCCATGCAGAGGTGTAAGGGTAAAGAATTCCTATTATTTCACTGTTTTCTTAGTTTGCTTAAAACAACTCTGATAACCTGCAGAAGAAAAGTAAAAGCTTCACAACATATGGAAAATAAAATTTCCTTTCCCATATTACAGGTAACAAACATAAAATGCTTTAAAAAATACTAAGTTCAAAGGATAATATTGGAATCTAATGCTTAGTGGCACTTTAACTTTTCTCCCTCCTTTAAAAAAATTATCTTTTTGGGTACCCAAATATTCAGTTACATATTCTTTTAAAAGAGTATTTTATATATAAGACTAAAATTCCCTTTGATCCCTGTGAATCCCTTGTTCCCAAACCTTGATCCTCCTTAGAGAAAATCACTTCTTAGTATGAGGCGTTATCCTTACAAATATTTCTTTATAGTTTTCTCAGGGGTTCAAAGAGTTATTCTCTTTGAAATTCAAGCGTGTTTACAATGTTACCCAGATAGAAAAATGAAATTCAAGTGTGATTAAAAGCTCAAGTATGTAATAATTATCCTAGTGAATGGGATTCATATTTGACAACTTGTCTTTATTTAGTTTTGGAGAAAGGGTAAAACAATGAAAGTTAAATCATGCAGGCTTCTCCACCAAAACACACCTTAACATTTTCAAAAGTTGACAAATGACATATTTAATTAATTTAGAGTTTTATAAACACTTTGAACAGTACACAATGACATAGATAAGATGCAGGGAAAATACACAGAATTTGATTACTTTGCAATTAATGTTAGGCTATGAAACTCATTATTTATTGACTACTATTAAGATCACAATAAACCTCAATTTAAACTTTTATCAGGGAGCTTGGGATATTAGAACAACTTGAAATTTCCAGTTGGGCAGTAATAATTATATGCAGCATGATCTTTACCAGGAAGTCAAATATATACTATCTTAGTTCCTCAGAATTCACATTTCTTGCATTCAGCTCTAAGAAAGGATTAAAGTGAAACACATTCTTATGTCTGAAAATATACTTTGGGTAACCTAAATTAAAAAGCCTTATTTTAAATGGAGTGGTATTGGTAGATTGCTTTTGTATTACAGAATGTTGAAACCAAATATTGACCAAAGTGAAAAGAAGAGAGGGACTTAGTAAGAAGGTAAAAATGTAAAACCAAGTTAAAAAAATTAAATGTATATTTGAGATTCAGGGTTTTTTTTTTTAAACATTTTTCTGAGTCTTAGAAATAGTTTACATCATTATAGATAATAAAAGCCTTAAACCATATATGGCTTCTTAAAAAACACTTTTTAAAGTATTTTTCTATATGAAAAAAATAATTGCTTTCCTTTCCTGGTAAAGGTTGGATGGGTAGATGGTAAATTTCATGTATCACATAAATATTTTTAATCCTATAAATTTACCAGTGTATTGAGCTTATAGCATATAGTGTTTCCTTCAAATCTAGTCACTTTTAAGTTTTAGTTCTTTGTGAACTATTAGAGGTTAAGTTTGACTAGCTATCATTTTTTCTAACAGTTAAATGGAAGGTCAGTTCTGATCATGGAGATAAAACAACAGGAAATGGAGGATACTGACAAGGATTGCTAACTATTACTGTACCAGTTGATAGTGCATTTCCTAAATTCTCCTTTTCTCCACTTTTTGCTAACCACAGCTCAAAGGTTTATTTCATTATTTGGCCTTCACACTAGTATGGGAACCAAAGTGGGGTGGGAAAGGAAGCTATTCTGACATTTAGGACTTCTCCTTAAAAAAAGTTCTGGGGTGGGGAGATGGGGGGAGTTCTGGGGCAGAGGGAGAGTTGATTTTAAGATTCAGAGATGAATGTTAAAAAGTTTCTTGGGGGGTTTCTATTATATTATCAGGAATTTCCATCCTTTCTATAGTTCAATTTTATTTTCAAGGTTATTGCAGAATTTGGCTATATTGTGACTTGCTGAATCAACATAGATGTCCACAATGAACACATCTACCACTATGGTAAACATGAAATAACTTTCTTTTATGGGTGGTATTACTCTTCTACTTTTGTGATACTGAGGTGGAGGGAATATTTGTGGTAGTAGTGTCAACATGAAGGAGTAACGTTTAGAGTGAGGCCTTTACATTGGGTTAGCTTGATATTAAGTGATGAATATGTCTAGTAAGATTTTTTATATATCATTTGTCTTTGAGCAGGCCTTTTGATAAGTGTAGATGGGGTATCAGCTAAATAGAGACTAGTAAGATACTCAATAGTTTTCTACAAATAGTAGGTAAGTTACATTTTTTTTTCAAGTGAGTCAAATTCCATACTTGTTTTCATTTAACAATTTTTTTCTTTAGGTTTTATATAAGATCCACAGGGTGAGAAGGAGATTATTCAGAGCTTGCCAGTAAGGTTGGAAGGCCCAGTGGTTACAATACCTGAGGATGTAAAGTGACTAGCAGTTTGGCAGGTCATTGTGAAATAATACATTAAACCAAGTAAGTTCAAGATCTTTGAACTCCAGTACACACATAATTAAAAGAAGTCTCTGAGATGTTTTGGCAGTGCTTTTATTACCAGGGCTAATTCAGTTCTGGAGGCCCTTAAATGCTTTTTCAAGTTCCAGAAATTTTTAACTCAAGTTTTCTGCAAGTGAAGTTTTCTTCTGGGCTCCATTAGAGGGGCCTCAGGGATGCTGGACAACAGAGGCAACTCCTGTTTTTGTGCAGAGAACTGTGCTTGACACTGTCCCCAAGAGACCTTGGTACATTCAAGGGTGAAGAGTGCTGGTTCACAGACTTTGGAAGGTGATGTGTATCATTGTATTTGCGTCCGAGGAAAAGCTCTGTAAGAGGTTTGAGGAAAACTGGAAGAGTCTCCCAAATTGAGTATATATATCCAGACCTATTGCTTAAAAATGTAGTCAATTTCCTAGTGCAGATAGACACTTGCAGAAATCAAAGCCTTTAAAAAGCTGTATGCAAATTAGGAGATCTCTTCACAGGAAAGAACATTTAAAATATGTTATCTCCTTTTCATGTAGACATCGGCAACTATTCTTCATCCACTGACTGAAGCTTTCCACATTTCTCTGAAAGGCTTGAGGTTACTATTTTATTGCCTTTGTTTCCAATTTCAGAGGGAGGGGCAGGTTCCTCTGTTTCATAATCTTCAAAAGAACTGAAAGAAACAGCAAAAGTGAATTACTGATTTTTTAAAAGAAAATTTTAATGTCTTGATAAAAAATATGGCAAACTAGAGGATGAGGACCACCTTGCAAAAATGCTCTCAGTAGTTATGTGGCAGCTGTAAACAACTGAGCTGCCCTGGAGAAGACAACATTCTAGAACAGAAAAGGCATTCTTCCTGTTCTTAAGAGCTCAAGTTCATATTAGAATTTGTTGAAAATGTGCTGTATCAAGGTTTCCCTAGGGGCCTTGACAGGAATGAGAGCATCAAACGTGATGCTAGCTATAGCTAGGTTCCAGGGAGGGTGTGAGGTCCCATGAGCTTTACATGAATGCTTTCATTGAGGTGGCTCCCATGTAGAGGGGGGGAACTTTCTAACTCATTGCTTTATAGCCTTCATGGCTTCCAAGGAGGACATTTCAGTGTGCAGGTGTGTACGTGGAGTAGACTAAAGCCATTCTTTGTAGAACTCCACAGCATATTCCCTCCGCTCACTCCCCTTTAGAAGTTACTGATAACCTTGGAGTTCCATATCCTCCAGGCTACCTCTGAGGGTGGCATTAGGCAGGAATGACAAATATTTTATCTCATGGGGGTGATGGCTGTTTAAAGTATTAAATTGATAAACGTTCTGAGGCTGTACTTGAGCCTAGAAAAACATACATGGTCAGTTAGCAATGTCTGTTATATACTTGGCATAGTTGGCTTAGTCTTGTTACCCTTTTACATGCACTTTTCATAATTTCTGGACCTAAAGTCCTTCTATTAAAAAGGTACCAAGGCTGGCTAGTAAAATATGCTGAGGTAGGTATATCCAGATAGTGTCACCTGCTTTATTTCCTAGAACCTTTTTGAATGGATACTACAAAAAAAAAGTTATCTGATCTTTGGAAAAACTCCAAGCACCAGTTATGGATTCTATAAAAAGTTATCTACAGCTTGATCATTTTGCAAAAATATTCCAGTCCATAATTTCTGTTTCTACTCTGCCCCCAATCTCCTTGAGGCCTCAATGTAACTGGCATATGCTGGATAACGAAGCAGTACCAAGGAAAATAACACCGGAAGTGAAGCAGGGTTGCAGTGTCAGACACTGCTCATTTCCTGTCAGTGAAAAACATTTTACCCTTGGTGCCCTAACTTGCTGTCTGAGAGCTCTCAGTGTCTTCAACACCTCAGTGCAGCTCTGGGAATAAGAGTTAAGTCTAACCTAAGACTCATTCAGTAAATATTTGAGCTCCTGTTGCTAAACATGAGCCAAATCATAGGTATACAATGGTGAAAAAGACTGAACCAGTGCCTTCCTCAGAGAGCTTGTAGTCTAATGCAGGCCATCTGGAATAGCGGTTACGTGGTTTAGCTTTAGAGCATGGATTTTGGAGGTTCCAATCAGTTTGATTACTTAATGTTGGGCACATTACTTATTCCCCCTGCATCAGTTTCCTCAACTGATGAGATGACAGGAGTTCTTATGCGTCATAAGGACTGAGGGAAGATGAGGTGAAAGGGCTTATAAACTCTTGGAAAGTATGGGGTATTAGTCTCATGATGGAGAAATGCTAGGGCTTACTGGAGCAGGATGATGACACAACTCTATATTTGGGAGGCAGGGTCTCAAGTTTTGTGTACATTGCTTGTGAATAAAAAGATTTATAAAAATACATTCTTTTTCCCACTGTAGCCTCACATCAGAAATGTGATTTCTAGCAATGGATTTGATCCAATCTAGTGAGTGAAAATATTCCAGTGCCTTGAAGGGTGGATATAGTGGAATATCACTTGCATTTCTTTTGTACTTTCAAGGAACCAAGAGCAGTATTACGCACTCCAGGAACTTTGGAGGACACTCATGGATTGAGCGAACTCATTAAGAAAGAACAACTTGTCAGTCCTTTTGTCAGTGTCCTGGAGACTCTTAACTCAGTGCTTCTCAGTTGGGGATGCTTTTTTCCTCCCAAGGGACATTTGGCAATGTTGTTGCAACTGGGTGGGTTTTACTGGTATCTAATGAATAAAGTCCGGGGATGCTGCTAAACATCTCCAGTGTGCTAGAGAACTCAGAATTATTCAACTTAAAACAGTGCTGCTGTTGACAAACCCTGCCATAACTCTTGCCCCCTTCAGTGTCAGTACATCTCAGTGTTCTGAACTAAGCTCTTATTGTGTACTTCCCTGGGCAATCAGTCTTTCTCATGGATTGTTCACCTGTGGCTTCTAAATGTGCATGTTCAGCCTCAGGCTCTTTCTAAACTGGAAACTGCCTGTATGGCTCTTTTGATATAATAGCACATACAAACCTGAACTCACCCTTCTCACAACCCTGCCCACTCAAAGCCAGAAACCTAGTCATCCCGAGTTCATCTTCCCTCCCCTCTTCAAATCCAGCCAGTCTCTGTTACCACTTTCAATATCACATGGATATGGTTCTGCCTTTTCCTCTCGTTATCACTGGTCTTCAGTTCAGGGCATCCAATACTTTCGTGCTTGGATTACTGCAGTAGTTTTCCAACAATAGTCTGTCCTTCACTCATGTCATTTACCCTTTGCTACTGCCACACTAGGCCATGTCAGAATGGGTTATGGTCTTGGGATCTAATGCTAGTGTACATGTTTTTCAGTGGCTTGTGGTGCCCTTCCTCCTTCGGTTACCTTATGCTCATTTTCAAATTTGAGATGCCATTTAAAAGGTTCCTGATTCCCAGTACCTGAGCTACCACTGTTTATTACTTAGATGTCCTTAATGGCTTTTTTATCTGTCTCCCTGCTTCTATTCTTGCACCTATACAAGTATAGCAGAGTAATCTTCAAAAAAAATTTAAGGAGGATTACATCCTTGTTCAACTCTTTCTCAATATGTCCCTAGGCCCTGCATGAACTGGCCTCTGCTAATTTTTCCAACCACATTCCCTCTGTTGCTCACCATACCCCAGCAAAACTGGCCTTTTATTAAAGTGTCCTCAATACACTTTCCTGTGTCAGAGCTATTGCTCATGGTTTTCCCTCTGCCTAGGACATTTTTGTTCCCTGCTTTTTGTACGACTGTTCCTTAACTTTGTCATTCCCTCTTCAGGAAATTCTTCCCTTAGCACCTTAAGTTGCAACCTCTCTTCATTATCAGTTCCTCCCTATTTGTTTCCTTCGTAATTATATAATTGTCTGTCTTCCCCACTGGCCCATAAAGTGTCCATTTTGTAACTCACCATTACTAGAGACTTAAAATGAATTGTTGAATGAAAAGTGATGTCCTAATGCTCTTGTGAAATGATGTGTCAAGTTGTTGGGGAAGCCTGGAGTCAGTGAAATGATGAGGGTGCAGAAGTCATCTTGAAGTCACTACAGACAGAATTATAAGAGCCTTAATCTTGCCCTGCTCCCCAGGAATTCCTGAGGGGGAAACAGTGTTAACCAATTCCTTCTAAATGACCTCTTCCAGGTTTATTGACAGGTCACTGGGATTCCTCTGGGTTCTAATGAAGATAATTTTATGACATTCTCGGTTAATTTAACTGGCTGTTTTTGAATTAGTAAAGGGATCAAAGGAATAAAGCAGAACTCATAGAGTTCACAAACAGTTCACCGAAAACCCTAGGTGTCGAATTCAGAACAATTCTTTTTTTTTTTTTTAAGATTTTATTTATTTTTTAGAGAGGGGGGAAGGGAGGGAGAAAGAGAAACATCATTGTGTGGTTGCCTCTCACGTGGCCCCCACTGGGGGCCTGGCCTGCAACCTAGGCATGTACCCTGACTGGGAATCGAACTGGAGACCCTTTGGTTCGCAGCCTGCACTGGCTCAGTCCACTGAGCTACACCAGCCAGGGCCAGAACAATTCTTTAACTCAGTATTAACACTGTATTGTGAGCATATGAGAAAATGGTTCATGTATTTTTTGCTAGGAACATGACTGCATTAGAAACCTGTTTTTCTAAGTAAGTTTCCCTTTCAAATGAGCAATTTTCTGGGCAAAAGTATTAAGGCTGGTTCTTAAGATTCGTGGTATGGAAGTATAAAAGCTGGAAAGAGCAGAAATAATGACTAGCATATATGTGGCCTGACACAAGATTTGTATGCAGTTTCAGGGTATTGTTTGGGAGGTTTAGTTTAATTCCAGTTTTCGGATTCTGATTCTTTACAGGGGCAAAGGGATAGAATATTTGATTCCGGGCTTGTCTCAGGAAATCTAACTTTTATGGTAGCTATAAGCATAGAATGATGTTAAGCAGTTCTCTAATTTGGAGTCCATAATACTTTAGAAATAGGAGATGAATGTTACCTTTATACTTCAATGAATTTTTTTGTTGACCCATTCAATGACTAGAAAATCTTTTGTTTGAACACTTCTTAAAATTTCCTAATTTGTACCACCCACTTTCCTGCCTCAGAAGGTTGATATAACTTCATTCTTTTTTTTAACAAAGATCTTATTTATTTTTAGGGAGAAGGGAAGGGAAGGAGGAAGAGAGAAACTTTGATCAGTTGCCTCCTGCACACCACACTTGGGGACCTGGTCTGCAGCCCAGGCATGTGCCCTGATTGGGAATCCAACCAGTTATCTTTTGGTTCACAAACCAGCGCTTAATCCACTGAGCCACACCTGCCAAGGGGATATCACTTCATTTTCGATGGCTGAGGATCTTTTGCAGTTCCCCGGGGTCACAAGCTATCAGCTGTTAATTCTTTTTTTATTTTGGATGTAGATAGTATATACATTTCAATTAAACAGTCCTGACTACTGTAGCTCTTTGGATTGGGTACTGTCCTGCAAACTGAAAGGTCACTGGTCACCGGTTCCATTCCTACTCAGGGCACATGCTTGGGTTGCAGGCCTGGTCCCTGGTTGGGGCCTTGTGAGAGGCAGCTGATAAATATTTCACTCTCAATTAATGTTTCTCTCTCCTTCTCCCACCCTTCCTCTCTCTAAAAATAAATGAAGTCTTTAAAAAAATCTAACCCTTAAGTTTTTTTTGGTGAAATACATTCTAATTATGAACTTGAAGGGAAGGACAGGGTTTCATTTATTTTTATTGCCCATTGCAGTGCCTGGCCTAGAGTAGGTACAAGTGAATATTTATTGAAATAAATTAAAATTGGGCTTTGATTTCTTGAATGCAGAAAAAATGAAAACATCATATTAACTTCAGGTCCAATAAAGGCTGTTTACTGAGCACTAAAAAAAATGACACTGAACTATTCTACTTGTAAGATTATAAATCATGCTCTGGCATATTAACTTGTCCTTCTCTTTCTCTTACCAAGCCCCAATATACACACATGATGCTTTTACAAAAACTCTTACAAAGAATAATCCATATAAGTTTATATTTAAAATAAAGGAAAACCCACCTTTAAAAACATTTGGTAGAAAACAGTTCTAAACTATATAAATGTCCAATAATAGGGAAATGGATGAGTTATTGCTTGAGAACACTGAAGCATTGAAAGTCATGTTTATGAAAACACTAGTAACATTAAATGTCAAAAAGAAATACACCAAAAGGAAAAGAATGGTTATCTCTGGATGAGTGAACCAAGAGTGATTTTAATTTGTGCATTTTTCTTTTTTTTTTTTTTTCAGCAGCAAATCTTTATTTCTCTCCTAGTCAGATAAAGGCTCTCAGAATAAAAAGAATTCCATGTAATCTAGGTTAATAAGCGTAAAACTGTTGGTGAAATAACAGAATATTCTGTAAGAAAGTATTTTATGATAATGTAAAGACCTCAACTAAAAATCTGAAGAAGTCAAATATAAGTCAAACTGGCAGAAAAGCTTGTTGCTGATTACTGCAGATCTCAGTTTCTTAAGATTAAGTAACATGTGGTCACCTTACATACATTTTTCTTTGTTTTAATCCTCATCCAAGGATGTGTATTGATTTTAGAGAGTGAGGAAGGGGGTGGGAGAAGAGAGAGAGAGAGAAACATCCATTGGTTGCCTCCCATATGCACCCAGACCAGGGATCGAACCTGCGACCTAGGTATGTGCCCTGACAGGATTGAACCTGCAAACTTTTGGTGTATGGGGATGACGCTCCAACCAACTGAGCCACCCATCCAGGGCCTACTTTACCTAATTTTTGTAGAGCTTTTAACTACTCTATTGCAGAAACCGTAAGAATGTTAATTATAAATAAATTTGGGTCATAACCTGTTGTCTTCATATAGGTGATACATTTAGTTGAGTAAGTTTATGTAACTGATACGCTGCCTTTCTGGTTTTCCCTAATGACCATTCATTAGCTTGGCTAAATTTACTGGTACATAAATTCTGTTGCATGCTGTGATTACGCTGTGTTGCTGGATGTGATGATCAAAATGTTTGCAGCCTTACACCTATGGAAACCTATGATCCTCTTTCATCTCACTGAAATCTGGAATCATTAGTAGGTTATTTATTGGAGACATACCTAAGTACCAGCCTTGAATCAGGCACTTGGCACAAAGCCTACCTATCATTGTTAGATGGTAAAGTAGATGGAGAATTTCAAGTTGTTTTTGGAGAGCCAAGTCATCAGGACTCCTGTAGTGACCTGTGTAGTAAGGGTGGCTGCTGGATTACTGCTGCCTCCAGGGTCACTCAGTAAACATCTACTGAGGATCTTCTGCAGCCCTAACAGTCTGCCAGGTGCTGGGATTATAAAATGAATAAAACAAAGGTTCTTTGCCATGGAGGAGCCCACATTCTAATGGAAAGAAAAAGAGCCCCATTTTTTTCCCAGACACTCTTAGATACATACATTATTTCTAATTCTCAGTACAGTCCTATTGTTCATGCAGTGGATATTTACTGCGCCAATGGTGCCATGTTCTGTGCCCTGGGAATGAAGGGAAAAAGGTAGGTAGTGGAATGCTAATGCTACTACGGATGGAATTCTATCTAGTTCAGAGAGGTTATGCAGTGTGGCCAAGATCATATAAGTGGTAATAGTAATAGTCATTGTTTATTGGTTAAATAGGAACTATGCCAAAGGGGATGATAATATAAAGATATCATATACCTTTGATATCTCTGCCCCCACCAATGTGCAGGGTGGGGGCAAAGGTAGGTTTACAGTTGTGAGTGTGCAAAAGTTTATTTTTGTAATATTTATCACTGTATTATTTTTCTATATGAACAACTGTAGTAAACCTACTTTTGCCCCACCCTGTACATTGTCTTATTTAATCCTTAAAACAGCTTGGTATGGTAGGTATCCTCATTGTCATATAGGGGATGCTGAGGCTTGGATGCCTGGGATTACACAGTGACAGGGCCAGGATTTAAACTTAATACATTTGTGCAATTCCAAATTCTGTGCTTTTAACCATGATGTTATAGTGCATCTCTTTCCATGTAGGGGTAGTAACAGTAGTAATAGATACTATTTATTAGGTATCTACTACGTGCCAGGTGTTTATATATATTATCTTAGAGTCTCACAACCACCTAGGAAGGCATTTATTTGCTGGTGTCTTCTGAAACTGAACCTCAGGAGTCAGATAACCTGCCCAGCTGGTAAGTGGTTGCTAGAACCAGATCTGTCTGCCTCCTAGGCCTCTGCTCTTTCCATGGTACTACCATTCTTCCATTTCTAATATTTGAATCTGGCAATTTCTGTTTAACAGATTTACCCTGATTTATTTGCAATTCCTCTTATGATAAAGCCCTAGGTATTGTGGTCTTGGAATTCTGGTTCTGGTCTTGCTTTTGAACCATGTCAGTCAGCTATAAACAATGGTAAACAAGCTACTTTGCTGACATTTTAGTGCTCACTCTAGAGGCTGTGGCTATTGTGACTTTTCCCCTTGGGACCTTATCACCTACATATGCATTGTGGAGCCCTTATCTTATCTCCCACAACACGAGAAGAGGGGTGTCCAGCAGAAGCCTCTCATATACACAGGTTGGATTTCACTACAGCTGGTCTCCACATTTCCTCTTGTGACCCCCTCACCTGTACTTCAGTCTGCATCCCTTTGCTCCCCTCTCTCCCCTCTCTACTACACACTGACACCTTCTCTGAACACTGACATAACTAGAAAAAAATTTTGCTTATCCCGATTATTTATTCACTCAAGCTGCCATCAGTTCCTCTTCCTTTTAAACTTTTAAATGTTTAGGCCTGCTATCTGTACTGTATCCCTCTTTTAAAGTAGATTAGAAAACAGTATGTAATATGAATTCTATTTTTGTAAAACAAATTACTTATTTGCACAGAAATGTCTAGAAGGATATACTCCTAAATGATAAGATAGGCTATCTCTGAGGGTTGGATTTTAGGTGAAGATTTTGTTTATCACTTTTTTCTAATTCTTCTGCAGTGAAGCCATTACCTATGTAAACAGATAAAGGAGAATAACTTCTTTTCCCTATTTATTTAAGTAATACATTTCCTCAGATCAACTTTATAAATTATAGAACAGTATAAAAAACCAAGTTATTTGAAATCCCAGAGTTAACCACTGTTAATATTTTGGAGCTTTTTAGCTTGTGTGTGCAAATAAACAGGTTTTTAATATTGAGATTATATCACAATTTTATAAGCCTGATTTCTCCATGTTATGCTCATGTGCAAGAACAAAATTTATGTCTGCATAATATGACACTTAGATACCATGACTTATTTAACCATTCTATTATTACACATTTGTGTTACTTTGAATTTTTAAATTTTAGAATTACCTGTGACCAATGCCAATTGTTTGGATGAGCAATTTCTATCCAAATTTCCAATTATTTATAACATACACACAGAATTAGAATTGGTAGTCAGTGGGTATAAATTCAGGCTGTTGCTACATATTGTCAAATTACTTTCCAAGGAGCTTGGGCGAATCTGCAATGTGTGAAAGTGCTTGTCTTATGGCATAGTGAGCCTACAGCGAGGTGTTCCTGCAATGTGCTTCCTGTAGGAGAGACCAGTTAAGACACTTTATTTTAATGCATCTGTTGTTTTCCCTGGTATGCAGGGGGCCTGTCTGTTCATCAGTATCCAATACTGCTTAGTGTACAGTATGAATGCAAATATTTACTGAATTAATACTGTCTTTTAAAAATTGCTGCCAATTCAATAAGCTAAACATTTTTGGCTCTTATGTTTTTAGAAACAATTTTATTTAAATATAATTTACATATCACAGAATTCACCAATCTTGAGTGTTCCAAGTGTTTTAGTAAATTTTTAAAATTGTTCAACCATTACCATAATCCAGTTTGAGAACACTTTCCTCTCTCCATCTGCCTGTCCTCTCCCTTGTTCCTGTTTGCATCCACTCTCCACTCCCATTCCCAGAACTAGGCAACCACACTGATCTGCTTTTCAGATCTATAATTTTGCCTTTTTCAATAAATGGAATAATACATAGTTTTTAGTATCTGGTTTCTTTCATGCAGAATATTGTTTTTGACACATTCATCCATGTTGTTGAATGTATTAGTTCTTTTATTTATTGAGGTATAATTGACATACAAAGATGCTAATATTTAAAGTATACAATTAATACATTTGACTTTAATATATACTTTAAAAGCATCACAACAATCAAAATCATGAAAATGTCCCTCCCCCCCCCAAGTGTCCTCATGCCCCTTTATAATCACTGTCCTCTCTCCCCAGGCAACCACTGATTTATTTATTTCTTGTTATTACCATTAACCCTTGAGTATGGGTTTGAACTGGTCAACTTATACATGGGATTTTTTTTTCAATAAATATACAGTTGGCCCTTCATACCCCCAGGTTTCATGTCTGTGGATTCTACCAATTGCAGGTGTGGAGGAAGACCAACTAGTTGCACACATTGTTCTATGCCATTTTACATGAAGGACTTGAGCACCTGTGGATTTTGGTACCTGCATGTTTGTGTGTGTCCTGGGACCACTCTCCCCTGGATACTGAGGGATGCTGTATTTGATTTGGGGCCGTCAAAAGTTATATGTGGATTTTGAACTGTGAAGAGGGTTGTTCAACGTCAGCTATATAAATTAGTTTGCATTTTCTATAATTTTATATATATGAAATCATACAAAAATGGAATATAGTCATTTTGTCTAGCTTCTGTCACTTGGCTTAATTATTCTGAGACATAACACATCCATGTTGTAGTTACCAGTAGTTCATTCCTTTTTTACTGCTGAGTAGCATTCCACTATATGGATATACTATATTTTGTTTATCAGTTCACCAGTTTGGTGGATATTTGGATTATTTCCAGTTTGGGGCTGCTATAGGTAGTAGTACTCCAAACATACATGTACAAGTCTTTGGGTGAATATTTCTCTTGAGTAGATTCCTAGGAGGGGAATTTCTGATTCATATGATAAGTGTATGTTTTAACTTTTTAAGAAGTTACCAAGCTTTTCTATAGAGCCTATATAATTTTACATCCCCACTGGTCTAATGTATGAGGGTTCCAGCTTCCCATCATTGCCAACTAGTGATTTTAGTCATTCCAGTGGCTGGGTAGTGTATCTCATTGTGGTTTTAATTTGTATGTTTTTCATATTATAAGAGTAAGTTTAGTTAGAAAGTTATAGAGATTTTAGAAGTGAGCCGGCTACGCTGCATAGGCTCAGGAAACAAGTTACAGAAGCAGAATGGCCCTTGGGGCTCAGGAGAGGGAAAGGCCAAGGTAACATGTCTGTGTGGAAGAAGAGGAGGAAGAGAAAGGCTTGGGCGAGAGTGCCTACTTGGCCTTTTTCTAATGTCTAACGATGTACAGCATCTTTGCATATACCTATTTGCTGTTTGTAACTTTAACTTAGTTAACTCTTTCCTCAAATCTTTTATCCATTTAAAAAACTACTAGAATGTCTTTTTATTATTGAGCTGTAAGAGTTCTTTATATTCTGGATATGAGTCCTTCAGAAGGATGTTTTGGAAGTATTTTCTTCCAGTCTTTTCATTTTCTGAATGGTGTCATTTGAAGAGCAGTTTTCAATTTTGAAGGAAGTCCAATTTCTTGATATTTTTTATTGCTTTTGCCTAACCCAAGGTCACAAAGACACACTCCAATGTTTAGTTTTTCATGTCTTACATTTAGGTCTCTTATCCATTTTGAGTTAATTATTTTTGTATGTGGTGTGAAGTATGGATCAAGGTTTTTTTACTTTGCACATAGACATCTAATTATTGCAGCATCATTGTTGAAAATGGTACCCTTTCTCCTTTGAAATAAACTGGGTCTATTTCTGGAGTGTTTCACTGATCTATGTATATTATACAGATGTATACAATGCTACAATGTCTTGATGATTGTTTGCTTTATAGTAAGTTTTAAAATCAGGCTGCCTAAGTCCTTCAACTTTGTTCTTTTAAAAAAAGTGTGGCCATTCTAGGTAATTTGCATTTCTATGTAAATTTTTTGGGTCTGCCAATTTCTACAAAAAAGCCTGCAAGGATTTTGCAAGGGAATCAGTTAAACCTTAGTTCAATTTGGGGGGAACTGATATTTAAACAGTACTGAGCTTTCTAATTTTATTTATGTATTTAGGTTTTCTTTAATTTCTCTCAGCACTGTTTGGCAGTTTTCAACGTGCAAGTGTCATAATTCTTTTGTTCTTTTTTTAAAGCTTTTATTTATTTATTTTTAGAGAAGGAAGGGAGGGAGGGAGAGAGAGAGAGAGAGAGAGAAACATCAATGTGCAGTTGCTGGGGGCCATGGCCTACAACCCAGGCATGTGCCCTGACTGGGAATCCAACCTGCGATACTTTGGTTTGCAGCCTGTGCTCAATCCACTGAGCTATGCCAGCCAGGGCCTTTTTGCTCTATTTATTCCTAAGTATTTTATTATTTTTGATGCTATTAGGAATAGAATTATTCTTTTTATTTGATTTTTTATTGCAATACAAGGAAACACAAGTGAATTTTTTTTGTATATTAAGCTTGTATTCTGAGACCTTGCTACCTCACAAATCAGTTCTCATAGCTTTAATGTAGATTTCTTAGTATTTTCTACTTAAAGTTTACATAATCTATGAATAGTTTTACTTCTTCCTTTCCAGTCTGAATACTCTTACTATCTTTCTTGTCTTACATCACAGGATAGAACCTTCATTAGAATGATGAGTAGAAATGATGAGGAACAGAAACATCCTTGCTTGGTTCCTGATCTTAGAGGGAAAGTACTCAGTTTTTCACCAGAAGTGTGATTGATGTTAACTATAGATGCCTTTTATCAGGTTAAGGAATTTTCCTTCTGTCCTTACTTGGGTGAGCATTACTGTGAATGGATGTTTGATTTTGTCAAATGCTCTTTTTTGTATCTGTGGAGATGATCATGTGTTTTTTTTTGTCTCTTATTCTAATTCTAGTCTATTACATTTGTAGATTTGGGATGTTAAGCCAACCTTCCATTCCTGGGATAACCTCACTTAGAGTATATAATCTTTATAATATGTTGCTGGATCTGACATGCTAGTATTTTATAAGATTTTATATTGAGGCTCACAAGGGATATTAGTTTACAGTTTTCATGTCTTGTGATGTTTTTGTCTGGCTTTAGTATCATGGTTAACATTGGCTTTATGAAATGAGTTTGGAAATGTTCCCACTATTATTTTCTGGAAGTATTTGTGAAAGATGGTATTTACTTTTTTCCTTAAATATTTGACAATTTAGCATGAAACCATCTTTATTTGGACTTCTCTTTGGGAGAGACTTCACTAATTTATTGTATTTATGTGATATAGTCTATTCTGATTTTCTATTTCTGCTTGAGTCAGTTTTAGTAATATGAGCCTTTCTAGGATTTTGTTGCATTTCATCTAAGGTGTGAAATTTATTGGAATAAAGTTTGTTCATAATATTCCTTTATAATTATCTTAAGTTCTGTAGTATCTATAGTAATTCCTCATTCTTCATTCCTGATTGTAATTTATATCTTTTCTCTTTTTTTTCCTTGGTCTAGTTAATGTACTATCTTTAAAAAAAAAATCTTTCCAAAGAACCAACTTTTGGTTTTATCAATTCTTTCATACTGTTTTCCTATTTTCTATTTCATGGACTTCTATTCTTTATTATTTCCTTTTTTCTACTTATTTTTTAAAATATTTCATTTATTTATTGGTAGAGTGAGGGGAAGGGAGGGGAGAAAAAGAGGGAGAGAAACATCATTTGGTTGCCTCTCATATGCACCTTAACTGGGGACTAAACCGGCAACCCAGGTATGTGCCCTGATTGGGAATCAAACCGGTGACCTTACGCTTTGTGGGACAATGCCCAAACAACTGAGCCACACCAGTCAGAGCCTTTCTACTTAGAGTCTGGTTTCCTCTTCCTTTTTGCAG
Organism: Phyllostomus hastatus; assembly: GCF_019186645.2. Classification (NCBI taxonomy): domain Eukaryota; kingdom Metazoa; phylum Chordata; class Mammalia; order Chiroptera; family Phyllostomidae; genus Phyllostomus; species Phyllostomus hastatus. The sequence goes on along the minus strand of NW_025334009.1, from coordinate 32,469,875 downwards.
CTTATATTATTGTTAGACCTTTCAGAGCCATGAATATTCCTCTAAGCACTATAACTATACCCCATACATTTTTACATTTTCTTTTATTTTTATTCATTTCAAGATAATTTTAAATTTCCCTATGGGTTCTCCTTTGAACCATGTGTTTTTTATTTAATTTCCAAATATTTTGGGGTTCCCATATTTCTGTTATTGATTTGTAATTTATTTCTATTATGGACCAGCAACATACTTTATATTAATGTAATCCATTTCAATTTACTGAACTTTGTTTTATTCACATAACATATGGTCTGTCCTAGAGAAGTTCCATATGCATTTGAGAAACATACATATTTTCCTGTTTTGTTGGGTGTTCTCTCTATATTGGTTAGATCAAATACGTTGACTGTGTTGTTCGAGTGTTCTGTATCTTTACTGATTGTCTTTAGTTCTATTGATTACTAAAAGAGGAATACTGAAGTCTTCAACTGTAATTGCTGAATAATATGACAATTTTTGTTTCATGTATTTTGGGCCTTTGTTGTTAAGCACATATATAGTTAAAACTGTTACTACATTTTAAATGTTGGTAAAGTAGAAATATGTATGTTTATTTCCTGGGTGAAATTGCTTTCTTTTGACTGTTTTAGAATTGGTCAATATTCATGTTCTTACTATTGATTTTGAAGAATATGCTTTATAAAAGGTCACTCCTGGTCATATGATCCAACCCAGTTTGTTTGCCTTTTTTGTGGTACAAAAGTTGTCCATTTTAAATGTACTCAGATTTATCAATAATTTCCTTATAAATTTCTCCCATTACCTTTATGCTCTAAAAAAGAAATTCTCACCCGAGGATATGTTTTTATTGATTTTAGAAAAGGGGCGGGAGGAGAGTGGGAGAGAGAGAGAGAGAGAGAAACATGGATGTGAAAGAGAAACATTGATCAGTGGTCTCCCACAAGCACCCCAACCGAGGTTGAACCCATAACCTTTTGGTTGATGGGACAATGCTCTAACCAACTGAGCCACCTGGCCAGGTCCCATTACCTTTATGCTTTTAAGGCCTATTTATTTTCTTGCAGACATTAGTTTAATATGCACATTTTTCACCCCACCACAGTAAGCCAACATTTTACTGACTAGTTGGTCTTTTATTGATCCATTTAAGAAACTATCTTTATGTACTACATTACTATACATAAATTTTCTGTTTAGGCATGCATACTATACTGGGTTTAATTACTGTAGTAGTTATAGTAATTATATAGTAACCCTCCTATGTACACCATCATAACTTTGTTTCTTTTCAAAACTCACTGCTATTCTTGTGCATTTATTGTTCCATGTAAGGTTTAGAATTTCCTTATCATCTTCCACAAAATATTTTGGGGAATTATAACAATACATTTTTCAAGTCACTTTTTTTCTTGATATTACAGTGGGATTTTTTCCCCATTATATTTTTAACTGATTATTTCTCAGGTATGGTATTAATACCATTTAAATACTGTTAAGAAGTTACTCTTCTTAAATTTGCTTAGTTTCAGGATTTTTCCAAACCAGAAGATATATTAAATTTTGTCATATGCCTTTGGAGAATCAGTTTATATTTTACATTTTTTCCTCTCTTAATCTGTAAAAGACAGATCTTGAAAAGCTGAGCCAGTAGCAATCTTGGGCTAAAATCCACTTACTTTTACATATTGGTACATTTGACAAATTATTTAATCTTCTGTGGTTCAGTTTTCATACCTGTAAAATGGAGATAATAGCATCTACAGAATAGGGTTTTTGTGAGTACTCAGTGAATTAAAATATTTAGAGTAGTGGTTGGTATATAGTATGCCGTATGCGTGTATAAATTAGTAGACTTATGTTTGCTTAAATGAAGTTGGTTTAACTTCTTCTATGCTATTTGGGTCTATTTTGTCATCCTTTTTCATGTATCTTGAGAGGATAGTCTAATTCTTTATTTCAGTATAGAAGTTATATATTTCCCCTTGTGTATATCCCATAGATTTGAATATAGGATGTAGCAACAGGTTTACAGCTGTGACTATGCAAGTTTATTCTTGTATTATTATTAATTATTATATTATTTTCCATAAAACTACTTTTGTCCCACCCTATATAATACTTTCATTACCTGATATTTAAAAAGATTATAATTTGGGGACAAGGTGGCCAAGTGGTTAAGGTGATAGAAAGCTAAAAAGATTGTAATTTGGTCCTGGACAGGTAGCTTAACTGGTTAGGGTGTCATCCTGCTACACCAAGATTGTGGATTCAATCCCTGGTCATGGCAAATACAAGAATCAACCAAGTGGAACAATAAATCAATATTCCTCTCCCTCTAAAAATCAATAAAGGTGATTGTAATTTCTATTTTAACTTCCTCTTTAGCTTAACTGTTATTTTGAAAAATATTTAACACTTAAAAATTTTATTTTTAAATTTCTAGATTGTGCATTTTTTATTAATTTGTTTGCATTTTAAATAATAAGTGTGGCCAGTATGCTATGCTAGTAAGTTTAAAAAATATTGCAATTTTCTTTGTTTTAATAAGTAGGTTCTTTTGTGGTGGTTCTGAGTATATTTGTTGGGCACCAAGTATATATTTGTCTCTGAGAGCTCATTCTATATTCTTTTCTTACTATTTATTAGTTTTTACATGACTGTAGACTTGTCAATTTTTCCTTGCATTTTTATCAGGTTTGTTTTATACGTTGGATAAAGTTGATAATGTTTTTTCATGGACAATTGTTGAAATAATGATGTCTCTGTTAAGCTTTGAATTCTGTTTGTCTCCCTAACATTGCAATATTTGATTTCTTCTTGTTACTATTCATTTGACTGTTACCTCTATGTTAGGTACAAATCTAAAAAATAGTATACAGTAGGGTTTTTTTTTTAATCCTCACTGGAGGATATGTTTATTGATTTGAGAGAGAGAGAGGTAGGAAGAAAGCGAAACCAATGAGAGAGCAACACTGATCAGTTGCCTCCCCAACATGCCAAACTGGGGATGGAACATGCAGCCTTTTGGTGTATGGGACGATGCTCCAATCAACCGAGCCACCCGGCCAGGGCTACAGTTGTGTTTTTTTAATCCAGTCTGAGTTTTGCAGTTGATACTCTATCTGGACTTATTCTGGCCATTTGCTTTGTGCTGTGTTTATCTTTTCTCTCTTCTTTACTGTACTGTACTCTATTTCTTTATCAGGATAACATTTCCCCGCCCTGATTTCCCTTGCAAAATCATGTAGTTTGGATGGACTTGACTCCTGACCAAGATTAGTACTAATCTTCAGGAGTTGCTTCAGGGGTTGGACCCAAACCAAGACAATTAGAACCAAAGGGATACAAATTCTGGGCTTTTTTTTTTGGTGGGGGGTGGATTTTGTGAGAAAGGGATTTTTCTCTTTTTATTTGAACTTGAAGCTATTACATATCATCTTGCCACCACTTATGCAATACTTGTTAAAGAATGAAAGTGAAAGAATTTTCTAAGATATAAAAGAGGTAAGGTCTGAGTTTCTGAAGTCAGTAATATCTCTAGATTTTTCAGTTCTATATGCCAATAATTCTACTTTGGTGGTGGTGATGATGATGATGATTTAGCTTACGCTATTTGATTTGAGTTTAGGTCACTAGCCACCAAAAAGAAACCTGATTAATACACTTGTCTTTAGTAGATTGAGTTTTCTTTACTCAATTTTTCCCAGTTAATAATCAATTGTTTTTCTAAATATGGTTAGTGATTGATCTTAAATTTTTAAGACATAATTTAACTCTAGCCATTATTAGAGAAATATAATTCTATCAGCATGTATAGTCTTCATTCTAATAAAGAATCATAGCATATTATTCTGGCCTCCTTTTACTGTCTTATGTTAAAAGCATCTGTGATCAATACCTATCTAGTTCTAGGAATAAATTTTACTAATTTTGTTGCTCATAATTGCTTCTTGCATCCCACTATTGCTCTAGGATCCATTTGCCTTCTTGCCAAAGAATATCCTTTAACATTTCTTTCAGAGATAGTCTGTGGGTGATAAACTTTTTGCATCTTTGAATGTCTGAAAATGTCCTTATTTGGCCATTACAATTTAAACTGGAACAGCCCTGGCTGTTATGGCTCAGTGGATAGATGCTGGCCTGTGAACCAAAGGGTTGCCGGTTTGATTCCCAGGCAGGGCACATGTCTGGGTTGCAGGCCAGAACCCCAGTAGGGGGCATGTGAGAGGCAACAACACACTGATGTTTTTCTCCTTTTTCTCCTTCCTTTCCTCTCTCTCTAAAAATAAATAAATAAAATCTTTTAAAAAACTGGAACAGAATTCTACGTTAAAAATTATTTTATTTGCGATGTTTGAATGATACTGCTCCATTTCTTTCACTTTGTGAGTAATCAGCTTTTTCTTTCTGGTAAATTTTCAGTTCTCTATCGTTTATGTTTTGAAATTTCACTCTATTGTGGGATTGAAATTCGTCTGTGGGCCAAATCTGTCTTGCCACAGATTTGGCAACGGTACAGCCTGTTTTCACTGTTTTAAAGTTGAAAAAAAAATCAAAAGAATATTTCTTTACATGTGAAAATGATATGAAGACAATATCTCTGTGCCTATGATTAAAATTTTATTGGAACACAGCCATATTCTTTTGCTTACATATTATCTATGGCCGCTTTCACACTACAATGGCAGAGTTAACTAAGCAGTTGTGACAGAGACCTGCAAAGCCTAAAATATTTGCTACCTGGCCAGAAAAAAATTAGCTGATTCCTGTTTCTGCATATATTTTTATTTGTTTAAACAGATAAAAGTTCTGAGACTTATCTGGCTATTTCTACTGGTTTCTACAAGGATTTCTTACCACAGAACCACAATAATCCAAATAAAAAGCTTCTCAGCTGTGTTCATTCTAATATTTAGCCCCATGTGTTCTATCATTTAAATTTTCTTCCTTTCCAGGAAAGTGGTCAGTGTTGCTTCAAGAGTGCAATATTCTCTCTCTCTCTCTAAAAATAGTAAACATATTCATTTTGATGTCTTGTTCTGTTGCTATAGTGATTCTCCTTTCAAGGGTGAAAGTTCATGCAGTTGTTATTTTATTGGTATTTGTCAACTGTTTGATATTTGTCTACTGTTCTATGTAGTTGTGAATAGACTGCTGCCTCTGTTTGCCCTGGCTGCTTATGAGGGGGCAAGGTAGGGTTGCTAGTGTTTTCAATGAGAACAGGGCAGGGGTGGGCCATGCTGCTTATGTGATGATTCAGTGGTTGTGCTTCTCTGCTCCAAGATCTCACACACATTGTTTTTGTCTTTCCTTTAGGGGTAGGATGGGATATGCAGGCATATGCCATTTAACGAGTTTTGAGTTTTGGTCAGTGAAGGACTGCATATATGATGGTGGTCCCTTAAAATTATAATGGACTATAAGCAGAAAGTATGATGTTGAAAGACAAGGCTGGCTTTGACTACTGATGTTGAATTTACTGCTAGCTTGGGAGGGCTTAAATAGAAGAGGCTCAGTATGTGCCTGCCCTTGGCTGGAGCTGGAGTTGGCAAGGGAGCAAGAGTGAACCCCATCCATTCTCACCCCTGGCTAACACTCATGGGCCCTTCCCTCTCAAACTCCCTGCCCTTCTCTTCCTTTCTTTCTTTCTTCTCAGGCCCATTTTTCCCTCTCTCCCCACCACCTTCATCTCATCCCCATCTCCCTTTAATTATTTCTCACCTCAAGCTAAAGCTTTCTGGCTCCCCTACTGTGTGCTCTCTATTTCTCACTCCTCTTTGTTCCCTCACACCCTTCCTCCCTCTCCCTGATGTCTCCTCTCTCAGATGGCGCCTCCCTCCACAGCCTTCTCCCTGCTCCCCCAGTGCATGTGCACACAAACTTTTATAGCATATTTTTATCTTTTAAACTTTATCTTTTATAGCATACTTTTGTGGTAACTTTTCTGTTTAGATACAAAAATAATTACCATTATGTTACAATTGTTTACAGTATTCAGTAGAGTAATAGTCTTGTAGCCTAGGAGCAATGGGCTATACCATATAGACTAGGTGTGTAGGCTAGCTGTATCATCTAGTTTTGTGTAAATACAGTCTATGATGTTCGCACAAGGATGAGATCCCCTGAGGATGAAGCTCCCTGAACGTATTCCCATTGTTAAGAGACACATGACTATATAGCATTCGGCCTACCTGAGTGCTTCTTCTGATCTCCCTCTTGCTCTTGGTTTCAGTCAAATTCGGGTATAGATTATCCTTAAATGCTGTTCTCTCTGTGTGTAGCAATTATCTTTTGCATCCTCCTGCAGAGAACATAAGCTCTGGCTCCCTTTTCAATCTGATCCCATCTACTTTCTTTTATTACACCAGAAGTTTCTCTTCTTACTGTGAGCAGTGTTGTTGTTTTTTTCTTTTTTTAAATATTTATGGTGTAGAGATTGAAAACTACAGTTTGCTTTCAGTCTACCAACCTGAAATGAGAAGCTGGTCTGTATTATTATTATTACTTTTTATTAAGTCCATTGAAGTTTTGTTTGTGGCTTAATGTATTTGTAAATGGTCTATGGACAAAGCTACTGTATTTATTTTTAGGGAGTATTTTATTATGGCTGCAAATAATAGGTTTTAATTTCTCCTTTTTTTTTCTTTTAGAGTTTTTGCTTCAAAAATCTTATGTTTTGGGGTGGTGTTCATTCTTTTTTTATTCAACTTTTGCTGTCATTTCACAGTTGAAGCCTTTTCTTTTAAAAAGTGAGTTGATTCCATTTATATTCACTGAGCTAAAAATATTTGCCTTAGTTCTGTCATTTTTAGTTTATGCTCTGTGGTCTGTTTTTCTTTTGTGTGTACACTTTTTTCCCTGATTGAATTACATAGAATATTTAGAGTCAGGCTTTGGTTTTTCAATTGTTTAATGTTATTAAACTCTCAACTTATCAGCTTAAGAGGGTATCTGTGGAGGCCCTGCTAATGAAACTCAACATATATTTTCTTCCTCCTCTCTACATCCTGATTTCAGTTAAATTATCTAGGATGTTACACATATATTTCTTCTTCTTTATACCCCAGTTTTACTTATGTTATTTTTCTCATATTTTGATCAATATCCTTTCTACATTTAGATGGATTGATTGCTCACTGCTATTTCTTTTTAAATTAAATTTATTAAGGGCAACATTGGTTAATAACATATAGTTTCAGGTGTACAACTTTATAATACAACATCTGTATATGCTATTGTGTGCTCACCACCCAAAGTCTAGTCTCCTTCTATTGTCATGTATTTAACCCCCATGTATTTAACATCTTCTTTGTTCTCCCCCTAATCCTTTTGCCTCTGGTAACCACCATTCTGTTGTCTGTTTTATTTGTTTTGTTTGTTCATTTGTGGCTTTTGTTTTACATCCCACATATAAGTAAGTGAAATCACGTGGTTCTTGTCCTTTTTTGTCTGACTTATTTCACTTGGTATAATACTCTCAGGGTCCATCCCTGTTGCAACTGGCAACTTATCTTTTTTATGGTTAAGTAGAATTCCATTGTATATATGTACTACACCTTCTTTATCCAGTCATCTGACAATAGGTACTTAGGTTGTTTCCATGTCCTGGCTATTGTAAATAATGCTTCAGTGAACACTGGGGAACATATATCTTTTCAAATAAGTGTTTTTGATTTTTAGGAGGGGTAGATAAATCCAGAAGAGGGATTGCTGGGTCATATGGTAGCTCTATTCTTAATTTTCTGAGGAACTTACATAGTAGTTCTATGGTGGCCCCAGCAACCTACATTCCCACCAGCAGTATGTATAGGGTTCCTTTTTTTCCATATCTCTCCAATACTTGTTATTTCTTGTCTTATAAATAATAGCCATTCTAAGAGGTGTGAGGTGGTATCTCATTGTGGTTTTGATTTACTTTCCCTTGTAAATAGTGATGTTGAGCATCTTTTCTTGTATCTGTTGGCCATAGGTACGTCTTTTTAGAGAAGGGTCTACTCAGTTCCTCTGCCCATTTTTTAATTGGATTTTGTTGTTGTTAAGTTGTATCAGTTCTTCATATACTTTGGATATTAGCCCTTTATCATAGGTACCATTTCCAAATATCTTCTCTCATTTTGTTGATTGCCTTTTTGTTTTCTCAATGGTTTCTTTTGCTGAGCAGAAGCTTTTTAGTTTGATGTAGTCTCATTCATTTGTTTTTGCTTTTACTTCCCTTGCCTTTTGGGTTAGGTTCACAAAAATGCCTCTGAGACCAAGGCCCATATGTTTAGCACCTATGTTTTCCTTGATATATTTTATTGTTTCAGTTTTTTATTTAAGTCTTTTATCCATTTTTAGTTATTTTTTTTTTGTGTATGGTGTCAGAGTGTAGTCTAATTTCATTCTGTTGAATGTGGCTTTCCAGTTTTCCCAACACAGTTATTACAAGAGACCTTCCTTTTCCATTGTATGTTTTTGGCTCCTTTATTGAAATTAGTTGCCTGTATATGTGTAGGTTTATTTCTAGGCTCTCAGTTATATTCCATTGGTCAGAGGGTCTGTTTTTCTGCCAATACCATACTGTTCTGATTACTGTACCTTTGCAGTATAATAAGACACCAGGGAGTATATACCTCTAGCTTTGTTCTTTTTTCTCTAGACTGCATTGGCTGTTCAGGGTCTTTGGATTCTATACAAATTTGAGTGTTTTTATGTTTTATTCTGTGAAAAATGCCATTGGGATTTTGATAGGAATTACATTAAATCTGTATAACAATGTTAATTCTGATCTATAAACATGGAATAGCTTTCCATTTCTTTATGTCTTCAATTTCTTTGAACAATGTCTTATAGTTTTCAGTGTATAGGTCCTTCACATCCTTTGTTAAAATTCATCTCTAGGTATTTTATTCTTTTTTTGTCATGACTGCAATAGAAGTTTCTTCATTTCTCTTTCTGCAACAAATTTTTGTATAATGATTTTCTATTCTGCAACTTTACTGTATTGATTGTTTCTAATAGCTTTTTGGTGGAGTCTTTAGGGTTTTACATATCTAGAAACATGTCATCTGTAAACAGTAACAATTTTACTTCATTCTCAGTTTGGGTGCCTTTTATTTCTTTTTCTTGCCTAATTACTCTGGCTAGGACTTCCAGTACTGTGTTGAATAACAGTGGTGAGAATGGGCATCCTTGTCTTGCCTCTGATCTTAAAGTAAAAGCTTTAGTTTTTCCTCATTGAGTATGATTTTTATCACCAAGGGATACTGTATCTTGTCAATTTTTTTCTGCATGTATTGATATGATCATATGATTTTTTCTCTTTTACTTTGTCAATATGATGTATCACATTGATTGATTTGTGGATGTTCAACCATCCTTGCATCTCTGAAATGAACCAACTTGAATGTGATGTATGATCATTTTAATATGTTGCTGTATTCAGTTTGTTAGTATTTTGCATCTCAGAGGTATTGGCCTGTAATTTTCTTTTCTTTTTTTTTGTCTGTACATTATCTTTGCCAGGTTCTGGAATCAGGGTAATGTTAGTCTTATATAATATGAGTTAGGAAGTACTTTCCTCTTCTTCAATTTTTTGGAAGAGGTTGAGAAGGACTAGTATTAAAGCTTTTTAAAAATGTTTGATAGACTTTACCAGTGAAGCCACCTGGTCCTGGACTTTTATTTGTTGGCAGGTTTTTGAATACTGTTTCAAATTACTTACTAGTGATGGGTCTATTTAGGTTTTCCTCCTTTTCATGATTCACTCTAGAATTTTTCTATTCTAGGCTATTGAATTTCATGAAATATAATTTTTCATAGTATTCTCGTATAATTCTTTGTATTTCTGTGGTGTCCATTCTAACTTTTCCTCTTTCATTTCTAATTTTATTAGAGTCCTTTCTTGTTTCTCCTTAGTGAGTATAGCCAGAGGTTTATCAATTTCATTTATCTTTTCAATGAACAAGCTCCTTGTTTCATTAATTTTTTCTATTGCCTTTTTGTTCTCTATTTCATTTATTTCTATTCTGATTTTTATTTCCTTCTTTCTACTGACTTTGGGTTTTGTTTTTCCTTTTCTAGTTCTTTAAAGGTGCAATGCCAGGTTCTCCATTTTGGATTTTTCTTGTTTCTTGAGTTAGGCCCATAATTCTATAAATTTCCCTCTTAGTACTGCTTTTGCTGCACCCTCCAAATTTTGGTATGTCATATTTTGATCTGTCTATATGTATCTTTTGATCTCTTATTTCTTCTTTGACCCAACAGTTACTCAGTAGCATGTTGTTTAATCTCCATATATTTGTTGTTTTTCCAACTTTCTTCTTCAGTTAATTCCCATTTCATACCACTGTGGTTGGAACATATGTGTGGTATGATTTCAATTTTCTTAAATTTATTGAGACTAGTTTTGTGCCCTAGAATGTGGTCTATCCTCAAGGATATCCCATGTGCACACGAGAAGGATGTATAGTCTGTCATTTCAAAATGGAAGGTTCTATAAATAACAAGGAAGTCCATTTAGTCTAATGTTTATATTTTCTTACTGACTTTCTGCATGGATGATCCATCCACTGCTGCAAGTGAAGTATTCTGTACATTACCATAATTGTATTTTTGTCAGGTTCTCCCTTTAGGTCTGTTATTGCTTTATATATAACTGCATTTTCTGGATACCACTTGCTTGTAGTATCATTTTCCACATCTTCACTCTGAGCTTGTGTTTGTCTTTGAGCTGAGAGGAGTCTCCTGCAGGCAACATATAGTTGGGTCCTGTTTTTTAATCCATCCTGCTACTCTGTCTTTTGATAGGTGAGTTCAGTCCATATACATTTAGATATACATATTTATATATGTATAAATATATAATATACATGTGTATATGAAGACTAACTATATTCATTTTTATCCTTTTTTTCTGGTTGCTGTGTCTCCACTGTTTCTTTACCCTTGTGATTATGTCTGCTAAGGTCATGGTGGTTTTTCCATGATTTTTTTCCCTCTGTTTCCTCTTTCTCTCTCTTTTTTTTTTTCCAGGTTTCATGTCTCAGCTCTGGATTTTTGTTTTGTGTTTATCATTAGCCTGTGTAAAATGTCTCATATGTACAATTGTCCTTTTTCTTCTGATTGCACCCTCTCTTCATTCACTTATACATCTTCAGTCCTTTCCTCCTCTTTCTGTGATTTCATTTTATAAGCTATCTCTTTTTATGTTGTGCATTACCAGTGGTTAGTTTTTTTAAAGCCTTCATTCTAGATTTTATTTATTTTTAAGAGAAGAGTAGGGAAGGAGAGAGAGGGAGAGAAACAGCAATGTGTGGTTGCCTCTTGTGTGCCCCCTACTGGGGACCTTGCTCACAACCCAGGCATGTGCCCTGATTGAGAATCAAACCTGTGACCCTTTGGTTCACATGCATGCTCAATCTACTGAGCTACACCAGCCAGGGCAACTAGTTAATTTTTAATGCCCCTTCCCCTTTAATCTTTGTTTTAATTCAGTATGTAATATCTTATGCTGAAGAAGAGTTGCAATTTCCTACTTCTGTCTGTTAGTCATCTTACTCAGAGTTTTGTATACTTTTTTCTTTTGGTTTCTCTTTTCTTTTTTTTTGGTAGAGCTCTTTCCTTTCTTTCCTTTCTCCCTTCCTCTTCTTTCCTTCCCTCCCTTCCCCTCCCCTCTGGTTGTCAAATGATCTTTAATTGAAATATTTTCCTTTGTAGTTCTTAATTAGCCAGAGATTCCACTGCATTACTGTTGATGTTATCTATGTCATGAGTTTGGCAGCCATCAGTGTTGCGGCCTATAGACTGGGAAGTCCCCAGTATCTCTTTAATCATTCCAGAGAGTTCTCTAGCTAACGATTGGTGCTGCATCTGTCAGGCAATGTCGACAATCTTATCAAAAGTGATTATTTCTACTGTGCTTAATGTTTTTTTTTTCTTTCTTCTTCATTCTGTCTCTTGGCGGTTCTTTGAGGGCTTTGATGGTGAGGGCAGAGGCAGAAGGCACTACCTCAACCTGGGCCTGTTTTGAATGGTCAGTTTCACTGTAATCCTCAGACCCTTCCAATTACCTGCTGCTTTGGCAATGTCATCACCAACCTTTTTTGGAGACATGCCCAGGGAGCCAATTTTGGGGGCCAGGACAGACATGACACCCCCACCAGTGTACCTCAGGTATACAACTTTGATGTTGTTGGGGTCGAATTTCACTGGCATCATGAAGGCCACTGGTGTTGGATGAACCTGGATTGGGGACAGCTGAAGAAAGCTGTACCCACTCTTCTTTTGAGCTGAAAGCCAAAAAAGTAGAAGAGCTCCTTACAACATTTTTTGTAAAGCAGGTCTTGTGGTAGAGTCTCTCCGCTTTTGTTTCTCTTGGAAAGCCTTTGTTTTTTTTTTTTTTTTCATAGCTAAAGGAGAACTTGGCTGGCTATATTATCCTTGGCTGATAGTTCCATTCAATATTTTGAATATTTCCTTCCACTCTCTCCTGATTTGTAATGTTTCCACTGAAATATCTCATGATACTCTAATGGGGTTTCCTTTGCTTGCCTTGAGAATTTTTTGTCATTAATTTTTGACAATTTGAATAATATTTGTCTTGGAGAAGATTTTTCTGTGTTGATATAATTAGTTGTTTTGTTAGTTTCCTTTATTCTAAAGCCTAGTTCTTTCTACAGACTTGGGAAATTCTCAATTATTTCTTTGAGTAGGTTCTTTGTTCCCTTCTCCCTCCTCTCCTACTGGTATAGCCATTATCCCTATGATCCTCTTTCTAATGAAGTCAGGTAGTTCTTGTACAGTTCTCTCATTTTAAAAAACTCTCCTTCCTCCTGGGTCTTTTCTAGGTTTATATCTTTGAGCTTGCTAATTCTCTCTTCTATCTGGTTGGCTCTATTCCCAGTGCTTTTGTAATGCATTCCTCATCTCATAAGTTCTTCAGCTCCAGATTTTCTGTTTGGTTCTTTTTTGATAGTTTCAGTCTCTTTGGTAAAGTTATCCTGGTGTTCATTAATTTTATTCATGAGTTCACTGAACTGCTTTTCTGAGTTCTCTTGTATTTAACTGAGTTTCTTCACAACTGCAATCTTATAATCATTTAAGTGACAATCTTCCATGACTCCGAGTTTGGTTTCTTGAGACTTTTCATTTTCTTTCAGTGCTCCCATGTTACCTTGGTTGTTCATGGTATTTGATGGATTGTTTCTCTGACACACATTTGAGCTATTTAGCTATTTTCTTGTTTAGATACTGTTTTGCTCCCAAATCAGCAGGTTGATAGGCAGGGTACTTTTGTTTTTCTCCATTAGATGGTGCTACAGCACAAGTTTTTGTTTTCTGTTACTTGCACTATATGTGCTTCTGGGCTCATACTGGCATTTTTTCATTGTTTCATTTACAGAAAATGCCATGTATGCAGTGGAGTAATGGGTGTCCCCTGTGATGGGCGCTCCTGGGTTATGGGACACCACCACTGTGGTGGGGATCATATGGTAGGTGATGGAGACCTGGCTTTGAGAGCTGCCAGTGCTATTTCCTGTTTGGGTCTCTGGTGTGGCCATGTTTTTTGGAAGCATCTGCACTGCCTCTACTGAGCTCTGACAGAATGGGTAGTGCACGGGGTGAAAGTCTGAAATCTTGTGGTTCTACCCCCATCAGCAACGGCTGTCAGCACCTCTACTGGGGTCTGTTGTGATGGGGAGGGAGGAAAGGAGATGCCTTTTCTCAGAGGAACACTGCTTCTGAACCTCTTTTACTCCAGGCCACAGTGTGAGGGCTGCAGCTCGACTTCTTCACTGCTACCATGCTTGCGGGAGCCACAGTAGGCACCCAACTGCATCTGCAGCCATTATCCTTGTCCCCCCTCCTCTATTCACCCCAAGAGGCACACCTTTGGATGTACCATTGGGTGGATCTTTCAGGTATTTTTGTTTGTTGTGCAGGGTATCCTTTGTTGAGTTATAGTTGTCTGACTTGTAAATGTAAGGGGAGAAACAAAGGAATCTTATCATTCTGCTATGATGCTGATGTCACACTGTTACTTCTTTTCCACCATGGCTGCTTTATTTCTGGGCTCTTCATTTTGGTTTATCTTTTGGTTTTATATTATGTCCTTCTTAAAGAAAAGCTCACAGGTGCTATATTCCCTTCAGTTATTAAATATTTGAAAATATCCATATGTTTTTATGCTTGAATGTCCTCTGGGGTTACTATAAAGTTTTGGGGTATAGACTTTCTCTGAGAAAGTTGGAAATGTTGTTTCATGGTATTTCAGTGTTCATTTTTACTGTGGAGATATCCGAGGCAAGACTGATTCCCCCCCTCCCCCTGCTTTCTGGTGACTTGCACTTTGAAAAATGGACCCTACCCCAAATAAACTTTTATTTACCTTTGAATTCTGGTAAGTTCACCACACATCTGGGGTCAATCATTATCAGTATTTCCTGAGTATATTCATCTTGTATAACAGAACCTGACCTTTTAGACTCATGTCTTTTATTTCAAAAGAACTTTTCTATTACCCTTGAATTTTTTCTATTTCTTCTATGTAATATATATGTTAGATCCCTTTAGTTTTTCTTACATATACCTAATTTTGTTTTCTATCCCATTTTACTTGATCTTTTTTAACTTAGTGATTTGAAGGAGAGAGAGAAACAGACAGACAGACATCAGTTTGTTGTTCCACTTATTTATGTATTCTTTGGTTGATTCTTGTATGTGCCCTGACCAGGGATAGAATCTGCCACCTTGGCCTATCAGAATGATGTTCTAACCAACTGAGCTACCTGACTAGGCCCCATTTTACTTGATCTTTCAAAGCCTTTTCCCATCTCCCTAGTTTTTCTTTATGATAGTCAAGACATATGCCTCCAAATGATGATTTTGAATGGTTACATAGGATTACATTGTGCATATATAGGATAAATTTTATTCATCTTTCTATTAGCTACTTAGATGTTGCTTCATAAGATCATTAAAACTGCCCTAATTCCTCCTAAGGTTGCTCAGTGCCAAAAAACTTTAAATCATGCTTGTGAAGCCACCTGCCAGTCTCTTCCGCTCATGGAGTCAGCCTCAGGATAATCAATGAATGATGAATGATTTTAAGGGTTTCCAGGTCATTATTATAAAAATGAGACCCCAGTTTTGTGATTACGTATATTAAGAAAATCTCCAGGTTAAAGAAAGTGGTTTGGTGATGGCTTTTTTAGTACTCTCAAAAAAGATATTAAAGATTTAATGGTAGGGGTAAAAAATGATATAGTCTCTATGGAAGACTATTTGACATGATCTACTGACCTGAGTATTTTCTGTTTATCCCTCTAGATCTACTCTTCCCCTAGCTCTGTGTCTGAGGCAGACCCAAATGGACCACATCAGTGGGTTCTCTTATCTGTTGGTTTCTGGTTGAAAGCCAATGGAGAATGCCAGCAGGATACCGAAGAATATGAAGAGAATGAAATTGGGTATTTGTTCAAGCAGCTTTCTCTTAGCTGGATTGCCATATGCTGGCTAAATCCCATTACTGAAGGTCACAGTCCTGTCAGGTGATCCTCTCCATAGCTACTACCTTTGGATTCTGGTGATGGTTTCATCTCCTTGTCCTTTTGGACTAGGTATAGAAATGGTTGCCTATTGTTGCTAGTTCTGGATGTCTGCATCATTTCTTGTTGGTTTTTCTTAAATCCTCTGTCTTTGCAAGTATGCTGTGTTTGCTAAACCTAGAAATTTATCCTACATGTGTATAAAACACACATAAAATTATTTATTGCAACATTATATTTCTTTAAAAAAAATAACCCTAAACTAAGAGTCCATTATCCAAACAGGTGTTATCTTTTTTTTTTTTTTTAAGATTTTTATTTATTTACAGAGCGGGGAAGGGAGGGAGATAGAGAGGGAGAGAAACATCAATGTGTGAGAGATACATAGATCAGTTGCCTCTCACACACCCCCAATTGTGGACCTGGCCTGCAACCCAGGCATGTGCCCTGACTGGGAATTGAACCAATAACCTTTAGGTTTGCAGGTCAGTGCTCAGTCCACTGGGCCACAGCAGCCAGAGCACAATAACATTATATTTCTAAAGTGAACTATTAGAAATATACTGTCCACATACAAAGGACTGTAAAATAATGGTATAACAAGACAGTGGAGTATTATGCAGTTGTAAAAAACCTAAAACATTCATTAGCTACATCTGTGAAAGAGCCTCCAATTTTATTGGTTTCTTTCCCCACCAATCTTCAGTTATGCTTTCATTAATTTATTCCTCAAGGACTCCAACATATTTGTGAAGCCTCATTTATACCTCAGTGATCATAAAATACAAGTGCTTGGTTTACCACGGTTTTCTTCCAATCTTTGCTGTTATTGTTTTTAGCTTTATTGAAGTTTATTTGATATACAAAAAAAGTTTACACATTTAATGAATACCTCCTGATGAGTTTGGACATACATATACACCTGTGATGTCATTATAACCACCAAGGTACTAAGCATATCCATCACCTCCAAAAATTTTTCTGTATTTTTTTTGTGTGTATTTTCTGTAGGAATAGTTAACATGAGATCTGAATTCTTAACATATTTTATAAGTGTACAAAACCATGTTTTTAACTATAGGTAAGTATGTTGTACAGCAGATCTCTAGAATTTATTGATTTGGTATAACAAAACTTTAAGTGTTGAAAAGGCAAGTTAATAAGCATGAATATAGTATGCTACCATATGTGTAAGAAAAAATAAAGAATGTATATGTGTATTTGTGTGTTTATACATGTACGTCTATCTATCTCTCCATATGTGTAAATATATGTGAGAGTGTGAGGAAGGAAGTGTCTCTGGAATGGTACAGAAGAAATGATAACAGTGGTTGCTTCAAGGAAGAAAACTGAGTAGTAGGAAACTTTTGACCCTTCTTTTGTTTTTTTGAATATTAAATATATGAATGTACTGCCTAGTCAAAAATATATTATATTAATAAGTACGGAGAGCCTTAGAAAAACAATGACTAAGGAAGAATTAGAGAAACTGGTAAAGGAATTGCTAGGTGAGGGAAAGAGCCAACAAATTATAAAGTTACTGAAATATTCTAAGCAGTGAAAGCCTCATAATTTAATTTCTTCACCACGGTCCTTTTATGAATTATACACTATAGTAAATTTTATGTAGAAGTTACTTCCCATTCAAGGTTGAATGCAGAACACCATATATGATAAAAGTTTGTTTTAAACATGGTTATCTTTATTATTTTAAAAAGCTTTAGTTCTTTCAGCTCCTCCCGTATTTACAAGCTAACAAAGCAGTATGACTACACGACAAAAGGTACAGCTGCATTAAAGGAAGTGGGACATGAGAAGACTCTTCAGGAAATTAGTTAGGAGGGAAAGAGAAAGACTGCTAGGGAAAATATTCATGCGACCAAAGTTATTTAAAATCACTTATTTTTATGATATCCAAAAATGGCAAAAATAGGAAAGGATTACTAGCTTGATTTTTTAACGTGGTTTTAATATTCCTGATGTTTACCCCTGCTAAAAAAGTGCTAGTAGACACAGGGAGATTCACTCACCCTTCCTGGAACTGTGCTTGGGCAGACTCCTCTGCTACAAGAGTCTCGTACTCCTCAGCAGCAAACCTGTCCCAGTCGGAGGGCTCAGGCATGTCATTCTCCACATCCTGAATGGAAAGAGTACAGCCAGAGGAAATAAAAATAATCAAAGACAAAGAATAGGCCATCAGAATGGCCTGCAGATAGGCCATCACAAATGTTATAGATCACTGAAAAAAACTTATCTAAAAATGTTTCATTTCCACATGTTAAAGAAGTGTTAAGGTTAACACTCCTAAGGTGATTTTCCAATCACGAAATTATAATGAACTTTCCAGGAGCTAGATTCTTTAGGTCTAGATTCTTTAGCCTCACCACCAGAGACCTTTCTCTAGTCCCTTCTTCGCTTGCACTTTGCCCAGCATCCATCTAGAGTGTGACTTGTGGGTTGTGTATGCTCACCTGGAATGTCCCATTCCTTCCTTCCCCTGGCAAATTTTTACTGCTTCTTTAAAGGTCAGGTAAGACACCATGTCATCTGTGCTGTCTTTCTGGACATAGCCCTTCTCCCTCAAATCATTTCCTTTGCTATATTGTACATGCTTGTTTGCCACCTTTGGCTCTTTTTCATCTCTATATACCCATTCTTCACATACTGAGTGTTTTTCATCTCCACATAACCAGTGTCTCTTCAACACAGTGCCTAGAATTTATTGAGCACTTTCTCACTGATCATTTTTTTTGCACATCAGAACAAATATTGATAATTACCACCTCTTATAAAGAAAAGCAAAATTTAAAGGTATATATTTAAAAGTAAAATTTGTAACACAAATACAAGAAATAAAGGGGGAAAAGGCTATACATTTTCTTTCCTTTCTACAATATGGGCAGCATCTTGGACTATATGTTCCAGGTGAAATATGTTTTTCCATAATGAAAATGAGTTAGCAATTTCCTATGATGTAAGGTTAGTTATGTCTAGAAAAATGCAAGTACCTAAGAACTGAACACACATTGTGTTACTACACTTAATCCATTTTTAGAACCTCAGCCCCACCCTTTTAACAACTGTAAAATTGGCATGTATCTTAGACTTACAATTGGCAATGAATATTTGTTTTTAGGAGGTGATCTTCATCTTCTCACTACTATTTAGGTCAAAAATTTATGCATTGTGTGGAAAGAAAAGACTCTAAGTTTCCTGTGGTTGTATTCCTGTAGGACCCACTAAGACAGTCCTTTTCTATCAACATAATTTTTACTTTTAAAACAGAATATAGAGGAGGAAGTGGTGATATTCTGCTTTTTGTTTGTTTTTGACAGGGATCATATATCCATGTTTTCTGAGGGTCCACAGGTTTTTGTATATGTGGAAGGTACTCATTTCTATTCAGGTGTGGAATGATTTCAAACTGATAGTCATGAACAGCAACCATTAACAGTTGAAACAGTGTTATGTTATCTGAAGGTTATCACAGAGAGTTTCTCGTTTTCATCATGATGGGGAAAGCTATTTACCATGTCATTCTGGAAATGAATGATATAATTAAATCAAACCCAACATACTTTCTAATACAGATGTGCTCTTGACACATTTTTTAAGTTAGAAACGTTTGTCAAAAAATTTTATAACTAGTTTCTAATGTATATGTAAGTACACACAGGCCATAAAATTCACTCACTGATAGGCAAATACAGGTTACCTATACTTGATTAGGTGTCAGGAGAGACGTGCTCTAGTCCTTTATTCTCTCTTTTCAGTACGTGATGGAATGTTTTAAATGTTACCTCTAAGTATCTCGATTCCTGCAGACAGAAACCATTTTTACCTGTAGCACACAGCCACTGACACTGCAACCCTCAAATAGAACTTAAAACTATACTGTTACCTTCTGGATTGCAAAGGGATCTCTCTGTTCATGGTCTAAGTATTTCTCCAGATTAAAGAAAGTGTCATAAAAGATGTGAGCCATTCTGCATCTCTTCAGATCTCGTAGAGTTATTTTGCCTACATGAAAACAAAGCTGGTGAATTCCAAGAGCTGTTTCGGCAAATGAAAAAAAAAACTTCTCTTGACGTTTAAAAAGAATACGTATACATTTATTTTATTATAAAAATCTCATTTCTTTTTTTTTTGAGGTAAAATTCACATCTTAACCATTCTAAAGTGTATAATTCAGTGGCTTTTAGTATATTCACAATGTTGTGCATCCATCACCACTATTGATTTCCTTGACATTTTCTTCACCTTTCAATAGGGAACTCTGTACTCTCTCATCAAGCAGTGCCACCCCATCTCTCTTTACCTGACCCCTCCCCAGCCCCTGGCAATCACTAATTGCTTTCTGTTTCTATGGAAAAAAAAAACCCATTTCTTAAACAGGATTTGCCATAAATTATTGGTTCTATACTAATAGTAAAGGAGAAATTTAAATACTTCTGTATTTGGGAAGACTGTATGAAAGCCTCTGTAGAGTTAAGTATTTCAGGACAAACAGGATTATATGCCCCACTCGGTTGCACAGGTGAACAGTGGAAATGGCCCATCACTCAATCTTACCATCACTGGCTGGCTTCACCAGGTCAAGCATCTGGCACAGCAAATCATGGAATGGCAAGGGCTCAATGCCCATGGCCTCCATCCGTTCACACTGCTCCTCGTAGAAGTACTCCAGCTCGTACATGGACAGCACACCGTCCCCATCCACGTCCATGCAGCGGAACCAATACTCAATGCTAGGAGACAGGAACACTCATCAGCAATGGCTGGTAAAAGTCCTTTATTCATTCAGAGTTGTTATTGCCCATGTTTGTTTTTTTAAATAAAAATACATGTGCATACTTCAGACTTAGACATAGTTTTATAAAATTTGCAAGAAATGGCAGACCTTTTTTCCTTTATTTTCCCTTCTCCAGAACCATTTTCTATACCTGATTATTTTGTTTTTTATCTTTGTATTTTCAGATAAGATGCCTATATTGCTCCTTTTTAACACTTCTTTTTAAGAACAATGTATTTCATATTAAGAAAGATGAGGTTTTAACTCTTTTACCACTTGTTCCACTTTATTTACCTGCCAACCCCAACTTCTTAATAATTTAAATTACTGAACATTGAGAATTTATAACTTTATATTTTTAATCTCTTATTTGCTTAGTTTTCTGGGTATGTATGACTAATTTAACCCAAAAATCTCTGCCAGTTTTTTACATCCATAATTAGTCCTGTCAGGTATTCTATGAATTGGATTTTTTTGATGAAGTCTTCCTTGGTTCCTTCTGACTTACTCTAATCTGAACTGGTTGATTTCTAGGCCTGGTTCACAGGTGCATCGTAGGGACTCCTTTCATCTTTATCCTGTTTCTTGTGTCTCACATTTTTCCCATTCTTGGTTTACTTCCTTGTTGGGTGTAACACATTCTTCAGTAGCAATGGCAGGTACATTTTTGAGACCTTGAATACTTGAAAATGCCTTTTATCTGTCCCCTAACTTGTTTGGTATTTTGGTTAGTTATAGAATTATAGCTGGGGGTGCTTTTCCTTCAGAATTTTAAAGGCACTGATCCATCGTCTTCTATCTATCTATTATTGTTGAGAAGTCTAAAGTCATGTTGATATGTGATCCTTTGTAACCTTTTAATTTTTTCATTTTCTTTGAAGCCTGTAGAGGTTTCTCTGAGTCCCTGGCATTTTGAAATATTATGAAATGCCTTCATCTGGGTCTGATTCATCTATTTGCTGGGCTTTCTGGGAGCCTGCTAAAGTTGGAAACTAGTATCCTTTAAGTTCTTAGAAACTTTCTTATTTTGTTTCTTTCCTGCCTCTTTCTCCTTATCTATTCTGTTTTTCTGGAATTCCTGTTATTCAGATCTGTACAATCCCATAGGGTAGCCATTAGCCATATGTGGCTAGTTCAATCTGAGATGTCTTTAAGTGGAAATACGCCACAGATTTTGAAGACTGAATATGAAAAAAGAGTAAAACATCAAAATTTTTATATTCATTACATCTTGAAATAACAATTTAGATATAATGGGTTAAATAAGATGTATAATTAAAGTTAATTTTATATTTCTTTTTACTTTTTATTGTGGCTAATTTTTTTCTTTTTTAACATTTAAATAAAAACTGCATTTAAGGTGTGCAAAGAGACAATTTTCCAGCAAATTTCCAGTTTTTAATATAGTATTATTAACTACAGTCAACACACTGTACACTAGAGCTGTATTCTTATTCAACCTACATAACTGCCCCTTTGTACCCATTGACCAGTACCTCCCTATGTCACCCACACCCCTCTGGTAACTGCCATTCTACTCTCTGCTCCTGGAAGTTGGAATTTTTTAGATTCCACATATAAGTGAGATCATGCAGTACTTATCTTTCTGTACCTGACTTATTTCACTTAGCATAATGTACTCCACATTCATCCATGTTGTTGAAATGACAGGATTTCCTTCTTTCTAAAGGCTAAATATTTGTTATATTTGTGCATATATAAACCACATTTTTTCCCTCATTTATCCACTGATGGACATTTAGGTTAGCTTGATACTGTATCTTGGTTATTGAGAATAATGACCTATTGAACATGGGAGGAGTTCCAGTTAAAGGTGCCAACGTAGGAAGATCCTGAACTCAACTCTGCACAGACACACCAACTCTACAGTTCCATAAAGGAGGAATAGTCTTTTAAAACCCCCTCTTTTAAGAACTAGTTGAGGACTCCCACATATTGGGAAAACAAGAAAAAACCCACATTTAAGCAGGCAGAAGGGGCTGAAACACACTCATTATAAATCCTACCCCTGGGATGGTGACTCACAATTGGGAGAGAACTGAAAACCTGGAGCTTCCTCCTGGGGAGTGAAGAGTTTGAACCGCACATTTTAAGACTTGAAACTGAGAGATGACTCCCCAAAACATCTAGCTTTGAAAATCAATGGGGCTCACATCCATGAGACCAAACAAGATTATAGTGAAATGAGAAACAGTTCTTAAACAGTACACGGGCTCACTAATCTACCTGCAGCAGTGCCCAGTGCAGAAGCAGCTGATTGAAATGCCCGGACTTTTTGTGAAAGAGGCTATTTCCTTGTTAAAGCCTTGGTTTAAGGGGCAGGCATCTAATTTAACACACATCTAGGGCCTGCTGGGATACTCTCCAGGGATGGAGGCTAGCAGGTACCATCTTTACACTCTGCCTTGCTCCAGCCAGTGGAGGCCACTCCCTGTGCCTCCCTCCAGAGTGCAGTATCTCCCAAAGGGGAGCTTTTACACACATCTGAAACCTTAGGTTTGAGTTCTGGTGCCATACTTTTATGGCTTTCGCCCAGGAGATGCTCCTTGATTGCCTGTCTCTAGAGGTTGGGGGCCTGTGTTCTTAGGTCCCATGAGATATAACAACTGGAGCAAGTTTTTGGCAGGCTACCATACTTAGGCACTGCACAGACAGCACACTGAAACATCCCCAGTCTTTCTGTGAAAGAGGCCTATTCGCTTGTCCAGGAGGTTAGGGCTGAGGTGCAGGCTTATGGTTTGCACACATCTAGGAGCCTATGGAAGTGTTATCAGGCAATGGAGGCTGGTGGATGCAATCTTTGAACTCCCTGCTGCCATGCTTCAGCTTGTTGGTATCTCTCAGAAAAAAGCTTATATCCTTGTTTGATGTCTTGATTTTTGTGGCTGCTGCCAGGGACATCTCTAGATTGTCTGGCTAAAATGGCCAGCAGGGCTTATCCTCACAGGTTCCACAGGACTATAACCAACAAAGAAAGAGTTCTTAAAGGACTACCACTCTCAGGCCACAGCAAGGGGCAACAGATATAGGAGCCCAGTCTTTCTATGAAAGAAGCCTGTTAGGCTTTTTGTTATAGCAGCTGCCGGAGGGCCAGGTTTCTAATTAACATACATCTCACGTCTAACTGTAATCCTTTCCATGAGCTGGGGTGGTGGACACTATCTTCACCCTCTCTTTCTGACGTGTTCCAGAGTGCCACTGTCTCCAAGAGGGGAGTTTTTACACACATCTGTTCCAGCTTTTATAGCTATGGTTTCTCTGGCTATTGCCGGGGGGACGTCCATTGACTTCCTGGCTCTGGTGGCCAGGGAGTTTGCATTCCTAGGTCCCACAGGACTAACAATTGGAGAGACAGTTTTTGGCAGGCTACCACACCCAGAGCACTGCACATACAGCAGACTGAAACACATCCCTAGTCCTATGAAAGAGGCCTATTTGCTTGTGCTGGAGCTTTGGCCTGAGTGGCAGGCTTCATGTTTGCAATACAGCCAGAGGGGCCTATGGAGGCACTTTCAGGGACCACAGGCTGGTGGACACCATTTTTGTTCTTTTCGTTGGCCTTATTCCATTTTGCTGGTATTTCCCAGAAAGAAGTGTATACACTAATTTGGTGCCTGGAGTTTTGTAACTGCTGCCTAGGGGACACCTTCAAATCACCTCAATCTGGTAGGATTGTGCTTGCAGTCCCACAGGACTATGTATATTTGCATAATTTAAAAGCTGCTGTCTGAGGGTCTTCCATTTAATCAGCCTCAATCTACATACTGAGCTGTTCCCCTCTGTGATGCTGACAGGTCTTGGCACACCCTCTACAACTTGGAGCCATCAAAAATAAAAAAGACTGCTTGGACAATCACAAAATTTCAAAGACAACAAAGAACTAGGGCAGGGCTGAACAATAAGGTTCTTCTCTTATACAAGGCCATTATTTCAAGAGTGGGAGCGGTGGCTGTTTTATCTAATTCACAGAAACCAACACACGGAGTCAAACAAAATGGAGAAACAAAAGATTATGTTTCAAACTAAAGAACAGTTAAACTCTAGAAATATTTCTTAATAATATGGTGGTAAGTGATTTACCTGATAGAGTTCAAAATAATGATCATAATGATGCTCACTGAATTAAACAGAAGAATGAATGAACACAGCAAGAACTTCAAAGAAGAGATGGAAAAATATAAGAAAGTACCAAACAGAAGTCACAGAGCTAAAGAATACAGTAATTTAACTAAAGACAGCACCAAAATATAAGAGGGGTTCAATAACAGATTAGATAATGCAGAAGAAAGGATAAGTCAACTTGTATACAGGGCAGTGGAATTAACCCAGTTAGAGCATCTGAATGAAAAAAAACTGAAGATAGTTTAATGAAATTATGACATAATATCAATCAGATAATCACTCACATCATCAGGGTGCCCGAAAGAACAGAAAGAGAGAAATGGGCAGAGAACTTTTTTTGAAGAACTAATGACTGAAACCTCCCCTAAAATGGAGAAGGGAACAGATATCCAGATCCATGAAACCCAGAGATCCAAATAAGAGGAATTCAAAAGACCCACACCATGCGTAACACATTACAATTAAAGTGTCAAAAGTTAAAGACAAGGATAGAACCTGAAAAGCAGCAAGAGAAAAACAACATAAAAAGTGGAAGGGGAGAGTAAAAATTTAGAGCATCAGAAGGTGTTCAAGCCTAACTTCTTATCAACTGAAGTAGATTGTTTTTAACATAAACTGTTATGTGTAAGCCTCATGGCAGCCACAAAGCAATAACCTATAGTACACACACAAAGATAGAGAAATATAAGCATACCACTACAGTAAGTTATCAAACAACAAAGAGATCATGAGAAGGAAGGAACAGTAATAAAACAACTAACATGATGGCAATAAGTACATATCTATCAATAGTTATTTTAAATGCAAATGGACTAAATTCTCCAGTCAGAAGTGAAAGTATTGAAATGATTAAGAAAACAAGGCCCATCTATATGCAGCCTATAAGAGACTCAGTTCAGATATAAAGACACAAAGAAATGGAAAATGAAGGCATAGAGAAAGATATTCCGTGCAAATGGAAACAAACAAACAAAAGAAGCTGGGACAGCTAATACCTATTTCATATAAGACTTAAAAAAAAAAGACTGTAATAAAAGACAAAGAAGGGCACTGCAGAATAATAAAGAGGTCAATCCAACAGGAGGATGCGACATTTGTAAATACATATGTGCCTAACATATAACATACGGAGTATGTTATACCTACCTAACATATAGGAGCACTTAAATATACAAACCAAATATTATAAGACCCAAAAGGAGAAATGACTATATTACAATAATAGTAGAGAACTTTAATAATATCCCACATTTATCAATGGATAGATCATCCAGACAGAAAATTAATATGGGAATATTGGCCTTAAAGGACAGGATAGACAAAAATGGACTTAATAGATATGCAGAGAACATGCATTGAAAAGCAACAGAATACACGTTTTGAGTGCATATAGAACTTTCTCCAAACAGATCGTATTAGGCCACAAAACTAGTGTTAATAAACTTTAGAAGAATGAAATCAGGGCCCTAGACGGGTAGCTCAGTTAATTAGAACATCATCCCACTATGCCAAGGTTGAGGGTTTGATCCCTGGTCAGGGCACATACAAGGAACAACCAACGAATGTATAAATAAGTGGAACAACAAATCAACATTTCTTTCTCTCTCTGCTCCCCACCCCCATCTAAAATCAATCAAAAAATAAAATTGATAAAACTTCACCTACAATCACCAAGAAAAAAAGAGGTCTCAAATAAATAAAATCAGAAATGAAAAAGTAAACATTGTGACTGATAGCACAGAAACAAAAAGGATTATTAAGAGACTACAGTGGAGAATAATAACCAACAAATTTCACAACCTAAGAAAACAGATATGTTCCTAGAAACATACAACCTACCAAGAGTGAATCATGAAGAAACAGAAAACTCTGAACAGACCAATTGCTAGTATGGGATATTGAATCAATAATCAAAATTATCCCAATAATTTTACTGGCTTACTTTTATTATCCCAGACAATCTTATTGGTAGACTCTACTCAATGTCCCAAAATTAATACTAATCCTCAAACTCTTGAAAAATGAGAAGAGGATGGAACACTTACCAATTCATTTTACAAGGTCAGAATTACCCTGGTAATAAAACCAGAAAAGGATGCCACAAGAAAAGAAAATTATAGGCCAATATTCCTAATGAACATAGTTGAAAAAATTCCTTAACAAAATATTAGCTGACTGAATTTAACAATACATTAAAAAAATCATACCATGATCAAGTAGGATTTATTATAGGGATGCAAGGATGGTTCAACATCTATATACCACTGACAGACCACATTAAAAAAAATGAAAGATAAAAATATGTTCATCTCAATAGATGCAGAAAAAGCATTTGACAAAATTCAACATCCATTAATGATAAAAACTCTTAACAACATGAGAACAGAGGGAATGTACCTCAACATAATAAAAGCCATGTAAGAGAGACTCAGAGCTGAAAGCTTTCCTCTAAGATTAGGAACAAGACGAGGATACTCACTGTCACCACTTTTATTCATGCAGTACTCAAAAGTCCTAGCCAGAGTAATTAAGGAAGAAAAAGAAATAAAAGGCATCAAATGGAAAGGAAGACCTAAAACTGTTACTATTTGGGATGAAAATCCTCAAGACTCCACCAAAACCATTGTTAGAACTAATAAATGAAATCAGTAAAACTGCAGGATTCACAATCATTACAAAAATCTGCTGCATTTATATAACCAACAATGAATTAGCAGAGAGAGAAATTAACAATCCCATTTACAATTGAATCAAACAGAATAAAATGCCTGGGAATAAATTGAGCCAAGGTGGTGAAAGATCTGTATGCTAGAAACTATAGGACAGTTATGAAAGAAAATAAAGAATATATACATAGATGGAAAGATATTCCATGCTCTTGGAATTAATATTATTAATATATCCATACTACCCAAAGCAATCTATTGCCTTAATACAATCCTTATCAAAATTCTAATGGCATTTTCCAAAGAAATAGAACTAACAGTCCTAAAATTTGTACAAACCACAAAGAATGTGAATAGCCAAAGCAATCTTAAGCAACAAGAACAAAGCAGGAGTCATCACACTATCTGATTTCAAAATACACTACAAATCTTAGTATTCAAAACAGTATGGCATTGGCATAAAAACAGAAACACAAATCAATGGAATAGAATAAAGAGCCCAGAAATAAACCCACACATATATGGTCAACTGATTTATGACAAAGGATCTAAGAACGTACAATGGGGAAAAGGACATTCTTTTCAGTAAGTGGTGTTGGGAAAAGGACCGCCACATGCAAAAGAATGAAACTGGACCACTATCTTACCCCCTACACAAAAATTAACTCAAAATGGATTAAAGAACTGAATGTAAGACCTGACACCATAAAACTCCTACAAAAAAACAGGTGACAAGCTCCATGACATAGGTCTTGGCAATGATTTTTAAAATCTGACACCAACAGCAAAGTCAATGAAAAACAAATACTGAACCAAAAAGCAAATCCTTCATTCTGTTGACGTGATATATGACACTTCCTGATCTGCGTATATCGAACTGTCCTTGCATCCTCAGGATAAAATCCACTTGATGGTGGTGTGTGAATACTGTAATGTGCTGTTGAATTCAGTTTGCCAGCATTCTGTTGTGAATTTCTGCATCTCTGTTTATCAAGAATTTTGGACTGTAATTTTCTTTTCTTGTAGTGCCCTTGTCTGGCTTTGGTATAAAGGTAATGCTGGCCCCATAAAATAAATTTGAATTCATTTGCCTTTTAAAAATTTTTGGAAAAATTTGCCCTGACTGATGTGGCTCAGTTGGTTAGGTGTCATCCCACAAAGTGAACAGTTGCTGGTTTGATTCCCTGTTAGGGCACATGTCTGGGTTGAGGGCTGGGTTGAGAGGAGACCCGCTGATGTTTCTCCCTCACATGGATGTTTCTCTCCCTCTTTTTCTCCCTCCCTTCCCTTTTCTCTAAAAATAAATAAATAAAATCTTAAAAATTTTGGAAAAGTTTGAGGAGTGGAGTAGAATTCTCCTGGGAATTCATCAGGTCCTGGGCTTTTCTTTTTGGGGAAGTTTTTGATTACTGATTCTATTTCCTCACTCTTATTGGTCTGTTCAGATTTTCTATTTCTTTATGCTTCAGTCTTGGTAGGATGTATGTTTCAAGGAAGTAATCCATTTTTCCAGGTTATCCAATTTGCTGACATACAAATGTTCATAATAGTGTCTTGCGATCCTTTGTATTTCTGTGGTATCACTTCACTCTCCTTCCCTGGTAGGGAGGGTGTTTCTCTCCATGCTGAGCTGCCTGGGCTTAGGGGATCAGATAACATGGGTAATGTGAAATTTTCCTTTCTACCCTCTTCAGTGCATCTTATTTCTGTGCTCCACCAACATTCTACAGCCTCTCATCTGGGATCCTTATATCTTGGGAACATATTTTTGTACACAGATAGTTGTTCAATTGATGTTTCTGCAAAGGGTGTGAACAACGGAAACTTATATGCCACTCACCTTGCTGATTTCAGCCTCTTCTGGTTAAATCTTAAATTACATACATGGCCTAAATCACATTTCAGTTTCCAATTATGTTGGACTTTTTGGAATGGTTTTATAATTTTCATATTTTGTATTTTTTATTGCTTCTTTTTTTTTCCTTTATGGAAGGTTTGCTTTATCTTTTGCTTTATCTTACCTACCAAGACTGAAGCATAAAGAAAATGAAAAACATTGTTTTTCATTTCTGCTATCGTAATTTTGATTTTCCAGAATTCTTTTTTGATTCCCTAAATGTTCCTTTTATAAAAAGTGTCATTTTGTTTCTATCCTGTGAATATAATTTCTCTTCTCTGTCTGAGGATATCAGTGCCTTCATTGTTGTTGCTGCTGAAGGTTTCTTCTCCCTGAAATCTTGTTTCATCTAAGTTATTCCCCCTTCTATTTCTTTGTTTTCAATTAGCAATAATTGCACCTCAGATAAACCTCATTGGCTGCGATACTGCCACTGCACAGCTTTTTGCTTTCTATATGTTATGTAAGGGGTTTTATTCAGGTATTTAGTGATCCTTTGTTCTATGGTCATATTTAAGAGTAAATGCTAAAAATCTGGTTGAAAGTTCTGACCTATGTGTCTGTTGACCCTGAGATTTACTGTACAATGATTTGGCTGGGTTGTTTCCTTGGGGATGACCTGATGTCAAATCATCAGGTTCTTTATTCTTGGGCTAGATAGATTTTGCAGAAAAATACCTTTTAGTCTTCTGCATGGAGATTTAGGATGGGTTGCTAGAATTCTGCAGGGTGAGTGAGGAATGAAGTCGGGTCATCTCATCATTCAGTATGCATGTACTCATTTAATGTGTTTTCAGTGTGGCACCCATACCTTCAGTTGTATCTCGTGCCCCCAGTGCAGAAGCTCTCTACTGCACACTCTCCAGGGAATAACACACCTGTCTTCTGCCTGGGTAGAGGACATTTCCTGAGGATCAACTGTTTCTTTACACAAACTTTCTATAAACTCTCCTGATTTTTGACTCTATCTTTACCTTGTCCCCACTTCCAAGGTTCCTGGTGTCCCCAAGTCCTCAATGTTTGGAGGTTTGTGCTGAGTATATTCAGTTGCTTCTTGGTCTTCACCTCTGGTGGCTTGGGATTCAAATAGTCTGCCAAGTTTATTTACTTTCCAGTTTGTAAATCTTTCTTATTATTATCTCTTCTCCTTTATCCTTTATTATTATGGATATATTTCTTGAAGAAAAAATCTCTACTGTCATTTTAGAGGATTTTCAAGACAGGCCAAAAGTACTACATGTGGTTAAGTTGCTATCTTTACCAGAAGCTTATTCCCCTTCTGTGATGGCTGTGTTACCATGTAGCACTGTTGCTTACAGTAGCAAGTATAGCTGCGCCATCAAGTAATCACAGAATATAAAGCCAACAGCATTAACTGGCAGCAAGGAACAATAGTTTTCTATAAAGAGCTACTGATTTATGGCAAAGTAAAACTTCCCAAGAGACAGTTCTTGGAGACCCTTGACTAAATTCCCACTTGTAGACTTCAAGACATATTAAGAGCCTTTGTACACTTAATGGCTTAAAAAAATCTCTTTGAGGAGAGAAAGGTGAAAAATAACTAAGTGGTAACTATTAATTGTTTTCAAGTAAGTCACACTAAGATGTGTGCATCTTTATCCAGAAAGATAAATGTTACATTATTGTAACAAGCTGAACTTTTAACATTTGCAGAGTTCTTTTCAGAAATCTATTTTAAAAATTGTACCAGCTTGGTGTTTAATGTTACCATCAAAGAACAGAGCAGACATTCACGGGACCAAATGAATAGGAGGTGATAAAGTTTGGCCATGGTGTGATTCAGACATATCACATCTGACAGTTTTTAAAAATAATTTATTTTTTATTTTTCAAATCAATCAATTTTTAAGATATATTTTATTGATTATGCTATTACAGTTGTCCCATTTTCCCCCCTTCATTCCCTTCCACTCTGCACAACCCCTCCCACCCACATTCCCCCCTTTGGTTCATGTCCCTGTGTCATAAGTTCTTTAGCTTCTACATTTCTCATACTATTCTTACCCTCCCCCTGTCTATTTTCTACCTACCACCTATGCTACTTATTCTCTGTACCTTTTCCCCTTCTCTCCCCCTCCCCTGTTGATAACCCTCCATGTGATCTCCATTTCTGTGGTTCTGTTCCTGTTCTAGTTGTTTGCTTTTGTTTTTGTTTTAGGTGTAGTTGTTAGTAATTGAGTTTGCTGTCATTGTACTATTCATATTTCTTATCTTCTTTTTTTAGATGAATCCCTTTAACATTTCATATAATAAGGGCTTGGTGATGTTGAACTCCTTTAACTTGACCTTATCTGAGAAGCACTTTATCTGTCCCTCCATTCTACATGAAAGCTTTGCTGGATAGAGCAATCTTGGATGTAGGTCCTTGCCTTTCATGACTTGGAATACTTCTTTACAGCCCCTTCTTGCCTGTAAGGTTTCTTTAGAGAAATCAGCTGACAGTCTGATGGGAACTCCTTTGTAGGTAATCGTCTCCTTGTCTCTCACTGCTTCTAGGATTCTCTCCTTCATTTTTACCTTGGCTAATGTAATTATGATGTGCCTTGGTGTGTTCCTCCTTGGGTCCAACTTCTTTGGGACTCTCTGAGCTTCCTGGACTTCCTGGAAGTCTATTTCCTTTGCCAGATGGGGAAAGTTCTCCTTTATTATGTATTCAAATAACTTTTCCATTTGTTGCTCTTCCTCTTCTCCTACTGGTACCCCTATGATTCGGATGTTGGAATGTTTAAAGATGTCCTGAAGGTTCCTAAGCCTCTCCTCATTTTTCTGAATTCTTGTTTCTTCATTCTTTTCTGG
Organism: Phyllostomus hastatus; assembly: GCF_019186645.2. Classification (NCBI taxonomy): domain Eukaryota; kingdom Metazoa; phylum Chordata; class Mammalia; order Chiroptera; family Phyllostomidae; genus Phyllostomus; species Phyllostomus hastatus. The sequence goes on along the minus strand of NW_025334009.1, from coordinate 32,438,030 downwards.
TTGAATGTTTTTTTCTTCCTTCTGGTCCACTCCATTGGTTTGAGTTCCAGTTTCCTTCTCATCACTATTGGTTCCCTGTACATTTTCCTTTATTTCACTTAGCACAGCCTTCCTTTTTTCATCTAATTTGTGACCAAACTCAACCAATTCTGTCAACATCCTGATTACCAGTGTTGAACTGTGCACCTGATAGTTGGCTATCTCTTCATCACTTAGTTGTATTTTTTCTGGCACTTTGATCTGTTTTTTCTTTTGGGCCATTTATTTTTGGTGAGCCTGTTACATAGTGAGGGGCGGAGCCCTAGGTATCCACCAGGGTGGAGCAACCACGTCACTGGGTTGTGACACTGTGTGTGGGGGAGGGGTCCTAAAGGGAATAATGCTGCTTGCTCTGCTCTCTGCCAGATTTCAGTTCTTTCCCCTGCTACCCACAAGCAAATTGGGCCCTTCTGGTGCTGATTCTCATGTGGGTGGGTTTGTGTACATTCTAGGACTCTGTGGGTCTCTCCAACAAACTCTCCTATGAGGCTGTGAGTTTCTCCTGCTGCCTCAATGCCCCCAGGTGTTTTCAGTCAGTGGTTTAAGGCTTTACTTCCCTGCGATGGGACCCTGGGTTGCCCAGTTCGTCTCACTCCCCAGTTGTTTCTCCCAGTTTATCTGCGTGTGAATGTAAGACCACCCAGTCCGCAACCCACCACCTCGCTGGGTCTGCCCGCTGCTGCTTTGCCAGCCAGCTGGAGCCATGCACACCCTGCTCCACAATCTGCTGCCTCACTGGGTCCGCCAGCTGCCGCCTTGCTGCGAGTCCTCTCTGCCCGGCTGCCTGTCTCTGCCCCTCCTACCAGTCTGGATGGATGTTTCTTCTTTAACTCCTTCGTTGTCGGACTTCCATACAGTTCAATTTTCTGTCGGTTTGGTTGTTTTTTGTTTTTAAATGGTTATTGTCCTTCTTTTGGTTGTGCAAGGAGGCACAGTGTGTCTACCTATGCCTCCATCTTGGCCGGAAGTCTCACATGTGACAGTTTTAAAAGGGACAGAACACTACCCTACTTTGAAACATTTCCTGAGTATGAGAAAAACATTGGGGAGAGAGCTCATGAGCAGAGGGCTACAATTAATGTCATAATATGTGGTTGTTATACACTGTCATTGTTTTTTCCTGATGTGTTTCTTTTCCTTTTTTTTAATTGAATTTATTGGGATGATATTGGTTAATAAAATTATATAGGTTTCAAGTGTGTAACTGTATAATACATCTGTATCATCTGTACATTGTACTGTGTGCTCACCACCCTAAGTCAAGTCTCTTTCCATCACCATTTACCTCCTCTTTATATCTTCTACCTCCCCCACCTCCCATCCCTATGGTAATTACCATGCTGTTGTCTGTGTCTGAGTTTTTTTTTTTAACTTAATCCCTTTATCTTTTTTCACCCAGCCCTCAAGCCTCCTCCCCTCTGACAGCTGTCTGTTTCTATCTATCAGTCTGTCTCTATTTTGTTTGATAGCTTATTTTGTTCATTAGATTCCATATGAGTGAAATATTAGGGTACTTGTCTTTCTCTGATTGACTTATTTCACTTAGCATAATGCTCTCCAGGTCCTGAGTAGTACAAAAAGGACAGTAGACTGTCCTTTGGTCTCTAAGGTTTCTTGGTGCCTTAAAATACTTTATTACTTAAGATAATAAAAATGAGGGTAATAGAAACAAATAACTCTTGATTTTGACAAGTACGTATAGGACTGAAGTGAAAATCAACTTATTTTACTGAGAAATAGAAACTAAATATTTAAGTCAGTTGCATTTTCAGTTAAGAACAAGATACAAGAGTCTGTACAATACAAGAGTCTGAATAATGGTTGTTAATGCTGCTGTTGAGTTCTGTTTACATTTACATTGGTGAAATATTATGTTATTAAATATTTTACCACATTTTTTACTTCAAAAATTTTTTCCCTATTTTCCTCCTCTAAAACTGAGGTGTGTCTTATGGCCCGAAAAATACGGGTAACATTTTCTCAGACTCTAGAAGTAATGACTATTCATGACAGGAAAACTGAAAGCAAACAAACAAATAAACAAACAAACCCACAAAAGGAGTAACTACCCAAAGAGAACCAGTATTAAATTTTGTCTATATCTGTCATCAATTTTTGGTCTTAAAGCATAATTGTACTCATAGCAAACTGTATTTGTACAATTGTAGACATAAATAAGATTACTTCTTGCCCTTGTCCTCAGTCTGAATAAAACTAAGTTCTGGTCTGGAGATTTCTCACCCCTGATATAAACTCCTATAAGCTATTGAAGAATAAAGTTATAGGAAACTCCATTATTGCTTAGGAAGGAACTAAATTTATAGTCCTTTGCTCATTCAGTATACATATTTAAGTACCTACTACCTTCAAAGGCACTGGCCAATTGCCCTCAGACACATAGGTGAGCAAGATAGTTGTGGAGAGAACAGCTAGTCAGAAGACTGAGCTAGAAGCAGAACATGACAAAAACCAGGAGTGAAGGGTGGTTAAATGACACACGAAAAGAGGGCTACAAGAGCCTGTCCACAAAACAATTTACCCAAAGACACTTCTATCTCTACCTTGACAGCAGTTGGCATAGGAAAGACTCAAGATCCTAACTTTGTAAGCAGTACAATAGGTCCTTGAATAACTTAATTTCATTCAACATTGTTTTGTTACGATGCTGATGAGGTGCTATAGGAACTTAACTCTTGTGTGTATCAATTATCCTATGGTGAAACTGGTTTCATTATATGTCATTTTTCTTAAAGTCACAGAACCTATTGGCAGCATTAAGTGAGGACTTGCAATATTTTATATCGCACTCATCACACTTTGGTAAGTGTATTAGTTCTTTCACGAAACCTGTTTATTCTACCACGTCTTTCATAAGCCACAAACCTGAATTTTGTAAAGTGTTGCCTACTATATTTTATTACATAAGAATTTGATTTTGATGTATAGATATATTCTTCATTATGTTAAAAGTTAAGTTTAATGGTCTTGTGTTCACATGCTACTTTAGGAAAGCAATGTAAAGCGCTGAGAACAAATACAGTGGGGTGGCTAGTAAGTGCCAGTAGGCGCCAAGGGAATAAACAATACATCCAAATCAGGAGTTACTTTCTTCTATGATTGGCTAATTTTCAGTCTCTTTAGCAGTGGGAATTTCAGAACACCATAAGAAATTTTCTTTAGGGATTCCACAGCCTCACTGGTAGAAGAGAGACATGTAAACATGCTGTCCTGTATCGTGCATGAGCCATATGTTATACAGTGCTAAGGAGCCCAGGAATTGGAGTCACACAGACCTGGAACGAATGGATCCAAGCTAGGTCACTTACTAGGTGCTCAATCTCTGAGGACTTGTGTTTCCTCAAGTACAAAACGGGACAGCTGATACCTAAACTCATAGTGATATGAGAATTAAGTAAGTCATTGTGTATGAAATACTTGTTACCTGACAAAGAATAAAGCCTGAACAATATGTTAGCTGTTAGGTAGGAGAAAGGCAACATGAAAGGCAGAAAAGGGGCAAGAAAGAAACCATTTGACTCAAAAAACCTCTTTTGGCAAAATTTTGTAAGTAGAGATCCACTTATGGATCTCAAGGTATGAAAACTTGATTTGAAGGGTTCTGCTTCTGGTAATGATGAACTAAGAGTTTTGGTTAAATCTGTGTCCCCCTCCCCAAAGTAAATCTGGAGAAAAAATTCTGTTTGAAGGCACTGGACTATTAACAGGGCAGTGAAAAATTAGGGGGCCAGATCTAAAAGGAAATCCAGAGAGAAGTAGCCTAGCATTTGAGATCCTCTTTCCCTTGGAACATCTGCTGATTTTGGAAGAGGGGACTGACAAGTTGAGAAGTTGAACTTTGAGTTGCTAGTATTTTGGAAATAATTTTTGGGTTTATCTTCATAACATATGCTAGTCTACAGTTTTATTTTCTTGTATGTGATTCTCTGGTTTTGGTTTCAAGTTGACACTGGCTTCATCCACAATTTGCTCTTCTTTCCCTGCCCTATTCACTACTGAGCCACAGAGATCATAAAACAGAAATTCACAGTATCTATTCCCACATTCCATGTAAATGCTTACTAGTCATACTTGCCCCTTGGGATAGGTCACATGTCACTACACCTTTGTTTCTGAGGGTAACAACACTTTTCTTGATATGCTGTGAAACTCCAGGTTCAGTCTGAGAGGCAGAGACTGTGTCTAATCCATCTTGGTACCACTAGGTTGAGAGGGCATTCACTAGGTGTTCATCCTAACTTTTTCAAGCTTTGTTCATGTGTTTAACATCTTGGCAAAGGAAACTAAGAAGCCATACCTGGTGGGGTTCCTTTTATCTTCCTCAGATATCAAAAACCAAACAAAATCTGCATAGCTCATTTTTCCATCTCTCTGTACTGTTTTTCCCCTGGGAAAGAAAAACAAGACACATGAAGTTTCCTGAGAACTTACTCATATAAATTCAGTAGAATGACAGACAAAATAAAGTAATATCTCCCTTTGGAAATTAAGTCAAATTTTTTTAAAAACTAGAATGCTGGAACCCTCACAAAGGCAACCCCTTCCATGGTCTACCTTGTTTTTGAAGGTCAAAAGGGTAAAACCAGAAGGAATTTGCAAATAAGTAGAAAACAATCCGGTTTGTAATTTAAATACAAATAATTCCCAGGATCAAATCCTGCTACCTGTATTTAGATAAAGGACTAATGCTCATATATTAAAGAATTACTACTGTTTTGTGTGAAGCCATGACTGTATGTATTGCAGGGTGTTATCTGACCTACAACATTGCTACATTACACAGGAAGCCTTGCTACAGTTTTACTTATAGTTTATTTTTAGATTCAGATGCTTTTTCTTACCTTGTTACTGCCCCAGAGAATATCCTTTCAATAATTCTGTTGGATGAAGCTAAATAAAAGTAAAAAAGTACAAAGCTAGTTAAAAACATGCTCCCATAAAGGCAGTACTTTTGGGAAATTTGTCTTCAGTAGCTACAAGCTAAAACATAAAAATCTTCCATGAGAAAATACTAGTGGTTAAAATATTACTTCTGCATAATTTATGCTTTCTGAAAATAAGAATTTGGGGTGGCTCAGTCAATTATTAATTTTTTAAAAAGAATAAGCTAATGGATGTCCCTGACAGCTGGAATGTATCAATATAGTTGAGCACCAAGTTAGTTCTGGACACCCTGACATCTAAGACAAAAGTGTGTAGAAGTTGAATTGATCTTGTTATCTAGTAAGACAACTCTTCCTTTAAAACAAGACAAATTTTATCCTAGCATTCAATTCAAGGGGGAACTGATCATCAGCTCCTAGTATAAGGGATATTGAATAAAACAATGGAGAATGCTTTCAGGTAGACTTTTACAAAAGATACCAAAACATACCATAAGCATACAACTTTTATATATTCATTCTATAAAAGTCCAGGATATAACATGGTATAATGTATAATTTTTAGAAATTCCATCAGTAAGTTTTATTCAAAGAGAGAGGCAAATATATCTTAAGATACTATGTTGCTTTTGATGATAGATGCTAGCTAATCCGGAGCAGAGATTTTCCACCATTTTCATTTCATGGCACACATGAAAACAAATGACTAAAATTCTGCAGTATACCAAAAACAAATTTTTTTTGCTGATCTAACAAAAAAATAGGTATAAAATAGGTACAATTTTGATTCATTCACACTGGATGGCTATTGTCTTTTTTGGCTGTCGTCATTTTTTATTTGCTAATCTAAAGAAAAAGAGGTCAGGACCCCTGACTAAATAGTTGGGTATTACATGTTTTAAAAATTCTTGCAGCATACCGATTCAAAATCACTGCTCTAGATAGAGTAGGATACCTTATTGTGGGTTCAAAACAACCAAAACCATTAGTTTTTAAAAAAGAAAATGACAATGGATCTCAGACCTAGGGATGTGGTGAGGACAGAAGTCTGTTCTTTTAATAAGTGCCCCAGACAATGGCATGCACCTAAAATTTCAGAACCAATGATAAGGCCTTTTGAGAGTTAGGAGTAATCAGCATCTAATTCTCCTGCATAAAGTCAGGTACCGTCAACATAAAGGTAAGTTAGTTTGGCTGAAGAGTGTGGAGAATATGGGAATCAGTACAGCTATGTCTGCCTACAAATCAAAGCTTCCAGAAGGACCCCCTAGACTTTGTTGAACATTGGCTTATGGGGTTAATAATTTGAACTATATAGAAAAAAAGAGGGCTACATAAAAAAGGCAAGGATATTTAATTCCAAAGCTAAAGTATTTTTGAAAGTCTTTTTTAGATTTGGAAGGTTTAGCATCCCAAAACTGAAGACCATATTGTCCCATTAAGGACAGGTTGGAGGGTGGACAATTATAGAGTTTCAGAGGCCCCTTTGTCATATAGGCCTAGATGCCTGTTTTTCTGGACTTCATCCCTTTAACATGTTTACATGAGCTGTGTGTGTGGATATACTATATTTTGGGACATACTAGGAATTATGCTTATGTCAGCCAGACAGTGCACTTTAGAGCCAAAAGGTTTTTCATGACCTTGGGAGGCTGGCTCACATACAGATGATCTGGCCACTGGTAATCAGAAGGTGCATTGCTAATAAGGCTGACCTGATGAATATCTCCATTTTTATGCTATTTAGGTGACAGGAAGGTTATGCATACTTGAAGAAGAGAGGATGTAGTACTCAAATGCTTATCAAATAAGTATATTTTAGTATTTTCCTTTTCATGTCTGGTTGGCATCTAAGAATTTGAGAGGCAGAACTCTGTTTCTTAAATATGAAAGTTCTATACAACTTGACATCATATAGAATGAACCTTTTCTTAAGATATATACAGATATGCCAAATAGTGGGAGTAAAATTCAATGCATTTATATAAAATTTGTACTCTGCTGCATCTAAAAGGCAAAAGGCTGATTTAAAAAAAACAACAGTGCCTGAGAAGACAATTTCAGAACAGAACAGGGGAAATCTCAGAAGAATGAATCAATGTATCTTGAAGCTTTCTTAAAATATTAAATCAGTAGGTAATAGGTTCTAAGTTGACTACTGGTAAAAATGAAGCAAAAAGGGTATGTAATATATAATATTTTGGTTCTTGACAAATCAAAGTACATAAAATTCATCACCCCAAAACCAAAATCTTTTCTGGAACTAAATTCCAAAAGGTAAGTTTTTATAAGTGTCCTTGAAAATACTGGCCCATCAGAAAAATTATTTTCACCCATGGCTGTGTATAAATATTATAAAATAAGAAATTTATAAAGGTGTATACATATTCTTTTTAAATAAATTTTACACAGGTATGGATCTTATTCAATTCATAATCAGAAAACAAACGTCACTTTACAGACTCTCTAATTCATCAAAACTAAGACTCTAACTGCTTACTTACCTCCAATAAATCCCTTCTCCTACACCTGGCTTCTAAATAAAAAAATGGCATTTTTACTCATTCCCACTTAAAAAGTCTTGACCCTTTAAAGATTACAGAATTTAAGAAATGGGAATTCCCCATAATGAGTGGGGAAAATTTATATAACTATTGCCTTGTTCAAAACATTAAGTCTAAACATCTACAGAAACTCACCCTGGTCATTGTATCTCGATAGATCGGCCTGGCTGATGTAGAGGTCATGATCACTATCTAGTTCCCAGAATTTACAATAAATAACATAAAAATGTTCATAGGAAAAGTAGTCTGTGATTTGGTTTATATCTTCCTCTTCTTCCAAAAGGGCTAGAGTCTGAAATGGTATGAATAAAGAAAATTTATTTTAAAATTATGATAATCCAGGCTTGGTCATTATACAGAATCTAGTAAATTTTTATTTTAAATTGAATTAAAAGTTTTGGTTTTGGTATCAAACCAGGAACTTTAATAGGTAACCACATCCTCCCTTTAATCACCTGATCAATCTATAAACATTTATGAACTCTGTAATATGCTTAGCAAAGGGTTAGATGCTGTGGAGGATTTAACAGCAGGAAAAGGAAAGGACCATCACCAAGGGGGCTGCAGCCTATCAGAGGTCACCGACTAGCAAGCACCCAACAACTAGACAACAGGCTCAGTTACATGGCCATATACTGACACCACTTTTAACTTCAAAGTGATGCTAAGTAATTAACATCATTTAACAAAGTGACTAGGCAGGGTGACCATCTATTCTATTATGAAGAGTGGGGCATCCACAAGTAGGGCTTGTTTTTGTAATGAAATGAAGTTCACCATAAAGGTGACTTATGTATACCATTGTGGTGATGTGTGGTGGCTGGGCACAGAAGCCTGGTGGGGTGGGGGGCAAAGCCTCAGAGCCCTGAGTTGGAAGTAGACCTGGGTCTCCCCTGACTCACTGTGCACCCTTAGGGAAAACAACAGAAATAATGATTTTGAAACCAGAATTCTTCAAATTAGTCAAATTATCATATAAGTGGGCAGATATAGAAGACATTTTTGGAAAAGAAGGATTCAGAAAGAAGAAACCAAAGGAAACTTAGGAAATGAAAAAATAAAATAAAATGACAAATAATATCTGATATATCGATAACAATAAAGATAATGAATTAAATCTCCCTAAAAGATTTTCTGATTGAGTATAAAAACCGAATACCCAAAACAAATCTAGATATAAGCTGTCCAGAAGAGATAAGTCTAAACAAAATTAAAAAGGTTAAAAAAAATGATGTTAAAAAATACACATACTATCTAAATCTTAATAGAAAGAAATGTCAATATTATGGGAATACGAAATGGAATTCAAGGTAAAAAACATTAAGGGACAAAGGTGACTATTTCATAATGCAAATATATTACTTTGATGAAGAATATTTTTTAAATGTTAATACTGAGAAAACAAAATGCTTTGTCAAATTGAAAACAACATAAATTATTAAATTATGGGAATTCTACTCAATGGGAGATTATGTATCCAGTAAAAGTTATAAAGTCTACACAGAAATAAAGGAAAACTATGATGTGGTAAATACAAAATACACAGTACACAATTATACACACTAAGAGCTATATAAAATCCTAAACTCCGTATATGCATATAAATGAGACTAGAAGAACACATACAAAAATGGTATTAGTTGTATTATGGTCATAGAATGTGATTTTTCTTGTTTTCCAAATTTGCTGTAATGTTTTATTTTATAAAATGCTCTTTAATATATAAAAAGCAGAATATGTACAATAAAACAAATGTTGAGAAGCAAGGAGCTCTCATTTTCATAAAGTGAAAAAGATGAATAACTTTTGCTATTGGTGAGTATTTAAATGTAAGTATGAATGAGTACAAGCTTTTAGAAAGGAAAATTGGCAGGATCTATCAAATTGGAAATGCTCATACCATTCGATCCAGCATTTCTCCCCCCTTGCCCCAGTAGTCTATTCTAGAGGAATTCTTACTCATATACACAAGAGGAAAGTACAGGGATGTCCACTACATTACTGTACAGGGAAAACATGAAAATGGCTTGAATATCATCAATAAAACAATCTGTAATTAATCATAAATGGTATAGGCATGTCATAGATTATGCAGTAGTTAAAAGAATGATATAGATTTATTTGAACAGGAATGAAGGAAATGTTAAGACATATTGTTAAATAAAAAACCCCCAAAACAAAACAAAAAAACACCCCAAGTTAACAGAATAGTATAATCACATATATTTAAAAAAACTCAAAAAAGCAGCCATACAAAATAAAACTAAACATTCCATGTGTATACACACACACACAACTATAGGGAGTGAAATGGCAGGGTGAAGAGATAAACAGTGACTTCAGATTATTATTCCAGATATGTTCATGTTATTAGAATATTTTATGAGCATATAGTCATATAAGAGGAAGGCTAAGGAGAGGGGTAGGGGAGAAAGTAGAGGGGAAAATATATTATGCTCTTGGAAGAACAACACTTGAGTTCTCTTTCCAATTCAGCCACTTAACTTGCTGTTTGACCTTGTCTACGTCATTTAACCATACGTGGGCCTCAAATTTTATCATAATTAAAAAAATTATAGATTATAATAATGATCCAGAAACTACAAACTCAAATGTGCTGCAGGAATGTGAGGTGTAAAGCCTCTTCTATGGAATTATTGTCATTTCAACACATCCCATGTTACCTACTGTGAGCCCAGGCATGCACTAAGCATTTAATAAATGTTAATAATAACTGTGATGATTACTGTTCATTTTACAATACACTAAGTTTGTATATCTATTATGGGCTGCTAATTTTGCCAAGTCTTTATTACTTTGTCCCAGACAGAGATAGAAAAAAAAAAGAGTAAATAAGATTGTCTAATGTATTAGCCTAAACTGCATTTAGTATAATTCATTTAAAACATATTTCATGTATTTTCAAGGGTGAACAATTCTACCGTTTTTAGGTTAATAGAAGCTTAAACAATCATGCATGAAGATTACCTCGGTAAAAGGCTCCCACTAGTGGCCAATACTTTCTCATAAAATAAAATAATAGAAGGAAATGTACTCTTTCTTAGAAGGAATTTTTAGTACTTTTCCCCAGCTGGACCTGGATAAAGAGTCGTTGCTAAAAGGATCAACTTGAAATTTTTCTATTTCTTTAGCAAGGTCCTTCCCAACCCAGTCTCATCTCACCCCTCAGGCCTCATCACTGGTCACTCTCTCTGTGGAGCCTTTGGCCACTTAAGACTTCCTGCAGTTCCTGAGCATGATATTGTACTGTCATGCTTCTGGGTCTTTGCTTATGCTGCCTCCTTTTTCTGAATCCTCTTTTCTTCTAATTTTTTTTTTATTTTGGTAAACTCCTGATACCTCCAAGGTCAAGATCCCATATTAGTCCTTCTGTGAAGCCTTCTTTGCATGTTTATTATACACTTCTGTGATCTCTTGCAAGTCAGGCGTGGATGTGCACTTTCCCTTTTGGTCCTCAGTGTGTGCACTGATGTAAAAATCCCTTGTTATTCATCCTTGTTCCCCCCAGCACATCCCAAGTATCTGGTAAATGTTGAATGTCTGAAAGTAGTGACAGAGCTCTGCATACAATAAGAACTCAAATATTATATTTGTTAAATGAAGTAAGAATAGTATTTAAATTGCTCCTGATATGTGAATTCCAATAAGAGGCATACTTGCAAAAAGTTGCTTTTTCTTATCTCTGCCGAAGTAATTTTTCCACTCCAAGATCTGTTCACTGTGTAGAATATTCTCTGAATAACCTGGTTCAAAGGAAAACAAAATGAAATAAAACCATTAAAGATATCAATTACTTTACCAATAACCATCATATCTTATGAATATACTTTGAACCAGGTAAGTTTTGGCTTTTTGATTATGTCGTGTCATTTCTAGTAAAATTAACACTTTTAATTTTTTAAAGACTTTCGATTTTTATTGTTGTTTAAGCAGTTTTCTGCCTTTCCCCCCTCCCCCTCCCCACTACCCCAGGCATCCCCACCTCCCTCCCCCATTTCCACCCTCCCTTGTTATTGTCCTTTATAGTTGTTCCTGTAAACCCTTCCCCCTTGCCCCCATTATTCCCCTCCCACCTCCCCTCTGGTTACTGTCAGCTTGTTCCCAATTTCAATGTGTTTGGTTGTATTTTGCTTGTTTTTTCTTTTGTTGATTCTGTTCCAGTTAAAGATGAGATCATATGGTATTTGTCCCTCACCTCCTGGCTTATTTCATTTAGCATAATGCTCTCCAGTTCCATCCATGCTGTTGCAAAGGGTAGGAGCTCTTCTTTCTCTCTGCTGTGTAGTGTTTCCTTGTATAAATGTACTATAGCTTTTTGATCCATTCATTTACTGGTGGGTACTTGGGTTGCTTCCAGCACTTGGCTATTGTTAAGTGTGCTGCTATGAACATTGTGGTGCATAGGTTCTTTTGGATTGGTGTTTTAGGGTTCTTGGATACTATACCAGCAGTGGAATTGCCTCGTCAAAATGCAGTTCCATTTTTAGTCTTCTGAGGAAATTCCATACTGTTTTCCATAGTGGTTGCACCAGTCTGCAATTGTACCAACAATGCACTAGGGTTCCCTTTTCTCTGCAACCTCTCCAACATTTATTGTTTGTTGCTTTGTTTATGATGGCCATTCTCGCCAGTGTAAAGTGGTATCTCATTGTGGCTTTTTAATTTGCATCTCTCTGATGGCTAGTGATATTGAGCATCTTTTCATATGTCTCTGGACCCTCCGTGTGTCCTCCTTGGAGAAGTGTCTGTTCAAGTCCTTTGCCCATTTTTTAATTGTGTTGCTTGTCTTCTTAGAGTGGAGTCATGTGAGTTCTTTATATATTTTGGAGATCAAACCCTTGTCTGAGGTATCATTGGCAAATATGTTTTCACACATGGTTGATTCTCTTTTCATTTTAATGCTGTTTTCTTTAGCTGTGCAGAAGCTTTTTATTTTGATGAGATCCAATTTGTTTATTCTTTCCTTTATGTTCCTTGCTTTAGGGTATGTATCAGTGTAAATATTGCTGTGTGGAATATCTGAGATTTTCCTGCCTATGTTCTCCTGAAGGATTTTTATGGTGTCATGACTTATATTTAAGTCTTTTATCCACCTTGAATTTATTTTTGTGTATGGTGTAAACTGGTGATCAAGTTTCATTTTTTTTTGCATGTACCTATCCAGATCTCCCAACATCATTTGTTGAAGAGGCTATTTTTGTTCCATTTTATGCTGCTTCTCCCCACTCTTGTCAAATATTAATTGACTACAGAGACTTGGGTTTATTTCTGGGCTCTCTATTCTGTTCCATTGGCCCATGTGTGTGTTCTTATGCCAGTACCAGGCTGTTTTGATTACAGTAGCCTTGTAATACAGTTTGGTATCAGGTATTGTGATCCCTCCTACTTTGCTCTTCTTTCTCAAAATTGCAGCAGCTATTTGGGGTTGTTTATGGTTCCACATAAATTTTTGAAGTGTTTGTTCTATATCTGTGAAATATGCCATTGGTACTTTAATAGGTATTGCACTGAATCTATAAATTGCTTTGGGTAGTATAAACAATTTGATGATGTTAATTCTTCCAATCCATGAACACAGTACATGTTTCCATTCGTTTTTGTCTTCCTTAATTTCTTTCTTCGGTGCCCTGTAGTTTTCTGAGTACATGTCTTTTACCTCCTTGATTAGGTTTATTCCAAGGTATTTTATTTTTCTTGTTGCTATATCAAAGTCTTGTGGCTATATCTAAATCTTGTTGGGATTTCCCCCCTGATTTCTGTTTCTGATATTTCATTGTTGCCTTTTGATTTCTGAAAAATGCCTTTGATTTCTGAATGTTGACTTTGTATCCCACTGTTTTTCCAAATTCATTTATTAGGTTGAGCATTTTTTTGCCGGAGTCTATAAGATTTTCTATGTACACACTATCATGTCATCTTCAAACAATGACACATTTGTTTCCTCTTTTCTGATTTGGATGACTTTTATTTCTTTTTCTTGTCTGATTGCTGTGGCTAGGATTTCCAATACTATGTTGAATAGAAGTGGTGAAAGTGGACAACCTTGTCTTGTTTCTGATCTTAGTGGGGAACTTTTTAGTTTTTGTCCATTGAATATGATATTGGCTGTAGGTCTCTCCTATATAGCCTTTATTAGGTTGAGGAAGGCTCCCTCTATTCCCACTTTGCTGAGTGTTTTTATCATAAATGGGTGCTGTACCTTATCAAATGCTTTTTCTGCATCTATTGATATGATCATGTGGTTTTTGTCTTTGCTTTTGTTTATGTGATGTATTATGTTTATTGATTTGCAAATATTGTACCATCCTTGCATCCCTGGGATGAATCCCACTTGGTCATGGTGTACATTATTAGACTCTTGTGCTTAGTTCTTGATTTTGAATATAAATTTATCTTAAAGTCTAAGTTTCCTATCTCTATAAATTTTATATTTATATACCCCTAAAGTATTTTATATTACTTATGGAAGTACTGTGTTACACTTAAAATTATAAACCTTTAATCTGCATTTTTCTTACTTTATTCTTTTCTTGTTCAATTTTTTGTTTTTAACAGAATTTTTAAGATTTGCAAATGCTTAGAATGTTAAGCATTTTGTTTTAGCCTCTTCTAACCTATTTATCTACTACTATACAGAAATCTACCTGTAATCCATTTTCTATTGCCTAAATTTCCTTATTTCGTGTCCCTACTTCATCAGCACATTGGTTTCCACTTTACTGATTCAGCATTTTAGCTTACTGAGGTAGGGGCACCATCTAGTGGTGACAGCATGTAGCTGCTGGTTCTACATTGTATTTTTTCCCTCTAACTTTGGTCTACCACTTTTAGGGAAATGAAAAAGAAATTATTTACATTAAAAACAAACAGAACAGAGCCCTGGCTGGTGTGGCTCAGTGGACTGTGCGCCAGTCTGGGAATCAAAGGGTCACTGGTTTGATTCCCAATCAGGGCACATGCCTGCGTTGTAGGCCAGGTCCCCAGTGGGAGGCATGCAAGAGGCAGCCACACGTTGATGTTTCTCTCCCTCTTTCTCCCTCCCTTCCCCAGTCTAAACATAAATAAAATCTAAAAAACAAAACAGAGAATTTTAAAATTAATAATAATATTTATTTATGGCCAGTGAAAGGAATGATACTTTACAATTTTTCACTAAGAGATCGCTAGTCAACTTGATAGACATTTGAATTTTAAGTCAGTTTCTTTTTTTTCCTTTAACTCTATAGAATTGGAAATCTCTAACTCACAATCACAGATCACCAGAAATGGAAGTAAGTGTTTGGTGAATCTGTCAGATAGTTTTTGAGGAGTGGATACAATGCAGGCACAAATCACAGAGAGATTGTTCACTGTAGGTGACTGGAAAGCCGATGAACATACTTAAATTAAATGCTTGAAGTCTGGCTCTTCTACTTGGTGGGGAGTGGTGAATGGATTACTGATTCACTCTGGTTAAAAAGTATTTCTGCATGGTGCCCTGCTGAATTTGGACTTAAAAAATCTATCCAATAAAAATCAACTCTTTCTCTGTCAAGAGGAAAAATTCTCAATGGGAAAGAGGTCAGCTGTTGGTGATGAGCAGTCTCCACTACAGTTTAGTCATCTCAGGAAGTATCAGTACCTTGTCCTCCACAATTAAAGTCCTGGCATTTCATCCAGAAGTGATGGATTCAGGTCAATCAAGACACTGAATACATCATTAAGACACCATCTGGGCAAACCACAGAAATATCTTTTAATTGCCAGCACCAATGTCATAAAGAAGGATTTTCAATCTCCTCACTTATTTTAAAAACTCCTGTGAGCACCTCTTTCCTCAAAAGTCAGCATATGCCAGTTAGGATAAAGCAGTCTTTTATTCACAGGCAATTTCTTTGCACAGCATGCAAAACTGCAAACTCAAGGGATACAATTTGTTAGTATTTCCAGTTTTCACTTTCATTCAATATTAAGTGGTTTATTTCTCCATTGCCAACTCTTCTCTGGAAATAAAGGAGAATATGAATGACATTAGGTGCAATCTCTTACTTGGGTAGTAATATCCTCATTTGCTGTGTACATGGTTGGTGCTCTGTTTTTGCAGTTGAAAAACAGCCATAAAATAGTTAAACAAACACAAATTCTTTTTGTCTATAGCATAGGTTTTTGGTGATACATAGAAAATAAAAGTTGCCCAACTTTTCTTCATCATATATGTGCTACATAGAAGCTAATATATAAGCTAATACTTGAGTGGTACTCTTGTAAACGGTTTCTTCCAACCATTAAGTAAAATGGCTGAATCACTCTAGCATGCAAAGAAAATATACAGGGTGCAGCAAAGGTGGGTTTACAATTGTGAGTACATGAAACAGTTTACTCTTGTACTATTTATTAATTATTGTATTATTTTCCATATGAACAACTGTAACCCTACTTAAAAAATGATTTATTATTGTTCAATTACAGTTGTCTCCATTTTCCCTCAACCATTCCCCGCCCCCAGACCCCAGCCAAACTTCCCTCCCTTGCTTCCATCCTCCCCCTTGGTTTTGTCCATGTGTCCTTTATAGTAGTTCCTAAAAACCCTTCCCCTCATTATCCCTTCCCATGTCCCCTCTGGTTACTGTTAAATTGTTCTTAATTTCTATGTCTCTAGCTGTATTTTGCTTGTTTTTTCTTTTGTTGATTCTGTTCCAGTTAAAGATGAGATCATATGGTATTTGTCCCTCACCTCCTGGCTTATTTCACTTAGCATAATGCTCTCCAGTTCCATCCATGCTGTTGCAAAGGGTAGGAGCTCTTCTTTCTCTCTGCTGTGTAGTATTTCCTTGTATAAATGTACTATAGCTTTTTGATCCATTCATTTACTGGTGGGTACTTGGGTTGCTTCCAGCACTTGGCTATTGTTAAGTGTGCTGCTATGAACATTGTGGTGCATAGGTTCTTTTGGATTGGTGTTTTAGGGTTCTTGGATACTATACCAGCAGTGGAATTGCCCAGTCAAAGTGCAGTTCCATTTTTAGTCTTCTGAGGAAATTCCATACTGTTTTTCCATAGTGGTTGCACCAGTCTGCAATTGTACCAACAATGCACTAGGGTTCCCTTTTCTCTGCAACCTCTCCAACATTTATTGTTTGTTGCTTTGTTTATGATGGTCATTCTGACTGGTGTGAAGTGGTATTTCACTGTGGTGTAAACGTACTTTTGCCTCACCCTGTATTAACTGTTCTACACTGTGTGCCACTGAGATTATATAACATTCAACAGGGTCACATGATAAGTTAATTTCACTTTTTCTGAGATATTTGTCATTAATTCTGAGGCTGATCTTTATAAATACATGAAAGTAGTGTGATCTCATCTGTCTTTGCCATGAGCAGGGTAGAGTTATGCCTCTCTAATTTAATTTAATGACAAAATTAATTAATTTCATACTAGAAAGCTTATTTTGTATTTTTTCTAGAAAAACTCACTGTACTCTGAAATAATGTAGAAGTTTCAATGACTTCATGCCACTTTTTGACCAACTTTCATAATAGAAAAGGCACTGGAGAGAAAAGATAACCAGTCCAATAAAATTTTATTTCCAGATATTCCCTGGGATACCTTTTATTTGCACCTTTCTTTTGTGGATGGGAGTAGGAGATTACCACAGCGGCAGAGACATTTATCTCAGTACATACAGATTCACATTTTATCTTTTCAGCTGGACCTGGTTTACTCTGTATGTTGTGATGCTGTTTTGAGTTGCTCCATCGTCATTATTTCATCATAAGACTTTACACTTTAAAGACTATCTCTGAATAAAGGATTAATTTTTGTGAATTGGGATAAAGCAGCATAATACTAGCAATAAAGTATAAATTTTTAAAATGTAAATAATAATATGCAAATGCCATGAAAATATCCTGTTAAATTGACCAATGTAGTTCTTTTTGTTCAACAATTAACACAACAGAATTTCTCAGAAAATGTGAATTATATGTGAACAAAGTGTTTCATGGCTTTTCACTTTGAAATCATAAAACTTCCTTGGGACCACTTGCTAGATAACTACAGACCATCATATTTAAATACCATATTAGAAAGTGTAAACAAACAAAATTTATCTGTTTTACAGTTCTGTTCTTTAACATCTTTTCTAAGAATAAATTGTCATAAAAGGTCCTCTGTAAAGACCATTTTCTGAATTGGTAGAAGGTTAGATTAAATTATTTTAAAGATCTTTTCTAAACTATGCTATTAATATACCCCGAATTTATAGAACTATCAACAATTAATTAGAACCCAATAATTCCCTTTGGGATTGGAGACAGAGTTAATGTGTAAAATCCTTAAGCATGAATAATTTCACTTATTCACTCAATAAATATTTACTGTTCATTTGTTATGTGCCAGGCACTATTCTAGGTATTGGAGATAAAGCAGTGAAAATATAAAGAAACCCCAGATGGACAATAAGCAAATAAAATTTTAAATATAAGATGATATAGAGCTAAGAAGAAAAATAAAACAGAAGAAAGGAATAGAGAGTATAGGGGGAGGGGGCAGATGGAGAGGAAGCGTGAAGGAGGCAGAAGGTGATCAGGGAATGCCACACTAATAAATATCAGGGTACACATTTGGATGAAGTGAGGGACCGAGTTGTGGAAATCTATAGGATAAGCATTAGAGGTAGAGGAAAGAATAAGAACAAAGCATGTGAGGCAGAAGTCATGTTTGGTTATGTTCCAGATACAGTGAGGAGGTCATAGTGGCTGAAGCAGAGTGAGCAAGCAGCAGGGTGGCATGAAATAAGCCCAGAGGTCAGGGGATGTGAGGGTGCATAGGGGTGAATTATAGAGAGTCTTGGCAAAGAGTTTGGCTTTTATTCTCAGTGAGATGGGAAACCACTGGAGGGTTTGAGCAGAGTGATCATATATTTTCAAAGGACAACTCTTGCTTTATGGAGACTAGATTGTAAGGCAATGAAGGTGTAAGAAGGGAGAACAATTAGGAGTAATTCAAGTGAGAAAGCAAGGTAACTTCGCCTGGGTGACCGGAGTGGAGGTAATTTAATATAGTGTTGTGGTTAAGAGGCAAAAATAACTTCTGAAACGGTCTAGGATGACAGTGACACCTCCTGGCTTAAAGTCTCAAAGTTTTATGAGATAAAAACCATCATAAAAGCAAAGAATGAAGTTTCTGTAGGCAGGAAAAAAACCAGCAGTTTTTTGTAACTCAACAGAACCCAACAACTTTATAGCCAACAAAAAGCACTCTAAGAATAACAAGCTCTTCCTCAGAGAAGACTGTCCTATTTAATGGGGGATCTAAGCCAGAGGCAAGGGCCATCTCACTGGAGTGTGGCCATGAATGCAAGGTGTGCGTGGGGCTCATCTTCGGAATTCCTCCGAAGACCATCTGGGAGCCAGGGCAGAGAATGGCTGACATGGCTGCTGTGTGCACGGCAGACCTTGGTGTCTCACTCATAATTCATACGCTGCCTGTGACTGATGAAATGAGGCTGTGCGTGAGAAATGGGATGAGAGACCACCTCACAAAAAAGGAGATTGTGATTATGTTATTTTAATTCTTACATGATTGTTTTCTGATTACACGCAAGCTATTTCTTAATACCAAGTCCACTTCTAACTTTAAGGTACTACAATACACATCTTTTTCTGGGAATGACTGGAAAATTCTTTCCAGTATTAAATGCCAAAGATCAATTGGGCACCAATATTTATGACATAGCAAAAGGTATACTTTATAAGCACAGACAGAATGAATATATTACTTTAAGTTTATATACAAATGACCTCTTAAGCACTGGGTACATATAAGAAGGGAAACAGATACAAATAATTAATTCAACTTTACTGCACCTTCCTTCCACTTAAAATAATCACTATAGCCTATGTTACCTTTTGCATAAAAATCTGAAAGCCTGATTATTAAGTTATATTAAGACAAGAGAGGATTCAGCTTACCGTGGTGATGTAGCGGGAGTGGAATTCTGGAGCATCTTTTAGAAACGTGAGGCCAGGGTGTGTATCCACCACATCCTGAGAAAGAACAAAACCAAAACTAAATTAAGCATACAAAAAATTCCCACTAATAATGCCTATAGAATTTTTTTCTTCGTGTAAAATACTCTGCCAGTTGAGCAAACTTGCTATTTTAAAATATTGAACAATGCACTTAAAATGTAATGAATACTTCATTAAATTTAAATTTTATCACAAGCATACTTATACGTGCTTTCAATATGCATATACATTGCAATAAAAATTAGAATTTTAATTTAGCTGTATTTGGTGATTTGTGAATCAAGTATTTTAGAGGTATGTACTGTAATTCTAACATATCAAGAATGTCAGAGAAATTCATCCCACAGATCTGGGTAGGGATTGCTAAATGAAATTTACACAGAAAACGTGATAGACACAAGCCAACAGGAATTTTTTCTTAACCTAGAAACACAAAAATTTTGGAAAAAAAAATAGCCATGTAGCAAAGTAACTTAAAATCTATGTTAGGTTGTGTGAGCCGCCTAATGTCCATCAAAATAACCATGTGAAGAAATCTGTTTTCTTGTTTTTTTAAAGATTTTATTTATTTATTTTTAGAGAGGGAAGGGAGGGAGAAAGAGAGAGAGAGAGAAACATCAATGTTCGGTTGCTGGGGGCTGTGGCCTGCAACCCAGGCATGTGCCCTGACTGGGAATTGAACCTGCGATACTTTGGTTCACAGCCCGCGCTCAATCCACTGAGCTACGCCAGCCAGGCCTAAGAAATCTGTTTTCAATTTAGAATTCTATTTAATTTATTTTAAAATTCAATAATCTTGTTCTCATGGATGACTAAGAGAATATTAAAACTCTGAAATAATGTTTTTATTTTCTAATTAGATTTTTAAAGTATTTTGAATGAGTCTAGAGAACCTATTAGAAATAATTACTATTAATTTAATAACTGAAGGCAAGAGCAATGCCAACATAGAAGTAATCTATTAATTCGTTAGTCATCAGCTGACAGACATCAGTTATGTCTTTTTCTTTGTCTCTTCAGACCCTTTAGCTATGCATACCTACCAACAGAGTCTAAAACCAATGGACCTTTACTATTTCTTTAATTTTTTATTTGGAAATAATTTTATTTTTTTATTTTTTATTTTAAAAATATTTTATTTATTTTTAGAGAGAGGAGAAGGGAGGGAGAAAAACATCAATGTGAGAGAGAAACATTGACTGGTTGCTCCTTGCACGCATGTGATCAGAGACCGAAACCTGAAACCCAGGTAGGGCATCAGCAACCTTTTGATTTTCAGGACAATACACAATCAACTGCACCATACCAGTCAGGCTATTTGGAAATAATTTTAGCTTATGGAAAAGTTGCAAAAATGTTACTGAGAAATTTCCTATGGTCTTCTCTTAGCTTCCTATAATGGTAACAACTTACAAGCCACAGTACAATTACCAAAACTAAGAAATGAACATTGATACAATACAGACCTTATTCAGATTTTACCTCCTTTTCCCTTGTCTTTTCTGTTCCAGGATACTACACTGCATTTAGTGTGTGGGTTTTTTTTTTTTTAAGATTTTATTTATTTATTTTTAGAGAGGGAAGGGAGGGAGAAAGAGAGAGAGAAATATCAATGTGCAGTTGCTGGGGGCCATGGCCTGCAACCCAGGCATGTGCCCTGACTATGAATTGAACCTGCAACACTTTGGTTTGCAGCCCACGCTAAATCCACTGAGCTACGCCAGCCAGGCATTTAGTTCTTTTTCTTTTAAACCTGTATTCAAGGCTTTTATTTTTATTTTTTAGTATATTTTATTATGTTATTATAGTTGTCCCACTTGTTCCCCACTTGCCCCCCTCCATCTGGTACCCCCCTTCCCTCTAGCAACACCCCCCCCTCCACCCACTGCTTAGTTCATGTCCATGGGCCATGCATGTAAGTTTTTTGGCTTCTCCGTTTCCTATACTATTAACAGCCCCCCGTCTATTTTGTACCTACCAATTATGCTTCTTAATCCCTGAACCTTCCCCTGCTTCTCACCCTTCCCCCTCCTAGCTGATAAGCTTCCAAATGATCAAATGATTCTGTTCCTAATTGCTTAGCTTTTTATTTTTTAATTGATTCAGTTGTTGATAGTTGTGAATTTGTTGCCTTTTTCATGTTCATAGTTTTGACCTTCTTTTTCTTAAGTAAGTCCCTTTAACATTTCCTGTAATAATGGCTTGGTGATGATGAATTCCTTTAGCTTTACCTTGTTTGGGAAGCACTTTATTTGTATTTCCATTCTAAATGATAGCTTTGCTGGATAGAGTAATCTTGGCCATAGGTCCCTACTTTTCATGACTGAATACTTCTTGCCAGTCCCTTCCTGCCTATAAAGTTTCTTTGGAGAAATCAGCTGTCTTAGGGGAACTCCTTTGAAGATAACCCTGCTTTTTTCTTGCTGCTTTTTAAGATTCTCTCTTTATCTTTTACCTTTGGCATTATGATGTGTTTGGGTGTGGTCCTCTTTGGGTCCAACTTGTTTGGAACTCCCCATGATTCCTGGACTTGTATGTCTATTTCCTTCACCAAATTAGGGAAGTTTTCTTTCATTATTTTTTCAAATAAGATATCAATTTCTTGCTCTTCCTCTTCTCCTTCTGGCATCCCTATGATTTGGAGGTTGGCATGTTTGGCGATGTCCTAGTCTTCTTACATTATTCACATTTTTTTGAATTCTTGTTTCTTCTTTCTGTTCTGGTTGAATATTTATTTCTTCCTTATGTTCCAAATAGTTGATCTGAATCCTGGCTTCCTTCCCTTCACTGTTAGTTCCCTGTAGATTTTTCTTTATTTTATTTAGTATAACCTTCATTTCTTCCTTTATATTGTTGCCATACTCATTGCGTTCTTTGAGCATCCTGATCACCAGTGTTTTGAACTCTAC
This sequence comes from Phyllostomus hastatus, assembly GCF_019186645.2. Lineage (NCBI taxonomy): Eukaryota > Metazoa > Chordata > Mammalia > Chiroptera > Phyllostomidae > Phyllostomus > Phyllostomus hastatus. The sequence continues at coordinate 32,415,582 of NW_025334009.1, read as the reverse complement.
ATCTGATAGGTTGGCTATCTCCATTTTGTTTAGTTCTTTTTCTGGGGTTTTGTTCTGTTCTTTCATTTGTACCATATTTCTTTGACTCCTCAATTTGGCAGCCTCCCTGTGTTTGTTTCTGTGTATTAGGTAGAGCTGCTTTGATTCTCTGTAAAAGGCACCTGAAAATTGTGTGGGTTGGAGCTTTAAGTAATTGCTAAGATTGGGCAACATGCTTCACTGCTTCATGGCTCTGTGTTGGGGGAGGGTTTAGGAGAGAAGATAATGATGTTGCAGGCTTCTGGGGGTTTGCCTGGCACTTGCCCCATTTCCTGTAACTTCCATATGCAACTGGTGCCCTTCCACCTCTTGCCCTGGTGTTGAATCCCAGAGTGGGTAGGTTTGCATGTTTTAAGACTGTTTGGGCCCTTCAAGAGAAATTTTCTGACAGTTTCTTCTGCTGCCCCAACCCTCACTGGTTTTTGCAGCCAGAAGTTATAGGGATTTATCTTTCCAGCGCTGGAACCCTGGGCTGTGTGGTCTGGCCTGGGGCTGGGATCACTCGCTCCCAAGGTATCCCTGCCAACTTTTATCTACTACACGTGAATGTGGGACTATCTGTGCCTGCTCCACCACCCTGCCTCACCCTGAAACATGTTTCCTTGCCTCTCTGCATTCTCTCTGCATCTGTGTCCCTCCTACCTGTATGGATGAATGTGGCTTCTTTAAATCTTTGGTTGTCAAACTTCCATACAGTTCAATTTTCTGACAGTTCTGGGTGTTATTTTGAGAATTTGTTTTAATTCCTTTTTGTGGTTGCATAAGGAGGTGAAGCCTGTCTACCTATGCCTCCATCTTGAGGTCCTGCATTTAGTTCTTGTGTCTTATTGGTCTCTTCTAACCTGTGACAGTTCCTCAGCCTTTCCTTGTATTTCATGATTTTGACACTTTTAATGAGTTCTGGTCAGTTATTCTGCAGAAGTCTCTCTATGTGGTTTTGTCTGGTCTCTAGTGATTAAAGTGACACTTTCAGCAGGTATAGCACAGATGTGGTACTGTGTCCTTTTCAGTCATACAAGGAGTATGTAATGTTGGTGTTTTATACCTTGTGGTGATAACTTTAAACACACTTGGTTGAAGTGATGTCTTCTGGGTTTGCCACCAGAAAGTGATTTTTTCCCCTTAATAATTGATAAATGTCATGGGGGAGATTCTTTGAGACTGCCAAATACTGTGACTCTAAAATTTTGCCCACTGATTTCAGTAGCTATTGGTGGAATGTGACTGTGACATTTATATTTTGTTATTTATCTAATAGTGATTATGTATTTCTCTCATTTCTTCTACATTTATTAACTGGAATTCTTTTGTAAGGAAGAACTGTTCCTTCTCTCCTATGTACTGATTTGTTCAATTTGTATCAATAAAGATTCATGGGTATTTATTTTATTTTATGAGTTATCCAATACTATCATTATTTATTTTGTTGCTCAAATTGATAATAGTTTTGCCCTTTGGGAACTCTCTCACTCTGGTTCCTGTGCCCTCTTGATATGTCCCTTCCTTTTGTGAGCACTTCCATATTTTCTGATACAAGATGGTTCAGGGTCACCTTATATTTTCTTTGCTCTAGTCCTGGAGTCTATCTTTCCTCCAAGCAGCCCTGGTTCCTTTTAATGTAGAATGGTATTTAGAAACCAAATATGGATGCCAGTGTGCTCATTACCACCAGGGTGCCATCGCTCCTTGGCTTTCTAGGCAAGCAGAGCTAGGAATATATGTATGTATACAATCTAAACATATATACATACTTATATTTTTCTATATCTCTATGCATTTTTATCTCTCTGTATTACATCTATGTAATCATACAGATAACTCTGATTCCAATTCAATACCACAAGATTCATTCTAGCCTTCCCCCTCTCCTTTGTAACTTACAGAGTTGCCAACCCATACCCCACTGAGAAACAAATTTAATAACCAGAATATAGTATTTATAGTATTTGTGTTCAGTTCCTTTTGTCTTTAGTCTTATAGTATCCAGTGAAAGTACTGTTATCCAAAATTACTTAGGTTAGCTCTTTCCTCTTCTCCCTTTATCCTCTGTAATGTGGTTATGCTATTCATGTGTAATACAGTTCAGTTCCTTTCTTACTGTTTATATTTTATTTGGGTTTGTTTTCCACAGGTCTTGGTTGATTTTGATTCCTTATTTATTTCTTGGAGGGAAACTATACAAAATACAACTATGGTTCTGAGAATCAAAGCTAATGTAGAATTGACATCTTAACAACATCAAATCTTTTTCCCACCCATAAAGAAGACATATCTCTCCATTTATATAAATTTTATTAATTTCTTACAGCAATGTTTTGCTATTTTCAGGGTATAGGTCATACACATCTTTTGTCAGATTCATCTCCAAGTATTTAACATTTTGGGGCAGTATTATAAATGTTATTTAAAAAATTTCAACTTCCAACTGTTTGTTGCTAGTATAGTTAGAAACTAATTTTTGTGTGTTGATCACGTATCTATAACCTTGCTAAATTCACTAATACATCTTTAGCAAAATTTTGATATGCTATATTTTCATTTCAGTTCAAAATACTTCCTAATTTTCCTTTTGATTTCTTCTCTGACCCATAAGTTATTTAGAAGTATTATTTAGTTGTTTATTAAGTATTTGAGAATTTTTCACAGGTATGTTATTATTTCTAATTTAATTCCATTATGGTCAGAGAACATACTTATGAGCTGAATATTTAAGCTAAGTTCTTTGGCTTCTATATTTTCTACACTATTCTTTACCTCCCCCTGTCTATTTTCTACCTACCATCTATGCTACTTATTCTCTGTATCTTTTCCCCCTCTCTCCTCCTCCCACTCCGCCGCCAATAAGCCTCCATGTGATCTCCATTTGTGTGATTCTGTTCCTGTTCTAGTTGTTTGCTTAGGTTTTGGGTTTTATTTTTTTAAAGTTCAGTTGTTAATAGCCATGAATTCATTATCATTTTACTGTTCATATTTTTGACCTTCTTTTTCTTAGATAAGTCCCTTTAACATTTCATATAATAAAAGCTGGGTGATGAACTCCTTTAATTTGACCTTATCTGGAAAACACTTTATCTGCCCTTCTATTATAAATTACAGCTTTGCTGGATAGAGCAATCTTGGATGTAGGTCCTTGTCTTTCATGACTTCAATACCCTTTTCCAGACCCTTCTTGCCTATAAGATTTCGAGAAATGAGCTGATAGTCTAATGGGAACTCCTTTGTAGGTAACGCTCTCCTTTTCTCTTCCTACTTTTAAGATTCTCTCCTTATCTTTAATCTTGGCTAATGTAATTATGATGTGCCTCGATGTGTTCCTCCTTGGGTCCAACTTCTTTGGGACTCACTGGGCTTCCTGGAAGTCTATTTCCTTGGCTAGATTGGGGAATTACTCCTTCACTATTTGTTCAAATAAGTTTTCAATTTCTTGCTCTTCCCCTTCTCCTTCTGGCACCTCATGATTCAGATGCTGGAACATTTAAAGATGTCCTGGAGGTTTCTAAGCCTCTCCTCATTTTTTTTGAATTCTTGTTTCTTCATTCTTTTCTGGTTGGATGTTTATTTCTTCCTTCTGGTCTAAACTGTTGATTTGAGTCCTGGTTTCCTTCCCTTCACTGTTGGTTCCCTGTAGATTTTTCCTTATTTCACATAATGCAACCTTCACTGCTGCCTGGGTTTTTTTTTGTGCTGTTGAAGTACCCAGTGAACTCCTGAAGCATCCTGATAACCAGTGTTTTGAACTGTGCATCTGATGATAGGTTGGCTACCTCTTCGTCACTTAGTTGTACTTTTTCTAGAGCTTTGATCTGTTCTTTGGTTTGGGCCTTTTTTTTTTTTGGTCTCGGCATGCCTGTTACATAGTAAGAGGTGGAGCCTTAGGTGTTCACCAGGGTGGGGCAACTCATGTCACTACTTTGTGACGCTACATGTGGGGGAGGAGTCCAAGAAGGAATGCTGCCACTTGCTCCTCTCTCTGCTGGTTTTCAGTCACTTCCCCTGCTACCCACATCAGATCAGTCCCTTCTGGTGCTGATTCCTGGGTAGATTGCCTTGTGTACATTCTAGGACCCTGTGGGTCTCTCCAACAAACTCTCCTGTGAGGCTGGGAGTTTCACCTGCTGCCGCCTCAACCCCCGGAGGTTGTTTTCAGTCAGAGGCTTTGAGGCTTTATTTCCCCGCACTGGACCGTGGGTTGTGTGGTCTATCTTGCTCCCCAGTTGTTCCTCCCGGTTTATCTGCATGTGAATGTGGGACTGCCCAGTCTGCAAGCTACGGCCTCAACGGGTCCTCCAGTCACTGCCTTGCCATGAGTCCTCTCCACCCAACTGCCTGTCTCCACCCCTCCTACTGGTCTGGATGAATGTTTCTTCTTTAACTCCTTGGTTGTTGGACTTCCATACAGTTAGATTTTCTGTCATTCTGGTTGTTTTTGTTTTTAAATTTGCTGTTGTCCTTTTTTTGGTTGTGCAAGGAGGCACAATGTGTCTACCTACACCTCCATGTTGGCTGGAAGTCCCCACAATTCTATTTCTATGAGCCTCACTACTTCAGATACCCTATATAAGTGTAATCACACAGTATTTATCTTTTTGTGAGTGGCTTATTTCATTTAGCATAATGAAATTTAACAGTCCTCAAGGGCTGTCCATGTCATTGCATGTAACATAATTTCCTTAAAAAAAAAAAATTCTGCCCTGGCTGGTGTGGCTCAGTGGATAGAATGCTAGCCTGTGAATCAAAGGGTCACGGGTTCAATTCCCAGTCAGAGCACACGCCTAGGTTGTAGGCCAATTCTCTGAATCAGGGTGTGTGAGAGGCAACCAGTCGATGTATCTCTCACACATTGATGTTTCTCTTCCTCCCTTTCTCCCAACCTTCTTATCTTTCTAAAAATAAATAAATAAAATCTTAAAAACATTTTAAAAGCTAAATAATATTCCATTGATGTATATACCACATTTCCTTTACCCTTTCATCCATTGATGGATATTTTAGGTTGCTTCCACCTCTTGGTTATTGTCAATAATGCTGCAATGAACATGGCAATGCGAATGTCTCTGAGGGTCTGTTTTCAATTTTGGGGATATATACCCAGAAGTGGCATTGCTGGTTCTAGTTTTAATTTATTGAGGAACATTCCATACTACTCTCTATAGTGGCCATACTATTTTACATTACCATAAACAGTGCACAAGTATTCTAATTTTTCCACATCCTCACCCACTTGTTATTTTCTGCTTAAAAAAAAAAAAAAAGCCAGCCAGCCTAATGAGTGTGAGGTGATCTCATAAAGGTTTTGACTTGCTTCCCTTTCATATTTGGTGATGTTGAACATCTTTTCATATGCTCATTAAACATTTTGTCTTTTGCTGAGAAATGCCTATTCAAATCTTTTGCCCATTTTAAAATCAGAGTGTTTTTGTTAATACTGAATCATAAGAGTTCTTGATATATTCTGGATATTAACTCTTTATCTAATGTGTTTGCAAATATATTTTTTCCATTCTGTAGACTGCATTTCACAGTGTTGCCCATTTCCTTTGCTGTGCAGAAGTTTTTATTTTTTTATTTTAATCATTGTTCAAGTACAGTTTTCTGTCCTTTAGTCCCATCCCAGCCCACCCACCCATCTGTGCAGAAGTTTTAAATTTGATGTCGTCCTGTTTGTCTATTTTGTTTTTGTTGCCTGTGCTTCTAGTACCATGTCCATGAAGTCACTGCCGAATCCAGTATCATGAAGCTTTCCCCTGTGTTTTTTTCTAGGAGTTTTATAGTTTCAGGTCTTATGTTTAGGACTTTAATCCACTTTGACTTATTTCTTATATATAGTATAAGAGTCTAACATTTCTTTTGCATGTGGATATCCAGTTTTCTCAACATCATTTCTTGAAGACTATCTTTTACCCACTGTGTACTCTTGGCACCCATGTTGAAGATATCTGACCATATAGGCAAGAATTTATTTCTGAGACTTCTGTTCTATCAGTCTATACATCTGTCATTATGCCAGTATCATACTGTTTTGTTGCTATAGCTTTGTAATATGTTTTCAAGTCAGAAAGTATGATGTTCCCAGTTTTGTTCTCATTTGTGCTGGTGATGAATTCTTTCATTTTTTTCTGTGTCTAAAAAAATCTCTAATTCACTTTCATTTTGAAATATGTTTTCACTGTTTATATTATTCTAGGTTGAGAGTTATTTTCTCTAAGTACTTTAAAAATGTTGCTCCACTGTCCTCTGGACTGGGACTGTTTTCAGCATGAAATCTGCTGCCATCTTTATCTTTGTTCCCCTCTGCAAAATATGACTATTTTACAGACTTTCTCTTTATTATTGGTTTTGAGCCATTTTATTGTGATGTGCCTTGGTGTAGTTTTCATTGTTTCTTGTGTTTTGGGCATACAGAGCATCTTGGGTTTGTGAGTTTATATTTTTATCAAGAATAGACAAATTTGGACCATTATCTCTTTTTTAATTTAATATATTTTATTGATTATGTTATTACAGTTGTCCCATTTTTCCCCTTCACTCCCCTCCATCCTGCACACCCCCTCCCACCCACTTTCCTCCACTTTAATTCATGTCCATGGGTTGAACATATAAGTTCTTTGGCTTCTACATTTCCTATACTGTTCTTACCTTCCCCCTGACTATTTTCTACCTACCATCTATGCTACTTATTCTCTGTACCTTTTCCCCCTCTCTCCCCCTCCCACTCCCCTGTTGATAACTCTCCATGTGATCTCCATTTTTGTGGTTCTGATCCTGTTCTAGTTGTTTGCTTGGTTTGCTTTTGTTTTTGTTTTAGGTGTGGTTGTTAATAATTGTGAGTTTGCTATCATTTTACTATACATTCTTTTTATCTTCTTTTTCTTAGATAAGTCCCTTTAACATTTCATATAATAAGGGCTTGGTGATGATGAACTCCTTTAACTTGACCTTACTGAGAAGCACTTTATTGGCTCTTCCATTCTAAATGAAAGCTTTGCTGGATAGAGCAATCTTGGATGTAGGTCCTTGTCTTTCATGACTTGGAATACTTCATTCAAGCCCCTTCTTGCCAGCAAAGTCTCTTTAGAGAAATCAGCTGACAGTCTGATGGGAACTCCTTTGTAGGTGACTGTCTCCTTGTCTCTTGCTGCTTCTAGGATTCTCTTCCTCATTTTTACCTTGGTAATGTAATTATGATGTGCCTTGGTGTGTTCCTCCTTGGGTCCAACTTCTTTGGGACTCTCTGGGCTTCCTGGAAGTCTATTTCCTTTGCCAGATGGGGGAAGTTCTACTTTATTATTTGTTCAAATAACTTTTCTACTTGTTGCTCTTCCTCTTCTCCTACTGGTACCCCTATAATTCAGATGTTGGAACATTTAAAGATGTCCTGAAGGTTCCTAAGCCTCTCCTCATTTTTTTAAATTCTTGTTTCTTCATTCTGTTCTGGTTGGATGTTTCTTTCTTCCTTTTGCTCTGCACCATTGATTTGAGTCCCAGTTTCCTTCTCATCACTATTGGATCCCTGTGCATTTTTCTTTATTTCACTTAGTGTAGCCTTCATTTTTTCATCTAATTAGTGACCAAATTCAACCAATCCTGTGAGTACCAGTGTTTTGAACTGTGCATCTGATAGACTGGCTATCTCTTCATTCCTTAGTTATATTTTTTCTGGAGCTTTGGTCTGTTCTTTTGTTCAGACCATTTTTTTTTTTTTGTCTTGATGCGCCTGTTACATAGTGAGGGATGGAGCCTTAGGTGTTCACCAGGGCGAGGTAACTTGGGTTGCTTCACTGTGATGCTGTGTGTGGGGGAGGGTTTTGAGAGGGAACAATGGCGCTTGCTCCACTCTCTGCCGGCTTTCAGTCACTTCCCCCACTTCCCACAAGCAAACTGGGCCCTTCTGGTGCTGATTCCTGGGTGGGTTGGCTTGTGTACGTTCTAGGACACTGTGGGTCTCTCCAATGAACTCTCCTGTGAGTCTGGAAATTTCTCCCATTCCCCCTTCAACCCCCATATGTGTGTTCAATCAGTGTTTTGAGGCTTTATTTCCCTGTGCTGAAGCTTTGGGTTGCGCAGTCTGTCTTGCTCCCCAGTTGTTCCTCCTGGTTTATCTGTGTGTGAATGTGGGACTGCCCGCTCCACCAGCTGCTGCCACAGTCTTGCCAGCCAGCTGCAGCCTCCCGCACCCTACTCCATAATCTCTCGCTGGGTCCACCTGGAGCAACCTTGCCGACCCTGGTCCTCCACCACTGCTTTGTCTCGAGTCCTCTCCGAGTGCCTGTCTCTGCCCCTCCTACCAGTCTGGATGAGTGTGTCTCCTTTAACTTCTTGGTTGTCGGACTTCCATACAGTTGGGTTTTCTATTAGTTCTGCTTATTTTTTTTTTTAATTGTTGTTGTCCTTTTGGTTGTGCGAGGAGGCAGAGTGTGTCTACCTGTGCCTCCATCTTGGCCGGAAGTCCCCAACCCCATTATCTCTTGAAATAATTTTTCTGTTCCCTTGTGATGCATTCCAGCACTCATCAGTTGTCATCCTGGGACTTCCCTTCACTGCTTCTCTGAATTGAATTCATGTTTTCCTGAATCTCATGCATTCCTCTTTCCTGGTTTGCTTAATGTGCTGCAGTACATATTCAAGTACAGTATTCTCCCCTTATCTGCAAGGGATGTGTTCTAAGACCCTCCAGTGGATGCCTAAATCCTATAGTACCAAATCCTATATTACCAAATCCTATAGTACCACGGATAGTACCAAATCCTATATTATACCATGTTTTTTCCTAAACTTGTATACCTATGATTAAGTTCAATTTATAAATTAGGCACAGTAAGTGACTAACAAGAATAATTAGTAATAAAATAGAATAATTATAACAATATGCTGTAATAGAAGTTTTGTTATGAAAATAAAAATTATATGAATGGCTTGGGGCTATATTTAAGTAAAATAAATGTTACATGAATGTAATACTGTGATACCACGACAACTGATCTAATAACTAAGATGGCTACTAAGTGACTAATGGAGCAGGTAGCATATATAGTGTGGATACACTGAACAAAGGTATGATTCATGTCCAGGCAAGATGGCAAAAGATTTCATCATGCTACTCAGAATGGCTTGCAATTTAAAACTTATGAATTGTTTATTTCTGGAGTTTTCCATTTAGTATTTTTGGATTGTGGTTGAACATGTTTAACTGAAACTTTGGAAAGCAAAACTGCAGGTAAAGAGGAGGGACCACTGTAAACCTATAAGAAAATAGGAGATAAGCTTTATGAGTTTTTAAATATCTTTATTCAAACCTCATATTCAACTGATAGCTTGGCAGGACACAGAAATGTGAGTTCAAATCCATTTCCCCAGAATTGCCAATGAGAATCTAATATCACATCGTTTCTTATTCCTATTAAGGTGATCTTTTTCTCTCTCTGGAAGCTTTTAGTATCTTCTCTTCATCAGCGTTTTTCTAAAATGTCAAGAGGGCATGTTTATGTATGCCTTTTTTTATTCACTGTGCTTGGCACTCAGTGGCTCCTTTCAAGCAAAAGACTTGGGCTCTGTGTTTGATTATGTGGACAGTGACTAGGGGAGCACGAGAGGCTGAGGTGGGAGGGTCATGTCCTATTTCTGATTCACTGGTTACACACATGTGTTTCGTTTCCTCCAAGGAAAAAAACAAGAATCCCAGTGGCTACCTGCTCGGTGGGTCCATCCCATCACTCCAATCTCTCCAATTCTCTCCATCCTGTATTGATGATTCTGCATTTTTTGGACAAATTCCTTCTCTCCATTTTTCCCCTTTCTTCACAGACTCCAGTTAGTTAGATGTTGAAATTCTTGAACTGGTCCCTCTATGTTTCTCTGTCTCTTTTTCTGTTTCTCTCCCTCGTGTGTGTGGTGTATGTATGCATGTGCATGCCAGAGATATCCTTAACTTAAGTTTCCAGGCCTCATGTTGAAATCTTTAATTTTGGTACTTATGTTTTAAAGTTCTAGTAGCTCTTTTGTTGTGGTAGCATTCTGTTTTCATAACATTCTATTCTTATTTTATATAACCTCTCTGAATATATTTAAAAAATACTTTTAATTTTTAGAACAGTTTTAGATTTACACAAAAATTGAGAGGATAACACAGAGTTCCTATATACTCTGCACCTAGTTTCCTCTATTATTAACATCTTACATTAGCAATAGTCATAATTAATAAACCAGTATCAATACATCATTATTACTAATATTAAAGGCCACACCTTATTCACAGTTCCTTAGTTTTTACCTACAGTCTTTTATCTGTGCCAGTATCCTATGCAGGATTCCTCATTACATTTAGTTGTCATGCTTTCTTAGAATCCTTATGGCTGTGATAGTTTTTCGGACTTTCCTTGTTTCATGACTTTGACAGTATTTTAAAAAAACATTTAATTTATTTTTTAAAGAGAGGGGAAGGGAGGGAGAAAGAGGAGAGAAGCATCAACCAGTTGCTTCTTGCAAGCCCCCAACCAGGGACCTGGCCCACAACCCAGGCACGTGCCCTGACTGGGAATCAAACTGGCAACCTTTCGATTTGCAGGCTGACACCCAACCCACTGAGCCACACCAGCCAGGGCAACCTTGACAGTTTTGAGAAGTACCAGTCAGATAATATCTAGTATATCCCTCTAATGGAATTTGTCTTAACATACTTTATTATTGTTTTGTCAGTTTTTTATGCTTGTGAGTCAATGCCAGGTTATACTTTGTATTTGGGAACCAGGTAAGGATTCAATTCGTCGATTGTTCTGTATGCCAACCTTCAGCGAATCCCCATGTCTAATGGGCTCAGGGTTAGCAGTGTTTATGGCCTCTCTGGGATCCTAATGAGCAGTGTAAAACAGAGTAGCCCACTTTTCCACTGCAGCCCATACACAGTCCCTCGTTCTGGGCTGTGGTTCCTTAACCAGCTTTTGCTTTCTATCTTTAAGAAATACTGAAATCTCTTGTACACTGATTTTTTTTCTCCTCTGTTGTTCTGTACCATCCCACTCACTTTCATAGGTTTATTCCTTTTAAGTTTCTATATTTTAAGAATAAAACCCATTTGAAAAAAGGAATGAAAATTACCTGAAGCAAAGGGATAAAATCCTCCTGTTCCAGATAGCTGCAGCTGGGCTTTGCGAGAAGATGGATAAACTTAGAGGCATCATCATGATGATTATTCAGCAACCTATAAAAGAAACAATTGCTTAGGAAGATTGGCTACGGTAAACAATAACTACAACATCAAGAGCTGGTCATTTCAGTCTGATCAGAAAGCCATTTAGATCAAGAATCAAGTACTCTCCTTTCAATGATAAAAAAAGGGAATTTTTCCATGCCCTTGATTTTGTCAAAGGAACATCTAAATAAAAGCTCAATAACAAGATGGCATATTATTTTTTGTAGCATCCTTCTGGGGCTGAGACCACAGAGTCAAATGCATTAATGTAGATAACAATACATTTGTAGGAGAATGTCCATTCAGGCTTAGCCCAGAACACCTGGGACCAGAACTGCAGAGCTATCCACCAGTCAGGAGGGACTGTTATGTTCAAGAGACATAAAATTCTGTTTGCCCAGACTAGCAGACATATTTAGGGCTAACCTCACAAGGGGCTTTTGAAATTAGACTTTGAAAGATCAGAATTAAAAAAAAAGGAATACTGTTTTAAGGCTTTGAGCTCCAAGAATTCCTCACATCCAACTAATTGCTAGATATTTCCATTTGTATTCTGTATGCTGATGGCAAAGTCAAAATATCAAAAACCAAATTTAAAACTTCCTCTCAAAGTGAGTTCTTCTCATGGATACCTGTTTTTGTTAATGATGGTACCATCCTGAGTTATCTGGGCTTGAAATTTTGAAGTCATTTTAGACTTACCCAGTTTCTCATCCTTATTCTTTATATCTAATTAGTTGCCAAATTTTCTTGTTTTCCTTCCTTAATTATTCATTGAATGCTAACTGTAGGCCAGGTATTGTATCTCACCTCGAGGATACTTGGGATACAAAGAAAATAAGAAGCAGTTTTGTGCCCCGTGAGAAGGTTGCAGTCTAGGGAGAGCAACACCAGTAAGGTTACACTCCTTTGTGACAGCCACAACAGAGGTAATAAGCACAGTGTGTCATGGAAGGACATGGGAAGGCCAGTGCAGTTCCCTAAAGAAGCAGGAGTAGGAAAGAAGGTTGTTGTGTGTCAGGAGGCTCACGTGTACAAATGCCTGATATGAGAGTGCATGCAGTATTTGGGTAACTACAAGTGCTGGGGCAGTAAGACACGGGGATATGGGCACAGATCAGATCCTGGAGGTTCTCTTACGTTAGATCAAGATGCCTGGACTTTAGCCTACTCCACAGAAGAATTTTAACATGGACAGTGACATGACCAGATGTGTTTTTCAGAAATATCAAGCAAAAATTCAACCAAAAGCCTGAGCATGGATACTGGCAGCAGGAGATGGAGGGAAGGGCCGACGTGGGTGAAACGGAAGGATGCAGCAGTTGACAGATGTATGCGTGGAGCGTGGGGGAAAGTCCTTGATAACTCCCAGGTTCTAGCTTGGACCACTAAGTGCTTGGAACACAGGATGGGGATCCTGGAGACCTGAGGAATATTTCCTCTAATGTTTTAGGTAACCATTCCTTCCTTTCTATTTCCAATGCACCACCAAGTCCAGGTTTTATTGCTTCATGCTGAGACTGCTAGAAGGGAAGAGGAATATAACAGTCTTCACTGTTCATCCCATCTTATACAGATAATTCTTCATTCTAAAGTACCCTTTGATTATATAATTCCCATTTTCAAAAATGTTCAGTAGCTCTCTACCACTTATATGAGTAAATTTAAATGACTAAGTTGGAAATTTAAGACCCTGTGTAATTAAGGTTGGAGCCTACCTACCTACCTATCTTACTACTTTGCTAAATGAAACTTACTCTCCAGGCTGCCAGGCTAACCCTGAGTGTTTCCTGTGCATTCTTGTCTCTGTGCCATTTCTCACACTGTCCTACTCTCCTAGATTACCACCCTCCCAACTCTGCTGTCTGAATGCTGGCTCTTCTTTAAGGTCCAGCTAATAATCCACCTCTTCAAAAAAGCCGCCTCTGATAACTAACTTCTTTAGTAGTGATCTTCGTACTATTTAATTTATACATATTATATATACATCACTGTACTGTTAGCTTTCTTTGATCTCTCTGGAACCTAAAGAGCAGGCAAAGTTATAGCTCTTTTTTCCCTAGCACCTAGCACAGTGACTTTCATATAGAAGATGCGCAAAAAATGTTTATGATCTGACTGACAGATGTATGCTTAATCGACCTCATTTGTTATTATTAAAGCTATAGTATGACATTTATATTTATTCTCCTTATCATTCCTCAGCATGCTCAAGGCCCCCAAAGTTAAATATACGTTTCAGAAAAAGAGTAGTACAGTAGGTGCTGATAGGAACGAACTCTTAGGATTGTAAAATAGGTCAGCTGATCACAACACAAAGGCAGTGATGTCTTTGGAAAGGAGTATATACTTTAAAAAAGAAAGGATAACTACTAAATAAAACCCACACAGATATGGCAGGTGAGAGATACTCTGAAAAGGAAAAGTCAAATCAGACATGGTCTTCTGCTACTAAAAATAGAGATAAAATACAAAGAAAAGGTGAATTTTGATTTTTCAGCCAATGCTAGTAGCTGGTGAACTCAATATGGTAGCAGAAAAAAGGTGAACATAGCTATTCTAAACTGGAATCTTCTAGAGCTCTTAGATAAAGCATTATTTTGTTAATGGACAAATGACATGTTGACATAAAAAGGGAAGAGAAAGTAGAGCATACAAAAATTGGGAAACAATATTACTGACTACCTTTGAGAGGACCTATGCCACAAAGCTGGTAAATCTAGAAACTCAAACAAACAAACCTATGGAGCAATGTCTTTCCCCTAAAAATGTCCTCACTATAAGAAAAACATGTCAGAGTAGAAATATGAAATGGGCAGGAGAGTAGGAAAACAAGGGAAGCACAAGAACAAGAGCCCATTAGGTATTTATTCGCAAATCACCTGGAGGAGGCTAGGAAGCATCCATCCCCAGAAGCATTGAGACAGGAGGGAAAGTATTTCCTGTTTTGCTGTGATTTTTGTATTTGACTTTTCCCCCAAATTATACAGAGCCTATTATTGCAAGTTAGCATGCATATGTGTATGTCAATATGCTTTAATTCTGTGTCATTATCTGCCAGTTATTTTTTGTACTTGACAGTTTAATATAATATAGTTTGGTCCAAGTTCCTTTATGGAAAGGACACAATTTGTAAAAAGATTACAAAACCATACACATGTCTTTTTCCAGGTCAGTGTGGTAACTCAAACCATCATGCTTATGCTCCCAAATCATCATGCTTAATCTCCCTGAATAACCAGACTTGGGGTCTCCCTCAAACAATCTGGCTTTTAAAAGGCATTTTAAGAGCTCAGAGAGGAGCTTCCACTAGAGGGCACTCCAACCACTTTATATCTGGCCAGAAGATAAAGTTTTAGTATAGACATTACTCTTATCTAGTCATAGAATTTTTTAAAAGTGAATAAAAGAAAAAAAAAAACAACAGGGACAGGTGCTCATGTAACTTCACAAGTAGTGAAGTTACGATAATGAAGTTCCTATAATGAAGGCTTGTGCTTGTCTTTTTCCCCCTTTTGTCTTTTGCAGAAATCTCTTTTCCCTATACATAAATTAAAATGACTCATGTCAATAAAGAAAGACAGTTGTGGCTGCTGCCGCTGCTCTATCCACTAACATAAATGTCAATCCCATCTTAGTGACACAGTCTTAATTCAAACAAAACAAAACAAAACAAAACAAAATTGGCTGTTCCTTTCCTCAGTATTATGCAGTTAATTGCAGGTAAATCATAGTCAGCTCAGGCTCACAGTCATTGGGTCCTAGAATATTCAAAATAACTTGGAATATAAGTAGTTACAGTTATTCTCTATGGCTGTAATCTTTTACAGAATAGACTACTTCTTTTTTTTTTAGTCTCCCAGCTTTCTTAAAGTTTTCTCTTAAACAATCATAACTCAGTTATTGCTGCTTTCCCAGATTGTTACATGATTTTGCCAACAACGTTGAACTCAGTGGCTGAAGACACCTTTGACAAATTACCCCTATTTTTTCTACCCCTGGTTAGCACTCCAGCTGAAGTCTTTTCAGGACCTGAAAAAAGCTAGCCGAACAAAAGCTGGAAGATCTACACATTTCAAGTCCTTGAATTCTGCTACTGTTATATGTTGATTTAAAATAACAATAATAGTAATTAATAATAGACAATCAGACCACCCAGCTGAAGTTCTGGCTTTAATGGTGGGGAAAAGGGAGGGAATCCAAGCCAACCTCCCTACTGTTCAGGCACTAGGCTCTATTTTCCTCCCCCAGTTTCAGCCAGAAATACTCCAAAGGCAAATGCTAACTTCTTTACTGGTTTACTCCTGGCTAATTAGTGGGTTGTGGTCCCCCCCCCCCCCATTTCTAGTCTCCAATTAGTTCCCCTTAGAACTGCATATCCACACATTTTTAAATTAGTAGATTTTAGCCAGAAGTTTTCTATTTGCCCTAGCAGAGGTGAAATGGTGATGATGGCACCAACTTTGGAGTGTTATCCTGATGGTTTATAAGGAATAAATGATTCTCCTTGGGCTCTTTTAGTCTTTGGTAGATGGGCAACTTAGAACTACCCCCTGTAACAAAATGACTAAAATCTACCTGGAAAACATGAATCATTTGTAACTTTTAGCTTTGGTGTGGTTCTTCGAAAGAAGTCCATGAACTGGTAGTCTTATACACCATGATTACTTCAGTTCTAATGTAATACCTGAAGAACTTGGTAAACTCAACTTACTGCTAGATTTTTAAAAATAAGAATATGTTTATTGGTCACCTACCATGTTCTTCAGCATTGTACTACAAAAGGCTCTCAGGTGGCATAAAGGGATGAGAAGGCATCTGTAAGCTGAATTCTGCTGCTATAATATGTGGATTTTTAATAATGATGATGATGATAGGTGAAAAGAACATCCCAAGAGTTTACCAGGAAGGATATCTAGCTCATAAAAGGTAAGAAGAATGTATATAAAGAAAGCTGATCAGTTAAAAGAGGCAGAAGGAACAAGCTGTGACATGCTTTTAAAAAGTATAAATATATGAAGAAATAACTTCTAAAGTAGAAAGCAGGGGTTGGGGAGAAAGAAGTAGGGTTTGAATTCAAGAAAACTTGTAAAGATGTTAAAATCCAGGAGTGTTTCGATAAATGTACTATTCATTTGTTCCTTAAATGGAGCTTTCAAAAAGTAATGACCAGATTTCCAGCCAAGATGGAGGCATAGAAGAACTCGCTTTGCCTCCTCCGCAACCATAAGGATAACAACCAATCTAAAAACAAACCAGAACTGCCAGAAAATCCAACTGTATGGAAGTCTGACACCCAAGGATTTAAAGAAGAAACATTCATCCAGATGGGTAGGAGGGGTAGAGAGGATGCAGAGTGGCCTGGCATCAGTGACTGGTGGAATGGGTGGTCCCACATTCACGTGCAGCGTATAAAAATTGGGAGGCACAATTGGGAAGTGAGTGATCCCAGCCTTACGCCAGACTGCACAGCCCATGGTTCCAAGGCTGGGAAATAAAGCCTTATGACCTTTGGCTATAAAAACCAGTGTAGCTTAGGGTGGTGGGAGAAACTGCAGGTCTCTCAGGACAGTCTGTTTAAAGAGTCCACAGGGTCCTAGAATGTGTGCAAACCTACCCACTCTGGGAATCAGCACTAGGGCAGCAGGGAGAAGAGCATCAGGTGATTACGGGAAGTGAGGTAAGTGACAGGAAATGGGGTGAGAGCTGAGCAAGTGGCACTTATCTCTCTTTAATCCATCCTCCACTTACAGTGCCACAAAGCAGTGAAGAAGTTTCCCCTGTCCTGGTGAATGCCTAAGGCTCCGCCCCTTACAATGTAACCTGGGAGTCAAAACAGCTCTACCTAATATGCAGAAACACAGGAGGCTGCCAAATTGAGCAGACAA
The DNA here is from genome assembly GCF_019186645.2 of Phyllostomus hastatus. Lineage (NCBI taxonomy): Eukaryota > Metazoa > Chordata > Mammalia > Chiroptera > Phyllostomidae > Phyllostomus > Phyllostomus hastatus. The sequence continues at coordinate 32,398,470 of NW_025334009.1, read as the reverse complement.
AGAAATATGGTCCAAATGAAAGAACAGAACAAAACCCCAGAAAAAGAAGTAAACAAAATGGTGATTGCCAATCTATCAGATGTAGAGTTGAAAACGCTGGTGCTCAGGATGCTCACAGAAATGGTTGAGTATGGCCACAAAATAAAGGAAGAAGTGAAGGCTATACAAAGTGAAATAAAGAAAAATATACAGAGAACCAACAGTGAAGGGAAGGAAACTGGGACTCAAATCAATGATTTGGAACAAAAGGAAGATATAAACATTCGACCATTAGAACGGAAAGGAAAAACAATAATTCAAAAAAACAAGGAGAGGCTTAGGAACTTCTGGGACAACTCAAATGTACCAACATCTGAATCATAAGGGTGCCAGAAAGAAAAGAGGAAGAGGAAGAAATCAAAAACTTATTTGAAAAAATAATGAAAGAAAACGTCCCAAATTTGATGAAGGAAATAGACATATAAATCCAGGAAGCTCAGAGAGTCCCAAACAAGTTGGACCCAAAGAGGGCCACACCAAAATACATCAGAATTAAAATGCCAAAGGTTAAAGATAAAGAGAGAATCTTAAAAGCAGCAAGAGAAAAGCAGACTTATCTACAAAGGAGTTTCCATAAGACTACCAGCTGATTTTTCAAAAGAAACTTTGCAGGCTAGAAAGATTGGCAAAAACTATTGGAAGAGATGAAAAGCAAGGACCTACATCCAAGATTACTCTATCCAGCAAATCTATCATTTAGAATGGAAGGGCAGATAAAATGCTTCCCAGATAAGGTCAAGTTAAAGGAGTTCATCATCATCAAACCCTTATTATAGGAAATGTTCAAGGGACTTATCTAAGAAAAAGATGATCAAAACTATGAACAGTAAAATGACAACAAACTCACAATTATCAATAATGGAATCTAAGAAAACAAAAACAAACTAAGCAAACAACTAGAAAAGGAACAGAATCAGAGAAATGGAGATCACATGGAGGGTTATCAGCAAGGAGGGGGAAGAGGGAGATTGGGGGAAAGGTACAGGGAATAAGAAGCATAATTGGTAGGTACAAAATAGACATGGGGATGTTAAGAATAGTATAGGAAATGGAGAAGCCAAAGAACTCATATGTATGACCCAAGGACATGAATTAAGGTGGGGATTGCTGAAAGGAATGGGGGTAGCAGGGAGAGGGGGACAAAAGGGAAAAATGGGTCAATTGTAATAGCATAATCAATAAAATATACTTAATAATAAAATGTCCCACAAAACAAATAAAAAAGTAATGATTAAAATGTATTAGAATTGTTATTTTTAATAAATCAACTAGATACAATTCTAAATTGGATCATATGAGAATAAAAGCTGAATTTTCATGTGGTACATGTGGTGTGCTCTTATGTTAGTGTTATAAGAGTCAAATCCTAAGACACAAATTTAGCATGTAAAACTAAGAAACTATCAAATAGTTATTAAAGTGGTATTTCTGAAGATCCATTTTACTTCTAAGAGACATAAGATAAAGGCTAATGGAAAGAATTTGTGTGTGGGTATAAATGGCTGAGAATCATTGAATTTTACTTGCTGAAATAAAGGGTAAAGGAAAAATTAATAAATGAGTAAAATAAATGACCTTTATGAAGCATGTCATGAGGAGCAGAGAATTCTTTGCCTAGCCTCAGAGAAACTGTTCACATACGTACTTTCTCCACAGGGCAGTAAATGACTGTGCTGACACAAATCCTGTCTTCTCTCCCCCTGCAGCCCTGAATATGGGGGCTTTCCAATAGAGGGGACAGCCACAGACCTGCAAATAAAACACAAATACAGTGTAAGCCAAGGGGCAGTGAAGAGATGGCATGGCCAAAGAAAGAGCCTTTGTGGCTTTTACCCTTTAAGCCACAGTGGACAAAAGGGCCCTTGGAAGAGCAAAACAGGGACAGAGGCAAATATATCAGAGACACAGAGGGGGAACAAAATACAGGATTACATGTTTAATGGAGAAAATAGAAATCCATTTACCTTTTTTCCAACTTCATTTAGAGTTTCTTTCCCCTATCCTGACAGTTAAAGTAACCAGTCTTCCCCCTTCCTACCACTCTTATATCATATATTTTTTATCTCCCAGAAAGAAAAAGAAATGACTGAATGTCATGGTTGTGTATGACCTTCCTTCCTATGGCAGAAAAACAGTCACCTTTATTATGTGGTTACTTGGTGTTAATACTCTCTACCTTTATCTCTCTCTGGCTCTAATTCTGGCATATTAGGTTAAGACCCAGGATCAAGAAGAATCAGAAAAGCCCCAACCATTCAAGAAAACAGCTATCTAATCTATTTAAATGGTTACAATTCAGGTAAAAAATGAAAGGTAAAAATGAAAATGCTGTAATTTATTTATGTATTAGAAACTACCACAAATAACTCACATTATAAAAGCCTCAGGAAGAACTGGAAATGAATATAAAGCAACTACAATATCCTAAAATGTAAATTTTTTTTCTTCAATAAAAAGCTCCTTTTTTCAATTAAAAAAATTCTTATGTAAGAATTCTTACCAAATTTACTTTTTTTTTTGTAAAGGAAAAATCTTAGTGAGGATAATATCTACATATTAGCATAGAAATAGTCTCCAAATATTCCCAATTTTATATATACATGTAACACATATTCTGAAATCTGGAACTCTTCAAAGAAACACATCTTGTTATTAAGGAAATTCTTATTATTCATATTAGATGGAGGATCTGCTGAGCCTTCATCATTCTACAAAGGGAAGTTTCTCCATTGGAGGTTGACAAGATGTGAATACACGTTAGGTTCAGGTAAAGTTGCCTCTGGTGTGAAGCCTTCGTGTGTGGGGGATCCCCACAGAAGACTGAAGAGTACCGAGTCTGCGAGTGCTAAGAACACTTAAGGCTACTGGGCTCATGTCAGAGAGGAGGATATGGAAGGAGAGATACAAACCTAGGGAGGTAAGTACAGGGCAGAAATAATAGGCTGCTCCTGGCAGGGCCACTAAAGCATGTTCTGCAAGCAGGATGGAATTTCAGATTTCTTAAGTCCAGAGTTCAAATACCTCCACTGAGGTCAAGAATGAGGAAAGATGTCGCTTAGCAACCAAATGGATTTTTTATTGTGTAAATTATGATTGCCAAGGTACAAAGCTCACAATTAATATACTTTGGGTTGTAAACTGTCAAATCCATTTTCCCCAATCCCAATCCTCCCTTTCATGGAGAATGTTGGTGTGCCAAGAAAATGCTCTTAGATGTTATAGGTTATTGGCAACTGCAGGGAAAGCTGAAAGAATAGCCTGTATTATGAAGGTGGGGTGCAGAGCCATAAACAGAAAGTACGGGGAGATGTTGGAAGTGACTTGTCAAAGTGCTCCAAACTCCCACCGTTAGTCACTTGTGGGTTTTTCAGAATTAGAATGGACTAGGAGGGTTCTAGCTCAACCTCGAGCAGTCACCAGCCTCAGCTGAAACACTTCTAAGGGCTGTGTGCTCACTACCTCTCATGCAACAACTTTCACTACTGAACAACTTTTATTCCCTTGGATTACAGTCTTTTCTGCACAAGACTCCTGTTAAATGCATATATGTCAGCTTGTAAGGAGTAATAAGTCACTGAGAGATTAACACTTATAAATTTATTATGACCCAAAGGCAAAATCCTAAGGGATAAGGTAGAGAATGGATATGTTTTGAAGTAGATTGGAAAGGATTGACCTAGTTTGCTCACCGTGGGATGCCTGAGTAAACAAGTGTTAGGGTATCAGGCCCTTGGAGAAAACACCAAATGAAAAAAAATGGGAAGGGCAGTGAAAAGCAAGGGCTGCAGACACTGCACTTTGATTATTTAAAAAAAATGTATGGTTCGCCTGCATCTGCTTAAAAAAGAACTAAGATGAAGGGAATCAGGAGATTAATAAGAATCTAAAAGAAAAATAAATGATATTAATCTGAGGGAAACAAAATAGAGAATTTTATATCAGAGGAGAGAATAAGCCAGTGTCAGGATTTTTACAAAGGAAGAGAATGGATGACAAGTGGGGATGTATAAGGAAATACAGAAAATGGGTTTAGGAAACTTAGGTTTATAGGAGCAGGCAAGAGTCAATGTGGTAATCAAAGTCACTGGAACAAAGAAAATTCAGTTAACACAATTTGATCTAACAATGGCCTAACAATATAAAGAACTGAAAGCAAGGTGGTTTAATGATACACACAGGAAGAGATAATCACCAATATTTGCAGTGTTCTTTAATATTTAAAATGTTTCATCTTGTTATTCCATTTGGTCCTCACGCCCCATGCAGAGGAGGGCAGGTATTTTTATCCCACTCTGCAGACGAAGAAAATAAAGGCACAGAGGGTACCTGACAGGTCACAGGTTTGGTGGGTCAAGATGGGGCTACATCAGTAAGAACAGGGGCTGGAGAGCTTGGTTCAGAAGACAGTTTCGTTCTTTTTCCTCAACTTCCTGATAGAGGTCCAGTCTCTGACAAACGCTTTTCTTTCGGTTCCTACACTGCCTTTGTCTCTTTTAGATTCACTCTCTCATTTTTTCTCCATCATCACTTAAAGCTGTGGGGAAAAGTACACACTACATACTAAGGATTTAATCAGAAATGGGCATTAATTCCTCCAGGGATTATGGCTATTTGAGGTCAAAGATAAATAAGCTAAACTTCACCAACAGATGCACATTTTATGAACACAGAGGTTTCTTTGCACTTAAAAAACAGATCACAGCCTGTATAGCTATACTTAAGTGTCACCAAGAGTCAATTGTAAATTCAAGCTGGCCTTCCAAATAGCTTTATAAACTACAAGAATCCATAAAAATGTTCATTTATTGCTCCAACCACCTCTCCCCTCATCATCCCTTAAAGGTTGTCTTTCTTCTCCCTTTCAAATGACCACCCCTTGTGAGAACACAAGCACACAGGGTGCAAGGGATGCAGGTGCAGAGTTCACTGCCTAATGGCAGAGAAGAGTGGACAGCACAGTAAAAATGGCTGAAAATAAGGATGGCTTAGTGAGTGCTAACAGACTGCCATAGTCAAGTAAAAACTGGTTTAATGGGGATTGGCTAACTAGAAGACATGATTAAATGAATTTTTAAAATAAACTATTTTTATAAATAAATGATTTTAAAAATAGACAAGGTCCAATAAAATGAGCTGATACAGTAACCTAAAACAAAACAATACAAACCAATACACTTGTGATATCTTGTGAGGTCATTATACAGTACACGCATTCTCACTTTTATATGCAATGTTGTTTTTAAAAATTTAAAGGTATGAGCAACTTACCTTGCTACCTGAGCCAACAATTAAGGTGAAAGAGCAATGAGCACTAATACTTGGCACCCATAAATGGAATTTCGGTCTATAATCAAGTACAATTCAGGCAAGTTAATCAGACATGTATGTATACTGGCTATTGTGCCACATGATTAGGTATACAGTAAATTGTTATGCAAATGACTGTTACTATGGTAAACAATATAGTTTTCTACCTTTTTCAACTTTTCTGTGTTGTCAGTTTCAACACTGGCAGTTTTACCCAATGACATACAGATTGAGCCTCACTGTCTGTAAATAGCACAGTCCTTTCTCTGACTCCCCAGCATGCACAGACCCATCCCTGACTTGGTTACACTCTTTCCTGATCTCCCTTGACAATCTTAGGCCTCCTGTTCTCTTCTCTGAATCTGTTCAGTGCTAGAGGGCCACTGAACAGTAGAGCAGGGCAGGGATACCTGAATTACAGGTGGGTGGAGGCAGGAGGGCAGAAAGGCCAAAATAGGCTCCTCGGTCAAGGGTTAGGAATATTCAGAGAAGGAAGGTCGATCCAGAGGACCTGAATTCAAAACAGAGCAGAGAGCAGGTCTCTGAGAGTGAGGCACTAATCATGTGGATTGGCTCTCCAGGTGTGATGACTCAGCACAGCACCAGGGAACCACCATGTCCCTTAATCTGGACAAGTCTGTCTCTCCTTGTTTGCCTGCCTGAAGCAGTCCATGAAAATCTCCTGTCTCTCTCACACAAACTGTTGTCATATCAGAAATACCATTTGGTATTTATGCAGTTGACATGTTATTTCCAGATGCAAACTCCATTCATCCTTGCTAAATTCTGTCTTTTGGATTTAGATTCATAGTTCCGGCCCATTTAGATAATTTACTGTCTCTGGTTCACACAATAACCACTTCTCAAAACTTTGGGTAAGAAAATGCCAAAGCCCTGAAAGAAGTTATAATTTGTTAGGGCGGAAATAATGGGAAGTTAGCTAATGGTATGTTAGTACATATTCAGGGGAGATAACGTGGTAGAAATAGCACAGTGCTAAGAGTTAGGGGACGTGTCTCCTGATGTGTACCAGTTCTGTGACTTCAGGTAAGTACTTGTGAGACTTCAGTTTCCTCATGTGGAAACAGGTGAGCTCTTATTTCTGGAATGAAAGAGTCTGTTTTTTATTAGAAACATCTAAGGGACCAACAAACAAGTTCTAAGATTAGGAGTGAAGAAAGGGGGAATAAAGAAAGTCCTTTTAATTTCCCTTAAAACCATTCTATTTACAAATTATTTAACAGTAGTAACAAATGTTCCAAGGTCAGAGGTAGGGGAGAGGACAGGGTGTGACTGGAGTGAGGATCCAGGGACTTCTCCAAAGACAGGATGGAAACTAGGCCTTAAAAGGGCAGGTGATGTGGGGGTTGGCAGGAGTGGAGGCCTATTCTGAAGGGGAGAACTGAGAGCCCAAATGCAGAGATGGGCCTGTGGGGAGGCGAGTGGGTCAGACTCAGGGAATAGCTATCTAGGGAATTTGAGTTTTATCTTCAATGTTTTCAAACTTTTAAATATTATTTCTAAAAACAGGGGAACCATTCCTAGTATAAGTGTGCATGGTATCTTGGGACCTCCTGCTTGCTCTCCTACTTGTCTACATGTAGCCCTTAACCTACCAAGTGCTTTTCAAGTACAGCTTGAAATCACTGCTAAATCCTGAGGTATGGTGTTACTCAATACAAGTGCATGATAAAAATAAAACGCAAGCAAAAGAAAGTACTATTATGGATGGTAGGAATCCCTGAATGTTGCTGAGCTGCGGAATGGCATGATGAAATATAATGCAATGGTCATGCTCAGTATTACTTGTTCTAGGAGGAGGCTAGAGTTGTAGAATCCAGTAAATAAATAATTTATAGTTGTTCTGGCATTAGAAGCTAAGACTTTAAATTAAATGCAGTTGGATATATTGGAAAGTATCAAAGACTTATTTCCTAGTGGAAAATCCATTTATTTCTGAGTAGAATTAGTGTTGAACTGGCCTGGTGGTTCCTTGCTTGGCTTCAGGACAGAGTTATGATGATTGGTTGAGAACAACAACAACAACAAAAAAGATTTATATGCAACACAAAGGAAATATTTCTACCAAGTAAGGCTATATTTAATGATGGAACAGGTTGCCTGGCAAGACAGTGAGTTTCCTGTCACTGAAAGCATTCAAGCAGAGAATGAATTTGTGTGTCAGTGATGTCATGGTTGGAATTCCTACATTAAATGAAAAGCTAAATGAGAGGTCCACTAAGAGTTCCATGAAATAGGTCCATAGCTAAAGATATATCAGGATCAAATAAATTTTTCAACATGGAAAAAATTTTTTTCAGCATGCTTAAAAACAGAGAGGAAACAGGCAGTGAAGAGGAGAGACTGGGATTGCTAGAGAAAGGAAGATTATACATCACTTAATAATTACATTACCTTTGCAATTTTTCCCATTTCATAAATATCTGCTTTCTGATCTTCAATATCCATGAAAGCAGCTTCAATTCTACTTAGAGTCTGTTCATGGTTACTGCAAGCATCTGGGAGTCCTTCAGGAAAGTAGAACCGTGGAATGTTTACGGACAATGGTGTGTTCACAACATTATTCACATGAGGAACAGGGGAAAGAGGTTGGGGAATACTGGGAAAGGCAGCTGGAGGTGGCAGTGGCGTTCCAGGTTTCTTTTCTGGTTTATTTTGAACCTGCAAGGAAAATGTGATTATGAGACCCAAAAATTATAAACAGCATATACTTTTTGAAAGTCCTCATCAGTAATAGGAAGTAAACACAATAAACCACAATTAGAGACAGTAGAGATCAAGAGCTGACTCTGCTATAGAGGGTGGCAAGCATGCTTCTAGGGAATGTTTATCTGTACTAAATAAAATACATTAATTATCTGTCAATACCCAAGTTTATATAAATTTATGCTTAAAAATCCTAACATATATTTCCCCATAACTTATGTGGCAGACATTTAAGAGCAATGTCAGCTGACATACTAAGGATCTTGAGGTGTATTCGTAGTCTGTTGGAACTGGATTGGTAAATTCTTTTTGAAGACTGTTCTTAAATTTTCTGTACATTTCCATCTCTTCAATAGGCAGATAGAACGAGTTCTTTTTAAATATGCAGATCTAAAATCTATTGGAGGGAGTGTGCTTTCACCATCTTCCCCAGTTTAACTTTGTCAGTGTCAGAATCACTGACAACCCCTGATGCAGAGAAAGTCTTTGTTAAGAAAATTAAAGCTTTTTTGTTTTGGAGTATCTTCTACCAAGGTGACTTACTTGCTACTAGGGGCATGCCATATTTTCCAAGATACAAAGTTCTCTTGTTTTTGGTACATTCTAACCGGCAAGAATCATGGTCATTAATTTAATCACAGCCAGAGTACCTTTACAATTTACTAACTCATTTATAGTTTATATATATCATTTTCTTTTCCAAAAAGGAGTATAATAAAGAGACATAAGAAAGGACAGTATAAAAAGGGAGGAGGGTAATGGAGAGACTAAGATTATCCATGATTTAAGGAAAGTGGAGGGGAGATACACTAACATTTAGGTAGAGACGTTTATTTTTTCAATGAAGACTAAATTTAGTTCTGAGATTCCTAGAAGAAAAAGCAAAGATTCCATGAAGATTTTCAGAGTTTTAACTTCCACTCTTAATTTTGACCAATTATCCATCAAGGCTATGACATACTGTATTAGGTGCCATATAAAGTAAGAGCATGGTGAACAAACTGAACTAACAAGCAAAACAGAGACTGACTCAGAGAGCAGGATGATAGTTAAGGTGGGGGAGGTTAGGGGTTGGAGGGATTGAGCAGAAAGGAAAAAAGGACTTATGGACTGAACAACAGTGGTGATTATGGGGTGGGGAGGGAGGTGTAAGGTAAGTAGAGCTGAATATCATATTTCCTTCTGACATAAGAGCTTATAACATATTTAGATTCAGGATAAAAATCTTAGCTACCCTTGAAAAATATAAATATTATAGGAAGATAAGCTTCATTCACATAAATATGTGATAAATATGATTGAGTCTCCTACTCCTGTTATACATGACCCTTTTCTCATGTTAATATCTGACATTAATATATAGAGTAGAGTCTGTTCATATATTAATACTGCTGGGGATATGAAGGCCAGCTGGTCACACTAAGCCATTGCTGCAGTATCAGGATGTCACTCATATAAAACAGTAGTCAAGAAAGAAATGGCACAGAGGGAAGTGATACCAATGAAAGATGGAAAACTTAACAAAAAACAGTGATAACTTACTAGCCCTGTGCCCTCGGTAAAGTTACTTAACCTTTTAGAACTTCAGTAATAAAACAAATTAAAATCCTTACTTCTTGTAAGGTCATTGTGAGGATTAAAGGAAATTACAGGAGTGAGAAAACTACCCAGGTAAAGGGTTTGAAACAGTGCTGGTCACATATGTCCTTGTTTGAGAAAATGAGCCAAAGGTTCGGAATCTCAAAACATTAAACATGGTTCTTCAGATTCAATAATAAATAAAATAATCACATTTGTAAAGCAATTTAAAGTTTACAAACCACTTATGATTTAACAAGTTGATAGTCTATTCTAAATCAACATTTCTCTCTGCATTAATGTTAAATCTGCAAATATTATTACCCTGTTTTATGAGCTAGCAGCAGTAGAAAATGTTCTTAAACTTCTAAAATAAGGCATTCTGTCCACGGGCTTTACCTATGAGTCATTTACATTAGTGTCATTTCCTTTCTATTATTCTATGCTAAAAGAGATTTGTGAGACAGGTATACTAATCATCAACATTCTTTTTTTGTTTCCTGAAAATCGTTCCCATGGTGTGACATCCAGAACAGTTATAACCATAGGATTAAAACCACTGGTGCCAGTGGGGATGAAACTCAATAGTCTAGTGAACACATGCTGGTGGGGAAGGTTCAGAGGAAAGCCTCCAATGTTGACTCCATACTTTTTGCTTTGACAGAAATAAGTGACATTCAAAACAAACCCTGGCTATGTGTCAAGGTTTTTATTTCAATGGGAAAATGTTTGACTATATGATAGTCTCTTATTTTCCTTAATGTACTTAGCATGTAGCAGGCAATTATTAATTCATTGGTTGATACACATTTAATAAAAGTGATGTTAGTATTTTAAAAGGAAAATAAAAAGAATGCATTTATTTTGAACTTTCAGGTATATCAATTCAGGTGTATCATTAAATTTAATAGGAGACACATAATTTAAACCTTAACATAGAACTTAATAAAACCGACTCTTCACAAATATTATATTGTGGAACAAAACACAGTAATATACATTTTGCCAGACTTACCAGCAACTTTAGCATCTGCTCATTTTCACTCAAGTCTAGGAACAGCACTAAAATAGAATTAGCTGGGTAAACTATCTCAATTCTCCATTTCAATCTTTCCCTTTAAAAAACAGTATCACTTAGATACTCCTTCTGAATCCTTTCACTGTAGCATTTCCAATCTTTGACCATTCTTGAGCTATTAAAAAAAATACAACTTCATCTGGCCCAATCAAATAATTTGAAATTACTCCGGGTGAGAATAACTATGAAACTATGGTTTCCTGCTGGACTCTGGATGGCCATCATGTGTATGGCTCTTGATTTGTATTGTAGTCAGTGTTAGGTTCTCATTTGTGAGACACTGGCCGTAAGGGTGTAAGCAAGTTAGCTTGGGCACTGCAAAGTAGTCATCGCAGGCAGAAATGACCCAATCTCACAGCTTGCTGAGGATACTCTCTCACCACCCAGGAGTTAATTGCCACATACATTATATATCACACACACAAAATTGTCTATAGATAAAATTAGTTCTTCTTTAAAAAAAAACATTAACAGGATCAATATTTTTAAAAATATTCATTACAGATATATGTATGTTAACTCAAACATAGCCTTTTAATTCCAAGTACAAACAAGACTTTTAACACAGAAATTTTTGTTTCTCAAAGGTATTTCTATGAAAAATTCTAATATTTCTCCACTAAATTGTAAAATATTTGTTAAGTTGTATTTATTGTCTCTAAAACTGGATTCCCTCTCTACAAGAGAAAAATGTGAGTACTGTACTCAGGTCCAGAAGGTCTATTTTTAAACCTGTTGGAATCTCTCTACAAATAGCTTTCTGCAAATAGCTGAATAGAGGACACGGATTAATTCCTTGATCTAATATCAAGTGAGCTGTAAAATTATTTGTAAGTTAGTTCACTGGGTGGTTTTATTAGTAATAAAAATGTTTTAAAAGAAACACCCAAGTTTCAAACCTGTGTCTGCTGAAATGACTTCAACCGCTTCTTAAACCGTGACGGGAGAACAAAATCACAGCCCCTTGCCAGGAAAGCTAACTCTCCCCTTAAATCCGGGTCCCTTCGTAGCGATGTTTCCTTGATCATCATCTTTGAAAAGTGGATATTTACTTAGCAACTGTCCAGCACACTTCTGAAGATAGTCAGATTTAATATGCTGTTGATCTTGCTAGGCAGAAAGGTATTTTTTTCTTCTTATTTCCCAAAGAAATTAACTTCAAGCATTGTGCTCTCCCAGCCTCCAGAGACCACAATCCATGCTTGTACTGACATGCAGCTGGTTCTCAAATACAGCCTGTGGCTCCCAGTACCTGCTCATAATTTTCAAGTTAGAAACACAGCCTGCAATGGGCCTGTTGGTCCTTGTAGGTAGCTTTGTGTCAAATTGACCTGCACATGTTGAGAATGCAGAGCCTTCTGGGAAAGGAAGCACCCACTACTCTGAGCACCAAAGTTAGAAACATTACAGTGAGTCTAAAAATAGCAACTTCTCAGATAATGCTAACTTCTTAAACCCAGACTATGTGAGGTGTTGATTCACATGAATTAGTTTCTCCTCAAACTAGTAGAGAGAGAACACTTAAAGCATTTTTGACTTCGCTATTTAATATTTTATGAAAAAAGAAAAAGCTGCACTTCAAACTTGAAACTATTATTTTAAGAATAGTTTTTTATTTATTATTTGGAGAAGCAAATATCCAACATCCTCTAGATATATCTCATCAAAATATGGAGAAAAACAAATTTTCATCCTCAAATGGTAGTATACAAAGATATTTGTTGGTTTCAGATTTGAAAATAAAATTATTTTTGTGTGTTTGCAGACTGTGTTAGTCATAAAACATACTTTTTGAGAGTGATTCTAGATACGGAGAGATTTGAAAATTGATTGTCAAAGTGTTAGGAAAGTGGAACAACTGATGCCTAAGAAAGCAGCTTTAGATACATATAAATGAGTGCAATTTGGCTACCATATAAAGGTATAAAAGCTGATCAAATTGCAATGACATAATACACCTTTAATTTGTGACTTTTTTCTTTCAAGGAGCTTTAGACAAATCACCTCAGATTTTAAAAATATTCTATTGTTTTATCATATAGTAAAGCACTGCCTTATATAGTTATTTACAAGAGACTCTTCAAGTACTCTCTCATGTTTAACTTTTAGACTTCAATATTTATTTTCAATCAACCACATTATTCGGTCAATATTTACTTTCTACCTCTAGAAAATGTAAACCAAATAGCATTACCAAATAAACCCCAAACCAAAAACATCTTACAACTCTCTTCTATTGAAACTTTGTCTAATTTAGTAGGAATTAAATTCTTTGGTTTTCCATTGTTTCCTACAACTTGAGTTAGCTTTTCTTTATTGATTTCCTTAAAGACATTCTGACAACACTTTATATATAATGTGTACATTGGGCTTATATATTTAAACCTGTGGTTTTCAAATTTCTTTTTTCTTTTTTAAGCTGTGGAATTCTCCACTCATACAAAATCTCAGCTGAAAGCTTCCACTATATACTATAGTTGAAAGAGGATTACAACTGAAACTGGCTAATGCTTCACTGCCCTTCTTTCCCCCACCCAATTTTCTCTCACTGGGTTTACACGTTTGCCCTTTGAGCTAGGTAGCTTTCCCATTCTTTTTTTCCCATATACTCTTACCTAGAATACTGTTTTTCTTCTTCATTATTTACTTACCTCCAAATTAAAACATCAAAAACAGTTTGTTATGAATGGCACTAAGTCTTTAGACTTATGATTTAATGTTTTTTTTCAATTAAAGCACACTCTCTTCTTCCCAACACCAAACAGTGGCTTCAGGGGGTGACTTTTCATCCCCTTCCTGAGAAAGTAGACAGTGGTAGCCAGGGGTTAGAGGAAGCGGGGAGAGATTGCTAATGCATACAAGTTTTTTGTGGTGGTGATGAAAATGATCTGGAATTATATAGTGCTGATGGTTACATGATCTTGTTGAAAATACTAAAAGCCAATAAACTATGTACTTTAAGGGTGAATTTTATACCATGTGGATTATATCTCAAAAAAAAAAAAGCATTTCTCACCTTGGCTCTAACTGGCACAGTAGTTAAAAAAAGGTAATAACTTGGAATCACAGACTTTATTTAAAATGTCGTTGTAATTAAGCTTTGAGAAGAAACTGATTGCAAGCTAGTTATTCTTAATTCTAATCTTTACCATCCTTCTCTTTTGTGCCCTAACCTGGTGTTTTTTTCAATGTTTAATAGCTTGTTTTGTTATTGATGATATTTTACTCTTAAATAATGACATACTGGGGTAGAAGAAGCCATGTGGTGGTGTTTACCTATAGTTTCTTTGCTCCTGGCCTAATCTTTGAGACTTCACTGCACTGGTTGCAGCAAAATGGTATATCTACTCTGCATCTTTCTGCAATCACCTCTAAATAATAGGAACACATTCCATGACACATTCCATTCCAGAAATAACCCATAAATCTAGTATTTTGTTTCTCAGTGTTTCTAAAACTTGGGGGTAGATGTTCTTCCAGGAGCAAGGGGTAGGGAAAGATAATTAAGAGCCTACAATTATTCAGTATAATTCTTGGGATCTCTATAATTTCTAGTTTTTTAAAAAAAATTTAAAGGATTTCTTAAAAGATTTTATTTATTATTTTTGGAGAGAGGGGAAGGGAGGGGGAAAAAGAGGGAGAGAAACATTAATATGTAGGTTGCCTCTTGCATGCCCCCTACTGGGGACCTGGCCACAACCCAGGCAGGTGCCCTGACTGGGAATCAAACTGGCAACCCTTTAGTTCGCAGGCTGGCACTCAATCCACTGAGCCACATCAGCCAGGGTCCAGTTTTTTTCTTAAAAAAGAAAAAAGATTTTATTTATTTTTAGAAAGAGGGGAAAAGTGGGAGAGAAGGAGAGAGAGATGGATGTACTAGAGAAATAATCAATCAGTTGTCTCTCATACACCTGTCCCCCCCATCTGGAGACCTGGCCTACAACCCAGACATGTGCCCTGACTGGGAACCAAACTAGTAACCTTTTGGTTTGCAGGACAACGCTCAACCCACTGAGCCACACCAGTCAGGGCTAGAATTTCTAGTTATTACAGTTCTCTGTCCTTTTTCTTCATCCTTCTCTCATTTAGGGTTTACTTCAAATAGTATTTGCTCATTATAGACCATAAGAATTCATTTGGGATCTATAAATTTGTCAGACAACTGAATTAGAAGGAACAGAGAGTTTCCAATCCATTGACATTGCCACATTAGATGGTGGCAGTAATACAGAATACCTTGCCCCAGTGTCTTCTTTGGTTGTGTGCATATGTGATTTCTCAGTAATTTGGCATGAGGGCTGAATTCACAGATGTCAAAAGAGATGGCTGAAATTGATGGTGACAAACATTATGTTGCAAATTTTAACAGCTGATGGAGCTGTGCCTCTTAGATGCTGATGTGCCTTCGGGTGTCTTGTTTTCAAGATGGGAGAATGGTGGTATGTTTATCTGCTAATGGGATGGTCTAGCAAAGGGTAAAAATGCATGACTGCAAGAGAGCAGAAGGTCAATCACTGGAAGAGTGGTCCTGAGTTGATGGGAGAGGATAGGATCCAGGGCATAATTGAGGGGTTGGCCTTAGGTGACCAGACCACTCATGCATAGTGATGGAAGGAAAGAAGTATAGATACTAATATGGCTAGGTGGGTGGCTAAAGGTCTTTCCTCTGATTGCTTCAGTTTTCTTAGCAACATAGGAATCAAGGTCATTAGCTGAGGGTAAGGATGGAAGAGGGTGTGTTAGTGGACAGGGAAAAAAGTATGAAAGTCACTTGCAGAGTGGGAAGAGTGAAGGACTAGGGACATGTACTAGAAACTGCCAGACAACAGTAATGGCCCACTGAAGGCTGATGATCATGAATTTAATGTAAGACTACTCAGTATGGTGTGTGATCTTTAGACAAAGTCAATTGCACAAGTAAAAGCTCAGAGTGGACAGAATGAGAAAAGGATAATGAGATAAATAGGTGTTCTTTAACTCTTTAAGCCTAAATGTTCAGAATTTAAACAAACAGCTAGTATGTGGAGGTACAATAGGAACTGGGGGTACAACTATGAATACAGGAGTACCATCTTCTCAAAATGCCTACAATCTATAATCAAGGTATTTCCATCCTGCAATGACTAAATGATCTACACATCTTTTTTTCTTTCATTGCTATTTTGCATTGGTTTCAGGTGTACAGCTTAGTGGTTAGACAATCATATACTTTACATAGTGTTCCTCCCAATATTTCCAGTACCCCAATGGCACCATACATAATTATCATATTACTATACTTCCTATGTTTTACTTACTTCCTCATGACTATTTTGTAACTACCAATTTGTGCTCCTTAGTCCCTTCCCCTCTCTCACCAAGTCCCCCAACACCCATCTCCTCTGGAAACCACCAGTTCATTCTCTTGTCTATGAGGCTTGTTTCAATTTTGTTTATTTTGTTATTTAGATTCCACATATAAGTAAAATCATATATTTGCCTTTCTCTGACTTATTTCACTGAGAATAACAACCTCTAGGTCTATCCATGCTGTTGCAAATGGTAAGATTTCATTTCTTTTTATGGCCAAGAAATCCACTGTATTTATGTACCATAGCTTTTTTATACACTTGTGCATTGATGGGCACTTGGTTTGCTTCTATAGCTTGGCTTTGCAAATAACACTCCATGAACATATGGGTGTATATATTCTTTCAAATTAGTGTTTTGGGTTTCTTCGGATAAACCCTAAGAAGTGGAATTGCTGGGTCATAAGGAAGACCCATTTTTAATTTTTTGAGAAAACACCATACTGCTTTCCATAGTGGCTGCACCAATCTGCATTCCCAATATTGCACGAAGTGATCTATACTCTTAATCGCATTCTTCCCTCTTGCCGGGAAAGGTGACAGGGCATCCTTACACCACCAAGAGTTTTAGGTGTTAAGAGCTAGAGGAATTATTCTTCCTAGGTTTACTAAAAGTCAAATAAATTCATGTTATCTCTGTTACAGAATTCGTCAGCAAGAAAGATAACTTATGATGATGGTTAGCTGTTAATGTCTCACAAAATGAATTCCTTTTTGACCTTAAAAGTAACTGACATTTCCCAGAGGGTCCATGGAAAATCTCAAGGGATTTGTCTCACACCTTGTAAAAAACAGATATTAAACTAATTAGGTTTATTTGGTATGTTAAATTACATGGGAAGCACTGTCAAATAAGTGATGACAAAACTTTGTGTGGGTGCATGTTATTAATATCAGTGGTCTAGAAACTATGAAATTTCCCAAAATCTGATATGTTCTAGTATAATGTTATCAGTCATAATTCCAATCACCTTAAAATGTGGTATGTTACAAACATAACCAAATTCTTTGGTCAAGTCCATTATAATAAACTCTCAACAGATTTTTAACTGTGGGTAGTTGTAAGTCTTTTGCCATTTTAAGCCAGCTATTACTTTTCTCTAACGCTTTTGCAAAAGTGAAATTCATGGAAAAGACCCTGCAAAGTATACTTAACTGTTGGCACTGATGTCAAACCTTAGGTGCATGTTTTATAACTAAAGAAGATGTCACCTGATATCTGGTCTTGTGCAAATGCTAGATACTTCAAAATCAAATTGACTAGGAAGAGACATAGATGACATCAAGATGGACGGCTTCCTCCCAAGGTATAGGATCAAAAACATTTCTTTTCATTCCTCCTTCACTTTCTGATTATCCTTTTCCTAGTTTCTTTCCCCTGTCCTGAAAAGATAATGCATTATCCACATATCTCAGGCCTTTAAAAATGAGGGTAATGCAACCTTCAACTGACTGTCGAATGCTAAGATACTAGTGATCTTGTAGTTCTTCCTGCCCATTAAAATATCTCCCTGACCCAATGCCACTGTTTTTCTGAAACCAGCTTGCTGGATTGACACTTCTGAGGAAGTGGAGACACAGTTCCACAAAATATATAAAGAGGCCACCTAGCTTATAGAAAAGTATGTCCCTCTTCAGGGTCATTTCTTAACTTAATTGGTTCTTGCTGGTTTGACTTAGGAGGACTCTGGCTCAGGAGTGCTCTCCAAACCATGGGCATAGTTTTGTTGTAATAATTATTACTGTCTCCCTAACACAGTGTGTATTAAATTTTAAATGTGTGTGGGCAGCCATTGGCCAGCCAACAGATGGTCTTTCTCTGACTGGACTGACAAGAGAACAGAAGAACATAATCAGCTCCAAGAATAGGAGCCTGACATCATCTTGTGTGAATCCTCCACTGAGAACCAAAGAGACAATCGTACCTGAGAATCATGCTAATAAAACTGACACTTTTGATCAAGCCTCCTCAATGGTGAAGAGCAGCGATTTTCAACTGGTTTTCTGCAAGAGGCACACTGGTATGCAAAATTTTTTTTAAAATGCAATACCTGAGTGTTTAGTCTTTTCCCTTAGATTGTCAAATAGAAAAATAACAACAGCCAACACAACAATAGCTGTCCAGTGTGAATCAGAATTATACCTATTTTTGGGTCACACTAGCAAAATAAGAAATTTGGTGTGCCGCACAATTTTAGTAATTAGCTTACGTGCCATGAGATGAAAAAAGTTGAAAATTACTGGTCAAGAGGATGAGCAAAAGGGAGCACTGCTGAAATACATTTCCAGGCCCAAGATGGAGCTACTCCTTCCCAGGGTGCCACCTTAAGAAACTGAAACTTAGATAACTTTTGTGTTCTTGTAAATGCTCTGCTCCACCAGAAACACAGTATATTCAGTTAGCCAATCCCCAAAGGCCAAGCCAACTCTGGGTCTTCTTATCCCAAACAAGGTTGACTATGTGGCCTCAGCCCATCAGATATTTTCTATTTATTTCTTCCTTTTTCTTTATTCTTTATCTTATGAAAGCTCCTTGCCTTCTGCCCCATTCTGCAGTTCTCCAAAGAGACACTGTGCACTCATGGAGTGTTAAATAAAGTTTGTTTGTATTATTTAAATTGCCTTCTTTAATCATTTTTTATTAAGTATAAATGACCTTTACCACATTATTGAAATAGGCCCAGCTAAAATTCATACTTGGCTATAATTTGACCATAGTTTTACTATTTAATCTTGAAGTTAATAAAGCTATTCCTTAAAAACATTAACATTATAATTTGTACTTTTTAGTAATTCAGACAGGTTTTCCCCTTAATTAGTTCAAATTTGTAAGGTTTCACTAAACTTAAATATTATAGTATAGTTTTTTTAAATAATAACCTTCCTCTTTATTTATCTTAAATTCTTCCTTTTTCATTGATGAACCTTCTCCCTGATTCCATTCTTTTAACTGACGTAGGCAGTAATGGATTTTTTTCCTGGCTTTGTTTTTACTAAAATTAAGTTGAAATAAATAATTTTCAAGGGAGGCTAGTGTTTATTATTTTAACCTGTGAATAACAGCTACTAGGCTAGTAAAGGCTGTAATATCATCTGTTGGTGGTAATAAATTGTTAAAAAAAGAAGAAGAAAGGAGGAAGAGTGGGGAGCAAGGGGAGGAGGAAAGGGGAAAGGAAAGGGGGCAGGAGGAGGAGGAATGGAGAAGGGAGGAAGAAAGAAGACGGATGACAGCCTGGCCGGGTAGCTCAGTTGGTTGGAGTGTTGATCTGATTCACTAAGGTTGCGGGTTTGATCCCTGGTCAGGGCACAAGAATCAACCAATAAATATCTAAATAAGATACAAATTGATGTTTATGTCTCTCTCTCTCTCAAAATCAATTAAGGAATAAAAGAAGACTGTGTTGACAGAGATTTTGTGACCCACATAGCCTGAAATATTTACTACCTGGCCTTGTCCAGAAAATGTTTGTCAACTCCTGGTTTAAAGTATTTTATAAGAAAAGAAAGATTTTTTGAAAAAGTAGAGACAGCGAAGTCACAGAAGGACAGTTTGTTTTCTCACATTAAGTATATTCCTAAATTTTATATTTTTATATTATTTGTCTCTCTTTTTAAAAAAGATTTTATTTATTTATTTTTAGAGAGGGAAGGGAGGGAGAAAGAGAGAGAAACATCAATGTGCAGTTGCTGGGGGCCGTGGCCTGCAACCCAGGCATGTGCCCTTACTGAGAATTGAACCTGCGACACTTTGATTTGCAGCCCAAGCTCAATCCACTGAGCTACGCCAGCCAGGGCTATTTATTTGTCTCTTTAAATTAGTTTTTCATGAATTACTTTTCCCACTTGTACCAGGAGGAAATCTCATCAAATTGTTTGCTATTCTATGATATAGGAACTTATTTAAAGGACTAATAGGAGAGTCTTTTAAAATAAAATTCTGATTTCAGTCCATACTTGTTTAAAAACTGGGAAGCTCATTGAGAGTGCACTGTGACATTTTTAGGGAGCTGTATTTAGATTGGGGGTGTCAGAGGACTTGCTCATGAGCTGGCAGCCAGGGGCATAGGAAAGGTGCTACACAAGACTTATTCTTGGCTTCAGGTTCACATTTTCTACTTTCTATAGCCCATCTCTTTTAGAAGAATTTTGTCTCCTTAACTCACAAGAACTGTTAACTTTTGTCATGATTATTTTGGGGTTGCTATATAGGTATTTTCTCTTTTTAAAAAAATATTAACCATATCAGTAATGCCTATGTACATGAAAAGACTTTTTCTAATTTTTGTAATTAACTTCCACAGTTTCTCCCCCCATCACTGACTCAAGTTAAAGACATTACCATTTGTGAATCAATAATTGAGGAGACTCATACAAGGATTTCATAAAAGTATTCAGTGAACATCTGATGATATTTAGACCCAAATCATCTAATAACCTTAAATAAGTACTGTTTTAAAACAGTGTCAGTGATAATTAAAAATGGGCACAAAACAACAGCTACAAAACAAATAGATAAAAATTATTGGGTGGGCCAAAAAGCTCATTTGCTTTTTTACGTATGATGGCTCTAGTAGCACTTAGTTGTCTTTAACTTCACTTGAGACAATTTTGTTAGATTGTATTGTGACACCTGTCATAGCAGAGTGCTTTAAAAAATTTTATAAAAATTGGTGAATTTTTGTGTAGCTATTTTAATACTGAAGATAGAATACTCAACATTTTTTGGCATATTATGCTTTATTATTTCAAAAAAGGTAAAAATGCAACTGAAATGCAAAAAACAGGTTTGTGCAGTATATGGAGAAGGTGCTGTGACTAATTAAATAAATGCGTCAAAACTGGTTTGCGACGTTTCATGCTGGAGATTTCTTGCTGGATGGTGCTCCATGGTTGGGTAGACCAGTTGAAGTTGACAGCAATCAAATCAAGACATTAACTAAGAACAATCAATGTTATACCACACAGGAGATAACTGACATACTCAAAATATCCAAATCAATAAAGTTACTGGTGAAAATGAAAAATGTCTTTTATTTTATGGAAAAACCCACATGAATGAGAATGCTAAGATATATATATATATATATTTTTAACATGGCCACATATATGCTACCTCTAATATCCAAATTAAAAAAAATTTAATATAAGATATACAAAACGACATAATAGGATGAAATACTTATAATCTACCAGATTATGAAAGAGATTCATTAATATTACTGAGGCCCCTGTGTACCCTGAGTTTGATTACTTTTCCTTCCCCCAGAGATTAATCATTGTCCTGTACATTGGTGTATGGTATATCCATGTATTCCTTTATATTTTTTGTACAAATGTACATACCACTAAATAATTCTTATCATTATTTTACAACTTGTTAAATTGGCTTTATATCTGAATTCACATATTGACAGGTATGGTTTATTCACGTGGTAGAGATACAGCTCACCCGATAGTCTATCTGCTTCCCTATGTATCTTAGCCATTAGATCGAAATCACTGGAATGCGAGCAGAAGGAAAGTATGTTATGTGCAGGGCAAGGTGGTTAAAAGCACTGTCCCTTTCCTCCCCTTCCTCAGTGAACTCATAAGCCACATTTTCCAGATAAGGCCATAGGGCAGCTCTAGGAACATGGTGCATCTATCAGCCTGGGTCTCTGAGTAAGGGGTAGCAGGGTTTCTAGCTAATTCAAGTTGGACATACAAAATGAACAAAAAGTAATCCTGTTATGCTAAGACAAACACAAATGGGATATTTCTGGGATTATTCAAAAGCAGTGCTTTCAGTAGCAAGGTAGATTCAAAACCTTTTGAAAATACTTCTATCCTATGACTCTAGATTGACACTTACCTCTATTTGCACAAAGAAGTAAATCTCATATACTCTAATCTCTGCCTTCTTGGAAGACCTATTGCACTAACAATATTTTCAGATAAGTGCCTCATATTCATGTACTGTCTCCCGTATGTTAGTTTTGTTTCCCCAATTAGATTTTAAGCTCTTCAAGAATGTCTTTTCTTTTGTACCACCACACTGCACCTTATAGTCTACATACAGGCATGTAGTAATGACTGGTTTACTGTTCAATTGGGGAATACTAATATTAAATGTCCACTGTAAGGCACCTTGGCCCTTGGCTGCGCTTCACGTTATGTTGATCCTTATTATTTCCATTATATAAATGAGGATATTAAGGCAAGTAACTTTCCTTTGGTCACAGACCTACAAAGAAGATGAAGGGTGTGGGGAGGGCAGTTGAAACTGGACTGTTTGACTCTGTAAAGTCTTTGCTTTTCAGTTTTGTTTTTTTTTACTGAACTGAGTGAGACCATACCTACTATAGGGCAAGAAATTTAGAAGAACATAGAATGGATAATGAAGTTTATCTTTATAAACTTTACCAACATTAAAACATTTTTTTGAGACTTCCAGGATTTATGGCTGTTGGGTCTTACCTTGATCACCTCTGGAGTCTGCTGAATCAAAACCACTGAAGTAGTATCTTTGGCTTTATCACCAACAGGACTTCTGCAGACTGATAAATTGGCTTGGGAAGATGATGTCAAGGTTTCCTGTAGAATTTGCATCATTTCCTTTTCTTGTGATAGGCTCCCTCTGCCTGATTTGCATTCAACTAGTTCTTGAGCAAAGTCTTCAATGCTTTCTAAAATCCGTAGTAAGAGGGCTCGATCCTCTTCCTCAATTTTGTGTCCATTGGTTTCAATGATCTTTGTTAGACAGGAAGGTGAGACTTTTTCCGTGGGTGAAGAGGCTTTAGATTTAGGCTCAAGATCTACAGGGACCTGATCAGTCAACTGACTCTGACTATTTAGAGAGTCAGAACTTTTAACTTTGGTAAGTGGCTCTCTTAGAGAGGTCTCCATTTTCTGTGAAAAAGATTCCAAATCCATTAACAATTTATCTATCTCCTCCTTACTGTTAGAATTCATAAAATCTCTGTGGTGTTCCTCTTCCACTTTGGGAACTTTTGACTTAAGATCTTCCTTGGGTATATCAACAACTGTTTTCTCAAATACCTTACCCATTTCATTTTGCACTGAGGCAGGGCATTTTTTAAGATGAGTACCATGATCTGAAAATTCTGCTCTATCTTCATTCACCTTTAACAACTCCTGACTGAGTCCATTCTCTGTCCTCTGTCTTTTATCTAATGCTTTCTTTCCATCTGACTCCTCTTCAATATAAAGGGTTTCCATTAACTCACCAGAAGGAACATTTCCTAAAGTGTTCATGGTTAATGACCTTGATTGAAGCTGGACATCTTTTAGAGTTCTGGGATCATTTATCTCTAAGTTATATGTGGAATTTGTAGAGTTGTTTGGAATGGATTTCACAGTGTCTATTTTCCTAGAATGATGCTTGTCATCTTGCAATTCTATCGTTTGAAAATGTCCAGGGTCAGGGGCTGAGAGCTGGACAACATCTTCATATTTAGGGGGCTGCTCAGTGCCAAATATTGGGGAGAAGGGAGTCAGCTGTAAACTAGGCATATTAACATATTCTGTTAAATCTATAGCCTCATTGTTCCCAGACTGCATGAGTTCAAATGGTAGCTTTTTCAGATAGGATGCTAACCTGGTCATTACATTCATATAGACAGTTTCAGAGCTAGAAACTCCATCATTACCATTTCCTTCATTGATGCTACTCCCTGACTTTTTCTTTATACATTGTTTTATAATGTCTGTGCATTTTTTCAAATCCTCTGAGCATTTCAGCAATATGTCCAAGCACATCTTTATGTCTGTTCCAGAAGAAAAATTATCTATTTTATGTTTTTCCAAAATCTGAGTAACCAGGTCTTCTTCAGAGAAGTTGTGAAGAAACAATGAAGTCAGGTTCACATCGAGTGAATTTCTATGGGACAAAGACTTTTCCTCAACTGAGGAACTCCGGAGTAAACCGAAGGATGAGGAGTTTCCATCATTGTTGTAATGGCCACAGAGCAAGTCAAAATCAACTGACCTCCTATTAAATGAGTCAGACTTAACTTTCCTTCCCTTTCTGTAAGCTGCATGGTTAGAGTTTTTGAGTTTTTCAAGGGAAAATTCTTTTATTTTCCCACTAGCAAAACTGATTGCTTCTCCTGCAATATCCTTTAGGTTACAGGTATTCTGAAACGTAGATCCTTTCTTGACCCTGGGTATGCCTGTGAGGGCCTGATGGGGATAGTCACTTTCAGCTGATGAAAACCCATTTTCATGGGATAGAAACATGGAGTCCAGATCTGCATCTTTGAACTGAGACACAGGGATGTGTAAGAGATCTGCACAAACACTATGATGTATCACAATGCAGTCAACTCCATGTGCAAAGGTGTGGCAGGTTCCAGTGCAATAATGAATAGCTTGCTCAAAACGCCGGTCTATCACCACACTGTTGTAGTGGTTCACAGTACTAACCACAAGTCTGTAAGTTGCTGCCATAATATCAAATCCACTTAGTGGTGGGATTACTTGGAATTTTCTAGAACTTGTTTCAAGTAAATTTTCCTAAATGACAATCAGCTGAAAATATGTTTGACAATATTCAGTGGTTTCTTGTAATATATACAAACCTCTCCCACAAACAGAAATCTTCTAAATTTGAGGTTCGGTAGCTGTCAGGATCAGTAGCTGTTGCACATGTGTGCTTATAGTAGCAAGTCTAATAATTTAATAATTGTGCTTTTTAGTTTTATTTAGTAATATCATGATACTATAAAAGTTTTATAAAAAATATCTTCTTTTAGTTCTTCAGCAATTCTATGACAGAAGTTTATTGTCATAAACCTTAGTTGGTAGTATAGAAGATTTGTGTTAACTGAGTCCTCCAAAGGTTTAAATGATCCATTTTTTTTCTGAGAATGAGAAGAAACCTATAAAGAAAAAAATAATAAAAAGAAAATATGATTTCTTAATACTTAAAGAACCATTTATTCCTTCTTCTTTGCATCCCTTATGCAGTTAATTGCCAAGCTTTATTCTTTGCCATATCACTGACTGCTGATCTTTGATTCATGCCTTTGTTTTATCACACTCTACACTCCTTACTCCCTATAGAAATATTACCTCAACTCTACCTTGTTATAACTGCCTCCAGCTTGGTATTTCTTATCCCACTTTCCTTGCCACTTTACATGAAACTAACAAGTATTTCCACCAAAGTACTTGTTTGACAACACAAATACTTGTTCTTGATCTACAACTCCCTCTACACTTAGAAATTATTCTCCCATCATCCTCAATTTTCTTACTATCTAAAGAAAGACAGAAAACCCCCCCCCACAACCTTCATTACTACTCTTGATCCCAGACTCTCAAACCCTGCCATAGGCAGAGATCTTTCTCTCCCTCTCACCATCAAGTGCATAAAATTTACTTAATTGTTCTCTTAAAAAAAAAAAGGCTTCTAAATCATGGCTTTCTGAAAAGGTTCAATCAATGTATTCACTCAATTGATAAATACTGAGTGCCTACTACATGTCAGGCATTTGCTAAATGCTGGGGATATAGCAGTGAATAAAATAAAGTCCCTGGCCTTATAGAGCTGACAATCTAGTTGGGAAAAAAAAAACAATATGTAAGTTAACATATAACTTAGATGGTAATATGTGCTATGGAGAAAAAGGAAGCACGGCAAGGGTTTAGAAAGGAAGGGAGGATGCTATGTTACAAAGGGCAGTTCAGGAAAAATTTCACTTACTCATTAATAGAGACCTGAAAGAAGAGAGGGAATAAGCTGAGGAGGTATGTTTGGGTTACATCGTATCAGACACCTTAACCGTAAGTGCAAAGGTCCTGAGGTGGAAGCATCCTTGATTTACTAAAAGAATGAGAGGACGCTAAAGTGACTGGAGTAGAAAAAGCAAGGGGGGTGAGAAGCAGTGTGGGAGATAATACCACAAAGGAAAGGCAGGAATCTAAATCATTCTTGGGTCTATAGACTACTATGATGAATTTGGCTTTACTGTGCATGAGCCTGGAAACAACTGATAACTACTGAGCAGGGGAATGACATCAAATTTACATTTTAAATTGGTAAATTTGGCTGTTGTGTTCAGAGGAGACTGTAAAGGAGCAACATAAGAAGCAGGGGGAAGGGGGGCTATTACAATAAATTAGGCAAAGAGGCTAAGGTGCTTGGGCTAGGAGAGTAACAGTGGAGGAGTTTAGATGCTGTATATATTTCAAACATAGAGCCAATATGATTTGCTGAAGGACAGAATGTGTGGCACTACTATATCAAGAATGATGCAGTAAGGCCTCATTGATAGGAAGGAGATGATAGGAAGGAGATGATGATAGCAGTAAAGGAGATCAATAGCACCAATACACCATCAATAGTCCTAGAGTTTCCCATCCAAGTACTAACCAGGCCCGACCCTGATTAGCTTCTGAGATCAGATGAGATCTGGGTGGTATGACTGTAGACCAATAACAATAGTGTTTCAACAATAAAACTTTTCACATTTACTAATGAGAAACAGAACTTTGTTGTTTTCCTTTTTATTTGTTCAATCCTAGAAAACTGTTTTTGCTTATTCTCTTTCTTTGGTAAGCTGTTTATTGCTCATTTAGGCATTAGACACTTAGTAAATACAAATATAATTAATGCAAGTAATTCATGAAGAACCCTTTTGTTTGTTCATTTCTAATACTGGTTAGAGTATATTTCCTGGCTTTTGGATCCAACGATTACTCTGTTTTTGTGCTAGCCCTACACGATTGTGATTACTGTTGCTTTATTAAGCTTTATTATCTGGCTTTGTTTCCCATATCCCTAATTATGTTTATTTTTTACACTCCAATATTCTTTGATAAATCTTCCAGATAAATTTTTGAATTGTCAGGTTTTAAGAAAAATCCTATTGAAATTTGGTTACAATTGCAATAAATTATGAATTATTTTGAAGGAACACTAGTATAATTATACAGATTTTCAGCTCAGAAAAAATAAAAATCTTAATTCCGATAATATTCCTTTATTTCTCTCTGCAGTTTTCTTCAGGTAGGTCCTGTCCTTCAGGTAAGGCCCCCATTCTTCCTGTCCTTCAGTGTCTTAACTTTGTTGCTATGTGAATGGATCTTTGTTGTGTACGTCTCATCCTCTACTTCCTTGTAGTCCAATCTCAGATGGCTCATATAAAACCATAAAATTAGACATGCAGGATGGATGAAGGTGAAACAGAAAGAAGCTCCACAGTAAAGGAAGTACCCAAGGATTCTTAAGTGAAAATACAAAGAAGCCAAAGAGAATAGTGCTATGGAACAAAAGACTAGAATATGGCAATGAAAGGAATTACTGTTTCAAAAGATGTACATCTAGAAGAGGGAAGAAATAGCAGCAAATGTGAAAAAATATTCACCTTTTCAGAAATTCAAGGTTTTGAAAGTGTTTTTGGGTAAGGATAAAAAGAAAAAGAAAACACAAAGTATACTGTCAGGAAAGAATATTACAATAAGTGTGTGAGAGATATTAGGACAATATCCTAATACAAGTGATAACACATGTGATAAAACTGATCTTGGGGCAAAATACCTAAGTGTTGGAAAATTTAAATATACAGATACCTATTAAAACACATCAGATAAATTCCTAAATTGGCATGACACTATTTTATTTCTGTAAAACTTGAGAAATTAAAGAGAAGAAGTATTTATCTAGGTTTGAATATAATTAAAAGAACTGATTGGTAATATAACATGATGGAAAATATAAGAATGTAATTGTGTAATATTAGAATTTGATATAATCAAGGAAAACACTGGCTGGAGTTAGATGTGCCTTTTGACCACTGCTGCCCAATAAAATTTTTCTGTGTTGATGGAAATATTCTATGTCTGTGCTATCTGATATGGCTGATTATAGCCACATGGTACTACTGAGAACTTTAAAAGTGGGTAGTGTAGTCCTGACAAGCGTGGCTCAGTTGGCTGAGCACTATCTGGCAAAGCAAAAGGTCACCAGTTCGATTCCCTATCTGGGCATGTATGAGAGGCAAC
The DNA here is from genome assembly GCF_019186645.2 of Phyllostomus hastatus. Classification (NCBI taxonomy): domain Eukaryota; kingdom Metazoa; phylum Chordata; class Mammalia; order Chiroptera; family Phyllostomidae; genus Phyllostomus; species Phyllostomus hastatus. The sequence goes on along the minus strand of NW_025334009.1, from coordinate 32,370,387 downwards.
CAATCGATGTTTCTCTTTCACACTGGTGTTTCCTTTCCTTTTCTTTTTTTTTAAAACGTCTCTTCATTATGTCTTTTTTTTTAAGATTTTATTTATTTATTTTTAGAGAGGGAAGGGAGGGAGAAAGAGAGAGAGAAACATCAATGTGCGGTTGCTGGGGGCTGTGGCCTGCAACCCAGGCATGTGCCCTGACTGGGAATTGAATCTGTGATGCTTTGGTTAGCAGCCCACGCTCAATCCACTGAGCTACGCCAGCCATGTTTCCTTTTCTTTCCCCTTCCTTTCCCCTCTCTAAAAATAAATAAATAAATAAATAAATAAATAAATAAATCTTTAAAAAAGTAGACTTCCAGCAAAGATGGAGGCATAGGTAGACATACTGTGCCTCCTCGCACAACCAAAATAAGGACAACAACAATTTAAAAATAAAATAACAACCAGAACTGACAGAAAATTGAACTGTATGGAAGTCCGACAACCAAGGAGTTAAAATAGACACATTCATCCAGATCCGTAAGTGGGGTGGAGTTGGACAGCTGGGTAGAGAGGGGTCGTGGCACCGGGCGTGCAAGGCAGCAATGGGCAGACCCTGGGTGCGCAGGTGGTGGCTGGCAGACCCCGGGCATGGGGTGGCAACAGGCAGACCCAGTGAGGCGGCGATTACGAAGCGAGGCACTGCACGCAAGGTGGCTGGCTGACCAGGCAGTCCCACATTCTCTCAAAGATAAACCAGGCGAGACTGAGGAGCAAGACAGACCACGCAGCCCAGGGTCTCAGTGCTGGAAAATAAGGCCTCAAAACACTGATTGAAAACACCTGTGGGGGTTGAGGCTCAGGGAGAGACTCCCAGCTTCACAGGAGAGTTCATTGGAAAGACCCACAGGGTCCTACAATGTACACAAGCCTACCCACATGGGAATCAGCACCAAAAAGGCCCACTTTGCTTGGGGAAAGCTGACAGAGGGCAGAGCAAGTGCCATTGTTCTCTCTCAGACCCCACCCCCACATACAGCATCACAACCCAGCCTTGTGGGTTGACCCACTCTGGTGAACACCTAAGGATCTGCCCCTCATATGTATCAGGCGCGACAAGACAAAAAAAAATGGCCTAAATGGAAGAACAGATCAAAACTCCATAGCAAATACAACTAAGCGGCCAAGAGATAGCCAACCTATCAGATACACAGTTCAAAGCAGTGGTGATCAGGATGCTCACAGAACTGGTTGATTTTGGTTGCAAATTACATGAAAAAATGAAGGTTATGCTAAGTGAAATGAAGGAAAATGCACAGGGAACCAATAGGGATGAGAACGAAACTGGGACTCAGATCAATGGAGTGGATCAGAAGGAAGAAAGAAACAACCAAATAGAAAAGAATGAAGAAACAAGAATTCAAAAAAATGAGGAGAGGCTTAGGAACCTTCAGGACATCTTTAAACATTCCAATATCTGAATTATAGGGGTACCAGAAGAAGAAGAGGAAGAGCAACAAGTGGAAAAGTTATTTGAACAAATAATAAAGGAGAACTTCTCCAGGCTGGCAAAGGAAACAGACTTCCAGGAAGTCCAGGAAGCCCAGAGAGTCCCAAAGAAGTTGGACCCAAGGAGGAACACACCAAGGCACATCATAATTATATTACCCAAGATCAAAATGAAGGAGAGAATCCTAGAAACAGCCAGAGATAAGGAGACAGTCACCTACAAAGGAGTTCCCATCAGACTGTCAGCTGATTTCTCAAAAGAGACCTTACAGGCAAGAAGGGGCTAGAAAGAAGTATTCCAAGTCATGAAAGGCAAGAACCTACATTCCAGATTGCTCTATCCAGCAAAGCCATCATTTAGAATAGAAGGACAGATAAAGTGCTTCCCAGATAAGGTCAAGTTAAAGGAGTTCATCATCACCAAGCCCTTATTTTATGAAATGTTCAAGGGACTTATCTAAGAAAAAGAAGATAAAAAACATGTATAGTAAAATGACAGCAAACTAACAATTATTAACAACCACACCTAAAACATAAACAAAAACAAACTAAGCAATCAACTAGAACAGGTACAGAACCACAGAAATGGAGATCACATGAGGGTTAGCAACAGGGGAGTGGGAAGAAGAGAGAGGGGGAAAAGGTACAGAGAATAAGTAGCATAGATGGTAGGTAGAAAATAGACAGGGGGAGGGCAGGAATAGTATGGGAAATGTAGAAGCTAAAGAACTTATGACACATGGACATGAATTAAAGGGGGGGAATGTGGGTGGGAGGGGGTGTGCAGAGTGGAGGGGAATAAAGGAGGGAAATGGGAAAACTGTAATAGCATAATTAATAAAATGTATTTTAAAAAGTGAATAGTGGAGCTGAAGAACTGAATTTTAATTTAATTTAATTTTGAAATTATTTTAGAGTCAGAAAGAAGTTGCCAAAATGGTATACAAAGAGTTCCTATGTACCATTACCTCAGTTTCCCGTACATTACCATAGTACAATGATCAAAACCAGGAAATTGACATTGTTACTATTAAATGAGCTACAAATCTTATTTGGACTTCACCACCTTTACATGCACTCACTCCTTCTTTTCTATCCTTTCTCCCTTCCTTTCATAGTACCTACTACCACCACAATCAGGATACAAACTGTCCCACTGCCTCCTATAAAACCCCTCAGACTACCTTTGTGTAGTCATGCAGTCACCCCAAACCCAGTCCTTTGGGGTCACTGATTTGTTATACATCATTGTAATCTTGTCATTTCAAGAATGTTTTATGTATGGAATTATACATATATAAGCTTTTGAGATTGGCTTCTCTCACCTATATAACATAATGATTTTGAATCATTCTCTTTACCGAATGTATCAACAGTTCACTCCTTTTTTATTGCTGACTAATATTCCATTATATAGATATCAGTTTGTTTAGTTATCCACCCAGTAAAAAATATTTATGTTGGTTCCAGTTTTTGAATATTAGTGCACAGGTTTTTGTGTGTACGTAATTTTCATTTCTCTAGGGTAAATACCCAGGAGTGTGATTGCTTGGTTGTAGAGTAAACATATCTTTATAAGAAACTGCTGAACTGTTTATCAGAGTGTCTGTACCATTTCACATTCCCACAAGCAATGAAGGAGAGATAAGATTGATTCCACATCCTCTTCAGCACTTGAGGTTGTCAGTGTTTTCTATATTAGCCATTCTAAAAGGTGTGTAGTGTTAGTGCACTGTGGTTTTAACTTACGTTTCCCCAATGGCTAATGATGTGGACATCTTTTCCTGTGGTTATCAACCAGCCCCACACCTTCTTTGGAGAAGCACTGTTTAAATCTTTCACCCATTCTAATTAATTTTAACTTAAAAAAGCCACATGTGGCTAGTGAACTAAACAGAGTAGTTGCAGATAAAAAACAGCCCTGGCTGGTGTGGCTCAGTGGATTAGGTGCTGGCCTGTGAACCCAGAGGTCATCAGTTCGATTCCCTGTCAGAGCACATGCCTGGGTTGTGGGCAGGGTCCTCATTCATGGGTGAACAAGAGGCAACCAACTGATGTCTCTTTCCCTACCTTCTCCTCTCTCTGAAAATAAATAAAATCTTAAAAAAAGAAAGATAAGGCAAAAATGAAGATTGGTAGGTTTTAAAAGTGAAATTTGATGACACTGTCATGCATAATCTTACTGAGAAAGACAAGTGGTGAAAAGAACGGTTACAGAATGGACATGGACAACAGTGTGGTGATTATAGGGGGAAGGGAGGTATAAAGGGGTTAAATGATAATGGCAAATATACAATAAGAAAATTTTTAAAAAGAGTTAAAGAATAACTCAAATTTGATTTTTTTAAATGCCAAATAAAGATTACTTCCCTAGTATTTGGTTCAGATTTGTGGGTGTCAAACTCTGCCTTTTTATTCAGACCATGATTCAACAGATGCTTAACTGTCCAGCAAGAATCCCAGACATGGAATCTAATCCAACTATTCTCAATCAGAGATACAATCTAACTCAGAACCATGATACTATCTTATGTTTCTAAGTGCAAGCCAGGCTACATGGGTTTGAATCCCCATACTGCCGCTTATAGCTTTGTGGCCTTATATAAAAAGGTGGCTAATTTTTGCAGCCTGCTTCACCTGCAAAATGGAGATAACAGTACCCATCTCAGAAGGATTTAGTTAACATGTAAAATGCTTAGAACAATACCTATGATACAGGAAATGCTCAATAACTATTAGCTGTTATAGGTATAATTTACTCATCAAGTATTTTCTACTCTGAGCCGGGTGCTGGGGGAATGATGCTGAACAATTCATCATGGTGGTCCTCATTGCACTTACTGTTTAATGGGGCAATGAGAAAGGCAGGCACAGTGGGTATCATGAATACTAGGGTAGGGCCTCTGTTTCCCCTCATTATGCTCTCATAGTTATGTTCTTTTTAAAAGATTATAAAATATAAGTACAAAATATTTTAATTACCCATATCACAACTCATAAATGACCACTGGTAATAATTTTATGGATACACATGCTGACATTTTCTTATGAAAATTTATAAATGTATCTTTTTTACAAAAATCCAACCATGCTATGTATCTTATAACTTATTTTAAGCTAGCAATGCCTCATGAATATATGTCCATGTCAAACAAATCCAGATCAATTTAATGGGTATAATATTCTATCACATGAATAAAACAGTACTTAATCATCTGCTATTGTTAGACATTTAGATTATTTACTATTTTTTGTTTTAAAATAAACAATGATAAAAATTATTATATTTTATTTTTTTAGAGAGGGGCGAGAGAAAGAAGGACAGAAACATCAATATGTGGTTGTTTCTCGCACACCCCCAACTGGGGACCTGGTCTGCAACCCAGGCATGTGCCCTGACTGGGAATCTAACTGGCAACCCTTTGATTCATAGGCCAGCATTCAACCACTGAGCCACACCAGCCAGGGCAAACATTATTATATATATATACACTCCATATAGTTGTCCACTTATTTTTGTAGAATACATTCTAAGTAGTAAAATGCCAAGGCATAAGGGCTATGTGTGTGTATGCAAGTGCATGCACACATTTTTTAAAGGTTCTTATATATGCATGGTCAACCTGTCATCCAGAAAAATGACCAACGTATGCTTCTAATATTAGGGTAAAGGCTCATTTCCTCACATTCTCCTTGAGTGATACCAATCCATAAATATTAGTGTGTGGTCCAAGACGACTCCTTCCAGTATGGCCCAGAGGTGCCAAAAGTTTGGACCCCCCTGCTAGGCAAAGGGAAACAGACATGTGAAGGCTCAAAGTCCTAACATAGCACAATGAGTTCAGAACTACAAGTAGTAGTTCTGGCTAATTTCACTGGGGGCAGTATACAGATGAGCAAGAGGGGAGGAATGCAGACAACAGCAGGAGTCAGTCCACAGACTGACTGTCTCTCATGCTAAACTGAAGAGTCTGAGCTTTATTTGAAACCTATGAAAAAAACAAAGACTTTTGGACTGGGGAGTAACATGATGAGATTCATGTTTTAGAAAGATCATCCTAGCAGTTGAGTGGAGACATGGAAATCAATGAAAAGAGGCTACAGTGATAATCCATGCAAGAAGTGGTCAGACCCTAAACCAAGAAGGAGCAGTAGTTAGTAAAGAGGAGGGCACTGGTTAGATAGTCAAAGAAGAAGAATTCACAAAACAGGAAGGAGGCAAAGGTAGAGGGTGGAATCTTGGGTTTCTGGCTTGGGTATTGGGGAACTAGTATTGGTAGTTCCAATGCAGACTTTTTGTTTTATGGGAGGTGGCCACAGAAAAGAGAAAAGTTTTATTCTGAATGTGTTGTGTGAAGAGGCATTTGTGGAAAATCCAAGTGAATGAAATGTGAAGATAAAAACCAGGAGGTCAGCAGAAAGATATGGACTGAAGATGAAGGAAGGCCTCAGAGGTTAAAAAGGGTGAGTACAAACAGTGAGAGGACCTCTGGGCTGAGGACAGAGCTGGGTTAAAGAGGCAGGGGGTAAAATGGGAGAAAGAAGGGGAAGAGTCAAATCAAGGAATATGTATAAAGGACTGAAGGACAAAAACAATGGTGGGGGAGGGAGAGGACTGAATGTGGGAGGTGGGGAATGGGTATGGCAGGGGAGAGTAATGTGGGGGGAAATGGGGACAACTGTAATTGAACAACAATAAAATAACCCAAGAACTGAATAAAATAAAAAAATTACAGCTAAAAAAAGAAAATGAAAACAACACTGAGAAACAGAATGATTAGAGGGAGGCTAAGGAAGAGCCAATAAGGTAATAACATGTGAAATGGGAGAAAGCAGTTGCAAGGAGGCTGAAGGAAAGACTTTCAAAATGGAGGTCCAGGGTGCTGAATGCTACTGAGAGATCAAGGAAAAACAAAAATTACCCAACGGATTTGTCAATGTGAAGGTAACCTTATACTGAGTGTACAGTTCAATCAGATTTAACAAGAACCAAGTAACCACTGCCCTAAAAAAGACAGAACACTTACATTACCCTAAAAGTATCTCGTTGACCTTTCCCAATCAATTCCCCTGGCCTACAATATCTGTCAATCACTGATCTGATTCCTATCATTATAGATTAGTTTTCCCAGTTCTGGATCTCATATGAATGTAATCATATAATACATACTTTTCAGTCTGACCTCTCTCATTCAGCACAATGGTTTTGAGATTCATCCATGTTTCTGCATGTTTCAACTTCATATTTCTTTTTACTGCTTAGTAGGTGTTCTACTACATAAATATACCAACATTTGTCTTATCTATTCACCATTTGATAGACATCTGCATTGTTTCTATTAGGGTTATTACTAATTAAAGCTGCTATGAACTGGCAAGTAAAGGTCTACTTGTGGATATGTGTTCATTTCTTTTGGATAATTAACAATGGGATTACTAGTTATAATAAGCATGCATTTAATTTTATAAAAACCTGTAAAACTGTTTTCCAAAGTGGTTCTGCTATTTTACACTCTCATCAACACTTAAGAGCTCTAGTGGTTCTACATCCTTTTGGATGTAGATACTTGTCAGTTTCTTTAATTCTAGCCATTTTAGTGGGTGTGAAGTGCTATCCCTAATGACTAATGATGTTGAGCTTTTTTTCCACAGGCTCATTAGCCTATTCATATACATCTTTTGTGAAGTGTCTATTCAAATTTTGGGGGTTGTCTTTGATTATCCAGTTCTAAGAGTTCATTTGTGTATTTTAGATACAGATATTTTCTCTGGTCTGTGGCTTCCCATTTTCTTAGCAGTAGAAGCCTTTAATTCTGCCAATTTCTATTAATCCAAATAATCAATTTTTTTATAGTTAATACATTTTTCTCCTGCCTTAAAAACCTTTGCTTATGCCAAGGTCATGAAGATTTTCTCCTAAGATTTTTTTTTTGGGGGGGTAGTCCTATAGTTTCAACTCTTATGTTTAGCTTTATGATCTATTCTAATTTTTTTGAATGGTAGAAGGCTGATTTTGAAGATCATCCAGCACCATTCATTTGTTCAAATGACTGTGCCCATTGACTTATGTTGGAAACTTTGTTGGATCTGGAAAGCATTATGCTAAGTGAAATAAGCCAGGTGGTAAAAGACAAATACCATATGATCTCACCTATAAGTGGAGCCTAATCAACAAAACAAACAAGCAAGCAAAATATAACCAGACACATTGAAATAAAGAACACACTGACAGTAACCAGAGGGGAGAGGAACGAGGGATAACGGGGGAAAATAGGGGAAGGGTAGTCAAGGAACATATATAAAGGACACACAGACACAGCCAAAGGGCATAGGATTGAGGGTGGGAGGTGGGGATGGGTGGGAGGGGGAGTGGTGGGAGAAAATGGAGACAACTGCACTTGAACAATTAAAAAATAATAACAATAAAATAAAATAAATATTAAAAATAAAAGAAAAACAATGGCCATATATATGAGTTTATTTCTAGATTTTCTACTCTTGTCTTTATATACACCAATACCATTCTGGGATTTTGACTGGAATTTCATTGAATTTAAATCTCCATTTGCTGATAATGGAGATCTTAACAATAGTAAGTCTCTAATCCATGCAATCCATGAACATAGTATATGTTTCCATTTATTCATTTATTCAGATGCTCTTTCATTTTTCTCAGCAATGTTTTTAGGTCTTAAATTAAATTCATTCTCAAGTATTATGATTTCTGGTACTAATACAACTGGTACTGGTATTTGAATTTCACTTCCCATTATGCTTTTTGCTAGTGTTTACAAACACACTTGACTTATTATGTATATTATACTTGTCACTTACTACTTGGCTGAATTTACTTATTAAGCATAGTATTTTATTTTTTTGATAAATACTTTGGGATTCTTTATAGAGACAATCACTTTGTACAAGAAGAGATAGTTTTACTTTTTCCTTTCCAATATTTACTGCATTATTGCTTATTACACTGGTCAGGATCTCCCTAATATCAGTGAATAGAAGAAGTGAGTTCAAAAATTCCTGTCTTGCATGTGATTTTTGGGGAAAAGCATTTAGTCTTTCACCATAAAGTATAATGATAGTTTTAAGGATTTTTAAAAATGATTTTATTTATTTTTAGAGAGAGTGAAAGGGAGAGAGAAAGAGAGGAAGAGAAACATCAATGTGTGGCTGCCTCTCATGCACCCCTTATTGGGGACCTGGCCTGTACCCAGGCATGTGCCCTGACTGGGAATTGAACTGGTGACCCTTTAGTTTGCAGGCCAGCACTCGACCCACTGAGCCATACCACCGAGGGCTGTGAGTTTTTTTGATACATACTATTTATCAAATTGAGAAAGCTCTCTTCCATTTCTTGTTTGTTGGGAGTTTTTAAAAATCTCATATGGTTGTTTAATTTTGTAAAATACTTATTCTGTATCTACTGAGATGACCATACACCTTTTATCATTAATTTTGTTAGTGTGTTAGAACAGGGGTGAGAGAACTAAAATTCATATTACAAAGACAAAATTTAGTGTTTAAAATTTATGAATAGGAGATCCAAGGTGGTAGAAGAGTAAGTGGAAGCTGCACTAACTGCCTCCCAGGACCAACCTGTAATTACAATTAAACTGTAGAGAAATCATCCTGAATAACCAACTGGACACTAGCTGGAGAGAACTATGAACAGACAGAAGAAAACATTTCACCACAAAGAGACTGGTAAAGAGTGTGGAGGGGGTGTGAGAGGGCTAACTAGGCTCCCAACGGTGGCAGCTGAAGTTCTGGAGGAATATTTCAGTGGCCAGGAAGGTTCCCCTGAGAAGTACAGAGTCTAAACCCCAAACTGGGCTCTTTAGCTTGCACCATCGCAACCAGAAAGGAACCCAGATAACATCCAGCTCTGAAAAGCAGCATGGTTTCTGTCTGCCAGGGGAAGGTGGCTGGAGACTCAGAGAGCCTCTTAAAGGGCCAAAGCACAAAATTTTGTTCGGAGCCACTTACCCTGGGCTCTGTCAGGGTAAAGGTGGAGTAGACTAGAGATGCTTGAGGAGAGTGGGTTAGTGGCTCTGGGGAGAGAACTGAAGGAATAGCCACCAGATCCCTGTGCTGAGTCATTCCCCATACTGCAGGAGCCATCTTTCTCAGGCAGAGTGGTGCAGTCTCTTCCAAGCGGCATCAGCCTGAGGGAAAGCAATAGCCCTGCCCACAAAAGTTATTCTGCCCCACCCTGTGGAGCTTAAACTGCTGATTACAGCTTGAGGCTATATGACTGATTAGCTCAACAACTAACACAGATTTCTGGGAGCTCTATGAGACTTCAGCTGACCCTTCCCCAGGCCCGGGACTGGTGAAACCTAGCCTTGGTGCACAGCCTGCTTCTTTCTACACACAAACATGGGCAGCAGAGGGAGCCATGCACTGTGGATTGCTGATAGCTCCACACAGGATGACCAGGGCCAGTCACAAGTAGTGTCTGACAAAGGCCTATACCACAGTCTTTGCAGATCTACCTAATACATAGAAACAGATACAAAGAAGCAGCCAAAATGGGAAGACAAAGAAACAGACTTCAAATGAAAGAACAAGAGAATACTCCAGAAGAACAACTAGATGAAATGGAGACAAGCAATTTATCAGATAGAGAGTTTAGAGTAATGATTATAAGCATACTCAACAGCATGAAAAAAGACACAGAAACCATAAAAAAGGAGCAGTCCGAAATAAAGAATGTGACTTCTGGTGAAGATGGAGGTGTGGGTTATGCTTTGCCTCCTGGCACAAGCACAAGAATCATAACTAACCTCAAAACAAAAACCACCCAGAACTGCCAGAAAACTGAACTGTATGGAATTTAGACAAGCAAGGATTTAAGGAAGCTATATTCATCCAGACAGGTAGAAGGGGTGGAGCTGCAGAGCAGAGGTAGACAGGACCCAGTGTGATAAGGAAAGGTGGCAGGAGCAGCACAGGTGGTCCCACATTCACATGTTGTGGACAAAAATTAGGAGGGATTCCTTGAGAGCGAGTGAACCCAGCCCCAGGCCAGACTGTACAGCACAGGTTTCCAGCACCAGGAAGATAAAGCATTAAAACTTCTGGCTGCAAAAACTAGTGAGCATTGGGGCAGCAAAAGAAACTGACAGGTACTCAGGGAAGTCTGTTAAAAGGGCTCGCATGGACCTAGAACATACGCAAACTCCCCCACTCTAGGTATCACCACCAGGGCAACAACCAGAAGGATGCTAGTTGCATATGGGAAGTGGGTGAACTGACTGGAAACAGAGCGAGTACTGAACAAGCCTTCAGAAGCCAGGCAGTAGAACTGTCCTATCTCTGAAGCTTCCTGCCAACACAGCACCACAAAGTGGTAAAGCAGGTTGCTGTGCCCTGGAGAACACCTCAAGGCTTCACCCATAAAACTCAATAGGTGTGCTAAGACAGGGAGTCAAAGCAGCTCTACTTAATAGACATAAACAAGCACAGAGAGGCTGCCAAATCATGGAAACTAAGAAATATGGTCCAAATGAAAGAACAGAACAAAACAAAAGAAAAAGAACTAAGCAACATAACCAACCTATCAGATGCAGAGTTCAAAACACTGGTGATCGAGATACTCAGGATACTCACTGAGTAAGGGAAAAACTTAAGGGAAGAAAAGAAGACTACACTAAGAGAAATGAAGAAAAATACACAGGGAACCAACAGTGAAGAGAAGGAAGATGGGATTCAAACCAATAATTTGGAACATAAGAAGAAATAAACATTCAACTAGAACAGATTGAAGAAATAGGAATTCAAAAAAAATGAGGAGAGTATAAGAAAACTCTAGGACATCTCCAATTGTGCCAACATCTGAATCATAGTGGTGGGAGAAGGAGAAGAGGAAGAGTGAGAAATTAAAAACTTATGAAAAAATAATGAAAGAAAACTTCCCTATTTGGGGGAAGGAAATAGACATACAAGTCCAGGAAGCACAGAGGGTCCCCAACAAGTTGGACCCAAAGAAGACTACACCAAGACACATCATAATTAAAATGCCAAGGTTAAAGATAAAGAGAGAATCTTAAAAGCAGCAAAAGAAAAGCAGAGAGTTACCTAAACAAGACTTTCCATAAGACTATCAGCTGATTTCTCAAAAGAAACCTTACAGGCAAGAAGGGGCTGGAAAGAAGTATTCAAACTGATGAAAAGTAGGACCTCCAACCAAGATTACTCTATACAGCAATGGCAGGGCAGATAAAGTGCTTCCCAGACAAGGTAAAGCTAAAGGAATTCATCATCATCAAGCCATTACTACATAAAATGTTAAAGGCACTTATTTAAGAAAAAGATCAAAACTATGAACATCAAAATGACAACAAACTCATACTTATCAACATTTGAACCTAAAAAACAAAAACAAACTAAGCAAATAACCAGAACAGGAAGAGAATTACAGAAATGGAGACCACATGGAGGATTATCAGCAGGGAGGGGGAGAAGTAGAATGGGGGAAAAAAGGGGTGCAGGGAATAAGAAGCACAAATAGTAGGTACAAAATAGACAGGGGGAGGTTAAGAACAGTATAGGAAATGGATAAGCCAAAGAACTTATATGCACAACCCATGGACATGAACTAAGGGTGGGGGGATTACTGGAGGATATGGGGGTACCAGGTGGAGGAGGGCAAAGAGGGAAAAACTGGGACAACTGTAATAGCATAATCAGCAAAATATACTTAAAATAAGAAATAAAGAATGCAAAACTGAAATAAATAATACACTGGAAGGTTATTTAGTGCTTTTTTTAAAAACCATAATGCTATGAAACTAGAAATCAATCACACAAACACTGAAAAAACATGCAAAGACCTGGAAGCTAAATAACATGTTACTAAACAATGACTGGGCGAACAATGAGATCAAGGAAGAAATCAAAAGACACCTTTAAACAAACAAAAATGAGGACACAACAATCCAAAATCTGTGGGACACTGTGAAAGTAATTCTAAGTGGCAAAGTCACAGCATTACAGGTCTATCTAAAAACAACAACAACAAAAAAGCTCAAATAAACAATCTAACTTTACACTTAAAAGAACTTGAAAAAGAACAACAAACAAAGCCCAAAGTGAGTAGAAGGAAGGAAACAATAAAGATCGGAGCAGAAATAGAGTCTAAAAAAATAATACAATGAATCCAAGAGCTGGTTCTTTGAAAAGATAAACAATATTGACAAACCTTTAACCAGACTCATCAAGAAAAAAAGAGAGATGACCTAAATAAATAAAATAAGAAATGAAAGAGGAGAAATAACTGACACCAAAGAAATACAAAGGATTTTAAGAAAATATTATGAACAATGATATGCCAACAAACTGGACAATCTAGACAAAATGGATAAATTCCTAGAAACATACAAGCTTCCGAAACTAAATCAGGAAGAATCAGAGGATCTGAACAGACAGATTACACCTAGTGAAACTGAAGCAGTAATCAAACAACTCTCAACAAACAAAAGCCCTGGACCAGATGGCTTCACAGGTAAAATCTGCCAAACATTTCAAAAAGAATTAACACCTCTCCTCCTCAAACTATTTCATAAAATTCAAGCGGAGGGATGGCTCCCAAATTCATTTTACAAGGCCAGCATTATCCTAATTCCAAAACCAGATAAAGACACTACAAAGAAAGAAAATTAGAGGTCAATATCCCTGATGAACATAGATGCTAAAATCCTCAACAAAACATTAGCAAGCTGAATACAGCAATGCATCAAAAAGATCATACACCATGATCAAGTGGGATTTATTCTGGGAATGCAAGGTTGGTACGACATTCGCAAATCAATAATGTGATTCACCACATAAACAAAATGAAGGATAAAAATCACAAGATATTATCAAACTATACTATAAGGCCACAGTAATCAAAACAGCATATATTATCATAAAAACAGAGATATAGATCAATGGAACAGAACAGAGAGCCCAGAAATAAACCCACACCTTTATACCTTTATAGACAATTAATATTGGACAGAGGAAGCAAGCACATACAGTGGGCTAAAGATAATTTATTCAACAAATGGTGTTGGAAAAATTAGACAGATACATGCAGAAAAATAAAACTAGACCATTTTCTTATACCACACACATAAATTCAAAATGGATCAAAGACTTTCAAATGTTAGACCCGAAACCATAAAAATTGTAGAAGAAAACACAGGCAGCAAAATCTCACACATTGTTTGTAGCAATATTTTACCAGATATATCTCCCCCAGTGAGGGAAACAAAAGGAAAAAAAATAAACAAAAATGGACTACATCAAACTAAAATTTTTTTGCACAGCAGAGGAAATCATCAACAAAATGAAAAGATAATCCACAGAATGGGAGAACATATTTGCCAATGCATCTAATAAGGGATCAATATCCAAAATGTATAAAGAACTTACAAAACTCAACACCAAAAAAATAAACAAACCAATCAAAAAATGGGCAAAGGATATGAACAGACACTTCTCCAAAGAGGACACACAGATGGCTAACAGACATGTGAAAAGATGCTCAATGCCACTAATCATCAGAGAAATTCAAATAAAAACCACAATGAGATACCACCTCACACCCATCAGATTGGCTATCATCAATAAATCAACAAACAACAAGTGCTGGCAAGGATGTGGAGAAAGGGGAACCCTTTTGCACTGTTGATAGGAATGCAGATTGGTGCAGCCACCATGGAAAGTAGTATGGACAATCCTCAAAAATTAAAAATGGATCTGCCTTTTGACCTAGCAATCCCACTTCTGGGAATATATACGAAAGAACCCAAAACACTAATTCGAAAGAATATAAGCACCCCTATGTCCACTGCAGTGTTCTTTACAATGGCCAGGTTCTTTAGTATGGAAGCAGCCCAAGTGTACATCTGTAGATAAGTGGATAAAACAACTATGGAACATTTACACAGTGGAATAGTACTTGGTCATAAAAAGAAGAAAATTTATTTTTTATGACAGTATGGATGAAACTACAGCAGGGGTCCCCAACCTTCAGGCCAAGGACCAGTAAATGTCTGTGGACTGTTAGGAACCAGGCTGCACATCAGGAGGTGAGCTTGAATGCAATGTGCTTGAATCATCCTGAAACTATCCCCTAGCACCTCGGTGCCTGGAAAAATTGCTTTCCATGAAAACAGTCCCTGGTGCCAAAAAGGCTGGGGACTGCTGATCTAGAGAACATTATGTTAAGTGAAATAAGCCAGTCAGAAAAAGACAAATACCATATGATTTCACTCATATGTGCAATCTAATGAACAAACTAACAAACAAAATGGGGACAGACTCATAGATGGAGCACAGGGTGACAGCTGGAGAAGGAGGTTAGGGGGTGGAGGGATTCAGCAAAAAGGAAAAAGGACCTTTGGACATGGACAACAGTATAGTGATTGTAGGGGGAGGGGGGAATAAGGGGACTAAATGGTAATGGAAAAATACAATAAAGATTAAATAGGAAAATAAAATAAATTTTATGAATGATGAATTTGCAATTTGTATGCATTTATAAATATGGAGGTAAATAATGGAAAAAATAGCTAAAAAAATTAACAGTGGTTATCTCTGAGGAGCAGCCTAGTTGAGAGCAAAAACTTGGAAACATATTTTTTTACAAGCCTTTTAAGCACTGAGACTTTAAATATGAGAATTCATATATAATATTAATAACAAATTTAAAAAATTAAAAAATGGGTTCTAGGGAGATATAAAGATAAGGTTGGACTGATTATTGTATGCTAAGGCTGGGGGAAAAGTGCAGGGGAGGTGAATTCAGCTTCAGGCATGGGCTGTGTTGGTGGGGCATCGAGAAGATATTCCTCATATAGGTGGATATATGTAGCACTGAAGTAATAGAAGTTGAAAATAAAGGTCTGGAATAAGTATCAGATAAAACTTTTAAAGTTACAAGAGTGGACAAGACTATACATGCATAGTATGAGAAAAGGGTCAAGGACAAAGTGTTTAGGAAGGCAGGCATGTATAGGGAGAGAAGGATGCCAGGAAGGAGACAGAGAATTAATTTTCAGAGGGCAGGAAGAGAACCAGCCAAATATGACACAGAAGTCAAGGGACAAAAGTGTTTCACTCTTCCCAACATGCTGAATTCCAAAGATTTTTGTTTACCAGCAAGCATTACAGCTAGTTTTCTTTTACTAGTATTTCTCCCTAATTTCATGGAGAAATTTGGGAAGTTAATAAAAGCTCAACATAAATGTAATGATAGAAAACAGAATGGTGTGCATATATATTTTATGTTGCTATTTATGTGTTCTATTTCAGGAAACATCGAGAGCAGAAAGTCTGAAGTAAAGAGTTTCCACTGCTTATCTCAATTGATGAAAGGGTTCAAAAAGAAAATGATTGACACAAATCTTGTAGGCACAAGAGAAAACTGGATGAATATCCATGTCACTTAGATGGGGCACTTGAAAACTAGGAAGAGGAAAAATTTTAGAAAAATGACTAAAAGCTCTTTATTTAACAGAGTACACAAGGTGTGATGATTCAGAAGTAATGAGTCATTTCGAAAGAATAAAACTATTAGTTTGCCTGGAAAACACAGGGACTCTTTGGTGAATGACTCAGTATGGAAACTGATCCCAAGAGAACAATTTAGAGGAATACAAAAACATATACCATAGAACTACTTGTAGGGAAAAAAGAGACCTGGAATATTTTATTTGTTGTGTTCACTACAAAAATAGTTGAGAAAATAAATTAAGAAACTTCTTAAAAGGAAGATTTTTCTGATATGCAAAGAAATTATATACATGAATATGAAAGAACAATTAATGTTTTAGGTTTAGGGCTAATATCTTAAAGAGGCTAAAAGTAAAATAAGAACATCTCAGTAGCAGGCCTGATTTGGGCTTATGGAAATTTGGAAGTGCTTGAAAACTTACTTTTATTTTATTCCAGTGGAGAAACAGGAAATGTGGCTTAGGGGAAAAGCACCAGGAGGGCAGTCAGGAGCTCCTGTCCCAGCTTCAGCTTCTGCACTCACCAACTGAGTAAGTTGGTCAAGGCACTTCCTTCACTTTCTCTTCTGGAAAAACACGATGAAAGATGGCTCTGGGGAATAGAGAACATGAGAAAAGCAAAAAATTTTTTTGTGGTTAGAATGAGAAAAAAGCTATATTTTATCAGAGAACAATTCTGTAGATGTGGGAAGCACAATGAACTGGCTATTAATTTTTAATGCATGTAATTTGCAAAGCTACTGATTTCTCTGAGTACTACTGACTCGGAAAGGAATCTGAGAGTTAAACTTTTACTATTTTATAATTTAAAAAATTGTATGTATTGTTATATACCAAAACATCAACAATGGTTGTCTGTCTGCTGGAAGTATTTTAAGTTAATTTAATTCACATATTTTCCTTTTCTTTTTCTTATCTTGGAGATCATATATAAATCAAATTATGTTCCATATATAAAAATCATGTGGACAGGTTAGAAGAACATATATACAATCAGTTTCATAAACTTTTCAGTGACACTATAAGCCAGGTACTCTTCAAGATGAGGACACGATAATCTATAATTTTGCTTCAAAGCAGCTTACACTGTGAGTAGACACAGGAAGAAGATACCGAACATTTATATCATGGAAAACATTCCAGAAAGGACTGTCAAGCCCAGTCCTGGAGCAGAGCAGAAGTAGTTGGCTGCAAGAAGAAAGGGAAAATGGCTTGTGGACAAAGACAGCAAAGCAGAAGGTAGCATGAAATGTGTGAGGAGCTACCAGGAGTTTGGTATTATTCTAGTGTCAAGTGTGAAGGGAGACCTCTGGGAGCTACAGCTGAAGAGGAGGGGCAGTGGCAACATACCATCAGAGAGACCCTGAGAAATTTCAGAGGAAGTAGGAGGGGACAAGGTCAGAGTCATACTGTAGGCAGAAGACAGAGTTGGAGAAGACAGACCAAAGCTAGGTAGACAGAGGCCTCTGTAGAGTCCAGAAAAGAATCTATGAGGCTATAGATGAAGACAGTTTGCAGGGGTGTCCGACCTGTGGTCTGCGGACTGCATGTAGCCCAGGATGGCTGTGAATGTAGCCCAACACAAAATTATAAATTTACTTAAAAAAGTAAGAGATTTTTTTTGTGATTACGGGTTACAGTGTACTTAATGTGTGGCCCAAGACAACTCTTCTTCCAGTGTGGTGCAGAGATGCCAAAAGTTGGACACCCCTGGCTCAGAGGCTGAAGTAACTAAGCCACAGTCACAAATCTATAAGCAAGATATGAATGTCTTTCATCTTTAAATCCTGTGCTTTCTACATCCCTATAGGCACAAATTCTGGCTGAAGCTAACAACAGATCTCAAATTTATTTTTATTAAGTAAATTATGGATTTTTAAATAAGACTTTATTCATTTATTTATATTAATTACCTAAAATGTTAAGGGCATTATATAAAACAACCATAGCTTGTCTTGTAAGGAGCTTATAGGTTAAAAGAAATGAGACAAAAAAAAAAGACCAATTCATTCAACAGGTATCTATCCTCCTCACAGGCCTAACAGAAATCACATTCTAGTGACAGTTACTTTTAGAAATAATTTTTATATCCTTTTGGTACAAGTGAACCAAAGGCTCTGCAGAGCCAACCAGGCAATTCTAGAAAATGACCAGGAACCTGGAGTAAAGTAAATACAGCATGGGTCAAAGGGAAACTTGCTTGAATGGGAAAATAAGGGAACAGGACAAAAATCCCAAAGTATGGCATGGATGCCAGAAAGCTGGGGAGGAGCCTGGAACTGCCTTCAATGCAGTTTGGATTTGATAGATCAAAGTTGTTTATTTTTTAATTTTTACATAAAAGTAATAACTGTAGAAATAAGACATGCCTGATGAGAGAAAAATAGAGAGAAAATCAAAGATCACACCTAGAGACAGTATTAATGTGAACATTCTATAAATGTCTTTTCTGTCTTTAAATATACGTAACACAGACATGGGAATTTTGTGAATGTTTATTTTATATATTGTAAACAAAAGTGAGATTTAATTAGAGTTTATTACCTTCTTTTCCTACTCTTCATGAAAATAAAAATCTGCATCATATATCTCATATACATTGTGTGGATATGCCAAATTTACTTATTTAATTCTCTACTAAGGCATATTAGGCTGTATGATAACTAAGGTGCAGAAAGGAAGCAAGCAGCAAGCAAGTAATAAAACTGACATTAGCTGTGGCAGCATTTTCAATATTCTAAAGGTGGAAAGAGGTAAGACATGTGGAAGCTCTTGAGATTTTAGTGTTCCAGACATAAGATGAATAATGTCTGAATCTGGAATTCTTTGTAGATGAAGAGGAATTTCCAAAAAAGACTGCAACCCAACACATACTAAAGATGAAGTAATTTCAAGTCTTCACATCTGCAGAACAGATAGAATGTCAAAGAGAGCATTCAGACAACTAAAAACAGTGGGTGGACTGCCAGGGAAAAACCAAGTGTCATTTAGTGATAATCCACAAGCCAGGTTTACAAGAAAGTGGCAGCTATAGCCAAATTGTGTTCTAACAATGTGCACTACATGTTTCTTGTGAGATGCTAGGTGGCCTTGAAGACTTAATGTATCCTCTCTGGGCCTCTGTCCTTTGGCCTGGCTCTGTGAGTTACAAACTGTGCTTGTCAGAGTTCCCTTGGAAGCTGCCAATACTAGACATTTCTCACTGTGACCAGAATAGCTCTGCTTTTATCTGTTTTATATATTAGATCTCCAAAAAATATTTCATTTGAATAGAGTTCCACAGCTAAAAAAGTCTTAAAATCACAGGATTTTTAAAAAATATAATTTACCCTTGAGATTATTTGTTAATCACAAAGGTAAAAATGTAAATTTACAATGGAGGGATCTGAAAGTCACCACCTTAACACCTTAGTTAAAAACTTAGCATCACTAATGGTGGGACAATTAGATAATATGTATAGTACCTCTTGATATGATGCAATATGAAGATTGAAGTATCACTTATACAGTGTTCTTACAAAAAATACTTAGCTTTATTTAATCTTTTAGAGCTAATGTCAGATTATAGGAGAAACAAAGTAAATTAAACACCGCCATGAGGAAACAGAGAAATTCATGGTATGGATCATTCTATAAGATAATTAGCCTGGTATCTTTAATCAGACAGTATCATGGGGGATAAAGTATGTGTGTGGGGAATGTTGGGGGTGGCAGGGGGAGGAGATGGAAGAAACACCAACTATAAAGGCTATGAGGTGGAAGCATGTCTTGAATGTTTTAGGAAGAGAGAAAAAGGCAGTGTGACTAGACTTTGACTGAGATGGGAAGCTACTGAAGAATTCTGAACAGAGAAATATGACATGGTATGAATTACTTTTAACAAGATTATTCTGGTTGCTGTGATGAGAATAGACTATAGGGAACAAGAGTGGAAGC
This sequence comes from Phyllostomus hastatus, assembly GCF_019186645.2. NCBI lineage: Eukaryota > Metazoa > Chordata > Mammalia > Chiroptera > Phyllostomidae > Phyllostomus > Phyllostomus hastatus. The sequence goes on along the minus strand of NW_025334009.1, from coordinate 32,350,453 downwards.
AGGGAGACCAAAATGGCCTGGAATAATCCAGGCAAAAGATGATGCTGGTCTGGATCAGGCGGTAGCAAGGGAAGGGTGCAAACTAGTTAGATTCTGGATATATTTTGAAACAAGAGCCAATGGGACAAATGTGTGGATTTTGTGGAAAAGAGGGAATCAAGGATGAATCTAAGGGTTTTTTGTTTTGTTTTGTTTTGTTTTTGCTTAAACAACTGGAAGAAGAGAATTGATATGAACTGAAAGCAGGAAGACAGCAGGATGAACAGATTTGTTGGTGGACAAGGAAGTGGTGGTGGCAAGGGAAGTCAATGATTCAGTTTTTAATGTTACTTTTTAAAAAATTTTATTTTAATCATTGTTCAAGTACAGTTTTCTGCCCTTTACTCCCATTCCAGCCCACCCACCCATCCCTCCCTAATGTTACTTTTGACATCCTATTAGACATTAAGGTAAAGATGTGCAGAATGATGTTGGAGAATTGAGTCTGGACTTTAAGGGAGATATTTGGGTTGACACAAACTTGAGTCATTTTTAAAACCTTGAGACTAGGTAAGATCACCACAGGACAAAAAACAGAAAGAAAGAAATATATAGAAATACTTCCCCTGAGCCCTGTGGGGCTCATGGGTTGATATCAGCAAAATTTCCATATCCTGGACCTCTTTTCTGAAGTTTTTTTCAACTTCTTTTAAGCTTCTTACTTAAATGGAAACTGGACTCTCGCCTGAGGATGCTGCTTTCTATGCAGCTCTTAGACAATGACTCTTTTTCTCTTCCATGCCCTTCAAACATGAGGCCTAGTAGGTGCCTTCTTGCTTCTCCTTCACTCCCCTCCACACTGAACACACCCTCCCACCCCTTTAGTTCATGTCCATGGGTCATACATATAAGTTCTTGGGCTTCTCCATTTCCTGTACTATTCTTGCCCTTTCCCTATTTTCTACCTACCATCTATGCTACTTATTCTCTGTACCTTTCCCCCCTCTCTCTTCCTCCTACTCTCCTGTTGATAACCCTCCATGTGATCTCCATTTCTGTGGTTATGTTCCTATTCTACCTTTGTTTGCTTTTGTTTTTGTTTTAGGTGTGGTTGTTAATAATTTTGAGTTTGCTGTCATTTTACTGTTCATATTTTTTATCTTCTTTTGCTTAGATAAATCCCTTTAACATTTCATATAATAAAAGCTTGGTGATGATGAACTCCTTTAACTTGACCTTATCTGGGAAGCACTTTATCTGCCCTTCCATTCTGAATGATAGCTTTGCTGGATAGAGCAATGTTGGATGTAGGTCCTTGCCTTTCATGACTTGGAATACTTCTTTCCAGCCCCTTCTTGCCTGTAAGGTCTCTTTTGAGAAATCAGCTGACAGTCTGATGGGAACTCCTTTGTAGGTTACTGTGCCCTTTTCTCTTGCTTCTTCTAGGATTCTCTCCTTCATTTTAATCTTGGGTAATGTAATTATGATGTGCCTTGGTGTGTTCCTCCTTGGGTACTTCTTTGGGACTCTCTGGGCTTCCTGGACTTCCTGGAAGTCTATTTCCTTTGCCAGATTGGGGAAGTTCTTCTTTATTATTTGTTCAAGTATCGTTTCCACTTGTTACTCTTCCTCTTCTCCTTCTGGTACCCCTATAATTCAGATGTTGGAATGTTTAAAGATGTCCTGGAGGTTCCTAAGCCTCTCTTCATTTTTTTGAATTCTTGTTTCTTCTTTCTGTTCTGGTTGAATGTTTCTTTCTTCCTTCTGGTCCAAATTGTTGATTTGAGTCCCAGTTTCCTTCTATTCACTATTGGTTCCCTGTATATTTTCCTTTATTTCACTTAGTGTAGCCTTCATTTTTTCATCTAATTTGTGACCAAATTCAACCAATCCTGTGAGCATCATGATTACCAGTGTTTTGAACTGTGCATCTGATAGGTTGGCTATCTCTTCACTGCTTAGTTATATTTTTTCTGGAGCTTTGATCTGTTCTTTCGTTTGGACCATTTGTTGTTGTTGTTGTTGTTGTTGTTGTTGTTGTTGTTGTTGTTTTGATATGTCTGCTACATAGTGAGGGGCAGAGCTTAGGTATTCACCCAGGGTGGGGTAACCCACATGGCTGCATTGTGACTCTGTATGTGGGGAGGGATCCCAGAAGGAACAATGGTGTTTGCTCTGCTCTCTGCTGGCTTGTAGTCACTTCCTCTGCTTCCCACAAGCAAATTGGGCCCTTCTGGTGCTGATTCCTGCGTGAGTGGGTTTGTGTACATTCTAGGACCCTGTGGGTTTCACCAACAACTATCCTGTGATGCTGGGAGTTTCCCCCGCTGCCTCAGCCCCCACAGGTATTTTCTATCAGTGGATTGAGGCCTTATTTCCCTGCACTGAAGCTCTGGGTTGCATAGTCTGTCTTGCTCCCCAGCTGTTCCTCCCAATTTATCTGCATGTGAATGTGGGACTGCTTGCTCTACCGCTGCCTTGCTGGCCCTGGTCCTCCACTGCTGCTTTGCCACAAGTTTCTCAGGAAGGGGAGTGATGAGATTCAGGTAGCAGTAGTCATGGGACAGGGAAGCAGAAGCAGAGATGAATCAGAAAGGCACTGCAATTTATTAATCCTCATATCCACAACATGTAGCCAGTGCACAGCATTAAACAGAAATTAACAATATTTTCTTAATGTATGAACTGTGAGATGCTGTTAAATACCCAAAAATTCAACTAGGGTAGAAGAATAGGGCATAAGCCCAATAGAAATATCTCCAGGTAAGAAGGAAATGCAGGTTATCTTGAGCTGACAATTTTCATAGTTTTCATATGTTCCTCTAGGTTTCACATGTGCCCCTCAACAGAACTCATGGCTTCCCCACTTCTTAGTTTCCATCCTGGATACAGTTTTGGTGTCTTATTTCTTGGCCCCACCAACTTCCTCTATTTAATCAACCTTGATATATCTTAGGTGAAGTCTTATCGCAATTTAGATCTTTAGTTCATTTGGGCACTGATCCAGAGAATCTCTGAGCTTGCCTACTAGGACAGCACATGAAGCATTTGTTTGCCTATTAGACAATTTCAGGCAAAAGGTTCTGGTGCTGTTGGCTCAAGAGTAGACCCTAACTAAAGAAAACAACCTTTGGGACTAAAGTTTGAATTACCACCTCCAGTGGGGCTTTGCAACCATAATTTTGACAGAAAATTTTTCATTCAATGCCATGATAGAAGTGTTGGGGAGGAGGAGGGAGCTGGGGAAGAGGATGTTGAGGTCAGATGTGAAGGCAGAGTTGAGAGCAAGGTTCAACTGCAAGAAACTAAAAAGTGAGACATGATGAGGGTCCAAACCAAAAAGCCAAAAGAGGGTATGGAGACTGAGCCCACCAAGCCTGCCTCATCAGCCCATGACTGTCATTCACCTTCAAGTACCCTGAGGGGTATAAGGAGAACTCTGAGATACTCCCAAAGTTCTTCAGTCAGCTGACATTCTACAGGAATGACTGAGAAATCCCTATATTCTGCAGATGAGGTCCAGCAAAGGTTTCTTTGTTATTAACTACTTACTGTACAGGCAGACAACCAAATAGCCTGGTGCATATACAACCAGAGTACTTTTACTGAGGCAACAGAACTTTTTACAAGGTAACAGGTGTTTGGGAGTGCATGAAAATCAAATAGCAATCTGTCATATTTGCAGGTCATACCCAGAATAAACTCAGTAAGACCTGACAATCCTATCTCCGAAATCTCTCTCAATTTTCACAACTTCTCATTATCTCTACTGCTAAAATCCTGGCCCAATTTATCATCTTTTCACCTGTACTATTGTCATAGCCTTCTAAACTGGTTTAACTGCTTCCACTCTTGCTTCTACATACCCTAGTCATTCTCTAAACACCATAACCATAGTAAAATACAGGGTGAGGCAAAAGTAGGTTTACAGTTGTGAGTACACCAAGTTGTATTATTATTTATTAATTATTGTATTATTTTCTATGCAAACAATAGTAAGCCTACTTTTGCCCCACCCTGTAAATTAGAGCAAATTGTTCTCCTGTTTCAGATGTTCTAATGGTTACCAGTCCATTCTGAACAAAATCTATACTCCTCTACCTAATATAGCTCCAGAATATGCCTACTACCTCCCTTACTTCAACTTACATTGCTCTCCTTGGTCTTTTTTTGGTTCTTCCAACAGCCTCTCTCTCTCCCTTGACCAAGGTTCCAGCTCATTACTCTCTACCCCATTATCCAGTTTAATGTCAGTATAGCACTTATCAGTACCTGAAATTGTTTTATTTGTAGTTTACATAGTTATTGTGTTTATCCCTAGAATGTACACTCCATAAAGGCAAGGATCTTACTTGCCTCATTTGCCACTGTATCCCAACATCCAAACAGAGCCTGGCACAGAGGAAGCAATTAAAGGAAGAGAAGGAAGAAGGGAGGGGAGCAATTTGCTAATATACTACCATTTATGTTTCCTTGGCCAATACCTTGACTAGAAAAAGTTTCACTTTTCATAACCAGTTTAAGGACGGACTGAATGACTCCATATAGCATACCTTGGCACCCTTGGACATTTCTAGTAAGTGCTCATCTTAATCAGTGTTTTGCCTGATGAAAAGGTTTAGCATATGCTTTGAACCTATGACCAGCACCCCTGGTCTCCATCACAAATGCCACAGTACTGAGAGAAAGTACAGAAGATAATCCACTAGAGCTGCATGGCCCAGCACTCCGTCCCAATACACACAAACACATTGAGAAAGCCTGCCAACAAGAGGCTCAATTATGCTTGTATGGTTTATGTTTCCTAGGCAAAATCCTTTATAAAAGTCTACTCATCAAATAGACCTTTGGCTCACCTCTGCATCACCCTGATCTCCAAACTTGGCTTACTGATGTCCAAACCCCTGGAGAATGCATTCCTACCTAGGTGTTTAGGTACTAGAGCATCTGAGAACATTTTGTCAGCCAAGCCTTGATCTTTTAGGAAAAATGATATCACATCCATAGTGATAACTGGAGACCATTAAGAGCTTCTGATGGTAGCACTGTCACTCAGTACACCTACCCCCTAGTGCTGCCCCTCCTTATGAATGCCCGTTACTACTTCTTCATGCTATGCATAAAGGGCTCAAACCAAACCTCACTGCAGTGTGGGGACGGGTGGGGTGGGAGGGGGAGAGGGAGAGGGAGTAACAGGGAGAGGGAGAGAAAGAGGTAGAGAGGTAGAGAGAGAGAGAGGTAGAGAGGTAGAGAGAGAGAGAGAGAGAGAGAGAGAGAGAGAGAGAGAGAAACTGCTACTCCATTCATTTATGTATCCTTAGTTGACTTCTGTACGTGTCCTGACCAGGGACTGAACCTGCTACCCTGGCCTATTGGTATGATGCTCTAACCAACTGAGCTACCCAGCCATGGCAACAATAATTTTTTGGATTTGACACACATTTATGCAAAGGCAACAAAAACAAAAATACACAAATGGTACTACGTCAAACTATACAATGTTCTATACAATGAAGGAAATCAACAAAATGAAAAGACGACCTATCGAATGGGAGGAAATATTTGCAAATCATACATCTGATAAGAGGTTAATATCTAAAACATATATAGAAATCATACAAATCAATAGCAAAAAACAAAACAAAACAACAACCCTCAAATAATCTGAATAGAAATGGAAAAAGGCACTGAGTAGAAGTTTTTTCAAAGAGGCTAATGTGTACATGAGAAGATGTTCATCATCACTAATCAGGGATATGCAAATCAAAACCACCATGAGATACCATCTCACACCCATTAGAATGGCTACTATCAAAAAACAAAAGATAGTGCTAGTGAGGATGTGGACAAAAGGGAACTCTCTTGCATATTTGGTGGTAATACAGATTAGCGTAGCCATGGTGGAAACAGTATGGAGGTTTCTCAAAAAGTTAAAAGTAGAACTACCATGTAATAAAGCAATTCTCCTTCTGGGTATTTATTTAAGGAAATAAAAACACTAACTTGAAAAGATATCTATACCTCTATCTTCACTGAAGCATTCTTTACAACAGCCAAGATGTGGAAACAACCTAAATGTCCACTGATGAATGAATGGATAGAGAAAATCACACACACACACACACACACACACACCCCAGACTATTATTCAGCCATAAAATATGGAAATCCTACCATTTGTGACAACATAGGATGAATCTTGAGGGCATTATGCTAAGTGAAGTAAGTCAGACAGAGAAAAACAAATACTGTATTATCTTTTATGTAGACTCTAAAAACAAGCATACAAAAAAACTGAACTCACAGATACAGAGAACAGATTGATAGCTACCAGAGGTAGGGGGTGGGGGGGTTGTAGAATGGGTGAGGGAGGTCAAAGATACAAACTTCCAATTATAAAATAATTAACTCCTGAGGATGTAGTGTATAGCATGGGGACTATACAGCTAATACAGCTGGACTAGACAGCTAATAATACTCTACTGTATATTTGAAAGTTGCTAAGAGAATAGACCTTAAAAGTTTTTATCACAAGAAAAAAATCATAACTATGTAGTGATAGATATTAACTAGACTTATTGTAGCAATCATTTTACAATATATGCATATGTTGAATCATTATGTTGTACACATGAAACTAATAATATGTCAACTATGTCTCAATAAAAAATAAAAATTATAGGTCTTGGCTGGTATAGCTCAGTGGACTGACTGCGGGTTGTGAACCAAAGGGTCGCCTGTTCAATTCCCAGTCAGGGCACATGCCTGGGTTGCAGGCCAAGTCCCCAAGTTGGCAGTATGCAAGAGGCAACTGATTGATGTTTCTCTGTTTCTCTCCCCCTGTTTCTTCCTCCCTCCCTTCTCTTCTCTCTAAAAATAAATAAAATCTTTATTTTTCCTTTATTTTTTATTGTTCTTCAAGTACAGTTGTCTCCATTTTCCCACCACCACTTTCTCCTGCCCCACTCTCAATCCTTCCCCCCTTTGGCTTTGTCCATGGGTCCTTTATACATGTTCCTTGATGACCCTTCCCCTTCTTCCCCCCATTATCCCCTTCCCCCTCCCCTCTGGTTACTGTCAGTTTGTTCCTCATTCCTCATTTCAATGTCTCTGGTTATATTTTGCTTGCTTGTTTGTTTTGTTGGTTAGGTTCCACTTACAGGAGAGATCATATGGTATTTAATAAAATCTTTTAAAAAACTGGGCAAAAAATGCGCATTATACAGGGTGAAATATGGTATTATTCAAAGAAAAGAACACATGCTGTACATGAATGAGCCTTGTAAATATTACGCTAAATGAAAGAAGCCATACACAAAAAGTCACATATTGTGTGATTCCATTTATATGAAATGTCTAAATAGGTAAACCCACAGAGACAGAAAGTATTGTCGATTGGTGGTTTCGGGGAGTAGGGAGGAGAGAAATGGGGAGTGACTGCTTACGGATACAGGGTTTCCTTGTGGGGTGATAAAAATGTTCTGGATTTAGATGGTGATGCTGGTTGCACAACATTGTGAATGTACTGAGAGTCACTGAATTACACAATTCAAAATGGTTAATTTTATGTTATATGAATTTTAAACTCAATAAAAACAAACAAATCACACATCTCACACTTGACAGATCAAGGCTTTGCATCCAAGACTGACTTTAAGTCCTTTCCCCACTCAATTATCTTGTCTCCTCTACAAATATAAGAAGCTCTGGACCACCCTGACAATGAATTTTTCCTTCCATCTACCACCATCCACACAAAGCACCCAAGTGAATTTGTGATGGTGGAATTCCTACAATTGTCCAAGTGCATATGAGTTTCTAAACAAAATATTTTCTTATCATAGACTCCCAGTACTTCACTCTCTCAACTAATTAAAAATAAAATACTTATTTTAACCTTTAAAAACCAAGGTCTGCTATTCATGTCACAAAGTCATCCACACAGAAGTTAAACATCATCCATTTAACAGATGAACCAATGGCAGCTATGAAGGTTATTCCCTCACAAGATGAATACTCCTATTTGTAAAAAGGGTATAACAATGGGATTTATGCCCTGAACAAATAAATGCCATTCTTCACTAATAATCCTTGGCATTTTGCAGCCACTATGGCTTTTGATCTGCTGGTAGATCACAATTCTTAGAAACAACTCTTAGAAATGCAAAACTGACCTTTAAGCCCTCCTGTGCCAGGTTAAAGTTGTCACAGAGGCAGACATGCATAAGAGACAGACTGGTAGTGACCATCTGAATGACAACCCACTCTAGAGAGTTTAACACAAGGTTTTTGAAGTGACAGTATTCATACAACCTTTTGGAAATTAGTTTGTTCAGTGCTCTGTTTACCTTCTCTCTGAGCTCAATGAGGTCCTATTCCTCCAACTTCTATTTATACCTTCTAATCATCATCAATGAAAAAGATTTCAAAGTATGGGAAATTTTGCATGCGTGCAACTAGAAAACCAAGCTATAATATCAAGTTATTTAGGAAAAATACAGCTGCAAAAAATACTCCTGGAAATGTGACAGCTAGATACATATTCCCTGATATAGCCAAGTATTCCATTTTCAACATGCCAACAGTCTGGTCTTTGTTCATCAGTTCAATGGGAGGATGATGTCAGGATCACTGCAGCCCAGATCACTGCTGGCCTTTAGGAGCCCTGTGGCTTTCCAGATAAGAGACTAAGGGCATAATTTCCAACATCTGAGTCTTAAGGGTTCAGGCAAAATAATCTCCTTAGTGAAAAACACTAAGTCTCCAAAACAAATACAAGCAAGACCCCTCTGAAATGGAGGAGAGGGGTAATTACGTACCACTGAATCACCTCCCTAAAAAGTTAGAAGTGTTTGGGTAACCAACACACTCTGAACACCTATCACAGAGATATGTTAGATACCAGCCCCTCCCTCACCACTCTCCTTTTCAAATAAACTTCTCAAAAGATTTTTCTAACATTTCCATTTTCTTTCGTTTTACCCATCTCAGTCTGGTTTCTGCCTCGTCCCATTTAAATGGTGCCTGCTGAAGGCAAACACTTCATCTTGCTAAATTCAACAGAACATTTTCAGTCTACATCTTTACTTGATAACTCCTATTTGTTTAAATACTCTCTTCTCTTGACTTTTATGACATATTTAAACCAGAATTAGATTCTGAAATAAGCACCTAAGACAAAAATCAAGCATAGTTTAAGTTACTCTTGAAATGGCTCATGAAATAAAGTACACCTGTTATTTATGTATATAACGCTATGCGGTAAATGAACAGCAAATATGTATAAATGCAAAACAAACAGTAAGTATAGATGCAAAATAAAACTTCACTCTCTCAACTAATTAAAACACCTTCAAGTGTATTGGGTTAAGTCTGCATGCCTTAACTGCAAGCATGGGGCCATTCCACTGTACCTCTATGTCTACTTCTCATCACTTTCCTAGGACTATGGTACCCTCCCACGCAAATCCTGAATCCTATTCTCTTCTTAATCTCCATCAATGGTTCAGAATTTCCACTATTCAGTGGAACTGGGTAAGGAGATTTTAAAAATCCCAGGTTATAATTTGGACCAAGTAAGCAGAAACAGAAATTGCTAGGGTGAGCCCCAGCATCAGTAATTTTTAATTGTCCAGTGTTTCCAATGTGCAGCCAAGATGAGAATCACTGTTTTTATACTCTTCCTAGAGCAGAGACCACACACTCCAATGCCTCAGAGTCAGAGAAGTAAATAAGCAAAGCAGGCCAAGCATAAGTTTTAGGGAGTTGTGGGCTCTTTGGTGAACTAGAAAGCAGCTGGGATCAGCTGTGACTTAGCACCAATCAATTGTTGCCATATGGGAAAGCTGGCTCAGTAGAGCCACATCCTCTCATTTTTAAAGAAAAATCCCAAATCTGGATTTTCATGGGAACTAACTCAAAATTAAACAACAACAAAAACCACTGTATTGGAAAAACAAAACACATCTGTAAACCAGATAAGCTGTGAACTGCAGGTTTACAACCATTGCTCTTGGTAATTCCATCCACACCTTTCAATTTACACCTAAAAACTTGTGTCCCCAGTTCAGCCCACTCCTCTGGGCTCTGAATTTCAATTATCAGATGCTTATGAGACATTTCCAATTGAAGGTCTCACCAGTCCCAAAGTGAAATGTGATTTAAACCCACCTTAACACTTTTTATCCTTCACTGCTCTTTATCTCAGCCAACAACTCTACCATTCACCTGGTTGGGCAAGCCAGAACTCAGGGAGTCATCCTATACACTTAATTTCTCCCCCTCACTGCTTGTGCCACATCTGTATCCATCTACTTTTCTCCATCTCCTCTGCTACCACCTTGATCCCACCTACCATCTTTTCTCTCCTCCTTTTCCACAGTGTATTTACTGGCTGAGGCTGCTAAAACAAAATACCATAGACTGGGTGGCTTATACCACAGAAATTTATAGAATTTCCAGATCACCGTCCAGCAGGGTGAGTTTCTAGTTAGGATTTTTTTCTTGACTTCTCACTGTGTGCTCATATGGCTTTTCTTCCCTTATTTTCATAGAAGGCCACCAATTTGATCAGATTAGGGCCTCATCCTGATGACCTCATTTAACCTAATTACCTTCTAAAGACTATCTCCAAACATAGTTACACTGGAGGTTAGAGCTTCAAAATATCAACTTCGGGGAGACACAATTCATTCTATAGCACACAATGACCTTAATTAGGGTCATTTGTCTCCCACATTCACTGTTGTTTCCTTCTAAAACTTTTTGGCCAGTAGGACCACAGTGATGTTTTACAAATACAAATATTTACAAATATGTGTATATACACATTTAACTCAACAATTCCAGTTCTAGGACTCTATCTTACAAACATATTCACACATGTGAACTGGTATAAGCATAGTACTGTTTGTTATAGTAAATTACTGGAAACAATTTCTAGACAATGGAATATTACACAATCAAACAAAAGAATAAGTAAACTATATATTGAAATGGAAAGATTTCCAAGACACTGTTCAGAGAACAAAACAAAGAACAGAATAGTGTGTACAGTATGCCACCATTTGTGTCAACAGGAGGAAAGAATATGCATTTGCTTGAATGTACACAGAAAGTGTCTAGATATACACCTCCTAAATATATCTCCTATATCCATCTACTTCTCTCCATCTCCTCTGCTACCACCTGAGTCCCAGCTGTTTGTTACAGTAAGTTATTGGAAACTACAGTGGTCATCCCTTTGGAAGGTGTGAGGAAAATTGCAGCTGGGGAGGAAAGGGAGTAGCACCACTGCAGACATTCTGATTTAATGGGCTTGGAGGACAGCCTAGGACTAGTATTGTTTTAAGTTACTCTTATGATTCTAATGAGCAGGCTGAACCGAGCGAGAACTGTTGCTTGAGATTGCCTTCACTTACTTTCCCAGCTTCATTTTATATCATTCTGCCCCTATCACTCTCTATGCTCCAGCCACACTGGCCTCTGAGTTCCCAGAAAAGTTCTGTTCCTTCTTTGGGAATGTTGTTCCTGTAAGCTTCACCTTGTAACTTCTACTTATTCTTTAGAGTCCAACTCATCTTGAGTTCATTTCCCAAGGAAACTGTCCTAGCTTCCAAACTAGGTCAGGACCCCTGTTTTATATACTCAGAGCATCCTGTATTTCTCCCAGAATTGATCACAATTATAATGTGGTAATTGTAGCATTACACATGCATGCTTCTCTCACTCTTCAGACTAATATCCAGGAGTGTAAAGACCATATCACTTGTTTTTACCACTGGATTCCCAGACCTATATAGTGTCTGGCTGGGAAAGAAGGCCCTACCTCAGATATTTGTCAAATAAATGAACAAGACTGCTCCTGCCTTCAAGCTTAGCATAATAGATGAAATCAACACATAAGCAAATGAGGACAATGCAGTCACTGGTGTTAAGGCTGCAGTCTGTTTAGAAAAAGCGGTTCACTGGTAAGGGAGATCTGGGCCCTCCCAGGAGACTCCTGGCAATGTCTGGAGGCATTTTTGGCTGTCACAACTGTGTGGGTTGTGTGACTGTTTGACTGTCATGATTGGGGTGGGGACAGGGTGGGAAGTAACAGTGGTTTCCATTAAGTAGATGTCAAGAATGCTGCTAAACACCCTACAATTCACAGGATAAACCGCCACAGCTAAGAACTACCTGCTCCAAATGTCAATAGTACTGGACAAAACCTCTAATTTAAAGAGAATGATAATGCCCCAAAGGGTGACCATTTATTTCTACTTGAGGTGGCGGTGAGAGGGAGCAGATGTGAAGAAATTTTAGAGAGGAAGTACACATAACTTTAGTTGCATACAGAAAGGTGGCAGGAACCACATCCATGAAGGCTGTTTGCTGGAGTTATGAGGAGCCTCTGAAGAGGTTAAAGGCAGAGTTCTGGCTTGAACAGGTGCCCCTCAAGTACCTTATACTCCAAAATTACTATCTCCTTTATTCCCTTCTTGCGGAAACAAAACTTTCATTCTCTTAGGGCAGCTGGTTTCAGCTAAACATTAAGGCCAAATTAATTCATCCTTGGTTAAAATCTGATAGCCCCTTCACACTCCAGAATGTTAAGCTGCATTTTAAAATATGCAAATACTTACAAATACAAATAAATCTTTAACTGCTTAATGTTCAGGTTGTTAATGGATAAAGCTATTTTTGAACCCAACAACCAGGTTAGTCCTGTAAAGTTCTGTGTTTTTGAAAACCTTAACTTTTATGTCCCCTGTTCTCAATTTCTGAGTTCCCAGATCTATAAAAGATCCAAATTTTTCTCACATGCATCTCATGTTGTAAGTTAGTTCTCTGCCAGAGAGGATAGGAGAGCCATTTGGATACAATAAATGTGAATAAATTGTATATATAAATTAGGAGTGATCTATAAGTTTTTAAAAGGCTTTCACTGAAAGCCATGGATACAACTTAAAAAAAATGAAAATGAGATCATTTTTAATGGCATCACCAAGAAAGAAAACAGTTTTACTACAGCACAAGCCTGCTGCCTACTAGGCTGGATGCACATGCTCTGACCTAGTATGGCAATTCTTAGGGTCTCAGCACTGGGTGCTCTATTTACAAGAAACTGAGGCCTGAAACTAATGAAGAACAAAGAAAAATGCCTAGCACTGAAGGTTTGGGGGCTGTTTTGTACAAAAATGATTTGAGAAGGAACACTTCCAGTTTTGCTCAGCACCACAAATCACGCTTTCCTGCTTAAGTGTTAAGAATTTTTATTTCGTGCTTTGAGACCGTTTCCTAATAAGAAAATACCTTATAATTTACAAAGAGCAATTTATCCTCCCTTACATTTGCTGACCACGAAAACTGGATAAAATTTCCTTAAGCTTTACCGGAGTCGGAGGATTGAGCATAATGTGAGCACAACAGAGTTCAGATGCAGCTGGTTTCCATCCGGAGGTCTCCCAGGAGAAAGCCCCTCCGGAGGCGGCAGCTGGGGTGGGCGAGGAAGTGAGACCCCCGCACAGGGTCAGCTGCGTGGCTCGGCCGGGCTGTGGTCGGCCCGGCCTCTGTTTACCTTTGTTTCAGGTAATCCCGCTCCGGCCGGGCCAGGGATCCCGCCCCAGGCCCCGAGCTGGTGACACATCCTTCTTTGGCCAAGTCGGGCCGAGGTTGGGCAGGGGGCGGGGAAGGAAAATAAAGCCTCAACGCCTAACGACGTGACTCTCAGTTCTTCCAAAACGTTGGCATTTGTTTCTGTGCCAAGCTTTCCGGTTAACAAGTTCCCGAGGGCTGCGCGGGGCGAACTGGCCTAGGAACCCGCAAGTGGGAGGGAGCAGGCCGTCCCCCGCCTTCCCTCCTCTGTAGACGCCCACGGGGCAACCGATTTCCACACCTCCCCGGCTGCCGCGGCCCGGGACCGAGCTGGGCGTGGAGGGGCGCCCGCACCGTCATAAAACTCGACTTCCACGGCTCCACTAGCCGAACCAGCGCACCGCCGATCCGGCAGTCCCCTCTGGACAGGCCGGTCCCCGCCCCTAGGCTCCGGCCCCGCCTGCCCGAGCCTCAGCGTACCGCCCCCCCGTATCCCCCGCCCGGCCTCACTACTACCCTGCGACCAGGCCAGGAGCTCTAGGGTTTCAGGCCGCGCCATAAGCGTCCCAGCCTTTACCTCTGTGGCCGCGGCTCCTCCCCTGGCTGTAGCCTCGGTCGGCGGACTGCGCTGGCCGCCAGGACTCCGACAGCAGCAGCGGCAGCGCGGGATACAGAGCTGCGAGAGCGGCGAGTGAAGAGCTGTGAGGCCCGACCCCGCCCCGCCCAGCCTCCCCCCAGCCTCCCCCCAGCCTCCCCCCGCCTCCCCCCCCGCCTCCCCCCCTCCCCCGCCTCCCCCCGCCTCCCTCCCCGCCTCCCCCCCCAGCCCTCCCCGCCGCCACTCCCCACCCAGGGCCGCGGGCTCAGCGCCCCGCCCCTCCAGCCCCGCCCCGCCCCATCCAGCGGACCCCTGACAGGAAGGGGGCCGTCAGGGGCACCACGAGAGCCGCAGCAGCTGCTGCCGGTGCAGCTCTATGTGCGTAACGTCCGCGGGGACCCGCTTCGTAGTAGTCACTACTATTTGGAAATGCGAGTCTCTCGGACTTGTTATTACTGTAATTGTTATTATCATTATTGTTATTGTTATTGATTCTTTTGCCCTCTGGCAGACTGCATGGTTCCTTTGGGGCCGTAGGCAGTGGACCTGCAGTCCTCGCCGCTGACTGGACGCCCCAGCTCACCTCGACCCTCCCAGTGGCCCGCACCTGCGGCCACTTTTCGTTGTGAGTAGTAAACAAGTTGAAAGAGATATTTATTTTTAACTGTTATGTTGTTAAATATAACACAAATACAGAAAGCCATATAAAACCAATGCATAATTTAATGTATTAATTGGAGACATCCCCCCTTATAACAACTCCCTATTTAACGCCATCTAAAATGGCCTGACTTAAAACCCTATCAATAGCTTGGAGGACACATCCTTGGTAGGGCCTCCTAAAATTTTCTTCTAACTGCCACAGGAACTCAAAGACCACTTGTCCATAATTATGTGCTCTCCAAGAACACATTTGTAAAATAAAAATATCCCCAGAATTAGGAACCTCCAATTAAGAGTTTATTTGTAAAATTCTTTTTTAAAAGATTTTATTTGTTTATTTTTAGAGAGAGGGGAAGGAAGGGAGAGAGAGAGGAAGAGAAATATCAACCAGTTGCCTCTCCCATGTCCCCAACTGGGGACCTGGCTGGGAACCCAGGCAGGTGCCCTGACTGGGAATTAGATCAGAGAACTTTTCAAACTCTATCCACTGAGTCACACCAGTCAGGACTATTTGTAAAATTCTTAGTTAAAAAGATAACATGTACCATATTTTGCCATGTATAATGGTCACTCCCCCCTCAAATTATCGAGGGAAAAATAAAGATGTGCATTATGCATTGTATGTGGGTAGTACTAATTTGTTACCAGTACATAAAATTTCTTGTATCTTTGTATCTGCTTTTGTGTTTTGTAATTATTTGTTACAGAAAATTTCTTGTACCATAATATGTTAAAAAATAAACGGTAAAATTCCTTTATAATACAAAAATGAAGTATCTAAATATAAATAAATAATGGATTAAAAAATAAAAATATTTTTTCCTCTGAAAGTTTGGGCCAAGAACATGGGTGTGCATTACACACAGCAAAGTACAGGTATATATGCATGTAAATAACTTAATAAATTAATCAATCATATCATTGAACAGCATGAATAAGGAGCATCTGGGGGAGGGGATGGAAGGTATATAAAGATTTAAAAATAGTCAAAGAGTAGGTGGCCTGTGAGGATTGGTCCTGGGCATCTGGGTGATCCTCACTCTGTGTCACTAGTGCCTAGCACATATAATAGGTGCAAATGTGTATATTTATAGTGAAAGGAAAGGAAAGAAGATATATACATATACATGTATATATGTGTGTATATGTATGCATATGTAACTACAAAACAGGTTTTGCCTACTAAACAATTTCATCCAAAGTCAATTGTTCTAATAGCTAAAATGAATTCTGAGATGTCTCAATGCTTTGGAAAAAAGCTGTTATACTTTAAATTTTGTACTGCTTTCCAGTTTTTAAAAAGCACTTTCACATGCATTATGGTATCTTATTTGAGGTTGTCAACAAAAGTTTGCTGCCACCAATTTAATGCCAACGGGAGTCCCCCAACCTGGGGTGCAGTTAATGGAGAAACTTTATTCAAGTAAACAGCTTGCAAATAGGGAAGGCACCCTCAAGTGAAAACCAGAGGCGACAAAGGGGAGGCCAGAAAAGAGGGGTTGTGGGAGAGGCTGACTTTAATAGACAAAGCACCTGCCTTGGTCCCTGATTGGTCCATTTTTATAAGAAAAAAGATCCGAATTTTTGCAGTCTGATTGGTCCAAATACCACTGTCTTTTTTTTCTCCCAAATTTTTTATCCCCTTTATCCCCCTCCTCTCTGCATCCTACCACCCTCCAGCATTCCTCCTCCACTTAGTTAATCCCATGGGTTCTACATATAAGTTCTTTGGCTTCTCCATTTCCTATACTATTCTTAACCTCCCCCTGTCTATTTTGTACCTACCTATTATGCTTCTTATTCCCTGTACCTTTTCCCCCATTCTTCCCCTCCCTCTTCCCACTGATAACCCTCCATGTGGTCTCCTGTTCCTGTGATTCTGTTCCTGTTCTAGTTGCTTGCTTAGTTTTTGTTTTTGCTTTTTAGGTTCAGTTGTTGATAGTTGTGAGTTTGTTGTCACTGTGCTGTTTGTAGTTTTTAATCTTCTTCTATTTCTTAGATAAGTTCCTTTAACATTTCATTTAATAAGGGCTTGATGACGATAAACTCTTGTAACTTGACCTTATCTGTGAAGCACTTTACCTACCCTGCTATTCTAAATGATAGCTTTGCTGGCTAGAGTAATCTTGGATGTAGGTCCTTGCCTTTCATGACTTGGAATACTTCTTTCCAGCCCCTACTTGTCTGTAAGTTTTCTTTTGAGAAATTAGCTGATAGTTTTATAGGTAAAACTATCCCCTACTCCTTTGTAGGTAACTGTCTCCTTTTCTCTTGCTGCTTTTAAGATTCTCTCCTTATCTTTAACCTTGGGTAACTTAATTATGATGTGTCTTGGAGTCTTCTTCCTTGGGACCAATTTCTTTCAGACCCTCTGGACTTCCTGGAAATCTATTTCCTTCACCAGATTGAGGAAGTTTTCCTTTGTTATTCATTCAATAAGTTTTCGATTTCTTGCTCTTCCTCTTCTTCTGGCACCCCTATGATTTGGATGTTGGAGTGTTTAAAGTTGTCCCAGAGGTTTCTCAGCCTCTCCTCATTTTTTTGAATTCTTGTTTCTTCATTCTGTTCTTCAGAATGAAGAGCAGATGATTATTTATTCATTTTGCTTCTAATAGCACTGTCCTGATTGGTCATTATGGAGCTGCTGTGATTGGTCAGTAAAGATGCAAATGAGGAAATCGTTTCAAAGCTCTGATTGTTTGGGGCAGATCTCAGCCCATTTGTTGAGAGGCAATTCTAGGAACTTCTTTGTAAGAGTCTGCTTAGACAGCAGTAACTTGGTCCATGAGGCTTGGCTGCTCAGTCTGTGGCTTTTCACTGGTGTACAGTGTACATGAGGGGCCTCTGTCAGCAATGGCTGCCAAACTCTTGGCATGATTTTAGGCCCAATTAGCCACAAGGATCCCTCTTTGAGAAAGGGGAGGGGGCAGGGCAGGACAGAAGAACTTTGCAAAGGTCACAGTGCAATATTTACCTGAGAAGTACATAGTGAACTATAAAACAATTTCAGTACTGCTGACCCTGCCCCTCCCTGCTGGGTTCCTGGTTTGTCTTGACAGTTTTATTGCCTGAGTGTAGGACTTTTTTGGCCCCTTCAGAATACATTTATAAGAAGGAAACGTCACCTAACTAGAAATTTGATTCAATATGATAGAGTCAACCTCTTTATCAAGAGCACTTTGGTGAATTGGAGCTAGAGAGCTGCCAGTTGGCCACTATTTATTGAGCACCTTGACTTTGTGGTTGGTGGCAGAAATACAAAACATAGAAAAATGAATAAGACACACTCTTAGTTCTCAAAAGTTTAGGCCAAATTAGAGGATGAAATTTGGCAATAAATGAATTTTTAGTTTATTTGAATGGTAGGAGAATAATCCTGAGCACAATTAATTCTCATAGGTGTAGGGAGAGATTAGAGCAAGTCTTCTCAGAAAAGAGAATATCGGATTTTTTTTAATTGTGGAAAAATATCAAATATTGCAAAGTAAAAGAATAATATAATGAACTACAATGCACTCATTATTTAGTTTCAACAATTCTCATCGATGGCCAATTTGTTCCAGCTGTACCTCACCTTCTCTTTCCCTCCCTGAATAATTTTTTAAAATATATTTTATTGATTATGCTATTACAGTTGTCCCATTTTTACCCCTTTATTTCCCTCCATCCTGCACCCCGCCTCCCACTGCATTCCCCCCCTTTAGTTCATGTCCATGGGTCATATATATAAGTTCTTCAGCTTCTCTATTTCCTATGCTATTCTAAACCACCCCCTGTCTATTTTGTACATACCATTTATGCTGCTTATTCTCCGTACCTTTTCCCCCATTCCCCTAAGCCTCTCCTCATTTCTTTGAATTCTTGTTCATTCTTTCCTGGTTGAATGTTTATTCCTTCTTTCTAGTTCAAATCCTTTTTTGTGTCCCAGTTTCCTTCCCTTCACTGTTGGTTCCCTGTACATTTTCTTTTATTTCACTTTGTATAGCTTCCACTTCTTCCTCTATTTTGTGACCATACTTACCATTTCTGTCAGCATCCTGATTACCAGTGTTTTAAACTCTGCATCTGATAGGTTGGCTATCTCTTCATCACTTAGTTCTACTTTTGGAGCTTTGATCTCTTCTTTCATTTGGACCATATTTTTTTTTTTGTCTCAGCACACTAGTTACGAAGTAAGGGACAGAGCCTTAGGTATTGACCACAGTGGGGCAACTCTCTTCACTGCGTTGTGGTGCTATATGTGGGGGAGGGGTCTGAGGGGGAACAGTACCACTTGTTTGGCTCTCAGTTGGTTTTCAGTCACTTCCCCCACTACCCACAAGCAAATTGGGCCCTTCTAGTGCTGACTCCGGGTGGGTGGGTTTGTATATGTTCTAGAACCCTGTGGACCTTTCCAATGAACTCTCCTGTGAGGCTGGGAGTTTTTCCTGTCATTACACCCCCCACAGGTTTTTACAGTCAGATGTTTTGAGGCTTTATTTTCCCATACTGGAACCCTAGGGTGTGCAGTCTGTCTAGCTCCCCAGTTGTTCTTCCCCCTTATTTGCACATAAATGTGACACTGCCTGGTCTGCCAGCTGCTGCCTTGCCCACCCTGGTTCTCCAGCCACCACTTTCTCACTACCCCAGCTGCCTGTCTCAGTCCCTCCTACAGGTCTGGATGAATCTTTCTTCTTTAACTCCTTGGTTGTTGGACTTCCATAGAGTTCTATTTTTTTATTATTTTTTATTTTTAAATTTGTTGTCGTCCTTGTTTTGGTTGTGTGTGGAGGCAAAGTGTATCTACTTATGCCTCCATCTTGGCTGCAAGTCTCCCTCCCTGAATTATTTTGAAGCAAATCACAAACAGCATATTACTTTACCCATAAATATGTATCGCTAAACAATGTGGTCTACTTTAAAAATAACCACAAAATCATTATGATAGTTTTTAAAATTAACAATTTAAAAACATCTAGTAAGTGTTCAAATTTTCCAAGCTTTTTTGTAAATGTTTTATATAGTTTATTTCTTTAAGTCAGGACTCAAATAAGTCTTCACATTGCATTTGGTTAAAGTCTGTTAAACCGTTTTCTTTCCTTGCACTTATTATGCTGAAGTAATTGATTGCTTGTCCTGTAAAATTTCTCATATTTTACATTTTGCTGATTGCATTTTTCTGATGTTGTTTAATATGTTCTTCTACCCTGTATTCCTTATAAAATGATAATATAACTGGATACTATTTTTTTGCTATTTAAAGATTTTATTTATTTATTTTTAGAGAGAGGAAGGAATGGAGAAAAAGAGTGAGAGAAACACCAATGTGTGGTTGTCTCTTGCGTGCCCACCACTGGAGACTTAGCTGGCAACCCAGGCATGTGCTCTGACTGGGAATCAAACCAGTGACCCTTTGGTTCTCAGTCTTGCACTCAATCCACTGAGCCATACCAGCCAGGGTTATGAGTAGAGACTTTATCAGATTTAGGAAAATACAATCTATAATAAAGAGAACAGTCAATCAATCAAAAACAAAACTCACACATATTAGAATTAGCAGACAAGGACAACAAAATAGTTACTGTAACTATATCCCAAAAACTAAGCACAGACATGGACAATATAAAAAAGACCCCAAATTATGATTCTAGAAATGAAGATTACAATGTTTTAATAAAATATATTGGTAGGACTAATGGCATCTTAGACCAGTGCCAAAGAAAAGATTAGTAAACTTAAACTCACACCAAGAGAAACAAACAAAATAAAACATACACAAGAAAAAAAATAGATGTTAAAAGTGAGAAGAGCATAGGTGACCTGTGGGGCAATTGAAATGGCATAGTTAATGTGTAATGAACTCTCAAAAGAAAGAGATGGAGACAAGAAACATTTTGATAAAATTCAACATTGCAAATACCTTCTCTGTCAAACAAAATACACTCAAATTGTCAAGATGATTAAAAAATAACAGTCTTGTGCTCAACACAAAAGGTGTTAAATCGCAGGTTTGAGTCACTTCTTCACTCTTATTTGCAGACTGTATAAGTTTGGCTGTAGAAAAATTTAGCTAAAATGAGGAATCATAAATAATAGTTTACACATAGTTTAACTTTTTAAGTTAAATTTTAGAACATATAAATATATGTTCATTTTCCATATCCATTCTTTGAGTATGAGTCTATGAATTCGAGTTCTAAGACATCCTTGTTGCATAAATCACTATCATGTTGTATCCTCTATCACATCAATTTTCAACCTTTTTCATCTCATGCTACATATAAACTAATGCTAAAATTCTGTGTCACACTAAAATATTTATATTTTGCTAAACTGACAATGAAATATATAGAATTTTGATTGACTTATAATAATAATAGTAATAATTATCTACCCTTTTTGCTTCAAAGTGACTTTTTAAAAAATCAGGTGCCTATACTTGTGTATAAGGATTTGTGGTACCAAGAATTAACCAACCAGATGCAACCTTATCATACAACATGACCAATAAGATGCAACTCTATTATATGACCTATATATTTATGGTTTAAGATAGGGCATTCATACCAGATGGCTATTTTTGTGTTGGCTGTTGTTATTTTTTATTTGAAACTCTAAGGGAAAAGAAGTCAGTGTCCCTGATTAAATAGTCTGGTATTGCATGTTGTAAAAATTCTTGGGGTACACCCATTGAAAATAGCTTCTCTATTGATCTCTAGTTTGGATTGTGTTAAAATGGAGGAAAAACTTTAAGTCAGTAGCAAAACAATGTAAATGCAGATTGATTTTAATCCTTGTAATCTTTCATTAAAACTTGTCTTGTGCACTTTTAGTCTAAGTTTTATTTATTTATTTTTTTAGCAAGCTGCCATTAGCTAGTGTTTTTAAGCATTTATCCTAATTTTCACAGAAGCAACAATCTTCTTCCTTTCCACTCTCATATTTCATGGGCTATATCATGTTTAATTAAATTTTATAAAAATTATAACAAGCACAACTTACATCTGTAGGTTTAAGAGCAAACACAACTGATTTTTTATTGTGTTGTGTTCAAGTGGTAGAAGCAGAAAATGCCAGTATACTAACTGGAGAGGAATTAGCTGTATGTACCCAGCTGTAAGTGTCCTGGGTACCAATTAGTATATTTTACAGAAAGAATGGAGAATGTTAGTTAATTTAGTAATTGATCTAAGTGGATTTGGTTTCAAAAACTTCTGTCATTTTTCTTGTTTTTAAAAATTGAGTTACAATTTACATACAGTAAAATCTATCCTTTTGAATGTATAAGTCATATGAGTTTTGACAAAAACTTGTAGTTGGGTAACCACTACTACCATGATCAAGATATAGAATGTTTTTGTTACTAACTCAAAATTTCCTTGAGCTTCTCCTTTGTAGTCAGTTCCTCATCCTGCTCCCCCAGTCCCAGCTCCTGGCCACCACTGATCTCTGTATAATTCTCTGGAAATTCATCCGAGTTGTTGCATGTATCATAAGTTTGTTCCTTTTTATTGGTATGGATGTACCATGATTTATTTTACTATGCAAATTCAATATTGCAATATTGAATTCAACAATGCAATATTCTTTCATAGTCTTAATTACTGTTTGGTATTGTCAGAGGTATAGCCATGTAGTAGGCCTTAATAATCGGGTGTTTTTTGCCCATTTTTAGTTGTTTTCTTATTACTGAGTTTTGAGAAGGTGCCAAGCACTAGAGAGAAATCTACCAGCTGCAAGTGCTCAGTGTGCCTTGGGACCTGTTGTTTGGTTTTACAGAAGGAATGGAGAATGTTAACTTAATAATCTGATTAAGTGAAAGTTCCCTATAAGTATTTCTATTGTTTTTGTTTCTAGTTTTCTTCCCAGGGTTGAAAGATGTTTACCTGAATGAATTAACATGAGTCCTTGGTGAAGATGTGGGACTACACTATATTTACAGACTTGGGTTAGCTGTTGGAGGTTAGGGTAACCTAGATCCACTGGAGATGCACTGGACACTGAATCTAGGTTAACCTTCTAGAATTATGCCTCCTGAATCACACTTTGACAAGCTAGATCCCTACTTACATAGTCTGGCTTTTTAACAAGAGAATCCTTAAGGCCATGCCTTTCATCTGGAATTTAACTTGTTTCATAATTTAGTGAAACGCATAGTTCTTAGTCATACCATGAAGTTATTTATTTACTCCCTCCCTCTTTTTTTCCCAAAACCTTTTCAAATATTTTTGGATTTGGGTTGATGGGATTCTGTATTCCCCCAACTTATCTGCAATTGCCTAATTAAAGGGGTTTTGACCCTTCCCAACCTGCCCCACTCCAGGCCCCTTTGGTTGTCTGATGAAGCCTATAGATCTCTTCTTTGACTAATGTTCTAAAGCCTATTTCATAAAATACATAAGATTACAAAGGAAGCCAATTATTGAGTTACAGTTATCAAAATATTTAAGCAAATTATAGTATATTTATATATGCTTCTTTATAAACAGATTAAATATCAAGATCTAGTGACAAATTCAATTGCTATCATTAATCCAAAGTAATGATGTGTAAACATGATACTTCCAGATATTTGCAACAACCATTAGCTAATTGGTTAATAACATCTGTGAATTCTATTGGTGACAAAGTCCTCAGTACTACTAATACTGCTGTGGTATATTGCCTCCATTTATAACAGAAAGAAGTGCAGATTTTTAGTTACAGGTTATTGAAAATAAGAATGTGATTTTTTTCTCCATCTGAGTTTATGACTTAATGGAATCCCATACCTGTGCTGTGATATTCTTCACCCTTTTTACATTTTACTGTTTTAATTGTCTCATCTACTACCATTTCCTGTTCATTTTTAATTAACCCCTCTGGGATGCATTTTAAAAGGAAATTAAGGGTGTGAGGGATATTGGTGAATGCAGACTTGAGTCCTGGAACTGCTGCCTGTCATTCTGCTTCCCATCCTTCTCTTACTCCCACACTCAATGCTCTGCCTCCCGGGACAAGCCAGCTGTTATACGCAACTAACTCCCCAACCATGAAAACTAGCCCTAATCACAGGGCTTAAACTCTGTGTTAGTTTCTCTTTGTTTCATTGATTTATCTGCAACACCTACTCTCTCCTTATGATCCTGAAGCTTGTCATATTGGGAAAATGTTTTGCTTCAGACATCTTGAATCTGGGCAGTTCTGTTGGAATGTGTGAGAATTCAAGTGGTTTTCCAGTTTCAACTTCTATAGATCCTGGAAGGCAAAATAGAATCACACATTTCAATCTTACTGATAAAGAAGAATATTGACTTCGCTGTGAAAAATGAGCACTCAAGGATATAAGAAACATATTTCCAGTATTGTGAAGCTAAACAATGAAGGCAATTATTTTACTGAAGTGGGGACAGTTGTTTAGCCTTTGCAACATTCTTGTCTTTTCAGTTCCAATGCTTGGAGACAGACCTTACAGTGAAACTCTCAGTGGTGAGAACAAGATGTGTTTTCTGCCTTTGGTGACACTGCTGTTTTTAAAGCGCTTTCCTGCTGTGGGACTCTTGTTGATTTCTGCCCTAGAGGTCGAGGGCAGAGATGTTCCAGTTCTCTTGACAAGTTCCCAGGAGACTGGGAGTGGACTGGATTCTGGCCAGGGTCATTTATTCTTGAAGAAATTAGAAACCAGTGCGATATTGCTCTGCTTATTCAGAAGGAGTAAGAAATAAACCAGCATGTGACAGGGCAAGGAAGTTTATCTCCATCTAGACAAACTTATTTTTATAGGTCTGTAGAAGTGATAAAAACGAAGGCCAAGAAAGCAGAAATGGCTGGTAGTAAAATGAAAGAGAGAGACTGATAAGGCAAGTTTCTAACCAACAAGTTACTTTTGTGTAGAGTTAGGATTCTTTCCTTTATTCTCTCTCACCATTCTTTTTTTTAATTAATAAATTTTGCAGTATATAAAGATACGGAAAAGTAGAGTTAATTATATAATAAACATCCATGTACAGACCACCCAGATGGGACAAGCATTACAATACCTGAAGAGTGAGGGAGGCTCTGATGAGCCAATAAAAATGCCCAAAACAGAAAGGGTCCCAGTTAAACATCTTCCTGGCCCAGAGAATGTGAAGCCACTAGCCAGGTAAGAACTGATCTATCCTCTTCACTCCTTGCTGCCAATCCCCTACCATTTGGAGGGAGAAAAAACCTTCAGGTATTGAGTTAAGAAGACAGGCAGGGAGAACAAAGAGCAGAAAGCCCTATTTCCCTTTCTTACTGCAAGCTGCCAAGCCTAGGCTGATGAAGGGGGGAAGTTTTACCATTAAGTGAAGTTGTGAGTTTTGATTATTGTGGAGGATTATGCAGTCTAATTGCTAAACTGAGACTATGTTTGTAACTTACAATGACTGTGGAACTTGTCCATTATTTAAGAGAGAACAGAGAAACCATGGGACTCACAGAGTTTTTGTTCAGGAGCAGGAACGGTGTCTTCCACTGGAAAGACACCTGTTAAAGGAAACAGTGGGAGACAAAGCCAAGCTGAGTTTGGTTGCCAGGAGTCACGCTTGTTCCACATACCACCTGGAAAACATTTAGCCGAATGTAAGCTGTCATCAGTACTAAGGCAAAATATAATTTTAGATCGTGCTAAGAAAGAAGAAAATTGCTACTTATCATACATCACAATTAAGGCAAAAATTTGTGATGAATAAAACACCAAATTTTAAATAAAGATAAGATCAGTATTACTGAGTTTTCTTTTTGCCTCTGGGTTTAGTATGCCTTAACATATCACTATCACTGATCTTTGCTTAAAATTCTGATGTCTTTGTTCCCAGATTTTTTTGCATCAATTTTGATTTTGAAGGATATTTAAAAAATATATGTATCTTGATTTTCGAGTTTTTTTGACACCCACTAAACTTTTGTGTCTGAGGCAAGTGCCTTAACCATCTCACCTGCCTCACCCAGTTCCTCTGGGAGATAGAGATGGTGATAGAAAAAAAAAAAAGAAGGGAGGAAACAAATTAAAAAAAAAAGACAGATCCTTTTGTTTATTTTCTTGCCCATGTAATTACAAATAGAAGAAATAGCTTAATACATTTCCTAAACAGGGATCTCTTTAAAGTTCTTTTTAAAACATTTTTTATTGAATTTATTGGAGTGACATTGGTTAATAAAATTATATAGGTTTCAGGGATACAATTCTATAGCACATCATCTGTATATTGTATTTTGTGTTCATTGTTCAAAGTCAAGTCTCCTTCCACCACCATTTATCCGCCCTCTACCCTCTTCTGCTTTCCCCACCTGCTTTCCCTCCGGTAATTACCATACTGTTGTCTGTGCCTATGAGTTTTTTTTCTTAATCCCTTCCCCCTTTTCACCAAGCCCACCAATCCCTCTCCCCTCTGACAGCTGCCAGTCTCTTTTCTGTCTGTGACTCTGTTTCTATTTTGTTTGTTTGTTTGTTTGTTTTATTATATTCCATGTATAAGTGAAATAATGTGGTATTTGTCTTTCTCTGACTCTTAGCATAATACTCTCCAACTCCATCCATGCTGTCCCAAAAGGTAAGACTTCCTTCTTTTCTATGGCTGAGTGGCATTCCATTGTGTAAATGTACCACAGCTTTTTTCCACTCATCTACTGAAGGGCACTTGGGCTGCTTCCAAATCTTGGCTATTGTAAGTAATACTGCAATGAATATGGGGTACATATATGCATATATTCTTTTTAAAAAACTCTTCTTTTTATAAACTTCACCCAAGGATATGTTATGTTTATTGATTTTAGAGAGGAAAGTAAAGAGAGAGGAAAGG
The DNA here is from genome assembly GCF_019186645.2 of Phyllostomus hastatus. Lineage (NCBI taxonomy): Eukaryota > Metazoa > Chordata > Mammalia > Chiroptera > Phyllostomidae > Phyllostomus > Phyllostomus hastatus. Next base: position 32,323,855 of record NW_025334009.1, on the reverse strand, counting down.
AGAGAGAGAAACATCGATGTGAGAGAGAAACATTGATTGGTAGACTTCTAAACACATCCTGACCAGGATGAAACCTGTAACCTAGGTATGTTTTCTGACCGGGGATTGAACCTGCAACCTTTCGGTATATGGTAGGATGCTCCAGCAAACTGAGCCACCTGGCCAGGGCGGTGTGCATATATTCTTTTCAATAAGTGTTTTGGGTTTTTTCAGATATATTCTCAGACATGGAATCACTGGGTCATAAAGCAGTTCCATTTTTACTATTCTGAGGAAACTCCATACTATTTTCCACAGTGGCTGCACCAATCTGCATTCCCATCAATAGTACACAAGGGTTTCCTTTTCTCCATATCCTCACTAACACTTGTTTGTTGATTTGTTGATGATAACCATTTTGATGGGTCTGAGGTGATACTTTATGTGGTTTTAATTTGCATTTCTCTGATGATTAGTGACTTTAAGCATTTTTCATATGTCTATTGGCCATCTGTATGTCCTCTTTGGAGAAGTGTCTATTCAGATCCTTTCCCTGTTTTTAATTGGATTGTTTGTTGTTTGGTGTTGAGTTGTATAGATTCTTTATAACTTTTGGATATGCACCCTTTATAAAATGTATCACTAGTGAATATATTCTCCCATTTTGTTGATGGTTTCCTTTGCTGTGAAAAAAACTTTTTATTTAGATATAGTCCCATTTGTTTATTTTTTAGTTTTTATTTCCTTTTCCCAAGGAGACATATTAGAAAAAAAATTGCTATGAGAGCTGTCTGTGATTTTACTGCCTATATTTTCTTCTAGGATTTTTATGGCTTCAAGTCTAACATTTAAACCTTGAACCCATTCTGAGTTTATTCTTGTGTATGGTATAAGAAGGTGATCTAGTTTCACTTTTTTTGCACCTGTCTGTACCATTTATCCAACACCCTGTATTCAATAGACTATCTTTACTCCTTTTTTATTTTGCCTCCTTTGTTGAATATTAGCTGACCACAAAGACACGGGTTTATTTCTGGGCTCTCTATTCTCTTCCACTGATCTATATGACTGTTTTTATGCCAGTACCATGCTGTTTTGATTTCTATGGCCTTGTAGAATACTTTGATATCAGGTAGTGTGATTCCTCCAATGTTGTTCTTTCTTAAGATTGCTGTGGCTATTTGGAGTCTTTTGTGGTTCCATATAATTTTTTAAAATATTTGTTCTAGTTCTGTGAAATATGCCATTGATATCTAGATAGGAATTGTATTGAATCTATAGATTACTTTGGGCAGTATGAACGTTTTAATGATGTTAATTCTTTCTATCCATGAACATGGTATATTCTTTCACTTATTTGTATCTTCTTTAATTTTTTCTTCAGTGTTTTGTAATTTTCTGAGTATGAGTCTTTTACATCCTTGGTTACAATTATTTCTATGTATTTTATTTTATTTATTTTATTTATCCTCACCTGAGGACATGCTCACTGATTTGAGAGAGAGAGAGGATGGGGGAGAGAGAGAGAGAGAGAGAGAGAGAGAGAGAGAGAGAGAGATAAACATCAATGTGAGACACATTAATCAGCCTCCCCTTATACATGCCCCAACCAGGGACTGAACCCACAACTCAGACACATACCCTGACTGGGAATTGAACCTGAGAACTTTCAGTTAGTGGGGACAACACCCCACTAACCAAGCTACATCGGCCAGGGCCTAGGTATTTTTTTTATGCAATTTTAAATGGGATTGTTTTCTTAGTTTCCCTTTCTGATAGTTCATTATTGATGTTTAAAAGTGCAACTGATTTCTGGATGTTTGTTTTTTTTAAGTATATTTTATTGATTATTAAATATATAATATTTACAGTTATAAATATACAACTATTACAGTTGTCCCATTTTTTCTCCCCTTTATCTGCCTCTGCCCTGCACCCCTCCTCCCACCAGCATTCCCCTCTCCTTAGTTCATGTCTATGGATTGTACATATAAGTTCTTTGGCTTCTCCATTTCCTATACTATTCTTAACATCCCCTGTCTATTTTGTGCCTACCAATTATGCCTCTTATTTACTGTACCTTTTATTTATTTAGTTTTATCCTTCTACTTAATTCATTCATTTATCAGTTCTAGTAGATTTTTGGTGGAATCTTTAGCATTCTCTATATACAGTATCATGCCACCTGGAAATAATGACAGTTTTACTTTTTCCTTTTGTTTCTTCTTGTCTGATTGCTCTGGCTAAGACTTCCAGTATTATGTTAAATAAGAGTGGTGAAAGCAGACATCCCTGTCTTGTTCCTGATATTAAGAGAAACACTTGTAGTTTTTGCCCATTGAGTATGATGTTGGCTGTGGGTTTGTCAAATATTGGCCTTTATTACACTGAGGTATATTCTTTTTTCCCACTTTGTTGAGAGATTTTTTAAATCATAAATTGGTGCTATATTTTATCAAATGCTTTTTCTACATCTATTATATGATCATGTGATTTTTATCTTTCATTTTGTTTATGTGATGTGTCACATTTATTGTTTGGTGGATATCATTCAACTTTGCATCCCTGGAATAAAACACACTTGATCATGAGTATGATCTTTTTAATATATTGCTAGACTCAGTTTGCTAATATTTTGTTGAGGATTTTAGCATCCATGTTCATTAGGAATACTGGCCTATAATTTTCTTTCCTCTTCTCCTCCTTGTCCTTCTTTTGCAGTGTGTTGATTTGTTTTGGAATTAGTATAGTCCTGCCATCATAAAATAAGCTTGGTAGTCTTCCCTCCTGTTGAATTTTTTTGGAATAGCTGCTAAAGGATAGATGTTAATTCTTTGAATGTTTGGTAAAATTCACCTGTGAAATCATCTAGTCTAGGATGTTTGTTTGTTGGGAGTTTTTGATTACTGCTTCAATTTCATTAGTTATAATCTGTCTATTCAGATTTTCTGATTCTTCCTGATTTAGTTTTGGAGATTTGTATGTGTCTAACAATTTTTCACTTTGTCCAGATTGTTCAATTTGTTGTCATATAGTTGTTTGTGATATTTTCTGACAATCCCTTGTATTTCTTTGGTGTCAGTTGTTACTTCTTTTTCATTTCTGATTTTATATGTTTGGGTCCTCTCTCTTTTTTTCTTAATGAGTCTGGTGAATGGTTTGTCAATCTAGTTTAGCTTTTCTTTTTTTTAAGATTTTATTTATTTACTTTTGAAGAGAGGGGAAGGGGAAAGAAAGGGAGAAAGAGAGGGAGAGACACATCAGTGCAGGAGAGATCACATACCTCCAGCTGGGGACTTGGCGTGTAACCCAGGCATGTTCCCTGATTGAGAATCAAACTGGCAACCTTTTGGTTCACATGGTGGCACTCAATCCACTGAGCAACACCAGCTGGAGCTAGTTTGTCTTTTCAAAGAATTGGCTCTTGGTTTCATTGATCTTTTGTATTTTTTTAGACTCTATTTCATTTATTTCTGCTCTGATCTTTATTATTTTCTTTTAAAAATTAAAAGAAAATATTTGTATTGATTTTATAAAGACAGAAAGTGAGGGGGTGGGGAAGAGAGAGAGACATATGAGAGAAAAACATCAATTGATTTCCTCCCATATGCACCCTGGCTGGGGAACTGCAACCTAGGTACATGCCCTGATCAGGAATCGAACCTGCAACCTTTTGATGTAGGGGGCAACACTCCAACCAACTGAGCCACATTGGTTAGGGCTATTATTTTCTTTCTTCCACTTACTTTGGGCTTTATTTGTTGTCCTTTTTCTAGTTCCCTTAAGTGTAAAGTTAGATTGTTTATTTGAGAGGGGTGTTTTTTATTTGTTTGTTTGTTTCATGAGGTAGGCCTATAAGGTTATGAATTTCTCTCTTAGGACTGCCTTCACTGTGTCCCCTTTTGTTTCAAGGTATTTTTTGATTTCTTCCTTGATCTCATTGTTAACCAACTCATTGCTCAGTAACATGTTATTTAGCCTCCAAGTCTTTGTGTGTCTTTCAGTTTTTTTCCTGTGATTGATTTCTAGTTTTATATCATTGTGGTCAGAGTAGATGCTTGATATGATTTCAGTCTTCTTAAATTTATTGAGACTTGTTTTGTGTCCTAATATGTGGCCTATCTCTGGGTAACCTGTTTGGGGATACAAAGAAATCCACACTTTGTGGCTGCCTCTGCTGGGCCTTAGTGTGCACAAAAAGGACCAAGCTGTGCACCAAGACAGGCTTTTACCAGCACCTAGCCTGGGGGCAAGTCAGCAAAAGCCCCAAGGCACCTTGAGGTCCACCTCGCCCTGCCTCTGCCTGTGGGCTGCCTGTTAGGCTCAGTTATTGAAAGAGCCTCTGGTGGTACTTGAGTTGCATGAGGTAGGTTCTCAATAATCACCAGGTATGGACAAGTAGCGTTCTCCAGATTGACACACATTCAAACTCAGTGCCAGTGCTGAGTCTGAGGCTTCTCAGCAAATATCCCAGGGTATACCAGGTCTAGCTTCCATCTGCTGGGTGCTCACACACTTCTGGGTGGGGCAGGGTTTCGGGGAGTAATGAGGATGAGCCCAACCAAATTTATCAGGCCCAAGCAGACCAAGATTTGGCCGTGTGAATAGAGGGCTCTGCACCAGTCAGCTGTGGGAAGGAAAAGTGGCCCCTGTCCTAGAACCACAAAACTCAGTCTGTTCTGGATTCTGCCAGAAGCCTTATCTCAGCAGGGTGGAGCCTCTGGGAGTCAGTGGGATGGGGCTACTTGATCTCCTGTGAGGGGGAGGTGCTGGTCGTGCTTGGGGGAAGGTAGGGGGAATGTCCCCCATACCAGACCCACACAGCTCAGCCTGTCCCAGATTCTGCTCAGACCTCCACAACCAGGAGTTGGAAGAGTGGGGTCGCTGGGAGCCCTGAGAATGAGGCTAGTGGATATCCTGAGGGGAAGGCACAAATCAGGTTCACAGGATAGTGGGGAGAATGGCTCCCACACCAAAGCCATACCACATAGTCACTGACACCCCTGAGTCTGCCCAGACCTCTACACCCCAGCCCAGGCAGTTGACTCCTTAGCAGGATGCAAACTCCATAGTGTGGGGCTACAGGGGGTCCAGAGTGTGGAGTTATTGCTTTCCCCCAGGCTGATGCCAAAAGGAGGGGAGTGCTCTACCCAAGAAATACGGTGTCTGTATTGTGGGAGAGTGACGGACTACTGGTGTCCCGGTGGCTGTCCCTTCAGCTATCTCTCCAACCCCAAACACCAGTCTCTTCTCACATAACTCTAGTATACACCATTGTTGCTCTGCAGGCCCAAGGTGAGTGGCTGCAAATGAGATTTTGTGTGTTGGCCCTTTCAAAGTGTACCTGTGTCTCTAGCAGACTTCTGTCTCTCCCTGTCAGACAGAATTCCTGCTGATTTTCACAGCCTGATGTTGTGTGGGTGCCTCTTCTCGACCATGTGCTCTGAGTTGGGGAGCCCAGCTTAGGGATGAGTCCCCACACTTCTTAGGGGGAACCTTTGCAGCTAAGATAGCCCTCCGGAATCTCAGTTACCAGCCATGGGAGTGGGGGCAGTTCTTTATGCATCTCTGCTCCTCCTACTAGTCTTGGTGTGGCTACTTCTGTAATTCCTTGGCTAGAAGACTTCTCTTTAGCTGGTTTTCAGTTCGTTATTCAGGCTGATTGCTCTACATTTTAATTGTAATTCCAATTTGGTCCTGGGAGGAGGTGAGTGTAATATCCACCTACTCTGCTAGCATCTTGGATCTCTGATCTTGAAAGTTTTTACTAAAATATGAGGTGATCTAACTGATACCCCCAGATAACACTGAACAGGGGAGCTCTTATTTATTTATTCTTTTTTGAGGAGACTCCAATTTACTGTCTGGATAACAAAAGTCCTCAATAACTGGCTAAATTGGTGCTGTCAATGCTGTTGATATTAAAGTATGAAGCAAAATTCTTGTGTTTATTTCCTCACTCCTGCCATTTAAAGAAATTCCCTCTTGTACCAATGAAAGTGTAAAAGGAGATTTATGATACCTATGTGTAATGATAATACCTGTTATACAGCTCTCTAACATTTTCATCATCTCACTTAATTCTCATAATATTCCTCATTTCATTCCCAAAACTAACATAGGTGGTAGGCAGGGAAGTTATTGCCCCATGTTAGACACAAGGCATCAACCTCATTTTTTCAGACAAGGCAGACCCAGCTGAATGGGAACCAGAACCCTGATATCTCTGCTTCAAGGACAGTCCTTTTCCTGTACAGTGCTGTATACCACTGAGGACACGTGGAGAGACACTTTAAGAGGCCACATTTGAGGGATTGCTACTATAATCAGAGCTGGTTAGCAGCTGATCTCCCTGAGGCTATATCCAGTCTCCTAATGCTGTTTCATATTAAACAGGTTTGAGAGTGAGTCACTTTGGCTGGCACAAACCAGCAAAGTGATTGCTTCAGTTGTGCTTTGAAACTTGAAGTCCTCTCCTTGCCTGGAGGTAACAAACTGAATTCAAACCTCAGCTATAATATTGCAGCCATTCTGGGGCTGACTTTGTTTTTTAGTTATATAATTTCAGGCTTCATTTAGCATTTACCCATTTTCCCTTTCCATGCTTACATGGTTTGGTACAGAGTGCTCTTATGTTAACTCCTTTGTTTAGGTGATATTGGAATAGAAAAGGAGACACACCCTGCCCAGGAAGCTCTTAGTCAAAAAAGGAAAGTGAACCCTCAATTAGCCCATGTGGTCTGCTGCCTGACACACAGGTAAGCCTTATAGGTGATAAAATTTTGATCAGTTTGAGGAAGAAATTTGGATTTTCTGCTGCTTCTCATCCAGGATGGAGGAAGTTACTCTTGGTAATTGATTTGGAAACTAAAAAATTCCCCTTCTAAGCTCCATTGGCCTTACAGCTGAGACAGCACCTCTCTATCCTGGATAGTACAAAGGGCCTAAGTAGATAAGACAGTGAAAGCAGATGGAAGATAGATTAGAATAAAAATAGAAGGAACCATGGGTTAGCACTCTAAATGAGGTCGAAGAATAGTTGCTTCCCTAAAAGAGAGAATTAGGAAATGGACTAGTAATGTTTTTTTGGGGGGATATTAGAATCTAAGTTGGCAGAGTTGAAACAGTTTTGGGAAATGATCACATTCAGGGTAAAGTCAACCAAGTGGCTAGTGAAGTGGAGAGGGGGTAGAGGTCACCTGTAACCTCACAGGACTTAGGGAAGGGAGTAAGACTGAGGTCCAGTGAATGTGGAGTGAGTGAAGAGAATGATAGATAACAACGATGACCCAACCGAGGGTAGAGAGTTTTATAACTGAATGAAGAATAAGTGTTTGGATATGGTGGTGTGGAGCCAAAAGAATAAATATGTCTCTTTTCCCAAATAGCCATGGGGTGTGTGAAGAATGGAAGAATAAACATCCTCATTCCCAGTGGGCAGCAGGAAAGGCAGCGCCTTTCAACAAAGGTTGTGTTTCAACAAAGGTTGTGTTTCAAGAGGAGGAAGAGTCCCAATGGGAAAGTCTTACTTTGTAGAGAAGGGAGTTAGCCAATGGATGAGGAGGGTTAAAGAGGGCCAACAGAAAGGATTGGGCTATAGGGCAGGGAATAGTAAAAAGAATGAACAAAGTGGGGGAGGGAGGTGATGGTAACCGAAAAAGGTCATCAAAGGGGCTAACATTCAGGATGGAGGCAAGGTATGCCAGTAGTGGAGAGGAAGGTAAAGCAGCATCAACCAGTCTGGAAAGTCTTTTGGGCCTCTGGCAATGAGAGGTCTTAGAGCCCAGGGCTCCAAGGAGATACAACATGGCTCTAAAGTTATTTTGTGCTTCAGTATGAGCCAGCCTCAAGTAGGGAGGATAGAATTGTTAGACCTGAATCAAAGGAAGAGAATTATACGTGCTCCCAGGCCTCCTGGGGAGGTGCATCTGGGCATGGGTGCTGATAAATTAGCCAAACCTCTCATGTTGGTGACATGCCCTTATCCCTAGTGTCCCCTCAGAGCCCTCGGGCCTTAGCCATAGAGTTCTCAGGTTTAGCAGAAGGAAGGATTCAGCACCTAAACTCCATGACCAGCCGAACTTGACCTGGTGACCATAAAGTAAAGCTGCCCTCAAGAGTGTTAATCATGAAGCGCAGTGAGGCTTCCCAACACTGCTTCCCAGTGCTAGTGTGACTACACTAGGGTTGGAAGAGTCCAACCCTGGGCAGGAGGCCAGTTACTGGAGATTTACATATGAAGCTGGGAGCTTAGTCACAGAGAGAAAAACTGTAAACTCAGGTTTTGGGAAAACTGTGATATTAAATCAAGACAGGAAAAGCAGCAAGATAAATGCAATGCTGAATCAGTTGAGTGGTGGATCTAAACTTTATGTAACTCAGATGTCAGTTGGAATTACTCTGCCCCTTAATATCTGTTAGGATTGATTCAAGCCCCATTCTGGGGAAAGTATGGTGCCCTCCTCGGGTTCATGCACAGAACCATGGACTAACAGTTTTTTAGTTCCTCCTTCTCTGATTCCCAACTTTGGCTGAGTTCTTCTCCATCCCAAAGTGGACTTAATCATAGGATCTATATCCCTTTCTCCTTGATCTCCTCCAAAAGTAGTGCTCATGGCAGATAGAAAGAAGCATGTTTTAGAACTTCTCCTGCTTGGGGTAGGGTTGGGGGTACGGATCAGCACTGGACAGTGGCTGACAGAGTTAATATCAAATAGCTCTAAAACCCTTCACTGTTTCTGCCTACTCCCAGACTCCAGACTCCCACCACATTGCCTCTCTTTCTCCTCTCTTCTCTCCCCATTTCCTTCTCTCTTTCATTCTTTTCTCACTCCAAGTCCCTTTTTCATTTTTTAAGAAGAGGTGTTTATTTGCTTCTTTGTTAACCACTGGCCACCCCTGTCCCAGAGCTCACCTAGCTTTTCAAGATATTTTCTTAAACAAGATAGTCCTTTTTTTTCTAAGAGAAATTTTGGAGCAAGCTGGATAAAAGACTTTCCTTACCTATTTTTGTTGGTCTTGTCAAAAGACATTTGGCTCCCAGAGTCTGTAATTGGGCTTAACCTACAGGTTCATTTTAAGTGATTCCTGATACATATGGGCAGAAGAGGCAGGGAGTCGTACTAAGTAGACAGTTCTGGGCTGTCCCAGTGGCCTTCCCTCCCAGTCCGTGGTTCTTACATATTCTCAGTATTGTGTCTCCCTGAGCAACTTCTCTCACGGAAACTTCCCAGACCACCTGTATGCTTACTCTTGGAAAATGCATCAGCTTGTTCACCAGTCACTCTCTTACAGGTAATAGGCTGGTCATCCCTCAGTTCTCTCTCTCTCAACTCCCTTCCCTCCAGGAGGAGGACAGACACAAAGTGGCTCTTTGTTTAGGAACTTGAAAACTCAGTGTCTCTTTTCACCTAATTAGAAGGAAGTATTTTTCCATTCGCTTTCTTGCTGGAATTTGCTAACTGGAATTGAGTGGTTTTGTTTGCAGACAAAGTTTGTTCATTAATTAACAGCCTCCAGGCCAGTTCGTCCTTATCAAGACTTAATATTTAACTCAGCACTGGCTAAACCTGAAAGAGTGCTGGTAGGTTCTGCTATGATGGGAAAGGACCTCCAAGGTGGTGTAGCAGCTCTCCTTTTCTCTGCAGGAAGCTGTTTTGAAGACTAAGACCCTTCAAGGAGTGTAACCTGAAATGTTTGGGGATCCTTAACAGAGATTGGGGATGGCCACCGCTTTGCCCTGTAATGATGAACTGAGACAACTGACTTGGGATCTAAGAGAAAAAATAGCCCAAAGAGTTTTAAAACTTATTATTTTTTTCCCCACAAGTTCTTTTTATTTTCTATTCAGGAAAGCACTAAGTAATTGCCAGCTATTGCCTCACTGGTTTCTTCATCCTCTGGTATCTGGTTGTGATTGGCAGAATTTTGGCCCTAAGAGTTTTACTCCCTGATATTACTCCTGTGCTTATGCTATATGAATTGGCAAAAGAGACTTTGCAGATGTAATTAAGGTTATTAGTTAACTGACCTTAAAATAGGGAGATTATCTGAGTGGGTCCAATGTAAGGATGTGAGCCCTTAAAAACTGAGGGCAGAAGAGGAAGGCAGGGAGATTCCAAGCAGGAGAAGGATTTGTTATGCTGTTTCGGGATCTGAGGTAGAGGGGCATGTTCAAGGACCAGAGAGATGCCATTTGGAGCCAAGGGCAGCCCTCAGCTGACAATCAGCAAGGAAACAGGGACCTCAGTCCTACAATAGCAAGGAACTGAATTCTGCCAAAAACCTGAGTGAGTTTGGAAGTGGATTCTTCCCCAGAGCCTCCAGGAAGGAATGCAGCCCTGTAAATACCTTGACTTAGGCCTTGTGAGACTCTAAGCAGAGAACCCAATTGACCTGCAGAAACCATGGGACAATATATATGTGGGGGTTACTTGTTGCAGTAATAGACTATGATTGCATGGGGTCTCTGTCTGTTGTCCAAAAGATGTGAATAGTGGAGACCCTCCTTTCTTAGGAGGAGATGACTAAGCAAGGGTCTTCATGGCAAGGTTGGGTGGGCAGACTTGGTCACAAGTTTGCACTTGAACATAAACTCTGTTCAAAGATGTGAGGCGGCCTGGCCTTTTGTTTTATAATCTGGATCTGCACGGTCCACTCTGGTAGTCACCAGCCACAGATAGCTCATACTGAAATTTAAATAACTTGGAATTAAATAAAATAAAAAATTCAGTTCCTCAAATGTATTAGCTACATTTTAAGTGTTAACATCCATATATGACTAAATGGCTACTGAATCAGAAGGCACAGATATAGAACATTTCCTTTATTGTGGAAACTTCTATTGGATGGTCTGGGCTAGAGGTTTAGCAGTGATGACATTCAGTTGCAACTGTTCTTTGTCTCACCTGGGGCACTGAGAGGTAGGATCCCTCTCTGCCTCCTACTCTGCTACTATGTAGCAGAATTATTACAAAACAGATGCATGCAAATTCCTCCCAACTGAGGCAAGAAATGTATGCGTTTTATGGAGACCTTCATGTCTCTATTTTCTTTTCTTATCACTTGCATAAATTACCTCCTGAGGAGAGAAAGCCCTGGAGTAGAACACTCCAGGAATGCCAGAGACAGGTATCAGGCCTCACTTTTCTCCCTCAGTGAAAGAGGGGTTACCATGTAGTAAATGGCCAAGAAGTCTCTGGAGCTGGACTGCCAAATCTTTCAAGGGTTTCCTTGGCACAGTAGGACAAATGTAGGTGCAGAGGCAGGGCTTTGTTATCCCCTGAAGCAGACAAACCCAAACATGACATAGCTACCTACCTCTCTTTGTTGGTTTCCAATGCCCAAAGGTGACACTAACGTGTAGAGGGAAAAAAACACCTATTTTCTCAGGAGATATGCATCTAGCCTCAGGATCAGACTTCTGCCTCAGGCCCAACCAGCACACGTAAGAATTAAGACTTCCTGGCCAAACTGACTTATAACTGGTGGTCCACGCACTAGGGCTTGCAGGTGATGAGTTGGAGAGGTATGGCACAGGCCAAGGGAAAGAGCCTGGCTTTTGGGTTAGGAGACCTGAGTCTGACTCCTTAATTCATACTGTGGTGTTTCCCTGAGACAGTTAACAAAGATTTCTGAGCCTCACTTTTTTCACCTGGATCACAGATGAAACAATTGAGGGTAACAATTTCTGATTCTTGGGGTTATTGCAGAGCTTTTGTGAGGGTTCAAGGAGAGAATTGCACAGATTGTCTGGTGCACAGGAGTTTCTCAGGGAATGATATTGTAGCTAATGTTATTACTCATATGGGTTATATCAGGAATGACCATCCATCTGATACCCTGGCCAGTCTCATGTGTGGTCCTGTCTCCGTTCCCATTTTAATCACCACTTCTATTGCCATACCCTCAATCCAGTCTTTTCAGCAATTTCACTTCCCACAAAAAAACCCATATAATTTCAAATGTCCTATTCTCTCACTTCTGCCCAATATATTCCTCTGAACATCAGATTCCCTATGATTCTTGCATATCACTAATTCCTCCAATCCATTATTTCACTGAGAAAATAGAAGCAACCAGAAAAGAATTTTCATAAATTCCTACCATCACATCTACCCACCTTCTGGCATCTGTGCACTAAACTCTGACTTTCCTCTTGTTATAATAAGTAAATTGTCTGTGCTTCCATCTAATGCCAGTCTTATCTCCTCTGTACTGGATCCAGCCCCTTTTCCCTACTCTAGAACTTCAACTTGCTCATCACCCTGTATCATTACATTTTCCCTTTTCACTGGATCATTTCCATTGCAACGGATATACACCAATATTTCTCAGAGATAAAAAAATCCTTCATAGACCCCTATTCTTCTTCATCTGTTACCTTTTTTCTCTGCGCTTCTTTTTAGTGTCCTTAGCTGGTGTTTTCTCATCTTCCTGAATTCTAAATGCTGAAGTATCCCAGGGTTTAGTCCTCAGAACTCTATCCTCTGTCTGTACTCACCCCAAGAGATTCACACAGTTCCATGACTTAAAACACCTTCTGCACACTGCCAAATTTATGTGTCCTGCTTGGACCTCTCCCCTGAGCTACAGACTCCTATATATAACTACCTACTCAATATCTCCACTGGATATCCAATAATAGATATCTTAGACTTAATATATTCACAAATGAACATTTACTTTTCAGCCTTCAACCTCTCAAACTGCTTCTCCCATAGTTGCCCCTGAAGCATTAAATGGAACTCCATTCTTCCATTGGCTTATGCTAAAAATCTTGGTTTTACCCAGATCCCTCTTTTTCTTTTGCAAACCTCATCTACTCTATCAGAAAGCAAAGGGAGATCAAGAGTCCAAAAAGGCTATTTCATCCAGGCCAGAGAAAAGTCTCGAGTCACCACAGGATACTCCCCTCTAGCGACCAGAATTATTACATAACCTAGGTGTATTCACCCTTCATTCAGCAAATATGTTTGGAGCATTTACCATGTTCTAGGAAATGTTCTAGGTGCTAGGGATATAGCAATGAGCAAAAACAGGTAAAATGTCATGGAGCTTGCTTTTTGCTGAGAGGAGACAAAACTTGTTAGGTGATTGAAAAAAAAATTTAGAGTTAAGGGGACAGAAAGTGATAGGAAGAGACTGTTTTAGATAGGGTGGTCATTGGAAACTTCTGTGAGAGGTGACATTTAAGTGTAGACATTTAAGCATAAGCAGAGTCAACCACACAGATATCCAAGAATAAATCATTCAAGCAGGAGGAGAATGTAGAAGTCCTGAGGCAAAAACAGTCTTGGGGCATCCCAGGAGCAAGATAAAGGCATCTGTAGCTAGAATGGAGTACCATGGGCAGTGGCAGGAAATGAGATCAGAGAGAGCTCGGGTGAGATCGTGTAGGTCTTGCAGTCTGTTGTGAACTAATGTTTTGTGATATAGTCTTTCCTATAAGTCAGCTCTCAACACCCCACGCCTTGGCCCGCACCTTGGGTTGTCTGACCTGGGCCTCAGGAACTGAAAGTGCCAGGCCACCTACATGACCACCAACCCTACAGGTAATGCCAGCACCTAGGAATGACAGTGAGTCAGCACAGGTGACTATGCTATTCACTTAGCTTTCATTAATGCAGATTCCATCCAAATCTATAATAACCTAATAACACTAATAATCACTCAGAAACAATCAGCAATAACATCACACAAGAGAATTGGGGAATAACGAACCTGAGTCCCAAGAGTCCAGATCAGAGTCCAGGCTTGGGAGGCAGCCAGTCAGCATCTTGCAAGGCAGAGTCTGTGGTGGCTTCAGAGTCAGCTAGAACAGGGTTGATGGGACAGCAGCGTGCCATTCTCTCCCTCTGAGCTGTCTTAGCTGTCTGTTTGAAGGCTTTTGCTTTCGTATTTTTGTACAATGTAATGCTGCATCAGCCTTTGATTAACACACATGTTGTGTGCCACCCCGATAAGCACACGCGGATTATGTCACTTTACTGCATGTGCTCTGAGAGGCTGGTGTTACTCTTCAGATAGCTACACACTGTCCATGTCGCTCCACTGCACATGCCCTGAGAGAGTGATATTACCCCTCAAATAAGCACATGCTGTCCACCATGTTATACTGTGCATGCTCGAGGGGTTGCACTATCCAAGACATTGCTCTACTGCACATGCTCTAAACATGGCTACTTAGTTGACAGGACTGACACTATCTTAGTTCAGTCTTGCTTTCCACACAGCCCAAGAAAGGGATTTGGGATTTTATTCTAATAATCAGGAAACCAATGGAGGGTTTGGAGCAGAGGTACATCATGATCTAACTTACATTTTAACCAGATCAGCCTGAAATCTGAGTGAAGAGTGGACTGTAGTGGGGAGGGAGTAGAAGCTGGAAGACCGGTTGGGGGCCTATGCTATTAATTCAGGTGCAGAAGGATGATGTTTGAGTTAGATGGTTACTGTGGATGTGGCAGGAAATACTGGATTTAGAATTCATTTTGAAGTAGAGCTTATGGGTTTGCTGAGCATATTGTGGGTGCTCGATTTCTGTTTGTTGAGTCAATGGATACACAGAGTATTCTGGGGTGAGGCAGGACTTTTCCCTGGTCTGGATGAAACATCCCTGTCATTGACTACCCCTCCCCTCTTTGTTCTCTTTCCATGCTCACTCGCAGCCGTCTGGTGACTAATACTTTGTTCCACATCCCCTGACTCTAGGGAGGAGTGTTCTGAACACTGAACACTAGGACATTGTCCTTGGAAAATATCTACAACTGTAATTTAGTAAATTGGGGTTCTGGGTTATTTGTAATTCTCTTGCCAATTTTCCCCAATCTGACCAACTCTTTTTATGCTGATAAAGTTGATAAAGCTGATAAAACTTGAGGCTCAAATCCTGGGAAGTGGTGGTCCCACATGGTCCTTTCACACTATCAAGCCCATTCTGAGCAATTAAGTGGACTCCTTTTTGAAAAGTTTTTCCCATCTTAGCAATACATGCATCTTATTACTCTTTAAACTCATATTGTGCAATTTCTAAATGTAGAATTAATATAACTGGATAGGAACCCAGTTCTCACTGTCAGAAGATCTATAGAGTTCTTTACTGCAAAGACCTCTTCTTCAATTCCAAGGGCAGCAATAATGCCTACTAAGGCTGGGACTGGGGTGAGGCAAGTGAGGTGCTTAGGGAGCAATATTTAAGAAAGCACTCATGTTCAGGGTCTTATAAGTACAGGGTGTGAACCTGAGAATAAGGGCCTCCTGAAATGCTGTGCTCTGGGCACCAGGATTGCCTCACCCTACTCCTGGTCTTGTTGCCTATAGAGAAGCATTTTGGTTTATTAACCAGGCAGCTGTAGCATCAAGAGTAGGACCAGTTCCCCACTGTTTGGCTATGACTGTGCGACAGAAAGCTGCTCTTAGAGAAAGCAAATGGCATGGAGAGGAGCCATGTTCAGGAAGCTCTGCCAAGCTGGAAATTAAAACCAGTGGGAAAATGGGGATGAACATTATGGAGTTTTGCTTCATAATCAACTCAACAAACCACTGGCAGTCTATTTGTTGAGGGCTACCTGGATCTATTAATTGTATCAATAGCATTTCTATCTCATTTGTGACTCCTCAGATATAGCGTTTATAAACTGTGTATTCTCTATGATGCCTCTTTTTTTACATACGACAAAAATTAGCAGAAGAAATAATGGCTGCAACATAAATGCTTGAGGCAATCAGTTAAGGGCTTATTTTTAAGGATGGGTTAACAAATTCCATTTTTAAAATGAGTCCAAATTGACTGAGTGATTCTAAATTAGTTCTTTAGTTTTCACTCTTAACTGCTGACAATGCCACTATTAATTTCAATTATTTAAAGGCAACCTTAATACTTGTGAAACAAAAAAAACAAGAACAGAAAGGAATAAAGGACTTGCTGCAAGACAGGCTGACATTTTGACTGGCACAGAGATTTTTTTCTTTCACACACTTGTGCTTTGACATTTCACTTGGCACAAACATTTTACAAATTCTTGACCTAATCTGATGCACTGTTGTTTAGCGATTGCTGACGTGACATGTTTTAACCTCAAGCTCACTGGATTTCAAATGTTACCTTTAACTGTTAGTCAGGGTTGGATGACCTCCAAAACACAGTCGAGGCAAGAGTCTGTGTACCTCGGAAGTTAAATGTATTTGCCTAGGATGATGAAAGAGCAGCTTGAAGTAGGAGTTGGGGGAAGGGCAGGAAAGGAGTATCATTAAGGGCAATTGTTGGGTGAAAACAGGGCAGAAAATAGATCCCTACAGAACCCTAACACCTTCAAGAGACAGCAGTCCCAAACATACAATACCTAGGAATAAACCTAACAAGAAATATGTGGGGCATTATGACTAGGTATATGAAACTTCAGAATAGAAAAGATGTAAATAATTGAGAAGTACATTATCTTTCTAAAAGGGAAGACTGTATTGTGTAAAAATATCGCTTCTCACATTGTTTTTTAGGTACAACTTGACTGTCTCTAGGCCTCATTGCCTGTGGGTATTAGGAAGAGGTTACATTCATATGAACATCCAGATTTTGCTAGCTCATTAGCTTTTATTGACATCTGCCTCTTCATTCAAGAATATGCCAACTCACAATGTTCTGCTCTAATCTTTTTAAGGGGGCTATATCAGTTAGAAATGCTTTCAGCTGCAAGAAATAAAACAACACCAACAGTGGTTTAAACAATAAAGACATTTAATTGTCTCCATCATTAGTCATGAGGCAGGCAGTTCCAGGTGTGATGCATTGGCTGACTCACAGAATCATCAAAGACCTAGGCTCTTTCTGTGTTCCCACTGTTGCCAACCTAGGAAATCTGTTTTTGTCCTCAGGCTGTTGCCTTGTGGACCCAAGTAGAAAGAACCACAGCTCCAAGCATAATGTTCATACACAACCATGTTCAAAGTAGGAAGAAGGGGCAGAACCACCTGCAGCCTGTTTTCTCTTCAATCTCATTGCCCAAAGCTGAGTCACATTGTCCACCTCTAGACCAATCATTGGCCAAGGGGGACTGTAACTGCCATGATGGGCTTTGATCAAATGTGATTCATCCAGTTGCTGGCACCAAGGCTGCCAGAACAAAATCCTGGTTCTCTTAACTATGAGGAAGGGGACATTGCTACTGGACAGGCAACCAACAGCATTTGTCCAAAGATGCAATACCTACAGGCATTTGAGAGAGACCCCCCTCACAAGACTACTACTCTGCTGGCTGCTTCAGACTCTTTTTTGATCTGTAATACACAGGCTCTCTCCCTAGTGGTTGCTCCCCCTTTTCCAAGTGTCAAATCTGGTTGGCTGACTGCAGCAAAGAGGGGCAGAGTGGCCTTCTGGGCAGTGTACACTGTGTTGCCAGGATCCCACAGCAATATTCCTTGTGACCACTCTTGCACACACAGAAACAGCTTCTGCACCTATAGGTGGACTTAACATCCATTCTCTTCTCCCTTCTCCCACCTCCATTCTAGAGGTTGGAAGCTAAGCATCATTTTATAACCTCCTTTGTGGGTGGGGGTAGTTATGTGTGTGACAGTTTAGGGTAATGCTGTTTAAGTAGAAGTTTGCCAGGGGTTTCCGGAAAAAAACCTTTGCTTTCCTGGTAAAGGCCTTGGCTGCAGCTTGGATCACTGTGTTACTTAAGTTTAACATGATCTAGGCAAAGCATTAATAAGATTTTTAAGGGGAATGACAGCAAAATTATTCTAAAGCTTCTCTGGAAGAATACACAAGTGAGAATAGCTAGGATATTAGTTTTATTTGGGCAGGGATTATATGAAAGTAATTTCCTTTTCTGTTTCTTCCAAGGCTTTTATGCTTTGTAAAGACTTCCTAATTTTGAAATCTATTAAATATTTATCTTATTTTTCTGGTTTTATTATTTTATATTAAAAAACTATATATAAAAATCAGCATAAGTGTCCGATGGGCACTAGACTTATAAGGGTGAACACTTCATAAGTTATATAAATGTCTAATTTACTATATTGTACACCTGAAACTAATATGTGTAATATTGTATGTCAACTAAATTCTAAATTTTAGAATTTAGAAAAAAAATTCTAAAAATCACCATGAGCAAAGCTATGAGGCAGGCAACAAACTGGGAAAAGTATCCCTGTTTCAGCATGGTGATTATCAGCAGGAGCTTGCTATCAGGGGGTAGAGGGGAGAGCCATGTCACTGGAATATGGTGATATTATTATTCCCATATGTTATTATTGTTATGTATCTCCACTTTATCAAGGAGGAAATTAAGAAGTTAGGTAACTTGCCCACGTAGGATGAACTGAAATCCAAATCCAGGTGTTTCTGAGGATAAAAAGCCAGTCTGTGCTCTTTCTACTATGTCCCACTGCTGATGAAATCTTAACTGAGAAATGTTGACTTTCCAAGTGAATTAGCAATAATCAGAGGAGTCGGGCAGAAGAGGGCTATTTGAGACATGAAGAACAGGAAGGATATATTAAAGGGGAAAGATGAAAGTGAAAGTTTTCAATATACATCATCCAAATTGGGTCTAGGATCCTTGGGAATGGGCAAGTAGGAAGGATGGACCCCAAATCCATGTTACCTGTAACCTGGACCAAATTCTTGGTCACACATAGCAAAGGCAGTGTATTGTGGAATGTGCACAGACCTTTTATATCTAATAGATCTTTGTTGATCCCTTTTTATCACTTACTAACCACATGTCAAAATGAGGATAAAACTGAATCCTTAAGTAATCCAACCAAAGACTTCATCACAATGCAATTTTCTCTCCTCCAAGGATACGGAGCTTGGGAGCTCTTGCTCCCTGTGTTCTGATTCCTGCCAGACTGCACTCCCAGACACCAGTGGGATAGTTCCAGAGCTACACTTAAAGATGTAGGTGTAGCAGTGAAACTTGTTTGCTGCTAACAAGAACCCAATAAGCACAGTTTTATTTTGATTGCAAGTATCCACCCATACTTCGTTCATTAAATACTCCACACTGTTTTCCCCGGCTTGACATTGCATTAAGATTGCACAATTATACACACAGCCATCCAGAGAATAATATTTTTTAATAGGTGTATTATATTTAAACAGGAATGTCCATTGTGTATTGACAAAGTTTAAATGTAATTATTATTATTTTTTAGTTTTCATTTTTTAGAAATGAGCCTTTCACTTAAAAATATATTTTTATTTTTAATGTTTTCCTTTATTGGATTTATTGGGGTGACACTGGTTAACAAAATTATATAGGTTTCAGGTGCACAGTTCTATAACACATCATCTGTAGACTATTGTGTGTTCACCACCCCAGTCAAGTCTCTGTCCATTACCATTTATCGCCCCATACCCTCCTCCACATCTCCTCCTCTTGGCAGTCACCACACTGTAGTCCATGCCCCTGAGTTTTTTTCTCTTTTTTTTTTCTATTTTGCTCAATCCCAACCTTCCTACCCCAAAAGCTGTTAGCCAAAGGTTAAATGTAATTATATGAAAATTATTATGCTCACCACAGATAATTTCTATCTGTATTATTCATATGGCTGAATAATAAAATCCATAATGGAATAGTTCCACTTAAAACTAATGTTGCTGAATTTATGGCCTGCTTTTCAAAATTTTAACTTCAATCACTTTCTTACTCAACACAATTATAGCTATAACTAATTTGAATTGATTAAATTTGAAAATAAAAATCAATTTATGAAAGGTCACAAAACAGTAAAATGTAGAAAGTTTTTATTTATAAGTGCAGATCAGATAGTACATGGAAATTGGCTTACATTGTTTGCAAAGAAATTCTTAATGCAAGTGATATGACAAAACAGCAGCTTATTACACTGATTAATGCATAGAATTGAAGATTATCACAATCATTTTTATAAATAAAAGTGACTTATATAAGAATTTATTTATTTATTCTCTTACATTGAAAATGAACAAGAATAGTCAATTAAAAAATTGTCACATTCTTTTCCTAGTTTAATGTATTTGCTTTTTATTTTATAGTCACTCTGAGCTATTGCTTTGATGTCTGTAAAAGCTATAATTTTGCTACAAACCTTGAAATTAATTTAGAAACAATCCAATGTCCAATTTTTCAGTAAATAATTAAAGAAACAAGCAGGTTAAAACTAATTATAGTGCATTGGTATGAACATATTTAAAGAGTGTGTGTCGATGGAAAGAACATATTCTTGCATCAGATGGTTCTTAAATATTTGCAATGCTGTGTTTGTATATGAGACATGCCTATCAAGGCAGTTCCTGGTACATAGTAGGCACTTAGAAATGTTTGTTGAATAAGTAATTAACACACATTACCAGACAAATAAGTGCATATTACTGTGTCTTAGACAAAGTCTCCAAAAATTATGGAATTTTAAACATTAAAAATTTATTCTAATGATATGTGGCATATTTACTGGAAGTGTTAAGGCACAAATTTTTCAGACAAATGTGTTACCTCACATCTGTTTTGTATGCTGCACAGCATGTCAATCATTAACTACATTTTCCAGACCCTCTTTTGTTTCTGTACCTGTGAGCTTAAACTCAAATATTATTAGAAAGGTTCCATCCTTCCCCTAGGGAAGCTATATTTCTCACTTCTTATTTTAGAAAGAATCTCTGTTGGATTAGATGTACTTATACAATTTTCTCTGGTTTTTCAAAACTTCTTATAAAACTTCTTTCATTGTAGGCCCTCAGACCTGAAGGAATACTACATACTAAATTCTTCTTTGACTTTCTAGTTTATTCTATTGCTTCTTAGGGTGGTCATAACATTTTGGTTTCCTACATTCACTGGAAGTTTCTCCCGAATCCGTACAACTTTGTCCCAGGCCTCATTCTGTAAACCAGTCAATCCATTTGCATGTTTACATTATTAGACTTAAAAAGGACTTCTTTTACTAGCCACATTGGCTTAACAGGTGCTCTTGTTTGAGGACATAGAAGACATCACTCCTGCAGGGAGTGTCGTTGGAGACCACCAGGGATCACTGAGCAAAACAGGTTGGGATAGGGATGGGATACAGTGAGCAGGGTCTAGAGCACCTGGGGATTCAGCTGTGAAAAGCTTACATCAATTGTTTGAGTAGAATTTACCCAAGACTTTTATTTTTGCAGGGGGCTAGGGAGATCAAAGTTTTGGGGGAAAGTAGGGTGGTCATGGGACGTGTTCCATTAGGAAGTACTTGGCTTCTGCCTCTCAGCTTCTCTCCTCCTGAAGGTCTTGAGGGTACCCAAGTAAGCCCCACACAGGGCAGTTCTGCTCTACCTAGCCCCCATGTACTGGATGCTGGATTGCCCATCCATCTCCTCATTCACCTTTCCCAACAGACCCACTTTTACTTAGGCACCCATGTTTCCTCCACTCCTCCCCCACAGCCCATTGTTCAAGGGAAGCTGACCCTTCCTCAGTTCCAGGTCTGGGCCTGATTGGTCCAATGGGGCTCTCACCTCCTTTATAAAGAATTAGATTGGGCTTGTGATCCAACTTGAACTAATGAGGTATGAAGAGAGGTGCTAGGGCTCCTGGAGAAGGGTTTCAATTTCCAGGAGAGCTCCGGCAGCAGCTGGCTTTCTCTTCCTATAGCCGTTCTTATGCACAGTTTGTGGAGCGAGGCTGGCTGCAGCCTTCTTGCCTCCAGCCTGAAGAGGAAGCCAAAGCACAGAGGAGGCCATTGCTGGAAGGCCGAGGAAGTGAATGCATCTTTATTTTTTAATCTATAATTTAGGAAGTCAGTCTCTGTCTTTTTCTTACGTCCCTTCCTTCCATGAAGAAGGACTTTTAAAAAAAAGTTATGGTAAAATATATACAACATAAAATGTTAGCATTTAAACTATTTTAAGGTTATAATTCAGTGGCATTAAGTTCATTTGCACTATTGGGCCACCATCACCACTACCCATCTCTAGAACTTTTTCATCACCACAAACTGAAATTCTGTACCTATTAAACACAAAGAGACTTTTAATCAGGCTGGATTCCAGGGCATAGACTGGGCCCTTTCTTCCAGAGGAGGAGGTCACTGTGTTTTTAAATGCCATAAACATAGGAGTGGCTTTCCCTCTTGGTTTTTCCTTCCATCCACATAGCAGGAGGGATGAGCTGTGTCAAGGCCTGCCTCCACCAGGGAGGTCTGAACATCTTGGTCCTCTACTTCCACTTTCAAGAGAAAGTACTGACGTAGGGCTGGTGGTTGGTTAGATGAAAAAAAAAAGTCATTTGTTGTTTATCCAAAATTCAAAGTTAACTGGTAATCTTATGGTTTTATTTGCTAAATCTGGCATCCTTAGGTAAGGAGAATGCAGCCCTTGAGGCCTTGAGGTCTTGAGGGACCCATGGTAACAGTAGTAGACATCAGTGTCTGGCAATAAGGATCTAGCAAGAAGCTGGCTATCTGGGCAGGGACTAGCATGGAGAGAGGATTGTGGGCCCAACTGACACTCCATTTCCTCATTTCTACTTGCCAGGATGGAGCATACTCTGCACCTCACATCCCACCTGAACTGTCATTGTGGTTGGGGAGAGGAGAACAGAGAAAGAATCCTAAACTTGTTGAGTATTAACTCAAAAGAACCTCAGAGGACAAAAACCCCTGAAAGTGACTGAGTACTCTGTATTGTCTAGATTAAGCAGAAATGAGAACTCAAGAACTAAGGTTAGTTATAGTATAATAAAGTCCCATTTTTCACATTGAAGCCTGTGAATAAATTTGTACCTGCTATAAAAAATGGTCCTGAAGAGATTATCTCCAAGGTCCCTTTTGTATTGACAATTCTGTAGCTGTAGAGATGAAGCTTGAGGCCCTTGAAAGAAAAGGAAGACATGGGTTAGGCAAGGGTAGGAGCATTTCAGAACCACCTATTGACTGCTTGGTTGCTGAAGACCCAGCAAATGGCATGGGTGGGAAGAAATTTGAGGAAATTAATGACCACTGTGTAAGCTGTTCTTGTGTGATTTGAGTTTGCTGCTTCTTAAACACTTAAAGTTGAAAATTAGCTAGAGTCAATTATTATTATTAACAGTGAGAGGCAGCTGATTTACACTGATTAAGCTGATTCAAGAGGTGTTTTCTTAAGGGAACTATAAACGGACTATCTAGGGAACCAACTGGTGAACAAGCATATTTTTATAGGGAGAGCCCCAAAGGACTTTTGACCCAGGGAATCTGAAAGCTGAGAATTGTTGAGGAATGAACCATGTTTATCTCCCCCCCTAAGCGAGCAGTAATGCAGCAAGCACAGTGGATCCTCTCTGCTGACACAGTGGGTAAAAGACATGAAGGGGGACTCCCTCAACCCTGCAAAAAGAAAGGCTGCCTAGACAGTGGGGGATACACACTCCAGACAGGATGCCAGAAAGAAAGCCTTTCTAAGAGCGGAGAGGGTTTAAGCCAATATCAAGTGACTTGAGAGGAAATTGGTGATCCAGTGGAGGGCTGGTGGAGGGGAAACATCTATACCTGGGGCCAAGGAAGCAGCTTTGTGCTCCTCCCCAACAGCACCCCACACTCATCAACAGTCAGAGAGCACTGGCTTGGCGGGCCCTGGCAGGAGCAGGAGCAGGAGCAGGAGCAGGAGCAGGAGCCAGCAAGGCTGTTCCTGCTTAGTGAGGAAGAGGTGAGTCACAAACGTTTTTTGATCAACTCCCTTTCCAGGGAACCCATGGCCTGGCACAGGGAGCAAGGGTAAGTTATGCTGGAGCACTCAGGCAAGCAGGATGTGACTGATGCCTACCAGTAGATATCCGTCGTGTTGATCAATATTTACACTTATGGATTTACATGTGAAGGAGTGAGCTTTTGAGGTAGAAGTACCCTGCCCTATGTATCTTTATTGGCTTTGAAGGCCCTTGTAAAAACCATAGATGGCTAGAGTAGAGGTGGTCAAAGGCCATGAGCATGTCATCCTCCATTTTAAAGGTTGCTATTTGTGAAGAATAATGAGAAATAAAAATTGAAGTATTGGCTACTCCTGGTGCTAACTAGCAGGCTTTGGTTTTCTAGATCCTGGCTTTTGATACCAGTACTTCCTGCAGAGATTACTAAGAGCCTTGCACTAAATCTGGGAAGACCTGTTTGACAGGAAACACCTACCTAAATGAAAGATTCCACTCCAAATTGGAAAGAATGGGGAAAAATTGTTCTAATAAAACCATGAAACCAGGTATCATGAAGGATAACCAAATAACAAAAGGAATATGAAATCAGAGAAAATTTCAGGTGGAAGTATCCAGTAAATGGGTTAAGCAATGTCCATAGGCTTTGAGATCTATTCAGTATGGTGCAGAACCAGGAAATATACAAAATGTATTTAACCTTTTTGCACAGTGAGGTAAACATAATCCCATGGAGATGGGGTTCAATGGGAACCAACGGCTGGCCCAGGCTTGTCACACCTGTGGGAAGAGTGTCAGGAAGGCTCAGAACAAGCCAAAGCTTGTGAGAAAGAAAAAAATGCTAAAGACAAGCAAAAGGGTTTATAAAAAACTAGTTGGAGCAAGAAAAACATGGAAGGTATAGGCCTGTTGTTTGGGAAATTTACTGCAATGCTTGCAGATGATAAAGACCAAGGGAGAATGACACTTCTGTCTCCTCCAACAAGAAAATGCTTTTCAAGCTCCATGGAGCCGCACAATACACAGAGGGAAGGAAAGATAAGGGAAGTGACCCAGGCTCTAAATACTATGTGTCAGGAAAGTGCTTACCGGAAAATTGTTAATTAACTTGGTGCAAAAAAATGAAGAATGGTGAGGAGATAAAAAAGACCTCTACACAAGGGGATTTGAATACTTATTTTAGACAGTCCCTTTATGTGGACTACCCTCTCCCAGCACTCCCAGGAGTTATTTGCTAAGCTTAATGGGTTGGCCTTCTCCACCCACCAGCAAACCCTCCTAAAGGTTCCAGTGAAAGGCCATAACAGAGTTAAAGCTGCAGATTACAGATCAAGGTCAAAAGCCCTGCCAACTGCCAATTCTCAAAGGTAGGTATATGGAGCAGAAAAGGTGGGAGAGCAATAGGAGGTCGTCAGGTCCTGGGGGGATGGGATGGGGCCACCTTGTCATTCTCTGCTAAACTGACACCTGTTCCCAGCAGGTGACTTAATCACCAGTCCCTTAAAATAGCAGCTTGTTCCCTAAGCATTCTGGGTTCCTGTAAAAAAGGCTCGTCAATGGTTTCTTTTAAAGAGCCATACTCAGTCACAGTGAAATTTGGGAAAATATTTTAGAAAGCACAGAAAAATTTTAGAAAGTCAACTTTGACCTCATTCTCTAGAGATAGCTTCTATTAGCATTTTGTTTGACAACGTTTATTATTTTTCTCTGAGAGGGCATACATAGGATTAAAATTTGGATTATAGAAAAAAGCTTAAAAAATAAAATAAGAACTGCCTGTAATTCTACTACTGCTGATATTTTGATGATTTCCTTCCAGTTTTTTTTGTTTGCACACACATACAACACATACATTTTTAATAAAGTGAGAATCATACTGTATACACAATTTTGTATCCTTGTTTGCACTTAAAATTGTATTCTGAGACTTTTTTAAATCATTAAATGCTGTTCAAGAAAATGATTGTAACTGGCCACCTGCTATTTTACTGTGCCAAAGTTCATCTAACCATTTATTACTTGGCTTATTTCCAGTTCTTCACCATTTGAAAATAACAACATTACAAACATCTACGTGTGAAAATCTTCACTTAGGATCAATTTCTAACGTTGAATTACTAGGTTAAAGACCACAAACATTATTGAGGCTTTCAATAAATGTATAATGCTGCCTTGTTCTCCAGGAAGGTCATGCCATTTCACCCCACCCCACCCCCAATTGACAACTGAGGGCCCATTTCTTGTCAAATTTTATTAGATTTGCAGTTTCTGTCTGGCTCTTCAAGGCCTCCCTGCTTTGTGCAACCCCATCGCATCACTGCCATCTTGTGTTCTTCCACTGTGGCTTTTCCAGGGAAAGAGGATGTTCTGGTCCCTGCAATATTTGAAATGCTCTTCCTATAGTCCTCTTAAAACCTTTATTGCTGCATGGTCACGTTTGTGTTTGCTTTGAGGGGGTATGGACTTCCTTCAGTTTGACCAGCTGGATAACTCCTAGCTGTCCTTCTGGACTCAGCTCAGACCTGGTCACCTCTGACACTGCAGGCTGGTTTAGGAGGCTCTCCTCTGTATTTTCCTCAGTACTTCCCCTATCAAAGCACTTGTCACATTGTACTGTGTGCTCAGCTGTCTGCTCTCCAGATGTAAGATTCCTGAGGGCAGGGCCTTGTCTTTTCTTTCCTTTCTTTTCTTTTTTCTTTTTCCTTTGGTGCCTGACACAGCATGAGGGAGGTGTAGGTATTCAATAGAGGCTGAATAATACTTACTTTATTTAAAAATTTTGAAGGTTCACCTCTATTTCTGTACCCTGTATTCTATCCTATTCCCCCTAAATAGTTACTGAGATTCTTTCTGATTATATAAGTATCTAGTTGTTCTATTTATTTTTCCACTTTATTGAGATGTAATTGACATATAACATTATATATGTTTAAAATGTACAACAGAATGATTTGAAACACATGTGTATTGTGAAATCATTATCACAATAAGATTAGTTAACATATCTACCACTTCACATAATTACCATTATATTTTTTTGGTGTATGGTGAGAACTTTTTTTAATTTTTTAATTTTTAATATATTTTATTGATTACACTATTACAGTTGTCCCATTTTCCCCCCTTCACTCCCCTCCACCCTGTACACCCTGTCCCACCCATATCCCCTCCTTTAGTCATGTCCATATGTCATAAGTTCTTTAGCTTCCACATTTCCCATACTATTCTTACCCTTCCCCTGTTTATTTTCAACCTACAATCTATGCTACTTATTCTCTGTACCTTTTCCCCCTCTCTCCTCCTCCCACTCCCCTGTTGCTAACCCTCCATGTGATCTCCATTTCTGTGGTTCTGTTCCTCTTCTAGTTGTTTGCTTAGTTTCTTTTGGTTTTGCTTTGGGTGTGGTTGTTAATAATTGTTAGTTTGCTGTCCTTTTACTATACATGTCTTTTCTTTATCTTCTTTTCTTAGATAAGTCCCTTTAACATTTCATAAAATAAGGGCTTGGTGATGATGAACTCCTTTAACTTGACCTTATCTGGGAAGCACTTTATCTGCCCTTCCATTCTAAATGAAAGCTTTGGTGGATAGAGTAATCTGGGATATAGGTCCTTGTCTTTCATGATTTGGAATACTTCTTTCCAGCCCCTTCTTGCCTGTAAGGTCTCTTTTGAGAAATCAGCTGACAGTCTGATAGGAACTCCTTTGTAGGTGACTGTCTCCTTATCTCTGGCTGTTTCTAGGATTCTCTCCTTCATATTTACCTTGGCTAATGTAATTATGATGTGCCTTGGTGTTTTTCTTCTTGGGTCCAACTTCTTTGGGGCTCTCTGAGATTCCTGGATTTCCTGGAAGTCTATTTCCTTTGCCAGAATGGGGAAGTTCTCCTTTATTATTTGTTCAAATATGTGTTCAATCTGTTGCTTTTTCTCTTCGCCTTCTGGTACCCCTATAATTGGGATGTTGGAACGTTTAAAGATGTCCTGGAGGTTCCTAAGCTTCTCTTCGTTTTTTTGAATTCTTATTTCTCCATTCTTTCCCATTTGGTTGTTTTTTTCTTCCTTCTGTTCCACTCTATTGTTTTGAGTCCCAGTTTCCTTCCCATCCCTATTGGTTCTCCGTGCATCTTCCTTCATCTCTTTTATGGTAACCTGCCTTTTTTCATCTAATATGTGCCCAAAATCAACCAATTCTGTGAGCTTCCTGATTGCCAGTGCTTTGAACTGTGCATCTGATAAATTGGCTATCTCTTGGTGGCTCAAAAGGATGAGTCCTGGGGCATTGATCTGTTCTTCTGTTTGAGACAAGTCTCTCTCTCTCTTTTTTTTTTGGTCTGGTCGCTCCTGTTATGGTGAGGGGTGGAGCCTTAGGTGTTCACTGGAGCTGGGCACCCCAGTCGCTAGATTGTGACGTCGTATGTGGGGGCGAGAGGGAACAATGGCAGTAGCTCCATTCTCCTGGGACCTCAGTCCCTTCCCTGGGATCCTGGGTTGCGCGCTCTGCCCTGGTCCACACTCGCCGCCTCACTGGGTCTGCCAGCTGCCGCTTGCGTACTCAGGGTCCACCTGCTGCGATCTTGCGTGCCCCAGATGCCTTATGCACTCCCAGTTGCCTTATGTGCCCAGTTCTCCCTGTTCTCCGAGCACCGCAACCCGCGCCCGGCTGCTCCTCTCTGCCCCTCCTACTGGTCTGGATGAATGGGTCTACTTCAACTTCTTGGCTGCCCGACTTCCATTCAGATACATTCTCTATCAGTTCTGGGTGTTATTCTGCCTCTAAATTGTTGTTGTTCTAATCTTGGTTGTGCCTGGAGGTATGGTGTGTCCACCTATGCTTCCATCCTGTCGGAAGTCCTGGTGAGAACTTTTAAGTTCTACTCTCTTAGCACCTTTCAAGTATAAATACAGTATTTTTAACTATAGAAACCACACTATATATTAGGTCCCCAGAACTTATTTATCTTATAATTGGAAGTTTGAACCCTTTGACCAACATTTTCCTGTCCCCCTACTCCCTAGCCCCACCCTAGTCCTGGCAACCACCATTCTCCTCTGTTTCTAAAAGTTTGACTTTTAGATTCTACGTATAAATGAGATCATACAGTTTTTGTTTTTCTATGTTTGACATTTCATTTAGCGTAATGCCCTTAAGGTTTATGCATGTTGTTGCAAATGTTGGGATTTCTTTTTTTATCATGCTATCTAATATTCTGTTGTATGTGTATATCTCATTTTCTTTATTCATTTGTCAGTGGCCCTGTAGGTTGTTTCCATGCCTTGGCTATTGTAAATAATGCTGCAATGAATGTGGGAGTGCAAATAGCTTTTTGAAACAGTGATTTCATTTCCTTCAGATATATATCCAGAAGTGGCATTGCTGAACCATATGGTGGTATATTTTTAATTTTTAAGGAGCCTTTATACTGTTTTCCATAGTGGCTATACCAATTAACCTTCACACCAACAGTGCACAAAGGGTCCCTTTTTTTTCACATCCTCAGGATAACAAATGGAACTTCATCACTACTTTGAAACTCATTTCAGTCCTTCCTGTTGGTAAGTCGAGTCTCTGTTAAGAGAAAGGGAGGCCAGGCTAGAAGTTAACATGGAATAGGATGAAGCAACCAAACACAGACCTGAGATCTGGGGGCTGGATTTGTAAGCAGGAAGTGATATGGGTATGGCTTCATCTGTTCCTTGGAGGAAGTCCTCAACTGAGCTCACATTTTGGGGAAAGAAGCAGGATTATAGTATCCACATTCAAGAACTCCCTATCCCCCACCTCAGAGATGTTTTAGGTTGTGAACTTGAAAACTGCATCCATCTAGTGTGCTGCTTATATGGCAGAATGGGCCACCAGCAGGACTATGGCAGCTATTTAGCTTCTTATTCCTGGTGTTTCAAGGTTGCAGTGTGGATGAGATAGAACCCAATGTATGGGCATTAAGGGATGGCCTCTTGCTTCCTTTAAAGCAGAAAAAGAAACCTTGTGACTGCTTATCCTCAGGCATACTTTCCTCTCCATAGTCCAGAGCTAGGCACCTCTGGTGGAGATCACCTGTGTTTACTCCAGTGTACCTCTAAATCCTCTCATTTTGCTCATGACCCATGATGTACAAGAGATTATGAAACACTGCTCTAGCTAAGACTACTCTTGTATGGAGGGAGGGTGAAGTGTAAATATGGGCATGACTCTGTCTGGGAAACTTCCCATCACCTGGTCCCCAAGATTTATTAAAAGGGGCAGGTGGATTCAGTCAAGTTCACTCAGCAGCACCCCCACAGGTCTGAGAGAGTAATGGCTCTCAAATCTGTTAGACCAATTAGTCATTCCTGAAATCTAATGTGATAAGAATCTTTTGGCAGGCATGTTAGAACAATTTTCTGGTCTCTGCCCCAAGAAATTGTAATTTAGTAGGTTGGAGTGGGACTCATAAATATGCATTTTTTTATGAGCTCCTAGCTGATTCAATGTTGCTGGTCTGAGGACCCTACTTTGAAATTACTGTAGGGAAGGATGAAAATAAAGCCCAGGGAGGAGGAAAGGGGCCACTGGACTCTGGGAGTCCCTAGGGTATCGATTCACATATGGGATTGCTTTTTTTTTAGAGGTAGGGGTAATCTATAAAAAATATCGGATTATATTCTCCGAGCACCTAAAGTTTGTTTTGGTTTTGTATATTCTGTTTCTTTTTCTCCCCTACACCATGATGGGAGAAGTTCCTTAGAGTTTAAAGGGGCAGAAAATAGGGACTGGGGGATGGAAGGAGAGCTGGAGAGGTTCCAGGAAAGGGAGAGGAATGAAAGACAGTGGACACAAGGCCTGGTGATGGAGGAGCATTCCAGGCAGTTTTGTGGAGAGGTGTGGGAGCAGCTGTGTGTCATGAGGGACGTGGATGGGAGAAAAAAGATAATTTGAGTGCCATGGCCCTCAGGGTGCCAGAGTATAACCCAAAGCAGCCCAAAGGTGTTTGAGAAAGTGAAGGAAAGAACTCAAGTTATTTTAAAATTACATTCTCTTGGATGGGGTGTCTTAAGGTGTGACACTGCTTAGAGATTCTGGTCTTTAGCTTCACTAGGGTTACAATGACATGATAGTTCTGATGTGTCATGTGCAGGAGATTTGGGGTGCCCAGGAGGGCCTCATTTGGTCTCTTATCCTCATTAAGACCCTTTCTGTTTCTCACTGGGCCAACTGTTGGCAATAGTTCCCTACTGATACCCTGCCTTGAGGCTTTCCTTCCTCCACCCCAGTCTTTAGGGTAATTGGCCTAAACCAGAACTCTGATAACAATAGCTACCCTTGTATTAGAATCCAAGACTCCCTAATGTGAGAACAAGACTTGCATTTCCCCTCTAAGCCTCTTTTAATGAAGGGTTTGTTATAGGTTCCACTGACTATTGATTTGAACCAAAATGCCTCTCCAGGCATTCAAGGCTTCATATTTCTTGTTCCAAACTATGCTGCTAATATTCTTTCTAGCCACGTGTACCACACACTCCACACCTCTGTTGCTTGGACATTTACTTCTGTGCCTTTGCACTTACTGTTCCTGCCACCTGGAATGCCCTTCGTACCATTTCTGTCTAACAGAATCAACTCATTCTTCAAGGTGTAGCTTAAATGTCTCCCTATTTATTTAGACAAATTTATTGACTTTATTGAGGTGACACTGGTTAATAAAATTATATAGGTTTCAGGTGTACAATTCTATAATACATCATCTGTATATTGTATTGTGTGTTTACCACTCAAAGTCAAGTCTCCTTCCATCACTAATTATTGCCCTTAGCCATCTTCTACTCCCCTCACTCCCTTTCCCTCTGATAATCATCATACTGTTGTCTGTGTCTATGATTTTTTTTTATAAATCTCTTCACCTTTTGCACCCAGCCCCCATATCTTCCCCTCTAACAGCTGTCAGTCTATTCTCTGTATCTTTGAGCCTGTTTTCTTTGTTTACATTGTTCATTAGATTCCAAATATAAGTAAAATCATATGGCACTTTTCTTTCTCTGACTGGCTTATTTCACTTAACATAATATTCTCCAGGTTCATCCGTGCTGTTACAAAAGATAAGATTTCCTTCCTCTTTTTTTTTATGGCCAAGGGGTATTCCATTGTGTAAATGTACCATAGCTTTTTAATCTACTTATCTACTGAAGGGCACTTGGTGCTGCTTTAAAATCTTGGCTATTATAAATAACACTGTGAACATAGGAGTGCATATATTCTTTCAAATCAGTGTTTGGGTTTCTTCACATATACTCCCAGAAGTGGAATCACTGGGTCATAAAGCAATTCCACTTTTAATTCTTTCAGGAAACTCCATATTTTCCACAGTGGCCGCGCCAATCTGCATTCCCACCAACAGTGCACGAGGGTTCCCTTTTCTCCCCATCTTCACCAACAATTGTTGTTGATTTATTGATGATAACTATTCTGACAGGTATGAGGTGGTATTTCATTATGGAATTAATTTGTATTTCCCTGATGGTATTGACTGAGTATCTTTTCATATATCTATTGGCCATTTGTATGTTCTCTTTGGAGAAATGTCTACTCAGGTTCTTTGCCCATTTTTAATTGGATTGTTTGTTTTTTCTTTGGTGTTGAGTTGTATAAGTTTTAATAAATAAATTTTGGATATGAACCCCTTATCAGATATATCATCGATGAATATGTTTTTCCTTTCAGTGTGTTGTCTTTTCATTTTGTTGATGGTTTCCTTTGCTGTGCAAAGCCTTTTTAGTTAGATGTAGTCCATTTGTTCATTTTTCTTTTATTTCCCTTGCCTGAGAAGACATATTAAAAAATATTGCTATGTGCAATGTTTGAGATTTTACTGTGTTTGTTTTCTTCTAGGATTTTTATGGTTTTGACTCTAATACTTAAGTTTTGACTCCATTTTGAGTTTATTCTTGTATGTGGTATAAGAAGGTGTTCTAGTTTAATTTTTTGCATGTATCTGTTCATTTTCCCCAACACTATTTATTGAATGGACTATCTTTACCCCATTGTATGTTTTTCCCTCCCTTGTTGAATACTAATTGATCATATAGGTATGGGTTTATTTCTGGGCTCTCTATTCTGTTCCATTGATCTATACATTTGTTTTTATGCCAGTACCATGCTGTTTTGATTACCATGGCTTTGTAAAATAGTTTGATATCATGTAGCATGATTCCTCCGACCTAGTTCTTTTTTCTGAAGATTGCTGAACCTATTTGGGGTCATTTATGGTTTCATATAAATTTTTGGAATATTTGTCCTAATTCTGTGAAATATACCATTGGTATCTTTTTAAAAAAATATATTTTATTGATTATGCTATTACAGTTGTCCCATTTCCCCCCTTATACCCCTCCATCCTGCACGCCCTCTCCCGCCCACATTCCCCCCTTTAGTTCATGTCCATGTGTCATAAGTTTTTTAGCTTCTACATTTCCCATACTATTCTTGCCCTCCCCCTGTCTATTTTCTACCTACCATCTATGCTAATTTTTCTCTGTAACTTTTCCCCTTCTCTCCTCCTCCCACTCCCCTGTTGCTAACCCTCCATGTGATCTCCATTTCTGTGGTTCTGTTCCTGTTCTAGTTGTTTGCTTAGTTCGTTTATGTTTTAGGTGTGGTTGTTAATAATTGTGAGTTTGCTGTCATTTTACCATACATGATTTTTATCTTCTTTTTCTTAGATAAGTCCCTTTAACATTTCATAAAATAAGGGCTTGGTGATGATGAACTTTTTTAACTTGACCTTATCTGAGAAGCACTTTATCTGCCCTTCCATGCTAAATGATACCTTTGCTGGCTAGAGTAATCTTGGATGTAGGTCCTTGCCTTCCATGACTTGGAATACTTCTTTCCAGGCCCTTCTTGCCTGTAAGGTCTCTTTTGAGAAATCAGCTGACTGTCTGATGGGAACTCCTTTGTAGGTAATTGTCTCCTTTTCTCTTGCTTCTTCTAGGATTCTGTCCTTCATTTTAATCTTGGGTAATGTAATTATGATGTGCCTTGGTGTGTTCCTCCTTCGGTCCAACTTCTTTGGGACTGTCTGGGTTTCCTGGACTTCCTGGAAGTCTATTTCCTTTGCCAGATTGGGGAAGTTCTTCTTTATTATTTGTTCAAGTATCTTTTCCACTTGTTACTCTTCCTCTTCTCCTTCTGGTACCTCTATAATTCGGATGTTGGAACATTTAAAGGTATCCTGGAGGTTCCTAAGCCTCTCCTCATTTTTTTGAATTCTTGTTGCTTCATTCTTTTCTGTTTGGTTGTTTCTTTCTTTCTTCTGTCCCACTCCATTGATTTGAGTCCCAATTTTCTTCCCATCACTATTGGTTCCCTGTGCATTTTCCTTCATTTCACTTAGTGTAGCCTTCATTTTTTCATCTAATTTGTGACCAAATTCAACCAATTCTGTGAGCATCCTGATCATCAGTGCTTTGAACTGTGCATCTGACAGGTTGGCTATCTCTTCATCATTTAGTTGTATTTGTTCTGGAGCTTTGATCTATTCTTCCGTTTGTGCCTTTTTTGTGTGTGTGTCTTGTCGCACCTGTTACATATGAGGGGCGGAGCCATAGGTGTTCTCACCAGGGCAGGTCAACCCACGTGGCTGGGTTTTGATGCTGTATGTGGGGGCGGGGTCCGAGAGGGAACAATGGTGCTTGCTGCACTCTCTGTCAGATCTCAGTCCCTTTTGCCACTTCCCCCAAGCAAAGTGGGCCTTTCTGGTGCTGATTCCCATGTGGGTGGGCTTGTGTATGTTCTAGGACCCTGTGGGTCTCTACAATGAACTCTCCTGTGAGGCTGGGAGTCTCTCCCTGTGCCTCAACCCCCACAGGTGTTTTCAATCAGTATTTTGAGGCTTTATTTCCAGGTGCTGGGGCCCTGGGTTGGGTGGTCTGTCTTGTTCCCCAGTTTCGCCTGGTTTATCTGCGCCCAAATGTGGGACCACCTGGTCAGCCAGCTGCCTTTCGCGCAGTGCCTTGCTTCACAATCGCTGCCTCACTGGGTCTGCCTATTGCTACCCTGCACCTGGGGTCTGCCAGCTGCTGCCTGCATGCCTGGGATGCCTTGTGCACCTGCTGCCACTGCTTTTTGTGCCACAACTCCTCTCTGCCCGGCCACCAGGCTCTGCCCTTCTTATCGGTCTGTATGAATGTGTCTATTTTAACTTCTTAGTTGTCCGATTTCCATACAATTCAATTTTCTGTCAGTTCTAGTTGTTATTTTGTTTCTAAATTGTTGTTGTTCTTATTTTGGTTGTGCGAGGAGGCACAGTGTGTCTGCCTACACCTCCATCTTGGCTGGAAGTCCCAGAACTGCCACCATTGGTATCTTGATAGAACTTCTGTTGAACCTAGATAGATTGTTTTGGGTAGGATGGACATTTTAATGATATTAATTCTTCCTATCCATGAACACTGTATATGTTTTCATTTACTTGTATCTTCTTCATTTTTTTTATTTGGTGTCTTATATTTTTCTGAGTACAGGTCTTTTATATCCTCGGTTAAATTTATTCCTAGGTATTTTATTTATTTTGGTGTAAGTGTAAATGGGATTGTTTTCTTAATTTCCCCTTCTGATAGTTCATTATTGGTGTATGAAAATGCAACTGCTTTTCGGATATTTATTTTGTGTCCTGCTACTTTACTGAATTCATTCATCAGTTCTAGTAGTTTTTTGGTGGAATGTTTAGGGTTCTCTATATATAGTATCATGTCATCTGGAAATAATGACAGTTTTACTTCTTCCTTTCCAATTTGAGTGCCTTTTATTTATTTTTCTTTATTTATTGCTATGGTTAGAACTTTCAGTGCTATATTGAATAAGAGTGCTTTTACAGCACACATTCTTTTTTTGTTTCTGATATTAAGAGAAATGCTTTTAGTTTTTGCCCGTAGAGTATGTTGTTGGCTGTGGGTTTGTCAAATATGGCTTTTATTATGTTGAAGTATGTTCTCTCTATTCCCAATTTGCTGAGAGTTTTTATCATAAATAGGTGCTGTATTTTATCAAATGCTTTTTCTGCATCTATTGATATAATTGTGCATTTTTATGCTTCATTTTGTTTATATGGTATGTCACATTTATTAGTTTGTGGATATTGTTCAACCTTGCATCCCGGGAATAAGGCCCACTCAGTCATGGTGTATGATCTTTTTAATGTATTTCTGGATCCAGTTTGCTAATATTTTGTCGAGAATTTTAGCATCTATGCTCATCAGGGATATTGGCCTATAATTTTCTTTCTTTGTAGTATCTTTATCTGGTTTTGGCATTAGTATAATGCTGATCTCATAAAATGAACTAGGGAGTCTTCCTTTCTCTTGAATTTTTTAGAATAGTTTGAGAAGGATAAGTGTTAGCTCTTCTTTGAGTGTTTGGAAAAAGTCACCTGTGAAGCCTTCCAGTCTAGGACTTCTGTTTCTTGGGAGTTATTTGATTACTGCTTCAATTTCATTAGTTGTAATATGCCTTTCAGATTTTCTGATTCTTCCTGATTCAGTTTTGGAAGACTGCATTTATCTAGGAAGTTATCTATTTTATCCAGATTGTCCAATTTGTTGGCATATAGTTGTTTGCAATATTTTCTCACAATCCCTTGTATTTCTGTGGAGTCAGTGTTTACTTCTCTTTCATTTCTAATTTTATTTACTTGGGTCCTCTCTCTTTTTTCTTGATGATTTTGGAAAAATGTTTGTCAATCTCATTTATCTTTTCAAAAAACCTTTTTTATTTTTTCAAACTATTTAATTTATTTTTTGATCTTTTATATTTTTTAGACTATATTATTTATTTTTGTTCTAATATTTATTTCCTTTCTTTCTTTGCATTTACATTTATTTATTTATTTTTATTGTGTTTTTTTCATTACCATTTAGTCCCCTTATACTCCTCCTTCAATCACCACACTGTTGTCCATGTCCATGAGCCCTTTTCCCTTTTTGTTCTATCCCTCTATCCCCTACACCTTAGCTGTCATCCTGCTCTCTATTCACAAGTCTGTCTCTATTTTCCTTGTTAGTTCAGTTTGTTCATTAAATTTCACATATGAATAAAATCATATGGTATTTGTCTTTCTCTGACTGGCTTATTTTATTTAGCCTAATGTTCTCCAGACCTATCCACACTGTTGCAAAGGGTAAAACTTTCTTCTTTTTTTTATGACCAACTAGTATTCTGTTGTGTAAATATCCCAGAGTTGTTTTATTCACTCATCTATTATTTCCTGTCTTTTACTCATTTTGTGTTTTATTTGTTGTTCTTTTTTCTAGTTCCTTTAAGTGTAAAGTTAGATGGTTTATTTGAGATTTTTCTTGTTTCTTGAATTATGCCTGTAATGTTATGATTTTCCCTCCTAGGACTGGTTTTGCTGTGTCCCATACATTTGGGGTTGTTTTGTTTTCATTTTCATTTGTTTTAAGGTATATTTTGATTTTTTTCCTGATGTCATTGTTAACCCATTCTGTTGGGAACCGCCCTGACTGGTATCAGAGGCTGAAACCCCCGCCTAGCTAAGGCTAAGGGAACGCCCTTGGAACTGTAAGCCAGCAAGGAGACAAAAGCTTATCTCCCTGGCAGAAATGCTGCTTCTGCTGCTTTATTCATAACTGAACCCCAAAAAGCTTGGTCGGTTAGCCAAAGACGGGTAAGATTCCCCACGGGGGAACAACCTAAGCCAGGCACGATCACTTTGGGAGGCCCCCCCCAAAAAGAAGGACTTGGGGGGCTGCAGCAAAAGGGGGGTGATGGACCCTCACTCCTCGACTTTGACAAAGTCTGAGTTCTCAGCGTCTGGAAGAAAATCTCCTTATCTCTCGGTGGCCTTAGTTCCCTTGCTCCACCTAAGCCTGAAACAATGACAGGGTGGTGCAGCTCGGTACTGAGAAGTGCGGATTTCCCGGGGTGATCAGGCCTAAGAAAGAACATGTAAATTACTGTGAAACCTTCTTTGTTTAGAATGCTCTCAGTTGAATGAGAAGGGTCTTAGGAGGAAGTTAGTTTGTTCCTCAGTCTTACAGCTCTTTGACCCCAACTCAATAGACTGGCAGAGTTCTTTGTTTTCTATGGTTCCTTACTTCCCCTAATGAGTACTGTACTTTACCTGAATTATTATGCAAAATGAGACTAATAAAAGCAGGTATGGACGGTAAATCAGCGCGCTCCCCCACTAGGGGGGGTGGCCATTTCGTCCCTACTTCCCCACAGAAACTAGCTTGTCTCTGTGCATGTGGTGTTTTTTCTCGCGTGTTTATCGTCGAGCCATCCACAGCGTTCCGTGGTCACTGCTGGCCGGTGACCCACGCGCAACACCATTCATTATTTAGTCACATGTTATTTAGCTTCCATGTATTTGTGTGTTTTTCAGTTTTTTTTGTTATTGACTTCTAGTTTTGTACCATTGTGATCAGAGAGGATCCTTGATATGATTTCAATCTTCTTAAATTTATTGAGATTTGTTTTGTGTTTTAACATGTGGTCTATCCTAGAAAATATGGGATATATTTTTCTCCCTCTCCTTTTCCTCTCCCCTTCCTCCTCCTCCCCTTCTTCTTCTCCTTCTCCTGCTCCTCCTCCTTCTTCTTCTTTCTTCTTCTTCTTCCTCCTTCTCCCCCCTTCTTCTTCTTCTCCTTGAACACTCTTTAACATTTCTTATAATACTGATTTGGTGGTAATGGGCTCCTTTAGCTTTTTCTTGTCTGGGAAACTATTTCTTCTTTAACTTTAAATGATAGCCTTACTGGGTAAAGTAGTCTTGATTATAAGTCCTTGCTTTTATTACTTTGAATATTTCATGCCAAACCCTGACAGTCTTACAGGAGCTCTTTTGTAGGCAACTGCCTTTCTCTTGCTGCTTTCAAGATTCTCTCTTTGTCTTTAAACTTTGTGGCTTGGTGTGGATCTTTTTTGGTTCACCTTGTTTTGATCTCTATGCGTTCCCTGAACTTGTGTGTCTTTTTTTCTCCATCAGATTTTGGAACTTGTCAGCCTTTGTTTATTTTTAAATAGGTTATCAGTAACTTGCTCCCTCTGTTCTTCTTTTGGTACTCCCATAATGTTGATGTTCCACTTCATATTTTTCCAAATGTCCCTTAAACTATTCTGATTTTTAAAATTTCTATTTGCTGCTCTGCTTGGGTGTTTTCTGCTACTTTGTCTTCAAAATCACTGATTTGATTCTCTTCATCCAATGTACTGTTGATTCCTTCTAGTGTTTTCTTCATTTATGACTGCTTCTTTTTATGGTTTCCATATCCTTTTTATGCTTGCTATCTCTTTGTTAAAGTTCTCACTAAGTTCCTTGAGCATCTTTATAACTATTTTTTTGAACTCTATATCTGGTGAATTGCTTGCCTCAATTTCATTTACTTCTTTTTCTGGGGATTTTTCCTGTTCTTTCATTTGGTGCATGTTTCTTTGTCTCCCCATTTTGGCTGCCTCCTTGTGTTTGTTTCTATGTATTAGGTAGATAGTGGCCTTAATTTGTAGGTGTCCTTTGGGATCCAGTGTTTCAGTCTCCTTGGTCATCAGATCTGGGTGCTCCATGAATGTCCTTTGTGTGGGTTGTGTGGGCCCTCCCATTGTAATTGAGTTTCTATTGCTTTGGGCCATTTGTGCATGGGGTCAACCCTCAGACTGGCTGAGAGCAAGGATCAACTTGTACCTTAGTGTATAAGCTGCTCTGCAGGTGCTGACCACACAAAGCAGAATTCACCTCGCTAGGGTCTGGTGCCTGCTGAGGCACCATTTCCCTTTGGCCATGCCACTTGTGAAGCTAATTGAATACAGCTTCCATGTCATCTGAAGCTGGCCAATGGGTGTGTTGGATCTGGGGCCTTTGAGAGGGACTCTGGTGCAGACCAATATTAAACATTCCCTGTGACTGGCCCTGGGCAACCTGTTTGGAAATATAAAGAGATCTAGTTTGTGACTGCCTCAAGCTGTGCAGCAAGGCCTGCTTTTACCAGCACTAGGCCTAGGGACAGGTCATCAAAATTCCCAAGGCACCTTGAGATCTGCCTCTGTCTTACAGGCTCAGTCACTGAAAGAGCCTCTGGCAGTACTCAAATTGCATGAGGTATGTTGTCAGTGAGTCACCAGGTAGGGGTGAGTGGTATTTACCAGAGTGATATAGCTTCAAACTTGGTGCCACTTCTGGATCTGAATCTACTCAGCAAATGTCCAGGGTATAACAAATCTAGCTGCCACCTGCCAGGTGCCTGCAGACTTTTTTGGTGGGTTAGAATCTCAGGAAATCATCAGAGTAAGGCCAGCAGAGTTTATCAGGCCCCAAAGGGCCAAGATTTGGCTGTGTGAATGGAGGGCTCTGCACCAGTTGGGCATATGAAGGAAAAATGGCCCTTGTCTTGAAGCCACACAACTCAGTCTGTTCAAGATTCTGCTAAGAGCTGGAGCTCAATAGAGCAGAGCTGCCAGGAATCAGGGTGTTTGGGCTAGTATATCTCCCATGAGGGGTAGGTGCTGGTCATGTTTGGGGGCAGGTGGGAGGAGTGGCCTCCATCTCAGAGTTACACAACTCAGTCTACCCTGGATTTTGCCCAGACCTTGGCACAGCAGAGTCACCAGTAGTTGAGAAGATGGACCCATTTGGAGCCCTGAGGGTGGGCTCTAAAGGATCTTCCATGAGGGGAAGGTACTAGTGAGGTTCACAGGAAAGGGAGAAAATGGCCCCACCCCAAAGCTATGCCTCTCAGTCACTGACGCACCCTGAGTCTGCCCAGATTTCTTACACCCTGGCCCAGGCAGCTGATTCCTCAGCAGGTGTGAACTCTGCAGGGTGGGGTAACAGGGAGTCTAGAGGGTTGGGCTATTGCATTCCCTCAGGCTGAGGCAGTATAGAGGGTAGTGCTCCACCCAAGAAATATGGTATCTGTGGTGCAAGAGAGTGACACAGCATAAGGGTCCTGGTGTTCTTCTGAGCTCTTTCCTCAAAGCCACAAACCTCAGTCTCTCCTCACTTGACTCCAGTTTGCTTTGCCTTTTCTCCACTGGAGCCAAGGGTGAGTGGCTGCAAACAAGATTTTGTGTGTTGGTCCTTTAGGAGGACATGTGTGTCTCTATCAGACTCCAGTCTCTTCCTAGTAGACAGAATCCCCACTGATTTGTATAGCCAGATGTTATGTGGGTGTCTTTTCCTGGTTCTGGTGCTCTGGGCTCGGGAGCTTGGAGTGAGCTGAGACCCCATGCTCCTCAGGAGAAATGTATGCAGCTGATATAATCCTCTGGAATCTCACTCACTGACTATGGAAACAGGGCCAGCCCTTTTTTGCATCTCTGCCTCTCCTTCCAGTCTCGATGCAGCTCCTTCTATAAATCCTTTGTCATAAGACTTCTGTTCAGCTAGTCTTCCATTGGTTATTCAGGTTCATTGTTCTTTATTATAATTATACTTTGGTCCTGGGAGGAGATGAGCATAACATCCACCTGGTTCACTGTCATGTTGGATCTCCAAATGCCTCCCCTTCTAGAAAACTTCTCTAATCATTTGTTCTTATCCTTCCCACCATTGATCTTAATTTGTGCTTTTCTATACTACAAAATGTGCTTCTACTGTGGTTGCCTATGTTCTAGTCTTATCTGTCCCCCTAGATCTGTGCTATCCAATATGGTAGCCACTAGCTATATGTGGCCATTTAAGTTAATATTAAATTAAATTTAAAATTCAGTTCTTCACTTTTACTAGCCACATTTCAGGTGCTGTACAGCCCCTGTAGCTAGTGGTTACTGTACTGGACAGTACAGATAGAGAACATTTCCACCATTGCAGGAAGTTTTATTGGACAATGCTGGGATCAAACATCATTTACTCCCTCTTATTTTTATTAAATAACATTGTGTCATATTGAATCAGTTGGAATCGTATTGGTTGTTTTGTCCTGATTTCTCACCCAGCACTGGAACTTTATATTTTTAACTTTTATAAAGGCATATTGTACTACCTTTTTCTTGCTCTCTTTTTTGAGGATGCCCTATGTTCTATTGAGTTGAAGTCTTACCTCTCCTTTCTGTCGGTTACCTTCATTACAGACCCTTTCTGAGAGTTGTTTAATGTAACATCTTCCTGCTACGTGTGTTCTAGGTCACCTTCCATGGCCTAACCCTTGGACAGCATTCCTTAGTAATGAGGCCTCTCTCTGCCTTGGGGGAAAGAGCAGAGAGGCCTTAGGGTTACACTGCCACTCAGGAGAGGCTGCCTGTCCTTCTACACAAACCCACACGCCTGCAGGGGGCAAAAGATATGGACACTGTGACATGCATGACAATTAGCAATGGCATTTTGAGGGATCCTTTCTCATTTAGTTCTTGCAAAATCAATTGTATGAAAGAGGCCACTGGGAAGGAGCCACAAGGCCAATGTGACCACGAGAGGGCACCAGTGCACCTTAAACAGCTCTTAACTCCAAAAACCTCAGGATGGTTTCTCTGTGTTGCAAGAGCAGGACAGAATGGAATATACATCAGATTGGAAAGGAATAGAAAAAAAAATCATCGCATTGTTATGTCTAACTGGAAAGTCTACTTACTATATATTTATGCATCCAGGGTCTCCTTAAATACAGGAATCACAAGGACATTAGAAAATAATAGGCAGAAAGGGATTAGATTGAAAATACTTCATATGAGGATGTGAATAGGTCAGTAGACTTTAAAACAGAATAAACCTCCCTTCGAAGCAAGGTAGCTATGGAAACATTAACAAAATCATTCTGTTACTTCATGGCTGCACTGGTTCCTGCAGCCAGGAAATGCTGTCAAGGGAGTGCAGAATATTATTTTCTTATAAATAATACAACAAAGGATCCTATATGGAAAGTTGTAAGAAATTAGATTTCAGAGGTAGAGATGTTTCAACAGAAATACCCAACCACTTTAATTTGGTTTCTGATGACTTGGCTTTGGGTTTGCAATTGTTAAGTTTTTCTCCATTTTTGTTTTCTGTTGCAAAAAGGGAGCCATTGAGAGATTTATTTCCATGTATCTGGATGTATCATATATACACATATGCACGCACATTTTGCATGGCTGATAGAAGTCATTTGTTTATTCCTGGTTCATCCCTGATGAGGGCAGGTGACCTATATTTAGCACTAAAACAGGGATTTACTTTCTTGTAGGGGACATGCCTGGCACTATGCTGCCTAAGGCCACAGGGTTCTGCCACTGACTCTTGGACCAATCACTCATGCCCTTGAGCTTCCAGGAAAACCCCCATGAGCACATACATGTATGTTCCCTGAAGATGTTGATCATGTAGGTAGAGGTGTGGGTAAATAAAGTAGGTTGATGTAAAAGGAGTAAGTTTTTGATAAGAAGGGTAAATGTGGTACCTGGCCTGGAGATACAGTAAATGTCATGCTGGGCGACTAAGGGTGAAAATCTGATGTTATTATGAGGCCATTCAGCAAGGGGTTCAACATGCCCCCAATCTAGCCTAAAAGTACCCTTTCTCTCCACAGACTTTTAAGGGAGATTTATATAAAAAGAATAATAACAAATTGGGAATCAAATACCCAATAAGATAGTACAACATGCTCTGGCTAGAGGGTGAGTTGTCCATGTGCCTGATGGTCTCAAGGCTAAGAAGTGGGATCTCCTAGCTCCTTCTGCACCTAAATATTGGGATTTACTTCTACTAAGCTGGCCACATAAACAAAGGAAGTGAGAGAGGTGGGAGAGGTAGCAGTATACAGAGAAGGCAATGGCTTACCTCCATATGTGAAGAAAGAAGAAATAAAAAGAGCAGATAGACCTGCCTATTTAAATTAAAGAAAGAAAGTGACCCATTCAATATCCTGAAGGTGGGGGGTAGGGTAAAAATTTTTCATAAACTTGTCCTAGGGAAGGAGATCTTAGGATCTTCCTTGTGCAGAAAAGTGGATCGAACACTTCAGCGTGCATCATAATCATGTAGAGGGCATATTGAAACACATATTGGTGGACTCCACCCCACAGTTTCTGATTCAATGAGTCTGGAGTGGGCCAAAGAATTTGCTGAGAAATGCCTTGGGATGCTGATGCCCCTGGTTCAGAGACCGTGCTTGGAGAACCACAGCTTTAGAACGTTGTAAGTGGTTTAGACAAAAATATCAACAATGTACATAAGACATGGATTTATTCTATTCCTGAAAGAGAAACTGAAAGGGTAAGGACAGTTCCCAACCCGCCAGACTGCTCATGACCCAGTCAGGCCAGTTCTCCAACCCAATGGACTGCTCATGACTCAGCTATCCCAGCTCAATTGATAGCTCGAGGCTTAATGGAAACTCTCTCTCACCAGGCACAACAGACATCTGGCTCCATCCACAGCTGCTGGTGATGGGACTGAAGCTCCTCTACCCAGGGAACAGCCCACCTCTTACCTAACCCATTGTCCTGGCTCACCTCCTGGAACCCTGAGGCACTTACTTAGAAGAACAAGAGACTAACCCCTCCCATATCCACTCACAGACCCCTAGCTTTTTCTTTCCTGCCTCCCCTCTGGGCTGCAGTTGATCTCAACTCAGCCCCCACCCCATAAGGGCAGCATCAAACAAAGGCACTTGGA
The DNA here is from genome assembly GCF_019186645.2 of Phyllostomus hastatus. NCBI lineage: Eukaryota > Metazoa > Chordata > Mammalia > Chiroptera > Phyllostomidae > Phyllostomus > Phyllostomus hastatus. Next base: position 32,279,656 of record NW_025334009.1, on the reverse strand, counting down.
TCAGATCATCCGGTTCCTCCCGCCTCTGTTTCTCAAGCGTTTCTAACACAAATCTAACAAAGAGCTTATTACTTTACAAAATTTATAGTTTATACATCATACAATTAATCATTTTAAGTGCGTAATTCAATGGTTTCTAGTCTGTTCATTCCCAGAGTTGTGCAACTCTGTGGACACTTTCATCATCCCCAAATGAACTTCATTCCACCCAACTCCTCTAGCCCTTGTCAACCCATTAATCACTTTCTGTCTGTAGATATGCCTGCTCTGGACATTTCATGTAAGTGGAATCACACAATATGGTTATGTATGTATGTGTGTGACTCTTCTTTTTCACTTAGCAAAATGTTTCCAAAGTTTATCCATGTACCAGTAAGTACTTTATTTCTTTATATTGCCTAATAGTATTTCATTGTATGTTTATCTACCACATTTTATTTTATTTATTTAAAAAAATATATTGTATTGATTATGCTATTACAATTGTCCCATTTTCTCTCCCCTTTATTGCGCTCTGCCCTGTATCCCCCCTCCCACCAGCATTCCCCCTCCTTAGTTCATGTCCATGGATCATACATATAAGTTCATTGGTTTTCCATTTCCCATTACTATTCTTAACTTTTTCCTGTCTATTTTGTACTTACCATTTATGCTTCTTATTCCCTGTACCCTTTCCCCCCATTTTCCCCCTTGCCCTCCCCACTTATAACCCTCCATGTGATGATCTCCATGTCTGTGATTCTGTTCCTGTTCTAGTTGTGTGCTTAGTTTTTCTTTTTTTTTTAATGTTTAGTTGTTGATAGTTGTGAGTTTGTTGTCATTTTATTGTTCATATTTTTTATCTTCTTTTTCTTAGATAAGTCCCTTTAACATTTCATATAATAAGGGCTTGGTGATGATGAACTTCTTTAACTTGACCTTATCTGGGAAGTGCTTTATCTGCCCTTCCATTCTAAATGATAGCTTTGCTGGCTAGAGTAATCTCAGATGTAGGTCCTTGCCTTTTGTGACTTTGAATACTTTTTTCCAGCCCTTTCTTGCCTGTGAGGTTTCTTTTGAGAAATCAGCTGATAGCCTTATGGGAACTCCTTTGTAGATAACTGTCTCCAGCAAGGTAACTTGTTGCTTTTAAGATTCTCTCCTTCTTTTTAATCTTGAGTAATGTAACTATGGTTTGCTTTGGTGTGTGCTTCCTTGGGTCCAACTTCTTTGGGACTCTCTGAGCTTCCTGGACTTCCTGGAGGTCTATTTCCTTTGCCAGATTGGGGAAGTTTTTCTTCATTATGTTTTTAAATAACTTTTTGATTTCTTGCTGTTCCTCTTCTTTTTCTGGCACCCCTATGGTTAAAATGTTGGAATTTTTAAAGTTGTCCTGGAGGTTCCTAAGCCTCGCCTCATTTTTTTGAATTCTTGTTTCCTCATTCTGTTCTGGTTGAATGTTTATTTCCTTCTTTTGCTCAAAATCATTGATTTGAGTCCTGGTTTCCTTCCTGTCATTGTTCATTCCCTATACATTTTCCTTTATTTCACTTTGCATAGCCTTCAATTCTTCCTCTATTAAATGACCATACTCAATAATTTCTGTCAGCATCTTGATTACCAGTGCTTTGAATTGTGCATCTGATAGGTTGGCTATCTCTTCATCACTTAGTTGTATTTTTTCTGGAGCTTTGATGTATTGTTTCATTTGGGCCATATTTTTTGTCTCGGCATGCCTGTTACCTAACATAGTAAGGGGTGGAACCTTAGGTATTGGCCAGGATGGGGCAACCCATGTCACTGTATTGTGGCACTGTATGTGGGGGAGTTGTCCCAGAGGGAACAACACTGCTTGCTTGGCTCTCGTCTGGCTTTCAGTCACTTCCTCTACTACCCACAAACAAATTAGGTCCTTCTGGTGCTGATTCCTGGGTGGGTGGGTTTGTGTACATTCTAGGACCCTGTAGGTCTTTCCAATGAACTCTCCTCTGAGGCTGAGAGTTTCTCCTGCCACCACAACCCCCACATGTTTTTTCAGAGTTTTTGAAGCTTTATTTCCCCATGCTGGAACCCTGGGTTGTGTGGTCTGTCTTGCTCCCCAGTTTTTCCTCCTGGTTTATCGATACACAAATGTGGGACTGCCCAATCTACTAGCTGCCACCTTGCTGGGTTCACCAGCCACTGCTTTGCCATGTGTCCTCCCTACCCCAGCTGCTCATCTCCACCCTTCCTACTCATCTGTTGAATGTTTCTTTAACTCCTTGGTTGTTGAATTTCCATATAGTTCAATTTTCTGGCAGTTCTTTGGTTGTCTTCTGTTTTTAAATTTGTTGTTGTCCTTCTTTTGGTTGTATGAGGAGGCAAAATGTATCTACCTATGCCTCCATCTTGGCCAGAAATCCTACAGTCAGAAGTTTTGAGGCTTTATTTCCCCATGCTGAAACCCTGGGTTGCATAGTCTGTCTCGCTCCTCAGTTGTTCTCCTGGTTTATGAGCCTGCAAATGTGGAAAGCCTGGTCTGCCAGCAGCTGCCTCACCTGTCCCAGTCCTCCACTTGCCACCTTGCTGCAAGTCCTTTCCACCTCAGCTGCCCATACTGCCTGTCCTACCAGTTTGGATGAATGTTTCTTCTTTAACCCCTTGCTTGTCAGACTTCCATATGGTTTGATTTTCTGGCAATTCTGGTTATTTTTTGTTTTTAAATTTGTTATTGTTCTCTCGGTTGTGTGAGGAGGCAAAGTGTATCTACCTGTGCCTCCATCTTGGCCAGAAATCTCTACCACATTTTATTTATCTGTTCATTAGTTGGTGAACATTTGGGTTGTTTCTACTTTTTGTCAATTATGAATAATACTGCTATGAATATTCATGTGCAAATTTTTGTGTGGATATATGATTTCATTTTTGGGGGGTATATATCTAGGAATGTTATCTCTAGGTTATATGACAACTCTATGTTTAGCATTTTGATAAATGACCAACTAGTTTTCAAAGTGGCTGACATTTCACATTTTGTATTCCCATCAACAGTGAGGGTCAATTTTTTCCACATCCTCACGAACCCTTGTCTTTTGATTATAGGCATTCTAATGGGCCTTAAGTTGTATGTCATGTTGTTTAGATTTGTATTCCCCTGATAACTAATGATATTGACCTCTTTCATTTGCTTATTGGCTATTTGTATATCTTTTTTGGAGAAATGTCTATTCTGATCCTTTGACCATTTTTAAATTGGGTTATTAGTCTTTTTATTGTTGAGTTGTAATATAGTCATGCACCACTTGACAGGGATATGTTCTGAGAAATACATTATTAGGAGATTTCATTGTTGTATAAACATCATACAGTGTACTCACACAAACCTAGACAGTACAGCCTACTACTGTAAATGTACATGCTCTACTTTTATATTACAGGCAGCACAGTAGGTTTGTTTACACTAGCATCACCACAAACACATGAGTAAATGTATTGTGCTCTGACATTAAGACAGTTACAAAGTCACCAGGCAGTAGGAATTTTTCAGCTCCATTATAATCTTATGGGACCTCCATTGTATATGTGGCCCATTGTTGACTGAAATGTTATATGGTACCTGACTGTATATATTTATATTCTAGATGCAAGTCCTTTATTAAAGATATAACTTGAAAAAATTTCTCCCATTATGTGTGGATTGTCTTTTCACTTTTTTTCAATGGTGTCCTATGAAGAACAAATCATTTTTAATTTTGATGGAGTCCAATTTATTCACGTTTTTCTTTTCAAGCATCATTTATGCTTTTAGTATGGTATATAAGAAGCTATTGCCTAATTCAATGTCATAAAAATTTCTATGTTTTCTTCTGTTTTATAGTTTTAGATCTTATGTTTATGATAAATTTGGCATTGATTTTTGTATACGGTACAAGGAGGGGGTCTAACTTTATTTTTTTGCATATGGATATTCAGTTGTCACTCATTACTTTTCAAAACTGGTAAATTAAGAAAAACAGAGCAATGAAAGAGCCTCTTTTTTTGGTGGAAACTTTTTAGATATCAATGTGGTTGAAACAGCATTTATTTCTGTAGCTTTACTCATATATAATCAGATACATTTATTCATCCAATAAACATTGGGTTGGCCAAAAAGTTAGTTTAGTTTTTTTTCTGTAAAATAAGACACATTTCTCATTTTCACCAATTATTGTATTGATTTGGATATTTTGAATAAGTTGGCTATTACCCACGTTGTATGTTGATTATTTTCAATTAATGTCTCTATATGATTGATATCAATTTCTGCTGGTCTACCCAACCATGGAGTATAATCCAGAGAGAAATTTCCAGCACCCAACTTTACAAACCACTTTTGACATGTTTGATCAGTCACAGTACCTTCTCCATACACTGCACAAATCTTTTTATGCATTTCAGTTGCATTTTTACCTTTCTTGAAATAATAAAATATAATATGTCAAAAATGTTGTGTATTTTCTTCCATCAATATTAAAATGGTTACACAAAAAAATTCACCAATTTTGATGAGTTTTTTTAATGCATGCTGATATGACAGCTGTCACAATGCAGTCTCACAAAATTATTTCAATTGAAGTTAAGGACAATTAAGCGCTACTAGAACCATCTTACTGAAGAAAACCTCAAACTTTTGCCAACCCAATACTTATAGACCATCTATTTTGAGCCAAGCATGTCTAAGTTACATGATACAGTGGTAAATAAAGTCCTTTCCTACATGTATCCAATAGGTAAGTGAGGAAGATGAGTATAAGCAAATAAATATATAATATACTGCAGTAATTATAAGTATTATAAAAAAACAGAGTAAAAGAGTAGAAATAATGTGGTAGCTGGGGAGAGAATTCTATTTTATATTGACTAGGACTTTCAGGAAATGCCTCTCTAAAGAGGCTACATTGGTTTGGTAACCTTAAGTAAGGGGGAAGCCATGCAAATATCTGGAGAAAGAGTGTGCAAAGCATAGGGAAGAGCAATGCAAATATCATGGGGTAAGAATGTGCTTGAATTTTTCCAGGAAGAATAAGGCAATGAGGTTACAGTGTGGCCCTTGAGGTGAAGATGAGTAGAAAATGATATTGGAGAGGTAGTCAGGAACCCATGGGAAAACTAGATTTCCCAAGAGTTTTCTGAATTTGCCTGGCAAAGCATTTTGGCCTATAATATTAGCATTGTCCTTGAACAAAATCAATACCATTCTTCTATCCAATTTTCAAGCTAGTACCTGCCTCAAAACTTTTAGTAGACAAATTAAGAATACAAGTAAGTATATGAACATAATCCTAAGGCATAGATTTCTTTGAAACAAACGCCAAAATAATTCAAAAGGAAAAACTATTTTAAAAGGAGAAACTTTCGACTCCTTCTTTTGTTTTTCTTATTGATTTTCATTAACTAAACCTTCCCTCCTTTGGTTAAGGTCCCTGGCCAGGTAGAGTGGCTGACCACCAAAATCTCCTCTTCCCTTCAACCTGGTAATAAGAAGCAGATGTCCAGACAGAGAATACATTTTCTATAATCTCTTGCAGTAGTTGGGGCCATGTGACCAGTTCTTAACAATGGAATGTGAGTGGAAATGATGTGTACCACTTTTAAACAGAAGCCTTTAATAGGCAGGTAGGCCTTCTCTGTAATATTTGCTTTTTTGCTACCTGGATGCAAAAGTTTCAGAAAATAATGTGGCTCTGGGGGATGGTGTATCCAAAAATTGGAAGGAGTCTGGATCTCTGAATCAGTGGGCAGAGGTGGCACCTGAACCAGGGAGAGTCGCTGGGTCCTGAGTATGTCTATCAATTATGCCAGAGCTGAGGACAGCAGGTCCTTCCATAGACCATAAGCAGGAAGTTATTGGTTCAACAGCATGTGTTGTTTAACCTTAAAGAATAAAGATTTAAATTAAGCACTGTAAATAACATTCAATAATCTTTAGATGCACCCTGACCAGTGGTTCTGTTGGTTGGAGTGTCATCCTGTAACCGAGAGATTGTGGATTCTATTCCTGATCTGTGTGCATACAGAAGACAACCCATTGAAGCTTTTCCCTCACATTGATATTTCTCTCTCTTGCTCTCTATGAAAGTAATGAGGAAATGTCCTTGGGTGAGGATAAAAAGAAATAAAAAATTATCTTTAGATTTACCTCATCAGAACCTAGCTACAGTTAATCAATATTGGCAGTAGTTCATTCTTGCACAATTCATAAGTTAGGGCATAACTCCCATTGACTTACAGTAAGACATTAAGATACCTATTTAGCTCTTTAGGGCAGGGAATGTGGAGCTACACTTTACTTTTGATCAATGGCCAGCTCACTAGCTGTTAAAGGAAAGAGAAGTTGTATGAGTGGCAGAGAGAATTCTGGGCTAATGGTTACATGGTCACTAGTGAATCTGGTCTCAAACTTTGGTGAGAAAAATAAGTAAAGGCACATTAAATTTGGGCTAGTAAAATAAGTAAGAGGTGAGGTGAATTTTGATGACTACAGGAAATGGTGTTAGCCACATAGTTGTAAAGAGTTTGGTAATTTAAAGATACGAAACCTGCCTGTAACCTCACCTGGGTTTGTGGTTTTTAAAATTATTTTTGTTTTTTTTCCCTAATAGAGTTTTTTTTGGAGACAAAATTTTTAAAAGTTTTCTCACTTTTTTCAGCTGGAAAAAGAAGATGCTCATTAAAATCTAAGCCAAGATAGGTAGAAAAGGCAAACTGCCACCAGAGCAGTTATGATGCTGAGAGTGGTCATTTCTCTTAGAGGAGTGAGGGGGCTGGGATAAATGAAGATGGGGTAAAAACTGGGGAAGGCTGAGGATGGACATAGTTAGCCCTTCTACCACCTAGAATTTTCCTCACAAGCTATCCTGTGCATGAGTGTATGTGTGTGTGTGTGTGTGTTGCTGATGTAAACTTTTTATTTGTAAATAATCTTAAACCTCTAGTAACATAGGACACCCATATACTCTTTCCCCATAACCACCTATTGTTAACCACCACATTTTGCTGAACTTGTGTTATCATTTCATATGCTTGTGTACTTTTTCTATAATATATACATACATTCTTATACATATTTTTTCTGAACATTTTGTTTTACTTATTTTTCCCTGGTAGTTATTTATTTATTTATTTATTTATTTTTATCTTTATTATATTTTTCCACTATCATTTAGTCCCCTTATATCCCTCTACCCCTAGCAATCACCAGCAATCACCACCACACCGGTTGTCCATGTCCATGAGTCCTTTCTCCTTTTTGCTCAATCCCTCCACCCTCTAATCTCCCCTCCTATTAGCTGTCATCTGTTCTCCATCTACGAGTCTGTCTCTGTTTTGCTTGTTAGTTCAGTTCATTAGGTTCTACAAATGAGTGAAATCATATGGTATTTGTCTTTCTCCAACTGGGTTATTTCACTTAGTATAATGTTCTCCAGTTCCATCCATACTATTACAAAGGGTAAGATTTTCTTCTTTTTTACAGCCAAGTAGAATTCCATTGTGTAAATGCCCCATAGTTGTTTTATCTACTCATCCACTGATGGACACTTGGGCTGCTTCCATATCTTGGCAATTGTAAATAATGCTGCAGTGAACATAGGGGTGCTCATATTCTTTCAAATTAGTGTTTCAGGTTCCTTTGAATATATTCCTAGAAGTGGGATCACTGGGTTAAAAGGCAGATCCATTTTTAATTTTTTGAGGATTGTCCATACTACTTTCCATGGTGGCTGCACCAGTCTGCATTCCCACCAACAGTGCAAAAGTGTTCCCTTTTCTCCACATTCTCACCAGCACTTGTTTGTTGATTTATTGATGATAGCCATTCTGACAGGTGTGAGGTGATATCTCATTGTGGTTTTATTTTAATTTCTCTGATGTTTAGTGGTATTGAGTGTCTTTTCATTGTCTATTGACCATCTGATGTCCTCTCTGGAGAAGTGTCTATTCAGGTCCTTTGCCCATTTTTAAATTGGGTTGTTTGTTTTTTTGGTGTTCAGTTCTGTAAGTACTTTATAAATTTTGGATATTAACCTCTTATCAGATATATTGGTGAACATGTTCTCCCCTAAACAATTTGAATGAAGGTTATATACATCATGACCCTTTACCTCTAAATATCTCAGTGTGTATTTCTTAAAAATAAGAATAACCTCTTAACCACAGTTATCAATTTCACTAAGTTTAACATTGATATAGTACTTTAATCTACTTCTTTATTCCAATTTTTTCAGTTAACCCAGTGATGTCCTTTCATAGCATTTTTTCCCCCTTCCCATAATGGATCCTGTCTAGGATCAGGCATTGCATTTAGTCATTGTCTTTTTAGTCTCCTTTAATCTGGAACATTTCTATAGCTTTTCTTTGTTTTTTGAGAACATTGACATTTTTGAAGAATTCAGTCTTTAAAAAAAACAGAATCTTCTCATTTTGGGTTTCTCTGATATTTCCTGATAGTTAGATTCAGGTTATACATTCCATGTATAATCTTCAGATGGACCAAATCTGGAGGCACAAAAAGTCCATTTGCCTTTTATTAGTGATGCTTATTTTGTTCACTCACCTTTAAAGAGACCCTTTAAGACCATGTGTTTATTCTGCTCATCAACATTCTCTAGATTTTGCAACCACTGATGATTCTTGCTTGAGCCAATATTTGCCTGATAAATGCAAAATGATGATTTCCCAATCCAGCACTCCCCACATTTACCAGTCAGCATTTGGCATTCCCTGTGATTTTGATTCTGTTATAAGAGCAACTTTCCTCATAGAAAATACAAAGGACTGATTCCCATGATCACATATTTGAATTGTACTTTTGTACCTAAAAATAGGATGTTTTACCCTTATATCTGAAACCTACTAGAATAGATATTATAAAAAAACTCTCAATCTTGGCTTAAAAATATTATGTTCTGCCCTGGCTGGTGTGGCTCAGTGGATTGAGCACTGGTCTGTGAACTGGAAGGTTGCAGGTTCAATTCCTGGTCAGGCCATATGCCTGGATTGCAGGCCATATCCCCAGCTGGGGGTGTGTGAGAGGCAACTGATCAATGTTTCTCTCACACATGTTTCTCTCCCTCTCTTTCTCTTTCCCATCCCCTCTCTTTAAAAATAAATAAATAAAATCTTTAAAAAATAACATGTTCTATTTAAATATTGTGTAGGTAGAAGGAGGATTATAAGTTGGAGGTCTTTAAACCTTATTAAACAAACAAACAAGTAGAAAAGCAAACAGTTGACTGCCATGGACAGAATGGCTGGTTGAAAAAGGCCTTTCCCTTTGTGTCAGATCATCCCTTTTTACTAGAAGGGGAAAGATCTACTATGTGAGTATGTTCCATGCCACATATATTTATTATATGGCTTGAGTCTAATCACTTTTTCTTCTTGGCTTTTGGCAAGTGACGTGGAATAGAAGGTCAGTCTCTCATGCAGAAGAGTGGACTGATTAAACAGCAAGACTGTTAATTAGAATGCTAAGACTGCAGCAGACACCTTCTCACTGATAAGCTGTGTGAAGGCAGCTAAAATTGTGAAAAGCTGGAGAGGAACCATGTGGAATATTTGTGGGTGCCAAAACCTCTAATGCCCTGAAGAAGAAAATAAAAAACCAAGTATCACCCCCAAGCAGGATTTATTTATTTATTAAAAAAAAGATTTTATTTATTTTTTTAGAGAGAGGGGTAGGGAGGGAGAAAGAGAAACATTAATATGTTTCTTACATATTAATATGCTGCCTCTTGCTCACCCCCTACTGGGGACCTGGCCCTCAACCCAGGCATGTGCCCTGACTGGGAATTGAACTGGTGGCTCTTTGTTTTACAGGCTGGCACTCAATCTACTGAGCCACAACAGCTGGGACTCAACCAGCTAGGGATTTAAACTCTAAGAAAACACAGGGTAAAGTCTAGTTTAAGCTTTGAGAATGTGCCAAGATTAAACACTGAATAATTACTGTTAAAGGTAGTAATGAGGTATATACATTTCTTTAAATCTTGCTCTAAATGTGGTAATCAATTTTTATCTATAATAATTTGAGATAAATTGTTGTTTTGTTAACTTAATTAAGTATTCTATTTTATAGAAAAACAGAGAAGTGTGGAAAAACATGTTAACTTCTTTTTTCTGTGGGAAGCCTTTCATTCCAACCTATGGTCGTAGCCCAAGGACAGGTCTGTTCCAGGAGTAACCTGCTCAAATCATAGTTGTGGTTATAAGAGAAAAGAGTCCATATGTGTGAACTCCAAAACCCAAACCTACAAAAGAAAGTAGCAAGCAAGTTTTTGGAAGGAATGAGAGACAACGAGATGGGTTACAACGGTGCCCTGTACACTTGATAGACTCATGGGGCTCTGAAGTCAGGAAGATGGCATAGACATAAGTTGAAAAGTTGGTGAGGCCTTGAATACACTGTCTTTTTCTGGATGCCTCCTATTCACATTGCAGAGCCAAATCTCTTGCCATTTTCCAAACCCCTTCTGCCATGCTGTTTTTGATGTTACACATTCTAAACAACTAAGGACCAGAGCCCTGTTGAGAGAAAAATTTCCCTTAAGTGTAGGAAAAGGTAAAGAGATTTCCAGAAGAGATGCCATGGAAACAGTTGATAAGCACTACAAAAGGTGGAGGTAAAAGCCTTTCCTAATTAGAAAGAAAGATCTTTGGAAAGTAGGCAGGAAGGATGAGAATGTAAGGTAAAAGCATTGCTGAAAAAAGTATTGGGTTTGAGTCACAGCCCACTATTTCCATTCTGTGTGATCTTGGCTATTAGTTACTTAAAGTCTCCACATGTCAGTTTTGTCATTCTCATCGTAGAGTTAAAAATACTTACCTCTTGGTGTTATAAACAGTGAATTTAATAATTTATATAAATGTGTTGGTACAAAGCTTGAAACACCATCAGCATTAAATAAGTGTTAGGAGCTATTATTGTCATGCTGGTATTACTGTGCCTGATATTGAAGTTCCTGTGCAATTTGCCTCCAGCCTGCCTACTTATCCTGGGCCTGACCATTCATTTGTTCCTTCATTCCTACAGTAATGTTTGTCATGAACATGCACCAAGCTCCAGTCAGGCCTGTGCCCATATCTTCTTATTTTCATCTTTCTCCTTACTATGCATCTGAATGAAGTGATCTTTCCCTTCGCTTTCATCTCATCCCTTAAAGCTCATCCCAATTTCCTCCCAGAATCCCCTTAAACCTCTTTGTGCTCACTTTGGGCTCTACCTTTCTTTGAATCACTATTGTAATTACTGCTTGTGTCACCAAGTTTTGTGCTGAATTATATAGCGAAAAACTTTCTGTGATGAAAATTTTCTGTTGCTGTGCTGTCCAATACAGTGGCCACTAGTTGTATGGTGGCTATTGAGCATTTTAATGTGGCTAATGTGACTGAAGAAGTTATTTTTAAATTTTATTTAATTTTAATTATTAAACTTTAAATTTGAATGGTTATCTAGGCTTAAAGTGTCAACCATTTACTCTGACAAAACTCTTGTGAGAGGTAATACTTGTGTGTTCTTACTGGCCTCCTGGGTCAAACCTATCTTCTCTTTCCCTGTGGTCCTATTTGCCCATAGAGAAATCAAGGGATGGACTTAGAGGAAGAACAAAGACAGGGTAGAGGGGTAATGCTCAGTAAGAAGGGATTATTATGAGTTAGACTGAAGTTGGTGAAAGGACCCAGTCTGATGCTTCCCATCTGTTTATGAGTAATCCTCTAGAATTGGCTGCACTGTTCAGCAGAATTTACAGGAGTCCTGGCCTGGTGATCTGGCAGTCTTTCCAGCTTTACATGTGAATGAGGTCTTTCTTGGGGTGCCCTTGAGTCAATATAGCTGACCTGTGGACCCGACCCTTGCAGGGACCCCTGGGGTTGTGCTATGGCATCCCACCTGGCCTGATCCAGGACTCTGCTTGACCCTTTCTTAGAGTATGCTACCCTGTCATTCAGCTTCGGATTTCAGACTCTTTAGAATTGCCTCTGACTCCTCTGTCTATCTTGAGTCTATTCTGTGTTTCCTAGAGGTTTATGAATTATTAGAGATTACAGACACACCCTCCTTTTAAGATTTACTTATTTATTTATTTCTAGAGAAAGGGGAAGGAAGAGAGAAAGAGAGGGAGAGAAACACTGATGTGAGAGAGAAGCATCAATTGGTTGTCTCATACATGCCCCAACTGGGGCCAAACCCATAGCCCAGGCATGTGCCCTGACCAGGAATGGAACTGGTGGCTTTTTGCTTTGGAGAACAATGCCCAACAAACTGAGCCACACTGGTCAGGGCAAGAGATCACAGACCCTTTTGAAAAGCTGCTGAATATAATGGGCACTCTTAGGAAAATGCATATGGTCACATTCCTATGCAATTTTGTATGCTAATTCAGCAGGGTCACGGGTGCCTTGAGGCCCAGGCCTAGGTCTGAGACTCTTGGTTAAGAACACTTTTTAAAATCTGACCTTAGGAGTTCCATATGCTATTCCTTTTTCTCTTAGCACCAGGTCAGCTCATTGGCTAATTTTCAATGACTGGTTCAGGGCTCTAGTTCCCTTAATAACAGAAACAGTCACTCTAAATAGCTATGGGAAGTATTTCAGTCACTATAAATATATATCCCCATTGTTAGATTAATAAATTGACATTATAGCTTATCCTTCCCCCATCCCCTCCCCCCTTTCAAAAGAGTTTTTAGAGCCTGGCTATATCTAAGTGAAATACTAAACTTCATAAAACAGCAGTAGTGAGCTCCAGACTCTGGACTGAGAGTGCCCTCCCCACTCCCACTCTCATCATCTCCAGCTAATTGGAGGTTTCCAGCTCTGGATCTATCATGAAGTAGCATTCATGTCCTCAAATGAACTTTGAATTTGGTTCTCTCACTCAGCGGGACTTTCTTCTGATCTGGCCTGATCTCACAGCCCACACATTTTAGAGTTAGAGGACACATTGAGATCATTTCTTGCAGAGGCCAGGGGAGAGAAGTTGCTGGTCCAAGGTCCCACAGCTGGTGGGTGACAAGGCAGGGCTAGAACCCAGCTGCTTTCTATTCCAGTTCAGTCTCTCCATTTCCTATGCTCTATGGCTGCTTTGTTCTCAAGTTTTGAATAAAGTGACTTAGGAAGTACAACTATTACCATATGTGTGGGGAAACCTCATTGCATGCTTTAGATATATTCTTATAAACTTAATAACAAAGGAAGTTTCACTAAATTATATATTTTATCACGTCTTGCAAAGATTAGAGATGTAATCCTTTGGTAAAAGCTTTCAGCCTTATACACTTGGACATAATAGAAAAAACTACGTGCTCAGAGCAAAAAGAATTTTCTGATAAAATAGTAAAATAATGTTCAGAATAGATCAACAAATACTAAAGTATGATACAGCAATATTTTTGTCTAGAGGAAGATATAGCCTGTTTATTTCTTTAAATTTAATATGTATTTTTCTCTATCTATAGGTAAGTAATTTCTTTTGAAAAACTTGAACTTAAAACATTTTTTTCTGAAGGGTTTATCTTGGGTGATCACTATTAATTGTTCATTTAACAGCCTGGATTAGCTTGCTTAGTATCTTGTTTAAATTCTTTACCATTAAAAGTCAGTTTTCCTGAGGGTATTATTAAGATTTATAAGTATGATTTTCTCGGAAGTAGGATTTCTATAACCAAAATAGACAAAGAAGCAGTTACTTTGGTTTTTACTAGTTATACGATAGTCTGTTTTATAATTTAATAAAAATAGCTCTACAAGTGTATATGAGATAACAAAGTTTCAGATTCTTTAAGAAGGAAGTCTGATGTCAGTTTTCTTTCCTCAGTTACTTGCTGTGATCATCTTTCCTCTGGCCAACACCATCCTAGTAACTGACTCCTTAGCCTAGTCCTCCAGGTCAGTACATTTTGTACTAACAACGATTTCAGAAGGAAGTGCTTAAACAAATAAGTTACAGAGATAGTCCTTACAGTTTATGTTAATTAATCATTTCAGCCTGCTCTCCCACTAAACTTTTAAGTAGAGCAGCTAATAAGAAGCAAATGGATAGGTTTGAATTTCATCTCCTTTTGTTTTCTCTGCTCACTCTCTGGGAAAAGGGGGCTAATGAGCAGTGAAATGGCCAGGCGTGAAAAGCCAGAGAGGAGAGCCTGTCTGTGGAGCCTGCTGGCTGTGCAATTGGCTCCTTGCTTATCACCAGGTGGCCCACCGTTTTATGAAGGTGTCTAAAATATCTAGGATCCGCCCTGACTGTTGTGGTTCAGTTGGCTGGATGTAGTCCTGCAAAGCTGAAACGTTGCCTACCTGATTCCCAGTTGGGGCACATACCCAGGTTGTGGGTTTAGTCCCTGGCTGCGGCATGTACAAGAGGCAACTATCTATGTTTCTCTTTCAAATCAATGCTTCCCTTCCTCTCTTTCTCTCTCCATTTCCTTCTCTCTAAAAATAAATAAATGAAATCTTCAAAAAAAAAAAAATCCAGGATCCAGTGTTAGGAGTAAGGAGAAGAAAATGGTGTTCTAATTGGCATGCTGTCTGCTTTGTCCATGGGATTGGACTGGAGCTGTACCATTCTTTCTCTCTTCAGAGAAAGAATAATAGAGGACAAATGTTTGTGTACAAAGTATAACAAACCTGTTAGTGTTTACAGTACAATGCTGAGACTGCTTGCTTAACCCAATAGTAAGCTACTGCCTAAGCATCTTTCAGAGGAAAATTAAAGGTTCCTAGATGCACTGAAAGCAATTACATTAAAACTTTACTTGTAGGTCATGTTCAAAACTTCAGGTAAAAAAAAATCAGAATTCAAATCCCAGCTGAAGATGTCTTCCTGTCACATGTGCTAGGGATGCTGCCAAGGAGATCCAGATTAAAGATCAGGGATTGGTTACACTGGCAGAGGCCTCAAATCAATTTGTCTCTGACCCAACCCAGCACTACTTTAATGAGGGAAAGAATAAGTTCACAATCATAACATCATTAAGTAGAAATTAAAAAAAGAGAACCAGTTATTTCTTAAAAAAAAAAAGACCAAAGAACTGGTGTGACTCTTGTGTTTTGTCAAAAAAATCTACCAGGTCAGTCTGGGTGTCCCACCTGCATTCTGTAAGAGATGCATCAGGAGATCTCAGCTGTTCATTCTGAGACTGCCACTGACCAGCTGAGTGACCTCAGAGAAGTCACTTTCCTGCTCTGAGCATATGTATAAGATCTGGAAAGAGAAAGGACCACTTTCAGCTCTAAGAAGAGCCAATCCTAAAGCAATAATACTTTGGATTCAGAAAATACCTCCTTCCTTAATCTCCAAAGTTGGAAAATGCTCCCTTTTCTAATCTCCAAAATTGGAAAATGCTGTCAGTCCTTAAAACCCCTCTGTCATTCACAGGTATTAATTTTCTTTTATTGCAGCTGGAGTTAGCAGGAGTCATGCAGTTAAGTGGCAGGCACAAGGTAACCTTGTCACCTTTCAGAGGAGAATGGAGAACTGTATTCCTGACTTCAACCCTGAGCTTGAGCCATTCAGGCTCAAATTGTATGAAAAATGAGAGTTTGATGGAATTTATGTTTGGTGTTTTCCTTAGTTAACGACATCAAATCAAGTCAGTCATATAGGTCTTTCCATTTATTTATTTATTTATTAATTATTTTTTCCTTTTTATTGAATTTATTGGGGTAACACCAGTTAACAAAATTGTATCTGTTTCAGGGCACAATTCTACAACACATCATCTGTACATTGTATTGTGTGTTCACCACCCCAAGTCAAGTCTCTGTCCAGCCACAAGTCAACATTCCCTGTTCCAGTTCTCTGCCTCAGGCCTCACAAGTGGCTCCAGGAGTTCCTGGGGGTATCTCAGATATGATTGGCATCTGGGCATTTGATACTTTTACTGTCTTCTTTCTCTAGTTCTGACTTTAAGATGCTGACTCATCACTGTTATTCTAGGTCTTGATATAGGTCCCTGGCCTAGAATTGAGGATTACTGAATGTGTCACCTCTAATTGTGGCCCATTATGCTTGAAGCAAAACTCTGTACCTCCTTTCTCTCTTTTCTCATAATAGAACTTACTCTAGAGGGCTTTTAGTTTTTCATATGAATGGACCCCTCATGTTTGAGACTTTTCAGGCTCAAGATAAAGTTCTCACATCTGTGGATTCTAGATATGGAGTCAAAACTGACCTCCTGGCTACTGATATGATCATCCATGATGCCCAAAGACAGAAGAGAAAACCCGCAGCTCACTGCTCCTTTTGGTGTGAGATCTCACATTATGGGATATTGGGGGAGGAAGATATTTGTGGTTCTGCAGCCTTGCCGCCCTCCCATAATACATCCTAGGCTCCCTTTGACCAAGGTAAAACATGGAGAACTTGCCTTTGTTGTGGAGCTCTCATCTTTCTTTGCTTCTGTAACTCTTCAATGCCTATTACTGGAGATGTGGTGAGTCCTCAAGATAAACCTGCCTGCTGGGACGCTCCATGGTGCTGCATGCCTGACTCTGCCTGACCACCATAGACAGGGCCCTGTGCTGTGAGCCTCCTCCCTTTCTTCCCTATCAAAGCTTAGCTGTCTAAGGTGCCGTTCCATCAAGGGCTTATTTTTTGGGGAAATAATAAACCACTTTAAGCTGAGATGTTGGATAATGATAATGACCTTGCAATACCTCTTCAGCAGCTGTTCCTGATGGAAAGTAATCAGAGCTGAGAGGTGATACCCATCTTCTGGATTTTAGGACTAAAGACCGAGAGCCTTTCCAGGAACATGGAAATGAGAGCTCACCTGGGAGTTTGTGGGACCCTTGGCTGTGGAGACAATTCACACATGGTGTCCTTCACTTACATCCTTATCATTCTCTAGGGATTCTGATTGCCAAACTTATGGTTAAATGACCATTTTTACTCATAGCATGCTGCCTGTCTGAAAAGGCACCTTTGCCTGATGATATTTATGATAATACATCATTTTCTGCCTGCCAGAGTAAGAAAGGCTGATTGAGGAAATCAGGACTGGGGTTTTATTCAGTAGGCAACATGGGAGTTGAAGGTGGAATAGTGGAATTAAAATGGTGACCTATGGAAGCTATGGAAGAAAGAGAATTAGTTGAGGAGATAAGCAGATAGAAGAGGGTATTGGAGAATTTTGATCCCAGTTATTTTAGGGAGATCTGGGTTATGAGTGCAAAGAGGTTTAAGGAAAAATAAGGCAAATAGGTGGAGGGAAAGGTGCTGGGTAGGTTGGAATGGATGTTTTTTCTTCTTGCAGAAGCCAAGGTTAAGGTCATTGTTAGATAAGGATAAGGACAATGTTACACCTCTGGAAGTTTTGGTTGTTCACACCCACAGCAATCCTTGTTGAGCAGTTGGATAAAAGGATGACTAAAAGAATGAATGAATGCTGCCAGTATATTCTCTGTGCTTACAAAGATGTGTTGGGTGAGTCAGAGTTATTAATATAAATAGTTACAGTGGCAGTGACAGGCCTATTTTAAAAATTAACTTTAAAATCTATTCTAAAATGTTGTTTTAAATCCTACGCACATTCTCTTTTGCATTCCTTTGAGGACTCGAGTCTGTTATTTGCAGTTTTATTACTTTTAAGCATATGGGAGTACATATGATGCCTGTCCAGTTTTTTTCTGGAGCTAGTAAACAGACTGGAAACAGGACCAATGTGATCATATTCACTTTGCCATTGACCTTGTGTAGGCTCTCCAAGGTCAGTAATGGTGGTTGGATTTTTGTCAGAATTGACTTGTATTCCGCAGGAGCTGGTCTCCTGCCTACTAACATTTGTAATCTTTCCTTACTATCTAGCCTGCTGTAAAATTACTAGTACAGTTTCCCCAGGCAATGACTTTGTGATTTTCTACTTTTTTATTGATCAATAAACAGTTTTAAACCAAAAAACCCCACAGTGAGTATAGAAACTTATTTGGTACTTAGTAACTACCTGCCTTGGAGGAGAAAGAGGAATTGCAAAGATAAGAGCCTCAGGCTCCTGCTGCCTTCTTGTGGCCTACTACTAGATGAAAATAGAAAAATACAGCCATGAGTTAACAAAACAACATTGGACTACACTATGCTAAAGAACTGATTGTTTCCTATGAAATTAACCCATTGTTTCTTTGACCCTGGATACAGGATCACCTGCTGTAAACTTGAAGAAGGCAAGCTTTGGCTGTTGTGTTCACTGCTGTTTTCCTAGTGCCAAGCATAGTGCCTGGCAGAGAGTTAATACCTAGGAAACACTGGTAGAATAAGTGATTGAAATTAAATAATACAGCTGTCAGAATTGAGAATAAGGGGAGGAATTTATTTTTCTGTTTTATATTGAGATGGGTTTCCAGTAATTTCCTTGCATAAGTCTGACCTCTCCAGCTAGACTTAAGGAGAGACATTAGGCCATATGTGTTTTCTATTTCCTGTGGCAGTAATTTTAGTTTACGACTATGGGAATGGCTCTAGGTGGTAATGGCTATGTCTCCAATGGTATGGCTTCCCATCATCATATTTGCTTTTTTTTGGTTTTGTTTTTGGGTAAATAGAATTTTGCAAATAAATGTAGAAAACAAGGCAATATTTTAGCAAAACCAAATCAATAACTTGCTAAGATTAACAGAAAATTTGTGATCTAAATTGAAAACTGTCCACATGGGCACATTTTGAAGTGTGGGAAATGTTTCTTCTCATATTTGTTGATATCATTTGTTTTATCCAGGGAGTGTTTGGAGATAGGATGAAGTGAAAGCATGCTGCTGTTGTTGTTTTGAGTAATGTATCATTTTGCTTTTTTGATGAGAAAAGTTGAGAAAGTCCATGTTTGTTTTCCTGTTTTCCATGGTGACATCAACTGACCAACACTGACCTGTTGTCTGTGCAATGACCATGACCCAGGGATGGCACATGCAGTGATGACACAAGCAGGGTACCAAAGAAAAAAGGAAGAAGAGCTAGAGAGCTAGTTTATAGTTCACAAAAGTAAGTATATTCTTCTCACAAATTTCCTTTAAGTAAAAAAATGTACTTTAATTCATCAAACACAGCATCACAGACCCTGGGACCTGGAAGGGCTTTGGGAGCCACTATTTTGGTCTGTTCATTTTACAAGGAAACATCCAGAGCAGCTCATGACTCTCTGCTGTCACATAGCCAGTCAATGGTAGAGCCCTCCCACTCTGGACCCCAGCCATGGGTTGTGTACAGGGATCGCAACCCCTAATTGTCCTCTACAGTGACACCCACAGGAAACAAATACATGTTCCAGTTACAGAGAAAAGCTCAATTAGCCATTTTTCTCTGTGCCTTCACTGGTCTGTTCTCTCTCAGGTGATCTCCTCAGGGTTCTAGGTATCTTGAGCCCCAGTGAGGCCCTTTCCAGGACATCAACAGGAAGTCTGGGAGTACTACTGGGAGTGAGGTTCACTGCCATGAGGCACTCGACCCACTCTCCACACCAGGGAAGTTGTCTGGTGCCCATGGGCTCTGTGTGTTATGGCTCCAGCCCAGCATACGGTTTTTCATTCAGCCAACTGATTAAAAACTCTGTCCTTTTCAAAATGTTCCAGGAAGCCAAAATAACTCATAGTTCCCACACAATGTTAGAGCAGATTTATGCCCCTTTAAGAACACATGTGGTGTAAAAAGATGAAGGAAGGAGAGGCTAAAGTTTTACATATGGCACCAAGGTAATCCTAGCTGAGTTGGCTTCTCTCTGGAGAGTGCCTGCAGGGTATAATTAGAACAGAGATAGCCACCCCAGCAGATCTATACTTGAACAAATCATGGCTAAGACAAAAGTGGAACCAAGGCTAAATTTATCAATAACAGGGTTTAAAAAAAGGAAAAAAAGACAAATGAAGTTGAAATTTCTCCTTGTTTATTTTAATGTGCAAAACACTTTCTAGCTGATTTATGCCACAGCTTCTGTGTGTTTTTCATTTTTTATTTATTTTGCAGTTAATTGGATTTCCAGGCTTTGTGGCCAGTCACTGAAATTGATCCCTGAAAAGATGGATTTATTGCTTAGACAGGCAGAATTCTGACAATCTTCAGAGAATAGAAAATAAAAGAAAACAGTCCATACACAGAGCACTGCGGGTCACCATTGGGTCAGACCAGCAAGATATGTTACAGCTGGCAGGTTTATGCCAGAATTTCAGCACAAGTAATCTTGTTAAATGGGCAGGACCAGGACCCAATGAAATATTTTATAGGATATTGTAAGTGATCCATGCTAGAAGGAAATGTAGCCTGGGTTGGAGACCCCAAGGTAGCTGTCAGATCCCAGGCAGATTGGATTCATGGTAGGAGAACTGACTAAATTTGAAACAGTGCATACCTTTGGTGGCTTAATCTGGGATGGGACCTTATTTTTCCTGGTGGGTAGTTTTGTTAGAATGCCATAATGGCTTAGGGTGCTAAAACAATATGGAACTTGTGGCTTCAGGCACTTTTGCAGTGTCCTGGAAATCTGAGAAGCAATGGAACACTGCCCTTAGCTCTGCAGAAGTCTGATATCTATTCAACCATTTGTCCATCCATCCATCCATCCATCCATCCATCCATCCATCTGTTCATCCATCCATGTAATAATTTTTCATTGAGCTCCTATTATTTGCTATGAATTTTTCCTGGTGCTAAGCATAGAGAAATGAATAATAAAAAATATAGTTCCTACCTTGTGGAGCTTATACACTATTAGACAAGTAATTAAAAGTTTGCTGAGTTAGAAAAGAGAAATTTGGGGAGCTGAAGGAACATATTACGGGTGATTCAACCTTGTTCTAGAGATTGGGGGAGGCTTCTAGGAGGAAGGGCTGTGAGCTGAGACCTAAGAGACTAGATACACTACTGGACAATTATTAGACCATATATAAAATAAAACTCTGACCCACAATCTGTGAAAACCAGCCTAGAATACCAACCCATTATCTATAGTTACCAGCCTTGGTAGCAGCCTGCTATCTATAAGTTAGACCATTATCTCTAGCAACCAGTCCAGGAAGCCAAACAATAACCCCTTTAACAATCTGCCAGGACTTGATTAATAACTGACAACTTCCCTAATTTATGTCCCTTCTTGCAATTTAGGACCAACCAGAGAAAGCCAAATAGGTACCCTTAACCATTCATTCAGGATGTCCTCAGTTCTAGTTACCCTACGTTCATGCCAACAGACTCTGATCAGAGCACATTTGAAATCTTTCCTTTTTCCATCATAAAGCCTTGACACTCTTCTTTCTGCCTTTGAGTGTTGCCAAAACTCAAGTGATGGTGACTGGCTTCCTTGCTACAACAAACTGTGAATAAACAGCCTTTGATTGTTATCATTTGGTTGGTCTTTGTTTATCATGTAGCCCATACACAGAGCACTGTGGGTCACCATTGGGTCAGACCAGCAAGATATGTTACAGCTGTCAGGTTTATGCCAGAACTTCAGCACAAATATTCTTGTTAAATGGGCAGCACTAGAACCCAACAGAATTTTTGTAGGATGTTGTCAGTGATGCATACTTAGGAGGAAATGTAGCCTAGGTTGGGATCACAGGATAAATATCAGATCCCAGACAGATTGGACTCGTGGAGAATTAGCATGTGTGTGGGCCAGACAGTGGTGGGGAAAAGAATATTTCAGAAGATGGAAGAGCACATACAAAGACACTAAGACAAGAAAGGCTAAAGTACACTCTTCATAAAAAAGAGTTGAACGTGACTGAAATGTAGAGGGTGAGGGAGAGACTGGTGTGACAGGTAGTTGGTTTAGAATTGGGGGTGGGGTGTTGGGATCATGCAGGTCCTTGTGAGCTGTGTTGCTATTGTCCTTTATCCTAATCAGAGCCTCATTCGTGGACGATACTTGGAGTTTTCCTCTTAACTAGTATATCTCCACCGTGACGTACCTCCATCTCCTGTCCACTCTCTTTATGTGAGCTCCCACTGCATATCTGAGGGCCTAACTTCTCTGAGATCTCCCTGTTTTCTGTTGACATTCTTTTGGTGAGTCAGGTGCACAGGTATAGACATCTCTTTGTGTGAGTCCTGTTCTTTGCCAGGACCAGCTCCAATTCCCCTGACCTTCTGATGGTGAAGTAAGCCCTAGCTTGTCCAAGCTCTTCTCTAGGACTATGTCCAGCAGAACCTAGGGAGAAAGGTCAATGTGGCAGAGACTGCAAATTATCCCCATATCTGTTTTCACCTTCTTCTATTGTCTTAGAACATAGGGTCAACTAGATTGGAAATAATTCTCCTTTGTAGCTTTTGTTCAAGGTCAGGATAATGCGATTTGAGAGGAAGTGATATATACAACTCTGGGACGTGCACTTAAAGAAACAGGGCACTCCCTCCCCTTTCTGCTGGCTGGAATGTGAAGGTAGTGCTGGGGGAGCCATTTTGGACCAGATGTGCCAGGGATGGCAGAGCCACCAGAGTAACTGGTGGGGACTGCTTATCTCTGGAAAGTTAGGTGAGAGAGAAATATATTTTTATCTTATTGAAGTCACTATTATATCAGTCTCTGAAACCACACATAACCTATAGCTTAATTCAGCAGTTCTCAAAGTGTGGTCTTGGTACCCTGACTGGTGTGGCTCAGTGGGTTGGGCTGTCTGGCAAAGCCAAAGGTCATCAGTTCTCCAGTTCTATTCCTGGTCAGAACACATACTTGGGTGGTGGGCCTCATCCCTAGTGCGGGTGTGGAAGAGGCAGAGGCAACTGATTAAACTTTGATGTTTCTCTCCTTCTTTCTCCCTCTCTTCCCTTCTCTCTAAAAATAAATAAATAAAATCTTTTTAAAAAAGTGTGGTTTTGGAATCCCTGTGGGAGCCTCTTTCAAGAGGCTTGCAAGTTCAAAACTATATTTATAACAGTACTGAAACTTTGCCTCTTTCACTCTCATTCTCTCATGAGTGCATAGGTGAGTTTTCCAGAGGCTATTTGGTGAGTGATATCATAACAGATTGAATACAGAAGCCAAGACATGAATACAGCTGTCTTCTATTAAGCCAGATGTTAAGGAGGTTTGCAAAAGTGAAAAATAATGCCAATCTTCACAATAAAAGATTTTTGAAAATATAGTTCTTAAAAATAAAATATTTATGTTTATAATATTTTATTACTGTTATTTTTAAACAAGTTTAAAAAGAAACATAAAAAATGTATCCATTATCCTTCCCATGGTAAATATGGAAAGATATAACCCACATATATAAAATGACTTCAGGTTGTCAATAACTTTTAAGAGTGTAATGAAATCTAAAATGTTTGGGAACCACTGTTCCAACTAATCTAGGCAGCTAGACAGTCCCTCCTCTATGTCCTGTGTACCTGTTATTTTGGGGATTTGCTGGATTGGCTGCCACATCTTCCTCTTTCTGCACCCTGCATTTGATTTCTTCTCTCCTGGTTTCCCCTGATTCTCCAGAAATGGACTTTTTTTAAATACAGAATCCACTGGCTATTTTCTCCATCCTTCATTGATTTCTTTACTTAGCAATGAATATGGGCCAAGGATTGTCCTTGGTGTGGGGGTCCAGGATGACAGACATGGTTCCTACCTTGGTTTGGCTCACTGTCTAGCAGTGGAGACAGGCTGTGAATAAATAGTGACAGCCCAGGAGCATGTCGGCACAGTAGTGGACTGTGTAGGGTATGGAAGTGAGGCTGAGAAGGATGTGATCAGCTCCTCCTAGGGGAATTGGATGTGGTGGGTTAGGAAGGTTTTAAGGCAGAGGTTACTCAGGGATACTGAAAAATAAATATAAATTATCAAATTTATATTCAAGGAGTGCAAGGAAGAGGAAGGGCACCCAGACAGAGCAACCAACAGGGGCAAAGGTACTGTGACTTCATAGGGCAGGTTGTTTTTGGAAATTCTAAGTGGTTCATTATGGGATGAGAAGCTGGAAAGGGGACAAAATCCATTAAGTCATGATAAACAATTTGGCTTTGAGTCTTAAGGTGGTGGGGAATTGTGGAATAATTAAGCAGAGTAGTGTGATCATATTTAGTTTTAGAACTGTAGCAAAATTTCTTCATCTTGTTTAAGGGTTGTGTTCACTTGCTTCCAAGAGATGCTCCTATGCTGGAGCATAGTGGGTGGGACCTCTATGTCCCTAAAAAACAGAAGCATTTATCAGACTCAAAAATAGCCCCTTCATTTTTGAGGGCAGGCGGGATAAATAATTCTGACTGTGAGGCAAAGTATGTGTCCTTTTGTTTCATCTGTCTGCTTGGATCCCCACCCCCCAGGTTTTAGTGGCTAAACTTAAGGAAGGAGGGGCTGTACAATATTTAGAAAGTGCTGTTTTTATTGTAATTCTGACTACCTAGAAGTTATAACTGATTCTAACCCTATTAGTTTGAAATTAATTGTAAATGTTTTTGAGTACTTAATATATATCAGGCACTTTGTATGCATGCTGTCTGTATTAATCCATAACAACCCCTTCAGGTGGGTAATATGTTATCCTCCATTGTATGATAGGGTATTGAAGTACAGAGAGTTTATAGGATTAAACACTGCACCCTGGGGACTTCTGTCCAAGATGGAAGCATAGGTAGATACACTTTGCCTCCTCTCACAACCAAAAGACGGACAACAACAAATTTAAGAACAAAAAGTAACCAGAACTGCCAGAAAATCAAACTGTATGGAGGTCTGACAACCAGGGGTTAGAGAAGAAACATTCATTCAGACTGGTAGGAGGGGTGGAGATGGGCAGCCTGGGTAGAGAGGAAATGCAGCTAGGCAGTGGCTGGAGGACCAGGTGGTCCCACATTTGCATGTGGATAAACCAGGAGGAACAACTGGGGAGCAAGACAGACCATGAAACCCAGCATTCCATCATGGGGAGATAAAGCCTCAAAAACTCTGACCATAAAGACCTGTGGGGGTTGTAGCAGTGGGAGAAACTCCTATCCTCACAGGAGAGTTCACTGGAGAGACCTACAGGGTCCTAGAATGTACACAAACCCACCAAACTGGGAATCAGCACCAGAAGGGTCCAATTTGCTTTTGGGTAGTGGGGGAAGTGACTGAAAGCCTGCCAAGAGTCGAGCAAGTGGCATTGTTCCCTCCTGGACCCCTCCCCTACATACAGTGCCACAACAAAGCAAGGTGGGTTGCCCAACCCTGGCAAATAAGGCTCTGCCCCTTACAGTGTAACAGGCTCACTGAGACAAAAGATATGGCCCAAATGAAAGAACAGACAAAGCTCCAAAAATAGAACTAAGCAATGAAGAGATAGTCAGCCTATCAGATGCGAAGTTCAAAACAGTGGTAAGCAGGATGCTCACAGAAAAGGCTGAGTATGGTTGCAAAATAGTGGAAGAAGTGAAGGCTATGCAAAGTGAAATAAAGGAGAATGTACAGGGAACCAACAGTGATGTGAAGGAAGCCAAAACTCAAATCAACAATTTGGACCAGAAGGCAGAATGAAACATTCAACCAGAACAGAATGAAGAAAGAAGAATTCAAATAAATAAAGAGATGCTTGGGAAACTCCAGGACAACTTTAAGTGTTTCAACATCTGAATTATAGGGGTATCAGAAGGAGAAGAGCAAGAAATTGAAAGCTTATTTGAGTACATAATGAAGGAGAACTTCCCCAATCTGGCAAAGGAAATAGACTTCCAGGAAGTCCAGGAAGCTCAGAGAGTCCCAAGGAATTTGGACCCAAGGCACATCATAATTACATTAGCCAAGATTAAAGATAAGGAGAGAATCTTAAAAGCAGCAAGAGAAAAGGAGACAGTTACCTGCAAAGGAGTTCCCATAAGGCTATCAGCTGATTTCTCAAAAGAAACCTTACAGGCAAGAAAGGGCTGGAAAAAACTATTCAAAGTCATAAAAGGCAAGGACCTACATCCAAGATTGCTCTATCCAGCGAAGCTTTCATTTAAAATGGAAGGGCAGATAAAGTGCTTCCCAGATAAGGTCAAGTTAAAGGAGTTCATCACCCAGCCTTTATTATATGAAATGTTAAAAGGACTTATCTAAGAAAAAGAAGATCAAAACTATGAACAATAAAATGACAACAAACTCACAGCTATCAACAACTGAACTTAAAACAAGCAAAAACAAAAATGAACTAAGCAAACAACTAGAACAGGAACAGAGTCACAGAAATGGAGATCACATGGAGGCTTGTCTGTGGGGAGGGGTTGGAGGATGGAGGAAAACATACAGGGAATAAGAAGCATGAATGGTAGGGAGAAAAATAGACAAAGGGAGGTTAAGAATAGTATAGGAAATGTAGAAGCCAAAGAACTTATATGTATGATCTATGTAAGAGAGGGGAATGCTTTTGGGAGGGGTGGGTGCAGGATAGAGGGGCATAGAGAGGAGAAAAAAAATGGGACAACTGTAATAGCATAATAAATAAAATATATTTAAAATGAAAGAAAAAACTTCACTGCAGCCTGAACCCTACGGCTCCACTAATGACTGACCCAGCACAGCCTTCTGGTCAGGACCGGGGATCTTCTGCAGACTGGAGGGCCTGCAACATAGGTTCATTACTGTAATATCTTTTCCATTCTCACCAAGGCCACAGTGACCGGAGAATGCATGAGTTAAATGTCCAACCAGCAGTTTCAGCACTGCCTAGGAACTTGTTAGAAAGGCAAATTCTTGAGTCCTGCTGCAGACCTACTGAATCATAAACTCTGGAGTTGGGGCCCAGCAAACAGTGTGTAACAATTCCTCTGGGTGATTCTGCTGTATAGTAAAATTCGAGAACTACTAGATTAGACATAAATCCTTGGGGGCGGGGTGGGATGGTGATGGGTGTAGAGAATAGATTGAAGGAAGAGACTGGAAAGCAGCAGCCCATTTCTGAGGTATTGCCATTATCCCAGTAAGATATCAGAGCCTGAAATCAGATTCTTAAACAGAATTGCACTTTAGAGTCACCGGGGAGCTTTTAAAACATACCAGTGTGCTCTGCCCCAAACCTATTGGATCAGAATCTCTGGGGAATAGAACCCTGGCATCAGTTTTTTTAAAGAAACATTTCCCCAGGTAATACTAATGTGCAGCCAGAGTTCAGAATCAGTGAAGACACATAAAAATATCCTAGAGGGCTTATTGAATAGAAACTATTGAGCCCCTTTCCTAGAGTTTTTGATTCAGTAGGTCTGGGCTGGAGCTGGAAAATCTTCATCTTTAACAAGTTCCCAGATGATGCTCACATTGCTGGTCCAGGGACCACAGTTTGGGAATTCCTGCCTTATGTTTCACCAATAGCCCTAGCAGTTAAGCTGGGGGGTGGGGCATGGTAGGGGGCTGTGGAAACCAAATGTAGAACAGGAGCTGGAAGGCCCCTCCATGTGCAGTTAACTGGGCCAAACCAGTGTTTCCATTGATGCAAGCCAGTGTATTGATACATCTATGATGTGATTTATCTCAGAGGAGTGAAAAATTCTAGTAAATTATCTAGATATTTTTATCTGCTAGCCATGTTTATTACTTAAATTTTTAGACCTAAAATTTGCCTTTCCCCAGGATAATGACTGCCTAAAATTTTATTTAAAAAAGCCTAATTGTCAGACATTTCATAGTCCCCCCCCACCCCCCCCACCCCCCCACCCCATGCTTAAAGGATTTCCCCTACATGTGAACTTGCAGAATGCAAGTGCTCTGGGGGGAATGCTAAGGTTTGAGTTATCATTTGAGATCTGTAGTCAGAAATCAGGCTTTTATAGCGATCACAGTTATAGGCCATTCAATATAATATTGCTCAAACAACCTCTGAAAATAGTCCAAGGCAATTTAACTTTTATTCTCTATAGAGCTTGTCACCATTTATTAATCTTAATTTCCCACAACATTGCATATCAGATGAGAGACTGATTTTTCTCCTCTGTTTCTATAACATTAATATTTAAATGGCAGAGTGTGACACTCACAAACAGCTTCAGAGGAGAGGGGTGATAATTCTAGGAAGGAAAACCTTGACTAAATGCCACACCAAGCCTTCTTCCTTAAAAAATACTCAAAACAAAGCCAAGAAGCCATGCAGGTGCACCTTGCAGTACAGAATAGAAAGATTAAAAGTCACTACTTGTGAAATGAATAACATTACGTGAAATGAATAAAGTTATGTACAGTGCATAACATTGTTTTGAGACTTCTGTTCTAAAGCTGAAGAAGCATTTGGGGAGTGGAGGTGGAAGGCTACGCAGGTGGAGATGCTGGCAGAAGTCTTTCTACAATACTTTGAATGATAATGCAGCTCATGGAAGAATCCAAAGCTCGTTCCCTGCTTGGTTTGTAGCTCCAGAAGGGAATACAGTTTCATTACTTTAGATATCTACTTGGCATCAGTTGTGTGCTAGGCTTTGGGCTGCAGGTGGCAGGACACCAAGATGAACGAGGCACAACCTCAGCCTTCACGCAGCTGGTGAAGAGGATCAGACAAAAACCCAAGTCCTGTGGGACACGGGCCAAGGAAAGCTATAAACGGAGTGGTCAGTATATCATGGAGGAGGTGGAGATTAGGCAAGCATTGAAAGGAATTTTGAAACATAGAATTCTTAGCAAATGGGGAACAGAGATTTAGGTGAAAGGAGCAGTACTGACTCACTATACATTTCCAAAGCATTCATTGAGCCCTTACCTTATGTCAGGCACTACACAGGGTTCTGGGGATATAAACATAAATAAAATTTTTTCTGCCCTCAAGGAGTGGGGAAAACAGGCACAGTCAATTACAGTATAGCAAAGGCTTCCTGGAGGAAGTGTGGTCTAAACAGAGTCCTAAAAGAGGAATGGGAGCTATCCAGAAAAAGATGGACAAAAGTGGGGAAGTGAAAGCATAGTACTGAGAGAGGAAACAGCAGGTACAAAAGCTTGAAGAGAGAGAACCAGTTGTTTGTGGACTGCAAGGACCCAGGATGGCCAGAGAATAGGATGTTAGAGCAGGGAGAATAGGAGATAAGGCTGAGGTGTCATGGAGGCCAGATCAAAAAGGGCCTAAGTTTTAGACATTTGCCCATGCAAAGGTTTAGACTTTTTCTATAAATCTTGGGGAATCACTAGAGGATTTTAACATGAGCATGGTGTGGGAAGATTTAAAGTTTAGAGAGGTTTTTTTTGGTCACGGCATGCAAGAGGGTTTGGTGAAAGGCAAGACTGGATACAGATAATGGTTTGATAACTTATTGCAGTATAACAGGTGAGAGATGGTGGAGTTTGGTAGAATGGGTAGAAAGAAGGGTTGGGTTAAAGTGATATCAATAAACTAGAATGAATAAGATTTAATGGTTGTGAAAGTAAGAGAGACGGGGTAAAAAATGACTCCACATTTTTGTTTGATTTAGGCCACTTAGATGGTGGTGCCATTGATAAATTTAGAAAATGAAGGAGGAGTAGACCTCAGTTGAGAGATGAGAGTTGTTGGGGGGCTCCGCTCGCAGAGCCTCCCCCCTCCTCCCATCCACCATAGATGAGAATAAATCTACCAAGACATGATCGGCTTGGGGAGGAAAGGTGGCTGATCTCTCAAAGGAGAAGGGCCAGGAGCCTTTTCTCCAATGGGCTTTTATTGGGTTCAATTTGCACAGGAATACAGGTAAAGCTCATCAATCATTGTCAGGCAATAAGGATCAAACAATAGATAACACACAAAGAACTATGAGGGCTTATTCTGAGTCAGGGTCAGCTATCTAAAGGGCTATAAAACTTTGGGAAACAAACTCATTTCAGGCTTGGACCCCTGTCAGAAAATTGAGAGTATTCTTAGCAAAGCAGGGTTCCCAGGATTTTGTGTATTCTTTCTTAGGCCTGATCGCCCCAGGAACCTTCCCTTTCCAGCACAGGGCTGCACCACCCTCTGGCATTGTTTCAGGCTTAAGTCAGGCTGGGGAAGTAAGGTAGCCAAGAGATTAGGAGACTTCTCACAGACAGAATGAGGACTCAGGCTATATCAAAGCTGAGGGGCAAGGGGCCCTCACCCTCTTTTTCTATAGACACCCAAGTCCTTCCCTGAGGCCTTGATGACCATGCCTGTCTTAGGTCTTCCCTCCTTTGAGGAATCTTACCCATCATTGGCCAACTGTTCATCCACTTGGGGCCAAGCAGGGTGAAGTAAAAGGGGGCAGTACGGCGCTCCTGCCAGGGAGATAAGCTTTGTCTCCTTAGTGGCTTAGGGTCCCAAGGTCTCTCACTCAGCCTTAGCCACTGGGGGTTACAGCTTCTGAAACCAGGCAGGGCAGTTCCCAACAGAGAGTGGATGATAATTTTGGACAAATTGGGTCTGAAGTGCTTGTGAAACATTCAGATCAGGAGGTCCAAAACTCACAGGTGGATATATGAGCCAGGATGGAGATTTAGAGAGTGATTAAAGCCATGGGACTAGAAGAGATCACCCAGGATGAGTTTGTAGGATGAGTGGAAGTAAAAAAAGGATGCTCTCTGTTACCACTTCTCTATACCACTGTATTGATGGTGGTAGATAGTTCAGTAAGGTAATATTAGAAGCATAGGGATTGGAAAGGAGAAAATAAAGCAATCTTTATTTGTACATTATATAATAATTTACTCACATTACTCTACAGGCAGATTAATAGAAATAATAAAGTTTAGCAAGGTGGCTGAATATAAGATTAATATAAAATCAGTTGCATCTTTCTAGACCAGTAAAAACTCTAAAACAAAATTAAAGAGAAAATAATATCTATAAAATTATCATAGACTATCAAGTATCTAGGAGTAATATAACATAACCTGCAAAAGACCTCTACAGGGAAAATTATAAAACCTTGCTAAGAGATATTAAAGAAGACCTAAATAAGAAAGTAAGATATTGTGTTATAGATAAGACTTAATATCATAAAATTTCAATTATTATCTGTGGATTCAATATATTTCTAATAAAAATTCCAGGGTGTTTCATGGTATTTGATAAAATGATTCCAAAATTCACACTGTAGTAGACTGTTCTGCATGGTGTGGGCCCAGCTCCCTCATGGAGATGCACAGGACCCACACCCACGGACAGGTTCTCCTGTGGGGAATCAGACCTTCAATGTACCTAGGCCGCTATGAGTCTTGCTTTTTGCGAAAACTCCCTCACCCTGAATTGAGGACATTTACTGCAAAGCAACTTTTTAAAAATCATGCTAAACCTTCCAAGGATGAGTATAACCGGTTCAACCACTTTTGCCTTTTCATTTGCAAATATCCCTCTTCTGTGTTGTGATTAGCAGCATTGGCTCCTTTGTTTGCTGTAAAAGGTAACCACCTAAAGTGAACCTGTGCATAGTAAATGAGGACCATCATGTAATAGGTGGAGAAACCAAATAAAGGCCTGTCATGGCAGAGGCCGAGGCTTTTTGCTCCCCTTGAGAAAAAGTCATGCTGTCCCTTTCCCTCCACCAGACTCAGTAGTCTGTGTGAATGTCTCATTTCATCCATAATGACATGGACACTGCAGGTCAGTGTCTGCATCACACACAATAGGGTAGATAGAGGGCCAAGAGTAGTCAGGATATTTCTGAAAAGGAGGAGAAGGGAAGAAGGACAATGTGAATTGGTACCAGGGCAGCCAAATAGACCAGAGGAATATATTAGAGAAGTATAGATGAAATTTTTGTATGTGAAAGAGATGACAGTAAGTGGGGATGGAAAAGTATAGTTATCTATGATCTATACGGAAAAAGATAAAATTGGATCCTTGCCTTATACTATATCAACTCCAAATGATTAAAGCTTTAAAGATCTATTAAAGTTGAAAGACAGTTTATAAACTTAAGTAAAATATTCATAATATACAGAATACAAAGGGTTAACATGAAAATATGTAAAGAACTCCTACAAATTAATAAATAAAGCATACACACACACACACCAGTAGAAAAATAGGGAAAAAATTATCATATGACCAATAAACTTGTAAAAAATTTCAGCATCATTAGTGGTTAGGAAAATGCAAATCAGAGCCACAATGAGATATTGCTCTACATGTACTTAATTGAGTAAAGTTAAAATGTCTGACAATGTCAACTAGGAGCACAATAACTTTGGAAAAGAGCTTGATGTCATAAAGTTAAACATGCAATCAATTTAGAAAAGAGTTTAGCTTTGTCTTCTAAAGTTGAATATTTACATTTCCTATAGCCCAGCAATTCAATTCCTAAGTATGTATATGAGGTCTGTCTGGGAAAAGCCCAGCCACTGTTGATATAATGAGAACAGTTTGTGCAACATTGGGCTGTAACCTGGCAGCCAAAGGGAGTGGACTAGAATGCACATGTGTGAATGATGACAACTTCACTGTACTAGTCAGTGGGGGCAGTAGAAGCCGTTCAGTGAGTGTATGTACTGTGTGGCCGTCACATTAAAAATAACTAAGCAAGTAAAGTAAAAAATCTGCATCAAATTTTGTGTTAAGCTTGAACATTCCTTCATGAAAACTATTCAGAAGATTCAGAAGATGGAAGCTATGGGCAACTGGTGATTGGCAGCTTCATCACGACAATGCACCTACTCATGCATCATGTTGCATACAGAGTTTTTGATGAAATATCAAATCAGTCAGGTGACTCAGCTCCTCTGTAGTCCATATTTGGGACCTTGCAACTTCTGGCTTTTCCCAAAACTAAAATCACCCTTGAAAGGGAAGAGATTTCAGACTGTTGATGAGATTTGGGAAAATACAACAGGGTAGCTGATGGCAATTGTGAGAATGGTGTGAAGTCCCAAGGTGCCTACTCTGAAGAAGACTGAAGTGTCATTGTTCTATTACAATGTTTCATGTATCTTGTATTTTCTTCAAGAAATGTCTTTATTTTTCATATTATGTGGCTGAATAATTTCTGAACAGACATCTTATGCCCAAGAGAAACTCATGTATATGTACTATAGGATACATATACAAGAATGATCATAGCAGCATTGGTCACAATACCAAAAACCTGGAAACCATCTCAATGCCCAACATTAGGAGAGTGGGAAAATAAATGGTAGCATATTCATACAACAGATTATTTATTGCCTGTTATTATCCAAAAATAAATGAACCACAGTAACTTGCAACAATATGGATGAATGTAAATTACACGTTAAACAAAGTAATTCTTGATCACTTCTGGCCAAGATGGAGGCATAGGCAGATACACTGTGCTTCCTCGCACAACCAAAAGAAGGACAACAATTTAAAAACAAAAAACAAACAGAACTGACAGAAAATTGACTCTATGGATTTCTGACAACCACAGAGTTAAAGAAGAAACATTCATCCAGCCTGGTAGGAGGGGCAGAAAGGACTGGATGCAAGGAGGTGGCTGGAGGACCCAGTGAGGTGGCAGATTGTGGAGTGGGTGATCCCACATTCAAGTGCAGATAAATCAGGAGGAACAACTGGGGAGCAAGAGAGACCATGCAACCCAGGGTTCCTGCATGGGGAAATAAAGCCTTAAATCTCTGATTGAAAACACCTGTGGGGGTTGAGGCAGTGGGAGAAACTCCCAGCCTCACAGGAAAGTTTGTTGGAGAGATCCACAGAGTCCTAGAACATACACAAGCCGATGCACCAGGGAATCAGCACTAGAAGGGCCCAATCTGATTGTGGGTAGTGGGGGAAGTGACTGAAAACTGGCAGAGAGCAGAGCAAGCACTACTGTTCCCTCTCAGACCCCTCCCCAACATACAGCATCACAACAAAGCAACATGGGTTGCTCTGCCCTGGTGAGCACCTACGGCTTTGCCCCTTACTACAAAACAGGCATGCCAAGACAAAAAAAAAATGGTCCAAGTGAAAGAACAGATCAAAACTCTAGAAAACATACAACTGAGCAACTAAGAGGTACAGATGTACAGTTCAAATCAGATGTACAGTTCAAAACACTGGTAATCAGGATGCTCACAGAATTGGTTGAATATGGTCACAAATTAGGTAAAAAAAATGAAGGTTATGCTAGGTGAAATAAAGGAAAATGTACAGGGAACCAATAGAGATGAGAAGGAAGCTGGGATTCAAATCAACAATTTGTACCAGAATGAAGAAAGACACATTCAACCAGAACAGAATGAAGAAAGAAGAATTCAAAAAAATGAGGAGAGGCTTAGGAACCACCCGGACATCTTTAAATGTTCCAACATCTGAATTATAGGGGTACCAGAAGGAGAAGAGGAAGAGCAACAAGAGGGAAAGATATTTGAACAAATAATAAAGGAGAACTTCCCCAAGCTGGCAAAGGAAATAGACTTCCAGGAAGTCCAGGAAGCTCAGAGAGTCCTAAAGAAGTTGGACCCAAGGAGGAACACACCAAGGCACATCATAATTCCATTACCCAAGATTAAAAAGAAGGAGAGAATTCTAGAAGCAGCAAGAGATAAGGGGACAGTCACCTACAAAGGAGTTCCCATCAGGCTGTCAGTTGATTTCTCAAAAGAGACCTTGCAGGCAAGAAGGGGCTGGAAAGAAGTATTCCAAGTCATGAAAGGCAAAGACCTACATCCAAGATCGCTCTATCCAGCAAAGCTTTCATTTAGAATGGAAAGGCAGATAAAGTGCTTCTCAGATAAGGTCAAGTTAAAGGAGTTCATCATCACCAAGCCCTTATTATATGAATTGTTAAAGGGACTTATCTAAGAACAAGAAGATAAAAAACGTGTATAGTGAAATGACAACAAACTCCCAATTATTAACAACCACACCTAAAATAAAAACAAAAAGAAACTAACCAAACAGCTAGAACAGGAACGGAGATCACATGAAGGGTTATCAGAGGGGAATGGGAGGGGGAAAGAACAGGAAAAGGTACAGAGAATAAGTAGCATAGATGGTAAGTAGAAAATAGACAGGGGGAGGTTAAGAATAGTATGGGAAATGTAGAAGCCAAAGAACTTATATGTATGATCTATGGACATTAACTAAAGGGGGGAATGTGGGTGGGAGGGGGTGTGCAGGGTGGAGGGGAATAAAGGAGGGGAAATGGGACAACTGTGATAGCATAATCAATAAAATATATATTTTTAAAAAGTAAACCTCCAAAGGTTACTTACAGTATGATGCCCCTTTAAAAGTAAAGTTAAAAACACTAATATGTATGTATATATGCATCTTATATGAATATCTATAACATTAAATGCAATGAAACTATAATGAAAGAAAAGGATGGGAGTGAACCTGGGTGGGAAGAAGATGTAGGAGGATAGAATGAGGGGAAGGGGAAGAATATGGTTAGATGTAGATCTAGTTTTATATTTTGTCAAGGTTCTAGTTTTATGTTTTGGATGATGCATTCATGAATTCTTCATGTATTATTAAAAATAACTAACAGTAGCTCAGATATGGAAAAATGATGAGAGGATTATCAATCAAGGGTTGTGAGGAATCCAAGTCTGTGCATCTAAAGTTCAATTAGAGACCAATAGTTTTCTTGAATAAATAGAAAATCATCAATGACAGTGGTCAAAGAGAAACCTGATATAGGCAGACCTTTATTATACTGCTGAATTCTGTAAGAGAATGGGCTTGCTGGGGCATTTCTTTGGAGGATTATAAGTGAACTCAAGGAAATTTTGGAAAAATAAGCTATTAGGGTAGGTTATGCCCTTGCCTAAACATTTTCCTGGGTCATTCTTAAAATTTATATGATTTTCCATCTTTATAGCTTTAGGGATGCAACCTTTTCCTGCTTTCCTCTTGCTTTTCCTTCCTGAAATTAAAGTGAGCTGCTATTGGATGGTTTGAAATTGAATTATATGATCAAAGTTATGTGATCCAAAGAAGACATACTTAAAACACACTGTTTCTGTTTAAAATTGTTTAAAAATAGCTAAAGCATTAAGAGAATTAACAGAATCCCAAATTTCTAATATGATATTTTTAAAGTATTTTAAATTTTATGCAAATCATTTTCCTCCTCACTATTATTATCAACTAAAATTTACTATAACTTAGATTCTACTCCCAGAGTTTTATTAGATTCTTTTTCTTTCATCCTGAATCTTGTAATGTTGCAGTTGAACCCACTGCCTCCTACCCACTTCATGTGACCAGCATAAACCTCAATAATGGGATTTTCTCAGTTCATGGAAATGCAGGCTAACTGTGGTTGACTGTTGGCCCAACTTTATGAGAACAATTCAGAAACAGATTTCTTGTTATTCAGTAACACCTGCCCTTTACTTGCCCCTAAAGAATTCTTCAGTAGAATGAGAGACTAGAAATGGAAACTCTTCTGAAGGAAGCAGGCTTAAGCATTGATCATATTATTTGTCCCCACAGCTTTCTTTCCAGTAGGAACTTTTCTCCTTAGGCCATAAGGAACTCTAATAAGTTCATTCACACACTTTTGCTCTAACTCTTCTATTTTGAGGCTGAAGTGTGTTGGGGAGTCGGAACCATGCTGTGTTTGTGGTGGGGGTCCAACACCTTCCTGGGTCTGGACATTCTCATAGTTCTATTCTTGGTTCTGAACTCTTTTCTTCTTCCATTAAAAATAGCCATCAATCACCAGCTGGTAGCTTACATTTCTCCAAAACTATGCCTGGGACATTTTTGGGCTTGTCATAAAATTATATTCTTTAGTTGCCCATTTTATTTCCCTCCTTTTACTAAGTAAATTTTCTAAGGCAGAGTTGAAAAAGAGGATCCTAACAGTGCTCTGACTTCACTGTTCCAAATTCCCAAATTTCCACAATCAAACTCCTTTTAAACCTTACTTAGATTTCATATAAATGTTCTCTTATAAAGGATTAAATTTCTTTCAGCTATTGACAATGGAAACTTCATTTCCGAGGCAGAAGATTCTCCACTAGATTGTAAGCTCTTGGAGCAGAGGGTTGTGCTTCATACATCTGCTTCCTTGGTGCTGATCACCAGGTATGATACATAGTCAATTTTGGAGACTGGAGGTGAGATTTTGGCTAATGTGATGATTTCATAGCCTGTAAACTCTAATCACACCCCACTAATCTTCCTTATTTTCAAAGGTTATCCTGGGGAAACTGATGAAAAGTACTACTCAGACAAGCAACCAGTAAATCTTAGGTTAAGACTCTGTGATAAAACTTAGGAGATATGACTTAGGCCTAAGGAAAAAGTGGGGCCTCTCACCTCTCCAGCACCCCTTAACCTGAATCTCAGGATCATAATGCTCAGGCATGACAAAGACAAAGACAAAGACAAAGACAAAGACAAAGACAAAGACAAAGACAAAGACAAAGACAAAGACAAAGAGTGACTTGTCCCAAGAGGGAACATTTTCCAACCAGCCCTGGGAGTAAAAGAGGAAGACTAATAAGTATGGCTGATTCACCTCAAGTACCAGAACCTACTTGGTCTGAGGCAGAAAGATGAGCACTACACCCAAGTGTTGACTTTTGAGGAAAAGTAACCCTGTCCCCTGGTAAAAGTGGCTCAATTGAATGTCCTGATCAATCAAGATTTGTAATTCCTGGAGTAGCCTTATAACCAAGGATAGACAGAAGAAACCACTTCATCACAACAAGACTGGTAGAGAGAGGGGAGGAGGTGTGAGGGGGCTGGCTGGGCTCCCTCAGGAGGCAGATGAGGTTCCAGAGGGGTATTTCAGCAGCTGGAGTTTCCCCCTGAGAAGTGTGGGGTCTAAATGTCAAGCTGGGCTCACCAGCACCAGAGCCAGAAAGGAACCCAGATAACATCCAGCTGTGAAAAGCAGCAGAGTTCCTGTCTGCCAGGGAGAAATGGCTGGAGATGCAGAGAGCCTCTTAAAGGGCTAACACACAAAATTTCATTTGCAACCACTTACCCTGGGCTCTAGCAGAGGGAGGGTGGAGTGGACTATAGATGTTTGAGGAGAGTCTGGGGTTGGTGGCTCTGGGGAGAGAACGGAAGGAACAACCTCCAGGATCCCTGTGCTGAGGCATTCCCCATACTGCAGAAACCATCTTTCTCAGGCAGAACATGCCCATCTAAGTGGCATCAGCCTGAGGGGAAGCAACAGCCCTGCCCACAGAAATGGCTCTATCCCACCCAGTGGAGCTTAGGCTGGGCTACTGATCACAGCTTGATTAGGTTAACAACAAAGCAGTCTAATGGCTGACTAGTTTAACTGAGGCAGAAAATACAAAGAAGCATCCAAAATGAGAAGACAAACAGACCCCAAATGAAAGAACAAGAGAATTCTCCAGAAGAAGAGCTAGATGAAATGGAGGCAAACAACTTATCAGATACAGAGTTTAGAGTAATGATGATAAACATACTCAACAGCATGAAAAAAGACATATAAATCATAAAAAAGGACGAGTTGGAAATAAAGAATGCAGTATCTAAAACAAATAATGCATGGGGAAGAATAAGCAGTAGGTTAGATGAAGCAGAGGATTGAATCAGTGATTTGGAAGACACGGTAGAAACAAAATACTCAGGCAGAGCAGCAAAAAGAAAAAGAACTTTAAAAAAATGAGAGCTTAAGAAACATTTTGGACAACATGAAGTGTAACAACATCCACATCATGGGAATATCAGAAGGAGAAGAGAGTGTGCAAGTGATCAAGAACCTATTTGAAGAAATAATGACTGCAAACTTTCCTAATCTGGTGAAGGAAAAAGACACACAAATCCAGGAAGCTCAAAGAGTCCCAAACAAGTTAGACCCAAAGAGGCCTACACCGAGACACATTATAATTAAAATATCAAGGCTTAAAGACAAGGAGAGAATCCTAAGAACCACAAGAGAAAAGCAAGTAGTTACCTACAAGGGAACACCAATTAGATCAGGAGTGTCCAACCTTTTGTATCTCTGGGCCACACTGGAAGAAGAAGACTTGTCTTGGGCTACACATTTAATACACAAACACTAATGAAAACTAATGAGCAAAAAAAAGGTTTTATGTAAATTTACAATTTTGTGTTGGGCCAAATTTATAGTCATCCTGGGCTGTGGGGTGGTCACCTGTGATTATTAGACTGTCATCTGATTACTCAACAGAAACATTTTAGGCCACAGGGGAGTGGTGTGAAATATTCAAGGTGATGAAAAGCAAGGACTTACATCCAAGGCTACTTTACCCAGCAAGGCTATCATTTAAAATTGATGGAGAAATAAGGAGTTTCCCAGACAAGAAAAAACTAAAGGAGTTTGTTAACAACAAACCAGTACAGCAACAAATGTTAAAGGAGGTAGAGATTGTGGGTGTTTCAGTGTCTTCCTCTTACAAATAAAGAATGGGGTTTTGGGAGGGGGGGTCTGGGTCAGCCCAGTCACAGAGAGCTCAGGCTATTTTTCTTTTTAATGGAATGTATTGAGGTGAGGTGACATTGGTTAATAAAAGTGTACAATTCTATAATAAAAAAAAAGAATCACAATTCTTCCTCTTGAAGGTGAGAGCTAATAAGAGGAGCAGTTGAACAGGAACAAAGATGGTGGAATCCCCTCCCCTGTGGTGAGCACTCAATAGTATTTGTTAAAAGAATGAATGAAGTCAGGAAGTGTTGCTAGGGAGTTGTTATTATGAGAAATACCATTTGCATGCAAATTTCATATTATTAGTCACTAGGAGCCTCCAGCAATGATGCTGATAAAAGGGCCAATATGTTGCTTTTCTGAATAAGATGTGGATGGAGAGGAATGCCACTGCTATTCTGCAGAAGCCTGACAGAGAAACTTGGCTTTACTTATGCTGTGTTCAAGACTAGTATGTCAGGTAGGTAAGTTCTGGATGGACTACAGAACCAAGAATGAATTTCATGTGAAATTCAGAATATTGGTTTTTTTCTTCTTTTCTCTAAACCAATCTCCTTTTCCCCACAAGCAGAAAAAAGAATAGCTCTGATGAAATGCCATACTGAGCTAGCACTATTTGTGATGTTTGGCTTCCACATTTTAACAGCTATTAGATGCTGGAGACAAACCAGGAAATAATATGCAGATGATTAAAAGTATGGGAAGTACTTGGAATAGAAGTCATCCAAAGGAGAGGGTAGGGACAGCTTTATCTATTTAGGAGAGTCTTTATCTCTGCTAAAATACAATGGGAGAAAAAGTCCAAAGTTGCATAAAGATAAATTTAGGATTGGGAGAACTTTCTAATATAAGGATTATAAAACAATCAGGAAATCTGCTTGCATAGTCCCACTCCAGTGCATGGTGCTTATAAGATGATAAAAAATGTTTTTTCAGTAAATGACCAGCTCATGTAATCATCATTCTTAAAGACTTTTATGACCAGTACACATTGCTTTGCATTTTTTGATATTTAGAAATAATGAAAACTGTGTAGATGATTTCTCATATCTTTCAAGTTTCTTAATTCCACAAATGTCCCAAATTGGTTGATTATTTACTTCAAAAGACCCTAAAGAGTATCTAGAGGCCACAGGTAATCTCATTTTTGCAGTAAGAATTTTCCATTTTCCACCAGAAACAGTCAGATTTTCTTCTCTATTGGAAAATTGCTGTCATTGTTTCCTTTCTATAGTGCCATTATTTATTCTAATCACTGGGGCTGTATTACGCAGGTCCTTCTGATACACATCAATGTGAGTTATGCATGTTCTGCAAAGAGGGGAGAATGAACCTCTAAGCTGTAGTCAAATTGGCTTTCTAAATGATGCTGCATGTTTTAACTGGATTTTGTATAGTATTCCAGTGGAAAAAAAAGGTGGGGGGGTTGGTGGATAGAAGGGTTCCTTTGGTTTTCAGGCTGTTAACTGTAATTAGCCTGGTTTCTGAGATGTAATTATCTTGCAATCTCAAAGCAAACACTCTGGAGGAAATTGCTCTGTTAAAGACAGCATGGCATTAAAAATAAATTATTACCCTGGTGTCTGCTATTGCTGCTTATGCTTTGCGATTTGTCAGGGTTTCCATTAGCAAGTGCATGTTTTGGGCTCAAGTTGTGCAGCCATGTTGCCAATGTTTGTACTAGAGGGATGGGAGGTGTGGTTTGTTTAGTTGTAATAATGGTGTGAAAACTTACCATTATGATGGTGAGGACTGTTGTTGTATCATCCATACTCTTCTTACCTGTTCCCAATCACTAGAATGCCTCAGTGGTCATAGAAGAGAGCACTGGAGTCCTCTTCAGTATTGGATATTGATGAATGAATAGACTGGAGTATCATAATCCAAATATAAAGCAATTCAAACTATCTGCAAAGAAAAATTCAACTTGTTTATAAATAACAGAGAAGAAACAAGCAAGATCCTAATTATTTGGGGGACAAGCACCAAGGGATCATGAGTGATCATCACAGTAGTTGGAAAGACCATACCATGGGGTTCAGAATCAGAGACTTATGGGTTTGAACATATTATTGCACAGGTTGTATACTGCACAAAGGCTCCCCACTGAGGGGGGAAGTACAGCCTAAAATCCTACCAGTGCCCTCTGTCCAAGCTGTGCATCTATGGGGCTGTACCCACCCAGGGGAAGGGCACATTTTTCCAACTTGTCTGCCTCAAGAGAATGCTTTACAAAATTTTCTACCCAAAATATTTTACGAATATACTACATAGACCATTATTTATGCTCTGTGACCTTGATCAAATTACTTATTCTCTCTGAAACTCTGCTTTTTCATGTATGAAAAGGATAACAATACTACTACTTGGGATTATTTTTTGGTCTAAAAACTGAATCTGAAAAGAATGTGTTCAATAGTTGTCAGGAGTTTTGATAATAATGATGGTTATGGCCAAGACAGTCATTATCATCAAGTATTTACAGATTGGAGCAAGCCCTGAGCCAACCATGGCAAACTGCTAGCATGAGAACTTGGCTCCCTCTCTCACAGAGCTGAGGGTTTGGTTGGAGGGTGGCAGACAGCAATAGATAATTAATTGTGCCATAATTTTGTGTTGGTTCTGTAGGGTAAAAAATTCACAACCCTGTAGCAATGCATCTTTGCTGTTAATTCAGTGCTGAGGGTGGCTTTTCTTACAGATCAGAAGGAAGAAAGGGGGAAACCCTGTAGAATTGGAGTTGAAGATATGATAGTACAGAAAGGGAGAATACAGTCATAGCAAGGTATAGGAGGATGACAGGGAAATGTGGGGGCTATTAATAATTAACAAAAAAAAAACTAACTGAAAAACATTTTCTTTTCTTCCAATAGGCCAAGGTGATTTGTATTAGAAATAATTTGAATAATTGAAATTCATGGATTTTTATTGTAAAACTTCATTTTAGCCAACACCACTACTTTCACTTGTTAAATTTCATTCATACCTGTGAAAACTTACCATTGTGGTGGTGAAGGCTGTTGTACCATCCATACTCTTCTTATCTATTCCCAATCACCAGAGTGTCCCAATGGTCCTGGAAGAGACCTCTGATGCTTCACTAAATAAATTATGAAATGGAAAGCAAATTAAGTCTACCTAGGTTTATATCATACCATCAGAAATATGAGGTTAAATTTGCTCTGAGCTGTTAATCATGGGCTATTGGCAAAATAGACAAAAAAACCCCACAATCTGGTTTATTTTATGAGATTTATTATTAGAAAAGAATATGTGCCCAAAGATCATTTTCTAGGTTGCTTTAACCTGTTGACTCTTTAGATGCCTTACTTTATTCTTAAAGAGTAAAGGGCAGGAAGAAAGCTTACAGTTGTCCTTTCAAACAAACCCTGGTCAGTATTTAACATAGTTTGAAAAGAATTTTTTGTTGCCAAGCCTAAAACTATGTTTTTTTTTAACTTCTTTGTTAGGTTCTTTGAAAAACAAAATATTTTGTAAATTAAAAATATCCTTACTTCT
Source organism: Phyllostomus hastatus (assembly GCF_019186645.2). NCBI lineage: Eukaryota > Metazoa > Chordata > Mammalia > Chiroptera > Phyllostomidae > Phyllostomus > Phyllostomus hastatus. Next base: position 32,236,974 of record NW_025334009.1, on the reverse strand, counting down.
TTGATTAACATGTCATTTAATAAATAATGTTGCTTGCCCAACAATATGAGCAACAATACCAATTACAATTCATTCTTCCAGGAAATTAGAGGGAACATACATGGGGATTTCCATTCATGGCAAGTTGGTGAACTTTATTAACAACCTGATTTACTGTGAAAGCCTTTCTGGCAACAAAACTAAAGTATTGAACACAATAGAGTGAACATCCTTTTGAATGCATAGCAGAGTCTTCAAGAGGTTAGGAAAAGAAACACTCGGAAACCATAACATGAAAAGGATGATGTAAATTATAGTAGCAAAGTAGGTACTCACTTCGCTGTCTTAGGATGTGTTGCCAGTCTTAGTGAGCACGTAGCTTCAGTTTAAAGACCACAAAGAATTGAGGCCTTGGGCATTTCTTCAGCAGGGTATTTGAACTGAGGCCTTCCTTCACTTCCCGCATATAAATCTTGAAACGTCTGCACTCACAGTGAAATGGTGGCTGGAAATATCTGCCTACTGGCAAACAAGCAAACAAACAAACAAACAACAAGCAAAACAAAAGAGAAAACCCTATAAAGATACTTGACTGGTTTTGCCTAGGAAGAAAATGTGTCTCATGAGTATTCCATAAGGACCATCTTATCTTTACTAGCATAATCCAGGAAATCCAAACAAAGAAGTTAATATGAAATTGGTAACAGACTAATAAAACATATGGGGCATCACTCTGGAAGTACATCCCTTAAATTCAGATTTCACAAGATTCCTGCAGCTAAAACACTTACAAACTCAAGATCATAATTCAAAATTATAGTATACACAAAGAACCAATCTGCCACAAGTGGATAACCTGCCACAGGGGACAAAGGAAGTCTCTAAGGCTTCAGAATTATTGGTTACATTCTCTAAATAGACTTGTTTAAAGTGATTAAATACACAAAAGAAGCAATAACAAATATGATAAAGAAATGAAGTCTATATAATTATCAGCCAGTTTTGTAAAGAATAGAATAAAACTTGTAGAGGTTAAAACAAAATAATGAAAAATAAAAACTAAAAAACTAGGATAAGTAGCATGTTAGGTAGGGGTGAAGCATAAAAAAGTATTTTGGAAGATCTTTGATGAGAGATAAGAAGGAGGAAAATGTGAAAGCAAGATTAAGAGACATAGAGAATAGAATAAGAAGGACCGAGATACATAAAATAGAATTTTTTGAGAACATAGTAGAAAAAATGAGGGAAAGGTAATATTAGAAGAGCTAATGCCTTAAGAATTTTCCCAAATGTTTCAAGATGTAAATGTTCAGACTCAGTAAATAAAATAAATTCCGAACATTTTTATTTTATTTTAAAATGAATTCCCTGTTCAGATACATATTAATGAAACTTAAGAATTTCAAAGACAGCCCTGACGTGTGGCTCAGTGGGTTGAGTGCCAGCGTGCAAATCAGAGGGTCACTGTTTCCATTCCTAGTCAGGACACATGCCTGGGTTGCAGGCCAGGTCCCCAGTAGAGGGCACACAAGAGGCAACCACACATTGATGTTTCTCTCCATCTCTTTCTCTCTCCCTTACCCTCTCTAGAAATAAATAAATAAAATCTAAAAAAAAAAAAAGAATTTCAAAGGCAAAGAGAACATAATAACAACCATAAAGCAAATAAAGATTACCTACTAAGGAAGGAAATTAGACTGACATCAGACTTCACTACAGGGACTATAAACCAGAAGACAGTGGAATAACATCTCCTACCTGCTAAAAGAAAATATGTGTCAATATAGAATTTTATATTCATATTCATTATAATTCCATAATGAAAGTAAATGTCTTTATAAACACTTTCAGAAAAAAAACAGAAGAGTTACTGCTAAGAGAACTTCACTGAAGAACTTTCTAGAAACAGAGGCATTCAGTTCTGTCTGCTCATTGAAATCCCATGAGATACTTACAAAATACTGATGCCTGTGTTATATACCCCCAGAGATTTATATTTTCTTGTTCTGAGATACAGACTGAGAATTGGGATTTCAAAAATATCACTGGATGATTGTAGTGTGATGTCAAGTTTGGGAATCATTGGTATAAAAAGGATGCACTTCATGAAGAATAAAATTAAATGCAAGGAGTAATGATGAATACATAACTGTTAAATATGTGGATAAATCTAAACATTTATTGACTGAATAAAGAAATAATAATATTGACTAAGAGAATATAAATGCATCATAGAACTAGATTACTAGACAGAAATAACATGTAAAAGGAGATGAAGGTGACTGAAAGTTCAAGGCATTTGAGGTCCTTTTATTATTTAGAAGGAGAATAGATATATTGATTACCTTTGTTAAATAACTGTTAAAAATTTAAGTATAATACTAAAAGAGTAGGAATGCAGTATGTTATTGCTAAACTGGAAGAGAAATTAATTTGGCAGGAGTGTGAAAAAGGGGTGTAGAATTAGGGCGGTCTATAACAGATTTAATAACATGTGTCAGGCATGTAATGATAAGGGCTCAATAAGGCAGGGCAGTGGAAATAGGAGAGGATGAGACAGTTTCAGGAGATGTTACAAATTAGGAACTTATATGACCTGGTGACTAATTTGCTAAGGCTATGTAGTTGGAGGAGGGTGGAGGGAGGACAACTCCATCTTCAACACAGCATGTCAAGGTGTTTAGTCAGGGTGACAAGGAAAATGAGGGTGACAAGATTGAAAGTCACAGGGCTGGACAAGCTTTGTGATAAATTGGTTTCACACATTGGGAGATAGAATTTAGGTGGTAATGTTTGGCAGGTGAGTTGGATCCCAGGAAAGCAATGACTGATGAAGGTGGAAAAGAATTAGACCATCTATCTAAGAAGAGGATAGAGAGGCCAGAAGAGCGAGCAGAGGACTGAGTGTGGGTGTCCACATTTAGGGAACATAGGGAGGAAGTAACAGCAGAGAAAGAGGGACAGATTGGTTCACACAAAAGGGGATTGATTGCATTGAGATAATTTTCAAAGCAAATCTTTAAGATGGAGAAAACATAGAACTTCCTTCCAAAGACTTAGAACTAAGTCTAATCACTGCTTGTCCTTTTATTGATGGATATAAATGTTTAGAATGTTACCCCTTATACTATATTTTTCAGATAAAAAGGAGTTTTGAATGATTATTAAAAAGAAGATAAAGAGGTTACTAGGTGAGAACTCCTTCATTGTTTTCCTTCCCAACTTTACATATCATATCATTTCACCCAGCCTCATCGTGGATTTGTGGTGGATTAAACATGGCTGAAAACTCTTTGATAGTCCTCTCATCAAGAGATACGTTTCATTTTCTTCCCCTTGAATCTGGGCTGTTTATGACAGCCTTGCCCAATAGACTATGGGCCCAAGAGACATCATGCCAGTTCTAGGTATAGATTTAAGAAGACTGGCAGTTTCTGCCTTTGTTTCTTGGAGCTCTGAGCCACCACACAAGAAGTCCAACTATCCTGAAGTCACTATTCAAGAAGCTCAAGCCATATGGTGAGAACCTGAAGGATGATACTCCATGTAGAGAGAGAAGCTAATGATCACAGAGGTGCCACACATGTGAGTGAAGAAACTATTTTGTAAATGGATCATCCTGTCCCAGCTGTCCTAGCTGAAAATACATGGATCAAGGGGAAATAGCCTAGCTGAGCTCTTCCTGTATTCCTCATCCATAATATGAGAGCTATCAAATGAGAGCAAAACAAGAAGATTGTATCAGGCCACTCAATTTTGGAGTAATGTGTTACACAACAATGAAGAATCAGAACAAAGCTGCTTCTTTCAAAGGTGAATCATGACAGGGACCCCAGAGCCCACTGCTGGGACTGTCACCAATTGGCCTCCTTTGTTTTCTGTAGTATTTTTTAAATTCTCTCTCTCTTCATTCTTCAAACTTATACCCTCAGATTACAAACACAGCTCTAACCACTTCTCCCATAGTTTTGCTTTTGTCTCTGTCTACTGAAATGTCTTTAACTCTTCTCATTTGCCATTCATACCACTTGTAGTTCAAGTTTTATTTACTAAAGTCTTATTACATCAGCCTAGTGGAATGAATCAGAATTGGTGAGAAATAAACTGTAGACTTTTGTGCTTATAATATAGACTTTTTTAAAGGAATGCAGTTTTTATTTGCAGATAACACAGCAATCCACATTAACTGTTAAGTGCTTTTAAGTTGACATTCATCTAAGCTTGCTTTAATGAATAGATAACTCATTTGTAATTAGCAATGCCAATTAATTGGCATGCAAACAATTAAAGTGATTAGAGTGCTAAAGTTCTCAAGAACAGTTTTTCTTAAGTATGTTATAGACAAACACTCCCTGACCCTGCATCTTGTTTTCATGATTAAATTGCTGAGGAAGCCTCTCGATATAGACAGCGCATGAGGACATTTTAACTTGGCCATGATCAGATAGCCCTGATTTGGAATAAGTGACCCCACTTACAAATAATTTATCTGATTTTTCAAATAAACACTTTTTAAAAAAGTTTAAATGATGCATGTTTTCAGCCTCCTACTATACATTTACTGCCCCCTTCCCTGACTACCACCACCTCAGCTGCCACCCAGGGCCTCACGAAACTTGAAACAGTCCAAATCCCATCCAGATAACTTTTCTTTTCTAGTTCTTTTATCTGTTTTATACCCTAGAAAATGGGTAAGAAAGAAGGGGTTTTATTTTAAATGACCGTGACTCACTTTTAACTTATAGAGTATACCAGAAATGATGTATGATTTCAGAGGCTGAACCAAAAGAGAGATTGTAGTTCCTGCCATGTCCACTGAGACATCTGCTTTAGAGGCTCTGAGCTGCCACGTAAAACTATCAACCCACTTGAGGCTGCCACACTGTGAGGAAGCCCAGGCCACTTGCAGAGGCATGTAGGGATTCTCTGATTGACAGTTCTCACTGAGATCTCAGGTAGCAGCCAGCAGCAAGAACAGACATGAGTGAAAATGCCTGAGGTTGGTGCCATACTCTAACCCCTAAGTCACCCTAGCCTTCAAGTCTTCCCAGCTAAGGCCCCAGGTATGCTGGAGCAGAGACAAGCCATCTCTGCTGTATCCTTTCCAAATTTCTGACTCATGAAAGTGTGAGCATAATAAAATGGTTACTATTTTATTCCACCAAATTTGATTTGATTTATTATGTAACAGTAGTAACTGGAAGAAAGGCTTTTTCCTTCTTGGCTTTAAGATTCTATACAATGTCCACCTTTTATTTTTCTCTTTCACTTTTTTTTGTTCATTTCTTTTATGCTTAAATAACTTATTCTATGCTGTTTATGTGTGTTTAATGGTGTTTAATGTAATTTCCCTTGAGCTAAATTAGAAATGCTTGGAATTCAAATCTTCTTTGGTAAGTTACTGACCCCCTGAGACTCAGCTGCCTTGATGATAAGAAAATCTTCCCCACTTTACAGAGTTGTAAGAATTAGAGATATTGTATGGAAAGTACCTGGCATACAGGAAGCATCCATTAGATAAATGGTAATTAGTGTTAGAAGTTTTCATAGACAAGTTATAGAACCTCAAACCTCATTTCCCCCTTTATCCAAAGCACTTTGCTCTAATGGAGAGTGCTGTGTTCTCAGAGGGAGTTGTGTGTGCATGTGGGTGCACACATGTTGGATAAATAACCACATGCTGATATTGTCCATCCATCACTGCATGAAACTGGAAAACAACAGCTACAACCAAACCAAAGCAAACCAACCAAAATGACCCCTAACTCTCATCATGGATATATTTTCTTAAAAAAACCATGCAAACCATTAAGACCAGATATTTAACAGAACTTACTAGGTCGATTGGTCTGTGACACAGATTCAGGTCTGGAGAGGAAGATCTATCCCTACCCTGGCTGGAGATATGTATCTTTGGTTTCTGGAAGTGTACATTCTCTTTGGTATTTTGATGGGCCCGGGATACTTTTAAAAGCTTCGGGCCTTCTCTCCAGAAAAATGAACACATCTGTTCCCCCACAATATTTGCATGTTATTTTAGTATTCCTAGTTTCTATAAACAATAGATGTTGGAGCCTTCTAAAGGAGCACGTAGGAATTTGGGTGCTTGGCTTTGTCATCCTGAGAGAGCGACTCTAGTTCTGACCAAAACAGGGAGGGCAATTATTTTTGGCTGCCCCGTAAGTACTGCCTTGTAAGGAAGGAAGCCAGTGTCTGTTGAACATCTTCTGTGGGCCAGGTTCTGTCCAAAGAGCTTTACACATCTTACCAAATTCTCAGGAGAGCCCTGTAGGTAAGTGCTTTATTTCCACTTTATTATGAGGCTGAGAGAAGTCAAGTAAATTTTCCTAGATTTTACAGCTAATAAGTAATGGGGACCCAAACTTGACAGATGCCAACATCTAATGGTTTTCTGTTACTTTCTGTTTGTGTCTTGAGGTGCTGGCTGAGACCCCCTTCTCCAAATAGATTGCTACTGAAGAATTTGCTAGTCTGAGTCTTGTTGCTTTCATTTCTATACTCCCCATCTTCCTCCCCCACCTCCACATACCTCTGATCATTTTGGTTGGCAGAGTATAATGTGAAGTTTGGGTGGAGGGCATGCTTTGCTGCTGGCTAGGTTTAAGAGAAGCAGCAAAATGTATAAGCAAGGTACCCAGAGTCTGGTGCTCGAGTTGGAATCAATTAAGCCTCCTCAGACAAGTCATAATGCCAACACTAATTTAGCACCTTTGTTTTACAAAGAGCTCTTTCATTGATAAGATAGGCACACAAGACATTTCTGTCTTCATTTTATAACTGTGGATACAGAACCTGTACCAAGGAGATTGTCTCACCAGGTCCTCCAGTTCTGGTTCTTGGTCTTTTTCAATTACCTTCTAGCTGTCTCCTCTGGAGAACAAGCTAAGAAATGACATTCTGGGATATTGAAGCTACAACAGTGAAAACATGATGACTTGAAGCAGTAAGTCGTAAGTCAATGTGATTGGGAGATAGCTTTCCCTGCTCATGTTCTGGTAAGCGGCCGTCAGAAATGTAGCTAATGTAGAACAAAGGGTAATCTAGGAAATTGTAACATGAGATTACATAATGGCAGTGGCTTTTGAAAGATAAGGTAACCGATAAAGAATATTAAGAAAGGAACACTAGAGACTAATAATTTGAAAGATGAAAGATTTCCTCTGATACTGCCCAAAGAGTGCGTGACCTGACTCTAGATGACCTATACTGGTTCTTTAGACTGAAATACCCTTTCAGTGGAGAAAGGCAATTCATCAAGCTACCAGAGCTGAAAAATAATTGTCTGAAAGATATCCAGCTGCCCTGGCTCATGTTCTTTGCTCACCTAGCAGAGAACTTGCCATTTGGCCTCCTGAGTGCTGATGACCAGCATGGGTTTGCTCAGGGCCAACCATCCTGCTGGGAGCTAACAGGGATATTGCTTTATCAATCACTCCCTGGTAAATTCAGCTCTCACAATTCAGTCACTTAACTGATCACCTCTGCTGGAACTGATAAAGATCGTGAGCCTGCTCACATGCAGAGTAGATTTGGGGCTTTGCATCCCCACTTTGGTACAGCCACACTTGGGAAGCCCTTATGTGATGAACAGAGTCTTTACCGTCATGTGGCTTTGGTAGCTTGTGGGGACCACAATCTTGTTTTGTCCAGGATCCGAACATGTTCATCTAGTCCTAAAACTTGAAAGAACAGATGTTTCAAAGAACATGGGTATCTGAGCAATAATCTTGCAGAAAAATTTTAAACACAGCTTTGGTGTGAAGGTCTCAAATTTACTTAGATTTGTACCCCCAAATACAGATGGAACAAAACTCCCTACTATCAGACTAGGTGCCTGGGAGGCCCCTTCAGGCCTAGGGTGTCCTGAGGTTTTGAAGGTGGGACCTCACATGGGAACCCTGAAGAGGAAGAGCAGTGTCTCAGGACACAATCTGTAAGTATTTCTTTTGAGCAAAAACTGGTCAGGACGTGAGGCAGACAGAAAGGAGAACAGCACAGAGGTAGGAGAAGGACATTCTCATTGGTCTGGAGTCTGGAAAGTTGGTTGGTGAGAATTCCAGTCAGATTGGCTCCTATGTGCTCTTTTCAGAGACACTTCCCATGGTCGAGTCACCTAGCCCTCACCCATTCCTCATTGTGAGCAATTCCTTGAGACAGGTTTTGGTGGGGGACAGACCCCTAATCAGTGGATATAGCACTCTTAAAATTCCATCATGAAGAGGTCACAAAGTGAGTGGACCCAGGACTCTGGCTGGGTGAAACTTGACAACTCAGGCAGATGGAAAAGGGGTGGAAACTAGGTTACCTGGCTGCTAAGGCAGTATATTACAGAGTGTCAGCACAGCAGGGTTTAGTGAACCCCAGTACAGTGGCAGGAAGGAGTGTCTCAGCTCGGGGCTGAAGTTGGGTGAAAGTAGGTGACACTTAAGTCAGATGACATCTGTATCAGGGCTCTACACCATTTATCAGGATTAAATATGATACTATACAAGGGGGGAGGTGAAAAACCCCCAGAATTATCTTCTGGAGGTCAGGCCCTTTATAGTACAGGCTTCTCCCACTAGGTGAGTGTTCTAGGAACCCATCTGTATCAGTGTACCAGGTGGTGCTGTGAGAGGCTGTGTTTGGCTTCAGTGAATTTATTTTGAAGACACTTTCAACACATCTGCCCATTTTGTTATGGTGATTTTTTAAAAAAAATATTGTTATTATATTACAGTTCCAATATTTCCCCCTTTGCCCTCCACCACCAAGTCCATCCCCCTCTCCCACCATCAATACCCACACTTTTGTCCATGTCCATGGGTCATTCATACATGTTATTTGACTAGTTCCTTCCCCTTCTTTCCACCATTATCCCCTCCCCCCTCTCCTCTGGCCACTGTCAGTCTGTTCCATGCCTCTTGCCTCTAGTTCTGTTTTGCTTACTAGTTTATTTTGTTCACTAGATTCCTCTTATAGGTGGAACATATGCTATTTGTCTTTCACTGACTGGATTATTTCACTTAGCATAATATTCTCTAGTTCTATCCATACAGTCACAAAAGGTAGGAGTGCCATCTTTCTTTTTGCTGCATAGTATTCCACTGTGTACATGTACTACTGTTTTTTGACCCACTCATTTACTGATGAGAACTTAGCACTTGACCATTGTAAATAGTGCTGCTATGAACATAGATAGGGGTGCTTAAGTTCTTTTGAATTGGTGATTTGGATTCGTAGGGTATATTCCCAGCAGTGGAATTGCTAGGTCAAAAGGCAGTTCCATTTTTAATTTTTTGAGGAAATCCCAGTCTGTTCTTCACAATGGCTACACCACTCTGCATTCCCACTAACTGTGTACTGGGGTTCCCTTTTGTCCACATCCTCATCAGCACTAGTTGTTTTTTGATTTATTGATGACAGCCATTCTGACAGGTATGAAGTGGTATCTCATTGTGTTTTAATTTGCATCTCTCTGATAGCTAGTGATTTTGAGCACCTTTTCATATGTCTATGGGCCATCTGTGTGTCCTCCGTGGAGAAGTGTCTATTCAGGTTCTTTGCCCATTTTTAAAAATTGGATTGTTTGTTTTCCTGGTGTTGTGTCATATGAGTTCTTTGTATATTTTAGAGATTAAACCCTTGGCTGATATATCATTGGCAAATATGTTCTCCCTTATGGTCAGTTCTTTTTTTATTTTGATGATGGTTTCTTTGGCCGTGCAGAAGATTTTTAATTTGATATAGTCCCATTTGTTATTTTTCCCTTTATTTTACTTGCCTTAGGAGATATATCAGCAGAAATATTGCTACGTGGGATATCTGAAATTTTGCTGTCTATGTTTTCCTCTAGGACTTTTATGGTGTCACAACTTCTATTTAATCTTTTATCCATTTTGAGTTTATTCTGGTGTATCGTGTGAGTTGGTAGTCTAGTTTCATTTTTGTGCATGTACCAGTTCAGTTCTCCCAACACCATTTATTGAAGAGGCTATTTTTATTACTCCATTTTATAACCATTCCCCACTTGTCAGTAATTAATTCACCATGGAGACATGGGTTTTTTTCTGGGTTCTCTATTCTGTTCCATTGACCTATATGTCTATTCTTATACCAGTACAAGACTGTTTTGATTACAGTGGTCTTATAATAGTATAGTTTGATATCAGGTATTGTGATTCCTCCTACTTTGTTCTTCTTTCTCAAGACTGCTGAGGCTATTTGGGGTCTTTTTTATTCCATATAAATTTAAAAAATATTTGTTGTAGATCTGTGCAATATGCCATTAGTATTTGAATAGGAATTGCATTGAATCTATAGATTGCTTTGGGTAGTATGGACATTTTAATGATGTTAATTCTTCCAATCCATGAACATGATATATGCTTCCATTTTCTTGTATCCTCCTCAATTTCTTTCTTCAGTGTTCTAAGTACAGGCCTTTTACCTCCTTGGTTAAATTTATTCCTAGGTACTTTATTTTTCTTGTTGCTATAGTAGATGGATTTCCCCCCTAGTTTCTCTTTCTGATAGTTCATTGTTGGTGTACAAATATGCCATTGATTTCTGAATATTGACTTTTTATCCCACTATTTTGCCAAATTCACCTATTAGGTTAAGTAGGTTTTTTTGGTGGAGACTATAGGGCTTTGTATGTATACCTTAATGTCATCTGTAAATAATGACAGTTTCACTTCTTCTTTTCCAATTTGAATGCTTTTTATTTCTTTTTCTTGTCTGATTGCTGTGGCTAGAACTTCCAGTAATATGTTGAATAAGAGTGGTAGGACTGGACACTCTTGTCTTGTTCCTGATCTGAAGAGGAAAGCTTTTTATTTTTGCCTGTTGAATATGATGTTCGCAGTAGGTTTCTCATATATGGCCATTATTATGTTGAGATATGCTTCCTCTACTCCCACTTTGCTGAGTATTTTTATCATAAATGGGTGCTGGATTTTATCAAATGCTTTGTCAGCATTTATTTATATGATCATGTGATTTTTTGTCCTTCTTTTTGTTTATGTGGTGTATTACACTTATTGATTTGCAAATATTGAACTATTCTTGTATCCCTGGGACAAATCCCACTTGATCATGGTTTATGATCTTTTTAATGTATTGCTGGATCCAAACTGCCAATATTTTGTTGAAGATTTTAGCATCTATGTTCATTAGGATATTGCCCTGTCATTTTCTTTCTTTGTTGTGTCATTACCTGGCTTTGGAATTAGAATAATTCCAAAAGAACTTGGGAGTCTTCCCTTTTCTTGAATTTTTGGAATAGTTTGAGAAGGATAGGAGTTGGTCCTTCTTTAAATGTTTGGTAAAATTTGCCTGTGAAGCTGTTTGGTTCAGAGCTTTTGTGTGCTGAGAGTTTTTTGATTATTGCTTCAATTTTGCTGGTTGTTATTGGTCTATTAAGGCTTTCTGCTTCTTCTTGATTCAGTTTTAGAAGATTATATATTGCTAGAAATTTGTCCATTTCACCCAGGTTGTCAAATTTCTTGGCATTTAGTTCTTCATAGTAATTTCTTCCAATCATTTGTATTTCTGTGGTATTGGCTGTAATTTCTACTCTTTCACTTCTGATTTCATTTATTTGGTTCCTCTCTCTTTTTTTTTCTTGATGAGTCTGGTTAAATGCTTGTTGATTTTTGTTTATCTTTTCAAACAACCAGCTCCTGGATTTGTTGATCCTTTGAGTTGTTCTTTCAGTCCCTATGCCATTTAATTCTGCTCTGATCTTGATTATTTCATTCCTTCTACTCATTCTGGGCTTTGTTTGTTGTTCCTCTAGTTCTTGTAGATGTAGGGTTAGGTTGCTTATTTGAAGTATTTCTATCTTTTTTAGGTAGGCCCATATTACTATGAACTTCACTCCCAGTACTGCCTTTGGCGTGTCCCATATTTTTTGGATTGCTGTGTGTTCATTTTCATTTGTTTCCAGAAACCTTTTGATTTCTTCCTTGATCTCATTGTTAACACATTCATTATTTAATAACGTTATTCAGTCTCCATATATTTTAATGTTTTTGACTTTTTTCCTTGAGGTGGTTTCTAGTTTCAAGCCTTTGTGATCTGAGAAGATGCTTGATGTGATTTCAATTTTCTTGAATTTGTTGAGGCTTGTTTTGTGTCCTATCATGTGGTCTATCTTTGAAAATGTTCCATGTGCTTTTGAAAAGAATGTATATTTTGCTTCTTTGGGGTGAAAGCTTCTGTGTATATCAATTAAGTCCATTTGATCTAGAGTGTTGTTCAATGCCACAATATCCTTGTTGATTTTTTGTTTGGGAGATCTATAATTTGTTAATAGTGGGTTGTTAAAATTCCCTATGATGATTGTGTTGCTGTTGATATTTTTCTCGAAGTCTTCCAGGATTTTCTTTATATACTTAGATGCCCCTATGTTTGGTGCATATATGTTCAATGCAAGTGTTATATCCTCTTGTTGAACTTCTCCCTTAAGTATTATGAAGTGACCTTCTCTGTGTCTCAGGATGACCTTTGTTTTTAAGTCTATTTTGTCTGATATAAGTATTGGTATCCTGATTTTTTTTTCATGTCCATTTGCTTGGAATATTTTTTCCATCCCTTTACTTTCAGCCTGTGTATATCTTTGGTTCTGAGATGGCTTTCTTATAGACAGCATATGTGTGTGCTGTATTTTCTTATCTGTTCAGCTACCCTATGTCTTTTGATTGGAGCATTTAATCTATTTACATTTAAGGTTATTATTGATAAGTACTTATTTATTGCCATTTTCCCCCTTTGTATCTATGTTCTTCTTTTTCTTTATCTCCTTAAAGCAGTCCCATTAGCATCTCTTGCAGTGCTGGTTTGGTGGAGATGTACTCTTTTAATCTTAAAAGATTTTTTTTTTTTGTCTGGGAAGCTCCTTATTTCACCTTCCATTTTAAATGAGAGCCTTGCTGGGAAGAGTAGTCTTGGTTTCAGGTCTTTGCTTTTCATTACTTGGAATATTTGATGTCATTCCCTTCTGGCTTGTAGTTTTTTAAAAATATATTTTATTGATTATGCTATTACAGTTGTCTCATATTCCCCCTTCACTCCCCTCCACCCTGCACACCCCCTCCCACTCACATTCCCCCTCTTTAGTTCATGTCCATGTGTCATACTTATAAGTTCTTTACCTCCTACATTTCCCATACTATTCTTGCCCTCCCCCTGTCTATTTTCTACCTACCATCTATGCTACTTAATCTCTGTACCTTTTCCCCCTCCCACTCCCCTGTTGCTAATCCTCCATGTGATCTCCATTTCTGTGGTTCTGTTCCTGTTCTAGCTGTTTGCTTAGTTTCTTTTCGTTTTTGTTTTAGGTATGGTTGTTAATAATTGTGAGTTTGCTGTCATTTTACTGTTCATATTTTGACATTTTTCTTTTTCTTAAATAAGTCCCTTTAACATTTCATATAATAAGGGCTTGGTGATGATGAACTCCTTTAACTTGACCTTATCTGAGAAGCACTTTATCTGCCCTTCCCTTCTAAATAAAAGCTTTGCTGGATAGAGCAATCTTGGATGTAGGTCCTTTCCTTTCATAACTTGGAATACTTCTTTCCAGACTCTTCTTGCCTGTAAGGTCTCTTTTGAGAAATCAACTGACAGTCTTATGGGCCCTCCTTTGTAGGTAACTCTCTCCTTTTTTTTTTTTTTTTGCTGCTTTTAAGATTCTCTCCTTATCTTTAATCTTGGATAATGTAATTATGATGTGCCTTGGTGTGTTCTTCCTTAGGTCCAACTTCTTTGGGACTTTCTGAGCTTCCTGGACTTCCTGGAAGTCTATTTCCTTTGCCAGTTTGGGGACATTCTCCTTTATTATTTGTTCAAATATATTTTCCTCCTGTTGCTCTTCCTCTTCTCCTTCTGTTACCCCTATAATTCAGATGTTGGAATGTTTAAAGATGTCCCAGGGGTTCCTAAGCCTCCCCTTATTTTTTTGTGTTCTTGTTTCTTCATTCTGTTCTGGTTGAATGTTTCTTTCTTCATTCTGGTCCACACCGTTGATTTGAATCCCAGTTTCCTTCCCGTCACTGTGTTGGTGCCCTATACATTTTCCTTTATTTCACCTAGCATAACCTTCATTTTTTCATGTAATTTGCGACTATATTCAACAAATTCTGTAAGCATCCTGACTACCAGTGTTTTGAACTGTGCATCTGATAGGTTGGCTATCTCTTAGTCACTTAGTCGTATTTTTTCTGGAGTTTTGATCTGTTCTTTTATTCGAGCCATTTGGTCTCGGCATACCTGTTTTGTAGTAAGGGGTGAAGCCATAGGTGCTCACCAGGGCAGAGCAACCCATGTTGCTTTGTTGTGATGCTGTATGTTGGGGAGGGGTCTGAGAGGGAACAATGGTGCTTGCTCTGCTCTCTGCTGGTTTTCAGTCACTTTCCCCACTACCCACAATCAGATTGGGCCCTTCTAGTGCTGATTCCCTGGTGCATCAGCTTGTGTATGTTCTAGGACTCTGTGGATCTCTCCAACAAACTCTCCTGTGAGGCTGGGAGTTTCTCCCACTGCCTCAACCTCCACAGGTGTTTTCAATCAGAGATTTGAGGCTTTATTTCCCCACGCTGGGACCCTGGGTTGCATGGTCTGTCTTGCTCCCCAGTTGTTCCTCCTGATTTATCTGCACTTGAATGTGGGATCACCCACTCCACAATCTGCCACCTCACTGGGTCCTCCAGCCACCTCCTTGCATCCAGTCCTTTCTGCCCCTCCTACCAGGCTGGATGAATGTTTCTTCTTTAACTCTGTGGTTGTCAGAAATCCATAGAGTCAATTTTCTGTCAGTTCTGGTTATTTTTTTGTTTTTAAATTGTTGTTGTCCTTCTTTTGGTTGTGCGAGGAGGCACAGTGCGTCTACCTACACCTCCATTTTGGCTGGAAGTCCCTGGCTTGTAGTTTTTCTGTTGAGAAATCATTTGATAGCCTTATTGGAGATCCCTGGCATGTTACTTCCAGTTTCTCCCTTGCTGCCTTTAAGATTCTCTCTTTGTCTTCAAATTTTGCTATTTTAATTATGATGTGTCTTGGAGTGGGCTTCTTTGGGTTCATCTTGATTAGGACCCTCTGTGCTTCCTCAACTTGCATGATTTCTCCCCAAGTTAGGGAAGTTTCTGTCATTACTTTTTCAAACAGGTTTTTTATCCCGTGCTCCTTTTCTTCTTCTCTTAGTATCCCTATGATGCAAATATTATTACATTTCATGTTGACTTGCAGCTCCCTTAAATATCTTTATTTTTTAGTCTTTTTTCATTTTGCTGCTCTGTCTGGGTGTTGTTGTTTTTTTTGTACTTTCTCCTCCAACTCACTGATTTGGTTCTCTGCTTCATCTAGCCTGCCTTTAATTCCTTCTAGTGTATTCTTCACTTCAGATATTGTATTCTTTATTTAATCCTGGCTCTTATTCATAGTTTCTATGTACTTTTTTCATGCTGATGTAGTTCTCACTAAGTTCCTTGTAGCTCCCATAGAATTCCTTATAGTTCTCACTGAGCTGCTTAAGTATCCTTATAACATTATTTTGAATTCTATGTCTGATAGATTGCTTGTCTCAATTTCATTTAACACTCTTTCTGGGATTCCTCCTTTCCTTTCAATTGGGAGTTGTTTCTTTGTCTCCCCATTTTAGGTGACTCTTTTTGTTTGTTACTTGTCAGAAGAGCAGCCAAGACTCTGTGCTGGGGGCACAAGCAAGTGGGCTCAGCTTCCACCTACTTGGCTGCCATTTTCCCCTCATAATGGGTGATTTATGAGCACACCTGCCCATACTGCACTGAGTGTTCAGCAGTTATTTTTATCCAAAAATAGCATTATCCCTATGCCCCACCCTACCTATTCACTTGATCTTGCCTTGAGTGAATTTATTTCTTGTTTCCTGGATGAAAAAGGTCCTTAAAGAGAAAATGGTTTGCCAATGTGGAAGAGTGAAACAAAAAATGGCAGAAGTGCTAAAAGGCATCAAAATCAATGAGTTCAAAAACTGTTTTGAGCAATGGAAAAATGTCTTGATAGGTATATTGCATCAAATGGAGAGTATTTCGAAGGTGACTAAAGTTTAAACATGTAAGAATAAATACACATTTTTTAAATAAATAAATTCCATTTTGGGGGGTGTTTCCACTTGTATAGTATAGCCTTTATGCTATGCCTGATAAGCTCTTAACAATGACAACTACTATCATCATCATCATCTTACAAAGCACTTTACACTCATGTTCAGGTTGCGTTCAGAAACTCTGATAGTTGACTGTGTAACTTAGTGTAAATTGTATTACAGCTATACTCAATTCAATGTTGGTTCATGGTAGAGACTGGACCCTCAGTGGCTTCTCAGAGCTAGAAGAGCCCACAAAGAAGTGAGGATCAGATACTCAAGATCAGGAACAGGAAGGTGCATGCACATGTTATCCAGAGTGTAGAATAATGGGTAAGCTGGGGACTGTGGAGACCTGGGGAGTATATGCTAGACCTAAGGACAGTGGCTCCTCAACTCTAGCTGGTTTTTGCCATGCAGAAATCTGGGCACAGGGATTCTAGCTCTCCTGATTGTTTATGAGAGACAGAAATCCAGATTTTAAGGTGAAATTTTACAGATTTAAAAATATTACAAACCAATAACTGTGTCTGTAGGCTGTATTAAATCTGCTAGCTGTCAGTCTGGCACACTCTTCTCTAAAGTTAGAATCTCCTCTATGGCCCTCCTGCCCCATGGTCATTCAGAGAAACCCCATAAGATGGTCTGATTGTCCTTTCTAAGTCCTACTTCTATGGCAGTGTGACAAGTTCTTGAAGTCACAAATCTGGACCAGGGTCAATAGGGCTGTGACTATAAGTACCTGCTATTGCTAACCTGCTGCTTCAACAATAATTGGATTGGACACTGATTCTTTCCCTCCAGCCAACACCACCCACCTCAGATGTGAATTCGTGTTAGAGCAATTGAGGGAGTTAGTTTTCCTTTTTTTTTTTTTTTTTTTTTTACAACCTTGCTGCTGAGGTGTAACCTCATAAAACCTGCAGAAAACAGGAGTCAACTTGAATCAGCAAACCAGAGGCAATGCTGAAATGTAAATGCAGGACAAGCCCCATGGATATGCAACCTGTGCAGTTGCACAGGGCCCTGCACACAGAAGGGACTCATACCTGGTTTAATGCTCTACTGTTGCTATCTTGATAACCTATGTTTTCATTTTGCACTGGACCCCATAAATTATGTAGTCACTCTACATAAATGTGATCAGAGTTGGAAGCAGACCACATAAGAGGAATTCTTTTGTTGTTGTTGTTTGGAACTTTCTACGACTTGATGAATTTACACTTTTATGTGAGTTGAGGTAATGCCCATGGAAACCAGGGAGCAGGAAAATGCTTTCTTGACCATTATAAAAATGGGGGTGTTCTCCCATGCTTTATAGTTAGTGCAGAGGGTGGGAAAAGAGTTAATCTTCTGCGATGTGACTACCTTCCAGGGCTTTTCTTTCTTGTCTCATGTACTGGATCAGCACTAGCTGTTAGGCAAAGTAGATGCAGGTGGGCATGAAATTAATTGTGAAGATAGCTGTTGTGTTAGCATTAAAAGAATCTGGAGAATAGACAACATCCCATGGGTAGGAGAGCAGGAGAATCAAGCTTTTTCCTGATAATTTTTAGGTCATCAAAACTCTGGAATTGCTGAGGAATGAGTGTGTACTAAGCATTAGAAAAATTTCACTGATCTCATTTTAGTTGGTGCTACAAGATCAAAACACAGGGCACTGAAAAGCTACTAAAAGGTCCTCATTGAACCTCTGCCAGAGATTTGCTAATGCTGGAACCATAATTAATTCCATTTCTATTGCTCCCTTATTTATTATACATATGGTTTGTTGCAGAGATTCAATTGTGGGACTTTGGGTACAGAGGGAAAGTCTAATAGAGCAAGCCTTAAAAATGAAGGCTTTATCTTTGTACTTTGGCTTTAGTCTTTGAACAAAGGACTTGGGGACTGGAGCTATGGAACTTGATCTTAGTGAGGGAGGAAGCAGAACTGGAGGGAATCTATTGTACTAAAGTCCTCCCCAAGTCACAGAGAGTTGTGGATTAAGAAATTGCTTTGTGAACTTGGCAAACTAGATAGGATGGCCAACTAATAATAACTAGAACAGCCCATCAATCTAGGGCTCTATCAATACAAACAAGTATTATCCTGAATAATCACCCCTCCCTTCTGCAAACTCAAACACCTAGATTATTGGGACTAGAATTACATTTGCTATATAAATGAATTTGGTGAAAATTGACATCTTTACTGTAGTGAATTATCCTACCCAGGAACACAGGATGTTTCTCAGCTGATTTAATTCTAATTTTTATGTCATTTAGTGAAAATTTATGGTCCTTTTTCTTTAGTCCTTCATATTTCTTGTTAACTTTGCCTCTGGATATTTCATATTTTTAATGCTATTTTGAATGTCATTCTTTTTAATTGTAGTATTTTCAAACTAGTTAACTAGTTCTTACTGGTATATTAAAAACTTATTATGTATATATATGTTTATATTTACTAATCAATTCTCTTATGTTTTATATATTTATTTGGGAATTAATCATGTAATATACTTTATGTTGCATAAATTCTGCAAGTACCTTCTCCAATGTCAGTGGCAGAAATCACTAATTGATCATTTCACTGAGCCTGGGTGTGGTAAATCCTTCTCAATCTGCACTCTTTTGGGATACAACTCTCTATGAGTTTGTGATGCTTCTGCACATCTTTTGAGCAAGACACTCTCTGCCTGTTGTTCTGAACTGTCTTTTCAAGGTTGTTTGTACAGCAAACAACATTGGAAGACAGAGACAGTATGTCCCTCGTGAGCAAAGGGAAAGTATGCTAATAAGGATGAAAGATTCAGATTCATTCAGCTCGGAGATCTTCTGCAACATGTTATTGCATATGTTTCTGTCCTTTGTCTCTCTTCACATCACCTGGTTGGAATTCAGACTTAGGGAACTGGCCCCAAAATGCTGATACTCTAGCTTGCTATTGATGTGAGTAATAAATAGTCTTTTATCTCTGACCTAAGAGTCTTGTGTCTTCTACCAGCATCTATGAAACTGTGTCAAGCTAGCTTGTTAGCTTATAAGTAGGGTAAACTCTCAGACCTTCTCATTTCTTAACAAGAGGATGAGGATGGGATACTAAAAGAAACATAGCTTCTTGGAAGAGGAAAAGTGAGGGCCTTATGGGCTTAATAATGGGGTCTGAAGAAAGTCTATAAAATTTGTAGCGAACATGTTTATTAAACTGTATGGTCAATGGGACAATAAATAAATAGTTCTAATTATTTAGGAGAAATTAGGGAAGTGGTCACAGACTAAGTACCAGGAAATAAGTTCAAAGATAGCAGCCTGAATGGTGCCTGACTATTGGCTAATTCTCCCCCCAAGACTTTGTCACAAATCCAATGGTCAGACTCAAGTCCACCCCATTTTAATAGCTAGTATTAAGATTTATTATGAGAGGGAGGGAGTTTGTATTCCTTTCAGGCAATAATTACGGAGACCTACAATGAGCATGAAAGGAGGGAAATGTGTGACTGCTCTTGGCAGAAATCATTAAAACTTTGGCCATTTGGGAGGTAAGAGCTCATGTGTATTAGGGAGAATGGCACTAGCTGAGGCTCATGGCTCAACCTCCCCTGAAGTCTACTATGTCAAACTTAGATCTAGTGGAGACAAGAGTGAAAAATCTTGGAAGTGTTTTTCAATAAATAAATAAATAAATAAATAAATAAATAAATAAACAAATTAATTAATTATGCAGAGGGTTTTGACTACTATAGGGGAGCTTTGGCCATCTTCGGGAGATTTCCCTGAGAAAGACAAGCTGCTGTGGGATGCTACAGTTGAGACATTGACTAGCATTTGGGTTCTCACTGCCCTAAATTGGGTTTACAATGCTAATGAAGATGATCTGCTTGAGAATGAGAAAGTGAACCAGAGAAATTTAAATTTTTCCAGCCCCACCACCCTAAAAAAGTGTTCTAGCCCCTTTGTTGAAACTGGGCAAGGTCTTAAGGAATGTTATCTCGATAATGGTGTAGCACAGGGATCAACAAACATTTTTTTTGTGTAAAGAGTCAGGTAGTAAGTATTTTAGGCTTTGTGGGCTATGCTGTATGCTGTCTCTATTGCAGCTGCTATACTCTGCCACTACTGCACAAAAACAGCCACAGGCAATATGTAAATGAATGGACATAACTTTGTTCCGATAAATTCTTATTTACAAAAGCAGGCAGCAAGCTGGATTTGATCCATAGCAGTTTGCTGACCCCTAGTATAGCAAATGTTCGGATGAAGGCGACATCCTTAAAGAAGGTTGCTACTGTGCAAGTCAAGTCAGTTTGCAAGAGAGGCCAAACCCTGCGGCTGTGGCCAAAAAGCAATGTGGAAAAGCAGCTGTTGAGTGAAGGGGTTCCCGATACTGAGATAAATGGCATTAGCCATGATGATCTTGCTGCCTGGCACAGAGTGTTGGGTGGGCAGAAAATATTGAAAGTTCATTTGGTTGAACCATGAGCTGCTGCCATGATGCTCAAAATCAAGTAAGTGAGAAACCTTGTTTAATGGAGTGGAGCCATTCCATCCTTCCATAGTCTCTGATCCCCTCTCTCTACATATACTGACCTCAGCTACTTAAGGAAAAAGATGATTCAAGGCAGGGCCAAAGTCTCTCTGTCTTCAAGAGGTATCCAAGGTCATACACACACCCTCTGAGCATGCTGGAGAATATGAGTGCCCGGGTCACTAGCCTACTCAGACCTGTCGGAGGAAAAGGAACTCAGTTCAACTAGTATATCTATTACACAGACTAATGACACTTGGTATATTGTTTTAGATGTTGTCAACTTCCTTTTCCATACCACTGGTATCTGAGGACTAAGATCAGCTCACATTAGCATGGCAAAGTCTCAGGAATGGATTAGTAGTATTCCCTCAGGTGTACCTAAACCTCCTGTGCCATTTACTACCAGAATTTAGTGAGTATGCCTCTACCATTTCATGTCCACAGCTTTTACTATATGGATGATGTCCCACTGGTTGCTGTTATGGACTGAATTATGTTCCCTCAAAATTCATAATTGAAGCCTTAACCCTCAATGTGACCGTATTTGGAAAAAGGGCCTTTAAAGAGGTAATTAAGCTGAAACGAGGCATAAAGGTGGGACACTAATCCCATAGGATGGCTGCTATTAGGGTATCCTTATGTAAAGATGAAGAAACACCACAGAAAAAAGATCATGCAAAGACCCAATAAAAAAGGCAACTATCTACAACCCAAGGAGAGAAACCTCAGAAGAAACCTGCCAACACCTTGTTCTTCTAACCTCTAGAACCCTGAGAAACACTTTTCTGTTGTTTAAGCCACCCAGTCTGTGGTGTTTTGTTATGCCAGCCCTTGTAGGCTAATGCAGTTGGCAAATTAGAAGTCTCAGACTCAAAGGCCCCAACCAAAGTGTTGTCACATCTCTGCCAGCAGAAGTGGCTGATGAACCTTGAAAAATTCAGGAATCTTCTCATAAAATAAAGATTCTTAGGACTATGTTGGTAGATTCACAACATTCAGCTTCTTTGTCAAGGAAAAAAGAGAGAAAAAATCGATGTCTCCTCTGCCTCCAGTATCAAAACAAAGGCCCTTATTGGACTCAGACACTTTTACCTTAAGGGTGGTCACAGACACTTGTAAATGTTTAAGGAAATATCACCAGCAGAGAATGTAGCCCTCAGATAACTGTGGTGATCTCTCCACAGGAAAGCTACCATAGGTCACTCAGGGGAACTTCCTAAAAGATAGCTGATGGTTACTTATATACACCTTGCAGGCAGTTATCCCTATGATAGGTGTCATTCAATAGAAAAGATGGTACAAAACCTGTCCCTGAAGTTAGCTGAAGTGATTAAAGACATTACTTTGGCCCTAGAAGACATTCATATTAGCCTCAACTTATTTGCCAGGGTTGGTATAGTTGGTAGAATTGCCTTAGTCTTCCTCCTTGTGGGCCAAGGTAAAGTCTGTGCAATCACCACCCTGCTAGGCTTGAATCAATATCTTGGGCTGGGTAGAAAGTTTGACACAAAAACTTAAGAAGAAACCATCTTGCTTTCTAAGGTGGACTCTGTTGGTTTATAGGATACATTTACTGTTTGGGTTTGTGATACTGGCCTTAATTAGATGCTGTAGGAGACAAATGGAATGAATTTGATCTCAGCCTTATTTTGTCTGATTCATTGAAGTAGCCAACAGAGTGGAGAAGATTTTCCAGAAGACAAGATGTGTATAAATGGGAGATGGGTAGTGTTCTCAAACAATCCTCCCTCTTGCACTTGTGCATGTCTCATGAGCAAGAGTCGCTCACTGCTTTTTGTTTTCAACACTTATTGTATAGTGACCAGTCTTGGTAGATGTAGTGTCTCCTTCCAAGCACAAGATAGGTTTGCTTACATTCTTGGAGATTAGAGAAGATAGTGTCTTTCTCTAGAGCAAAGAACAGACATGCTTAAATCTATTATAAGAGATTTGGGTTCTTTAAGCTCAGGGCTCTTCTTCTGTAGTATAATTTTTCATATCTGCAGTGGTCACCTGGCTCTCTTCAGGTCACCTTGTGGAATTTGAGGCTTGGGAACTGGTGCAAAAATGCCAATACTTTGGCTACTGTTGCTGTGAATAATAAATGATCCTTCATCTCTCACCCAGGAGTCTCATGTTTTCTATTAACGTCCATAAAACTGTGGCAGCCTAACTTATTAACTTGCAAGAAAGATAAAAATCCCAGGCACTGTTCAGATCTTGACACACTCCAAGCAGCCACTACCAAGCAGACTTGGCAAGTGAGATGAAACCAATTTTCTCTCCTCAGCCCAGAGCGTGTGAAGAGGGCAGTGGGAATGTCATAGATCAGAAAAGGCTCTAGCAGGTCAACAACAGTGGAGGAGGAGAGAAGAGCATAGGAACATGGCCATACTATAAAGCCTATGATAGATCACTCTGTCCTGGGCATGTCACAGAAAAGTTTTCACTTAATATGAAACAGGATTCAGCCCTGACTTCTTCCAGCTTTATTTAATAGAGTAGTTTTGTTTGACCCATCTTCAATCTTGTTAGGGACAGGCCAGGCTTCCAGGGGGGGATTCAGGAAAACTCATGTCCTTCTAACTCTTGCTTTTTGTCCTTTCCTCCTTCTCAGGTGCCCCCTTTCCATAATGAAAATCTGTTTGCATGGAAGAACCCATTAACAATCAATTACACTGATTTACATTGTTGAAGTGTTATATATCTTAGAGAACATTTTTTTTGAACCTTAGATGTGTTTTTGGAAGAGATGACTCTTCCACATGGAACATATGTACAGAGATATTAGGATGGATTTTCTGGTGCCCTTGGCATGGTGCCACATCAGTAGTAACTCTACTCTATCTATCTGCCTGATATTGGTGCTGATGGCTCTGGCTCCTTGGTGCACTTCCCTGCCATAAACCATCCTTAGGCTCCTAAAATAAAGTTGCATTAACCTAAAACTGTAAAGAAAATAAATCTAGGTTTATTTTAGTTCTTTGCAAATCTCCATCAACTGGGAAACCTCGGAACTTAATTTTCATGCTAAGGGGCTCTTTTCAGAAACTTAAGGAACATCTGAAGGGAGAGAGATATTTAAAGAGATTTTCATGCCAATTAAGTTGGCTCATTTTTAAGAAATGGGAATTATTATCTCAGAGATGAATTAAGATTGCTAAAGGTGGACTAGAACACAAATGATCCCATAAATTCTTCTCTGGTTTAGAATGGGCAAAAGGGCAGAGGTTATTAAAGTGAATGAGGTTGTTGCCTTTTACAGGTCTATGGCACCCTTTCATTTTGCGGCAGCAGGTAAGAGAGAGGAGAAGAGATCCTCATTGCCTTCACATTTGGATCATACAGTGCATTCCCTAATATAATATGAAATATCACCCTAACAAATTTAGTCTTAAACACGATGCTTATTAGAGTAATGAACAGAGTGCCCAGAAGTCCAGGACTGCTCCTGCTGGTGACACCAGAAACCATCCAGGGAAAGAAGTTATCATACAATGCTTCATCTCAAAGGATTTAACAGCTCTGAAAGACATGAGGAAGACATGAGTTTATAGCTTAGTAAAAAATACCTCTGAACCTACTTATGTTTGATTGTGGAGAAAAAAATATTGTCTTTCGGTCCCTAAGAGCTCTCAAACCTTTTGGCTTGAAGTAATGGATCCAAACAACCCAGGGATTGAATCTAGCTCAAGAAGACCCTTCGATCACGTAGTACCTGGCACAGCACCTGAGGGATAGGCTTGTGAGGATTCAGTTCCCACTCCTGTTTCCTGCCCTGGAGGAACATTTCAGGAAGCACTGCTCCCCCACAGTGACTGTTCAGGAGTCATGCTCCAATGGGCAGTCTTTCCCTGGCTTTCTTGAGATTCATGGATTTCTTGGGAAAGGTGCCCATGTATCCTTTACCTACTAGCAGAACTGATTTTGTTCAGGTGTCCAGCTGTCAGGTGCTTGGCCTCTCCAGGGTCCCAAGAGGTAAGTCTCTATTAGTGTACATCAACCATATTAATTATGTTCTGTTTGTCAGTGGTTGTTTTGGGAATAAATATGTACTGGAATTCTGGCCAATGAGATAGACATGAAGTGTGTGTGTGTGTGCGTGTGTGTTTGTGATTTGGGGGGTGCTTCTGGGAATATTTTTCTTACTCTTAAAAAGAGACACAAGAAAAGGATGTTCTTCGTACACCTTTGGTCATTGTTGAGTAAGGACACTATGGTTGGAGCTGCTACAGCCACCATGCCACCACGGGTTCAAGCCTGAAGACAAAGGGCAACATGTTGAGGATGGATTCCTGGTGACATAATTGAACCAAAGAATTAAGCTAAATATGCCCCTACTCCAAACTTCCCATTATGTGCAATAAGTTCCTTTATTTAAGTTAATCTTATGTATTCAAAAGCCTGTTTGAGTCGTGTTCTATTACATTCGACTGACAGGATTCAAACTGGCATGCAGTCGCCATCTTTGCCTGCCCTTTCCTCCTGGCCTTACACTCTTTTACAAAGACTTATTTCTTAATTAACAGTTGACACGTGCAAGCTCAGGCATCCACAGAGATCCCACAACTGTTATTCCCTTGCAATCTGCATCACCAGGACACACTGGAACAGAGATTCTCCAAACCTTCTGGGAAACCTCCTTGATGGCTCAGAAAGAAACCTTTAAAATGGCAATGTGATAAATGCCAGGGTCACTCTTCCTTTAAAGTAGAGCAGGATATTCATGAAACTTCAGAGAAATGGCAAGGAGTAGATCACCTCATGGTGGCCTGTTACTGTTTGGTGACCTGGTCTGTCCCCTGACTGGGGGCACAGTGTCTCATGCTGCAGGATTCTGCTTGTCTGGGAGAGGGGAGTTCGATCACTATAAGGATGGGAAGACATCAAGAATTTTCATTTCCTAGAGATTTTTGCTTTTTCTTCCCCAAACTGAAAAAAAAGAAAACCAGAAATAGACCCCCACATATTTCTGAATTTCTTTTCTTCCCTAACCCTCACATCTCTAAATATATCAAACATGATAATTTTATGAGCAACCAAGTTATACATAATACATTTTATGTTCTTAAATGTATCAAGTGATTTTAGATCTTCACAGGATGCTAAAAAACAAGAACAGACAGTGCTTAATTTGTAAATTAATTTGGGAGGATAACTCTTTTTTTAAAGTGCGTTGCTTGAACTTGGAATGCTTTTTCTTGTAGAAACAGTAGTGGTTGAGTTCCAAGTCTGGACCATAAAAGCCCACATATTACACAATATTCTGCAGCCTCGTCATGTACTAACCATACTAATACAGTTAACACTTGCTAAGTCCCTCCTATGTGCTTCAGTCGTTACTCTGTCTTTATACATATTATCTCAAGGATTTAATTCTCACAACTCTGTGTCAAAGGGAACCAAAGCTTAGGTAGATTAAATTATTTGCTCAAGGACACACAGCATGTACATGGTAAAATCAGGGCTCTGTGGTCTCTCTGGCCCCAGAGTTGGTTGTTTTCGCACTCACTCTGCCCTCCTGATGGATCTCAATCACTGTCTGAATCAACATTTCTACAAAAAAATGTGTTCCAAATTCTAATTGCAATGCCAAGAGCACATCTCAGCTCTGGCAGCTAAAGCCTCCTTTGCCCTTCCAATTTCCCTAATAGGAGAGAGAGAGAGAAGAGAGAGAAGAGAGAGAGATGAGAAAATCAGAATCAGTGTGATAGTTTGGCCTGGCATGAAAGCCTCATACTGTCATTTGCCAGATAGCTTGTCTCCCTCTCTGGTCTTGCCCAACCCCTGACTCCCCCAGCTATCATCTGGTAGCTGAGCTAGTGATGATGCACATGCTCCTCAAATATTTCTCTTGCTTTTATTCCCTGTTTACAGTCTGACCACTGACACAGGTTTGATAAAAGGGCTTGGTGGTTATTCAAATCCCAGCTTGGGCCAGAACTTTGTAAGCATTCAATAAAACATGACTTTAAGACAAATAGTGTGATCCACCCTCCACCAACTCTACCCCACAATTGGTTTCTCAACCTGTGTGGACCATCATAACCTTCTTTATGTTTCATTTCTTGTTTCTAGAGTTGCCATTCCTCTTTCCACTAGGTTAATCTCTCTCCCTAATGTTTCTGAAACTGTTGGGACTTTAAAAAAATCAGCCAAGCTGTCTGAAAGTCTTCAGTGTGCCTGCATCTCACCCAATATACTATCAAAATCTTTCAGTCAAGTTTTGTAGTTTCTCTTGATAGCAAGTTCCAGTTCACCCCTTTTCTTTAAAAGCAAGTCCTAATTTCTCCTGCTATCCTGTAACTGTCTCCTTATGTATCTTTTCCTATTAGGAAGACCTTAAACTACCCTTCTTGTCTGTGGTTATTATTAATATTACACTGAAGTAAGTTAGTTTGTAGAATATTTTGGACCTGGCTCTCTGCTCCTTTTCCTTTTGTTCCCTGAATTCTTCCTGTAATTCCTCTGCTTTTTTGTACTCCTTCCCAACGGGAAAAACCAGCACAATGCCTAGACCAAGGGAGAGCTGTTGCTGCTGACCGACTAAGAGGAGGTACTCCCATTCTCTGTGGACTCTCATTCTCCTTTTTTCACAGATAATTGGGAGTTGGCTTTATAGAGTGGAAATGCATGAAAAAAAAAGGAGAAAGACATTCATTACCAACATAACTGATACCAGAAATATGCACAATCTAATGAGTGCTTGGCTAAGAAATTATCCAGGATTTTTAGGAAATAAAGAATGGTTTAAAATTATCACCAGTATGAATGAAAAGTGTTCCTTTGGAAGCTGAGCATCCATGGTTTCCAAAGACCTTCACTGCCATTAGTTGATTAATTCATTAACACCTTGTAGAACACAGGATATTGACTCCATACGGCACTGAGCAGGCGGTTTGATTTCTTTAGAAAATTTCTCTTATACAAAAGCACAGAAATAGTATATAATTAAGCTCTAAGCTGCCTCATTGTGATCTTTTATTGATCAAGGTAGAGATTTGAGAGGACGGCTTCAGGCAGTTACTCTAACCAGACTTTATTTGCCCCAGGATGACATGTTACTGTGAGATGCTTCGTCCTATTATAAAGCCTTTAAGGAAGGAAACAAGCCCACAACGTGTTTATGGCTTGAGTTACTTTTGTCAGAGGTTAATCACCCCTATCTTGAAGACTGCAGCATTTTCTGGTGGGCTCCCAAGGGGCCAGAGGACGTGAGATGACGAGTGTGCTGCCTGCTGCCTTCTGAGTCCTGGCTTCATTAAGCTGGGTTGTAATGCCTTTTCTTTTTTTCTAGTACAGCTATTAGGACAATGACTTATGATGGTGTGTGGCTCAGTGAGACCTCCAGGGACTGAAGGTGGGGGCATAAGTGGAAGGGCTGAGCTTGGATCAATGACAGAGAAAGTGGTCTGACCTACTCTGCTGGATGGGATGTTTGCTGCCTCCCTCCCAGGGTACTGTATGGCCCCTGGCTCCTGTCCCCTATTCGCCAGCCAGCCAACTGCCGTTTTCCCCCAAGTTCTCCAGACGAATTCAGGTAGCAGGGAGGGATCAACAGCTGAGTCAGTGTCCCGAATTTCCCCCCTCTCTTGTCCTGACCCAGTTCCTTTCACTCCCATGTATTCGTCAGGTACTACCATCTTTCTCTCCTCTTGTCAGCAGAGCTCCTTGAAGGAATTATCTACACCCATGATCTCTACCTCTGTCTATCTCTACCTCCCCTCTCATTTCCTGGGCACCTCCCATCTGGACTTTCCTGCCTCCCTGTAGCTTCCCCTGGGTGACACAGCTCACCTCCTAACTGCTAGGGTTAATTCAATCAGCAGTCACGTGACAGAAAGTCCCTGCCAGGCTTGGGAAATTGTCCACAACTCCCTCTTTAGTATCTTTTCTTTTGGCTTTTGTGACAACTCTTGATAGTGTTTTTCTAAGTAGTCCTTGTGGCAGTCATGAAGTCACAATGACCAGATCCCCTGTGAATGAGACTTAATTGAGCCTTCCTTAGGATTCCCCACATCTTTGGGAGAAAGTCTCACTCTTCTTGGGTGGTCCTGGCCAGTGATTGAGCAAGGAGGTAGTAGAGGGACCAGCTGCTTCCCTCCCATGTGGGACTCAGTAACAAGAATCTTTCCTCTGGAGCTCCCTGCTGGTGGCACTTGGTCAGGTTGGCTTCTAACTGATGACTACTGCCCAATCCTGCCTCTTTCTTCTTCCTTTCACCATTGTTGCTGCCAGGGACCATTTGCTCTGTCTCAGTGTTTGTTTCCTGGATAAGACAAATGGAACATTCCTTATAGCCCTTTGTTGCCATTACTTTTTGCCATCTTCTCCAATGATGGTGTTTCAAAGGCACTGTTCTAGGCCCTCTTGCCTTCTCAGTTTACCCCTTGTTTGGTCATTGTTTTATTCTCCTCTATGTCTTTCACACTCCCCTCACACTAGAGAAAAAACCTAAGTCTCTCTCTCACATCATCTCTCTCCCCAGTCTTCAAGTCTTTGTGTCTCTGACTTGCAGATACATTCATTAGGATCTCTTGCAGGTACCTCAAACTTAACACATGTATAACGAAGAGCTTATTAAGCCCAAACCCTTATCCCCAGGCTCCCCAAAATTGTCCTTTTGCATTTTCTGTCTAGGGAGTGGTACCTAACTGTGGATTAAATCTCTGTGCCAGAGACCTTGGTTCTGTTATCCTCACCTGAGGGCATATTTTTCATTGATTTTCAGAGAGAGAGAGGTGGGGGTGCGGGTGCGGGAGAGGGAGAGAGAGAGAGAGAGAGAGAGAGAGAGAGAGAGAGAGAGAGACATTGATTGATTGCTTTCCTGTATGTGCCCCAAGCAGGGATTGAACACTCAACCTGGGTATGTGCCCTGATTGGGAATCAAACCTGTGATCACTTGGTATACAGGAAGACACTTCAACCAGCTGAGCCACACAGACCAGGGAAGAAACCCTGGCTCTGTTCTTCATTCCTCTGTTGCCACTCACAGCAAATCTCCAGACCCCAGGACCTCTTATATGACCACTGACTCTGTTATTGCTGGAGCTGCTTTTGTTCTGACCTGAATCACTGCAATCACCTGCTAATTAATCTTTCTGTCTCTAATCCCATCACATTTGATCCATCCTTGAATCCGTGATCATAGTCATCTCAAAATACAAATCTGGTATCCTTCCCCTAATCAACCCTTTTAATAGCTTTCCCTTCACCTCTCAAATCCAAACATCTCAAAATGGGGAAGAGGACCTCCAAGGGCAATTCCTGGAACATCAGCATCAGCATTAGCACCAGCTGGGAACTTAAGAGAAACATGAATTCTCAGACCCCAGCCTATATGCACTGAATCAGAAGCTCTGTAAGGGAGGTTGCTGCTGCAGCCTCACCTTCCCAGACTGTTGAACAAGCTCTCCAGGCAATGCATGCTAAAGTGTATCACTGGCTTAGGAAGCCACCTGCACTTCTAGCTCCCTCATTTGTCCCACCCATATATCCCCCACCCTGCTCTGATCACATTGAGCAACTTGCCTGCTCAATAACAGACTCCCTCTGCTAATTCCTGATGCTTCCTCAAGAATTGGTGCATGCATCACCTCCTGCAGGAAGCCTTCCCTGACACCTGTCTAGTGAGTTAAGCACTGCTCTTGTGTGTTCTCAGTCTCCCATGCTTCATTCTATCACTGCCCTTATCTCACTGTGTTATAATTGCCTTTTTACCAGGCTGCAACTCCCACTAGACTGTGAGCTTGTTCAGAAGAGAGATTGTCTTTCATCTCTGACTCCCTGAGGCCTTGGCTCACTGCCATGCCAAGCCCAGAGAAGAGGCTCAGTAATGACGTCCTGGTGGAGTATCAAGCCTCTGCCTTTGCTGGGGTTTCTGGCCTACAGTGACATTGTCAGCTGCCTGCAGCAGGTAATTCTGCCTCCTCATCTGCCTCTGGACATCTACTAGAGTAGTGGGACCAGAGTTTGATTTCATCCTGCTTGTTTCAGTTTAGCCTGGGGGAGCTGGATATGGGCATGTGCTAATTGGATGATGGTACTGGGTCTGACTGGCTTTGTAAATGTATACACAGGCAGTGAGCAGAGCACAGTTCAAACAGAACCATCTGGAAAATGCTTTGATTCTCCTGGCTAAGCGGTCTGACCCTGCATTCCTGGGAACTTGGCATAACTTGGCCAGGCCGTTATTGGTGGGAGGGAGAGATTTGAAATCAGGTCTGCAGTGGAGGTCGCTGTTGCCACTTCATCTTCACAGACTGTTTAACCCTGCAAGGCCTTAATTTGTCCATCTTTGCAGTGGACATCATCCACCAAGTGCTACAGGCGCAAGCCTTTCTGAATGAGTCAATCCCTCAATGGCTCTGATTGCAAAGCAAGGAATGTTAGGCATGCAGCTTGAAATGCATCAAAACACAGGGAGAGGGAACCTAGGACCCCAAAGGAAGAACTGTCCAGGGTGCAGATATTGATAAAAAACAGAGCAGAGAATGGTTACCTCCTGGTCTGAAAAGAGAGATGCTTCTCTCCCTGCCCTCCTGTGTTGGAAGCTCTCACCAATTCCAGTCTCAGATGCATTAAGAAGAGGAGGTCCAGGAGACAGACTGGGAAGGTTTAGGCTTGATGGAGCAGCTTCGTGAATGTTCATCCTTTGTGAGACAGAATGCATTACACCTATGCTGGTCAAAGGGATAGCTGTTTTCCATTAGTCACCTCTTGACCAAATGCATCAGTTTAAGGCACTGGTCCTTTATCTGTTTTGGCAGATCAGAAACCCTTTTGAGAATCCAAGAAAATGATTGTTATTCTCACCTGAAAAAGGAGCAGTTCCCATAGGTGTGTATTTTTTGGTCTCATTTTGGGTTGTTGGTAGAGTCCTGGAGGTTTACCCATTAACCATAGGAACCTATGGACTGATCTTAGGGAATCCCTGCTGTTAGTTGCCCCTGATGTTTGGTGCACCAAAGTTGTCTCCTCCATTGGCCTTGCTCCTGAATCCCTGGAGAGAATTGCTCCCTTCTCAGTGCTCACATGGCACGTAGCCCGTGCTGCCCAGCCAAATGTAGCAGGTCACATGGCCTCAGTCTCTGAAGTCAGGCTGGCCCTGGTTGCTGCCCTTGGTTCCTGTCCTGACTTCCCCTTTACACACGGTGTGACCCTGTGGACTGATTGATGGTCCATGCCAAGGCTCAGTTTCCTTTCTGAAGAAGTGAGCTTGAGTATGGGGTCTGCCCCTCACAACATATTGTGAGAATTCAATGAGAGCCTGGATGTCAGAGCCATACCCAGGGACTGGCATTGAGGGAAACTCAGGGGCAGGGCCTTTTGTACTCTGTGTCCCTGGTGCCTGACACGGAGTCTGCACACAGTTGGCATTCAATTACCGTTGGTTAAAGAGAAGAAGGAATGACTAGGCTACAATAGAGATATGTTGCACCTATGTGAGTCAGCTAATTATGACCAGGCAGGTGGCAGTAAAAGGGGAGGTCTTGCCTTTAGCCTCCCTATCCTGCTTAGGCTCCTGGATTTCTGCTGAAGTTGAAGAACTCTATCTAGAATCTGGTAAGTATGGATTAAATGAAATGTGAAAAGTGTAACATGGTGCAGAAGCCCTCGTTTTGGAGTCAGAACTGGGTCCAAATCTAGACTTGAACACTCATCTGACTTTGGGCAAACTTAATCTCTCAGGGCCTCAGTTTCCTCAGAGGAAATGTAGGACTATTGATGTCTATTTTATTAGAGTCTTTGCAGAACAGATTAAGTCATGTATATAAAATGTTTATAGCACATAGAAGGTGCTGAAGAAGTGGGAGCTGTAGTTGTTATTGTTGACAGTAGAAGACTGAACAAATGTGAAATCTGAATATCAGTGTGTCATTGTTCATTTTTGGGTTGGGACCATCCTAGTCCCACACACAGAGGCCTGGGAACATGCCCAATATTGGACTGTAAGTTGAGACTGCTTGAGTTCAAATCCTGATTCTACCATTTAGGGCCAGAAACGACCAGTGACCTGGGTAGCCTTGGGCAAGTCAATTAACCTCTCTGAGCCCCAGTGTCTTCATCTGTGAAGTGAGACAGTAATACTACCTATCCCATATTGTTGCATTTACTGTGAAGATCAAATAAAAGAATGTATGAGTTGCATTTAGTGCAATGCCCGGCACATCACAAGTACTCAGCAATGGTAGCTTTATTACTATTATTGTCTGATGGAGGGGAAGTGGGGGCTCCACACCTCAACCCTAGCTTAGTCTCTGAGCTCACCAGTAGCTGAGGTCACTGTTAGCTTCTTGAGGAATTATTTTGTTCTATTTTTGTTTTCTAGCTGAGTTTGGACAATGTAAAGGCAGCTTGTAGGTAGCCTGGGGTTGGCTGGGCCAAGAGCTAGACTGAGGTCCCCTATAGCCTCCAGGGGCCACAAAGACCCGCTACAATTCTCATCAGCATGCTGCTTAGAGCTTATTCTGTTGCAGATGCTCCGTGTATATTTCCTGGACAACTGGCGTCTCCCCTCCCCAGTCCCTGGAGCCCCTGCCAACCGAGGTTTCCAGGAATAAATGTACATGCTTCTAGGTAGGAGAAGTCCATCTTGGGCTACCTGAGTCTGAGCCCATGTGAACCCAATGCTTTATGCAACCCAGCACCTCCAGGAGAGCCCCCTAGGCCCAGGGAGGCTGCTGAGCTCCCTTCATATTCATCACTTGGAGCTGCACCTTTTTTTCTCCAGGCGGTGCAGGGATGTGCATCACCATGGAAACGCTAGAGGTGAAATCATTCAAGTGTTGGCAAGCGGAGTTTCTCTCTTGAGCTTGGAAAAATGGAGAGCAGGCTCACTGTGTCACAGAAAGGAAAGATGCCCTTAAAACAACCTGAACACTCTCAGTTCCATTTGGGAACTTTTCCTTTAAATAAAAGCTGAACAATAAATGGAAGAGAAATGTTTTCAGTTTCTAGATTGGCTACCCCAGAGAGTCTACTTGGAAGGACATGCCCATCCTTTCTGGCTTTCCTAATCTGCTACATCTTATAGAGTGGATAATACATTTTGTCTGGAAAGAAATTGGGTGACATCTTGGAGTTGATATTTTAAATTGATGAAGCTAGAGACCAGAAGTGCAGACCCTTGTGCCTGTTGACCATTTCTGGCCCTTTGCCTGAGTTTTGGACCCAGGATATGTTTTCTAAATGAGGATCTGACAGGTTCCTGGCAGCTAAGACTATGGAGAACGTGTTTGCCACTTGAGGTGGGGGGAGGGTCCAAGATAGCTGTACCCATACCTACTTCCAGGCTGCCCTGCCCTCAGACTATTTTGAGGGCTCTATGCCAGCTTCTGAGAGCTAATTTGGGCAGTAAGATGCCATATAACTCTGGTTACCCAGATTGGGGCAGGGTAAGAGAAGCAGGGTATGGGGAAAGTGCAGGGAGTTCTGGGAGATGGTGGGGCCTTAGGATAGCTCAGGGGAAACTGGCTAGCTGGCAGATTTGAGCATGCCCATGGCACTGTCAACTGGGATGTGGTTTTAGGAGCCTGGCACATTCTAAAGGATCTTTGAAAGGATTCTATAGAATAATAATTTGTCATCTTTCTTGGATCATGGGTATTTTGGAGAATTTAATGAAAGTTCTGGATCCTCTCTCTTGAGAAAATATCCACACACATAGACATAGTGTTTTGTATACTACTTGGGAGGCCTCCAAGGAAAGTCAGCTCTTGCCTGGCAGGGTTGGATTAGGAGCTGTGGACTCTTCTTAGAGAGAGAGCTCTGGGCAGCCTTTCCTCCCGTGGCCTCAGCAAAGTGAGACTGATCTGAGCACTTTTCTCCTGAAGCTCAAATAAACTCTGAAACCTCAGAGGGGCCCTCTGTATGCCCTTAGTCATTTAAGTCTTAACAGTCCTACAAGTTCTTATCATTAATCAGAGTCATTGGGTGTTGGTCACTGTTGTGTGGAACTTATTTGGTTCTTTGGAGGAAAGTGTGTCACTATCTAGCAAAGAAAGCTGCAGGGCAAGAATGCACAGAAGGACAGGAAGGTGACTGCACCTGGAACAGATCAAACGTTCCCTTAGTGCCTCTCGCAGACTGCAACCCTGCTGATGGGGCTTAAAGAGGTTTTCAGAAGCACTGAGACAAAGGACGTCTCCTCCTCCTCTCCGTCTTTGTTTCTTCCCATCCTTTTCTGTATGTGGAACCACATCCAGTGGAGGGGGAAGGGGACGGACCATCCGCTTGACTGTCAGAGCTGATCACTGCTGACCTTATCAAAACACAGAATCAATACACTCTCCTCCCAGCAGGCCAGAAAAATCACAAGGAGTCTGAACTGAAGCAGTATGAAGAGCAGAACCATCAGAAGCAGAAGACAAGCCCGTAAACTGTTAGGTCTCTGAGTCCTCCCATGCCCTTCCTCAGAGTCAGGTGAGATCAGTAACCTGCCTAGTATTCAGATGCAGGATGGGTTCCTGATGAGGGGAAAAATCCAAAGCAGGATCTGTTCATCAAGTCCCCTTCTTAGCTGGCCTGCAGTCTGGTCTCAGAGTCACTTGCATTGAGAGGGAGGCCTGTGAGGCTGAAGACCTTAGCCCTCCCCGCCTTTCAGCAGGTTCCTGGGAAGGCCTTCTGCCAGTCTGGCCCTGGAGCCGAGGTCTCTAGACTTGAGCTGTGCCCTTGGAAAAGCCAAGCTATGTCACTGACTTAGTACTAAGTGGCCTTTACCATATTATCACCTCTCTCCTCTCTTCCATTTCTTTGCTCTTCTTTATCTTTTCTCCAAACTTGTTTTCTTTTCCTTTTGCTTTTTACTTTGCCTCCTTTTTCAAGAGGGAGAAGAAATGAGGGAGAGAACTATTGTGGGTGGAAGGGAAGGGGAGTTAGATGAGGTCACCTGCTGCCTGGCAGAAGTGCCTGCCTTCCTGCCAAAGATGAGGTCATCCCCTGTGGCATGTTTTGCCTTGGGGTGAGGGGACCCCCCCCCCAGAACATCAGAAGCCATTCCTGGTGGCAGTGGGAACTGAGCTCTTCTTGGCATGTCCTCCATCTCTTTTCTGACTTTCTTGGCCTTTCTAACAACAAACCAGTGTCTTGAGTGTATGCCCTCAAAACGTCAACTCCCTAAACTTGTCTTGGTCTCCTATTTCTGGTCATTTCTGCCATCTCAGAGCTCATAGCAGTTGGAGCCAGTGTGGTTTAGGTGCCCA
Organism: Phyllostomus hastatus; assembly: GCF_019186645.2. Classification (NCBI taxonomy): domain Eukaryota; kingdom Metazoa; phylum Chordata; class Mammalia; order Chiroptera; family Phyllostomidae; genus Phyllostomus; species Phyllostomus hastatus. The sequence goes on along the minus strand of NW_025334009.1, from coordinate 32,201,154 downwards.
GATTTTGCAGAACCATCAGGCTTTACTATACTGTACACACTGTCCTGTAATTGCCCATCCAGTCTTTCTCCATCACTTGGCACCGAACTTCTTGAGGGCTCCTTTATCCTTGTGTTCCCAAAGCCTAACCCAGGAGACTGCACAGAGCAGAGCTCAGGGACTGGCATTTGTACTTCTCAGGAAGGCAAGGCTACTTGGACCAAGGTCCACATTGACCTCACGTAGAGGTGCTGCAGCCAGCCCTTCTGTAGCCTCAGAGCTTCATTGTTGAACAAAAACACACACAGCAGAGCTGGCCACTGAACTAGTCTCCCTGCACTTAGGCACTGTTATGCCTTTGCATGCTTGGAGCCCTCTGCCTGGAATGCATCCTACCCAGGTGGAATTAATTGCTCTTCTTTCTGAGTTCCCAGAGGATTCTGTGCTCAAGTTTTTTATAGCACTGATTGCATTGTGCTTTATGGATTATTTGCATGGTTATCTCCTCCTACATAGGCATTCATCTGTCTGGCGAATACTTGTCAGGCATCTTTGCCAGGTGTGGGGATGCATGAGCCCAGCACAGGCAGGGCTTTGGTCCTCATGGAGCCAGAGTGGGAGGATGAATGGCCTAGACAATGCCAAGCACATGGAATGGAGGGTGTGGCATTCAGAAGGGCTGGGGGAGGGAAGGGGACATGAAAGCACATTAAGAAAGTTGATGTTTATTTCTATCATTCAGAGTCTGGAACTGGGAAGGGAGAAAAATGAGCAGAAACAAGGAAATCTTGTGGGCTGAGGTGGGCTAGGAGAGGGGGTCCAGCAGGTTAGACTGTTGTAAGGACAGTGTTAATGAGGAGCCTGCCATCCTCAGGGCTCATCCAAGGATGTGGTTTCAATGTTCTGCCAGCTGTTTATACCTGATATCATTGTGGACAGACACAAGTGTTGGGCTGCCAGGGGTGGGGGACTGGTTATTAGAGGAGTGTGCAAGGAGCAGTAGTGGCAGGTGGGTCCTGGTGCCAATTTTATTATTTGAGGGGAGTGTAATGTATCTGATTTTTAAAAAATCACATGGGTAAATGGAGGGAAACCATTGCTGAGCAAACAATAAAACAGCAAGAATGAAGCATCACATGTCTGCATTTTCCCCTATAGGAAAGAAGATAGTAAGATGAGGGGCAGGTGGAAGTAGTACCTCTTGGGTCACCAGCATGCAGAGTCCATGCCTGTGGCTGGGTAGAGACAGCAGTGCCAGAGTGAGGCTTCCAGTTCCCTGTGTAGCTTAATATGCCACAGCAGCAGGCAAGGCCACCAGCGTGCCTGCTGTCAAGATTTCCTGCCAGAGTAGCCAGGAGCCAGACACTTTGGAGCCAAGGAGCACTGGTGCCTGTCTTTTCTTCCCAGTGATCCCTTCCCACACAACTAGGCTACTCATACTGGGGCATCCTGGGAAATTCCCCATGCCCTAGAACCTCATCAACCTGTGGGCAGGAACCAGAAATGAACACGGCAGCACCAGCCACAGATGGTTACAGCTTCTAAATAAGCATTTCATTAGTTTGGAACCTGGGGAAAACATGGTTCAAGTTATAGGGAAAAATAAATGAGTGAGGAGAGCCTGATTTTAAATCCTGCTAGTTATGTTCAGCATGTCCGTAAAAATAAGAAGAGCTCTCTTTTTGAAGAGGGCCACTGTTAATTAGCTGCTGCACCCATTTGAGCACTTTGTCTAGTTATAACATGGTTATGCCGTGCTAGGAAAGAAGCATACAGTTCCACATATCCTTTTTATGTCTACTCCTGTCATGCTGAAATTGGCTCTCTTACTCTGTAAATGTGCTTTATGTAGGAGCTGAATGGCAAGAGTGTTGTTCATGTTTATACTTGCTGTCTGCCCCTGGAAGTCCAATCCTTTCTCATTCCTCCTTCCTGAGGTTTGTGCTCAATCCATATTGGAGTGGACACCTGACTCCATTTCCATTTCCACAAGCTGTGCCTTCTGTTTCTCTTTTCTTTCCCCACTAAGTAATGCCTGGGAGTGGTTTTGTGTCTTCTGCCTAACCCCTGACAGCTTGCAGTGAGTTCATCCTTCCATGGGAATAGCTGTGGTCCTGCTGCCTACTCCTCTGAGACTAGAAGGCTAATCTCCTCTTGTCTTCCCTGACAAGCTTGTCCACACCAGGGAGGCTTAGACTGTGATTCAGAAAGTCTCCTGAATGCCACTGTCACTAAGACATTTTAGCAGGTGACAGGGGATGTGTGGGGCACTTGAGTCCCAGAAGCACAACTGATAACCTTGGCAAGCTCCAGTCTCCTCATCTGTAAAAGTGGACAAGAGGTTCTGCTATGGGGAGGAATGATGGTCTACAGAGCTCCTGGCCATCTTCTGCCTGCTTCTTTAGGAGATTATCAGGTTAAGCTTACATTAGGTGTGAAACCAAGTGACCTTAAAAAAAACCTTGAGAAAAGTCAGAAAACCTATTATTTTCAGGGTGATTCTGGGTGCAAAGGTTCCTGGTTTCTCAGACAACCTGGTTGGTTTGGATATTCTGAGATGCTGTTGGAGGAAACCCATGGATCCTCATTAGTATAATAGTTACTGCTTTTTGAGCACTTACTGAGTATAAGCTCTGATCTAGCGGTTTGTGCTCTTTGTATCATTTAATCTTTATTGTGACTCTTTGAAGTAGATCTTATTATTTCCACTTGATGGATAAAGAAACTGAGACCCAGGGAGGTTAATGATTACCCAAGGTTTCACAAGGTTTGATAAGTGTGAGAGTTAGGCTTTAACTGGTCTGTGACTTCCAGTTCTATTTTTCCATCATGTATCACTGTCCCCATAGAAATCTAACAAACCAGGTCGAGCAATTCCCTAGGGCGGTGCTGCTCATTAGAAAGTTTTCTGCAGTGATGGAATAGTCCTATTCTGATCTGTCCAATATGATCATCATTAGCCACTTGAAATATGGCTAGTGAGACAGAACTGAGTTTTAAATTTTATTTACTTTTAATTTATCTAAATTTAAAAAGCTCATGTAGGTAGTGGTTACCATATTAGACAGTGCAGTGCTAGAACCTATATATTTCTGATGCAAGTCCTCATGGAGACCTCAGGAGCTGGTAATCAATGGCTCTTACTCAAGCTCCTTTTACCCCACCCCACCCCCTGGCCACCACACTTAGTGGCTACCTTCCATAGTTCTATAGCAAACTGTATGTGGGATGTTACCTTCTGCTCGTAATGATGTGGCCAAGGCTCAGGGGGCTTTAGATGAACAAAAGATTAGAGGTTTTTCATCATAGTTTCTTTTTCTAGCTCCCCTTTAACTTTTGGTTTCTGATATTCATTCTAAAGTCTCCAGTTCTCAGCTCTACCTGCTCTTCTTCCTCCTCCACAGACCTCACTGTGTTTCATCCACCAGGATAGTTGGACACTCATTGTCCCATCAAGTGAAGCATGGGGGACCATGCCTTAGTTGTGGAGCTGTGATCCATTAGCCCTCTAGAAGTAGCTGGTGCTTGGGTACACAGGTTCTTTTCACATTTTTGGCAGTTTAAGGATCACATTTTTTTTCTCTTTAAAATATCTTTTTTTCCTGATTTGAAAAGTAGTACGTGTTGATTACAGAAAATGTAAAAAATGTAGAATAAAATTAATAAAAACTGAGATTCATACTAGTATTTAGGCAACATCACTTTTATAATTTAAGATTTTCCCTTCTAGGTACATGTATTTTAAAAATAAGGAAAATACCATTTGTAATCTCAATTTTTACTTACCAATAAATCATGAATAGTGTGTCATCACATATACTTCAAAAGTGTGGTTTTAAGCAGGTATAAAGTATTTTCTTGTGTGAATATATTACAGTTTATTTAACCAGTCTGTCAGTGAGACACTTGGATTATTCCCAATGTTTTGCTATTATAGATAAACACTAACAAGCATTCTGACAGCTGATTCAGATAATTCTTTGTGTATATCTATAATCAGTTTGTCAGAGCAGACTTCTAGAATGCATTTGAGAGGTCAAAGGATGTATGTGTTTTAAAGCTCCAGCAGGGTGTTGCCAAAATTGTTTCTAGGAAGGTTTACCAACTTTAATTCCCATTCATTAAGTATGAGAGTGCCTGACTGTGATAAGATCAAGTAATCTGAGCACATGCCCAACACTCATATTCACTATTGTATTTTTTAAAATTAGAATTAGAAGGTGTTTCACTTATTATTGCTGTGTGACAACTTACCCCCAAACTTAGTAACTTAACCACTTAATTTCATTCATAACTTTGTGGGCAGGAATTCAGGAAGGGTTTGGCAGTGTAGTTCTTTTATGGGGTCTAGATGTGATTACTATCAGAACAAGAGGAGCTGGCATCATCTGAATCCTTAGTAAAGCTGGATATCCAAGGTGACTCATGCACATGGCTGCGTTTGGTAGCTCACTGTTGCCTGGGAGCTCAATGAGGGCTCTCAGCTAGAGTGTCCACATGCGATCTCTCCAGCATGGTGATCTCAGGGTAGTTGGACTCTTTACATGGAAGCTGGCTTCCCCCAGAGTTAGTGTTCCAAGGGATCCTGGTAGAAGCAGCATGGCCTTTTCTCACCTAGCTTGGAAGGCTTATAGCATCACTTCTACCATACTCTACTGATTGAAGCTGCAAATGTTTGTGCAGATTCAAGTGGAAAGGATATAGACTCCACCTTTTAATTGGAGAAATGTCCAAAGTTTGAGACCGTTCTTAAAAACTGCTATAGAAGATACATTACATGTAAGCGTGGCCTGTGTAGTATTAGTGACATATTCACCATCAATGGTACTCAAGTTTCAAGGGACCTATGTATAAGAAGATGTCTAAAGACCATGCTGTATATACATGATAGTTGTTAAGGGCTTTGTTTTGGGTTAGTGCATATATGAATATGAGCAAACAGGAGTAGGTTGGAGATTTATTAGTTAATGTGAACCATAGTCAAGAGTCCAGCATCTGGGATTAAACTCCATTACCGAGCTGTGATTGGCTGGTGGCTGACTCCCAGTCATCTGTGACATCAGAATGGGGGTTTGGAGAGCTTGGTCAGGTAGGAAGATTCAGTTTTTAATGCTTCCCTTGGAGAGTAACCTGGGAGCCCAGTACAAGCCTAACATCTGTGAAGTGCTTAATTCATTGCACCCAAATGTCTACATTGTGAAGTCCCATACTGAGGACTAGGGATGGGAAGAGCTAGAGGAATGAAAGGAGGTGCATCTGGCTTCCTGTTCTGACCACTGAATTTTAGTGAAAAAACTTGTTTTAGGTGCCTGAATATCAATGCCTGATTTGATCTACTTTGGGCAAGGCAGTAAGAAAAGTAGAAAACTCAGAGAGCCCTGGTAATTACATGTTATCATTGGTAACAATCTAGCTTGGGACATCCATGCTGTCTCATCACAATAAGCATCACCCTGGACTCAGTTGTCTTTATGTGCCTCGATCTAGCTCTGTTCCCAACTGGACAGATGGCTCAGCTTCCTCTCAAGGATCATGGGGGCCAGAATCCTTTCCCCAAGATGGATGATTCTTTGTGATTCTTTGAGTTCATGTCCACACTTTCCTGCATATTTCCCTCTAGAGTCACCTAGGTATTGGTGTGGAATGGAACATCCAAATGTTCCATTTGAATCCTATGAATATCTGCACAACACACAGGGAAGTGTGGATCAGAATCTTCTGGGAACATTTTCAGAATACGTATGGCTAGGTGCTACCCTGGACCTGGGGAATTAGATTTCTAAAGGGTGGGGAATGGAGTTTGATACGTCTATTTTCAAATATTCCTCTGAAAATTATGATGCCACCTTCGCAAAGAACCCTGGTTTACAAGGTGCTTTCACTTGCATCTGTCACCTGAGTTGATTCTTGCGAAAGGCAAGGCTGATGTTAGTACCCCTGTTTCACAGAAAAGAAATCTGAAGCACAGGGAGGTTAAGTGCCTAGTTTGTAAATCTCAGAGCTAAATTCGTACCAGAGATTTCTGACTCCTGTAGAAATCATTCAGTGAATTCTTTTCTGTGAAGAACTCATGGCCACTCCTTTTGATATGGAATGCTGGGGCTATTGGTGGGGTGACTGGCAGATGTTTGGTTGGACTGTGTTGGTTTATGGGCCATAGGATCTAGAATAGGGAAGCTATGAAAACTGAACTGAGCACCTGCTGTGTACAGGGACATTGTTCTATCTGATTAGCTTGCAAATTTCAGCTGAATTTGGGTTGTGAAGGTGACACCTCCTCTGGTGGGAATGCTGAGGCCATTAAGGATGCACAGCACATCTCCAAAAGCAACATCTCGGCTCTGCTCCTCCAAATATAGGTTGGTGACTAAAAAACCCCAATAAAACAAACCTTTATTTTACATTCAAAGTGCTGCTAAAAGAGGATGCCTGGCTTGAGGCTTGGAAGTGAATCTGGCAGTGGCCAACTCTTAAAGACTAGGATGCATCCTTCTGATAGAAAGTACAATGGGCTATCTGGAGTAAAAGACTTTATGCTTAGCTAGCAGGAATAACAGATGCTAAATAACTATCCCCCAATCCTGTAACCCTTTGATGATAACACCACTATAACCTCTACCCAGGAAGAGAGAAGTGAAGGTGAGAACTACATCATGTAAGAGTTAAACATGACCCCACAGACCCATACGTATGGCCATACGTATTGGCCATACGTATTTTCAATTTTGTTTTCCTGATGAATTTGAATGACAAAGCAGATCTTCTGATAGGATAGAGAACAGGTAAGTTTGATGGTTGACCCACAGACCCACTGGTCAGCTCCCATATTTACAGCATAAAAGCCAGTGTCTGAGAGAAGAGCCTTGTCTAAAGACTCTTGTCTGAAGTCACCCAGTGCATAAGTGGAAACAATTGAATTAAATCCATGACTCCTCCTGTCCTGTTGGGCTGGTGCATCTGCCACCTGCAGTTCCTTGGAGCTCCGAATGCCTGAGACTGGGAGAGATGGTTACTCTTAACCCAATCATGCCATCCCCAGTATATGGGACCCAGAACTCAAAGCAGAGTCAAGCATTTTCTCACTTCTAAGGGGGCAAGTTTTCAGTTTTGATCATCTTTTTAATGCCATGCCATGCCTCTTCCTTTGGTGGGAGGATGAGCTGTAAGGTAAAATAAGATAGCTCACAATTGGCCTGGTGAGCTTTGAGTGCTTATAGGAGTACCTGAACCACTTTGCTAAAATGACCTCTGTTTGCATGTTCCCAATGTTCTCAGTTAGGATGTGAAGCAATAAGATATTATTGGCCATACGTATTTTCAATTTTGTTTTCCTGATGAATTTGAATGACAAAGCAGATCTTCTGATAGGATAGAGAACAGGTAAGTTTGATGGTTGGAGGTGGATTGTGAAAGAAGTTAGCAGTGAACATTGTTGGGAGAAGACATATTATTTGTGAGTTTTATGGGCCATCAGGGATAATATGAAGGCAATAAAATCCTAAAGTGAGGGAAGGAGGAAGATAGAGCCACCAACAAATGGAGATGGCAGGGAGTAGCAGCACCAAAGACCTCCATTGTCTAGTTCAAAATTTTGCTGGGATTTATCCCTGCTGCCATTCTTGGCTAAATCCACAGGGCTTCCCACCAGGTATTATAGCCATCTATATAGGCTTTCAGGTCAACAGTCTGAGAATCTGGTTCACTTTTTGTCTAAGACTGCACCTGCCATGTCTGTGTTCTAAGAACCTAGTATCAAGCTGAGCTGTTCCCTGGAAGTACCATCAGAGGACATCTTGTCAAGTCCTTTCACTAGACAGGTGAGACCCTGATAGACTTTGTGACTTGCCCCAGCCAGCCAAGGGGGAATTGAGCCTGAGACTTCATTGTCTTGACTTCTATATCTCTCTTTCAAAACAGACCTCCAAAAGTTGCCACAAACTATCTGTAGTTAGTAATTGGGCCCTGGGGCCCTGGCTGTGGCTTTTAGTATCCTCGAAAATGGCAGATTTGGGGGCATGCTAGAGACTTCTCACATCTTGCTTGGGTCAAATGATCAGGTGTGCTCAAAGGCGTTTTCACTCTGAATGAATATTTCCTGGACATGTGCATTACCTGGTGAACTTCCAAATGAGTGAGCAACAAAAAGAAAGGAAGAAGAAAACGGTGGCTATATTTTACAAATTAGATGAAAATAAGGGTTATTTTTATAGCTTGCTTTTTCAGAGGGAGTTCTTGATGATTGGGATATCATACTCAGAGGGAGAGCCACACCTGTCCATTCATCCTCATGCCTAGTCATCTGACACCTTTGATAGAGGCCAAGAGTAATAATTTACATTTACTAGCACACATTGCCAAGAAACTCAAAAACATATTATACATGTCATGTGCTGTGACAAGCATTATTATCCTGTGAGAGATATTGCAACAAATCATTCAATAATTAATTTACAAATACCAGAAAACCAGAGCACACTGGATGAAAACCAACGTGACTGTGCAGGGAACCAACCACATCAGACCAATTTAATTTCCTCCAATGTCAGAATGACAGGTTTGGAAGATAAGGCAAAAGCAATAGATGTAAAATATCCTGACTTCAGTAAGCCCTTTAGCTCTGTTCCATATGATGTCCTCATAAACATGCTATGAAAATATGGTGTAGCCTCTGCTATTGTTATTTAGTCTTTGATTTATCATAGTTCCCTTTCCCTAAAGAGTTTGTGTGGAGTGTTGTGTGGAAAAATATCTGCTGCCCAGAAGAGCACTGGGAGGGTCTTACTCAGGACCCAGACCCAGAATCAGTCTTGTTCAGCAATATGATTACAGAGATAACTCATGGTGACATATACACTTCAACATTTACAAAGTGCTTAGGGTTGGATCTCAAACCCAAGTCTTCTGATTCCAAACTCAGATCATTTCCTGTTCTCCCATACTACCTTGGACAAAGCTATTAACTCAGCTATCCCAGAGGAATTATGTTTTTTTCCAGGACAATAATAAGGAAGTCTTAGAACAGTAGTATTGTATATTTACAGTGGATATTGGGGAAAGCTGGTTTCCTGAGGATAGCCTCTGGCCTCTAGCCTCTGGACTCAAGGCCCTTTCCACAAGCAATCTGCTCCTTGGACTAAAGGAGTGCTGAGTGGGCCTGCTGGTGAGCCCAAAGCAGGTGGTAATGCTGAGAGTTTGGTCCAGGTGGGGGCAGAATGACAGGGGCAAAGACAGGGAATTCCATACCCCTAAGAGGCCTAGCTGCTAAAGGGCCAGATGAACACTCAGAGAGCTGCTGCACTGGTGGCCAGAAATGTGTGGTCTCTGGAACTGCTGCCTGAGCTTCAGGGTAGAAGAGAACCGCCACTCTGTCCTGTAAGAGGGGACATGTGAGGCAGAGCTTCCTCCTTCCTGCACTGTGGAGAGGGGGCTGGCAATCATTGGACAACTCACTGCCTGTTAGGGGGCAAAAATCCCCCATCTTTCTGACAGCTTCTGGTTCAAGAGACCCTCAACCACCTGAACTGTCTGAGTGCCCAGGGAACATGTAAGCACGACTAGAAAAGAAAATTCATCAGCCACTTAAGGGAATTTAGGAAACAACTAGAACAGGTGGCTTTTACTGAGTTAGAACAAAATAATGAAGCAGAAGAAATTTAGGAGAATAGAAGGAAGAACTCTTAAGGGAAACTAGTGAAAATGTTGATTTTCTAAAACAACCAAAAACAATTTCTTAATTTAAAAAATTGATAGGCAAACTGTAAAAGGCTGGTCACTGCTGGGAACTGAATTAGTATTCTGGATGATAATATAGGAGAAGCAGCTCACAAATAGGATAAGAATACACAGATGTGGAGATCATGGGCAAAAAGTTAAGAAATATAACCAAGAAATATAATATGAAGAAAAACCAAGTGAACCAGGGATTCTAGAGGGCTAGATGGAAAAGTAATAATTCAAGAAACAACCCTGGCTGGTGTGGCTCAGTTGGTTGGGCATTATCCTGCAGACCAAAAAGCTGTGGGTTCAGTTCCCAGTCAGGGCACATGCCTTGGTTGTGGGTTCAGTCTCCAGGGTTTCAGTCCCTAGTTGGGGCATGTGCAGGAGGGAACTGATCAATATTTCTCTCTCATGTCGATGTTTCTCTCCCTCTCTTTCTTTCTTCCTTCTCCTCTTTCTGGAATCAATAAAAGAAAATTTTTTTTTTAAAGAAACAACAGAAGAAATGTTTCCTGACTAAAGAAAGACTAAAGAAAGACATAGTCTTGACTATGGAAGGGCTTGCCAAGGGTTCCAGGATAGCTGCAAATAGATATATTCTAGATATCACTCAGGTGGCATCATTAAGTTCTAAAGAAAAAGAGAAAATTTTATAGACTATTGATGAAAAGAGTGGGTCATTTCCAAATGAAAGATCTTTAGACTCATTTGCAGTAGCAGAAGCCAGAAAGAAGACCATGGAAATAATATTTACTAGCAGAAAAATGAAAGAATTATAATCTATATTACCAGTCAGGGTGGTTTTGGACATACAAGGTACCAGTGAGCATTTCACTCACATTCTACATGCAAGGTCGAAAATTGGAAGGGATCTTAAAGATTGTTATAGCCACCTTCCCCTATCAATCATTTTATTTTTCGTGTGTGTGTGTGTGTGTGTGTGTGTGTGTGTGTGTGTGTGTGTGAGAGAGAGAGAGAGAGAGATAAAGGCAGGGACTTACTAAAGCTGGAAGTGGGGAGAATGGAAGCCTTTGAAAAACATTATATGGGTTTTAATGTTTATTTGAATTTACAAGTGTTTACTGAAGAATTGAGTTGGCCATAATAAACATAATACCAGGTCTGCATGGAAGGTTCCAAGGAAACCAGTTTGGTTGCAGTGGAATTTCTCAGTGGGAGAAGTAAGAAAGTGCTCTATGGCTGCAGGTCCCTGAGAAGTTCCCACCTATGGTTCCCAAACTTAGCAAGTAAAAATACAGTATGCCCTGTAAATTTGAATTTCACATATATAATACTTTTTTATGTATAAGTATGTCCCAAATATTGCACAAGCATCATATATTTTACCTGGCACTTCTATTCCCATCTCTGCTCTCAACCTGGAATCATACAGAGCTCCATTTTTCTGGGAGTTTGTGATATCAGCTACAGATGGATGCTTAAGACTGGAGTTTCAATGGGAGAAAAAGAAGGAAACCTTGAAGTGAGAGATGGGGTTGGTGCCAATGTGGGAGCCAGAGGAATAGTTTCTGAATGATAGCTTCTCTCTAGGTTTGAGACATACTTGAATGGGTCTAGCCTTTGTGATATTTAAAAATCTCATTATAATGATCGTGTGTTTCTGTGTGTGTGCACACACACATGCAGGGTAATACAAGCTAATTTTCACTGAGCATTTACCATACCAGGCACAATGTTAAGCACTTAAGCTTATTTATTCTTCAAAACAATGTTTCCCCATTTTATAGATATAGAAAAAGGTATAGAGAGCTCAAGTGACTTGCCTAAGGTCATATAGCCAGTGAGTATTAGAAAAGCCGGATGTGTTTCCAGGTTTTCCTGAACCTGGGAGATGTGCTCTTATCCTCTGTGCCACGATTGCACACAATCAAGTACAGCAAGCAAGCGGGGAAAAACAACAACAATAACAACAACAACAACAAAACAACAACAAAAAAGCATAGTGCTGATATTGTATGTAGGCACTGAGGCCTTGGAGGTGGTCAGGGTGCGAGAGATCAGTAGGGGCCAGATTAACCAGGGAAGACTTCTTGGAAGAAGGAACTCTAAAACTGGATTCTCACTGAGGGGTTTAGATTTGGGATGGTGACAGGAGTGAATGGTGAGAACATCAACCTGGGCTAGTGGAAAAAGGGAGCTGTGCGGGATGGGTGGTTAGGGTAGGGGCAGGACAGGTTGTAGGGGGTGCCCCAGCAAATCAAAGGAGACAGTAGGAGTTGAATTGGTCTAGCATAGGTGAGTATTTATGTCCAATTTGGCACACAGAGTGACCAGGAGAGAAGTTCACCAGGAAGCTGAAGAGGAGGGCAGGGCCATGTCATGGGTGAAGGGATGGGTGAATTGCTATGAGTTTGAGGTGGGAGTGGGTGGCTTATAGGCCGGTGTAAATTCAATGGGAAGCCATTAATAGGTTTTAAGATGAGTAGTGGTGGTAGTGGGTTTGGTTTGAGCAATATTTTGGAGATAACTAGATAGGACTTGGTAATAATGCAAGTAGGTGATGGCAACATGCCCAGCAGGGTCACCTGGCAGTTCACTGGAGAAGAGGAGGCCAGGTAAATGGACAGGAATTAGGGGAAGGGAAAAGAAGGAGCTTTGTTGGCTTCAATGCTGGAGAAGCTGTTGCCATCCGTGGAAGAGGGGACTAATGGTGCCTCTTTCTATGCAGCACACAGGTGACAAAGTTAGAAATAGGGCTCCATGTGAGAAATGAGAGCAATTTAGGGCAGTGACAGGCAGTGACCCCGAGGCTGTGTGGTTTGGGGTCTCTTGGCCAGCTCTAGGACCCTGTGAGCAGATCTTCTCAGAGGCTTCTCTGCCCACTGGATGGGGCAAAATCCACTCAGAAACCTGATATGGGAAAGGCAGGTTTAGGGCTGCCTGCCTTTGAGGGCAGCTCATTTGACTTTATGCCTCGCAGGCAGTGTCTGCCCCACACCCCAGTTTTGCATAAAACTCATACAGCCTTCTGGATCACCCATCACCACGGGCCAAGTGCTGTCCGCAAGACTGACTGTGGGCAAGCAAAACCATCACCATGCAAGGTGGCTGAAATAAAATGTGTAATTGTGCTCTAAGACACCTTAATTGTGTATTAATTACTTCATAAATCATAGTGACATCTGTGTTTGTGCCCCTGTTAATTCATTCTCACAAGGTGGGGGATGGAAGCACATACCAAAGAATAACTGGTCCCATAGCTGTAGGGCAGATGTACCTGAAATGGGTTGGGGACACCAGGGTTCTCAGTGTTTCTTCCTCACCATCAGCCTCAACTGCATCCCATCCACTTCTGGCCAAGGCCATAGCCATGAAAGGGGTACAAATAAGGGGCATTGATATCACCTGGTAAAGGAATCTTGATGGAGTGGGGTGGGGCCAAGTACTTCACCTCCTTCAAACAGGAGCTGGCAAAGAGAGGAATTACTGAGAAACTGAGGCTCATAGTTTTATGTAAGTCCCAAGGTCACATGGCCAGTTAAGTGGCCATTAGGGAATCTGAACCAGGTTGGAGTGATTCCCAAACATGTATGTAGCCCTTGGTGAGAGAGCCAGGGAACAGCCTGGGGAGGAGAAGGGAACTTTCCTGTTCATTAGCCCTGATATCTCATATGTATCTTTTATATTTATCCAAGGAAAGGCAAGCTGTTTCTAAATGATACTACCTGTCCCTTAGGATCGTATGTAAAATCGAAAGAGAATTCATCCAAGTGCTGTATCCATAGTATGCTAGTGCCCTGACACTTACACTGGCCACTGCTGGAGTCCCCCTCTAACTGACCTCCATCCCAGACAGTCACCCGTTCCTGTCCCTCAGAGCTTCTCTTTGCCCACATCTGTCGACAGCCATCAGCAATCGAGCGACTAGCCCTAGAGAGTGAGCCATTGCTCCAGATGGCTGATGGAACTTTATTGCCACATTTATTCTTAACGTGGTCATCCCAAAGCTGCTGTCTGGAAGCTCAGCTCTTGTGATGGTGTGGCAGGTCCTGGCTACTGGGAGCAGGGCCACTCCTGTCTGGTCCTTTCTCCTGGGCCCTAGAGTGCACTTCTGTGCATGTGAAGAAATGGCTCTTTAAGACAAGTAATGCCACAAACCCAGTTTGGGGGTAATTTTTTTCCCCTGGGTTGAGATGAGGACTTTGAAGAGAGGAGGGAGTGCTCCAGGCAGTGGCTGGAGGAGGCTTTTACTCTGGGTCCTATGCACGATGGAAGCAGAGGCCTTGGCAGAGGCAGGTAGGAGGTAAGAGGCCACCACATCCTGCTCATCCCTCAGGTCTCAGCTGCAAGAGACCTTCCCTGATCAGCCAACCCTGTTATTCTCTTTCCTTTGCAACCTACTATTTTCCTTCCAAGTACTTTTCTCCATTTGTGATGAGAAACGCATTCATGGGTCTGCTCGTTTACTGTCTCTCTCAGACTGGACTATGCCCAGTTTGTTTTGTTTAGCAGTATACCAGGTGTCAGCCCAGTGCCTGGCACATAACAAGTACCCAATAAATATTTTATGAATGAACAAACAAATGAATGAATGTTATTATTGAGCTGTGGTCCCTCCTCAAGAACGATTCTCTCAGGCTCTGCTGATAGGGTGTCCCATGATGAGTTTGTAGTAGGTGATTTAAGATCAGAAGGAGGGAGGAAGGACACAAAGAGGCTTTGAGAGGCCAACAGTGTAGTTAGGTTCTGGACCCTGAAGCCTGAGGCAAAGATGCCTAACTCCATGTCTGGCATACAGTGGACATTGAACACATTACACAAAAAGTGAATGAATGAGAAAAAGTTAGAAAGTTTAGAAAGAATATCTTTGTGGATGTCAAAGTAAGTAAGTATGTAGGAGAGAGAATGGCCAGTCCCTGCCAAGAGAGGAACAGGAGTGTTTGAACACTCACCCCATGTTCATGAGGTGATTTCACCACAGCAGGAAGTAGAGCATTCAACTTCCCAACCCACCTTCTCCCTCCTGTGTGCTCTGGCCTGAGAGCACTTGCTAATGGTTTAGTGTCTTCCAGCATGGTGGCAGCCAGGCCCTATCTCTGGGCTTTAAGTGTGGTGGGACTGGAGGGCATTACTGGTTAGTACCAAGGTGTGGACAAGGCAGGCCCTGAGTCTTGGAGAAACCATCAACAAAACTGCATTTCCTCAAGAAAAGGAGCTTACAGAGATTTTAAGGGGCAGGAAAGCCCCCTCAATGCCCTAGACCATTCTTTCCCTGACAAGCTGGACATGTGGGCTTCCTGGTATTGGAGGGCAGGGCCTCAGACAGACTTGAGCCTTGTGAGAGTCCCAGGAACATAACTGGGGTGGCAGAGAAGCTACCCAGCAGGATGTATAGCCTACAGTGAAAGGCTTGGTGGAGTTTACTGGATTAGATCTATTGTATTCAGCCACCATGGCTGTTGTGGAGGAAAGGGGAGGCCTAAGAGGAGAGGTGGGGACAGACCTGCCTTGAGAGTAACCTAAATGATCAGAAGGGTAGGGGAGATGGAAGGGCAGACTATGAGGACTAGATGGAGGAGGGGGACACAGGGGCTCAGGGGAAAGGAGTACAAGAGGAGTCCTCATGAGGATGTACCTGAGGAAGGGCTGTGGAGAAGGACTGAACATCCAGAAACATAGACCTCTGCCATTCTCCCTGTAGGCTAGAAATGCAGGACCATGAAGATGAAGGCATGAAGGTGGCCACTGAAGGTGGCCCCTCTGAGTAGAGGGGTTAGGAGGTAGTTAGAGCCTTCACCCGGGAGAACAAACTACACACACCCTGCCAAGAGAACTGGGGGGTGGGAACTAAGGCTACAGATTTGGAAATCAGAAAAATTCCTACAATGGAGTATTTGACACCTGGTTTATTAAAAACTAGGAAGGGAGTGGGGAGAGAAACAGATGTGTGTGTGTGCATGTGTGAGCTGTGTCCACCAGTATCAGGGCCTGCCCAAGTTAGGAAAATTACATTCCTGGTTCCGTATGAGGAGAAAGGTGTTTAAAGCAACATGAAACATTAGCCTTCATTTTGTTTTAAATTACAGACTAATGTAAATTGTTCTCAGAACTGGATTCTCTTCCTCAAAATTAAGTTTTTAAAAAAATCTTTTGGATTTCATGAAGTATTGCTAGCTGAAACCAGTTCAACATGGGGAGAGAGATGTCAGACTGATGAAAGTCATGCAGCCTGATTTAAAACCAAACACTGAACCCTTTTAAAGAACAATAGGCATATTTTACAGGCTAAAAAATTAAGAAAAAAATGTTGTGATCATTTGACTGACCATGAATTCCCTGAGTTTTGTCAAATTAACGTCATATTTTGGTCAGAGCTAGTACTTTCAGATGAATAGATCAGGAAAAATGACATCTCTAGGCAACCCTGCCTCAAACAAATCAGAGACTTTGCAGTCTCATGTTGTATCTGTGATGTAGAAGATAAAATGTGCACTGCATGTAGTTATGTCATGGGAGGAGCCATGATGGTTGATGTGGGGTGGAGGCAAAGTCAAGGGTGGGCATATAATTTATTATCTAAATGGGTTCACTTTTTGAGAGTGGAAGGTGGCTTTGACAGAAGTGGACACTGGGAAGGAGTAAGGAGGGCAAAAATTTTATTGGGGAGTAACACCTGTGAAAGGAAAAAGGAGAAGGAAGTAGGATTGGTAGAGGCAACTATGAAACCATGACACAGACCTGCCAGAGTCTCTGCCAGTCCAACGGTGAGCTCTGGAGAAAATGTTTCCATTAGAAGACTCCTGTGTTGGTGGAAATGGCTGAGCCCTTGTGCTACTATGTTGCTCAGTCATTGGTCAGGGTGACTTTGATTCAGAAACTGAAGTGTTCTGGAAGGACCAATAGCTCTAGGCTGTCAGGTAACCACTCCTCACAGGAGGGCAGCAGGCCCTTCCTTTAGTGGGCATCTGAGTACAGCGCTCTGTGGCTGGCACAGGGCATTGTTAACAATTATGTTGGACAACAGGTAGTAAACCAGGATTTTCCCTTGCAAATCAGGACATATGGCCTCTATATTTCCATAGAACTTTTATAGGATTCAGACTTTGATTCCATCTTATTCTGTCCTGGTCCAATCCTGTTAACCTTTTTCTTTAACTAGTTGCTTGTCTTTAATAAAACAGCTAACATTCACTGAACACTTACTGATATACCAGGCATGAGGTCAGCACTTTACATGAATTCATTCATCTAATTCTCTCAACTACCTCATGAGGTAGACACTATTATTATAATTATTATATACTTTATTCTTATATATTTATTATAGTTATGTACCTATATAAAATATATACTTATATAGTCTACCTATATATTTCATAAATTATACTGGTATAATGTCACACATTTTATAGATGAGAAAATGAATACACAGAGAGGTTATATGACTTGTTTAAGGGAGTACCTCATATAAGTGGCAGAATGGGCTTTAAAACAATGCAAATACTTCACTAGCTGTGGAATTTTGAGTCAATAGAGACCATAGAGGTCATTTTATTAAGATTCAGAGAAGTTATAGAACTTTCTTCCAGTCATATAGAAGGTTAAGACGAGTGTCTAGCTCCTTGACTACCAAGTCCAGGGTTTTTTCCCTGCTGCATGCCTCAGACATGCTTATTAAATTTGCAGATAATAGAGAATTAGAAAGGAAAATTCTACAATTGAAGATACAATAGCAATTCACAGTAATTTTGACAGGCTGGAACGTGGGTGGAAACCAATAAGATGAAATTTGATAGAGATGGTATGTAAGCTTTTATTTTACATTTAGATTCAAAAGAATCAATTGCACAAGTGCTGGGTGGGGAAGACCTTGTCTGAATGCATTTTTTTGGTAATAAGATTAATCAGAGGTGAGAATGAGGGGACACAATTTTAGGCTGTGTGAGTAAGATGGCATTCAGATCATAGGAAACAGGGGTCTTCCCTGTTACCCCTTACCCCATGTCTGGGAAGTAAAGTATTAACCTTTCTACTGGTTACCATGGACACTGTAGAGGGCTGAACTACATCCTTTCAAAAAAAAGATATGTCCAAATCCTAACCTTCAGTAGCTATTAATGTAACCTTACTTGGAAATAGGGTCTTTGCAGAGTAAGTAAATTAAGATCTTGGGGTAAGATCATCCTGGATTCAGGGTGAGCTCTAAATCCAATGACTGGTGCCCTTATAAGAGAAAGGAGAAGAAGATTTGATAGACAGAGCAACAAGGAAAGAAGTCCATGTAAAGACAGAGGCAGAAACAGGAGTTATACTGCCACATCCAAGAATGATACCAGGAACCACCAGAAGCAGGAAGAAGCAAGGAAGGATTCTCTCCTGGAGCCTTTGGAGGGAGTGTGGCTTGGTCAGGCAGACTCCTTGATTTTGGACTTCTGATTTCAAGAGAATAAATTTTGTTGTATTAAGCTACTCAGTTTTTGGTAATTTGTTACAGCAGCCCTAGGAAACTAATAAAGAGACTAAATCAAGAACCTTTGGAAGAGGGTGCCCTGAGGATGAGGATCCAAAACTGTGGTGTATGAAGGGTTGGAGGTCCCTGGTAGAACGAGGGCCAGGTGGCCATTTAACTCATTGCTGGTCTCTCAGAGTTGCCAGGGGCTGGACTAGTGGGGTCGCCTGCTGGCCACCTTCAAAATCCTACAGAGCCTGGAGTCTGAGCTCAGCACTGCTAAGTTCAGGAAAGCTCTCATTGTTTCCTTCCCCCAAAGTGTCCTGGGACACTTCCACTTTCCCAGCCAAAGAAAGACCTTTTGTTTTGTCTGCACCCTAAGTAGTGACAGAGCCCTTAAGGGCTTGGAAACCAGCAAATCCAAGAGAGGAGGTCTTCTGCAGGGGGCTGCGGTTCTCAGATAAAAGAATGGGGCAAGTGCCAGGGGATTTGGGTTGCTCTTTTTGGGTAATGTCTTCTTAAATTTTGTCCTACTTTAGCTTCAGGACACCATCTTTCCTGGTTTGGGTGACCAGATTGACTCATTGAGCTAGTGTACAGAGAGGGTAGGTGGAACTTTGGGAGGGAGGGTGGACAGGACAAGGTCAATTTGGGAAGGTTTGAGTTTGAGGCTTGGGTGGATTTTTCAAATAGAAACCTTTGCTTATAGGTTAGGAGCTCAAGATAGTGGGGGACTGGATGTGGCAAGTTACTAACATATAGGTTGTTGTTGAAGCTGACATTCCAAGGAGACTAGGAAGGTAGATCCCATGGACCTTAAAGTGTGGTCTGCATACCTCAGCATTGGCATCTCCTTGTTAGAAAAGCAGACTTTTCACACCCCACCCCCATCCTGAACTCCCCTAGGCCTGCTGAATCAGTCTGCATTTTAACAAGGCCCCCAGGGGGTTCATTTGCACATTAAAGTCCAAGAAGCACTGCTGTAGGCTAGTGGTTCTCTCTGAACCCTGCATGCTCATTAGAATCCCCAGTCTCTGGACTCTGATTCAGTTGTTCTGTGGTGTGCCCCAGGCTTCTTCTTCTTCTTTTTCTTTTTTTAGAATTTATTGATCTTGAGAGAGAGAGAGGAAGAGAGAGACAGAGAGAGAGAGCGCGCGCGAGAGTGAGCGCACCTTCAATTTCTTGTTCCACTTATTTATGCATCCACTGGTTGCTTCTTGTCTTGTATGTGTCCTCACCAGAGATGTAACCTGCAACCATGGCGTCTAGGGGTGATACTCTAACCTACCGAACTACCTGGCCTGGGCCTTTTTGTTGTTTAAATAGTTTCAGAGGTGATTCTAATGTGCAGCCATGATTGGTATAAATCAGTTGTTCTCAAACTTGATTGTGCACTAGAATCTCTTAGAGGGCTTGTTAAAACACAGATTGCTGGGTCCACACCCAGTGTTTCTGATTCAGCAAACCTGGATGGGCCCTATGATTTTGCATTTCTAACAAGTTTCCAGCTGATGCTGATGATGCTGGTCCCACACATTTTGGAAGGAAAGGCCAGAAGAAAGCCCTGGTTACAATCTCGAGAAAAACCATTTACAGGTCAGTAGAAAAAGAAAGGAAAGAGAAGCTTCAGATGTGGGAGGCAAACAAGGAAAGTGGGTTCTCCCTGGTGTCTATTCCACCAGACTACTGTGACCCCTAGAAAGAAGACACCCACCAAGAAGAGCTTTTGGTGGCTAAGTGGGCTCAAATGTAAAAACAACTTAGTATCTGTTGTTAAACAGGTGCCTCTCATGCAAGCCGTGCTTCAGGGAGAAGCCTGCATTGAACTGCCTGCTTCTGGAATGGAATTGTCTTCCTGCACCATGGTCCTGCCATCTGAGCCAACCCTTATAAAGGAATTCCAGGATTACCTATTTCAACCAATGGGACTGAGACTTTCTCCATCCATCAGAGCTTCATAGCTATATTCTCATTAGCATCTCCTGTGATCACTCATTTGCCACAAGCAATCAGCGCAGTTCTTTGTGGACCAATCAAACTGTGAGGATTAGGCAACCTCTTTTGCATGAGAATGGACCAATCAGGGTGCAGGGGTGGGGATTTCTCTCTATGTAAGTCATCTTTCCAGTGCTAGGGTAGCATACTTTCCCTTTGCACCAAAGGTTGTGTCTTCCCACTTAGAGTGTTACAGAGCAAGCAAAACTGTACTGTCTTTGCATACTGGAGTGGAGTCTCCTCTCCTGAGTTCCTTTCCTGCCACAGACGTGTATATCACAACAACCACTGGCTGACAGTATTAACACCTTGAGGATTTACCTCATTGACCTTCAACAAATAGGCAACTAGATATTTCTTCAGCAAAATGGGTGTAATTGTAAACAACAAAGAACTGCAATTAGGGATACATCTAAAGGAGAAGCACATGCAAATCCAGAAAAAGAAAGGAGAAATGCTCTTCGATGGATTTGGGAGGTCCTGTTGTAAATGAAGAGTCTAAAAGTTTGAAGTATAATGACTTTTCATTGGCCGAGTCCTGGCCATCTCCCATTGGCTGAGTTGTTAACTCCATTGGCCAAGGAGGAGTCTTTTTTACTTTTTGCTGAGGTAGTACCACTTCCTGCAGAAGATTCAAGGTATATCTCTTCCTTTTGGGGTTAGTAATGTGTGTTGGGTGATATGTGTGAGAGTTCTCTTCCCTAGCATCCCGATACCACTTTAAATGCGGTTTCACTTTTATTGTTTTCACAACCTCCTCCTGTTGCTGCCTCCCTGTTTGGTGAAGTCTAACAGCAATCACTCCTGATTCTAAACAAACTCTACTCAGAAATATAAATGTGATCATGTCGTGTTCACCCTACCCTGTATTCAGGTTAAAGCCCAAAGATCATAGCTTAGTATTTAAAGCCTTGGGCACTGGGGCCCTGGCCTCCTTCCCTCTTCTCTCCCATGGGACTCTTTGCTGCACTCATCATAACCTATTTGCCAGCCCTTAATTAACTTTTCTCTTTGTACTTCCCTGCCTCTGCAATGTGTCTTGAGCCCTCATCCTCTCCCTCATCTCACAGCTCCTACTCAGCAAGATTAGATTAGAATTCCCTCAGGGAAGGAGTCTATTTTTATTTATTTATTTTCCTCTTTCTATTCTACCCTTTGCCAGCTCCAACTTCTGGCTCAGTTCAAACATTACTTCCTTCCCCTCAAGCCTGCCCTGGACCCCTGAGGCTAGGGCAGACTCCCCTCCCAAGTTTCTGCTTTCTGTCACAGTACTTAACATATTACTTCACAGTTGTTGATTTAATTTGCCTCCTTCACTACATGTGGGCTTCCTTTGCGTGGAGACCTGAAACATATTTGATTTTTGCACCCCAAGCTCCTAGAATAATGCCTGGCACAGAGCAGGTACCTGATACTTGTTTCTTGAATGAAAAAAAAATACAGGAACTAGTGAGTGAATGGATATGAATTTAGACACATTTGAGAACTAGAGTCCCCTTCCTCCAGCCCATAGCATCAGCTGCACCCTTTCTGTAGGTGGTCTACTCCCTCCCCAGAAGGAAGAGAAAGGATTCTCCCATGGTTACTATCTTATGGGAGAGCACCAGCTGGTCACTTAATACCCATGATAGGTTGTTGGTGGCTTCATCTTGTTGGCCAGCAACAGAACCATATCTCTCGAGACAAAAGTTACATGGAACACGTGTTGACTTCATGTTGGCAATTCCTACATTCTTCATGGAGAGCTAGCAAGGCAAAGGGCAGAGCATGGAAGTGTCTCTTTGCAGCTCCTGTGTGTTTGCCATCCTCCAAGGATCCAACCCAAACAGATTTTGAGAGGAAATCTCAGCCCTCTAATGCTAGGTGCCTGAGGTAACTCCCTGGATCTTCAAGGCTTACAGAGTGTGGTGGCTTGAGCCAGTCACTAGTTAGGCAGCCTCCTGGTGGGCTCTTCAGTATGCCAAGTAGAGGAAACTGCCTAGGGAGTGGCAGGGTGAAGGGTTTGGGAGAGAGTCCTGAGGAGGTTACAATATTGATATGCTGTCAAATGCATGTGTTTTCGATGGTTGATATGTATAGCTTTTTCTATTCAACAATGCTTTCACACCTCTTTCTCTTTCTTGGTGAGAAGTTCTCAGAATGGAGGGTGGGTAGTGGTCAAATTCTTATGTCCTTAGATAAGGGACCCAAGGATCAGACCATGGGAGTAACTTGCCTAAAAATCTCATAGTGTGTGAAGGTGCAGTTGGATTTGAACCCAGCTTGGTCTGCCTCCAGCCTCTTCATCCCCTCTCAATATGCTGCCTCTAAAATAATGTTAAAATACATATAAATCATAGAGGGTGCAAGTGCAAATTATTCCTTCTGTGGAAGTGCAAAATAGCCAAGTGATGATGGGAACTTGGCAGGGATGAAATGGGATGAGTCAGGGACAGCTTTGTGAGGCAGGAGAGCTGTTCTGTGGGGCTGAGACAGGGGGAGGCATGGCAGGCAGGGAGTGAGGGGGAGATAATTCTAGTGGGAGAATTACAAGCCTGGAGGAGGATGGCATACCATGTGGCCTTCCTGCAGTGATAGACTATGTATGAAACAATGAGACAGGGGCAGGACAGAGCTGGAAAGGCCTTGTCCTGATCAACATGGTCTCCAAGGCCAGAGCTGTGTATGTGGTGCATGTGTATTTAGGGTGTGATTTGAATGCATATAGTTGTGTATGTATGTGGGACATGAGTATGTGTGGTGTTTGTATGTTCAGGTAGGTAAATAGGCATATCAGAAAATTAACGGGGGTAGGTTTCTAATACTGTCTTTTCTTGCCCATGGATACACACTGTCCATTGCCTTTTCCCCAACACACACTACCTATTGTTAACCCTATATTTCTTTTAGTCTTAGCTATGTAGGATTGTGAAATTTATTTAACTGAGTTAAGTAAAAACGGATGTTTTAGCACACACTTAACTCAGACAGTGCTGTTGGGATGCTGCCTTTTTGGTCCTCAACTCTGCCATCCTTGTTTTTGGATCACACAGATGCTCTGTTCATGGGGTGCCTTCTATGAGAAAAGCTATAACCTCCCAGCTTTAAGCCCAGTAGAAGGAGAACATTTTACCTAGAGTTTCAACACAAACTTAAAATAAATCTCATTGGCTGAGTTTGGTTCATGTGTCCACCTCTGAACCAATCACTGTGGCTTTGCGATAGAAAACTTTGATTGGCTTCCCAGGTCACATGCATGCAACACTCTGAGAAAGAAGTGTGGAGAAGTCAAGCACTTCTGAGAAGGGGCCAATTCCTGAAGGACTTTTGGGATGCTGGTGCTAGAGAGTCCAGTGGATGCTGAGCAACACAACACCTGACTGACTGTTCTTGTCAACTGAGGGCTTGTTATTTGTGTGAGCTTGGCATTGACTCTGAGAGGGAATGAAGCTGTGCATGATTACTTTCTGTGTGTGTAAAGCCCTGGACCAGGGGCTATTCTAAAATTATCTCTTTAATCTTCACAACCTCCTTGTGAGTTGGATACCAGTGCACATATCTTACAGATGAGGGCATGGTATTCAGAGGAATAGTAGGATTTGCGTAGGTCACACAACTAGAAAGTGTCAAGGCTAGGGAAGAACTTCATACCCCTTGGGCCCATTGCTTCCTATAAGACCATCAATGCCCCGGTTGAGGACAAACCTTAGGAACAGAAGGAACCTCAGTGTTGTGACAATACTGTGAGCACTGGATTCAGGCATCATTTCTAGAACTAGTTCTTTTACTCATTAGTTGAGTCCCAGACTCCTTTTAGGACCTTCCCATAACCTAGCAACCAAAGAAGCGGTGTCTGACCCTGGTCACAGAAAAGGAGGTTACCTAGTGAAATAATTGTAGCTTCTTCCACTTCCCACCTCTTTTGTGGGCCTAAAATGGCCACAGTAGCCCTTTTCTCTCCCCCTGGTACCTGTCTTCTCCCTCCTTAACTCCCAGTGTTCACTGTGAAGTAGGCTGTCCTGGGGTGGAGGGGAGAAGGCAACATCTGTTGCTGCTCTTATTGATGCCTTATGGGGCTCCTCACATCCTCAACCTCCCCTGTTTTGGGTCACATAAGAAGTGGGAAAGAGGAAGAAAGAATGGGTGAAAGGCTTTGAGAAACCCTATGGGAAAGAAAACTGTTGAATTTTGTTTGGTGGTGTTGAACTGTGACAGACAGTACAGCCTGATGGTTAGGAGCACAGGGTTAGGAGCCAGACTGCCTGGAATAAGCTTGTGCTCCTTCATACTGATCTTGGGCAAACTACTAATGCTACTTGTGCTTCAGCTTTCTTGTCTATGGAATGGGAATGTTAATGCTCCCTACCTCAGGGGTTGTTGAGAGGATTAAATAAAAGGAGGTTTGTGAATAACTTAAAATAATGTCTGGCTTATAGTTAGCTATTATTTAGTTTTTTTACTTGGATTTTTTTAGTAATGTCTGTTTTCATAGTCTGACATGAGTATTATGCAAATGCTACTTTTGGAAAAGCTGATGTGGAGGAATCCCGAATGGAGAAGGAATTATATGTGTGTTCAGTATATGCCTTCCCAATTTTAAATATTTCTTTTTGTGATTAGATTATTGAACTTGGGTTTTAGCCATGGCACTTTCATTTTTACCTGTTTAGGACATGAATAGCTTTTAAATAATCTTCCTTTCAGGTGATCCTTATCAAGCTGTTGCCTCTCTTAAGAAGCTGCCATGCTGCCCATTGACTATTCTAGTAAGCCTGAAGCTCCTCATCCTGCAGTGGGTTTCCACCTGCCTCCTCCCAGGCCTGTGCCATAGAGATTCTTTTGCATTCCTCCCCTACATGGACTCGGTGTTTCAGCCCATGAATACAGCCCATGTCTTGCCCTTATCTCTCTCGTTCCCATTTCTACCCGTGATGTCTTCCCACCTATTCTCACCAAAGCCAGGCTCTCTCCTTCCAAACCCAACCTGAAGCTCCTCTGTAGAGCACCCTCCAAGGGTTCTGGGGAGGACACAGGGGATTTTCAGCCTCAGCCTCAGGGGCTTCACTCCTCAGCATATGCCACTTGGAGTGTTCATAAGCAGCCGTGTGATTTTGCAGCAATTTCTGTAGATGTTCTTTTCTCATTTAGATAAGAAGCCCCTGGCAACCCCTCTTCCCCACCTGGGCAGGGTCCATGCATTTCTGTTTCTTTTGCAACTTGCTTGGGTCTTTGTAACCAGTAGGTGTTGCTCAGGGAAGGTATCAGGGGCAGCTGCAGAGCTGAAGATGAAAGCCCAGGATTCAATGAATTTTTTAAGGCCAGGACCCATCAGGTCTGTAGTCATAGCCTATAAGGCAACCGGAAAACATTTTTCTTTTTGTAGGATAAACAGTGAGGTTGTTTAGAAAATACCTCTTCTATCTTCTTGCTCTTCAAGGGCAGAAATTAAAGCCCAAAGAAATTGGCCCTGACATTGCACAGTGAAGACTCTGGGACTGGAGTCACCCTGTACCTAGTGTCCCCTCTGACAGTGTGCCTGGCTACAACCCATAGGCTGCCTAGACTGCCAACAAGGACCACATCTGCCATCATGGGCCGCCTCAGCACCCTCCATCTCCTCTAAGTCTCTTTGGGAGGTGCCACCAGAGGATTAGGCACTCGGGGGCAGTCATTTTTGGTGAAGACTCCTGTAAATCCCAGCTCCAGCTCTCAGCTGCATTCTCTTGGGCAGTTACTCAACCTCTTTAAACCCCATTTCTGCACCTGGAAAAGGGAGACGATGGCTCCCACCTCAAATAATGGTACCCACCTCAAAAGGCCATTGCATAAATTAGGTTGGGTCTTCTGTGTAGGGGGTCTAGCACAGAGCCAGGCAGCAAGGGGTCATCAGCATGGGCTATTAATATCTTACACATAATTTGACTTGAAGACCTGGGTTCTGGAAAGATCTCATTTTAGAACTCTCCCCCCAGACTGCCTTTCCATATGCAGAATTTCACATCCTCTTTAGGGCCCGTGCAGCACATTATATGCACATGTACAGACATTTATCACCGTGTTCTGTAGTCACCTGCCGGTGGGCTGTTCCTCCACTATCATGTCAGGGGCTGGAGAACAGGAACCCGTTCTCTCACCTTCAATTACTGCTTAAAATAAATATATTGAAAGTGACTTTTTCTGCCCTCTATTTTTAAATTTTAATTTAATTTATTCATTTTTAAAACAGGCAGTTCTTTCCTGTGGTTCAAAATCCACAGTAAATATATAGTAAAAATTCTCCCTTCTTTGCCTTTCTTTTCCCCAGAGGCAAATGGTGTTAGTTTTTAATTGCATATTCTTCTAGAACTACTATTTCTGTGTTTGTATGCAAAGACACGTAAATAGTCTGTTAAAATTCTTTTTGTTTCTCCAACCTTAATGACTTACCTGCCTTGCTGATGTGGTTGTATAGACCAGGTTCTGCAGCCAGAGGGCCTGGGTGCAATCTCTGGTTTGACCACTTACCACCTGTGACATTTTGGGCAGGTTACTTATGCTCTCTGTGCCTTGATTCCTGATCTGTAAAATGGGTATGTAGCAGTAGCTGCCCCATAGGATTGTTATGAAGAAACATGTGTAAAACATTGATAATTGTGTTTGCTTAAAATAGGGGCTCAGTGGTGTCATCTGTTATTATGTGCTGCCATTCATTTAGTGCCTACTGCAAGCAAGGACTATGATACCTCCTTTACACTCATTATCTCCTTGATCAGCCAATAACTCTGAGATAATAGTACTATTATCCTCATTACAGATAAGACTTGGGGCTGATACCTGGTATCAGGCCCCAGGTTCCTCAGGCAGTAAATGTCAGAGATCAGTTTTGAGGCTGAAGGGCTAGGGCCTATACTGTACTCCCTCTTGAAACTTCTTGTTTATATCCTCTTTTTAGGACCATATTCTACATACATTAGGTGCTCAGTAAAAGCTTGGGTCTCTCCTCAATGCCTTTGGTTTGTGTTTCCATCTGAGCAGGACATTTGAGGCTCTAGGTATGTCCTGGTTTGACCCTCAGTTTAGCCCAGGGCCTTATGCTTAGAATCTGCAGTTCCTGCCTGGCATATCTCTCAGGGGATCTGCCTCCCAATTATCTTTCTTTTTTTTTCTCCTGTTTATATCAGCAGAAATGAAGGAGAGAAAAACCAGCCTTTAACTAGGGTTTTATTACCCATTGACCTCAGCCATCTCCATCTATCTCTCCCTAGCTCTGTCCATTAGTTGTCAGGGCAACGCAATGTAACTCCTGGCCTGTTGCAGTTGGCTGAGTTTAATTCTCCACTGTAGCCCCCGCTGGCTGGGTCTGGCCACCCTGGGTACTTGCTGCAGAAGTATTGTCAGGCACAGCCTTGGAAAAGTAAATCAGGAGAATGAGATGGGTTTGTGGGAAGAGACAGATAACTGCTCAGCCCTTTATTCTCAGAGAGTAATTGCAGCTTTAAGTATGGTTTGTGGGTCATTGCTGGAAGTCATGAAGTTGAACATGGTGCAGAACTGTAAATGTGTGAACAAGTGAATTGTAAGTTGCTCAGCCTCAGCTGGGCCAAAGCTTTCCTCTATCCTGTCTTGAATCCCTACAGCTAGCTCCTCTAGGCCTGATGTCCTGATCCCTGCCCCACCCCTCTGCTTCCCTCTCTTTGTCTTGACTTTCCAGGAGGAAGGGGACACAATTTTCTGTGTTTACTCCCTCCTCACCATGCATAACACATTTCTGTTCCCATGCCCAGGTTCTCATTATTCCCATCCAGATGGCCCATCCTGCCTGTTTCTCTAGTCTCCCATAACCTCTGACGCACCTTGCTTCCTTTCTTTTCCAGAGTTTTTAAACATTTGCCAGTATTCTCCTCTCTATTAGCAAGTCCTCTGCCTTCAAATATTCACAGACCTCCTCTACCTTCACTTGTTGCCACTAGAGCTACCTTTCTCATTCCAAGGTTTTTCTGGTAGCTTCTATAAGTCCAGCCCCCAGGAGACAAGGGTGAAGCACACAGTTCTTGTCTGTGAGGAGTTCACAATTGAGCACTGTGACAAAAATATAACCAATGATTGTGATACTCCATGCTTATGCTGGGATAATAGGGGCCACTGCCCTCTTGGGGCACAGGTGATTTTGGTGGAAAGAGAGGTCAGTTGAGAAAACAGAATGAGGACAAGTGGGCTTGGTTGGGTATTCAGGGAGTAAAGTCCTAGTGACTTTTGTACTTAGTGTGTACTGTCGAGGTCAGGCAGCTCCTATAGCTGCCACCCTTATATCCAGGTCTGCCATCAGGATCTGGAGGTATAATGGAGTTAACTCTGATTCTGCACATCTTTTCTCAACACTGTGTTCAGTAATCTAATATTGGTAACTTAAACTTAGCCATGGTGTAAATATTTATATCCTGGAAATCAGCAAACACTACCCCAAAAGGAATTTCCTTCCTTCCTTCCTTCCTTCCTTCCTTCCTTCCTTCCTTCCTTCCTTCCTTCCTTCCTTCCTTCCTTCCTTCCTTCCTTCCCTTCCTCCCTCCCTCCCTTCTCTCTCTCTCTCTCTCTCCCCGTCTCTCTTTCTCTCCGCTGATATACCTCTAAAGCATCACAGAGGAAGTAACATTTGCCTTTGGACTTGAAAGATAGGCAGATTTCTAAGTGAAGAAAGCAGGAGAGGAAAGAGTGGAAGACTTGTGTTTGCTAGGACTTTGCCAGTTGAAAGTGATATAAACTTAACACAAACTAATGCAAGAAAGAAAAAATAATTGCATTACCTCATGTATTACCTCATAAGGAAAAATGGATAGTTTCAGGCATGGCTGGAGTAAGGGTTTCAAATAATGTTATGAAGAATCTCTACCTTTCTCTCAAAAGTACCTCAGCCTGTATCTCCATCTCTGTTATCTCTCTGTCCATCTCCTTCACTGTCTTAGCTTTACTTTCAGTCTCACAAAGGGAGGTATTTTGTACCCAATTCCAGCTTTTAAATCCATCTACTAACTGGCTCTACATATAGTCATGTGTGTACCCCTAAACATCTACTCTGTCCAGGAGGATGGATGTGTGCTAATAAAAAAAGAAGATTATGTTCTCAGGAGGTTCTGGAAATGTTTACTAAGCAGGGAAAGAACATAGCATTTTCCACAAGATTCCAGGCAGTGGAAGGAGAGTAAGAAGTGAAAGGGACTGAAGGGTTTAAGGAATGTTAAGATGCTTGATGTGTTGGTATGCAAGCTTCTTCCATACATTCATTCCCAAATCCAAGATGGATGGCATTTTGGGGATGGGATTGATTTTGTCCAGGACTTGCAAGGGTCACTATTATAGATACCTATCTGTGTGGATAATTTTGTTCCATTCCTTGTTTATAGGGGTGGCTTTGTGAGGCATGATTTCATCCTCTTGTATATAGGTCTAATGGCTCTAGCTTCTGACTCCACATAGGAGTTAAACTTGTACCCTCACAGTGAGGTGGTTTTGACCCCCATATAGTCTATGGGCTACAATATTGTTTTTTTTGGCTTAGGAACCCCCTTAACAGATGGTTTATGGATATGTACCTTCCTAGGCTTTTTACCATGGCATTGTGTTTCTAAATACACGTGCATGTGTTTATTTATCATCTCTGTGCACTTAGATAAGGGATTGAGGTTTTCAGTGCTTGCTCTGCTGGCTTAAACATAAGTCCTCCCTAGTGTCTGTGTCAGAGAGGATGACCATTCTCTTCCAGTCATGAGGTCAGCTGTAACATATAAAATCTGGGGTCTTGGTTAGCTTTTCACTTGCCAGATCACTTTTTCTCATATATAAATGTTATCCCCCTGAAGACTCCCAAAGGCTCCCTGTGTCTTTCCTATCTAACTCATCCATGTGGCCTGCAGTGTCCACCAGTATGTCTCCCTGCTCCATCTATCCAACTTGGGTAACCTAACAGACAATTTGAAGTCGTCATCTCTACATGGTGATCTCTTGCTAGGTGGTGAAAATCTTAATGTCCTCTTCAAGCCCTGTCAGATATACTAACTCTAGCTAGAGCTAACTCTTTGGTTTACATGAAAAAAAAGTGAAAAAATACAAGTTAAATGACAGTTCTTTAGGCATACTTGTCATGAAATACCATGCAGGGATTAGACGACATCAGCTTCTGCACTTTCCTCACATTATCTACTGAGCGCATGGGCTATCTA
This sequence comes from Phyllostomus hastatus, assembly GCF_019186645.2. NCBI lineage: Eukaryota > Metazoa > Chordata > Mammalia > Chiroptera > Phyllostomidae > Phyllostomus > Phyllostomus hastatus. The sequence continues at coordinate 32,170,881 of NW_025334009.1, read as the reverse complement.
TCTGGCCTTTAACCATGTTTGCCAACCTGAGTTAAATTCTCCTTCTGCCTATCCCCAACTTTAACACAGACATTCAGAAGTCAGGAGTCTTCAAGAAGTCTCCTCATGAATTTTCTGGGGTTTTTTTTGGCTCTTTTATTACCCAGAAACAAAGCACTTTTGTTCAATGTCCTTTAAATATACTCTGTATTCCATCTACCTGACTTCACAGCAATGCTCCCATCCTCCACAGAGGGAGATGGAGTAAAACCTTTTCCTTTAGACCTTTGCTGGGCTTGGAAACACACCTACAAAAAAACAGAGTCAAGTGAGGCAGCTCCCCAGTCTTGCACTTCTGTTGTACCTCCTCCCCCCATTCAGTGAAAGTAGGACTGGGAACAGGTGAATTGGCCTGACTTTGGAGCTGTCTCCTGATGCTGGGGATTACCCAGGTATGACAGCCTATTTCTTCTTCCTCCTTTCTGAAATTCATGGGTGAGGAGAGAGCAGCAATTCTTGCAGCTCCATTCTCTGTACTGGGTGGATTCTAGAAGGATGTCCCCATAGACAGGATGCTAATTCTTCTAGATCATGTATTTAAAAACTCATGGGTGAGATAAAACATCTTTAAAGCTGAATCATAGTGCATTCCAGGCAATGACTCCTTCCAGCTAGCTGAGAAATATAGAATAGACCTGTGCTTTAGTTTGAAACTTGTCATTTATCTTCTTGCCCAAGGATTGTCTGCTCAGCTCCCAAGTAATGCTGAATCTCTCTTTGGTGTTTAAAATAATTTCTTTAGTGTTCTTTTCATTCATTGGAAAATGGATTCTTTTCCCTCCAGATTTTGAAGGTAAATGCCTGGGTGGGACAGTGATGTGGGGCCATCAGTTGAGAGGCTATAAGAATTCCAGGGAGGAGCAGGAGCTGGATTCAATCATATATTGATTTTCAGCCCAGTAAATTGTGGCTGCTTTGTAGCAAGAGTAACAAGTGTGCTGTGCTTTTCAGAAAGAGATGTGATCAGCTTTTAAACAATAAAGAGGAGCACTGCTGGGCAGCGTGATTCGATTTAAATCTGTGTGAAAGCCAGTGGTGAGTTTAAAATAAACAAAGCAACATTGAAACCCACCACCACACCCAGAACCTCATGTTAAGAATAACACAATGAAAAAGATTTGGGGATTTAAACCATCCAAGGTAAATTTTTAAAAAATTGAATTCCTTTGAGGATAACAGACTATATTTAGCTAAAATAGCTCAGTGGCTACACATTTAGTCATCCCTTTTCCAGGCTTGTGGGAAGAATTCAGTACCAAAAAGGCCCTCGGATGGCTAGTCATGTGACACTGTGGGCAGGAGGCCTCCTTTTCCTTTAAGAGTGTTGGTCTTTGGGACCAAGGCTGCACAAGGTTTCCTGGCTGGGGCTCCCTCTCTCCTTACTCTGTGCTTTGCCTCAAGTGTCCTAGCTGTTCCTGCATCAGTTCCTCCTCTGGGATTCTAGTGTTGTGTGTCTCAGTTCGAGCCTCACTCTTTCTAAGCAGAGGAACTGAGCTCACACCTGTAAGGTCTCTGTGTGGTGGTTTCTGCTCCTGGTGATGCCCCTGGGGAACCTGGCTTTGTGCTCCTAGTTTCAGGCTTATGGGGTCAGGGCTGTGTGTTTTCTGTTCTATTCATTGATGGTGGGGATCTCTGAGCTGGCCATTTTTTGTGGGTCTAAGACTTCCTGGAATCACCATGTTGGAATGTGCCTCTGGTCCTTGGTGGACTGGGCAGGCACAGGGGCAGATGGGCTCATCCTGGCCTGAAAGTGAGCCTGAGCTGTGGAGCAGTGCCTCTCTTTTCTAATCCTGGGAAAGTGTTGTTTGGGTGTGTCTGGATAAGATTCTGAGTCTCTTATGTATGTCTTTTTCCTTCTGTTTGGATTTCCCCCTGTCCCTTCCTCCTATTTATACTGGTTCTATGTTCATCACCTTGAGGAAGATGCAGGGCAGAGTAAAAGGCAGATGTTGTCAGCAAGACAATTCCCTTCTAGGACTTTGTTTTAGAAGCATAATTCTTAAAGGAAGAGGATAGATCAAAAAGTCTCTTGAAAAGACACAGAGGAGAAGCTCCCCATCCCCATCCTCAGGCTGGGGAATGGGAGGAGAAAGAGGCTGATGGAACCCAGATTAACAGAGAACTGGACCCAAATTCCTGGCCTACATTGGTGAGGCAGTGAGGTCTCAGTGAACACAGCTGTATGGTGCAGATGGGATCACCAGCCGCCTTTCAGGGAAAGGCTCATATACCATGCTTGCAATAGAAATAGAGAGCTGCAGTCGTGAAGGGGCTGCATGGACAGAGACAGTGGCCATCTCACTGGTCACCAATGTAAACAGATGATCACGGGCCATGTGGGAATCCCCTCTTCAGTATTATTTTGGCACAGGGTAAGAACTTAGAAATAAATGGGTCACAGTCTGCAGAAGTGGAAAATAATTTCAGGGACTGAGGTTTACTTAGTGTCAGAGAAAACAAATCCTGTCTCATTTTCCTCCTGAGCACATAGAAAACACTTCCAAGCCTCTTGCATTTAAGGACAGCTAAGTGGAAGTGATATGAATCACCTCCATGCTTAGGCAGGGGAAAGGCCCGGTGTCACCCTCCAGCTTTTTACTTCTCCCGTCATATGTTGAGATGACAGAGTCACGTGATATGGCTCTCCACAGCCTGGATCTCTGAGTGACCATGGAAAGCACATTCTCCAGCTGACCTGTGTTAGTCATGTAACATATACAAGAAATAAGCCACTGAAGTTCAGGGTTAATTTATTTTTGGCAGCAACACCTGATCTAACTTGGTGGAAAAGTTATGAATTAAGTTAAATTGCAGAAACTACAGTACAATTTTCGATATCCCCAAATTCGTAGATTGAAATTCATGCCTGCCAGAATGGTATTTGCTGTCTTTGCATCTTCTTGGCTCCTTGCATCTTCTCTGCTCATGCTGCAGGGTTTAAACTTCTCTAGGTCTGGGGCTGTAATGAAGTCATCGGTCACAAGGCCCCTCATCCCAGCATGGACTGAGAGGAAGTGTAGGAAACAATCTACAAGGCAGTGTCTTGCCTACTGAAGATGCACAACCAAAGTGTCAATTCTCTTTCCTCCTCTGTGACCTTCACCTTCCTCTCGTAGGATAGACAAGAAAGCAGGTGGGAAGCAGGACAAGCACAAGAAAAAGCAATTCCCTCATTTGCTGAATACCCTCTGGTGCCAAGTCCTTTGCTGGATCTGGGACACAGGGAGGAACCAGAGACTACCCTTGACCTCAGGTCTAAGGGTGTCAAAGAGAGAGAGAGATAGTCACAACCATCATACAACACATAAAAACAGAGGACTAAGAGTGCTGGGAAGAACAAAGGAGAGATTTGGGGAAAGTATGCCATAGAAATGAAGTTAGAAAGAAAATAATATGAGCTAATATTTGTTGATCATGCACAATGTGTGCAATGCTTTACATATAGCATCTCATTTAATCTTCACAATGATTCTGAGAGGCAAGTGCTACTGACCCCATCGTGTAGTTCAAGGTCCTTTTCTCTTTACAGTCCAGGTACATGTAGGGGATGAGGAGATGAGAGTTGTTCTGATTATTCAGCTCTGGGACACACGAAATATTCTACTCATAACTGCCATGCTGAGGTTTACCAACCCCACCAGCCACCACATCCTCAGAAAAGTCCGAGCTCAGCTTCTGTGATTAGTTTCCACTTGTCGACTTATAGCCAGTGATGAGCTCTGAGATGCAGCATGGACTAGATTTTCAACTTCCAAACAACGGATGTCTGAGAAAGGCCTAGACATGAGTGGGGCATCTGCAGTGTATCAGGGATTGTAGAAACAGTATGCCATTCCAGTGCCTCCTCCAGTTTATAGGGGAGAATCCTGAGGTTCAGAGTGGGACAGTGACTTGCTTAGGATCAAATAGAGGTTAAGTGGCAGCACCAGGATTAAAACTCAGGTCCTCTGACCTATTCCTCCCAACCAGTGTTTCCCATTCATGAGGCCTTGTGGAATTCCTGGTGGTGTGAGCATCCCTGACCACTGAAGCATCTGACATCAGGGGCATCTTTATCAGGGATAAGCAGATAAGGATGTGTGGATAAGAGATGCAGTAGTGATAGCTGAGGTTATAGACCCCTTTTAAGGTAAGGTGATGGACAGATGACTACTTCAACCACTCATTCACTCACTAAGCATTTATTTAGTTCCCAGTAGGTGCTGATCCCTGTACTAAGATCTGAAACTATTGCCAATAACTGGCTGAATCTTGTGGCTCTTGCTGGTGAGATGACCATGGGCACATTTCAGAAGGAGCCCTGGAACTTGATGGATGATTTCTGATGAAATGACAGTCTCATTTTAGGGATTGGTGTTGGGGCTAAGCTAAGAGGAGGTGAGGTGGATGAGTCTGGGAGCTCTGCAGTGGTGTGGCTATTCTTGAACCCATCCTTACTTCCAGGACTGAGGATGCTGTTAACCTGTGACTCATCTCATGGAGCACCCAGAGTTCAAGGCTGCTTTTCCTCCATATCCAGCGAGGGCTGGTGTATGCTGTTCCAGGCCTTCTACCTCCACTGTCCTCACTGGCTTGGCTTGGGGCCTTGGTGACAGTGACTTACCTTCTGATCTGGGTGCAGACATCCCTATGGGATCAGTATGTTTCTGGGCTATATTTCTGACTGTAATTGAGTCTGCTGCACAGCTGACTCTATGGGACCCACATTAGGGTCTGCAGTGGATTTTTGGAAGCCCCAGAGCTCACCATAGAGGATGGCTATGTTTTGGGAATTCTGAAATTGCAAAGCCATCTCCCTGGGTTGTCACTGACTTCCTGAAGGGCCCTGGAAGGTATATGCAGACCCAGCAGAGTGGCTATGTAGAAGGAAGTCCTGGCTTTAGGAGATACCCCATCTATTCAATAGAATGCAGGCTTCTTCTCTCAATTTCTTACAGATCCAGTGCAAATTCTGGGACATATTTTTAAAGAACCATAAGATTCTTGCAAGGCTGCTGTCTGAAGGTATAAAGCTAGTACCAATTTGGAAGTTCAGAATGTCACCTGGATCTCTGTCCAGGGTTGGATTTGGACACCAAAGAGAACTGTTAGGGACCCTGAGCTGTGAGAAAGCCAAGCTGTGTTAACAGTCCAGGTGTCTGGGTCCTTTCTAGGCTCAGATACTGACCTACCCAATGAGATGGCAGAGGGCTCCAGCTCTGTGATTTTGAGCAAGAGTTTGATATCACTTTCTCTTCTCCAAAATGTGGATTGAGAGATTTGTTATCTAACACTGTTACTACTGAAACAATGTGATGTGACCTTGGGCAGCCTCTCTTTGCACAAACACATTCAACAGACTTTTGCTAAGTCCTCATGTGTAAAATAAGGGAGTGGGACCAACAGGCTCTAAGCCTTCCCACTTTGTCTGCCTAGAATTCTGAGTCAAACCGACGCTTGAGGCATTCTCTGTTACAGTTTCCGTCTACAAGCTATCCCTGGCGCAGCCCCAGACGGATCTCTGGCTGGAAGTCATAAATCTGGGTAGCTGAACATGCTACAGAAATAAACATAGTATCAACACTCATATTTACATATAATCATATCTACTTGCCTAGCGCTATCACATTCATTTTCTTGATGCGGGAAGACACTTGTTTGAGAAGAGGAACACACTTGAGACCTCATCTCCTGTACCTTCCCTTTTGTGGGGTGTGGTGTGGTGTCCATTCTAGTGTGTCTGTGACTTCCTTGAGCTCCCCCTGATCCCTGCACTCATGCTATCGATCAGGTCATGGGCAAAAGTGAGAAGGGCATCACCTGTAGTGCTGGGGGTGGGGCAGGGGTCGGGTGAGGAGAGCCCACAATGTGGGCTGCGCAGAGGGGAAACCCATCAGAATTACGCTGGTGAGACTCAAGAGAGGCACTGCTGACAGGCAGAATGAAGAAGTTCCTTGTCTGGTACTAAATATTTCTTCCCCTTGGTTATTTGTCATGTAGTGATCTCAGCAGGTCACTATCATGTTGCCACTTAGCCATCAATTAACAAATGTCTACCCCTTTGGGTCATTTCTCATAAATCAATTTCCCCATCCCCTCGTTCTTTGGTTCTTTTCTTTTAACAGCCTCTCCTCATGGTAATTTATGGAGCCCATCATCCAAGGGCGAACACCACTCTTGCTCTGAATCCAGGAAAAGCCTTTTGTGGAATTTTAAAGGACCTGTGAAAGAAAATTGCACAAGGAAGGAATACTTTGTTAGATTACACCTTTCTGAGCTAGGGTTATATTCTTTTCCACTCCAGCCCCATCCCACAAATGCAAGGGGCAAAGAGCTCTGGGGTGGGAGTGGGTGAATCATTGCATTGGGCGCGGCTTGCGTTTTCCCACTTGAATTTCATGCTATTGTTTCCTCTTCATATTTATTACCACTTAAGGTTCATTTACATTCCTTCTCTGTCCGCAGTGATCAGAGCAACACCTCCCAAATTAGCATCATTTGCAAGTTTCATTAACATGCTGTTTACTCTCCCTCTTTCAGATCATTAATAAAGATGACCCCATGCACCCTACCTCTCCCCCAACTCCATATATTTTCATTTGTCATCACCCTTTGTTTGCACACTTTGAGCCAGTTTTAAATTTATGTGGCAGCACTCCTTACTAAGCCAATTTGAATTAATTTTGAGTGTAACACTTTATGCCACTATATCAAATGCTTTTCTTATAACTGCATGCATTCCATCAATAGTACTCCCACCACCTTTCTATTTGCTATTCAGGTGGAAAACTCTCAATTCTGCCTGGCATTTTAGTTCTTTAAAAGTCACTGTATCCTCTGTACTGACTGGGGACTTTTCTCCTAATTTTTCGGTTATTTTGAAATGATTGATGTCACGAAAGAAAGGATTTGGAGAGCTATTTATGGCAATCAATAGCTTTCATCTTTCTTTCCCACACCTGCTATTATGGTTGAACAAGTAATTTTGGTGAAATCCCTTCACGTTTCAGGATGCATGAGATCTGGATCTCCTGTTTTGAAGGCTACAGAATTCTTAAATATTCCTTCCCTTTGTTTTAAACCACCTGAGTATTTTTTAAAACATGTATACAAATTTTGAAGACATTTTAAGTGTCTGGTATATCATGGGTTCTCAAGAAATTTTTTTGAGTTAATGAAATTAATACAATAAATAAAGCCATCAGTCATTCTTATTTCTTCCAATCTGCACCATTTTCTCATTCTCTGATGTAGTGAACAGTTTTTAAAAAAATCAAGCCTGCTAGTGGAAGATAGGTGTACTATTACTCATTTATTTATTCTGCATATATTTATTGGGACTTTACTTTGACTAGACACTGTTGTAGGCTTAGATGGTATTTCAGTGAACAGGAAGAATCTTTCCCCTCTAATACAGTTTGAGAGATAGACAATGAGCAAATATAAGACACATAATGTATGATTAGCTTGTGATGTGTTATGAAGAAAAATTAAGAGGGTTAAATAAAGATACTGAGATTTTGTAGCATTCAAAGGCTTGTGGTGTGTGTGTGTGTGTGTGTGTGTGTGTGTGTGATTGATCAATTTTTCAGCCCTGAATCTTTATCTGGGAAGATGTATAATTTCCAGATGCTCTGTGGGTAGAAATAATAACACGGAACTGAGAATTTCTTTGTGACAGGTGATTAGATAGGCCCTACTTGGGACCCAAATGTGTGCATGTGCCGATGTGCCATTGCTAGGCCAGATTCTTGACTCTTATAGCTCTTGGGACCCTCCCGTTTCAGGTGTCTTTGACAGCACATAAGGAGTGTCATCCTTCTGAACTTTGTGAAGATGAGCTAAGAATTGGTGGAGAACACCAAGTTCACCCTGTGAACTGCACCAGGCAGATTACCAAATGGTCAACTTAGTATGAAGCTATATGCAGGAGTCTGCAGCAGATCTGCAGTGACCATAAGTTTGAATGAGATAAAAGTGCTGGGAGGACCTCAGCTTCTTTCTGAGTCCAGGCCTACAGAGCGCCCCCTATTGGCTGTACCTTCAGGTAAAGTTTAAGTGCTTAGCCCAGGCTCTCCAGGCTGGTGCCTTCCCAGCTGTTAGGCCTCATCACCTGCCATTCCATGCTGCTCTGCCCTTAAGTTCTGAAAGGACCAAATTACCTATGTTCTTCACTCTCACTAGTATAGGTCCTGCCTCTCTATTCTTCTGATGTTCCTTCCAAGTGGAATGTCCTCCTTCCTCTTCACTTTCTAGTTCCTTCCTATCTAGCTCTTAGGCTGGTCTATCTTGTTGTATCCTCCAATCCTCAAGCCACCGTTCTCACTTCAGCACCCTGGACATCTCCCTATCTTCAGTCTGTCACTTGACTGGCAGGGTACCAGCATGCTAGAAACATTGTCTTATTCATTTTTGTATCTACACCACCTAATGCAGTCCTATGCACAGAGTAAACATTCAGGAAATATTTGTTAAACTAAACTGAACTTGAGATGAGGAGAAATGAGAGGTTATCAACTCCACTTTGCTGTTGAGGAGACTGAGGAGGGTAAGAGGAGGGCCTGCTGGGGGAGGGGGAGAGGCATAACAGCGGTCATAACAGGGAGTGCTGGGTTGGGGCCCATATCAGAGTTCAAGGTGGTGGGCACCTCATTCACTAGAGTCTGATTTCCCATGTGATTTGAAGGAACTGTGAACTTTCAATGCTCAGTCAGTCTCTAAGCACACAGCATCATTTTTTTCAAAGTATTTCAGATTTGCAACTAACAATTTTTTGGTGATTATCACAATTATCAGATGGCCTAATTTTGTTGGTGGAGTTTATTCTTTTGTGAAAGTTCTTATTCATTTTCAAGTTAAATAAGGTCTGATTTTTATCCCCAAAGGAACTTATATTTCAAACCCCTGATTTGAGCAGGATTTGGTTTGAGTTTGGGTTTGATTCATCTCTTTGATTAAAGGCTTATCTTCTAAATAACATGTCTTAATAGTTAGTCTTTCCCTTTCAAGGCCTTCTAAATTTAGATATATGAAATCAATTACTGCTTCCAGAATGTTCAGTTTCTACTCTGGTCCTAGAATTTGGTCTCTAAGAGATGTTGATTTACACCCTGGGGGATCGTTTAAATTCTGCATTTTCCTAGTTGATATCCTTACCAGTGGGGTGAGGTAGAGGAACTGTGGGAGGAGCCTGCTGGCTGACAAGGAGCCACAGGGTGGGCATTTAGCCTTCTCAGAGCTTGGGCATAGCCCACAGGGACCTCACTATAGCAGCAAGTAGAGTTCCTGCAGTAAGGTAGCTGGTACACAAACAAACCTGTGAGAGCATTGCAACTGTGGACACCCAGGTAATGGAGTGGGACCTCTGAAAATGTGCTGTGGTGACATGAAACCTGCAAGGGAAGGGGCTATTTTTCAATTCCTTTTCATTTTTGTCACTTCCAGAGATGATTGTGAATTTGTGATGGGGAGATATGGAATGTCATTCATACATCATTTCAGTGTATATTTAGTAATCACCAGCTGTGGGTCAGGCACTGAGCCACACTGTGCATGTGGGATGAGCAGAAGGATGTACCCCTTGCTCTGACCCTGAAGCCCTCGGGAGTAAGAAAGGGGAGAGGCCATTATATTTACTATTTTTAGGTTACACTTAAAATTCTATTTTGCTGCTAAGAGAAATGTTCTTTGCAGGGTCTCAGAGCTTGGAGGTCAGCCTGGGAACTGCCTATGATATTGTAAAACCTACAGGTGGGGAAAAGGAGCTAGAAGGCTTCTTTCCTCAGATACCTGTCTGCCTCTCACTGAGTTCCAGCCTGTCAACCCTAACTGCTCACTTGTCCTCCCACTCAGACTCTTCCCCCAAAATGTGGTCTATAATTCTGGATCCCTAAGGCCCAACAATCAATTTTGGGTAGACACAGTGTTAGGTCTGACCCCAGTCTGAGATTATTTAGATTTTGCAGGGCTGAAGCTTTCCTTGGCTTGGTCCATGGACATGAGGCTCACCAGTATTAGGGTAAACAGCCTTGGGAGAGGAGTAACCATTTACCTGCTTGAGAGTAGACTCATCAGAGTGGCCTAGAAGTCTCCATTTACAACCTACAAACAATGTAGGGTGATGTAAGCACAGACTAGCTCTGCACAGAGAAGGACCTCTTAGCTATAATCCTTAGGCTTAGCTTTAGAGGGGTTCTCAGTGTCATCTAATCACTTGTAAAATTTATTTTGTGTGTGTGTGTGACTATATGTGCATTTTTTTTCTGAGAAGAGAGTCTGGTTTTCATCAGATTCCTGACAGAGTAAACGGGTCTTGATTCCATTCCTTGGTTCCTCTCTCTTTACCATCTGGATTGGGGGAAGTCATTTGGGCTCTGTCTTCATCTAGAGTGGGTTGTTCTGAAGTCAAAATCAGAAAACATAAGTGAACTATGAGGCTTGCAAACCACACGCTACTATGCCAATGCCTGAAATAGCCATGTGTTCCCCATCATTTTCCCTTCTCCCTGAACCCCCTCTTACCTCTCCCACCCTGGCTAATTTGTAACTGTTCCTAAGGCCCACTTCCAGTAACACTTTCAAGACCATGCCCTGGCTGCCTGGCTTGCTCCCTCTGAGTAAGGTGCTCCTTCTCTGTGCTCCCATCGCCCCTTCTTAGCTGATCTCTAGTAAAGCAAATTTTACTCTGTTGCAATCATTTATTTACTGACCTGCCCAGATTGTACCCCTCCCTGAGGTCAGGCATGGTGACTTGGTTGTTTTCTCTGTCTGGCACAGTGCAGTTTTAAAATAATTTTGTTCAATCGATAAAGTGTTAGTTAATTTATTTTTAAATTGTGCTTTAATGAGCTAACTACTAATCATTTTTATCTATTCATCAAAGGCAGACTTAATTCTCTTTACCATGTGTAAATGAAAGTGATAAAATGGAATCCTTTAAGAGCATCTTACTACTTGCCTATTAGGTTTGCCTTCTAGCAAATTAGTCTGAATTACTGAGGGTTCATCTCCCTCTGCTGAGGGAAGCAGGGAATACGGCAGTTGCATACTTCCATGTCAGGATGGGCATTGTGCCCAGCTACAGTGACCACCCTGCTTACTCACAGAGCAGCACATGCCTCTCCAGCCTGTTACCTGTGGCACAAGCTGCCCAACAAGATGGATCAGTCTGGGGCCCTGAGCTACACAACATGAGAAAGTGCCCCAACTGGCCTCATCTAGGCAGCACATTACTGGGACAACAGGTTTTCTTTGTCTACCTCTTGGTCCCTTTCTTAGACACTACAGTCTTCTTCTACCCATTTTCTTTGCTACTTATTGACAGGTTATTCCAAATGGATGTGACAATCTGTCTTCTGAGGCATTTCTTCCTGACTTCTTCATTTATTTTGTCTCCTGCTCCCATTCTAGGAAGTGCACACATTTGCCACCCTGCCTGCTTTTATTTCTATTACTGGAAGGGAAAAAAAGAAATTATGTGCTTCCCACTGACTCCCGCTCAGCCAGCACTAGACATTGTGTATACTGATGTAATGTTACCAAGGAGGAAATTGTTAAGAGGATGAAGCTAATTTTCTAATTCACACCTGGAAAGCAAATCTGATGGTACTCGCACAGATCTTTAATGAAATAACATTGTTTAAGAAGTTTCCAGAGAAATTCATTACTAATTGATTTTTGAACTGTGGAAAAGATAACACGGAGAGATGAGATATTAGTCTTCATCTGGCCTGACTCCCCAGCAAGCGTCCTATTTCCTTTGTTCTCTTTCCCATAGAAAATTGATAGTGGCTTCCTGAATTAGCATTGCAGAAGGTAGGGCTCACAGAAAGGCATGTTTGTATGTGATGTGTTTTCTTTCTACTTCAGTTTTCCTTTGTGTGGGCCCTGCCATGAGGTCTTGGTGAAAGCCATGGGCTTCCATGGTGGAGCTGGAAGATTTTTTTTGTGACTCAAGTAAAAGGTGGTCAGTGGGAGAAATGGACTTGGGCAGTAGGTTGGGTATCATAGAAAATGACAGTCCTATAGCAGGGACACTGGAGCACAGCCTGCCTTTGATCTCCAGGGATTTCCCAGACCCCCCATGCCTGATATGCCTTATTTATATATACATATGAGGTCTGTCCGGAAAAAGTCCAGCCATTGCTAATATAACGAAAACAGTTTGTGTGACATCAGTGTGACCTGGCAGCCAAGGAGAGTAGACTGGAATATGCATGTGTGAACAATGACAACTTCACTGTACTAGTCACTGTACTAGTCAGTGACGTTGGTAGTAGCTGTTACATTTAAAATGATTGAGTGAGTAGAGCAATGGGTCTGCATTGAATTTTGCATTAAGCTTGAACAGTCCTCTTCAGGAACTATTTGGATGACTCAAAGACTGCAGCTATGGGCACCTGGTGATTGGCCCCTTTATCATGACAATGCACCTGCTTATGTATCACGTCTCATGTAGACTTTTTTTTATAAAACATCAAATCACCCAGGTGACTCAGCCCCTCTACAGACTAGATTTGGTGCCCTGTGACTTCTGGCTTTTCTCAAAACTAAAACCACCTTTGAAAGGGAAGATATTTTAGACCATTGATGATATTCAGGAATCTACAACAGGGCAGCTGATGGTGATTGGGAGAACTGTGTGAGGTCCCAAGGTGCCTACTTTGAAGGGGACTGAGGTGTCATTGTCCTATGTACAATGTTTTTTGCATCTGATATCTTCTTCATTAAATGTCTATTTTTCGTGTTACATGGCTGGATACCTTCTGGACAGACCATGTATATATTCTTTGATGGGAACCACTGACACTTATTTTTGTTCTTATATTAAGTAAAACTAAAAGCAATTTTAAAATAAGATTTCATTTAAAAAATTGAGCTGAAACATCCAATCCCATTAAAAACAGTGCCAGCTATGCAAAGCCAACACCATGATATGTATGTAGCCTAGTTCCTCGTCACATAAGGTTGCCATACTTACCTATCCATCCTCTTCAGAACTTTGGAATTCTATTCCTGTGTGTTGGGCTCCTGGGCTAACCATGGAGGAGGGGTTCTGGTCTTCTAGATAATGAACTCCATGACTTGTCTCTGAATTTAAAGGAATTATGGGGACCAGTAGTGTCCCAGATCTCAGGAGAAGCAGTTTTGATTTGAAAGGCCTCACTCCAAGTCTGGATTGAAAATATATTAAGGCAGGTTGATTCTTCTTGAGGCACCCTCCATAAACCCAGCCAGTAAGTAGTGTTTGCCAGGCCGTGTGTGTCAGGGATGCAATAGGAAGTAATTTTTCCTTGAAGAGCTCATGGCTAGTGACATGGAAGCACTATGATGAGGAGGCGCAGAATGCTATGACATCCTTGAAGGCAGGTGCCTTGTTCAGTTTCTTGTCTGGGGTGAGCCTGGGAGGAAGAACAGCTATGAGATGGCTCTCATTAACCCTTCCCCCTCCAAAGTCTCCTATATTCCTTAGTGGCCCCCAGCCCTGGCCTTTGATATAGAAAAATCCTACTTATCATGTCAAAACTATTCTTTGCATTATTTTCCTGACCTTTGTCAATCTATTTTTAACTATGCTCTGTCCTCATTCCCCATAAATCTCCCATTCTTGCTCTTACTCAGAATCTACTGGACTAGTTCTCAGTGTGGTGTTGATGTCAATAACAGCTTCAAAATTCACCCTTGAATTGCTGTTTTCATTTTAAAATTTCCTTAAAAAGGTTAATAGAGGGGCAGGGGACCTCAAACCCATGCAGGAGGGTGGGGAAGGCACTGCTGATGTGGATGTGTCCTTGAGTCTTCAAGTAATGTTTTAGGGAACCAACTTTGGTACTACTGCAAAGTTAGTTTTGGGGGTGGTTTGGATGTTTGGAGCCTCTTGGAAGCCTGACTGGGGTGTGTGGGTGGGTCTGGAGTTCTGTGTCTGGTCCATGACAGCCAGTTGGAGACCTTGTTCTGCCAGGGTGATGGTGACCAAGCTGGGAGCACTAGATTCAAGGTCCATCTCTGCCACTGTCCATTGTGGGCAAGGTCTTGTCCCCTCAGTGTCTGCTTCTGTAAAGCTCAAGGGTAGCTCAACCATTCTAGGAATGTATGTAATGGATGTATATTCCCTGTATTAGTCAAGTTTTTTCTGGAAAAATTATAGGATATATCCATACACATATATTTATTATAGGAATTGGCTCATTCTTTACTCAGGTTACTGAATCAAATGCTAATCTCTTCCAGAAACACTCTCACAGACACACCCAGAAGTAATGTTTTACCATCTATTTGGGTGTCCCTTAGGCCAGTCAAGCTGACACATAAAATTAACCATCATACTCACTCTCCTTTCTCAGGGCAATTTATGGAAACCCAGTAGCATCCTCCCTGAAAGTGCATTTTTCAAAAGATTGTAATTATTTATTTTTAGAGAGAGGGGGAGGGAAGGAGAAAGAGAGGGAGAGAAACATCAATGCGTGGTTGCTTCTTGCATGCTCCCCACTGGGGACCTGGCCTGCAATCCAGCCATGTGCCCTGACTGGGAATTGAACCAGCAACCCTTTGGTTTGCAGCCCAGCACTCATTCCACTGAGCCATACCAGCCAGGGCTGAAAGTGCATTTAATCAAGGCTGTACCCATACCTTTCACTTAGTTTTGTGAAAGTAATATTAGTGGCTAGGATGTTAATAACATTCTGAAATTATATGGGATTCTTGCATTTTACAATGTTTTAGTGCCTATAATCACTTTGGTTCTCCATGTCATCCCTCTGAGGTGACATAGATTGAGCACTTACTATATGTACTTTAATGCTTCACCTCATTTAACCATTTTAAAAATTCTGTGAGGCAAATGTGATTATTATCTGAACATTGCAGATGAAGAATCTGAAGGTCAGAGAGGTAAAGCGCCTGGCCAGGGAAGGGGCAGAGACATTCAGCTTGGGTAAGTCTTAGGGCAGAGATCCTTTCCATAGCAGTAGTGTGCCCACTTGCACCTTGTTTGAGAACTAGATATTCCAGTGATCTCTGAGCCAGGTATGCACTATTGCTATGCAGTGATCAGGGGGTGGGAGGACTGCTGTGCTTGTACATCTGAACACCCCGTAATACTAGGCCTTTGTGGTTTGCCCACAGAGCAGCATGGTCCAGCAGAGTTGGATGAGCCTGGGGGAGGGACATGGATGCAGTTCACTGGATCAAGTGGCTAAGGGTCTGAACTAGGGAGGGGGGCAGCATGAAGAGAGAAAATGAAAACATTTATGTTATCTGGTGGAGAACCATTCAAGGAATGGGACTTTTAGAGCAATTGAAGAGAAGTCTGAATAGTTGAGAGGATGGCTTTGGAGGTGACTAAAGCTCCAAGGAGTCATAGGGGAGAGGGAAGGAGAAAATAATTGTTACTTCTTAACCAGCATAAAAGGAAATCAAAAGGAGACTGAATGTCATTGTTCACATATGTGGAGGTGGTGGCAAGCTCTTGTAGAATTCCACTGAAGACAGTTTACAGAGGACAAGGGTTAAATTAGAGGTTTGCAGCATGTGGGATTTTGGTTAGGTGCTAGGAAGGATTTCTCTGATGCAAGGTGTTTCTAACACTATTAACAGATGGAGTGAGGCTGGTTGTAGTCAATAGGATAGCTGTCAAGCCACTTGGTCACCCAGCACTCTTGGACACCTTTTCTGTGTTTGGATGTTTGGAGAATTTCTTACCTTCTGAGTCTGTGCCTCCTGGAGAGAAGAGAGAAATGGGTTTTACCAGTTTCTCTTGAACAGAGTACAGGCTTAAGATTCTTCCAACCAGATACACCTGTGTCAAGCTTCAGTTAGGAAGCCAGTATCTGGAGGAGTCCATTCTGGCCAGGGAAGGGGCAGAGACATTCAGCATCCAGAGTTAGCTATGAACTGTACAGTATTGCTGACACCTGTGACTTATCTGCCAGTGGGAGAGCTGCCAAAGAACCCAGGGGAGCAATCTGGAGGGTAGCATAATGTTTCTGGATCCAGGGCCTCCCAGAAATTCTGAGAGGTAGCACTTTCCTTTAACAAACATATTTCCACTTAAATCAGTGAGAGAGGGTTCTTTTGTTCTCAGCTGAGAACCTTGACTGCTACAACAGGTAACTGAGAGAGCTTATAAGTCTCCAAGTCTTTTAGGAATAGAAAAGGCACTCAGCTGTCAGTTCAGCATGCTCAGAGTTTATATCAGTCAGGGTTCTTGGTTGCAAACAACAGAAACAAATTCTGGGTATTTTAAGCAGAAAAAGAGTCTGTCGGAGGCTCAGAGATGCAGTAGAAGGCTAGAGAATCAACTTGAAAAATGGGCAGATACCAAGAGCTTGAATTAGGAACCATGTCATAACAGGGAAACTAGGTCAGAGTGTAGCCTTTGGTGTCCCAGGGTACCACTTGATCTGCCACTAGACACGAGGAATTAGATGCCCCTATGGCTCCAGGAATAAACCTGACTGTCACAGCGTCATTATATTACTCACTCCAGCTTCTAGATGGAAGAGTTTAACTGTCTGAACTTCCAGGGAATAGAGACAAACAGAATCAACTCACTGTGATCTTCTGGGTGGAGGGCTGGGTACTGTACCCTACCGGTACAAAGCAACATTACCTTAGAGAGAAAGGACATTAGATACAACAATAGATGCCATATCAGGGCACATATCCTTAACTCTTGGTGCTGTGAGGGGTTGAGCTGCAAGAGACAAATACAGGACACAATCCTAACAGATGAAGATGGCTCCCTGCTGCAAAAATTAACAAAGGGACAAAACCCTCTTTTTCTCCCCATCTCAATTTCATTGTTTATTTTTATATATTCTATCCCCCTTTTAACAGTCTTTTCCTTTTTTTAGGATTCTAAAGCATCTGCTGTAGAATGGAATCAGGTGCTCTAAGGTCCATCCATCTGGCATTGACTAAGCACCTCATCTGGGCATGTCCCAGACAGGTATTAGTGATACAGAAATGAACTAAAAAGTCAGTTTCTACTATAAAGAGCTCAGTCAGTGAGGGAGAGTCTATGTAAACAGACAATTACAATATTTGTTATTTTTTTCTTGCTGTGTAACAAATTGCCCCAAATTTAGTGGTTTAAGGTTAGCTCACAGTTTTGTATATTCAGTGTGGCACATCTTCTCAGTGTGCAACAAGGCTGAAATCAAAGTTGTTGGCTGGATTGAGCTCTTGTCTGGAGGCTCTGTGGGAAAATCCACTTCCAGGCTCATCCTTGTTGGTTGCAGAATTCAGTTCTTTGAGGCTGTAGGACTAGTGTTCTCATTCTTATGTTGGCTGTCAGCTGAAAACTGCTCTCAACTCCTAGGTCCTTACAGCAACCCCTAATCCATCTTAGTAACAGAGAAACTCATTGGGTTGAGTCCCTCTCATACTTTGATTCTCTGTGACTTCCTCTTTACCAACCAGCTGAAGAAAACTCTGCTTTTAAAGGGCTATTGTGACTATGTTAGGACTACCTGGTTAATTCCCCTATTTTAAGGTCAACCATATAGCATGTACACTATAGCATTATGGGAATAAAATCCATCATATTCACTCTCCCAGAGATTATGTAAAATTTATATTGGGGTGGGGTGGGGAAACCTTAGGAGACATCTTAGAATCCTGCCTATCATGTAAGATGAGATGTGCTAAGCAGGGAGGTATCCACAAGGAATGATGGGAATATAAGGGAGGGAGACTGATCCTAGATTTGGAAGTGTGGGAAGTCAGGGTAGTCTTTTTGGAGGGGTGTCACTTGCTCTAAACTAAAGGCTGAGAACTTAGCAAGTGAGGATCAGCCATAAAGACCATTCCAGCTAGAAGGAATGACTTATGTGGGGCAAGAGGTGTGACACAGAACATCATACTAGGAAATAATAAGTTTAAGGTTGCTAGAGAGTAAGTCTTCTCCAAGGAACAGAGTGTCCAGACAAGGACCTGGAGAGGCCCAGAAGGGTCCAGTCAGAGGACTTGACTGTCTGCATCTGGAGGAATTAGATCTTTGGGTCTCACCTTGGACTTTCTGATTTGGGGTTGGCTTGAAAATTTGCATTTCTTTTCCTTTTTTTTTTTTTGCTCATCAATTTATGTAATATTTAATTAAATTACAATAAAACATATAGCCAGCATAAATACAATTGGTGTTTTAACAAGTTCCCAGGTGATGCTGATGCTACTGGTGTGGGACCTCACTTTGAGAACCACTGGTCTGGAGAATAAGTGGAAGGACAGCAAGTCTGCAGGCCCAGTAGGGGGCCATGGTGCCAGTCTAGGAGAAGATAATGAGACCTTGGCCGGGTTCAGAGCCAGGGTCATGAGGGTGGAGATATTATGGAGAGGATGGGATTTGGGAAAAGATTTAGGAAGCAGTGCTGGAGTGTGGGCGTGAGACACAGGGCAATTGAGGGCTGATCCACCACTACAGAGCTAGAAGGGATCTCATTATGCAGTCCAGTCCTCTCAGTCTTCTGATGGGCAATGTGAGGCCCAGAGAGAGCAAATGACCCCTTCAAAATCATATGGTGCTAAATGGGACATAAGAATCATGTTCCCTGGCCTCCATGGCACAGCATTTGTAAGTTAATTTGGGAATAAGAAAACAAAATAAAAACAAGGCAGCTCCCAGCCCTCTCAGAAACTCCTTGCCAGTCTCATTTTTGCAGCTCCAGTCTCCCATGCCCACTCCCTGGCCAAGCATGCTTCCAATGAAGGCCACTGCAGCCATATAAAAGAACAGAGTCCCTTTCCTGGAAACAGACCCATAAGGGTTCCCAAACGGGAGGTCAAACTGATTAAAGGTGCTTTAAGTCTCCTAACTGATTTCCTTTCAGCCTTGAGCTCCTGGTTGCAAGAGAATTTTCATGGCTGAGAGAACCTACTAGTGACAAATTCGCTGAAGCGTGGAGACAAGATTGGGAAATTACTGCCCACTCTTGCATTTCCAGAGGGATAGATACTGAATTTGGACATTCTTTTCACACACACAAATGTTCGTGTGCACATGCATGCGGTAGAGATCAATCCTAACCCCTAAAGGCCCCTTTGTCTCACTGAAGCACTTATTAAATGAATCTGTGTTTCCACTGGCAGCTCAGAGTCATCTAGAAAGGGAACACAATACGATGTCAGTCAGTATTTGTTACCGTCAGAGACTTCCTCGAAGTCTGCCTTGAGTTTATTGTCTTTTTGAGGCCATTTTATCCATTTTTTTGTGAGTAAAGTCATTAATCTTCCTCCAGGCTCAGGTGCTGTGCATTCCTGACAGCTGGGTCCTGGCTTCTTGAGCTGTGGGTAGTGGCACCTCCTGGCCTGTGGCGCTGGAGTTTTGATTAGAAAGAGTAAGGAGTGAGCTGAGCCATAAAGAGGACTGAGAGGAGGAGGGCTGTGGTCCCAGAAGGCAGTGGGAATCTGCAGAAAAGGTCATTCTGTTTTTGAATCATCTACAGTGCACCCTGACACCAAAATACACTTAGATCTATGCAGAGTCACTTGATAAAGAGGCTAATGAAGTGGAAAGATGTCAGCAGATCTAAGCGGGCCAGGCTCTCGGGGATGCTCCATGATTCAACATTCTGTTTCCATGGAAACCAGAGAGGCTTGGCTTCTTTCTTCCTCTCCTTCCCTTTGGAAGGTCTCTCCTTGGTAACCTTGACCCTTTCACATTGGCAGCCAGAGATAAGGAATTCCATTTTCCCTATCTGGTCATGGTTGGCTGGTAGACACTGATGGGTCTGTGATGGGGGAGGGGTGCTGGCCGGGGGCTCTGGAGTGCCTTAATTCAAATGCATGAAGTGCAGGTTGGGAGGCGATAGAAAGAGAACACAGTTAATTAAGGTTGCTATTGCAGAGAAGGTTGTTTTCTGAATAATAAATTCTATGGGCTTCAAAAACAAGTGCAATTAAAAGAATGCAAAAAGAGACAGTTGAAGGGCAGAGGAAGACAGGTTTGGTCAGAGTGTGTTTTGTTGGGGAGTCGGGTGGGAGAATAGGCTGCATCTAAGAAGCCCTCACTATGCTGGAATCTTGAGACTCAGAACAAATACTGTTCTTGTCGATAGCTGTGACTTGGCTGCCTGTACAAATACAAATGCCCTTTGTCTTGAGCAGTGGGGTTACTTGTGGCCTCAGCTGATGGAGAAGGACTTCGAAGTTGACCCAGATGGGAAAGTTTTCTTTAGGTTGTTATCCAAGAGAGGAATTTGTCTTCAATTTAGGCTCAGAAATGTTGCTCCTGGACAGATGCTGTCCCAGTCATATTGTCCATCACTTTTCATTTCAAGTGCTCACTGTGCTTTTATATTCTAAAATCTTCTGGAATAAATTATTGATTGAGAAAATTTATTTTTTGTTGGCCAGTCAAGGCTTGGTGCTTCTTTGGGAGTGGCCATCCATTCTTGGATCAGAGAAATGGTTGGCCAAGGACATGTAACCCTTGACCCACTCCCTCAATAGCAACTACAGGTTAGAGTAAGTTTTCAGAGAGAGAAATATAGTGCCAGGTTCCCTCAAACATCTTTGCTGTAAGACTACTAATTTACCCTTCAATTTACAATCTCAGGGAAGAAATGTGACTTTTGAAAATTATTTTACAAAGCTAAAAATCTTAGCATATCTTCTTCCTGTATAATAAAAATCAGATTCTTTTACAATTGGGAGTCAGGAAGCAAACACATCCACAGGTGTGTTCAAGAACTGGTTGACCTCAAATTTGTCTAGGTTACCAAGGAGGAAGCTCTCCCTGGCTGGAAATGTGAGTTCTCCTAATCCACCCATTCTTATCACATTTTAATTGGTAATCTCAGTACGGGTGGGGTAAACTGATTGGGAAAATGATGGGAGGGAGTGACACACCCTCATCTAGCTAATTGAACTATGGCTTGGAGAAATATTGAATGCAGATGGCTTTTGCCTAGCTTTATATAGACTGTAGGCAGAGATTTTCTGTGCACAATTCATCAGTAACGGACTGCTCAAATAAATCATGCTACATAATGAAATACAATGCAGTTACACAAAAGCATGAGAAGCTGGAGTGATTGGAAAGCTTTCCAGGATCTGTTATTAAGTGGAAAAAAGTAAGAGCAGAGCAATGTGTATATTATATTTTGACTTCTGTTAGAGAAAAACAAGAATATATCTTCATATATGCTTATATTTGCATAAAGTAACTTGACAGTTTAAACTATATATAAATAAAAATAAAAATAAAATAAATTACCTGTAAGAATGAGGTGAGAATTGAATGAATGGGTTAAAGGATGAAAAGGGAGACTATAATTTTTGACTTAAATTTAATTAAAAATATTGTTATTTATTGAATTTATTGGGTGACATTGGTTTACAAAACCATACAGGTTTCAAAAATACAACTTGATAAAACATTGTCTGCACACTGCCTCCTGCACCCATTGCCCCAAGCAAAGTCTCTTTTTGTCCCCATCCCCCCCTACCCCTTTTGCCCACCTCCACCCAAGCCCCCACCCTTTCTCCCTCTGGCTGTCACCACACTGTTGTCTGTGTCTATGTATTATGTATATATGTTTTTTGGCTAATTCCTTCATCTCCTTTCATCCAGTCCCCCTACACCATTCCTGACAGCTGTTGATTTAGTTTTTAAACCATGTACATTTATTAGCTATTTAAAAATTAAGTGAAAAATGAAAATATAGAAAAAGCATGAAAAGTCAGTGAAATTTCAACAAATATATTTTTGCCTATATTCTTGCTTTGGAAATTCTTGCTTTTATTTCTGGCTCCTTCCTGTATGTCTTTCCTTCTTGCCTTGTTAGAGAGGGGTTTGAGATGACTTGGGGGAGAAAAAGTCCATATAACAAAATGGATTTTTAAAAGTTTTGCTGATTCATGGACAACAATGTGTGATTGCAGGGAGGAAGGGGACTATAAGGGGCTTAAAGGGTAATGGAAAAAAATTTTTAAAAACTTTCCTGATTTACTTTTAGCATGACTGTGTGAGGGTCAACAAATGCCGAATCCCCCAAAGCAACTATAAAGCTGGATTAAACTATCAAAAACAGCCCTGGCTGGTGTGGCTCAGTAGATTGGTTGCCAGCCTGCAAAGCAAAGGGTCACTGGTTTGATTCCCAGTCAGGGCACATATCTGGGTTGCAGGCCAGGTCCCCAGTAAGGGGCACATGAGAAGCAACCACACATTGATGTTTCTCTCCCTCTCTTTTTCCCTCTCTTCTTCTCTAAAAATAAATAAATAAAAATCTTTAAACAAACAAATGAAAACCAATTTCACCCAACTGAAAATTGACCAAATTTTCATTTATTCATGAAAACTACTAAATTTTGGTTAAGAATGGTGAAAATCTATGGCATTCTTTCCTGGGCTACTTTCATCTCCCTTCAAGTCAACTGGTTTATCAAGAGTAGGTAGGGAAGGCCATGAAAATAAGTTGTTTTGCTAAGACTTCAGAAGAGGTTTACTTGATTTGAAGGGCCATCAGTTGAAGTAGTGATCTTGACCTCAAACAAAGATGAAGGGCTAGAGGCTTTGATAGTCTAAGGCTGTGGGTCTATTTTGGGCATACAATGAACTAAACATTTGATTACAAATTTAACAGGAAGTGAGACAAAGTTCTGGAAGTGAGACAACCATAATATGCTTGATATATTCTCTACATAGGTGATGTTGACTGAAGCTATTCATATGGACAGCAGCAACTGGAGTCTTCAAGCCACCCATATATCTCTGGTTAATAGAGCCTTTGCTCATGCACAGAATAGTATATAAGGCATCCCAAGGGAGCCTGGAAGAAAGTAAACTCCAGGAGAGAGTTGAAATGGTGTGAATTTTGAAGAGCTCCACAGCTTATACAGCGATCCATCAGCGGAGAGTGGAAACCTCCCTGCCTCAAGGTGTTTGAAAACAATTTCTAACAACTCTTTGGTTGAACATTAAGGTATATGGATATTAGGGTAAAAGCTATGCTTAAAAAACAAAACTGAGAAGAGATGTTTCTAATCAGGCACTGTGGAGGAAACAGACTTCAGAGACTTAGTCTAAGCAAGTAACTCAACAAACAAACAAACAAAATCCACAATAGCAACAATAACCCTTAGTGAGATGGAAGAAATCAGAATCCAGAGTTGCCAAAACATAAGATCTAAAATGTCCAGAATTTAATAAAAATTATGAGACATTCAAATAAACAAGAAAGTCTGACTTATGGAAGAATAATGCAGTGAATAGAAACTGAGTGCCCTCAGATGTTGGATTTGACATATGAAGACTTTGAATTCGTTATTATAAGTAGGTTAAAATAACTAGAAGAAATCACACAAAGAATTGAACAAAATAAAATGATAAGGATTCATCGAATTGCAATCTTAAGAAAAAGACAGTAATTCTTTTTTTAAAAAAGGAAAGTTTAGAGTTGAAAAGCAATCACTTCAATGAAAATTCACTAGAGTAGCTAAGTAGCAGATTTTAGGTGGCAGAAGAAAGAATCAGCAATATATTTCTATTTCTATTGAAGATAAATCAATAGAAATTACCCAAACTGAGTAACAGAGAAAAAATGTTGAAGAAAAATGAACAGAGCCTCAGAGACTGGTGGGCCAACATCAGGTGTACCAACATACAGGGAATCGTTGTTTCAGAAAGAGAGGAAATAATGGTGAAAAACTTCCCAAATTTTATAAAAAACATAAGAAGCTCAGCAAATGCCAAGCAGGATAAACACAAAGAAATACACAAATAGACACATCACTGTGATACTGTTGGAGCCAAAAACAAAGAAATTCTTGAAAGAAGAAAGAGAAAAGTAATTCCTCATGTTCAAAGAATCAATATAATCATTTCCAACTTTTCATTAGAAATGATAGAGTCTAAGTCAGTGAAATTTTCAAACTGTTGAAAGAAAGAAAAAAATTTGAAACCAACAAAATTAGTCCTCAAAAATGAAGATGAATAAGAACATAATCAGATAAATAAATACTGAGAGAATTTGTTGCTGGCAGACCTGCCTTATAAAAAGAACTTTTAGTCCTTTTGGCTGAAAAGAAGCAAAAGCAGACAGTATCTTGAATTCACAGGAAGATATGAAAAGTGCTGGAAATGGTGAATGCTTGAAAATTAAAAAGCACATTTGTAAATAACCCATGGGTTAAAATAGAAATCAGAAAAAGAAATTAGAAAGTATTTTGAAATAAATTAAAATAGAAACACAGTGTATCAAGGTTTATGACATGAAAATGAAGCAATACTTACAGAGAAATTTATAGATATAAGTGCCTTTATTAGAAAAGAAGAAAGGTCTCAAATCAATGACATAAGCTTACCCACTAAGGAATTAGAAAAGGTAGAGCAAAGGAAACCCAAAGTAAAAAGGGGGAAGTAATAAATAAAGAATAGAGTGGAAATTAATGGAATAAAAATAGAAAATAAATGAAATTCAAAATTGGTTCTTTGAAAAGATTAAGAAAGTTGAGAAAATTGGTATTAGTTTTCTATTGCTACTGTGACAAGTTTCCACAAATCTAACAGCTCAAACAAACATAATTTTGTTATAATTCTGGAGTTGAGAAGTTTGTCATGGATCTCACTGAGCCAGGATCAAGTTGTTGGCAGGTTCTATTCCTTTCTGAAGGCTTTAGGGAGAGTTCCTTTTCTAGCCTTTTACAACTCAAGAGACTGTCTACTTTCCTTGGCTCAGGGTCCTTTTCCTGCATCTTCAAAGCCAGCAATAACAGGACAGGTTCTCCTCACATTGTCCTCTCTCTGGCTCTTCTTCTGCCTTCCTCTTGGACTTTTAAGTGCCCCTGTGATTACATTGGGTCTACTTGGATAATCCAGGATAATCCTCCTAAATTAAAATCAGCTAATTAATCTTTTAAAATAATAATTATTTTTTCTTTTTTACTGTTGTTCAACTATAGTTGTCCCCCTTTTTACCCCATTACTCTCCCCTGCCCTCCCCAACCCCCTTCTCCCACATTCAATCCTCCTCACCCCATTGTCCTTGTCCATGAGTCCTTTATGTATGTTCTTTGACTTAACCCTTCACCTTCTTTCCTAATGTCTTTAATTCCATTTGCAACCTTAATATTTCCTTGACATGTAACATAATATATTAATGGATTCCAAGGATTAGGATATGGATGTACTTGGGGGACCGTTATTGTGCCTGAAACAAATCCTTAACTTGATGATCAAGAAAATAAGAGAGAAAACACAAATTACTAAAGTTATGAATAAAAAAGTAAAGTCATAACTGACCATATATAAATTAAAAGGACTACAAAGCAATATTGCGAATGAGTTAATGCCAGCAAATTAGACTACTTGGATGAAATTAAGCAATGTGTTTCTTTAGAAAGAAACACATTATAAAAAGTAACTTAAAAAGAATTAGAAAACCTGAGTAGACTGTTAACAAGTAAAGAAATAGAATAGTACTTCAAAATCTTTCCACCAAGAAAAGCCTAAGCCCAGATGGCATCTATGGTGAATTTATTCCAATATTTTAAAAAATTCACAAGCCCTTTCAAAAAATAGAGAAGATAGGAACAATTCCCATCTCACTATATGAGGCTAATATTACCCTAATACAAAATATAAAAAAAGAAGAAACATATTGCTCATAATCATAAATGAAAAATCTTCAACAAAATACTAGTAAACTGAATTGTAAAGTATATATAAAACATTGTATATCACTACCAAATGGTATTTATTTAAGGTATACAAGTTTTGTTTAACATCTACAATCAATTATGTAGCACATAATAGAATACGAGACAAATTAGATAGATGCAGAAAAAAGAATTTGACAAAAATCCATCATCATTTTGTGATCAAAATACTCAATATAATAAGGAAATGTCCCAACCTTATAGTTGGCATCTACAAAAAACATATAGCCATCTTCATATTAAATGTTGAAGACTAAATGCTTTCCCCCTAAGATAGGGAACAAGGTAAGGATGTCCACTCTTGCCATGCCTATTCAGTGTTGTCCTGGAGGTTCTGACTGGTGCAATGGGGCAAAAATGAAAGATGGAATGAATAAATGAGTGAAGGCATCTAGATTGGAAAGGTATAAGTAAAACTGCCTTTATATACAATCTTTTTATGATACCATATGTAGAAAATTCTAAGAAATTCACAAAGAAACTACTATAAATAATAAACAAGTTTAGCAAAATTTTAGGATATAAGATCCATACATAAAAATTAATTGTATCTCTACATATCATATCATTGAACAATTCAAAAAATGAAAAAATTTTAATATCATTCACAAAAGCACCAGAAAGTATAAAATACTTAGGAAAACATTTAGCAAAGAAGTTCAATATTTGTTCAATGAAAATGATAAAGCATTTCTTAGAGAAATTAAAGCATGTCTAAAAAATGGAGAGAAATTCCATGTTCAATATTGGAAGACTCAATATCATTAACATCTCAATTCTCCACAAATTGACCTGTAGATTTAATGCAATCCCAATTAATAACCCCACAGAATTTGGGAGAAATTGACAAGCTAATTCTGAAATTTATATGGTAATATAAAGACCTCAAAGAGCAAACATAATTTTGAAAAAGAAGAACCAAATTGGAGGACTTATACTTCCTGATTTCTAAACTTCATATGAACTTACAATATTTAAGATAACATGGTATTGATATAAGCATAGGCTGATAGACCAATAGAACAGAACTGAGACTCTTTACATTTATTATCAATTGATTTTGGAAAAAAGATGCCAAGATAATTTAAGGGAAAAAACAGTTTTTTCTCCAAGTGGTGCTGGGGGACAACTGAATATCCATCTGGAAAAATAAAAATGAACTTAGACACTGACCTTACACCATACACAAAAATCAATTGAAATGCTCAAAGATCTGAGTATGAGAAAAACTAGAAACCTTTTGAAAGAAAACATAGGAGAACATTTTTGTGGTGTTGAGTTAGGTAAAGAGTTCTTCAATATAATATCAAAAGCTTAAGACAAAAAGAAACAAAAATGCTAAATTGGATTTTATTAAAATTAAAAGCTTTTGCATTCCAAAAGACATTTAGAAAATGCAAGGACAAACTACATACTTGGAGAAAGTATTTGCATATCATATATTTGATAAGGGACTTCTATCCAGAATATATAAAGAACTCTTAAAAGTTAATAATGAGAGGGCAAGTCAATTAAAAATGGACAAAAGACTTATATAGACACTTCACTAAATAATATATACATGTGGCTGTTAAGTGCAAGAAAAAGTGATCAACATTATTAGTCATTAGGGAAGTGCAAATCAGAAATACAGTGTGATATCTTTACACAATCTCTAGAACAGTTAAAATCAAGAAAGCAAAGGATGAACTAATTTTCCTGGCTGAGTTCTGTCCTCTCTCAGGCTACAGAAAAGTGGCTAGACCAACAATATTTAGGTCTCAAAAATAAAACTCAGAGTAGGGGGAAGTAAACTGGTCCCAGGTAAAGAGGGGAGGGTGTTATAGACTGAGCTGCTCACATTAAGCATCAGTGAGATGAAAAGAAAAGGCAGAGCAACTAAGCAGACATAACACAGGAAAATCAATGAGGCAAAAAGTTAGGGGTGGATATGGAAACCTCAGGTGAAGAACCCAATCTGCATAGAAGTGGCTTCTCTATGAATGTGTTCCTTTAGAGGAATGTTTTCCTTTAGTAGGAATATAAATGTGATAAAACAAGAGCTGAAAGATGAGATGACAAAACAATAGCATGAGTTATAAAGGTGATTGCTGACCTAAGGAAGTGAATTGAAATAAAGTAACATCAGGTAGCAAGAAACAGAATAGAGCTAAAACCTGGATTAATGATATGAAGAAAAAGCTAGAGATAATCACACTGAATGCAGAGAAAGAAGAAAAAAGAGATTAAATAATTAGAAGAGGAAGTGGGACCAAGATGATTCAAAATAAAGTAATGGTCCATGCAGTAGACTATCCAACCAGAGGAAGAACTGAGTGAAGATTTGAATCTGCACATCTGTGTGTGGAAGGGTATACCCATACAAAGAAAAACAGATTGAGAATAACCATCATCAAGGATTTTTTATAGGTTAAATTAATGAATTTAAAGAATAAAGGAGGAATTCCTCAGACATCTAGGCACAAAATCACCCCTGACGGTGGGAAAGATTAGGCTGTCCTTCCACATACATGGTAACTTTCTATGTTTAAGGATAATGAAGAACTGTTGATTAAGTTATGAGGTTTGGAAAGTTAAACCTAAGAAAACTGTATGCATCCAAAGAGTTGCCCATGTATAAAGGTAACGACATGCAGTCTTAACTATAACTTCCCCGTGGGAGCTGGGTACCCACTACGCCTGCTTGTATGAAACCAGAGATCTTAAGTAATGAGATAAGGTTTGGTGAGGCTGTAAATGGACTGGTATTGAGCAGTGAATTCATGTGAATAAAACACTTTTTTTCCCAGGCGAATAATGATTGTAGAATAGAATGCTACTATTATAAACTCTGGCAAAGAAGCGCCAACCTAAACAATAGACATTGAGGGGTGGGGGAAGGGAGGTGGGAGGAAGTGTGGAATTATTATCACTTCTATGCTGCATAGAAAGGTAAATTAGTCAATACTATTTACAATCTTAGTCAAAAAATTATGACTGCAACCTACTAATAGTTTTTGTAATATTTAAAAAAAGTTTAACCTTAATTTTTAAGGAGTTTAACATTTCTCAGGGGTGAAGAAACATTTGATGTACTACAAATCTTTCAAATTTTCTTGTTTCTTTTTCTTCTGTTAAATTCAAGAAAAAATTAAATTTACAAATGACATTCAGAGAATCATGTTTTTTTAGAAATCTCTATATGTGCTTATCTTTCTTTTTTATCTCTTTCCTAACATCTGTATAATTATCAGAGAGTGGCTGCAAGGATGACCACTAAATGTGAACACTGATTATTTCTGAATGGTGAGATTTTCAGTAATTTGTTGATTTCTTCCATATATTTTTCTGTATGTCTTGCATTTTAAATAATGAGTATGAATTATTATATAACATTTATATTGTTCCAAAATATTATATATGCTCTTTGCAGAAAATTTGAAACACATAGATTTAAAAAAGAAGGAAAAGCCTGCCATCCAGATATGTCCACTGTGGTAGCCTGTTCTATTGGTGGCTCCCAATGAACCATGCTTCTGGGTACTCATGCTCTTGTGTAGTCCCCGCATTGACTCTGGGCTTGGCCATGTGTGATGATTAATTTTATGTGAACTTGGCTAGGCTATGGTGCCCAATTTTTTGTCAAGCACAAGTTTAGGTGTTTCTGTGAAGATATTTTTAGAGAGGTGATTAATATTTAAATCAGTGGACTTAGAGTAAAGCAGATTACTCTTCATAATATGGGTGGGCTGCATTCAATCAGTTGCAGGTCTTAAGAACAAAGATTAAGGTTTTCTAAGGAAGAGGAAATATTCCTCAAAATTACAACATAAAAACCCTGCCTGAGTTTCCAGCCTACTGCCCTGTGGAACTCACACTCAAGACTAGAACCCCAGTTCTTACCTTAATTGCCAGTCTGTGGGCCTGCCTTATGGATTTCAGACTTGTCATCTTTGGCTAATGAAATATTAGCAAATGTAACACAAACATAGACTTAATAGACTTGTAGAATGGGGGTTACTATTTTGGAACACCCCCTCTTGGAGTCCTGAACCACCATGTGAACAGATCTGGTTGTTCTGCCAGAGAGATTGTGCAAAGGAGGGAGAGAGGGAGAGACTGATTGATTGACTCAGGAAATCCTAATTGTTCTAGCAATCTCAGCTAGAACAATCAGTTCGGCCAGACAGGTGAGTGAAGCCCTGAAGTCCTCTTGGAATTTTAGTGTCAGTCATGCCATCAGGTGGTTGCAGCCATATAAGTGACCTCACAAGAGACCAGCAGTAGAACTATCCAGACTACAGAATCATGAACAAATAAATGGTTATTGTTTTAAATCACTAGTTTTTGGGGTGGTCTCTTACTTAGTACAATTACCATTTTGATACATACACTTCTGATCTTTTTATATAATTTAAACATTTTAATAAAACTAAAATCATACTCTATAATTTTACATTGTACTTTTTTACATACCTAACTTTATTTATTTATTTTAAAAATATATTTTATTAATTATGTTATTACAGTTGTCCATTTCCCCCCTTCACTCCCCTCCACCCTGTACACCCCCTCCCACCCACACTCCCCCTCTTTAGTTCATGTCCATGTGTCATACTTATAAGTTCTTTGGCTTCTACATTTCCCATACTATTCTTACCCTCCCCCTGTCTATTTTTTACCTACCATCTATGCTACTTATTTTCTGTACCTTTTCTTCCTCTCCCACTCCCCTGTTGATAACCCTCCATGTGATCTCCATTTCTGTGGTTCTGTTCCTGTTCTAGTTGTTTGCTTAGTTTCTTTTTGTTTTTATTTTAGGTGTGGTTGTTAATAATTGGGAGTTTGTTGTCACTTTACTGTAAATGTTTTTTATCTTATTTTTCTTAGATAAGTGCCTTTAACATTTCATATAATAAGGGCTTGGTGATGATGAACTCCTTTAACTTGACCTTATCCAAGAAGCACTTTATCTGCCTTTCCCTTCTAAATGAAAGCTTTGCTGGATAGAGCAATCTTGGATGTAGGTGCTTGCCTTTCATGACTTGGAATACTTCTTTCCAGTCCCTTCTTGCTGGTAAGGTCTCTTCTGAGGAATCAGCTGACAGTCTTATGGGCACTCCTTTGTAGGTAACTCTCTCCTTTTTTTTTTTTTTGCTGCTTTTAAGATTCTCTCCTTATCTTTAATCTTGGATAATGTAATTATGATGTGCCTTGGTGTGTTCCTTCTTGGGTCCAACTTCTTTGGGACTCTCTGAGCTTCCTGAACTTCCTAGAAGTCTATTTCCTTTGCCAGATGGGGGAAGTTCTCCTTTGTTCAAATAACTTTTCCACTTGTTCTTCTTCTTCTCCTTCTGGTACCCCTATAATTTGGATGTTGGAATGTTTAAAGATGTCCTGGAGGTTTCCAAGCCTCTCCTCATTTTTTGGAATTCTTCTTTCTTCGTTCTTTTCTGATTGGATGTTTCTTTCTTCCTTCTGGTCCAGTCCATTGATTTGAATCCCAGTTTCCTTCTCAACACTATTGTTCCCTGTGCATTTTCCTTTATTTCACTTAGTGTAACCTTTATTTTTTCATTTAATTTGTGACCAAATTCAACCAATTCTGTGAACATCCTGATTACCAGTGTTTTGAACTGTGCATCTGATAGGTCTGCATTGCTTAGTTGTATCTTTCTGGAGCATTGATCTGTTCTTTCATTTGGGTCATTTTTTTTTGTCTTGATGAGCCTGTTATGTAATAAGGGGTGGATCCTTAGGTATTCACCAGGGCAGGGCAACCCACAGCTGGGTTGTGACTCTGTATGTGGGGCAGGGGTCCAAGAGGAAACAGTGGCGCTTGCTCACCCTCTGCCAAATTTCAGTCACTTCTCCTGCTTCCCACAAGCAAACTGGGCCTTTCTGGTGCTGATTCCTGGGTGGGTGGGTTTGTGTATGTTCTAGGACCCTGTGGTTCTCTCCAACAAACTCTTCTGTGAGGCTTGGAGTTTCTCCTGGCACCTCAACCCCCACAGGTGTTTTCAATCAGTGTTTTGAGGCTTTATTTCCCCATGCTGGGACCCTGGGTTGGGTGGTCTGTCTTGCTCCCCAGTTTCGCCTCGTTTATCTGTGCACGAATGTGGGACTGCCTGGTCTGCATGCTGCCTTGTGTGCCATGCCCTTCTCCACAATCCACTGCCTCACTGGGTTCACCAGCTGCTGCTTTGCCTCAAGCCCTCTCCCCACCGGCTGCCCAACTCTACCCCTCCTACTGGTCTGGATGAATATGTCTTCTTTAACTCCTTGGTTGTTAGAGTTCCATACAGTTCAATTTTCTGTCAGTACTGGTTGTTTTTTGTTTCTAAATTGTTGTTGTCCTTATTTTGGTTGTGTGAGGAGGCACAGTGTGACTACATATGCCTCCATCTTGGCTGGAAGTCCTTAAACCTTATTTTTAGTGGATACGTAGTTTTAGGACCATTTCTATTACACATTTAGTTTCTAATATTTTGCTATTATAAATAACACTATGATAAATGTTCTTGTGTCTATTACTAGAACCACCTAGCTAAGCAGTTCCTATATTCCAGATTCATGAAAAGTGTAAGATAATAATAAATGTTTATTATGTTAAGTCACTAAGTAATGGAATAATTTTTTATGAAACAATAAGCATAGGCCCCCTTGGAACTTTTGGGTTTTTCACCTTTCAAGTAGAAAAACCTACCACAGGTTTGGTTTCTTATAACCTGACTCTTGGCACTAACTCTGCTGAGATTTATGGAGGGAGAATTTGGACAATTTGCACCCCAAATATGTACTCTTTGGGCTTTTCCTTCACAACATTTGTTGACCTCTCATATCCTAACAACTCACCAATATGTATCAGAGCTCCAGCCCATTTTTTCCCTGCAGAAACATCAGGCTCATATTTCCAACTGCCACCTCCTATTGTCTCCTCTTGGATGTTCCTCAGAGTGTCCCAAGTGAAGTTCATCCTCTTGTGCTACAATCTTTTCTCAATTATTTGCTTTGAGTGAGAGGTAGAGGTAGGCTGGGTAGGGTGTGGAGAACTGACCATTGCTGTGTAACAACTCACCCCAAAACTTAGTGGCTTAAAACAACAAATGTTGGTTATCTCTCACAGCTTCTGAGACTCAGGAGTCTGGGAGTAGATTATTGGGGACCACAGTTTCTCATGAGGTTACAATCCAGGTGTTGTCCAGGACTGTAGTATTCTGAACTCTTCCCTAGGACTGAAGGGTCTGTTTCTAAGGTAGCTCACTCATACAGTTGTTGGTGGGAAGCCTCAGGTTTTTGCTGGCTCTTGGAAGAAGGCCTCCATTTCTTACAACATGGACTTTACCAGAGAGTTGCATGAGAGTCTTCATAAGGTGGATGTGAGCTTTCCCTGAAGCAAGTGATGCAAGAGCAAGGCAGAAACTGCAATGTCTTTGATGACCCAGCCTTAAAAGTCACATGCCGTCACTTCTCCCATATTTCATCGGTCATGAAGACCAACCTTGAAACAAAGTTGAAGGGGATTACATGAAGCTGTGAATGTTGGGATGGAGTAGGAGTCATTGGGAGCTGGCTTGGACATTGGCAATCACAGACATCACTCTCGTGCTAATAGTTTTGGAATTGAGACTATGGCTACAGGGCAGTGTCCTATGGCGCTTCTAGATTGGTTGTACCAGGATAAAGTATTTGGAGCAAGATCACTTAATTGAGATAGGATAAAATGAGAAGGGGAAGCTAAGATAAGATCCAGAGTAGTATAAAGGGGTAAAGTAAGGAACTTTATATATTTAATCTGAATATATGTGGAAAGGCACAAACAGAAAAAACCTTGAGAAGGGTCTGTAATCTTGGCTATCACTACTGCAGGGACTAGCTCTTTGCTCACTCACCTCTATACTACAGTCTTAACCAGTTAACTATTTGTAGTTCATAACTATGACCTTTATCTGGACTTTTCCTATGTTGTTTTCTAACTGGAACATTATCTTAGTTTGAGATGGCCCAGATGCAGACCATGAGACAAAGATTTTTAGTGCAAATAGTTCATTTGGAAGGTGATCCAATGAGATACTGATAGAAGAGGAGGCAAATGTAGTGGTAAGAGGTGGAGAAGTAGAGATACTGAAACAAGCAAGTTATTCTGCATGACTGGCTTAAGTCCTTTGGAGAACTCTTGGAAATAGTGTAGAGTAGGCCTCTGAGTTATCTACCTGAGAGATGAGATTGCTGGAGTACTTATCCCCCAACTTCCATTGGTTCTTGGTCCAGGGATGCTCCCAGAAGTTAATTCTCTGGTACTCTGGTCTGCCACTTAAGCAAGCAGAGCTTACACAGCTCCTGGATGGAGCCTTTGGCCTAAGAGTTGCAAGTGCTAGTTGGAAGTTGGGCTTGCAGGGACATGTTAAGTATCAAGGAGATACAGAAGTGGTATCAACAGTATTTTCTGTGAATACCTTTATTTTTTTTTAATATTTTATTTATTTATTTTCAGAGAAGGGACAGGAGGGAGAAAGAGAGGGAGAAAAATATCAATGCGTGATTACCTCTCACATGCCCCCAACTAGGGACCTGGCCTGCAACCCAGGCATATGCCCTGATTGTGAATTGAACTGGTGATCATTTGGTTCGCAGGCTGGTGCTCAATCCACTGAGCCACACCTGCCAGGGCTATACCTTTAAAATTCAAGTTTGGCATCACCTTCCATGAGAAGCTCTCCATGGCCTCGCATTTCCTCTTCCTCAGTGGGTTGTGTGCCTCTCTGCTTTGCTCCCACCCCATCCACCCTTCACTGTGTCCTCACTGCCTGCATCCCTCCCACTAAACTCTGAGCTCACTGAAGATGCAGACTGAGTCTTTTCTCTCAGTATCCTGTGGGCCTAGAAAAAGACCTGGCCCAGAATGTGGCACATGGTAGGTACCCAATAAATCTTGAATGAACAAATGAATAAATGAGTGAATGGATGAATAAGGAATTTCCTTCCTCATTTGGAATAGCATTGGTAATGCTGTATGTGTTCCTATGTCTAAAAGTTTTATCATGAATTATTACCATTTCTATTCTGTGGGGTTATATTATTGGAATAGTTTCTTATAGAGGGGTCTTCCAGGTGCAGGAAAAGCACTTGCATGTTTATGGTATATCAGCTGGCACACCAGATCCTGGCTGAGTCACTGTGAATATCCCCCCTGGTCTACTGGAGAAAAGCCAAGGAAGGAGAGTGAGGGGCTGCCATGCATCAGTTTTCTGTCTAGAAACCTCTCAAGTGGCATGAGGCTGGAGGAGGGGAAGCATGGCAAGATTTCTGCATAGACTCAGAGCACCCCAGGTATCCTACCAAGTCTCATATTAGGTAGTCATGATTTACTCATTGTCATAGCCACTTAGCACCCTGGGAAGGATGCATTGTCTCCGAGTAGAGAACAGTAGTGATGATTTGACTGTTATTATGGATAATAATTGTGTTTGCTGTCTGTGCTGCCTGGGCTTATTCAGGAGCTCTGTTACTACTGTTGTAATTTTAAATATTTTAATTAATGATACTTGGCTGTGCTCATGCCTTGGAGCTCCTTAAGCAAAAATGGTCAATTAAAATCCCCCCCACAAAAAGCAAATGAATGAAAATAAAGGAAAGGGCATTTAAAAATCCATTTCATTTCTATAATATTTCAGGCTTAAAGAATGAATTCAACTGCCTGCTGCAGGCAAGAGAAAAATCTCACTGTTTCTGCCTGTTCTCGTTTGCATTCATAGTCATCTATCTCTTATAGCTGCTGAGTGACATGGACTATACATAGAGTATCATCAGACAAAACAAAAACAAAAGCAAAACAAAACAAAACAAAACCCACACAGACTAACAAGAGGAGGAAAAGGGTAAAACAGAGGCCCTAAGGTTTACAGAAAACTTGCAGCTTTATGCTTATATAAGTATGTCATCATCATTGATCATCACCATCAATCATTATCATCAGTTATTTTCATACTTTCCCAATATTGTGGATATCACTCAGAAGATGCTAAAGAACTGGTTTCTAACTCTGAGGTCTCCCAATGTAGTATCTGAAAACAGTTCTGGATAATTAAATGCAAACCTCAGAATGTTCTGTGAGACTAATGGGTGAATGCACAGGAAGATGCCAGTGTGGTAGGGTAATCTGAAATGTTAATATTTATTTTCATGATGTAGGAGATATGAAGGACTAAGAGGACAAATTTCCCTCCGTATTTCCTCACTACAAGAGTTTTCTGGCCCAGGCCAGGATTCCAAACTCGGAGACTCGTGGGCCTGTACAACTTCAACCCCCAGAGTATTTTAAAAGGTTTGAATTAGTAACCTACATTTAGAAATGGAGACATAAAACATGAAAATTAGATTTCTGATCTCTTTTGAAAGTTTAGAAGACCTGCCAGCAGTGGCCTCCTGTGGTGTGCTGGAACTGACTCCTACTAGCTCATGAGAGAGATTGTGACATTCTTCTCAGCTGTGTTTAGCCATAGTGGGAGTATTTGTATCATTAAGAGTGAAAAATGCTACAGATAATTTTTCTTCTGTCAGAGAGACCATTGTTAAACCTTTGCCAGTATGCTACTGTAGTTGCCACTTTAGATAGTTGTGCTGGGTGTGATACTTCATACCTACAGCTCCTCATCATCTGCCTACCAGAGACTGAGTTGCCTGCTTTGTTTCCTGGGTTTAGATCCTAAGTTAGGACTTCTTACACCACTTTGTGTTTCTTCTGTGAAGAAAACCCACTACTCTGGGCTTTCTTTTGGAAGGATAGGCTCATCAAAAAAAAAAAAGTCTCTGAAGGGGAGAAAGGAAGAGTTGACTTTGAACTGGGAAAAGGGGTGGCCCTGTCTATGGGGATGAAAGACATCTGTGATCCAGGAAAGGGAAGCATTCATTCTGAGGGGTGGAGTGGGAGATGTGAGTTCCTCGTGTAGCAGACACCTAGCCTCTGTTTACATAGTGTCCCAGTTGTATGTGCATGGGAGTGGACTATGGGCACTACAACCTGGGAGGTTCAGGAAAGTCAGGCAAGGACACAGGGAAGTCATATTCTACTGAATAGACTACTCATGCTCTGGGGGTGGGAGCATAGGACAGACATCCACTGGCAGAGCCAACTTCATGTGCATATGATCTGTGCAGTTGCAGTTAGTTTAATGTGTTCCTTTCACTGTCTTGAAATTCTTAATAATTTCTGAGCAAAGGAAACTGCATTTTTATTTTGCACTGACTGGACTCTACAAACGATCTACTAGTCCTGTCCATTGGAAACTGACAACCAGAGACCTTACCCAATTGTTCTGGGCTGCATAACCTTTCACAAGGCTTTCTGTGCAACCTCAGGAATCTGGGACAGCAGCCCTTCAAAATTTCCCACCAACCTCTGTGGATGGTGCTGAACTGGATAATGTCATCAGAAACACTAATAAATGTGTTGTTTCTTGGACAAGTACAGAACTGTCTTACTTTTTGCACTAGGTTAAATACTTTTGTGTTTGCTTTTCACCCTTGAATGAACTGGAGTCACAGTGCTGAGTTTAGGTAATCTAGGAATAAATATAAGAAGGCCTCTTCCCAAAGGAAGCTCAAAGTCTGGTGGGAAACCTGGAGGTAGCCCATAGCTCTTACCCCATAAGCACATAAGAACTGAGATCTGTAGAACATGCCATGGGGGTACAGAAGCAGGAGCAATTGGTTTTGTGTAAATAGGGTCCAGGGAATTTATGGTAAGGCCTTGAAGACCAGTAAAAGCTCTCTGGAGAGGGTGGGAAGTATAAGCCAGATGCCTGACTAGAATTCTCTTGTTTAGGGGTCTGCTAGGATTTGATGGTGCTCCAGCAATTTTAGCAATAGATATCAGCTATTCATCTAATAGCTTTACATACAATTGAATTACTGCCCTGTGCTGTAACTGTTACGGAGTCACAAAAACCATTCTGGAGGCTGGCTCAAATGACCACTTAGTAAACAGATCTTTCTTGATTTTTGTGGTGGGATAATGTTTGGAAATACTAGCTGATGTATTTTCCCTAGAATATCCCGTACCTGGAGACCCTTACCCTCTCTCAGAAGCCAAACCCTAGAGCATTCTTGCCTCAGGGAAGGAAAATGAGAGCAGAAGCATTGGCCAGGGCTTGACTCTAAAAAGCCAAGATTGTGAGAGGTCTTGGGGAATTGTGAAGTCAGAGAGAGTCTCAACATTTCCTGAATCTTAAGATTGGATGGGGTTTTCCCAGACTGGGGAAAGTGGAATGAAGAGATGGCAAGGGTCCTAAGAACACAGGGATCTGTGGCCACCCTTCTTCGACTCATCTTGGGAAGAAGCAGGGAAGATAGGCTGTGATCTTCAGTCCTATTACAACTAATGACTCCTTTATGTAGTAAATATTTTGTTAAATACTCTTTACTCTCCTGAAGTAAAATTAAGTTTGTGGGTGATATAATTCTTATCATTGTGACAACCAATTGATATGTCCACAAATTTTCAAAATACCCTATGGCAATGAGACCAGTCTTTGTTGAGAATCAGTGGTTTAGAAGTTTCTCTTCCTGGATAGGAACAATTGATGGGTAAGACCCTAGACCAGGAGCAGCTGTGGGGAGGGTTGGGAAGCGTCTAGAGCAGCTGAAAAGATGGTCTTTGGAGTTGCCAAATGCAAAGGCCACGCTAAGTGTCCTGGGGATCACTGTGACGTAGATGTGGCAGAGGGACTGGGAGGTAGAGAAGGGAGGCCAGATAAAGAAACCTTGTGCTGGAAGTGAAGAATGGCCCAGCAGTGACCTGTGTGGTCTGGCCACCAAACTGAAAGGAGTGAGGAAGTCTCAGCAGATGCAAGCATAGACATATAGCTGCATTACAGCCCCACCGTACTCAAAGCACGATGATAATTATATTTCTCCCCTATATGGAGTTTGTGGACTGATGTTCATACTTGCTACAATTTGTTCAGAACAATCCCTCACTTGATTGAATTCAGCCTCCCTCCCACCTCTCCTAATGTGGAGGGGTAACCATAGTTTATGGTCTATTGCTTAAATATTTACCTCTGCCGCTAACAATCCAGCCATGCCTGTCTCTTGGAAGATGAAGATTCTGGTACATTCTAAAACTAGTCTTTGGGTTTTATGAAACACGTAGAAAAGAGACAATCTCAAGTGTAGACCTCTGAAAGGTAAAAAGTAACTGCCCCTTTAAGGGACAATAATCACATTTTCTTGTTTTCCATCTTTGCTAAAAAATGATAGTGGTAATGGTGGTGAATATATTTACTCTAGTGACAAGAGAATGGGATTTAGAGGGAAAGGGTTCTCCAATTTGAATATTGGTTTAGTTTTTCAGACCATTAACTTCTTTGGCACTCAGTTTCTTCATCTGTAGAATGGGTGTGAGAATCAGATGTGACAATGTATAGCACAGGTGACAAACACAAGGCCTGTGGTCCAAATCCTGCCCTCCACCTTGTTTTATCCAGCCTGGCACCTTGTTTCTACCCAGTGGCAGCACCAAGCTCCTTGCCCCTAGTTAAGGAGTAGTTACATTTATACAGTCCTAAAATTACATTTGGCCCTTTGAAGACAACCGTGAGGCTGATATGGCCCCCGGTGAAAATGAGTTTGAAACTCCTGACGTATAGAGAGCACCTTGTCATCTGTAAAATCATGGTTGTTGATTATTGTCATGAAAATCACATCAGGAATAGCTAATTTTTGTTATCCAGTGACCAAGTGGTGCTAAATAGATCTCCACTGGGCTCAATGGTTTCTGCCGCAGATAATTACTGCTTAAGAGTTCTTTAATTGGCACTTGAAGCTGAAAGTTTTCTTCGAAAGAAATTTAATCACTCCATGAATAAACTGAGAGACATATTTCATCATACAGGTAAGTGAAATGTAAACTATTAATTGCATATAAGCTGTATCTGTAGAAGTTTAATTTTGATGACTAATTTCTTCACATTGATGCTCGGTTAGTTTTTGAGTTGGAGATATGTTTGTTAAAGGCTTATTTGAAATCCATCCACCCATCCAGGCAGCCAACCATCCAATCAGTAAAAGTGAATGTGTTGGAGTGTTTAATTTGTACAAGTGCTTGGGAGAGGTCCTGTGGGGATGCAGCTGTGAATCAGGTATAACACTATTGCAGAGGCTGTGCATCAACGTTCTGGACTCTCAACTGTCTACTTTTTCTATTTTTAATACTACTTCTTGCATCTTCATTAAAGATTGCATACTATCAATTTTTTATTGGTAATGGCTAACTGAATTTTTTTAAATGATGGAAGGATTATTTATTTGGGTTGAAAAAGACCAGATTATGGTAGTAATATCAAGAAGACCATGTCCCCAAAAATAAAGTGACTGATCACATCAAGCTATATCTTATTTCTCCATTTTATCAGTTTACCAAAGTAAAATTAAGAATTAAAAACCCCCAAAGTGTTTGAAGACTATATATCCTTGGATTGGGGAAGACCTTCTAAAACAAGTCAGAAAACCTATAATGCAAGGAAGAAGACATTGATATGTTTGTTAAGATAAATATTTAAAACTTTTATATGTCAAGTGATACCATAATCAAAATCTAAAGATAAAACACTGGGGGAAAATATCAACAACCCTTACAACAGGCAATAATTTAGTATCTCAAGAACTCTATAAAATGTTAAGAAAAAGGCATACAGCCATTGGAAGGAAGTGCAAAAAACAAGGAAACAAAAATGGTAAGTAAACATTTGAAAAGATGTTTAACCTCATTGGAAATCAGAAAAATGCAAATTAAAAGAATGGCACTTCACTTAATCAGCAAAACAGATGATTGAGGATTGCCAAAATTTGAGGTGATGTGGGGAAATGGGCTTTTTCATCCACTGTGTATAGGAATGTGAGTAGCTATAACATTTCTGGGAAGTAATTTAAACATATTATTAAAAAATCAAAACATGCACATATCCTTTGATCCAATAATCTCACCATTTCAGAGAAATAAATGTACTAACACAAAGGTAGCTACTGCCACAGTGATTGTAACAAATAGAGATGAGGGGTTGGGGTACGTGATGTTTATCAGTTCAGTGATAATTGAATAGCTTACATCTCTAATATGCAATATTATAAAGCCACGAATAAGCATGCCTTGGATTTATGTTTATTGACTGGAAAGGATCCACATCATAGGGAAAAATTAAGTCTGGCCACAAATATGTGTATATTGTTAAGGGCTAGGAAAAGTCATGGAAACAAATACCTCAAACTACTGACACTGATTACTTTAAGGGGGTGAATTTGAGAGTAAAAGGAGATTAATTGACATTTTTATATATTTCTGCTTGTTTTGAATTGTTGCAAGTAATATCTTCATGATTAATGATTCCACTGAAGTGAAGTTAAAAAAATAAAAAGGGAAAATGGGGGTGGGAGTGAGAGAGAGCAAGACAGTGCGAGCAAGCTGGTTAACAATGTAGATTTTTGGCTCTTTAACCTGGCATTGTTATTCTTATAAATTATGGATATAAACTATTTTGGGGTTAATATTCAATATTATAGTTGTGAGCCTCTTTCTATTCTCCCACTAATATTGAAAAAGTTGAGCCCTGATTTTTTGTTGTTGTTGTTAACATCTTGACAGCTTTGTTTGTTGAAGGCTTATTTAAGATCTTCGTTGTTTAAAAAAAATAACAAAATAAGAAAAGATACATAAGAGATTGGGGGAAAGAAAAATATTATTTGTGTCCTTCATAAGTTTGAAGGTTTCTGGAGTTCATCTTCAAATACAAAGAATCATGAAAGATTTATTTAACCACATCTCTCTTAAGGTCGAAGGAGTCAAGATAATCATTCTCTCATCCAGGCTCCCTTTCTTCACCCAGGTTCTTTTATTTATTTTTCTCTTCTTCTGAGCCAAAATTTAAGCTGCCACAAGAGCTTCTTAGTCAGTTCCCAATATTTGAAACCACTTTCAACAATATCATCTATCTCCTCCCACTCCAAATGGCATTATCTCCACATCTTTGGAGATGAGCCGCCTCTTCTTTTTTTTTAATCACTCTGAGCTGCACACTTTTGGTTACAAATGCCTTGATAATAATGTTCGTGTTGGTCTCTCACAAGTGAAATAACAGATAACCATTCTCCCAGTGATAGTGATGCTGTCATTCCACACCCAGATAGTCAGGGAAGGAGATACCCACTCCCATTGCGTGCTGTGATTAAGATCTCACTGGCAGAGATCTAAGCATGATTGCCTTTATAAAATAATATCTATGCTCAGATTATTTCACTCAGCTCAGATAGCAGGTAACATCATTTGTTGGGCCCCCTCCCCCTGTCTCAATCTGCACTGGCTTTTAAACATGTATGCTACCTCCTGCCCTGCTGGTGAGATAAGAAGAGAAGTATTAGATGGCATATTAAATTGTGCAGCATTTTTCATATTACTCATACAAATGAGATAACAGCTGTAGGATAGTCTGTTTCATTCTTGGCAGAACTCCCAATCATTGTGCTACTGAAAGAAGGCCAGCCTTACATCTCAGCCTTGTGGGCTCCCGTCTGTGAGTACTATTCAGCAGGGCCAGAAGGACACCCTCCCCTAAGTCCACCTTCTGAGACAGCTTGATGTGAATTAATAAGGGACAAAATCTTTTCATTCCCAAGCAGAGTGAGGCTTAATGTGTGGTTATCTAAAGGAGGTAATCCACAGAGAATTTTCCAGATTCCAGTTTCAAGTCCTATTTTTAATGATTTTTGTTATACTTGAGTATCACCAATAACATTATTACTTAAAACTTTTCTCTAAATTCACCTATTTTAATTCACCTATCTTAGTCTTTATCTTAACTAGTAATGCTGGTGATACAATCACAAGTTTGTTATGCTGCTTGGATATTACAATAAACATATAACTATTGATTTTTTTCTATTTTCTGTGTATCATATAATTTAGAACAATTTTGAGTAATACCTATGGATGTTTCTGTTTGAGAAATTCCATTAGAATAGTTCTCACTAAAGTATAGACTACTAGTACAGATCTTTTTTTGGTGTGTGTGGGGCCGCTTTTCATGTCTGAAAAGAATAGAGAGAAAAATCTATTGGTACAAAGAGGATTTAGAAAGGAGACTTTGCGGGGAAGTGAAAAGATGTCTCATCCTGGCCAGGCTCAGATGGGTAAGATGGAGCCAGGGACAACTTGCCTATCACCTGTCTGGGTGGGATCTAACCCACCCAGCTGGAGGATCACTGGGCTCTCTGTGAGCCCCTGAGCCATAGCACACAGTAAGGTACATGTGGTTTTAGGTCCTCATGACTCCAGGATGACTGTTCTCTTTCCTCTTGCCCCTTCTCTGCTGGTTTATAGCATGGACCCACTGAGAGAAGCAAACCTCATAATACATATTCCAATAGATACTATGCACAGGACTGTACTCAACCCAGCAGTCACATTGGGGCCAGTGACACCAACCAACCAGTATCATGAACAAGAGGCAAGGATGGCCCAACAGGGCAAGTGCAAAGTGCTGGAGAGTTAAACTTTCGGTCAAGACTATCTTATTTATCCAAAAAATTGGCTCCACTATAAAGCCACTTATATATGTTTACATATGTTGTTTTAAATTAAAAAAATCAGATAAATGGGACTGAGATATTAGGGTTAGAAAGCATTTATTTAGTGGTAACAGATGCCCCTGACAGCTGTTGGAGAAACTTCTGCTCCACATTTTTCTAGGTACCTATAATCCAGGACTGAGAAGTCTGCTGTAGTAACTGCTTCCACGTTGGTTTCTGACTCTACCCTAAACAAGAACTGCCAGACTTAACAGTGATGATTCAGCCTGTGCTGGCTAGTCCCTTAGGGTTCTGCCACCTTATGACTAGGAGACAACCTCTGGCCAGCTGTCGTAAACATGGCCCACTAGAGGCCATAGAAGGGCTATCCTGGTCTTGTGCCCTCTTCTCTTGCAGAGCTTTCAGGAAAGCTCCATGCATGTGGAGCTGTATAGGACATATACATGATTGATAGGCAGATGAACAGGAAAGAGTTAATTTCCAAAGCAACCATGGTTTACTTGTGGTCCTGCCAAATATCTAGGCTGAGCCTGTGGGAGTGCCACCAGGGAGCGGTTAATCAGCCATCAGCTTCCAGGTGTGTGGATGACCTGACTGATGACCAAAGATTGAACTAAATATCTGGAAACAGTTCATGTGTACAAGCCTGAGACTCACAAGAGACAACAATCAATCTTCTCTTCATCCTTTAATCCACATACATCGGTAACAACAATCTAGCAAAATTCAGTGGGGGCTTTTTTTTGTGCCCTGGTTAAATAAAGCAGGAAGGCATCTCTTGTGTTTTGTAAACAGTATTTTGCCCAGATGTTCCATGCTGATTAGCTCGTGTTTACCCTTTATTTCCCCAAATTAACTTTTGCCATCATCTTGTATACCCACAGAACTTGGTTACAAAGATGCTGATTGCTGTGTTTCCCCAAGTCTCGCTGATTGTACCTGTGCCCACTGGTCATCTCCCTGAATAGTCTTGTCTCTGGTCCTCTTAGTGCCCATTTCCCTCTAGGTTCCTTCCCTGTCTTTGTTAATAGAAAAGAGAAAAAGAATTATTCCAAGAATTTATACTTTTAGTAATAGAATATTCTTTCTGATTTAAAAAATAATCATTCTTTTTACTTATAAAGGAAATAAAAAAGGAAGGGAGGAAGAAAGAAAGGGATGGAGGGAGAGAGGAAGAGAGGGAGGGGATAGTAAGAACAGAGGAACAAGTATCTGCTCTTCACCAGGATTTGATATTTACTCAAAAAAAAAAAAGTTTGAACATTTATATATAATGTGGCTCATTATAAAAGCAATAGAACCTCATTACAGAAAAGCTGGAAAGGAAAGGATAAGAAAAAAACCCCATAAACCACAACATCATAGAATTGTAATTAGCATGTTAGTATATTTCCTGTT
This sequence comes from Phyllostomus hastatus, assembly GCF_019186645.2. Taxonomy (NCBI): domain Eukaryota; kingdom Metazoa; phylum Chordata; class Mammalia; order Chiroptera; family Phyllostomidae; genus Phyllostomus; species Phyllostomus hastatus. The sequence goes on along the minus strand of NW_025334009.1, from coordinate 32,126,250 downwards.
AGTCTTTCTGTTAAGCACTCACTTTTAAAATCCATTTGTAATTCTACTGTATGTGTAAGATCTCTCTCTCTCTCTCTATCTCTCTCTCTCTCTGGTCACTTTTTCAGCCATGAGCATTTTTATAGTGCTATGTGGCTTTTATAACTCTAGTTTTTCTTTCCAGTAGATAAAACCCCAATAATTTACATAACCATTTCTTGAATGTTTTGATATTTAGATTGTTTGTAATTGAAATTTTTTTACTATATCATTAAAATGATATTATTTAAGTGTATGTTCCCATCCGCCACTATCTTTGCATTATTTTATTAGGTTCTATTTCTAGAAGTCAGATGAGCAGACAAAGCCCATGGACATTTTAAGGTACCAGAGTCATAATTTTAAGTTGGGTTCTAAAAGCACTGTGTCCATTGAGTCCTCACTGGTTATGTTGGGGGGCTATTACATACCCTCACTATAGCTCTCCCCCTTGTCTGGTCTCCTCTCACAAAAGTAGGCTTCTCATATCTCTTAGGTGGGGAGGAAACTCCCCTCACAGATTTCTTATGATTCTCCCCAATTTTGAGCCAAAGAAGCATTATTTGTCTTGCAAATGGTCTCTGGCTATAGCAGATATCTTTATAAGAGATGATCTTTAGTTGCTCACCCCAGCTGAAGCTTGGCAGATGTGGAAGACAGGAAGGTAACGACGAGAGGAAGAGTTGTGGGCCAACTAGGGTCCTAGGAGGGGGATTTAGAAAGTGGATCCCACAAGATGGTGTCTGACTGACTATAATATATCCAAGAATAATCTACTAAGTACTTAAATGTATTAGCCACTGTGATAGGAATGGTGGTATATTCAGAGGCCAGTGCTACTATAAAAGGCATTACAACTTCTTGGGGGAAATGACAGCCCTGCAAATACTGTTACAAAGACAAGGAGGGACAAGAAGGAATCAAAATAAGCCAGCAGTCTAAGACCCACACATAAGAATCTCTGTACATCAGGCCCCATGTTCTAGAGCTTCGTTTTGGTATGATCAGGGCTGGGGGAGGACAGAGTAGAAAGTCAGTTGTGGCAGCTTCACTGAAATAAGATTAATTCTAGTTGTAGGACAAGATAAGCCTATTCCTGATGGTGTCTGTATGTGTGTTAAAGTGGGGCAGATGCCTCGAGCACAATCTGTAAGCTGGTGTTCTGTAGCATCTCTATAGTCCAAAGACTGAACAATCATGTTGTGTCTACCTTGGGAAAATTCCTGACCTAAGAGTAGGTTTACAGTGAGTGGCTGAATATCAGAGTCTGATTAAGTGACAGATGATGGGGATGAACTATTAGGGGGGACGAGGCAATGTTTATACCCAGGTTGTACGGGTCTTTAGATCTTGCTACATAATGTATCTCTTCTTATACTCATCTCTTACAGAGTACTTAATTAAAATTGTAGAGTTTTAAAAATAGGAGATTTTAGAGAACTGTAAAACAAAGGAAGAATTAATCATCTTCCTTTAATTTCAAATACATAGAAATGCTGGATGAAAAAATAAAATAAAAAATTTTTATAAAATTGCACAGCTAAACCTGAAAGAAGGAAAAGATGATCTCAAGTGTAAGGGAAAGAAAGGGAAATGAAAGCTATTGTGAGTGGGTAGATGGGGGAGAGCTGTTGCCAAGGGATCTCATGGCAATGTGGGTTTCACATGAGACGTGGGCCTGGGCATACAGTGTCCATATGAGTATTAGTTATGTGACCTCCAGACCACAGGTAATGGAGGAAGGAGGAAACCTGTATAAAGCCTGGAAAGCCAAAGAGTTTCTCCAGTCATAAAATGCAGCCTGGAAAATTATACCCATTGGCCAAAGGAAGAAACATGGATATCTATCATTTTTCCAGAGCCTGAGGCAGAAAGAAAGAAAATTAATTTGAGAAACTTAATTTCCAGTTTTGAACTATGTAGGGGTATGTGATCAAATTTATGCTACCTGTCTGATGTAAAATGCCCAAGCTGAGAATTTATCATAAACTTGGTCAAGGACCATTGAAACCCTATAGGCTCCAGTAAAAGCAAATATAAAACTTCTCAGCAGGAATCTTTTCACAATTTAGGGAATACATACACCCTTGATTAAGAGAAGCTCACAGTAAAAAAAAACAGACAAACCCCATGAATCAAACCACCACACATCAAGGTTAAGAGATACCACAAACAGGAATTCCTATCCACTACTGGCAGGAGTATCAAATGGTGAAACTACACTAAAGAGCAATTTGGTAAGACCTAGTACATCAGAAAATGAGCAAACACCACCCAGCAAGCGTATGTATAGGTACATGCTCTAGAAATTTCTCTAATATATGTATGAGAAGCTGTGTACAAAGATGTTCACTGCCCCATTGTTTGTAAAAACAAAAAATAATAATAATAATTAAAAAAAACAAGTTGTCAATCAGAATGGAATAAAGGGTGATTTATCCATATGTTAGAATACTATCAACCCATTAAAATGAATGAGCATATCCAAAAGTACACATTTTAAAAACATGATGTTGAGCGAGAAAGCCAAATTTCTCAAGGATAAGTATATAATACTATTTATGCAAATTTGAAAAACACAAATAAATATTACATGTCATTTATGAACATATGCAAAGGTAGTAAAAGCATAAAAACAGAAAAAAAATTAAAAAGTGGTTTACTTCAGTGTGGAAGAGAAGGCAAAGATTTCACTCAGACTTAGGTTTTACTCTTAAATCAGTGCAACACCAAAAGTATACCATATGGCTCTCTGCAAACTAATACATTTTAGTTTTTACTTTGAAAAAAGAAATCCTCCCAAGTATAATTTTTTTCTACTGAGTTTTCAAAAATAAATATGCATTATAGATTTGGTGGACTCTCCATTTACATATCGTTTATCCCATCCTCCCCCCACCACTGTCTTTGCATGGTGTGTGCTGTCTCTTTGAATGCAGACCATGGTCAACTCAAACATTTAATCACTCCCAGAATACCAGGAAGGAAATGATGGAGGCAAAAGAATACAGCCATAACAAGGCACTTCTTTTTGGAAAAAAATAAGGAATAGGGGAAGTAATGCTATTGTCACTAGTGAATTTCATTTACCACACTCTCCTGGGCATTCCAGGGACACCCTGATGGGGTAGTGGAGGGAGTTCTCTGATGAACCACAATGACTGTCTTGTCCTGCTTTTTGAGCATCTCCCCTATATAGTCTTCTCCACAACCACCTGTGATATGAGAAGTGGAATATATTTTTTTTTCAAGAGCTGTATTGATCATCTTAATTCACTTCCTGTTGTAGGGAGTCTAGGGCATTTGGGGTGACCTTAGGGTTTGAGCAACCATAGGCCTTTATTTTCAGGACTGGAGGTTGGACCAATTTGCCTCTCAGTTAGCTTTCCAGAACCTTCAAGGGATATTAGCCAAAGCCAGAGATGTTATGGAGTTATGGTCCGTGAATTTTGACCCTGTTTTTATAGTGTCTGTCTCCTAGCAACAGGCTCAAGAGCTCTGTGCCTGTCTCTAGCCCTGGGCTTAACTGCTTTCACCCTATCCTCTCAAACAATGGCTAGAAGCAGGGCTAATGTTTCCTTTCACTCTAAAGCTCTTTACCATGGGGGTAATTGTATTTTTTTGAGCAAAAACTGAACCGTAGGAGGTGTTGGAGGGGCTTGGGCCATTAAGCTCACTCCACCTCACTGGTTTCTTGTAGGTCTCAGTCCTAATTGTTTCCCACCTAACTACCTTTACTTACACTAATTTTAGCTTTGACAAGGTAATATTTGACTCTTAGCCCTCTTAGATTGCTGGCCACTCTCTCTTAGCAAGATTCTATTGCCTTCCCTTTCTGCTTTTACATTGGCTTGCCTGTACTGAAAAAACAACTCACTGTAACATCATGATGTTTTTTCTTTTAAGCTGAATCCCAAAGCACAATATAACATACGACACTTTAACCAGCCCTTTTGCAATCCCTTATAAAGGGTTACCAACTTGAATGTGAGGGCAATCTTTATCGTACCTCAGGCCACCTAACTTCAGCTGCTTCCATATAGGTCTGTCACTCATAATATCCCCCTCCTAGATTGACTTACATATTGGTTAAGACCTTTTTGGTTGTAAGAGAAAGAAAAACAATTCAGACTAGCTTTTACAAAAGCCCAGAGAAGGTATTGGCCCATGTTCAATAAGTACGAAGTAGACTTAGGTGAGACTAGATCTAGAAGTCCAAATAGCATGATCAGTAGTGTATTTTTCTCTGTCTCTTGGCTCATTTTGTCCTTGGTACTCATTTCATTCTTCAGCAGGCTCTCGTGGTAGAAAGATAGTCACCTATAGTTCTTGGCTTATGTTGTTGTACTAGTTGGTATTCTACCAAGTATAGAATGTCTCATTTCTGGGTAAGGCTCAGCTTGGCCACATGCCCATTCCTGAATGAACCACTATGGCTGGGGCTTAGGGTTCTCTGATTCACCAGGTTTGGGCTATGGACCCAAACCTGAAATTTAGCCCCTCTTGAACTATAAGGAGTACAGTGAGTGGAAGCATAGTTCCTGAAAGAGATCCTAGGCTGACAAAAATGACAGTCTTCTAATGGGGGTGTTCTGAATCATCGGCATGGTCTCTATTTCCAAGACCATTGGAAGGTCTCTGCATTTGCCTAGATAATTTTTTTAGTTCATTTGTAGTGCAAAGACATTTGTATGTATGTTTAAAATCAAATCATCACCAAGTAGTCCCCTAAAATGAAAGTATTTTTCTTTTAGTGCAGTGGCTCTCAAACTCAATTTTGAGAGCATCATAGTTTTTGGGCATACACACACACACACACACATACACACTTTTGTTTATTTTAATAGGGATTTATACATTATTCACATCTGTAATAATGTATAAATTAATACATTTATACTCTTTCAATCTTGTATGATAGAGCCACATGGAAACATGTATCTCCCAACACTCCCAAGTAAGATTTCTTTTTGACAGCCCCCACAGTTGGGGGATATCCCATAGCATAGTAATTGTACTTCTAGTATCTTACAAAAATATATATGACAACAGTTTCTATGCAGTCAGTATTCTATTAAGTACACTTGAAAAATAACACTATACATAGAAGCTGGACCTATCATTTGATTGGGCTACAGAAAATGCTTGGGCACATGTTGGTATTTTTGGATTGCTTAAGAGGTGGTACTTATGAGAAGTGGACCAATAGGTTAGGGGCTTCTGGAGTAGTAGTGAGTGATGAAAAAAAGAGTTCAGTCCCAGCTTTACCACTGTGAGCTGTTTGACCTTTGGTGAGTTATTTAACCTCCAGCTATTCAGTTTCATCATATGGGAACTGGCAGTAACACCACCTGTCCTCCCAAGGTTGCTGTGAGGATTAGAGATAGTATAGGTAAAGCACTTGACTGAGTCCTTGACACATGATTACCACTCAATATGTGGTAGCAATTATTGTTACCACTTTATGTTGCAATTATCTATTTATTGTAAATATCCTTGACGGTTGGCATTGTGTTTTATTCATCTTTACATTCTCAATGCCTAGCAAGGTTGACTTAAGAAATATATATTTAATAAGTGAATAAATACATTATTAGAAAACTAAATGCAATAATACATTTAAAGTTTCTACCCCATGGCTACAGCACAGTTAGTATTCCTTAAATACACCTTTCTTCCTCTCTCTGTCATCCAGTCTTGGACATGGTACAACTCAATAGTCTTTAAACTTTAGTGTGTTTGAGAATCCCCTGCAGGGCTTGTTAAAACAGCTTGGTAGCCCCACACCAAGCTTCTGATTCAGTAGGTCTGGGGTGGTACCTGGGCAGTAGTAATAAGTATTGTTATAAAGCCCTCTTTCCCCCTGCCCCCAATGCAAGGCTCTCAGTTGTCAGGTGCAAATCACTGGCCTTACCACTGTACTTTCACAACCCAACTCAGGGCCTGTTGTCAGCTGGTAGCATTGTAAAAACCATCTCCAATAGAAAATAACCAACATCAGTAAATCTGGTCTTGTATTTCTAAATTATTTATGTAGATATCACACATCAGTCAAGTCAGTTGGTAAATTGAGATTCTTCACAGGTACAGTATTATTTCTCTCAGGCCAGTGAGTGCTTGTAAGTCTCTTGGACGAGTCCTCTTGTTTTATTCATTGTGTGTGTGTGTGTGTGTGTGTGTGTGTGTGATGCAGTGAACTTATCTTGAGTTGTTTCTTATAAGCCATTATATAATCAAGGGATTAACTCAATGGAGTTATAAGGGTTGGGAAGGGAGAACTGCTTTTCATTTTTAGAAATCAACCACCTTTTCTCAGTTATAAAATCCCCCTAAGACCTTAAATCTGCAGTTGTGGGTGCATTAAAAGCAAGTTGCAATTACAATCATGTTTGTCTGTTTCCCTGCTGCTTGGTGCCTATGTCTCATGCTTATTTTTTCCTTATGAACTTTAATACATGTTTGGTGTGAATCTTAATGATTTGATTACAATGGCATAATTACATAATTGGAATGTATTGTGCATGCTGGTGGGACAGCGTCTGGAAGGTGCTCAGTGAGTGATGTTACATAAACAGAATAATAATGACTGTGAGATTGAGAATGAGACTAATGAGAAAATGATTAGAAAAACTTGGAAGAAATGGACACTTGTGGAAATGAGCAGGTAGCGTTTCTTTTGCTTTAATGTTTGGGATTCATTTCACCTCTGAGACTGAGGCTTCTGAAAATCAATGCTATTAGAAAGAGGTAGGTTCAGATGGTTGTTTTATTTATTTTTTTTTGGAGGCCACTATGGAGATATGTGATGGGCCCAAGCCCTACCCATCTGGGCATAAAGCAAGTCAAACCCATCAACAAGCTCTGGTGCACTGCTTCTTAAGATTATTAAGACAGAAACAAGCTCAGTTCTGTTTCTCGCCACTGTTCTTGCCTTGGAATGGTGCTTTATATGGGCCATTTGCATATCATCAGAACACTGAGAGCTCCATTAATGTGGAATAGAACCACCTTCCCCTCCCTAGTGCAATTCCACCATCTCTCCCTGGTAACATACTGCTACTGAAGAGGAATAGCACTCAGCCAATCGTTTTGTGCTCCCAGTTAATAGCCACCATTACTGCATCATTTGGGGAAACATGTCCCCTGCCCAGACCTCTTCCCATAGTAACTGGCCTGTGTAGTGTTATCCTTAATTTGATGTTCACTGCTTGTTGCTATAATCACAGTGATTATTTCCTCAACTTATTTTACAACATAAAACTTATCTGCTCATGGTTCAACAAACACCTATATTTATTAAACACCAATATAGGTGCTAACTGCTACATGTAATGCAGAAAAGAGAAGACATCGCATTTATAATTTAGGAGTTGAAGCTTAGACAAGGCATTTATGAAAAGTTGAATATTGCAGGTCATTACATGGTGGGTCAGAAAAATGATTCAGAATGTTTTCACTATAACCATGTATTCTTTCATCTATCCACTGAAAAACACTTACTGAGTGCCTACTATGTGAACTGCTCAGGGTTAGGAGCAGAATACTGAGATGAACTTGACCAAGTTCCTGCCTCCAAGGGGATTTTAGAAGGCAATCTGTCTATAACCAGTAAGAAAAAAAATGGGCACACTCTAATCCACTGTTTTTATTTCTGAGTTTGTGCCCCAGATGAACATTTGTTCATGTGCACATAAAAGGCATGTGCACTTATGCTGCTTACAGTATTGTTCAAAATGCCATAATACTGCAAACAACCTAAATGTTCAATAGGGGAGTATCTAAATAAACTGAAGTTAAAGCTCTATAATGAAAATTATACAGAGATTCAGAAGAATGTGGTAGGTCTATCAGTAGCTCTTTACTATACCCTTTTGAATAAATAAGTGGTAATTTTGTGTGTTATCTTTTATAAAAAATGTAAAGGAAAAGAAAAACATGATATACAATGATTTTATGCATTTTCTAGGGGGTATAAATATGTATGTACAATACAAAGCAATGAAAGACCAGAAGTTCAGAAGGCTACAAACCAAAGTGGTAACAGTGGTGACCTCTGGATAGGTTTGGAAGGAGCTAGCATTGAGCATGTTTGTGAAAGGAAACCTTAGCTTAACTTTGATATTTATTTTTGAGGGAAATGTGTTTATATTTTATTTGCTCTCTTGAGTGGTAAATACTGCAGAAATAGGTAGATAAAATTCTGTGGGAATTCCCAGTGCCCAGTACAGAGTAGAAGTTAATTAATATTTATTAAACTGAACTGAAATAAACTTAGAGAAAGGGGAGAGTATTTGGAAAGTATCGGGGCAAGCTTTATCAGGGCAGAAGTAGGTTAATAATAATAAAAAATAAAACAATAATTACTAAATAAAAATAACAAAGGAATCAACTCTGTGTTGTGCATACTCACAATTATAAACCTACTTTTGCCCACCTCTGTGTATTTGAACTGGTCCTTCAAAGAGAAGAGGTATTAGAAAGGTTAAGGAGGGGGGTGCCATGCAGATTCTACCATGTGGACATGGGTGGAGAAATTCCTATGTAAATAATCATGTCATCTATGAATAAAGATTCTCTTCCTTTTTGATCTGTATGCCCTTTCTTTTCCTTTCCTTTTTTCTTTTCCTCCTTTCCTTCCTTCCTTCCTTGCTTCCTTCCTTCCTTCCTTCCTTCCTTCCTTCCTTCCTTCCTTCCTCTCTCTCTCTCTCCTCACCTGAGAGTATGTTTTTATTGATTTTAGACAGAGAGAGGAAGACGGGGGAGGGGGGGGGAGAGAGAGAATGTGAGAAACATTGATTGGTTGCTTCCTGTGTGCTCCCTGACCAGAGATAGAACCCACAAATTTTTGGTGTATGGAATGACGCTCCAACTAATTGAGCCACCTGGCCAGGGCTGCAGTTTATTTCTTTATCTTGCTTTACTGCACTGTTGAGGACATCCAATACGGTGTTAACAGAAGTGGTGAGAGCAGATATTTTTGCTTTTTTCTCAATCTTAGGGAAAGGGTTTTTTTTTGGGGGGGGGGTGGTGGCAGTGGCAAGAGGTCTATTTCTTTTCATTTATTCATGAATTAGTGTTGAAATTTCTCAAATGCTTTTTCTGTATCTATTGAAATGATCATATGGGTTTCTTCTTATCCTGTTAGTGTGGCAAATAACAAACACATAGTTATTTCACCCTTTCCTGTATTTTTTAATTTTTTTATCTCTCTGTAATTTTATCTGAATATTTTAAACTGATCTATTTTTCATATTATACTTCTCCTTTTGCCAAGGTGGGACTGGTACCAAGCCTCTAAACAGTTTAACCCCTGACTGGATTGGCCCCTAGGAGTTAGCCCTTTAAGCATTTCAACTGAAAGGAGCTTCCTCTGTGGAAGTATCCTGAGGTTTAATCATACCACCCTTCTTTACTTGATGAGTCTGCCCAAACTCTGCTTTTCTTCTTAGCCTCTTCAATGCTTCTTTCTGCCCAGTTTGCCCTCTGTAGAAATCAGCAAAGTCTTGAGAGGAAGAGGTGTGCATGATATTGAGTTTACTTGCTACATGTCTTTTCTCTCTGGGTTTGTGGAATCATATGTCCTGGCACAATGTCTTGGTAGTTCTTAAAGGCAATTTTTATCTCCCTGTATCTATGACACTGCCTAAAATTCTGTTTCGGTTCTCAGGTACTTAGCACTGATTTCTGCTTGACTTGAGGCATCCTTTAAGAGGTGGTAGGTGCCTTGAGAGAAAAAGTGGAACAGAATATTAGGACTCACGTCAATGAGTTTTCCTTCTCTCTAGTATAGGCCTTTAAGTCCTAGGGACTCGTGGGTCTCTGATGCATTAAAACAGATCTTTTTCCTCCCATTTTTAAGTTACACTTGGCATGAGGGTTTCTGTGTTATAACAGAAGATGTCTGTTTAAGTATCAATCTAATCTGGTTTTAAGATAAAATCTGGAATTCTGAGTGAAGCCCAGTTCAGGGACATCCTTGCAATTCAGGACCCAGCTATGTTATGTGGTAGCCACAGCTGTGGTGGCAACCAGTCCTGTCCTCTTCAAAGTAAGCATTTCTAAGCCTTCTTTAGGGACCAGGCCTTTGCTCACACGACTGAGAGAACAGCTTCTCTGACAAGGGAATGTGGTTCACATGTGCTCCTACTTGAGGTTTGTGCTGGAGTTCCAGGGGCTAACTCTGTTTGTCCAGTTTTCAGGGCAAAGTTTGGGTACATCTTAGCAAAAGGTCCACACATTACAATGGGAGGATTCTCCTGTGTTTTGAGGTGTATCTCTCTAGGAGCAACAGTAAAAAATGTATTTATCAAGATTTTATTCTGTTTTTTTTTCCATTTTTGAATGTCAGATTTTAGCTGACATCATTTCCTGAATTAATTGGAATTTGATTCAATCTTTGGACTCTTAGCTCCTTTCTGTTAGTCAGACTCACTGTGTTGGACCTGCAAAGAATCACAATTATGTGGATGCGGGGTGAATGTGAACATGGCCATAGGAGGGTTAGTATAGGTCATGGGTCTGCAAACCAGTTGGTAGAGAAGGTGATGCTTGGTCTACCCAGTAATGGAAAGGTGGATGAAGTCTCTCCTAGCATGTGGTAGTAGGTCTTAGGGTGGGAGATGAGCAGGTAGATCTACACATTCTTTATAAAATGGGGAAATTCAGAGATACAGCATGGGTTACTTCACGGCGTAGGACCTCAATTTTGAGAATGGTTTTCTTTAGAATTGGGAGAGCAACCCTGGGCTTGGGAGTGTCTGAGGTCAGAACTGCTACAGATTGAAGCCATTTTTTATCCTTAGCTCCTGTGCTTTATTATCATTTTAAAAGCCATCCCTGGATAACCTGTAGCTTGCTCTCTGAGAAAGGTTCATTTTTCTCCCATGATATGCAAGATCCATGTGAATCTGAGCATTTGACCTATTGAGACTAGATGGGAGGGATGATTAAAGAGTTCTAGTAGTGAATCTCACAAGCTACTAAAACCTCACGAACAAGGAGGGCCATGAGAATAAAATACTTTTCTCTGGAGTTGGAGATGGTTATGATGAGCCCTGATAGTTTCCATGGGTAGGCTGGAAGGGGTCTATATTAAGAGAAAACTGACACATACTGTCCTGAGGAAAGGGTTTTTCTATTTCTGATCTAAGCCTTATTTGTAATATCTATTTTGGAGCTCAACTATATACATCCAGTGCCCTGTAACCTATGTCAACCAGATGAACACCATTATATTAATAAAATATACTATTATAGAAGCCAGACATGCTTTTTTCCTTTTTAAAATTTATCACAGGGCTCTAAAAATCATGACTACTGAAAAGGGGGCTGCTGGCATTAATAATAACTTAGGGAGGTAAGGCACCTACATTTGTTTAATGCTGCCCATGTGCCAGGTGTGTATCAGGCACTTTGTGTAGCTGCCTTATAAACAAATCTACTCTTTGACATGTATGCTTTGTAGCCTCATGCTTGTCTCAAATAAAGCCTTAAAAGAACTCTGTGTTCTGTTCTTTGCAAAACTGTGTGTTTCAGATACATGTGTCTTCAAAATTATAAGCTGGTTTCTGCTGTCTTCCTGTTCCCCACTGAGCCTGGCATGCATGGGGTACTGTGTAAGCCCTAAATGAATGTTTGATGAATGAATAGATCTCCATGGAAATAGAGCTGACAGTGACAGAGAACTCCATCCTTCCGCCTCCAGCTCCCTGGCCCTTCTGATCCCAATTAGGTTGTGTCTGCAAAGATACGCATGCTGGGAAGGATCTCAGCCAAGTGTTTTTTTTTCACGTGCATTCTATTTGCGTTGATGTTAGAAGCCACCGTGGAAAAGTTATGCTATTCATGTAAAAATCACAAACACTTAAGCCAGGAAGCTGGTAGTTAATGACAATGAAATCTGGACCTTGTCATTTAACACTTCAGTGGCTTCCATTTCCTAAAGAAAAGATTCTTAAACTTGATCATCAGATTGGGGGACAAAATGGGGCTTTTTAATAATACAAGCCTCGGGTTTAACCTTATTACTTGGATCTGGGAGGGGGCCAAATTAAGTCTGTGTTCTCAAAAATGGTGCCTCAGAGATTCTCGTTGATTGTGATGATCAACCTGATCTGGACCACGGTGTAAAGTAAAGCTCCTCGGCATGGCAGGCAAAGACCTCTTGAAGCTGGTTTTTCTTGTCCACTTCTACAGACTCATCTTCTGCTGCCTCTTGGTGCACACTTAGGCTTCTGCATATCCCTCTGCCCTTCCATCAATACACATGTTCACACACATGCACACAGAGACACATATTTATTCACACAGACACATACATTCATACACACACAAAGAAACATACAGGTGCCCACACACATAGCATGCATAGACCCGCTCAGACATAGACACACATAGACACACAAACAGAAACACAGGCACCAACATGTACAGTGCTGTTGCTTACCTCTGTGCCTTTGTGCACACTATCCCTTTGCTTAGAACACACTGTCCTTCCTGCAACCCAAATGTGATAGTTTGTTTTATGTGTCAACTTGGCTAGGCTATAGTACCTAGTTATTTGATTAAACTATTGATCAATTAAATTATTGATTATTGATTATGGTGGGTAACATCTATAATCAATTGACTTCAACTAAAGTAAATTATTCTTGATAATGTGAGTGGGACTCTTCCAGTCAGTTGAAAGGCCTTCAGAGCAAAAATTAAGGTTTCCTTAGAGAAGTAGGTTTTCTTATGGACTTGAGCTTGTGCATTAAGTTGCCACCAAATGTTCCAATTTTATTAAAGGATTCTGGAGAGTTAAAATATTAAATATATATAAATATTTAATTTATCCTATTAATTTTATTTAATTGCCAATAATAATAGCTGATAACTAACAGCTAACACTTATTATTTACCATATGCCAAACTTCCTTCCAATGACATTAACTCATTTCATCTTTGTATAATTCTATAGGTAAATATCCTTATCTTCATTGTATAGATGAGAAAAACTGAGGCATATGCACATTAACTAATGTCAGATTTATACCCAGGCAATCTTACTCCAGAGCCCTTGATCTTAGCTACCCTGTTATAATTTTAAGCAATATACTTATACCTTGATTTTTTAAATTGCATTTTCTCTCCTCAGTATCTTTGAGAGTAATTTGAACTATATTCCTTTCTAGAACAACTTTGGATAAGGCAGGTTACTTACTAGAAAATCTGTTTGCTTTATTTTTTCAAAATTCTAAACTACACATTAGTTAAAATAACAGTGATGTATGGTTCTAAGGTGTCTGTTTTTTGAAAATTGCTCTAAAAGTTTTGTATAACCTTATACTTTGAAACTCACTCTTATTTGCCCTGTTTCTATTTTCATAATTTATTGGAAAATGCTTGTTATATTTGTTTTTTTTTCTCTGTACATTTAGAGTAGTATTTGGCTAAAAGCAATATGATTTTGATCTGGCCTTATTAATTCATATTTGCTGCCCCCAAGTGTGAGAACCTCCATTGGAAATGTACCAGCCTACCGGCCAACATGGTATCCAGCCCAGTCATTAGTTAACCCCTAAAATCTGCAGAGATCCATACTCCAAGGTGGCTTGGCAGCTAAGACCCAGAAAAAGAGTAAAAAAGCACCCCAGATGTCTGTGTGCCTGTAGGCTTGGAAGCTAGTCCCACATGATCTCAGTGCCCAGGAAATGGGACTCACGTGTAGGCTGCCTCTGTGCTTCTCTTCCATTTAGGATGGGACAATGGCCCAAGGTGCTTGCTTTCTGCATCAGTCTCCCAGCCTGGCATTGTTCCAGCTGCCATGACCTGTGCATTGGTCTTTGCAAGTTTGTCATCCTTGCCATCCCAAACTGGGGTATGGGGCATGATCCCAGTTGTGCCCCAGACTTAAGAGACAGAGGCTATTAAGGTAGTCTGAGCTAATATGCTGGGTTTGACTCCTGGCTCTGGGCTCAGATGGTGTGCATTGCTGGGTGGGTTCTTCCATCTTGCCGAGTCATAGTTTCCAGGTTCCACATTAGCTCACTTTCTGGGATGCTGGGTTTAATGAAATTAGTGCTATGTTACATCAGGGCTCCACCAAGCAGTAGAGAAAAGTACAGAAGGTGGGTGTTTCACTTGGCCTGGGGAGGGCATCAGAGAGGTCTTCCTGGAGGAAATGATACTTAAACAGAGGTTTAAAAAAACAAATATAGTTAGCCTGGCCCAAAATGTGTGTGTGTGTATTCAGAAAGGGGATGGTGCAGCCTGAGATGAGGAAGGGCTCAGATACAAAATGATGTTAACTCAAGAAATCTGTGCCTAGGTCTGTGGGCTAGAGGGTGAAAGAGTATGAGGCAAAGAATAATGAGGGATTGGATTGGAGAAATACCTACGGCTCTGAAAGACAAGGGTAAGTAGAATATCTGGGAACACTCATAGATTAAGTTCTTGTTCTGATAAAGGTGAGTTTACTATTTATTTAGATTATTGTTATTGGTGAGAGAGAGATAGAGACACAGAGAGAGGCACACACAGAGAAAGACAGAGACAAAGAGATATCAATTTGGTGTTCTACTTATTTATGCATTCATTGGTTGCTTCTTGTATGTGCCCTGATGGGAGATTAAACCCAGAACCCTGGCATATTGAGATGATGCCCTAGCCAGCCAAGCTACCTCACCAGGGCTCTTTAGAATTTTTGAACATCAGCATTCAAGGGAACTTAGAGATGACCTTATCTTGCAAATAGAAAAACTGAAGCCCACATTGGTCCACTTGTGAAGATGCACCATTAACTAGTGGCAGACCATGAACCACACCTTCTGGCCTCCTCATACAATAATCTTACCATGTTCATACTCCCCACTCCCTTTCTCACTCAGACATGGTCTCTACCACCTGGGACATTCCCCATCTCTACTGTTGCCTGTGTAGTTTGTTGACAGCACTCACAGCCTGTATTATGTATTCTTCTTTTCTCCTTGTTTCTCTCTCTTTCTGTTTCATCAAAGTAACACTTGGTCTTGGTTTTAGCAATCAAATAATGCCATGATGCTTTAAGGAAATATAGCAGTGGAAGCCTCCCTAGCACAGTCTTCTTGTGGCATAAATTGGCTATTAGCCTAGTGATGTGCCTTCTCCCAGGAAAGAGATACACGGGGGGAAGTTGGTGAGGGGCACCTCAAATCTGAGTGGAAGATGGCATTAGGGTGCATTCTCTGGGCCCTGACTTTCTGGGTTCAAATCCTGACCTGCCACTTTCTAGTCTCGTGACCTTGGTTGAATTGCAAGTAACTCATGCTCCTGGTGTTTAGTGTCCTCTGTATTGTGTGAGGTGCTGCAGGGGATACAAAGAGGGCTCCTGGACAACTCTGGTCCTCAAGAAACTCTCAGGCCACAGGGGGAAGGAACTAAGAGGCAAAAATGAAGTCCCTAATAAGTGGTGAGAACACTTGTACCACCATTGGGAGTCAGATGGACCAGGGTTCAAGTTCCAGCACTGAAGTTTCAGTTCTAGCTATGACACCTCAGGGAAGTTAACTGAGCCTTACTCTTCCTTCTAAAAGAAATAGTAATAATAAGTGCCTATGTCACTGAATCATTATGAGGATTAAACGAGATGAATGAAAGTAAGAGGAGGTAAAGGAATCCACCATGGCACTGTGAAAAAAGAGCAGGATCTATCCTCAGACAGGTTTTGAAAAATTCCTGGAAGATAGAAAGCAGATGGGATTAGATTGCAGAAACATAAGGGCAGAAAAAAGCCATAGCCCATAACATAGACAATAGAAAACTACTGTGGAAGTGATAGAAATTCCAGAAATATTTTAAGCTCAGACTCAACAAGTAGACCAGGAGGGGCTTTGGGGTAACCATCAGGTTAATTAATAAAGTTTAGTATTTGGAACAGCTGAGCCCACTAGGCCCTTTTCCTCCACACACCAACTGAGCAGACAGCATGGGTAATATACCCAGGATAAAACTTCCAGAAGGGGAGAAACCCAGAAAGGCAGAACGCAGCTGAAAGTAACCCCAGACATTAAAGAAGAAAGAGAAAACAAAAGAAAGGAAGGAAGGAAGGAAGGAAGGAAGAAAGAAAGAAAGAAAGAAACAGAGAAAGAATGAGAGAGAGAGAGAGAGAGAGAGAGAGAGAGAGAGAGAGAGAGAGAGAGAGAGAGAGAGAGAGAAAGAGGCTAACTCATGTATTTGCCCTCAGAATAAACTCTGAGCACAGCTGTCTGAAGCAGGAGGAGTCCTGACTCAAGAATCTCAGATAGGCAGTTGGACCAGAGGAGGGAAATGAGTATAGATGACTTACCCTCCTGGAGGAGACAGCCCCCCCACCCTTCTCAGAAGGTAAGAGAACCAGGAGGCCTGCAATTCCTGCTCTCCACCTCCCTGTCTCCCCTGCCTCTGGCCCCTCAAGTCACCAAAAGCAGTTAGAATCAGCATTTACATACTCAGGCAAAGAGGAATTTCAAATTCAGGTGCAAACAATAGTTTATAATATCCAAACATTTATGGAAAATAAACATTATTTTTAAAAAAGAACCAGAGTCAACAAATAAAATAGCCAATGTCTATGGGAAGGGAGGAATAACTTTAAGTATTCAAATGTAAGGGGCTGGTACACCATCAATCAAGAACAAGTGGTATAAAAAATTTTATTAGGATCCATACTCACCAACTATTTTGTTGCTATTTCAAAATACTCACTGGTATTTTGAAAATTTAATAGATGTGACAAATAGCAAAATGGACCCTGATGAAGAGTGAATTCATGAATTGGAGAATAAAAACAGAAAACAGAAAAAAATACAAAAAATATAAAAGAGAGACCAGAGAGCATGGAAGAGGGGAAATAAACTATAAGAGAAAACTTAGAACTGAAATGACCCCACAAGTTTTCAGATTGAAAAGGGTCACAGAGAGACATGCAAAATGAATGACCAAAAATTGAAAACTGGATACATACTGGTGATACTTGTAGGACCTCAATAATAAATGGCAATACTAAAAACTTCAGGAGAAGAAGTAAGTTTACCTACAAAGGACTAGGATTCAGGTGGGCATTACATTTCTTTGCTAATCCTGGAAGCTCAAAGTCAATGGTATCAAACCTTTTAGTTTGTAAGAGGAAATAATTTTGAAATTACAGGTTCATGCTGCTGCCCCTGTGAATGCAGTTAGCAGTCTGGATGGTGGGGTGCTCTCCTTCAGGATGCAATATATGTATTAAACCAGAGACCTCTTTATGGTGCTGTGTTCTCAATAGGAAGGATACATGAGCCCAGGAAATAAAGGGTGAAAGCAGGAGTGGCTTTACTTAGCTTCACTCTCAATGACCCCTTGGAGATTTTGTGCTTCTGGTGCCTGGAACTATGGGCACTGCAAGGTTAGAATCTTAATTCCCAGTGGAGGTATGCTCTTGTCAGAGGACAGAATGAGGATTCCATTAAGCTGTAGGTTATACTGTAGCAAGAGCACCCAGGGACCAGCAGGTAGGAAGAGGAATCTACTTGGCAGAGGTAATTGACAACTGATCAGCACGGGGTCTGCTTTTACATGATCGAAGCTTAGAGGGACCACTTGTGGAACTCAAGTGATCCAATTATGTGGTTCCTGGTATTTCCTATTGAATGGACAGGTGAAGCAACTCCAGCTTATGAAGGGTGTAACTACCAGTAGTTTGTTCTCTATTCTATAAAGAAGATTTGGGTCATATCACCATGTAAGCCAACAAGGCTTGCCAAGACAATAATGAGGATGAGGAGATTATAGAATACATGGTGTGGGAGGGAGAGGATGAATACCAGTTGTTGCCCTGAGATTAACTAACTGCTTTGTCCCACTAACATCCTTCATCTCAGTTTTCTCTTATAGAGACCTAAGGGGACTGTGGTTGCTCCTTGAACATGAGTGGAGAAATAAGTCTGTGTGGTACAAGTTTTGAGCTGCCATGGAATATGCCATTAAATATGCTTCCTGTGTACCTACTATGGGGGCAAGTTGATTGACAGCTTCTAGTTGCTGCTTTGAAAATGCTGAGTCCATGTTCCCCCTGCAGGGCTCACAGCCAATGAATAAGCATAGCAGGCTCATTCCTATCCAATATAGAACTGAAACAGAAATTATGGAATAGTGCCAGCCCATTCTTGTCCAACATGAAATTCCTTTGATGGGCAGCTTTGCTGGGAAACTCTTCATTCGGCCAGCAGAGGTTTTCTCAGAAATGTGCTTTGGTCTGGAACTGTTCCAACCCAATACTTTCTTCCTTGTTTCCTTACACAGTGTTAGGCCTGTATCACCATCTAAAGTTCTCCTTGCCTTCCTCTGTTTCTTCTCCCTTATATCCTTCACAGGTGTTTCCCCTAGTGATTCTTTTTCATGTATAATTTCACCTTGGTGTCTGCTTCATGGAGGATCCGAATTGACACACTGTGTTAATAAATAGTTTTTATAAACATTTAAGTTTTTCTTGATGACTGAATGACATTGTTATGAACATCAAACAAAGTAATAAACTTTAAAAAATGACAATAGCATTGGGATTGACATAGACTTCTTCAGTTCACCTAAGGCTTTCCATGTGTCTAATGTGTTAAATCTTCCTCCACTTCAACCAATAACATTTTCTTTTTCTTTTCTTCTCTTTCCTTCTCTTTCCTTCCCTTTCCTTTCCTTTCCTTTCCTTTCCTTTTCTTTTCTTTTCCTTTCTTTTCTTTTCTTTTCTAAAGAGATTGGGAATATGTTGGTGGCTTTTTCCTGCAATTGAAAGGTCATGCTGTAAAAGGGGCTCAGAAGGCCATTTGGGTGCATGTTATGATGGGTAGAAAGAACTGCTTTGAATTAAGAAATGACAAAATGGAGCAGTAGGGTGTGTGTGTGTGTCTGTGTATGTGTGTGTGTGTGTGAGAGAGAGAGAGAGAGAGAGAGAACAAACTTGAGATTGATAGAGAAATTGGCTTCTTTTTATTAGTATATTTGCTCATTTTCTATTCTTTTTAAAACTTTCAAACTTCTTTTCCTTATGTTTTGTGTGCACTTGAAAAAGCACAAATCTCATTTAAAAATCTACTTTGGTAATTTTTGCCCTTTATCTAATAAATTTAATCTGATCACATCTGTAGTCATTACTGATATATTTGGATTATTTTTATATTCCATTTATTACGTTTATCTTGGCATCATCCTTTCCTCTTTCTTCCCTTATTTAGTATTAATGATATATTATTACTAATTTCCCCCATCATATTTTTATGGTCTATTTCTATTCTTTTAGTGGCTACTCTTAAATTTTAACATGCATTCTTGCCTTAACAAAGCCTTATGGTTAATCAGGATTACTACCTCCTTCCTTAACATGAGGATCATAGAATGCTTCGATCATTCCCCTCTGATCTTACAAATGGTTCACAATTGCGATTCCACCTTGTTTTTTATAACTCCTTCCATTACTATTGTTACTACTGCCTCATACTATTCATGTGAGTTTTGATTTTCAGCCACAATTCCTTTGCTCACTATTCTTTCTTAAATCCCATTTCTGCTGGGTTCAATTTTGTACTTGCTGAAATTACACCCTTTAGAATTACTTCTAGTGAGGGAATCTGAGTTCCAAACTCTCTAATTCATTCTTATTTATCTCATTCTATTTGTGAATGGAAGTTCAGAAAGAGGAAAAATAAAAACAGCTCCTGACATCTGGGACTGATCTAACTTTACAGTTAGGCCTCAATATTATGACAAACTGATCTGATGCTTACAGCCAAGCCATGTTGTCCTCTTGTTGGCCATAAATAGTCTCATACAAATTACTACTACTTAGACAGGTCACTGTAAAACTTACAACATATCAAACATTCCTTTCTCCTGCTAAATGAGTGACTGCAACTTCTTTGCTAATTACTGGTCACCCTCACTCCCTAGAAATGATTATAGAGATACCCAATCGTAGAACTGCTGCCACTTTCTCATAACACCCTATCCAGAATGAGTCCTCTGGTTTCTTAGGCCGTCCCCAAATTATCAACCAAAGCTCAAATTTATGATTATTTCTAGCACTATCCTGAGATATATCATGATTATTTTTTTGCTGCAACAAGTAATAAATGGAACTTGCTCACTATAGGTTTGTTCCCTGAGATCTTTGACTGAAGGGAATTGATGAAGTTCAACATGGTTCAAAATTTTACATTGATAGTTATTTTCCTCTAGGACTTTGAAAATACTGTTCTGAGTTCTGGCCAAGATGGAGGTGTAGGTAGAAACCCTTCGCTTCCTCGCACAACCAAAAGGAGGATAACAACCAATCTAAAATCAATAAACAACCAAAAGCACCAGAAAATCAAACTGCGTGGAACTCTGACAACCAAGGAATTAAAGACAAAAATCAACCAGAACAACCAGATCTGTAAGGTGGTGGACCACGAGGGCTGACTCAGAGAAACCATAGTGACCCTGTAGCCTTGGGGGCAGGGCTAGCTGCCCAGCTTGGGGATGAGGGGAGGGGCTCACTTAAGGGGAAAACTGAGACTCAGAACTGACTGTGGGTTAAGGTAGGGGTTGCTGTGGTGGGAGATACTCCCAATCTCACAGGAGAGTCCCTTGAAAAGTGTGCCAGAGATGAGCAGGTGAGGCGCACTGTTCTCTCTTTGCCCCCTCTCCCACAGGCATCCCTGCAATGCAGCAAAGAGGGTTGTCCTGCCCTGGTGAATACCTAAGGCCTTTCCCTCTTACAACCTATCAGTTGGGCCTAGACAAAGAAATATGGCCCAAATGAAAGAACAGAGCAAAGCCTCAGAAAGAGAACTAAGAGAGGAGATCACCAACCTATCTGGTGGAGAATTTAAAGCCCTGGTAATCAAAATGCTCACATATCTGATTGAACTTGGTCAAAAAATGAAAAAAAAAATTAAAGAAACCCAAAGTGAAATAAAGCAAAATATTCAGGGAACCAACAGTGACAGGAAGGAAACCAGGACTCAAAGCAACAATTTAGAACAAAAGAAAGAAAGAAACATCCATACAGAAGAAAAGGAAGAAATGAGAATTCAAAAAAATGAAGAGAGGCTTAGGAACCTCTGGACAACTTGAAACACTGCAATATCTGAATTATAGGGGTTCTAGAAGGAGAAAAGCAAGAATAAGAAGTTGAAAACTTATTTGAATAAATAATGAAGGGAAACTTCCCCAATCTGGCAAAGGAAATTGACTTCCAATAGGTCCAGGAAGCCCAGAGAGTCCCAAAGAAGTTGGACTCAAAGAGGAACACACCAAGGCACATCATCATGAAATTACCTAGGGAGAGAATCCTAAAAGAAGCCAGAGAAAAGGAGACAGTTACCTACAAAGGAGTTCCCATTAGACTATCAGCTGATTTCTCAAAAGAAACCTTACAGGCAAGATGGGGCTGGAAAGAAGTACTTGAAGTCATGAAAGGCAAGGACCTACATCCAAGATTGCTCCATCCAGCAAAACTTTCATTTAGAATGGAAAAGCAGATAAAGTGCTTCTCAGATAAGGTCAAGTTAAAGGAGTTCATCATCACCAAGCCCTTATTATATGAAATGTTAAAGGCACTTATCTAAGAAAAATAAGATAAAAAACATTTACAGTAAAGTGACAACAAACTCCCAATTATTAACAACCACACCTAAAACAAAAGCTAAAACAAAACTAAGCAAACAACTAGAACAGGAACAGAACCTCAGAAATGGAGATCACATGGAGGGATTTCAGTTGGGAGGGGGAAAGGAGGAATGGGGAGACAATGTGCAGGGAAGAAGAAGCATAATTAGTAAGCATAAAATAGAGAGGGATAAAAAATGGTATAGGAAACAGAGGACTCAAAGAACTTATATGTACAACCCATGGACATGAACTAAGGGGGGTAAAGCCAGAGGGTTGGGGGAGCAGGGTGGAGAGGGGATAAAGTGGAAAAAATTGGAAAAGACTAATAGCATAATCAATAAAAATACTTTGAAAAAGAAAAGAAAATACTGTTCTATCATCTGTAACTTCTATAGTTGCTTATGGGAAATGTTAGTATATTTCTTGCTTATGCAGGTATCTTTGGTTTGGTTGTCTTAAGATTTTTTTCTTTTCTTTTTTAAAAAATACATTTTCCTTTTGATATGTCTATTTGTAGATTCATTTTTATTTGATTTGCTTGAAATAAATTATGATTCCTGGATCTGAGATTTAATATCTTTTATCAGTTCTAGAACTTTTAAAACCATTATTTCTTTGAATATTGCCTTTCCTAATTCTTTCCTTTCTCAGGTATGATATTTTTCTTGGGGGACAGATATTTTCATTCTACTCCCTATTTCTCCTATATTCACTTATACTATTTCCACTTGCCAGTTCTTCTGTGTTAGTGTCTGGGTGATTTCTTTAGATTCATCATCCAGGCCACTAATTCTCTCTCTATATATAATTTGTTGGTTAACCCAGCCTTAAAAAATTTAGATTAAATGTATTTTTCATTTCCAAAAGTTTCTTTTAATTCTTTTAAAATTTAGTTAGTTTTTATTTTCTAAAATCCTCACCTGAGGATTTGTTTATTGATTTTAGAGAGGGTGGGAGAGAGAAAGAGAGATCAATGTGAGAGAGAAACATTGATCAGTTGCTCCTCCTATGCCCCCTAATGGAGCATTGAACCCACAACCTAGGTATGTGCCCTGACTAAGAATCAAACTCGCAATCTTTTGGTGTATGGGTGATGTTCCAGCTAACTGAACCACCCAGCTAGGGCTAAATTTAGTATTTTTATAGTGTTTTGTTTTTATCTCTTCTTAAAAGTTCCATCTTTTATTTCTTTATTTTAAACATGCTTATTCTATGATTCCTTAGCCCAATTTTTTTGTCTAATCCTACTGTTCTTTATTTCTCTTGATTCTTGCAAATGGTGGCATGTTTCCTTATATGACCTCATGATTGGCAGCACCTTATATGGGGAACTACAATGTTGCTACCTGGGTTAACTGTGTTTTTTCAGAGAAGTTTATACTTTACTTCTGATTCTAGGGTCAATTTCCCCCCCTCTTGACTCTTACAGAAGAAATCCCTTTACTATTTTTTAATTCAGGTTTTATAACCATATTTCCTCTCATTTTTGTTTTGTTCAAAACATTTATATTTTATATTAATTTTGAAGAACATTTCTCAAGGTTTACAATTCTGGGTTGGCCATTAGTTATTTGCTCCTCCCCACCCCCGCAATCCCTCCTGCAACATTCCATTGTTCTAGCTTTTATTATTTCTTTGATAAAGTCAGATGTCCAATTTATTGGTTCTCTTTTGAAGGTAATGCATTTTTCTTTTCAATCCATTCTCAGGATATTTTTTTTTATCTCCCCTTTTGTCTGAGAAAACCCCTATCCTCCATTTTCAGCAGTCTTACTATGATGTACCTAGGTGTACATTTCTTTGACTTTTTCCCTTTAAGGGTTAATAGAGTGTTTAGAATCTGTGAATTTGTCTTTTAACACTTTGGAAAAAATTTGGCAATACTCTTCCTTTTACATTGCTCTACCTCATCCCCTCTTCTTTTCCGTACAAATGAGGGTACATAGGACATTCTCACCATTTCTCACATTTCTCTAATGGTCTTTTCTGTACTTTTCTATCTTTTCCTCCTTTTATGTACTTATGGATTTTCTGTTGGCCTGTATTCCAGTTTCTTAAGCCTTGTTCTTTATTTCTCTTTAAGCTATAGTCTTATTTTCTAATTTAGTAATATGAGGGAGGACCCAAAAACGCAGAATTTATTTATAAAAAAGTGTGTATTTATTCTTGCATATTTAAACTTCAGTCACCTTCAAAATACTCTCCATTTGATGAAATACACTTATTGAGATGTTTTTTTCCCACAGCTCAAAACAGTCCATTTTGAGCTTGTCCATTTTGATGCCTTTTAGTGCTTTGGCTGTTTTTTGTTTCACCTCTCCCACATTGACAAAATGTTTTTCTTTGAGGATGTTTTTTCATCTAGGGAAACAGAAAAAGTTGCTTGAGGCGAGATCAGGTGAATAGGGACAGTGGGACAAAGGTTCATGCCATTTTCTGGTCAACAACTGCCGAACACTCAGCATGGTGTGGGCAGGTTTGCTCGTAAATCACCCATATAGGCAAACTCTTTGAAAGAGTCTTCAAAAAAACTTCACTGAAGCCAAATGCCACTTCTCACAACAACACCAGCTGGTACTCTGGTACAGATGGGTTCTAGAATACTCACCTAGTTGGGGAGCAGGTACTACAAGGGTCTGTCCTCTAGCAGATAATTCTGCTTTTTTTTTTTAATTAGTCACCTTCATACTCTCTTCTGCTGTGTTTAATTTTGGTAAGTCCATCTAATATGTTCTTCATTTTGAAATATTGTATTTTATTATTTTTAAATTAATTTATATATAGTTCTATTAATAGATTATAATATCCTGATGAATGTGTGTTTATGTTATCTATCTCCAGAGAGAATTTACCTTCTCTTCTGATAGAAGATAAAGTGGTGTAGCCATAAAAATAACCAAAATTAGGGACTTACCTCACACCTGTCAGAATGGCTGTTATGAATAAGACAGGGGAAAACAAATTTGGGGAGGATGTGGAGAAAAAGGAACTGGTGCAGCCTCTATAAAAAATAGTATTGAGTCCCTCCCCACCCACCAAATTAAAACTAGAACTACCATATGATTCAGCAATCCCACTCTGGGTATTAATCCAAAAAGAATATGAAAACACTAACTCAAAAAACATGCACCTCCATGTTTATTATAGCATTATTTATAATAGCCAAGTTATAGAAACAACCTAAGTGTCCACTAATGGATGAGTGAATAAACAGAAAGTGATATACAGGGTCTGGCACAAATAATGCCCCCTTTTTATTACAAAATTATAAGCATGCAATTTTATAACATAACAATAGCACACTCAAGCACACCATATGGCATTTTAGGTAAAATGTTCAAATTAAAATGATAAATTATTACACCCACATTATTACCCTACAAACCACACTAAAGCAGGCCTTACTTCTGCTGGACCCTACACACACACACACACACACACACACACACACACAATCACAATCACATAATAGAATATTATTCAGCCATAAAAATAAACAAAATCTTGCCATTTGTGACAACATGGATGAAACTTGAGGACATTGTGCTAAGTGAATAAGTTAGACAGAGAAAGGCAAATACTGCAGGATTTCACTTATATGTGGAATAATAATAATTAAAAAAAACCAAATTAGGCTCACAGGTACTGAGAGTAGATTGGTTGTTGCCAGAAATGGGGAGTAGGAGCCAGGTGAAATACATGAAGAGGATCAAAGATACAAATTTCCAGTTTTAAAATAAATAAATTATGGAGATATAATATACAGCATGGTGATTCTAGTTAAGAATACTGCATTGCATATTTGAAAGTTGCTAAAAAGTATGTTTTAAAATTTTTGTTTACAAGAAAAAATTTTTTTATAGCTACGTATGGTGACAAATGTAAAATAGGCTTATTGTGGTGATCATTGTACAATATGTACAATTATTGAATCCTTATGTTGTATACCTGAAACTAATAAAAAAAAGGGACTGTGCTGAGTCGCAACTGAGCTGCAAGTATTTTCTATTAAAAGCAAATGTAAGTATGTTAATTATAAATTGTTCATTACAAAATTTAAATTATTAAAGAAAATACCATTTTAAGTAATATTAGATAAATTAGTAAAAATTTAACCCTAAATACATTCACTGTCTATATAACTTGAGTTTTCTATCATGCTAAATAGTAATTGATATATATTTACTCAGAATATTCCTTTATTCATTAATTCACTCAAATATATATTAAACTTTGGTACCACACACTCCTCAAGACTCTGAAAGTTTAGAAAAGGAAATGACATATGCACAATTACATTTCAGGGTAAACTTCAATTTGTGCCAAAAGGCAGGGCTTTCAACTTCTCTCTTTTTCTTCTCTCCCACCATTGACATGTGACCTGGACATGGATGAGGCAGACTAAAGCATATGGGTAATTTCATAGTCGCTGGTTATTAGTCCACTATTACTATTACACTTAGGAGAACATACTGGATGACAAATGTTGCAAAAACCCTGTGGGGATGCTGGCTATTTCACAATGGTTATCTCTTCTCTGGGAATGGTGTGTAAAAATAAAAACACGTCTCCAGGGGCCATGTCTGTGCTAAGTGGCTCTATATGTCCCCCTCTCTACTTTCTGCAGTAACAGAGAAGAAAGCCAAAGAATTCAGCAAGGTATCCTTTAAAAACATGTCTGGTAATTATTTTGACACTCTTTCCACTGAGAGGTAGGGTATATTTCCCCTCCCCTTGACTCTGAGTAAACATGTGACTTGCTGGTAACCAATAGAGTACAGCAGATAACATGTTATGTGTCTTCCAAGAGTAGGTCATGAAAGGTGATACAACTTCAACCTTGTTAACTGGAAAATTTGTGCTGGAGCCCTAAGCCACTGAGTAAAAACTCTATTACTGTAAGACTTCCGTGCTGTGAGGAAGCTCAGGCCATATGGAGAGGCCATGTGTACATGCTGTAGCTGGCAACCCCAGCTGAGGTCCCAGATGACAGCTAACATCAGCCGCCCAGGCATGTGAGTGAACAAGTCTCCAGATAATTCCAGAATTCCAGCCCTTAACCATCTAGTCACCCCAGCCACTGTGTCTTCCCCTAGGAGACCCCAGATACCATGGAGCAGAGCCATTCTTACTGTGCCCTGTTCAAATTCCTGATCCATGCAATTCATAGTGGTGTAAAGTCACTAAGTCTGAGGAGAAATATTACTCAGCAATAGTAACTGCAATATCCAATAATCTTCCAATAAATCTCCCTTTTGACCTAAGTTATTTTGAATTGGATTTTTATCTTTTCTGATCAACAAGACCTGATTAACATGGCAAAGCAGTGAAAATAATGTTATTGTGGAAATAACCTTTGTCTCCTTTAATTTATTTAAAAAAAACACATACACTGAGGCACTTTAATATTAGTAGCAAAATACTTTCTGCTCCTATTGGCATACATTTACAAAGGTTGAGACCCACTGCCCCAAAGAAGTGACAAAGTGAGAAAGTTCTGTGGGAGAATGGAGAATGGGAAGAATGATCATTCCCTGTGGACCTGGTGGGGAGGCCTGTGTATTTGTTGCCTAAGCAGGCAGAGCACAGAGTCCTTGCCACATGCCAGTTTAGCTTTGTGATTAGGCTCATGTTTTTGCCCTGCCCTGTTGGTTCCAGCTCTACCAGGACCCAGTTCCTAGGAGGCCTAAGAGTCCTGCCTGTTCACCCCAGCATGTGGAAAACCTTTGCCTCCTGCTGCTACTCTTATTACTTTGCTCTGTCACCTGCTTCCTGCATGTAGCTCCCATTCTTTAGATGGTTTCAAAATTTTTCTTTTATCTCTGATCCTTTTTTGTTCAGAATAGAAGACATGATGGAGAAAAAGATCATTCTACATCTCTTCTCCTCACTGTGCAAACCTGCCGCCAACCCATTAATGCTCTCCTCTGATTAGGATAGGCTTTTTTATGGGAGCATGCAGCTAGTCACACACTAGGCACCGTGGAGTCTACCAGTAATTAAGAACTGTTTGCATGGACTGCTCAGAATGACTAATGAAGTTAGCTGTAGGGTTCCCCAAAGCCATGATTCATTGCAATGTTTTCTTTTTGATATCAATAAAAATATTTTCAATCCCCATCGTTAGCTTTTAAACCTGATAGCATGGCAGTTGGTATCCAGCCTTCAGTGTGGCCCTGAGCTGCCCTGCAGGCAGTATGGGTGTGCCAGCTTCACTTCCCTTAATGAAGCCCACAGCCCACCTTGCTACTCTCATTGTGGTTTCTTTGTCCACCTTGTTTGTTACCTGGATATCCAATTCTCATTTTCACTTTTGGTATAATTGGGGACAGGGAAACTTTCCCCTTTCCCTCTTAGTTCCTCTGGCTGGTTGAATAATTAAAATGACATAGACAGATTAACAGAAGAAAATAAAGTTTTAATAAGTGCACATGGGAATTCACATAAGCATATAAATTTCAAAGACAGTAAGGCAACATGAGGTATATATGTCATTCTGGACTAAGAAGGAGGAAGGAGGAATATAGGACTTCAAAGTGAAGTAAGGCAACTCACATGGAGATAAAAAGAGTTAATGTTTAGTAAACAAATGTTTGTTGGGCCACCTTGAAACAACAGGACACAGAGAGGACTTTGATCAAAGGAGCCCTGCGAAGTTCCTACTATCACAGTTAGTTCATACTAAACTGTAGTTATCTATGATAATAGCTCTCTTCCTGGAGCAGCTCCTCTTATCTAAATTCTTTTAGGCCAATAAAAAGGAAGGTTAAAGCTTTTCCTGAGTTTTTCATTTCTTAAAAATATTCAGCTTAAAATAATCAATATCCCAAAAGGAGTATTTTGGGTTGGCAAACTCTCCTCCCCCCTCACTATGATCCAGCTTATATCCACCTATTTCTCTCCTTTGTTTTATCCATTTGCCCTTTTAGTCTTCATTTCTAAAACTTTTTCTGGGTCACTGGGTCTTCACTTTAGAATATGACCTTAGTGACCCTGTATGGACTTCATTGGTCAAGGGGAAAAAGCCTTTGAAAAAGGTACAGAGAAATGAAACTTCTCTTACCTGGAGATTTCTCCAGGCTGGCAGACTTTCTCAGGCTCTGAACTACAGAAACAAATCACATCTTGGCACAGGGTCCCAGCTCCACACAGACATGAGTGGTGAGGGGACACAAGCTTGCTATGCCCCAGATTCTAAGGGCTAGTAGGGGTGTCTAACCTTTTGGTGTCTCCGGGCCACATTGGAAGAATTGTCTTGGGCCACACAACAAATAATTGTGACACATAATCACACACACAAAAAATCTCATGTTTTAAGTAAATTTATGATTTTTTGTTGGGCCACATTCATAGCCATCCTGAGCCTCATGTGGCCCATGGGCCATGGGTTGGACACCCCTGGAAAGGCTCCAACATGTGGACACTGGGTAGAACTGAGCTCACACACCTGGGTATACAACAGGTGGGGCTGGTGGTTTGGTTAGTTCTCTTTGAAGACAACTGAGAGCAACAGGACTGGTGAGAAAGGCGGAAGGGCTCTGACAGTGAGGAGTACTCATCAGGGAGGAGAGTGTAGTGGAAGGCTCTAGCCACAGGAGTGGACCAAGGATGAGGAAGCAGAAAGTAGGGGTCAGGCCATGGCAGAGAAAGAAGTCAGTCTGGAGCAGGAGTTGGCAGAGGGTTGCTTAGTGGATTTTCCCATGGGAATTAAGAGGGTGGATCTGAATTCTGACTACCCAGAGAACTATCCCATCTTTCTCACTAAGCTGTATTGTACCAGGATATTCTCCCCACTTCTAGTATAGGGCAAGGAGATAACCAAGGCAAGGAGATAGCTCAAGTTCATACGTCACAGCATATTGGATCATCAGAAGTCCCTCTGAAAGGAGAGAGGGTATAGACAATTATTCCCAGCTCACAGGAGAGGAAGCAGAGGGCCAGGCAGGTGAGCAGGTGTGTTCTCATTTACATTATTATAGAAATAAGTTAGCGTAAGTCCCAGATCTGTAATTCAGCTTTGATTAAAATCAGGTTTCTGCCAGCGGACAGAATTTTTAATAGGAACTCTTGAAAGGATAAGAAGCTCTTGATAAAAGTGTTTCTGAAAATGCAAATCAATGAATAAACTATAATTCTTCATTCAGAAAGATAAGATGATTAGTGAGTAATATTTACTAGTTATCAAAAATTTTAAGTTAATCTGCACTTATTCTGTATTTTATTATAAAGTTAAGTTTCTAAAGAAGTTGATTTGCTGAAAGAGGCAAAGACTGGTTTTCCTATCATATTAAAAGATTTCATCAATCATCCTAAGGCCTGCTGACTTGTAACTTTGAAAAAAATGTTCATGTAGAATGTTAGAACATTTACTGTAAAACATTTAATTTGTTCCTTTAACGTTGTAATTTATTATTGCTATAGGAAGTTAATTTTATTCACCAATCTTGTGATAATTAACCTGTGACCATGGCCTTATTGATTGATTAAATTACAATGAACTCAGGAATGCACCTAAGGGCTTTAGTCTTTTAAAATATCTTTGAACTAAAAAAAGAATGATGTTAGGTTAATGTTAAAATATACACAGAATATTGATTTTCCAAAAGGCCATGATACTTTCCACCTCTGGGCTTGGGGGTGTTTGGCTTCCTTCCTCTTGTTGGGCTCACTCTTATGGGGCTTCAAGCTCACCTAGGGCTCAGATTCCTCCAGGAAGTTGTCCTTGACCTCCACTCAGGAGGCCCAGGGCCCTATACCTGCATTCCCACAGCACTCTGAGCTTGCCTCTATCATTTAGTTAATGAGATCAGATTGAGATGGGCTGTTTACTTGAATATGTTTTCTGTCTCACTGTGAGACCCAAGTGGACTGTGATGGTGACCTCATCTGTCATCTTTGTATCTTGTACACAACATCCTACGGCCAAAACATTTATTGAACTGCAGAGGGAGCAGAACTGGGACTTTCTGGGACAGTGCTCTTCCCATCCTCACTCCAAACTGTGTCTTGAGTTTACAGTAGCTGGAGCAAAGTGTGTGTGTGTGTGTGTGTGTGTGTGTGTGTGTGTGTGTGTGAGAGAGAGAGAGAGAGAGGGAGGGAGGGAGAGAGAGAGAGATGGGGGAGGGAGAGAGAACAGAAATAAGTGGGTAACCTTGCCCTGAATATTCTGGTAAGGCAGGTGAGCTGGACTGGGCACTGAGTGGCCTTCAGTGCCTGGTGGACTCTGTGATCCTATTAATCCCTTAACTGTGACAGTTCTCAACACCACCACCATCAACCATTTACTGAGTACCTACTGTGTTCTAGGTCACACACTAGGTGATTTATACATCTGTATGTTAATCCCAAGATCTAGCCCCTGTTAATCAGAGGACTAGATTATCAGGTGGAGCCTTAATAAGTAAAAATCACCAGCTGACCCAAACTTCATTCAGGCCATTCATTTTCACTTCCTCTCTCATCCAACCTGCTGCCAATAACTAATATGCCCTTCTTTGTTCTGTCCCAATTTGTCTTTTTGTAGAGGTACTAATGAACAGGGAGGGCCTAGGAGGCTCTAGAAAAGGACTGGAAGAGGAAGAGGAGGAAATGAAGGAGGGGGAGCAGCAGGCAGTCAAGGGGGTGGGTACTCTATAAACCCAGTCATTTATCTTGCATGTCCTTGAGTGGGTGTCGCAATTACTTTAAGTATTTTAGGTTCAAATATCTGTCAAGACACCTTTTCTTAAAGGACCTGCCGTGTGCCCTATATCTGTCTTGTTTCTCAGCAGGAGATAATGATGTATGGTGCATAAATCTTCACAGAGTGCCAATTAATGCCTGGTTTGCTTCTTTGAACTGACGTGAGGAGTGACTCCTCAGACTGGGTTCTGCTTGGAAGCCAGGGGAGGGTCTGCTCCTTTGGCCAAGTGAGCTCTGATCAGCTGGGAATGAGCTCTAATCAATTGGAGAAATGCAGCTTTTTCTGGGTGACTGGTCTGCAGAGTGAACATTCTCTGTCACTAGCAGGAGAAGCTATGCTGGGTTTTAGTTATAGTCATGGGGAAGGACCCTATTAATCAAGAGCCTAATCAGCTCACTCTGTGATATGATGGTGAGGGTAACCATATAATTTATTGTCCAATCTAGGACACTTTTAAGACTGAAAAGAGAATGTTATTAATAATTATGTCGAGAGAACAGGTGTAATTCAGGACTGTCCCTGGCAAACCAGGACATATGGTTACCCTAGGTAATATGTTAATGTTATCAATTAATTCTTAGAAGGTCATGGAATAGGATCACTCCCATGTTGTGTTCTTCAGAGCAGAGCAGATCTCATTGGAGTGTCACTCTTCTACATGTTTGCTCTGTGTGTTGAACACAGATACAATATGTTGCAGTCTGATGCTTTCAAAGAACAAAGGTTTGGTTGCTGAATAGGCTTACATTTTCACCCAGTTCTGTCACTTACTAGATGATCTCATAAGGTACACAGTCATCTGCATTTTCCTAGGACTATGTCAGTTTTATCACTGAAGGTCTCAAGACCCAGAAAGCCCTTTAGGCTCAGGCAAACCCGGATAGCTGGTCACCCTATTTGGTAACTTCACTGAGTGTAGACTGTGGGCACACAGAGTTCTAAGCAGTCAAGGCTGGGTTCCAGGCACAGTGTGGGCCACCTGAATAGAACAGTGTTGTTAAACTGGTACTAGAAGTGTTAGAGTGATGGGGATCCAGAGGCAGGTGGAGAGGGGCCTCAGTGAGGCAGCTGTGAAAAGGACAGTAGTCCAGGGGCTTTACTGGTGAAGTAGAGCATTGGTGGTACAGTAGGAAGATGTAGGCAGCGTCAAAGGAAAGAGGAGAGTGACCCCAAAAATGGTTAAGAAAGAGCTGGAGTGGAGGGCAGGGAGATGCATAGATAACTGTGTAAATTATATGTGAGAATCCTTTCTCCCCTCTTTGAGGTCACCCATGAGACATAAGAGGCGTCCAATAAGCAAGTGGATCAGGGAATGATTGCTACAGTGACTACCCAGCAGTGGCATTTGGGACATGAGTAGTATCTTGTAGAGTACCTGGCACAAGAAAACTGAGTTTGTTCTCATTGTCATCCTGTCCCACCCGATGCAATTTTCTTCCCATCTTTCCTTTATGTACATGCTGTTTTTCCCAAAGAACACATTTGTAGGTATGATGAAGAAAAAAAGAATACAGGTATTTAAGTAACAATAACATCAACACTAAAACCCACTATAATGCCAGATAGGTGAAGCAAGTAAAAAACCTTGTTTTCTTTTCTTTTCCCTTCCTTTCCCTCCCCCTCCCTCCCCCTCCCCTCCCCCTCCCTCCCCTCCCTCCCCCTCCCCCTCCCTCCCTCCCCCTCCCCCTCCCCTCCCCTCCCTCCCCTCCCCTCCCCCTCCCCTCCCCTCCCCTCCCCCTCCCCTCCCCTTCCCCTTCCCTTCCCTTCCCTTCCCTTCCCCTTCCCCTCCCTCCCCCTCCCTTCCCTTCCCTTCCCTTCCCTTCCCTTCCCTTCCCTTCCCTTTTTATTTCTATCTCTCTTTCTCATATCCATCCATCCATATCTCTTGTGTTACTGTACTACCTAGGGCAAATAAGCTTGCTTCTCTGAGAATTTATAAAATTTGGGGGAGTACCTAGTTAAATCCTTTATATTTCATTCAACTCAGAATTTATAATTCTCAAATTGTGTACTTTTTGAAGGAATTTTCTTTATATGTTTTCTGTGAATTTAAAAGGAGGAAAGACAACTAGAGAACTTTGGTGAATCATAAATCCTGCAACCTCTTTTTAGGTCTAAAACTTTTGCATCTGCAAAATGAAGAGGCCACATTAAATCACTTGTTCTGAACCCTCCATTTTCTCTTCTGTGATAAATTCCTCTGAGAAATCCATGCAAAATTATGGCTACTCACCCCAGAATAGTACACAACTATGTGTATATGTAGGTAGTTTTTAAAATGTGATTTTAGAAGATTCATGAACTCTTGGAAATCTATTTATGGATCTTATGTTTAAAACCCTGGCATGAGGTGATGTATAAATTCCTTCCAAGTTTCAGCTTCTCTGATTCTTCTACAGAGAAAGGGTGGGAAGGAAGGATGGAGGGCAGGAGGACTGGTGGGTGGTGTTTGGTGAGGGGTAGACCCACCTGATGATGGAGTCGGTATCTGCAGCCAGAGCCCCCTGTACTTGGTCCTGGCAGCAATACCACCTCCAAAAGAGCAACTGGAATGTAAGAACTCAGATTGATGAGAGCAATAAACCATCTTCAGATTCTCTAGGCATGAGGACAGCAGGTGTGCAGAGCGGACAGCAGGTGTGCAGAACAGGCAGCATTGTCTGCCAGGTTTGGAGGAAGAACACCCTGGAAACTGGGCATGCACCAGTGTTGGCTGCAGCTAAGCCAGTGCAGGGAGACTGCCTGCCTTTAGTCAAAAATATCTGCTGCCTGAATCTGGGGGCCCATGAGGTTCCTGCATGGTATGCTCCTAGCAGTTGACATTCTGGGACTCCATGTGACCTTTCTTGGGCAAAGCTACTAGAGGTAGGGGGCTGGTGAGTAAGAAGATAGCTGGGACACAAGCAGGGCTATAATTGTCAAGGTTGACAATGGCTAGCAGCAATGAGGTGGACCCCTGAGAAGCAGAAAATTTCCCAGAGGCACTTCTTCAGGGGTGGCATTTGTTATATCTCTGGGTTGTCCGTCTTGCCCCAAAAGTCAAAGAAGGATGATGGGTCAAGTTAGGATGGAGCCTCCATTTCCCAGCCTGCCAGATTATTGTCAGCTGGTCTGGGAAAACCTCACAAAGCTAAACCCTCAGATTGGTTGTCTGGGGTGAGACTCTATCTCCTTCCTTTCCTTCTTCTAGACATGTAGAAAGAGGGTATGCCACCCTACATCCCCAGGCATTGACAGCCTCTCTTAGAGCAGGGGTGTGGTGCTCTGCTGAGCAGGTCTGCCTGGCTGATCCAGAGGCAACCATCTCTCTGAGGAGTCAGGACTGAAGTGACTGGATTGGGATAGGAAAGAAGTGCAGGGTACAGCTGATGCTGGGCTAGAGACCAGGGGGGTCAAGTGGGGGTCAATGTCAGGCTGTCAAGGGTAGACATAGTCATGGGGGACTGAAGGCAGAGACTGAGCCAGCCTCTGATAGAAAGATCTGACACAGTTGCTGTGGCAGGACAAGGATTTGGGAAACCCACTGAACTTCTCTGAGCCTCAGTTTCTTCCTATGCAAGGTGAGACTAAAAAACCCTCCCTGGTAAAGTAGTCATCAGAACGGAAAATGAATGAAAATCACTTAACCCATTCATGGCACAAAGAAGCAGCTCTCATTCACACGAGTTCTTTATCACCACGTGCTGGCTACCAAGGAAAGTTCTTGGATAAGTGGTTAGGAGAATGAGTAAGATACACTCTTAGCTCTCAGTTTGCTCATAACTTCACAATTATCGTATAAGTCAGACTGTGGTGAGTGCTGTAATAAATGAAACTACTGTTGCTGAATTTCTCCTGTGACCTCATGATTGCTCACTTGTGAAAAACTTCTCAAGTGACTGAAACCCTCCAGACAAAAGTATTACAGAATCATGCTTCCAATTAATGTCTCCGATCTTGGATTACAAATGTGGGCTAGAATTTCTCAGGGTCACTGCTGACTGTTTTTCAGGTAACGAACTAAGGACTATGCACAATGACATTCTTTAAGGATGGCTTAAAACTGTAAGGATATGTGTGTAGGAGGAACCTTTTCTACTGTGGGCCATTGAGCCACAGTGGGAAAAAATGGAAAGCCACAGAACTAAAGAACAATTAGATTTTCTTTTCTTTTTTTTTCTCTCAGAGAAATACAAAGCTCCTACTCATTCACTTTCATAATTAGAGGAGGTCCTTAAGTAAGTTTAATGAATGAGAAAACAACACCCCTTTGTTTACATATAATCAGTTATTAATGGAAATAGATAAGGCAGAGAGAAACCAGCTCAGGGAGGGCTAGTGATGGAAAAGGAAAGACTGACAGGGGCACACAAGGACTGGGAGATGCAGAGAGAAACAGATTAGAAGCTAAGAGAAGTCACAGCACAGAGATGGAAGGACAGTTGTGTGTGTGTGTGATGGAAATGAGGAAACAGTAGGGATATTCTAAGCGTACCTTCTAAACCAGGTGTCAGCAAACATTTTCTGTAAAGGGCCAGATAGGAAATATTTTAAGCTTTGTGGACCATAGGGGTTTTTGTCACAACAACTTAACTTTGCTGTTGTAGGGCAGAAGCTGCCATAGATAATATGTAAAAGAATGGGTATACTGTATCCCAATAAAACTTTATTTAGGAAAACAAGTGGCAGGCCAAATTTGGCCCAATGGCCATAGTTTGTGACCCCTGCTGTAAATAGTCAATAAACAGTGATGTCTTTCCTGGGTCTTTAAGGTGTGGTTCTTCAGGTACTACCTCTAAATAGCTTTGTAAGTCCTACAAGGGTTATGGCTGCTGGGAGTTCCATACCCTTATGTCATTCACTCCAGGCAACAGAGGCTGGCACCTACCAAAAAGAAGGAGGAGTCAGAAAGGACTACTTTATCTTGGGTAGGTGGTAGGTACAGTGGGTGGCAAATGCATACAGGTTACCGAGTCCCACCCATCAGCAAGGTGCAGGGCTGCTGCCCATGCCCAGAGCTTGCCTGGGTTTCCTGGTGAACACTTCCCTCCAGTACAAGACTTTCACTCCAGCTGCTGGCCCTGCCTTTTGTCTTAGCATAAAACGGTTCTGACCTCTGACATTTCAGGAGTCTGCTGTTAAAAAATGTGGTACTCTAATCCATCCATTGTTGAAATTCTGGAAAGAGAAATAAATAATTTGAGGCACATGGAGGATTCATCAAGGAAAGCCCTGGGAGAGACGAGACATAAAGACAGTAGAAGTGGAGAAGGAAAAGAATGCTTTCAAGGAATTATTTATCTCTTTGCTCTTCTTCCCAAGAGGGCCAGGCTGGGGGCAGGAGCCATGGATAGTCTGCTCGGGGAGGCTCTGAGACAGACCAGATGTGGGCTGATCTCATGGTTGTTTCTAGATCCAGATGTCTAGGATGTTAAACATTCCTGACGTTTAGATTTATATAATGCTGTTCCCCTGCAGAGGTCAAGGCATTTGGTATGATATATTGGAAAAATGCTGTGTTAATTGTTGGGGGATCTGAGACATCATTCTGGTTCTGCTGGGTATTAGAGGTTGGGCTGGACCAGTATTTCTGAACAAGCTCTGAGAATCTTGTAAGAAAAGCACTTGGGGAAAGTGCTAAACCAAATTAAACAAGTTTCTTTACTGTAGAACTTCTCACCTTCCTTAATATGTAAGTGTGCTTTGTGAATGACCAATGGTGTAAGCATAATAGTGTACCTGTGATATTGTCTCCCATCCCATCTTTTGTGTACCTTTCTTCTTCCCAGGTTTCAGTAGCACAATGGTGTCTTATTTCCTCTCAGAGAGGAAATATTTTGCATCTTCTTTTCTTCCTTTCACCCTGTATCTATGGGGGCGATTAAGGGTCTGAACAAGGTCCTCTGCTTCTTTCTGTAGAACCCTGTACACTCATCATTCCCAGGCTGTAAATCATAATTTCTACATAGTTTAGTTCCTATCTCTAGCACTGACTTCTTGCCAGGACCTGAATTTCCAGAGGACCTTTACCAGTGTACATCCTTCTATCCTTTTAACAATGAAATGTCTTGTCCTGACTCCTCTGCCTCTCTTCTCTCCATCCTCTCTTAGGGCTCAGTCTTGGGCTCTGACTGCTTCATACCATCTGTCTTCCCCTCTCCAGGTGAGCCCCTTATTTTTATACTTTGTAGGTTATGGCTGCTACACTCATCATTGTTGAAACCTCCATAACATTTAACCAAAATAGACAATGTCTTCCTTGGTTTGGATGCCCATGGAACCAAGTGCAAACTTCATGCTTGGCTTCCTCTGGTCGAGGACTCCTGTCACCTGAATCTTCACATGGTCCCAGACTAACGGCCCCCTGAACTTTAGGACTTCAAAGCCACTGTAAATCTCTCTACCCTGAGGGGTTTAAATGGAGGTTGCCCCTTCTCTAACCTTCCCCAGCAGGTTAGCACAGTTGGACATTTCCATTGCCACCCATGGTGCTCTCTGTCCCTAACCATGTAACTAGAGCATAAACTGTTGGGGGAAGGACACTCTGTGTTCCACAGATCTTTCAGGTACCTCATGGGATCTAGTAAGGAAAGGAACATCTTGGGTATCCAGTTCATATTTTGAAGTCTACTGAATTTTTTTAGGTGGCTAATTGTTCCTAAATAACAGCAGAAGCTGCAAAAATTCTCTTTTATTTTGAAAACTTATTTGTTTTTAAACTTCATGGCTACAGAGTGTCACTTTTATTTATTTTAAAATATTTTTATTGAATTTATTGGGTGACACTGGTTAATAAAATTATATAGTTTCAAGTGTACAATTCTATAATATATCATCTGTATATTGTATTGTGTTTACCACCCAAAGTCAAGTTTCCTTTCCCTTTTCCCCTCTTCTACCTCCCCTGCCCTCTTTCTCTCTGGTAATCACCATACTCTCATCTGTGTCTATAGGGTTTTTTTCCCCTTAATTCCTTTACCTTTTTCACCCCCTTCCTTTTAACAGCTGTTGGTCTGTTCTCTGTATTTATGAGTCTATTTCTATTCTGTTTGTTAGTTTGTTGTGTTCATTATATTCCTCATATAAGTGAAGTCATATGATATTTGTCTCTCTCTGACTGGCTAATTTCACTTAGCATAATACTCTCTAGGTCCATCCATACTGTCGCAAATGGTTAGATTTCTTTTGTTTGTTTGCTTTTTAATGGCCAGGTAGTATTTCACTGTGTAAATGTTACACAGCATTTTTTATCCACTCATCTATTGGACACTTGAGCTGCTTCCAAATCCTGGCTATTGTAAATAAGGCTGCAGTGAACATAGGGGTGCATATGTTCTTTCAAATCAGTGTTTTGGGTTTCTTTGGATATATTCCCAGAAGTGGCATCATTGAGTCATAAGACAATTCCATTTAATTTTTTGAGAAAACTCTTATACTGTTTTTCACAGTGGCTGTACCAATCTGCATTCTCATCAACAGTGCATGAGGGTCCCCTTTTCTGCTCATCCTCTTCAACTCTTGTTACTTGTTGATTTATTGATGATAGCCATCCTGACAGATGTGAGGTGATATCTCAAGGTTGTTTTAATTTGCATTTCTCTGATTATTAGTGATGTTGAGCATCTTTTCATATGTCTATTGGCCATCTGTATGTCTTCTTTGGAGAAATATCTATTCAGGTCTTTTGCCCATTTTTAAATTGGATTCTTTGTTTTTTAGTGTTGAGATTTATAAGTTCTTTACAAATTTTGGGAGTTAACTTTTTATGAGATGTATAATTGGTGAACATGTTATCCCATTCAGTGGTTTGTCTTTTCATTTTGTCGATGGTTTCCTGTGCTATGAAAAAACAACTTATTTTGATGTAGTGCCATTTGTTTAGTTTTTTCTTTTGTTTCCCTTGCCTGAGGAGACATATCCGAAAAAAAATATTGCTACGAGAATTGTCTGAGATTTTACTGCATGTGCTTTCTTCTAGGATCTGTATTGTTTTGAGTCTTACATTTAAATCTTTAATCCATTTTGAGTTTATTCTTATGTATGGTGTAAGAAAGTGGTCTAATTTCATTTTTTTTGCACCTGTCTGTCCAATTTTCCCAGCACCACTTATTGAATAGGATCTCTTTATCCCATTGTGTGTTTTTGCCTCCTTGGTCAAATATTAATTGACCATATAGTGTGGGTTTATTTCTGGGCTTACTGTTCTGTTTAATGATCTATATGTTTGCTATGCTAAGACCATGCTGTTTAAATTACGATGGCCTTGTCATATAGTTTGATATCAGGTAGTGTAATCCCTCCAACTTTGTTCTTCTTTCTCAAGATTGCTGTGGCTATTTGGGGTTCTTTATAAGTCTTGTGGTCCTATATAGAGTTTTGAAATATTTGTTCTAGTTCTGTGAAATGTGCTGTTGGTATCTTCATAAGAATTGCTTTGAACTTATGGATTGTTTGGGGTAGTATGGACATTTTAATGATATTAATTCTTTCTATCTATGAACACAGTGTATGCTTTCACTTATTTGTATCTTCTTCAATGTCTTTCTTCAGTATTTTATAATTTTCTGAGTACAGGTCTTTTACATTCCTGGTTAAATTTGTTCCTAGCTATTTTATTTTATTTTTTGATGTAATTGTAAATAAGATTATTTTCTTAGTTTTCCTTTTGCATAGTTCATTATTAGCATATAAAAATACAACTGATTTATGGATATTTATTTTGTATCCTGCTACTTTAATGAATTCATTTATTAATTCTAGCAGTTTTTTGGTAGAATCTTTAGGGTTCTCTATATACATTATCATGTCAGCTGGAAATAATGAAAGTTTTACTCTTTCCAATTTGGATGCCTTTTATTTCTTCTTCTTGTGTGATTGCAGTAGCTAGGACCTCCAGTACAATGTTACATAAGAGAAGTGGAAGTGAATAGCTCTGTCTGGTTCCCAGTCTTAAGGGAAACACTTAAGTTTTTACCCATTCAGTATGATGTTGGCTGTGGGTATGTCATATATTGCTTTTATTATGAAAGGTATATTACCTCAATTCCCACTTTTCTGAGAATTCTTATCATAAATGGGCACTGGATTTTAGCAAATATTTTTCCTGCATCTGTTGATATGATCATGTGATTTTTATCCTTCATTTTGTTTATATGGTATATTGCATTTATTGATTTGCAGATATTGTTCAATGTTGCATCCCTGGAATAAAGCCCACTTGATCATGGTGTATGATCTTATACACCATGTATTACTGGATTGTATATGCTCCAGTAATGGAGCATATTGCTGGATCTGGTTTGCTAATGTTTTGTTGAGGATTTTAGCATTTATGATCATTAGGGATATTGGCCTATAATTTCTTTGTTGTGTCTTTATCTGGTTTTGGAATTAGGATAATGCTGGCCTTGTAAAATGAGCTTGGGAATCTTTCTTCCTCTTGAATTTTATGAAATAGCTTGAGAAGGATATGTGTTAATTCTTTGAATATTTGGTAAAATTCACCTGTGAAGCCATCTGGTCCAGGGCTTCTGTTTGTTGAGATCTGTTAGATTACTGCTTCAGTTTCACTAGATGTAATCTGTCTGTTCAGATTCTCTGATTCTTCCTGATTTAGTTTTGGAAGCTTGTATGTTTCTAGGAATTTCTCCATTTTGTCCAGATTGTCCAATTTGTTGGCATTTAGTTGTTAATAATATTTTCTTACAATCCCTTATATTTCTGTGGAGTCACTTATCACTTCTCCTTTTTCATTTCTGATTTTATTTATTTGGATCCTCTTTCTTTTTTTCTTGATGAGTCTGATGAAAGGTTTATCAATCTTGTCATTATTTCAAAGAACTATGTCTTGGTTTCACTGATCTTTTGTATTATTTTAGATTCTATTTTGTTTACTTCTGCTCTGATATTTGTTATTTCCTTTCTTCTACTCACTTTGGGCTTTCTATTCTATTCTTTTTCTAGTTCCTTTTGGTGTTAGATTGTTTATTTGAGCTCCTTCTTGTTTCTTGAGGCAGATATGTAATGCTATGAATTTCCCTCTTAGGACTGCTTTTGCTCTGTTCCATAGATTTTGGGTTGTTGTGGTCTTACTTACATTTGTTTCAAGGTATCTTCCTTGTTTTCATGGTTAACCCATTCATTGTTTAGTCACATGTTATATAGCTTCCATATCTTTATGTATTTTTTCAGTTTTTTTCTTATGATTGATTTCTAGTTTCATACCATTGTGGTCAGAAAAGATGCTTGACATGGTTTCAATCTTTTGAAACTTACTGAGACTTGATTTATGTCTTACCATGTGGTCTATCTTTAAAAATGTTCCATGTGCACTTGAAAAGAACATATACTTTGCTACATTGGGATGAAATGCTCTGAAGATATTAATCAAATCCATCTGATCTAGTGTGTCACTTAAGGCCACTGTCTCTGTGTTGATTTTCTGTCTGGAAGAGCTATCCATTGATGTGGTGTTGAAATCCCTGACTATGACTGTATTACTGTTGACCTTTCACTTTATGTCCAAAAAGATTTGCTTTATATATTTAGGTGCTCTTATGTTGTGTGCATAATTATTTACAAGGGCTATGTCCTCTTTTTTAATTCTTTTAGGATTAGTTTAGGATTCCTTTAGGATTCCTTTAGGATTGTATAATGTCCTTCTTTTTCTTTTGTTATGGCCTTTGCTTAAAAGTCTATTCTGTCTGATATAAGTATTGTGAACCCAACTTTTGTTTTCATTTCCATTATCCTGAAATATGTATATTTTTCTTTCTGAGGTTGATCTCAGGCCATGTATATCTTTCCTTCTGAGGTTGATCTCTTGTAGATAGCATATAGAGTCAAACCTCAGTACTTGTCAGCTTCTAAACTTGTCAAACCCCGTACTCATCACATTTTGATGAGAAAAAATGTTTCAGCACTCAGTGCTTGCTTAGGATTTGTCACACTTGCTAGAACTTGTATGAGTCATGACACTGCCCTGCAAGAGAAAATGCTTCATTACTCATTGTGGGCTTGGTACTCATAATTTCCAGCACTCATCATGAATTTCAGAATGCATTAACAACAAGTACCGAGGTACCACTGTATATTGATATATGGGTCTTTGTTTTCTTATCCATTTGTCTCTCCTATGTGTTTTGATTAGGGAATTTAAGCCATTTACATGAAGTGATTATTGACAGGTATGTATTTATTGACATTTTATTCTTTATAACTATGTTCTTTTCTTTCTTTTTTCTTCTTCTCCTCCTTAAAGAAGACCCCTTACCATTTCTTGTAATACTGGCTTGGTGGTAACAAATCCCTTTAGCTTTGTTTTGTCTTGGAAGCTGTTTATTTTTACTTCAGTTTTAAATGATTAACTCTCTGGGTGAAGTAGTCTTGTTTGTAGGTCCTTGTTTTTAATTACTCTGAATATTTCATGCCAATCCCTTCTGGCCTGAAATGTTTCTGTTGAGAAATCAGGTGACAGTCTAATGGGAGCTTCCTTGTAGGTAACTAACTGTCTTTTTCTTGCTACTTTAAAGATTCTCCTTTGTCTTTGACCTTTGCCATTTTAATTATATATCTTGGTGTGGACCTCTATGGGTTCATCTTGTTTGGGATTTCCTGTACTTCCTGAACTTGGGTGTCTTTTTCTTTTACCAGACTAGGGAAGTTTTCTGTTATTATTTTTCAAATAGGTACTTGATTTCTTGCTCTCTCTCTCTCTTCTTGTTCTTGTACCTCTATGATGCAAATGGTGTTACACTTCATGTTGTTCTAGAGGTAACTTAAACAATCCTTTTTTAAAATTATATTTTATTTTTAATGCTCTTATTAGGTGTTTTCTGCTACCTTGCCTTCTAAATTACTGAGTCAATCCTCTGCTTCTTCTAACCTATTGTTTATTCCTTCTAGTCTAT
This sequence comes from Phyllostomus hastatus, assembly GCF_019186645.2. Classification (NCBI taxonomy): domain Eukaryota; kingdom Metazoa; phylum Chordata; class Mammalia; order Chiroptera; family Phyllostomidae; genus Phyllostomus; species Phyllostomus hastatus. Next base: position 32,083,041 of record NW_025334009.1, on the reverse strand, counting down.
TCTTCATTTCAGATTGTATTCTTCATTTCTGACTGGTTCTTTTTATGAGTTCTATATCCTTTTTATGCTTTCTATCTCTTTGTTGAAGTTATCACTAAGGTCCTTGAGCATCCTTATAAGCATTTTTTTTGAACTCTCTATCTTGTAAGTGATTTGCCTCCAGTTAATTTAGTTCTTTTTCTGAGGATTTTTCCTATTCTTTAATTTGCTCCATGTTTCTTTTCTTTCCACTTTGGCTGCCTCTTTGTGTTTATTTTTATGTATTAGGTAGATCTGCTATGACTTCCAGTCTTGGTAGAGTGGCCTTATGTAGTAGGTGTCCTGTGGGACCCAGTGATACAGTCTCCTTGACACCTGAACTGGGTGCTCCAGGAATGATCCTTGTGTGAGTATGTAGACCCTCCTATTGTATTTGAGTCTTGATTGCTATTGGCCTGTTTGCACATAGGGTCCACCCTCAGAATGGCTGACTGTGAGGGTTGACCTATATCTCAGAAGGGGTGTACAAACTGCTGTACAGATGCTGACTACAAGAAGTGAAATTTGCCTCAGAAGGTCTGGTACCTACTGACATCTGCCTTTGGGTATGTTATTTGTGGAACTAATTGAATCCTGAAGCTGGCCACTGGGTGTGTTGGTTCTAGGGCCTCTTGGGAGGGACTCTGGTTCAGACCAATGTTAGATGCTGCCTGTGACTGGCTTTGGGCAACCTATTTGGATCTACAAAGTGATCTAGTGTTTGTGGCCACCACTGCTGGGCCTGAGTGCACCTGGGAAGGACCAGGCTGCACACCAAGGCTGGCTTTTATCAACACTGGGCCTGGGGTCAGGTCAGCAAAAGGACCAAGACACCCTAAGATCTGCTTCTGCCTGCCTCCACCTGCCAGTTGCTTGTTGGGCTTAGTCTCTGAAAGAGTCTCTGGTGGTACTTGAGTTGCATGATGTACATTTCCAGTGAGTCACTAGGTAGGGGTGAATGGTGTTCACTAGATTGATACAGGTTCCAACCCACTGTCATTGCTAGGTCTGATGCCACTCTGCAAATGTCCCCTGTAGTATCAAGTATAGATGCCTCCTTTCATATTCCTGCAGACCTTTGTATTGGGGAGGGGTCTCAGGGAGTCATCAAGGTGAGGCCAGTTGATTTTATCAGGCCCAAATATACTGAGATTTGGGTGCATGTAGAGAAGTCTCTTCCATCAGGCATGCAAGTAAAAAATGCTTCCCCCTCCCCCATCTTAGTGCCACACAACTCAGTCTGTCCAAGATTCTTCTGGGAAGCCAAGCTCAGTTGGGTGAGTATGACACGATTTGGGAGGATGGAGCTAGTGGATCTCCCATGATGGGGAGGTGCTCGTCAGGCTTGTGGGAAGGTTGGAGAAATGGCCCCTGTCCCAGAGCCACACAATTCAGTCTGTCCTGGATTTCTCCCAGACTTTGGCAGGGCAGGGCCACCAGGAGTCAGGAGGTTGGGGCTGCCAGGTGCCTGGATGTTTGGGCTAGTGGGTCTCCTGTAAAGAGAAGGCACCAGTAAAGTTCATGGGAAAGAGGGGGGCACATCCCCCATGCTCTAAGCCATACCGCTCAATCACTGACAGCTTTTGAGTCTTCCTAGACCTCTACAATCCTGCTCAAGCAGATGACTTCATGGCAGGTTTTGAGTTTTGTAGGGTAGGGAAACAGGGTCTCCAGAGGGTGGGGTATTGCATTTTCCCAGGCTGATGCTACAAGGAGGGGAATGTTTCATCTAAGAAAGATGGCATCTTTGGTATGGAAAAACAAAATCAGCACAGGGGTCTTGGTGGCCATCCCTTCGGCTTCCTCCCCAGAGCCACAAACCCCAGTGTTTCCTCACATGACTCTAGTCCGCTCCATTGTCCCTCCACGGGAGCCCAGGGTGAGTGGCTATGAATGAGGTTTTATGTGTTGGCCCTTTCAGAGGATGCCTGTGTCTCTAGCAGACTCCCATCTCTCCCTGGCAGACAGAATCCTCACTGATTTTCACAGCCAGGTGTTATGTTTGGCACCTCTTCCCGGCTCTGGTGCTCTTGGCTGGGGATCCTGGCAAGAGGTTGAGACCACAGCTTCTAAGGGAAAACCTTTGCAGCTGAGATATCCCTATAGAATCTCAGTTGCTACCTGTGGGAGTTGGGCCAGTCCTTTTTCCATCTTTGCCCTTTCTACCAGTCTCTATTTGGCTTCTTTTGGTAAATCCTTGGTTATATAAGACTTCCGTTCAGCTAGTCTTCAGTTGGTTATTCCAGTTCATTGTTCTATAGTTTGGTTATAATTCCAGTTTTGTTCTGTGAGGAGGTGAGTGTAACATCCACCTACTTCACTGCCATCTTGGATTCCTGCAGGAGTTGCAAAATTTATAGTAGGCATTACTGATAACATTCTTGGCACAAGGAATAGGTGGGCAAAATTACTGACCTGTCCTCCTAGGGAAGGTACTGTATTTCTCAGAGTTCTCCAGAGGAACAGTATGTAAAGTATATACAGTCTTGTGCCTCATAACAACATATCAGTCAATGACAGACCACATATATGATGATGGTCCCATAAGATTATAATGGAGCTGAAAAATTCCTATTGCCTAGTGACATAGTAGCCATCATAATGCCATAGCCTAGCATAATTGGAGAGAAGCCAGTGGTTCTTGAATCAGAAGGCACAACTCATCCCCTAGGGCCTCTGACAGCTTCCACCGCTTTGTGGGAACCTGATCATAGTAATACAATGCATTTTGTGGTGATGCTGGTTTGTAAACAAACGCACTGCATTGCCAGTTGTTTAAAAGTACTGCACTTACTATTGTGTCATGGTTTCTTACAGTATTCAAAACAGTAATATGCTGCACAGGTTTGTAGCCTGGGAACAGTAGGCTATATACCATATAGCCTAAGGGTGTAGTAGGCTATTCCACCTAGGTTTGTGTAAGTGCACTCTGATGTTCACACAAGGACAAAATCTCCTAAGAACACATTTCTCAAAATGTATTCCCATCATTAAGTGGCACCTGACTGGAGGGAGGGAAAGAGAGAGAGAGAGAGATTGATGAACTGATTGGCTATGTGATTGTGGGGGTTGGCAAGTCTGAAATATATAGGACAGGCATGCAGGCAAGAAATTTAAGAAAGAACTCGTGCAGTAGCCTTGAATTTGAATTCTGCAGGGCAGTAGGCTGGAAACTCAGGCAGGGTTGCTGTGTTGTAGTTTTGAGGAAAATGTCTTCTTTTTAAGAAAAATCTCAGTTTTTAAACTTAAAACCTTTAAATGATCAGATGAGGCCTTACACCCATATTATGAAAGGTAATCTGCTTTATTCACAGGCTACTGATTTAAATGTTAATAACACCTAAGAAAATATCTTCTCAGCAGCACTTAGACTGGTATTTAACTAAATGACTGCAGCTATAACCTAGCTGAGTTGATGCATACAGTTAACCATTGCAGGCACTTTTGGGAGTCCACCTGCTACTTGAAGTCATGTTGTATGGCTTCCTTTTGGGTGGGACAGAACTTGAGAACACCCAATGAAAGGGAGCAGACTGGGATTCTAGGCCTGTGGTTTGTCACCCTGAGAAGCAGGGCACTGGCCTGGACTTACTCTTAATGAATGGTGGTGCCCTATTTCTTGGTCCATAAAAGATGATGACTAAGTTCCCTTTAGCTTTAACATTCCACCCTGAGCATCAAGTAGTCCTTGCATCTATAAAATGGCACTAGAAATAACTAACACCTAGCAAAAGTTTAGTGTATGCCCAGCTCTGTTGAACATGCTTTATGTGAAATAACTAATTTAATCCTCTCAACAACCCTATTAGATCTCCAAAATACATAAAGAACTCATATGATTCAACACAAGGAAGACAAACAATCCAATTAAAAAATGGCAAAGGACCTAGACACTTCTCCAAGGAGGACATACAGATGGCCCATAGACATATGAAAAGATGCTCAACATCACTAGCCATCAGAGAGATGCAAATTAAAACCACAATGAGATATCACCTCACACTGGTCAGAATGACCATCATTAATAAATCTACAAACAACCAAGTGCAGGCAAGGATGTGGAGAAAAGGGGACTCTAGTGTACTGTTGGTGGGAATGCAGACTGGTGCAGCTACTATGGAAAACAGTATGGAATTTCCTGAAAAAAAAAAACAACACCTAAAAATGAAACTGCTTTTTGACCCAGCAATCCCACTGCTGGGATTATGCCCTAAGAATCTCAAATTACCAATTCAAAAGAATTTATACACCCCTATGTTCATAGCAGTGCTATTTACAATAGCCAAGTGCTGGAAATAGCCTGGGTGCCCATCAGTAGATGAATGGATCAGAAAACTGTGGTACATTTACACAGTGGAATACTATGCAGCAGAAAGAAAGAAGGAACTGCTACCTTTTGTGACAGAATGGATGGAAAAGGAGAATATGCTAAATGAAATAAGCCAGCTGGTGAAAGAATATACCTTACGATCTCACCTATAGGAGAAATCTAATGAACAAAGTAAACTAATGAACAAAATAGACCCATGAGCATGGAAACATGGAACAGACTGACAGTGACAAGAGTGTAGGGGAGAGGGTGATAATGGTGGAAAAAAGGGAAAAGGACTAACTAAAGAGCATGTATGAATGACTCATGGATATGGACAACAGTATGGGGACTGACTGTGGGAGCAGTGGGTGGGATGAGCAGAGGAGGGCTAAGGGGGAAAATTGGGATAACTGCAATAGAATAACAACAAAAAAATCTTTAAAAAAGATAGCAGCTGTTTCTGATCCCATTTTATAGATGAGGAAACTGAAGCATAGAGAGACTAACTTTTCCCAAGTTTTCACAGCTAGTCAATGACAGAGCTAGACTTTGAATCCATATAATCAGGATCCAGAGCCTGAGCTTTAACCACCACATGATGCTATTCCTTTAGATCACCTCAAGGACTGTGGTAAGGAATGGATGGGATAATAGATTTGCAAACACTCTGTGCACACTAAAAACCTATAATGGTGCTAAGGTATCAGTTTGTTCCTTGGGTACTTCCATGAGCAATCCCTCTGGGATAGAGTCTCATAACTGAATTTTATCTGGCAACCCCTAGTACATTGTTAAGTATACAGCCAACATCAGTGATGTACAATCAACAGTGGGCAGTAGAATGAATAAAGGATGTACAAACAAGCTGCTGAATGATGAGTTCTCAGTTTTGAGTCTGTTCCCTCGTGAGTCAACCCTGTTTATGCTCCTTTATCAATTTCTGGAAAAATAAAGCACTACCTGTGTTTTCTTTCTTTCTTTTTTTTATGCATAAACATTTGAGGTGGTTCATCTCCCTGGCAACAGGAGGCCTAAGTGCTACTTGAGCTGCTGGACATGAGAATGTGTCTATACAGTTGACCCTACAACAAGAGAAGAAATAAGAGATCTACTGTCATTGAGAAGGCCTCCCACATGGCCCTTAGACTCTGAGACTGCCAAGAGGACCCCATTTCTGGACCTCTTTTCAGCTACAGGCTAAATTCTGGCAAATGAGTGCTTTGGGTACAGGTGTTTGAGGAGGCCAAGGGGAGATCAAGGGGAATTTGAAGACCTCTGTTTAATAATTCTTTCTGCTTTGGTTTTTCTGTCTGCTCTTTATATCTTTGAAGGCAACCCTGGCCTGAAGCCCAGCCCCCAGGACACTCTCTAGGGAAAAGGTAGGTTCCTGGAGACTCAGGCTCTAGTCATGATATTTCAGTTCAGTCATAATCTTCACCATCTCTGATTTTTTTTTTCACTGAACAAGAAAAGCCTCTATATGCTGACATGGGTTGATGGGGAACAGAATGTCCAGGATGCAGTCTGTGTTGCTTTGTAGCCAGGGTAGACAATATGCCAAGATGCATAGGTCCAAGCTTCCAGAATGTGGAGTTTATATCATAGCCTTGGTTTCCTTATTCCCCATTCCTTACTCTTAGTAGGTAACTGCACTAAAAGTCTACCTATGCCCTTATTTCTTATTTTCCTTGGCACCCTTGACTACTTATTTGGTGGCAGACACTGCTGGTCAACATGCATGCTCAGTATCCGTGGTGGCAGATACTCAACATTCATGCTCCTCTTTTTCCTTACTGACAGATCCCCAATTAGTGCAGAGCAGCAATGCGTCTAATTAGACATATCCCTTTATGTTAGAAGTGGCCGTGGGATCCAGTTCAAGTTAATGGGATGTAAGCAGAGTCTATTGACTGGGACTTGGAGGAAAATTATTTTATTCCTGGTCAGTTGGGCAAAAAATTTGCCTTTCCCCTTTGCCCTTCCTCCTCCTTCTGCCTGGAACATAGAGGTTGAGCTGCTTCTGTGGCTACGAGGATGACAACCACAAACTTAAACTGGAAGAATAGCAAGCTGGAAGGAGCCCGAGTCCTTGAAAACTTCCTCAAACACTCACAGTAGTATTGGATTGCCTAGTTTTGGACTCCCTGGTGCATGAGAGGAGGGTTTCCACTGCACACAACTGAATGTAATCCAGACTGATACAACCTATTACAGAGAGTTTAAGAAAAACTTTCATTTTTCTTGTTCATAATGATGAATTTCTTGCCTGTCTGTCTTTGGCTGGCTCTTCTTCCTGCCGCACTGTCTTCCCACCAGCACTGACCAGGCCAAGTTATGACATTTCACATGCCCCCACAGGCAGGCTGCCCTTTATTACCATAGGTACTTTTCTGGGCTTATATGTCTTACACTAATCTGGAGGTGATTTGTGATGGTCCAAGTATGTAAGGGATGATTACATTCTGTGAAGAGAAATAACATCTTTGTCACACGAATGCCAGGAACCTCTATGCAGTTTGGCTGTCTTGCTTTACCCAGTAAAGGAAAAACAAAGAAAGGATATTCTATTAATGAACTAAACTTTGAATTATAAAGATACACTCTCTATGTCACTCTCCAGTGGTTTTTATACCAGGTTTAGCCATAAGTCTCTGGTTGCTCTAGGACAGAAATAGGCAATACCTCATTCTTTTGATACCATTCTGCATTCTATCCCATTGGTGAAAACCATGGCTTATTTATATTATTTTGTTTGTTTGTTTTGAGCTCAAAGCATTTCAGAATCTTCCTAAAAACCTTGTTCAAGGAAGCCATTCCTGTATCTGTGAATCAGTATGCAAAACAAACACTTGAGTGCAATTCCTGTGCTTCTTTTCAAGGGTCTCAGGGCTTCTTTAGGTCTGGTATGCGATGATGCTAAGCCTTTGGGGCGCCCACAGTACTTCTCTTTGGATAAGAAGACCAAGGCAAAGTTGCTTAGGCAGACCAAAGGAAATGAGGGGATAATGATATGCTCTTTTCTAACTACCGTTTTTAATCTTTACATCTAATCCTCCTAAAACCCCAAATTACAGCATCTGTGTCTATAGTCCTGAGCTGAGGTAGGGAGATAAGTGGAACTGGAGTAGAGGGGAAGCTCATCAGATAGCACATTTTGAAGATCAGCAAACGGGAAGTGTGACAGTCAACTTCTTGGAAGGGGACAGCAGAACCATAATTAAATTTTCTGATCTTGTTAGTCAATTTTTTCAGTCACTGCCCCTGAACCAGAGAACAGGGAGGGAGGAAGGCCACTGTTGGCATCAGTGGCAGCGGGGAGGGAAATGAGCTTTTCACGGATTATTGGGTTAGTTCCACTTCTCCCATTTTTTAATTTATTTGTCTGCATGTTCTCCAGAGCTGAAAAGGCTCCAAATCCTTTTCCATTTTCTTTTAATTAGATCTGATTTTGGAGTCTGAAAACTTGGGAGGGGCTCAGGTTACAATAGCAGGATGAAAACAGTTGGAAAGTCCTCTTCTCTCATCTCTTTGAATTCTGTTCAGAATTTAAGATTCTTAGTAATGAATTTCTTTTTTCTTTGCATTTCTTTAACAGTTATAGTATTGTTTGTGTTGTTTATCACCTTATCCATTTTGCCATCTTATGGTTAAAATTAATAAACATTCCTCATGAATTTTAAAATAAGAATATGCATTTATTTCCACAGTCCTTTCCTTTATATTCCTCTCTCTATAAAAGAATACAGAATGGAAAAGTTAATTGTGATCACTCTGGGTATTTAGGAGGGGTAATGCTGATTCTACATACTCTCTTCTTTGAAGTACAAAGAAAGAAAAAAAATTGGCCAGAAAAAGGAGCCAAATGATTCCATGGTGAATAACTTGGTTTATCACTTAAAATCACTAGTGGCTACATCCTTGGGGTAAGGTCATCTGAGGCTCAGGTGAGCAAGCTGAGTATAGAGTACTCAGTGGCTTGTGGGGTAACAAAAGCCATTCCATTGCTGTAGCCTGAATGTGCTATATGGCAGCAGATAGTCTTCCAGGTGCATTGGTGCCAAGACAGAATGCGTGTCTGCTACCCACAGAAGTCTCCCATGGGCCCTCTACACTGGAGAGCATTTGTTTACAATTCACGCAGGGTGAGAGGCCCTCACTGAGATTTTCTGCTTGATGGTTACAGGGTATTCTTGGAATGGTGTGACCTAACATCTAGCCTGCAGAATATTGGGAAGCCAGATTTGGGAATTGCAAGTTGATCCTCCACAGAAGCTGAAATGGAGGTTTCAAAGGTAACTCCATGATGACTGACTGAGAGAGGCAGGACACAAGTATTTAGTGATTGTGGACCAAGAAAAATGATTAAACCTGAGCCCAAATGGAAAGCCACAAAGACAGAAACTGAATTGTAGGTTTTGTTTTGAAGTCAAGCTGCTTTGTACATGGACAACACAAAGGAGACTGCTCCTGGATTAGCAGAGCAGAGGTTTATTTTTTAAATCTATTTTTAATATATTTTATTGATTATGCTATTATAGTTGTCCCATTTTCCCCCCTTCACTCCTCTCCACCCTGCATACCCTCTCCCACCACATTCCCCCCTTCTAGTTCATGTCCATGTGTCCTACTTATAAGTTCTTGGCTTCTACATTTCCCATACTATTCTTGCCCTCCCCCTGTCTATTTTCTACCTACCATCTATGCTACTTATTATCTGTACCTTTTCCTCCTCTCTGCTCCTCCCACTCCCCTGTTGCTAACCCTCCATGTGATCTCCATTTCTGTGGTTCTGTTCCTGTTCTAGTTGTTTGCTTAGTTTGTTTTTCTTTTTGTTTTAGGTGTGGTTGTTAATTATTGTGAGTTTGCTATCATTTTATTGCACATGTTTTTTAGCTCCTTTTTCCTAGATAAGTCCCTTTAACAATTCATATAATAAGGGCTTGGTGATGATGAACTCCTTTAACTTGACCTTATCCAAGAAGCACTTTATCTACCCTTTCATTCTAAATGAAAGCTTTGCTGGATAGAGCAATCTTGGATGTAGGTGCTTGCCTTTCATGACTTGGAATACTTCTTTCCAGCCCCTTCTTGCCTGCAAGATTTCTTTGGAGAAATTAGCTGACAGTCTTATGGGCACTCCTTTGTAGATAACTTTCTCCTTTTGTCTTGCTGCTTCTAGGATCTCTCCTTATCTTTAATCTTGGCTAATGTAATTATGATGTGCCTTGGTGTGTTCCTCCTTGGGTCCAACTTCTTTAGGACTCTCTGGGTTTCCTGGACTTCCTAGAAATCTATTTCCTTTGCCAGATGGGGGAAGTTCTCCTTTATTATTTGTTCAAATAACTTTTCCACTTGTTGCTCTTCTTTTTCTCCTTCTGGTACTCCTATAATTCGGATGTTGGAATGTTTAAAGATGTCCTGGAGGTTCCTAAGCCTCTCCTCATTTTTTGGAATTCTTCTTTCTTCATTCTTTTCTGATTGGATGTTTCTTTCTTCCTTTTGGTCCACTCCATTGATTTGAGTCCCAGTTTCCTTCCCATCACTATTGGTTCCCTGTATATTTTCCTTTATTTCACTTAGCATAGCCTTAATTTTTTCATTTAATTTGTGACCAAATTCAACCAATTCTGTGAGCATCCTGATTACCAGTGTTTTGAACTATGCATCTGATAGGTTGGCTATCTCTTTGTCACTTAGTTTTATTTTTTTCTGGAGCATTGATCTGTTCTTTCATTTGGGCTTTTTGGTCTAGGTGTGCCTGTTATGTAGTGAGGGGTGGATCCTTAGGTGTTCACCAGGGTGGGGCAACCCAGTACTCTCCTGTGAGTCTGGGAGTTTCTCCCAGAAACTCAACCCCCACAGGTATTTTCAATCAGTGTTTTGAGGCTTTATTTCCCCACACTGGGACCCTGGGTTGGGTGGTCTGTCTCATTCCCCAGTTTTGCCTGGTTTATATGTACTTGAATATGGGACCGCCCGGCCTGTCAGCTTCCTTGGGCACCTCACCCCTCCACAGTCCTCTGCCTCGCTGGGTCCACCAGTTGCCCTGCCACAAACCCTCTCCATCTGGCTGCCCGACTCCACCTCTCCTACTGGTCTGAATGAATGTGTCTACTTTAACTCCTTGGTTGTTGGACTCCCATACAGTTCAATTTTCTGTCAGCACTGGTTGTTTTTTCTGTTTTTAAATTGTTGTTGTCCTTATTTTGGTTGTGCGAGGAGGCACAGTGTGTCTACCTATGCCTCCATCTTAGCTGGAAGTCCAGCAGAGCAGAGGTTTAACTTTTCTATTTTATAGGTATTTCATGAGTTCCTGAGAATGACAGAGAGCCCAACTGGTATTCTTTGTTGCCTGTTATGAATATGCCAGTATGTCACACATGAGGGCAGCATACAATTTAGCTCTGAATTCACCAACCCAGCACTGAGCCTGGCATATGTTGAAGGAAGAGATTTTCCCAGGAAATCTGGGGGGATCACACATGGCCTGTGGAAGACAGGACCTGAGGGATGAACAAAGTTGAAACTTGAGGAAATACAGAAGGAGGAAGGGCGTTTCTGCAGAAGGAACTTTATAAGTAATGGCATGGAAGGAGAAAATATGATAGGTACACAAGGAAAAGAAAGAAAGTTAGTTTGGGAATAAGAGTACATGATGGTGTGTAGTTGGGGAAAGGGCTGGTAGGGTATATCGGAGCTGAATCACAGAAAGCCCCAAATGTGTGACTTATATTTGTACTTCATAGACTAGGAAATGGGGACATGGAAGGCTGATAAGCAGGGAGGGATGGGAACAGTGCTTAAGGAAGAATGGACTTTCTGAACCTCAGCTTCTTTGTAAAATGAAGGTGTTACTCCAATTGTTCTCTCAGATTCTTTTCTCTAAGCTTCACCTCAGCTACTGTAGAAAGAGGAAACAAATGACTGACAATTTCTGCTTATCCCTGTCCTAGACAACTGTCTGTCTTTCCACCTTTTCTCAGAATAATGAAGGGTAAGGGAGAGGGGAGACAGAGAGAGAGAGATATTACAAAACGAAGGGTTTTTTAGAATTCGTAGCTTCACAGTTAAAGGACAAAAAAGTCTTTAAACTTCCAAGGAAAATAAATCATTAATAATACATAATTATTGTTGTTACCACTTTTGTGGATGGAAATGATACCACTGAAGTGCTCCTTTAGGATGAAAACAAAATGAATTCTGGTATTTTGAAGTGAACTTTTGGAGAGCTGTCAGAGTTAGATAACAGTTGGAAAACAGATCTTCTGAAACTCAGATTCCCAGAAGCATCTGATGTAGTCTGGCTAAGATGCACATAAAAATAACATATTAAAGCGCACACTGAGCATAGAACTCCTAGCTGCTCTTTACCTTACTATGGCTGCCTCAGCCCCAACCTACTCTCTCTCCATCTGCCCTCTCTTTCCTGAGAGAGAAAAAATTATGGAAAAACCTCTTCAACTCCCCATGAATCACAGAATCATAGCTTTTTATGGCTAAGAGGAAACTTAGAGAGAGCCTTCAGCTATTCTGCAGGTAACAAAATATTCCTACAAATTCAAGCTATACTAGGAAAACTGGGACAGTGAGACCCATATATATGGGTTATGTAATCAATGTCTGTGGCAGGAATAAAGTTCAGATATTAATAAAGATGGATAAACTTTCCTTGAAGTGTTTTTCCATGAGATGCTGACCTTAACTCCCCATACCCTCCAAGGTCCAAAATGGGCTTCAGGACTTGGAAAACAAGTGGGTCTGAGACTCTGGCATGGGGTAAGGTGGGAAAAATCTGGAGGGGGATGTTACATGGTTTCTCAGGCCTGGACAACTGTGAGGTCAATGAACTTGAATGAGGACATCCCTTCTTTTTCAGAGCCTTCTTGCATGGTCCAGGCAGGCTGCCTCATTGGCCTTGACTCACATTGTGCTGCCTGCCCACAGACCTTGTCTGCCCTTTATGGACAAAGATCAGGGAGGACATGGCCAGAATTTCCTGCCAGATCAGACATGGCAATGGAGAGATGGCTAAGCAGAGCCCCAGCCTTCTGCTGATGGCTACGGTCCTTCGTACTAGCCCAAAAACAGTAGAGAAAAACTCATTGAAGCCAATATGTGGTATTGCCTCTTGTGGATACCAGTCATTTATTATGGACGTAAAGCTGAATGAAAACACAAGTAAAGATAACAATGATTTCTGAACAAATATTAAACATGTAATTTCTGACTTGATATTGATTTATTACAAAGGCAGGACTCAAACACCCCAGAGCTAATAAAGACATATCAGGCTTTCATTAGAACAGATATTAGAATGAAAGTGCAGCTTCAACACACTTTTATAAAATGAGATATAGTATGAGCAGTTCTTTCATTAGGGATGAGGAAATCAAATTTTAAAACCAATGTCGACTTTGAAGTTTTTCTACCGATCATCAATTCAGCACTCATTTCCAATATTAATAACTCAGCTAAGCTCCTGGCAGAAGGCTTCTCTCTGCTGAGTTAATAAGTTTTTCTGTGAGCCTTCATTTGATTGATTACATCACAGTCAGTGTGGCCACATAAAAAGTTGTCCTGGATACAGGATTCTCTGAAGCAATAGTTAAAGAACAAGAAATTACTGAGGACAAACAAGTTCTATTTTAAAATTATTTATGAAAGTTCTAATAAAAACAAAGTCAAAATACATATAAGAGAAATGGGATTGTTGTCAATGTTTAACAAAAATTGAAGATTTTTTTGGTGTATATTACATTGCATTTTGAGGAAAATATTTTGAGCTTAAAAACTCCAATAGAATATTCTTATGTAGCAAGGGAAATAGGTATATAAATATAAACAGCAAAGATGAAGGTAAGGTAGATCGACTTGGTTCTTCACTCACACCTTTGGGTTTAGGAGTCAGACGCTGAATATGACTCCAGGGTTGAGGGAGACGATGTTCAGCTGGTATGTCCCCTGGAGGGCACCTGCATTTGTTCGTAGGAAGCCAATCAAGGCAACAGACTCTTGGAATGTCTTTGTAGGGAGAAATCTTAGCATTATTCCCCCTTCTCACTTTCCCATATTATACTATAAACAGATCAGCTATATAATTTACAAGGCTCCCAGGATGAAAATGCAGGGCAGGACCCCTATACAAAAATAATTAAGAATTTCAAAAAGGCAACACAGAGCATTAAACCATGTGTGGGAGCCTTATGAGCCTGGGGCCCTGTGCATTGTGTAGGTCACATGCTCAAGGAGACAGCCCTAACTATGCATGGGCAAGCAGGAACCACAGTGGCTCCAAGTTGTCTTCCAATAGACCTGTTTACTTTTCTCATTGGCTACTGTTAGCCCTTAGGCACCAACAAGGTTGGGCACAGGGGAAGGGAAGGACAGCACCTGCAGAAATTATGCCATACCCTGCTTTGGTCATCACATCAGTCATGTTCTTCCTTCTTTGTTATCTCTTAATCAGCTACACCTGCAGGAGTCTCCTGTGACCCCAGGATCCTTTATTTATTCATGTGATCTCAAACAGTGAAGGAGTACAGTGACACACACTGTGCCAGGGGCCAAAGACACACAAATGAATAAGACAAGGTACTCATCCTTGAAAAGCTCCATCTGGTGATGAGAGAACTTGGCTTTCATCTGAGAACTGGCAGAGTTGCATTCCTTGTGAAGACGTGAGAGAAAATGAATTGTCATTTTCAGATAGAATAAAATATTAGCAGAGTGTGCATCAGTTTTTCATTTTCCTGGGAGGAAAGGCATGGAAAGGCATACATCCTTTAGTAAATGACCTGTCCTTATTCATCAGTGGTTTTGGATGGAAGGGGAAAGGTGAATTGATCTTCATAGGTCAAGACTATAGGACTTAAGAGGGAAGTGGAATCTGCTGAGTAATGGGCTCAGCAACTTCCGGAACTGAGTAGAGTAGATACCTGGACTCCTAGCAGTTGTACATGATGCCATTTGTGATACAATACAAAGTGGCCTCCTTGGGGTGGCCTCCACCTTGGGCAGTTGTCCTCACAAGGTGAGTAGGAGTATGAGGTGGGTATTTTTAGGTACACAGGCCTACACAGAGAAATGGCCTAGTAAACTTGATTGTTTCACAGTGTACATCATATTAGATAAGTCCAAGAAGGGAAATCAAATTTATTGAATGCCTTTAATTACTGACTCAATTTATTTTATCTCAAGAAAGCTTTCCTGAGGAGGGGATGTATCTTCAAGTCCATGAGGAATCAACCTCATGGTTGCTGGCTTCAGAACAGTGTGTTTTTGCTTTGTATTTAATCATGACAGACTTTTTCTTTCCCCTTCTGTGAATCTTAACTAGAATACAACAGATTTATTTTGGGTATGGTTGAAAACATTCTGATTTTCATCTTTTCTGTAAATATTTTGAAGGTGGGTAAAGACCATCTTTCATTGCTCCTCTTAGAAATATTTTTCTCTCAAACTGTGTTTATAACATATTAAACTGAATAAACATTTTAAAGACAAAGCTCAAAGATGTTGGTTTTTCTATCTGAATAATGTCAAGTAATCGGTCAGGCTGTAGGTTGGAAAATAGCATATGCGGTTGGTGTGCTGCATGACCTGGACTCAATAGGGTTCTAGCAGCAAACTCATTGTTCCACCCACTGCCCATTTCAGTGTGGCACATGGATTTGCTCTTCCCTTATTTTAGATGGAATGCTGGGCAAATTCATAATCTTTTTTTAGGTCACTCTCCAGTAACAAAATGTCTTCTGACCAGTTCTAGTCTCATGAAAGTTTTAATTTCATAATTAAGATGTCCAGCCCAGTGCCATAGTCATATAACTACATACACTTACCAAGTTTAAAGCATTTCCCTCTGTGAGCTTTCCCAGGCTGCTTTGGTCTGGGAAGTATGGTATGGGGGAGGAGATGTCAACTGCTTCTCTCTTTAAATTATTGGATTGTTATTATGATTAGTGGGGTTGGTTATTGATCACAATTCTGTACTCCCTTCCTTTGCCATGTGCTTTTCCATGCATTAGAATGGGTAGAGTCTACTTCACCACCCCATGATTTTGGACTTGGCCAATGGAAGGATAGTAGTTGTGACCCAGAGCTTGGTAAGTGCCTTAGTGGTTTGTCTTGGTCTCTTGGATTCCTGTGGTCCCAGGAAAAAGGTCATGCCTCAGGTAGCTCATCCAGAATGCAGGCAGACCCCATTTAATGACAGCTCAGTGTGTCCTACAAAAGCAGGGGAGCTATTCTTTGGAATGTGAGGATAACTGGAATTAAATGTTTTTCTTTTTCATCTTTGGGACCTCAAGAGGAATTGAGACAAAAATAGTTCTATTTTTACATTCTGAGACATAGTAAATATATATTTTCTACTGTGAAGTTGAGAAAAAGCATAGACCTACACTGCACTACAATTTATGTGAAGCACTTTGCACATTGCCTGGCACATAGTAAGCACTCAATAAGCAGAAACTCATTGTGGTTATTAGTATTATTAGTCAACCTTTTTTTTCCTGGAGGAACTGAAGTACCCAAGGACTTTAAAATTACTGTTTATGCGTAAAGAGAGTGCCTAGGAGTTTCCTAGCTTTGGAAATTATTCTGGGCAACTCAAATGCCACTGACTGCAATTCCCACTGAATATTAACCCAGGTTCAGGACTGGAGAGATTAAAGGTGTACACAGCCTACCTGTGATCAGTGCTACTGTAAAGGTTTAGCTGTTTTATCTGTTGGCTCTTTGTTTATTCTCAGAACATTCATTAAATGCCTAAGCTGGATATCTTCCATTTGCCCCTTCAAATCCACCCTCCATCCTTTGCATCCTTGCTTTGGCCCAGGGAGACTGACCTGTACAGGTTGTGTCAACTGTGCTCCCTTGTAATTTGGCTGTCAGTTGGGTTCAGCCACCAGGGAATCACAAGTGAGAGGTCAAAGGCAGCAGGAGAGATGGATTTGGGTGTTTATTTTCCTTCTTTCCTCCCTACTGAACTTGACTTGACTTTATCACTCTACTAAACACTATGGCTCCTGCCACACAGTTCTTGTCATAGAGCTTTTCTCCCCATGTTCCTGGAATCACCGGGCTGTTGCTAGTCACTGACTACTGCATGGTCTCTTATGATTTCTCTCAACCAGCACATCTTGATTTTGGTTGCACATTAGAATCATCTGGGGAGTTAAAAAAAATTCCAACCTGATATCCATGCTGTGCTCAGGACCAGCATTGTCTGTCAGAAATGCAGTTTGAACCACATATTTAATCTCAGATTTTCCTAGTAGCCACATTATTACAATAAAAAGAAATAGATGCAATTAATTTCTATAATATATTTTATATAACCCACTATGGCCAAAAATATTACCATTTTAATAAAAATCATTCTAAAATGTATTAAAAGATATTTTATATTTGTGGTATTAATCCTTCAAAATTTGGTACATATCTTACACTTACAACACATCACAATTTGGATCAGCCACATTGCAAATGTTCAGTAGCCACATGTGGGTACTGTATGGGATAGTGCAGCTTTAGACTAATTGGATTAGATTCTCTGGGGATAAGCCCTAGGCAGTGTTTTTTGAAGGCTTTCTAGGTCATTTAATGTGTAACAAGGTTGAGAGCCACTGTCTTTTTAAAAAAAGTTTAAAAATATGTTTACTGATTTTAGAGAGAGGAAGGGAAAGAGAGAAACATCAATGTCAGAGAGAAACATTGATTGGTTGACTTCCATACCTTTCCTGACTGGGATCATACCCACAACCTAGGTATGTGCCTTGACTGGGAATCAAACCCCCAACATTTGGGGGTAGAGGATAATGGTCTAGCCAACTAAGCCACACCAGCAAGGGCAAGAGCCATGGTTTTAAACCCTTGCCCACATCTTTGTAAGTAGCCTTTTATTAAACTCTTCACATTGCCTAATTAGAAAATACCATCTATTTGGTGCTTGTGCACAGCCCTGGCTAAGAACATGAAGATGGTTTAGGCAGAATGCGTGTCTTCTGGGAGCTCCAGTGTTCAGCAGAAGACAAACAGGTCAGTAGGCTGTTGCAGTGTAAAGAGCAGGGCTCAATGATCCTATAGGCAGATCAAGTGCATCTTCCGAAGACCAGCAGATGGGGCCATCAACAAAGTGAGAAAGGGTTTTTAACTTTGTTGCCCACCCAGACACTGGAAACAATTATTCACACACCTCTTACCCGGAAGTTCTGCAGGTGGATTGCTATATACACAGGTCCCCAATCTTGGGCACTGTTTTAAAGTAATTGGTGAGCTCCAGTAGTGTCAGACTTCTCAGGTGAGGAGGTCCTGTGATGTGGGCGGAAATAAAAAAAAATCAAGGTTTCTGGACACTCGATTTGAACTCTATTAAATGAAACATGGGTCTTTTGAGAGAGGTGTTTGTTGGGTATTCAACTGTGCTCTGCTCAGAGAATGGCCTGTGGGGACAGATCTGTCACAGGTGCCTAGTTTGAGAAGGAGGAGTCCCTCCAGTCTGTTTGTGAGTCAGCCAGTTTTGTAATTGAAGATGATGAGCCTGACCCAAGAACTCTGCGCTCTGTGGATAAGGCCACTCAGCCTGACCACCCAGGGAGCTTATCATGGGCAGTGTGTCTGTTTGCGCCCCTTCTATTTGGCCCTGTGGGGACCATGGGATGATGTCAGAGTTCCCACATCATGTGCAATGACAAACAAGCTACAAACTGAAACACTCATTTACAGAGGCTTGCTGCCTGTCTCTCCAAGTGGCCCATTTCGTCCTGAGGCAGTTCTGAGCATACAAATGTTCTTTGTACATTACAGTGGTGAAACACTGCAGAAGGCCATTTATGAAAGAGGCAAGAAAAAAGATAATCACTGTTGTTTTAGCATTGATCTAGAAACAACAGCCAAGGCAGTTTTAAGAAAGAAGAAATAAGTATCAACATTGTAAAAGAGAAACAAAATTATCATTCTATGCAGTTGATACTATTGTACACAAACCAAGAGATTTTTATGGAAGAATTATTAGAAACAATAAAAGAATAATAAGGTGGCTAGTTATAAAATCAATATATAAAAATCCATAGCTTTTTTTCTTTAACTTTTTATTTTGAAATGCATCATGTATACAAACATATATGTGCACATACTTAATTTATATATACAATTTAAAATTAAGGGAGCAACCAAACTCTTTGATCACATTTTCATCTTCCCTCCATTGTTAAGCATTGCATTGTTTCATTTACTTTATGGTGTTGCCACAATTGCATGTATCTCTAATTAATGTATTGTTAATTTTGCTATTTTTGGTTTGCTTGTTTCATTCATCATTATGTTTCTCAATCATCCATGTTGACCATGTAGCTATCATTTATTTACTTCCTTTTCTCTGTAGTGCTTCATCATATGACTTTATGTCATCTTTTCTCTGAAATTCTGAATGTAAAAAATGACTTGAATGATGTGTATGGTACTGGACTAGTTTAGTGTGAAAATTCATGTTTTTACTTGAGAAAGTGTATCTGAATTTGAGGTGTTGCGTAATATGTGTACATATATATGCATACACATATACTTATATATGTGTATATATGTACACACATATGATACATGTATACACACATTATCTATTGTATTTCTAAAATTAAAACAAAACTCATTGTATTTTGGGTAAAAGGTTGTTGACCTGTCCCATACTTTATTCAACCATTTCCACATCAGTGGACATGTGTGTTGTATTTTGCACATTGTTTAGTGCATGTGTGCCAGAGTTTTCCTGGATGTTGGAGTGGAAATGCTGGGTCATGAGATATGTACATGTTCAGCTTTACAAGAAACCCAGTTGTCAAAGATGGTTAAATCAATTTTTATATCTACTGACAGTATAAATTGTTCTCTTTGCTTGCACTCTTACTAGAGTTTATTGCTGTGAGACTCTAACATTTTTTCAATCTGTAGAATGAATATGTGTATGTCTTTGTGGTTTAAACTTTTATTTTTTTGATTACTAATGAGTTTGTGAATCTTTCCATGTGTTTGTTGGCCAGATTTTATCCTTTGTGAAGTGCTTGATACATCTTTTGCTATTTTTCCGTTGTTTTTTTTGCCTTTTTCTTATTTATTTTTAAGAGTACTTTATGTATTAAATATTAAAGTCCTATATTATTTATCTTCTTCCATATGTGGCTTCTTTTTCTCAATGTTATATTTTGATCAACAGAATTTATTTAAATTTAGTTGAATTTATTTCACTTTAACTTTTGTTTTCTCTTGATGTCTCAATAAATCCATTTTTATCCTGCAGTCATAAAGACATTTTTCTACTAAAGTTTTATAGTTTTAACTTTTACAATTGAGGTTTTAGTTTACCTGGAAATAGGTTTTGTAAATGATGTGAACTGGTATTACATTTTTTATCTATAAGGATAACCCATTGATCCAGTTCTATTTATTGAAAAATACTTCTTTTTCTCATTGATTTACCTCTGTCAGAGAAAGTGTTTGCATATGAGTCAGTCTATTTCTGGGTTTCTGTACTGTTTCACTAGTTTACTTGTCTCTCTCTGCATCGATGCCATATTGTTATAATTATTTTATTTTCATTATAAAAATTGATATTTGATTCTTCTTTAAGTGTGTCCTGGATATTATCAGTTATTTGTATTTTTATATAAACTTTAGAGTAATGTCTTGATTGCACACACACATCACAAACATAATGTGAAGAACTAACATCTCTATAATGAATCTTCCAAACTATGGGCAAAGTGTCTATCTTCAATATTTAAATTTTATTGACTTTCAATAAAGTTTTATAATTTTCAGCACAAAGGTATTAACACATTTTGTTAGGTACTTAATATTTTAAAATGCTATTGTCAAGGGTTGGTGTCATTTAAAAATTTCAGTTCTGTTTATTGCTGGTATACAGAAATGCAATTGAGTTTGTAAATTTTTTAAACAATACAATTCACAGGCTTGGTTTAATATAGATGTATTTAAAAACATTTACCAATTAATTATAGTATATTTTTCTCCAGCACACCTGGAGCACCTACAAACATTGACCATGCTGCAGAGCATCTCTATATCATACACACCACATCATGTGTCCACAATGTAAGGATTACAAAAAAAAAAAAAACACTTGGGAGAAAAAACTTATGTCTTCACAAAAAAAATGTAAGGCATTCTTAAAACTGATATACATACCAAAACTTGTCAAATAGCTCAGGCCGCACTTAAAAAGAAATTATAAAAGTATTCTTAAAAACATATATAAGAAGAAAGGCTAAAATTTAATGGTCTAAATGTTGAAAGCAAGAACTTAGAAATAGAAAATAGGACAAAGACAAAAAAAGAAGTAATAAAATAATAGTAATAAGAGTTGAAACTAAAAAAGTATAAGACAAACATATGATAAAAAAGATCAACATAGCTAAACCTTGGTTCTTTGAAATGGATCCGGGAAATGATGAAGCACACAGACAACAAATTTAGGATTGAAAATGGGGACAATTTAAAGATACAGCATACAAGTGGAAAGGTAGTAAGAGAATAATGTGGATGGTTTATACCAGTAATATTAAAATGTTCTTAAAACATCTAGAAAATATAATGAAAGAAAACTGGATCAATGAAAACAGAAAATAATCTTTGCAAAGAATGAACAAACATACCCAGACAGTTTTATAGGTGAATTTTTATGAACTTTAAACTTTTATACAGAGTCTCCCAGATAATTGAACAATAGAATACTCCCCATTCAATTTATGATACAAAAATAACCATGGCTCCAAAATTTGAGTGAGGCAGTTGTCCCTCAGTATCCTCAGGACAGCCAGAGATACCCGAATCCATAGATGTCAAGTCCCTTATAGCAAATGGTATAGTTTTTGTATATAGCCTGTGTTTGTATATAGGCTACAGCAGGGTATACCTATGTATCACTTTGTTTGCGTGGATATAGTGCTCAGGATATGAAAATTCAAGGTTTGCTCTTGGAACTTTCTGGGATTTTTTTCCAAGTATTTTTGCCTCATGGTTCTTTGAATTCATAGATTTGAAACCTGTGACTATGGAGGGCTGACTGTCTATTTCAGGCCAACTGGTTCATGAACGTATGTGCAAAAGCAAAAACAAAGCCCAAACCCCTAAATATTGATGGATTGAATCCAGGCAATATACATAAAAATATAATAGATTGTATCAGAAGTTATATTTTAGGCATTTAAAGTTGGTTTCATGTTGTAAATCCTCTCCATGATTTCACTACCTTAATAGTTCATGGGGGTATAAAGTGCTCTCACATGATGCAGAGAATCATTTGATAGAATTCAGAATCCATGTATCATAAATTAAGGGACAGAGGAGTGGTTTCCCTGGATATTGCTACTTGCATCTTTAACATGAATCTAATATTAGTTGGCACTTTCACTTGTCCAAAATAATGCATGGACGTTGGCATACTTTAATTTTCATTTACCCTCTCTGACATATGCATGTTTAAATTTAAACATATTTTAAGTCCTTTGGGTCTTTAGTTGCCCAGTTTTATACTCAATATTTGTATAGATTTATCCCCATTTTTGTTGATCATTTTGTCCTGCATTTCTAATTTTCCTCTAGAGATCATTCTTCTTCTGCTTCTAGAGAATCCTTTGAAGTTTCTTTAGTGAGAGTCTTCTGGTGATGAACTCTCTTGGATTTTTTGTTCTGTGCATCATTTTTACAAAATTTGTTTTTGAAGAGTATTTTCTTTTCTTTTTTTTTGAAGAGTATTTTCACTGAAATTGTAGGTTGACAGTGTTTTTCCTTATATCACTTTTAGCAGATCATTCAGCTGAATTTTGGCTTTCATTGTTTCTGTTGAGAAATTAACTTCCCATTGTATTGTTGCTCCTTAGAAAATTATCTAACATTTTTCACCAGCTGCTTTTAAGATTTGCTTATTGTCTTTGTTTTGAGGTAGTTTTATGATGATATATCTAGTGTTTTCTTTTTGCTTTTTTTGTTTGTGGTTCATAGGGCTTCTTTAACACACTGATGTTTTCTTCATATGTTTTGCAAAGTTCTAAGCCATTATCACTTCAAATTACTATCTTTCTTAGTCTATCTTGCTTTCTTTTGGGAATTTGTTAAAATATAAATTACACTTCACACAATCTTCAATATCTTTTATCTTCTCTCCTGTTCTCTTCTTCCCCCTATCCAGTTGTCTCTCCTTTCTTTATTGTGGATATTATCTTCTAACATATTTTAAGTCACAGATTCATACATGGGCTTTTTTTCCCAGCCTGCACTTAAATTCATCTAATGAGTTACTTATTTGTTTGTTTATTTACTTTGTTTTATTATATTTTTTTAGCATTAAAATTTTCACTTGGTTCTTTTTTATATTTTCTAGTCCTCTTCTGAAATTCTCAATTTTGCCTTTTATTTCTTTGAGTACACATATAGTTATTTCAAAGTCTGTGTTTAATAAACCTAATATTTGGATCTCTTATAATGCTGTCAGAGAAAAATTAGTGCCAAGAATTGGGCTAGTCTGCCTGGGTCTCTCTTCTCCCTCAAATCCTGGCCTTGTAATTCTTCACTATTTTGTTAGCCTCCTAGTTCTTTAAGTAATTAAAAAATAAGTTTGGCCCAATTCTTATAGTATCTATCAGGAATATTGATCTGACTTACCTAGTCTACCATTTCAGAAAGCGAAAGTTCATAGATTTTGACTGTCCTGTTTTTTAAAAAATATAAGCATTTATTACTTTTATAATTTTAAAAGTTCACATTTAAAAATTAAGGTAGAATTTTATGCTCAGACATGGTAAGCTTACTAAGGCAAGAAGTGCAAAATAAGGCACAGAACATTATGCATAACATAATAATAATAATACCAATATCTAACATTTATTTAATGCTTATTATGTACCAGGAACTGTTCTAAGGGCCTTAAAAGTATCGGCTAATTAACTTTTCAAAAGATTCCTAAAGGGTAGTTACTGTTATTAGCCCCATTTTATAGATGAGGAAACTGAGAGCTTAATGAACACACATCTAGTATGCTACAGGCTCGAGATTTGAATCAGGCTGTCTGACTCCAGAGCCCTTGATGTAAACCACTGTATTAATTATTCTTGGACATATATATAACACCCTGCCCCTCAAATTGTCCAAAGAATATACCAAATAACTAACAATAGTTTCTTATGGGCTTTGAAGATGAATGAAGATTTTACTTTTTAATTCTGTGTCTGTGCCATCCAATACGGTAGCCTCTAGCCACACATGAATATTTAAACTTCAGCTCATCAAAATTAAATAAAAATGAAAATCTGTTCCTCAGTCTCAGTAGCTACATTTCTGATGTGTTCAATAGCTACAGGTGGCTAATGGTGACTGTATTGAACAGTGCAGATACAGAACATTTCCATCATCAAAGAGAGTTCTATTGGACAGTGTGCTCTAAAGAGTTCAATAGTGCTTGAATTTTTTTTTATAACAAGCATGTATTCATGATTTACTTGTGTAGTTAGACAAGAAGGATCAATGAGAGAAAAAGAAACTGTTTACTCAAAGCAGAAATCTTTTTTTCCCTCCTATTATTTGATCATACTTTTTTTCCCTTTTATCTTCTGGACTCAGAGCATCTGTTTCTCCTAAAAATTGCCTTTTTGTGTGTGTATTTAAAAGCAACACAACACACAAATCAGTGAAAAGCTCATTACAATAAAACTATGATGGGTTTCCTGGAAATACAGTGGCATCTACTTAGGGCCACATGCCTCTTCACTATTTGGAAGCATTTAAAATGTACGTTGTTGTTTTTAAGACACATTAACTAAATCATAGGCATTTAAAAAAGGCTTTCTTGGAAGCATGTTAGTAAAATATTGATAATTTATTTTACTAAGGCTCAAGCTCATTGATTGTATATTTCCGTGAAGTTTAAAGTTATGAAATGGAAAATTTTTGTTTAAAAAGTACCATTTGCATTTGTGAAATATGCAAAGAATCATGATACCTTTGGTCTAGAGAGAATGTCTTCCTTTATCCTAAGAGTCAGAATAGTGTCAGTCTCATCTTCTAAGTCTTCCAGCAAAGTAAGACTGCCAGTGTTCAGTCTGGGCATGATTAAACTTCTAATAACTCAAATTCTCTCATGTGGAATACAGAATGGATTGATTTGGGTGGCTACGGGTGGCAAGACTAGAACCAGTAGGGGGGACCAACTGAAAAACATTTTAACCATTTGAATTCCAGCAATGAAAAAAAGTTACATACAATCTAGTAGGCTCTCTTCCCTGGCACGAAAGGAGTTCAGGAAGAATTGCAAAGGCCCAGGGTATTAGGCAGAGAATTTCTCTGTTGGAGAGGCAGCTAATATAATAGGATGACCTTTTGTTATACTCTCAAATCCTATGGTTTTTCCTGCATTGTATACCCATGAGATTAAGAGTAGTTGAACCTATCATTTAGCTTAAGCAAAGTTATTGTCTAGTAAAAACCCTCAATCAGTGGCTGACAGGTTTATTTCTCTACCCATAAGGATGTCAGTTTCATTGTAAATTAGACATAGCTTTGTTCTACATTGTCTTCTTTTCAGGATCTGGGAAGAAGAACCAGTTCCTATCTGAAACATCACTGATTTTGTGGCAGAAAACACATGGAAATATGGCTGAATCATACAATAGCTTTGAAACTTCAGATCTAAAATGTCTCAGGTCACTTCTACTCACATTTGGATGGGCAAGGTGGGCCATATGACCAAATCTGATGTCAATGGGTGGGAATGATAATCCTCTTATAAGAATGGGAAGCATATACTGAAAGAAATTAAAAAAAACAAACCTACTACATAAGTTAATAAAAAGAAATCGAATATGGACTGAAAACGAGTTCTGATGAAAGCACAGGTCAAATGGAACTGAATGCCATGATTAGCCCTTCCCATTCTCCTACCTTCCTCCTTCCCTCTGTCTGTCTTCCTTCCTTTCTTGAAGCTTCCTCCTTCAATTTTAAACACTGAGGTGCATCTCAAGGATACAGATGTAAATAATATGATTTTTTGTCCTGGATAAACTCATAGTCTAGTGCTATAAAAGGATAAATTCATAGGTCTCTGAATACACAAAGGAAGGAAGAACATTTAATTCAGAATTTTAGAGAGGAAAGAGTGATTTATATAAGGCCTCCCAGAAAAGACCTTAATATCAAACTGAGAGCACAAAAAAGATTATGCTCCAGATGGAGGGAACTACATTTGTAAAAGTACCAATGTGGGAGAGGTGGGAGAAGGCAGGGCTTTATCTGGAGACACATTATTAGACATAAGTGGATAGTGGCTACCATACTAGACAGCACAGATGCAAGTTCAGTGTGGATGAAACCTGGACTAGAGAAAGGAAGACCAAGAAAGGTTGAAAACAGATGGGGCTTTAACCAATTACAGTGTGAGGAAATACCTCAGCCCCTCCACAAATGTTTCCTAAGTGCTAATTTTGGGCCAGTCTACTATTTACTAAGTGGCTGCCAGGAGCATTGTGTAGAAGAAGGTCTGGAAACACCAGTGGTGTAGAGAAATGGGTGGTGTTCACAAGTTTTATATTGAGAGACTTCTTTGAAAATGGCAGACTGGACATAAGCACTTAGTGTTTATCCATCCTGAAACATCACTTAAAATATACTAAAGGGTTCTCTAAAAGGAGAAAAAAATCATATAAGAACAAGGAGAATATGAGAAGAGATAACACCTACACCAATATTGCCATTGGGAAGACTGTATAAATGATAACTGACTTAGCAGCCACAGTAAAACTAAATCCTAACTCAGCAGTAGTAAGATTAAGAGGTAACTCAACTTTTGTTCCAGAACCCACAAAGTTCCTCTAACTGGTGGCACCAGGTTCCCCCAGAAGTAGGGCTGAAGGTAGAATTTAAAAAGAACTGGTTGAAAAAGTAGTTTAAGATGAGATTGGAAGCTGCCTCCTTTACCTCCTCAATCCTCTTTACCACTGCATGCAGACAGATAGCAGACTGGAGATTATAGATTTGTTATCATGACAGACTGAAAACAGAGAGTCTCCGAACTAGGGTAACAGCAAGCGAAGCTGGAAATGAGGGTACTCTTGTGAATGTAATGTGACTAAGTGAATATTTACATATCGAATACTGTGTAAATACAGGGTGATTTACATATTAAATATTGAAACCGCAGCTTTCCTTTCCACCAGAACCAGGGTTATTGCTTGCTTCTCTGTAGATTCTGCTCATTACAAGAGGAAGGACCAATAGATAGCAATCTCAGGGGTATCCCAAGAAATGGTCTAGCCAGATTGTCATGGCTGGTGAGGCCCTCCCAGAGCTTCCGTTTGGCTTCTGAGTGTTCCACTTCCATTGAGTTTTTAGGTTTCCAATAATTGTGCTATTGTTGTGTTCTCTGAATGTCACTTTTTCTTAGCCTCCCATTTTTCCTCTCTTTGAGAATATTAATAATAATTTTCCCAAGTTTTCATTTTCTCAAACACTCTGTTCTCTCTTTACAGTTATAGGCTTATGTGTTTGGACCCAATCTGTCTTATTAGATATTTCCTCAATTGACTGATGTTTCTCAGCTGTCCAATTGTGTTTATTTTCTAGAACACAGAGCAGAAGCATAAGATGGAGAAAAGATATTAAAAATTAAAAAGATTAGAAGATAGTTCATAAGATAAAACAAACAAGTGGAGTTTCAGAAAGGAAGAATAGAGAATTGGCAAAAGGAAAAATCAAAAAGGAAGAAAGGACACTCGTACAAAGCCAAAGGGGTTTAGGATTGAGGGTGAGAGATGGGGATGGCTGGGGTGGGGGGAGTGGTGGGGGGAAAATGGAGACAACTGTACTTGAACAATAATAAAAAAAAGAGAGAGAGAGAGAAGGAAAAAGGAATAATTTAAAATGTCTCAGAACTGAAGGAGGTAAGTTTCTAGACTAAAAGGGACTGCCTAGTGCCTTACCTACAGGATAAAAATTGATCCAGGTCTCAAGGCACGTTGTGAAATTTGAAGACACAGGGAAAATAGAAGATCCTTCACAATCCCAAGAGGAAAACATACAAAACCCCCAAATGATCAGGAATCTAAGTGGTATCAGACTTTCCAACAGTAAAGTTAATAGAAGAGAGTGGGAAATGCCTTCAGACTTCCAAGGTAAGATAATCTCCATCCATTAATTCTATTTTAGTCTAATAATAAATTATTATCAGGATAGGATAAAGACATTTTCCTATATGCAAAGTCTCAAAAGAAGTGTCACCTCTATTTTTTGGGAGGGGGAAGGGGGAATGATAGTGGAGTATCTGCTCCTTTAAAACTAGAGTAAATCAAGGAAGTGAATAACATAGATCCTGAAAATAGGGGGTTCAGCATAGTAGAGAGGCAGAAGGACCCTGGTTTTGCAGTAGAACAATGGCTGAGCAGCAAGCTTGGAGAGTAACCAGTTCAGACTGGAGCAGGTCAGCAGCCTCCTGAAGCAGTATCTCCCAAGTGGGTAAAACTAATACCTTAATATGTTCAAATATACATACCTGGCGAAGAGTTAGTTGAATTAGTATTAAGTACAGAGACTGAAGCAAGCAAACAAACAAAAAAGGCAATTAAAAATGCAAGTGAAAACAAAATGTACAGATAAGAAAAAGTACTTGTAGCATGGCTCAGTTGAGCATGGCATTTAGATAGTTGCAGTAATGGAAACGCTGTATGTTGATGTCTAACCAAAATTCACTGGAACTATATGGGTAGGAAGCAAAGACTGGCAGAGGTTGGTACTTTTTGTGAAAGAGCTAGAGAGTAAGTATTTTAGGCCTGTGGGCCACACGGTCTCTGTTGCTACTACTTACCTCTGCTGTTCCAACACTGAAACTGTTGTGGGCAATGCATAAACAAATGGGTGTGGCTGTGTTCCAATTAAAACTTTATTTATGAAGGCAGGTGGTAGGCCAAGGGCCATTGTTTGCTGACCCCACATTAGAAATATGTGTGCGTAGAAAATGAGGTGAGGTGAAAAAAAGAGAACTAAGTCTTCCTATTTTATAGAGGGAAGCCAAGAGTTAATGCCTGAAATTAAAAAAAAAAAAAACAACCAAACCCCAAACCCCAAAGTAATAATCTAAGCATATTTTTTCAAGATATGGAGATAAATACCAAAT
This sequence comes from Phyllostomus hastatus, assembly GCF_019186645.2. Taxonomy (NCBI): domain Eukaryota; kingdom Metazoa; phylum Chordata; class Mammalia; order Chiroptera; family Phyllostomidae; genus Phyllostomus; species Phyllostomus hastatus. The sequence goes on along the minus strand of NW_025334009.1, from coordinate 32,054,542 downwards.
GAAAATTGGGAGATGGCTGTTTATTGTATGAATGCAAGCTTTGTAGTAGGGCTGCTTGTTTCTTTAACCCGTGTGTTCATGTACCGTGGATAAAAATAGCTAAATTAAAAAAGAAAATTAATTAAAACTCATGTGGGCAGAAAACTGTAGCCTGTGTTTCATTAGGGAATAAAGAAAGATGAGTCACTGAGTGCACTGGGAGGAGGGGACAAAGGACACTGAAACTCAGACAGAGTTTTTACTCTTGCCATCCCCCCATTTCCATCCTGAGATGGGCACTCCGGGGCACATGGACTAGAGGCACATTTGCCCGATAAGGATTTGTGACTCATGGCTGGAAAACATTTATGCCTGTTAACTTCAGGCTTGTCAGCAGCTTTCAGGTCTGTGATGCCATCTGTGGTGACTGGCGCAAACCCCAGTATAGCTGCCACTTGTAAGGATGATGGGCATCTGTGGTCAAGACCCTCAGAGGCTCTGTCTGGCCTGAGATGCTCTTCTGTTGTTGTACACAGGTAGGCCAGTTGCTCAGCAGGTGGGGAGCTTTCTGCCAAGCAGAACTGGGCAGCCCAGCAGGCTGTGGGTTGACCACGAAGCATAGCTAGGTAGGAAGGCCCGTGATGCAAGATGATTGTGTTGGAGCCTCACCTGAGCTGTGCCCAGGCAGGGGCAACAGAAGTGTTGGAATTTGTGGGTCTGATGTACTCTGGGCCTCTAAATCAAGCAGAGGGCTCACAGCAGATTAATGAAGCTAATTTCTGACTGGGATCATCATTTGTGAATCATCGTGTTTGTGCTCATTAAATAAATTATTGGTGTCTTCCCAGGCATTATGGATGCATTGTAAATGAGGATTCTTCATAAATAATTTGTTTCTGCTTGTTCTGGGATCAGGGAGGAGGAAAGCGGGCAACCAGGAGGAGGGGAGAGGAGGCTGGAGGCCAGAGGTGCCGAAAAGGTGGCTAAGGTGGGAGGGTTGGGACTGAGGGAGGGGTCGGGCCTGAGGAGAGGGTGGTCTGACTCTGGCCCTGGTCCCCAGGTGAGCAGGGCCTCCCCCTGTACCCCATGCCCCTGCCACTGAAATCAATACCTAGAACACTTTAGGTCTTTCAGATCGGCTGCCTGCCACCAAGTGGGCAAAGATTCCTCTCAGGATTGGGCGTGAAACTGTCTATACACCTGCCTTTTCCTGATTACCACGCCTCCCTCCTCATGCCTTTGCTTAAAACCCACTTACAGCTACGACCTGTGGGGTAAGAATTCCCAAAAGCATGTATTTCATAAGACAAAAAGCCTGGAATGGATAAAGATCTGAAAAGTGATTTATCCACACTGTTTATGGTAAAGATAAAGTATGAAATAGCAGATGTGAAGGATACTTACCAGGAAGGAAGGAGGAAAAAGCCCCCCAGGGCTTTGTCCTTTGAGGTGCATTGTTAACAGGTATGGTGGGAGTACAGCAGCCCCTCAACTTGTCCTGTTTGGATTTCTGGGAACCCAGAGTACCTGTTCCATAAAAGTAATGTAGTAAGGGGAGGATGAGTTCCCAGGTCAGCCTGCAAAATGCCAGTGGTTTCACCATGGCCCAGGCAGCCGGTCCTTTGGAGCTACAGCAAGGTGTCCCCAGGGACCTAGAAGTGGGGACACTGAGGCTATCCTTTGAGAGAAACCTGAGGTCCACAGGAGAGACCTGCGTAGGAGGCAGTTGGCAAAGAAGCTTCCTGGCCTGGCGGCTTGATTGAACAAATTGAAGCTATGTCTAGAAAATGGCCCAGCAGTGAGGCATTTACAGTGCAATTCCAAACAAAGAAGTGTCACAAAGGCCCACCCAGCAGGGTCCATCCTAGCATGGAGCAGTGCAGTGGGGGCTGGTGCTCTGCATCCCCAACAGTCACATCATCTGCCAAGTGAGAGAGAGTGTGTGTGTGTGTATGTGTGTGTGTGTGTTTAGGGTGGGCAATGCATCCATAAAGCCTTCTTCTTTGGACTTCTCACTTACCAGCAAACTTTCAGTAACATGACCTTCACAAGAGGCTCTGTCCCATCAGGTGTTCATGATCATCTAATGGTTTAACAAACCGGCACTTGGCAACTTCATTGACTCTCTGGAAGTGTGGTTGGCACCCTAAGTCATATCCACTCCTAAGACCTGCCATTGAGGTTTCCAATGTCTCAGATCAGCTTGCTTTCATAGGCCCTCTGCAAATGTCTTTGCATTTGAATACATACCCGTAGTACCCATAGCAGGCCTGTGTCCTGGAAGGGACTGGGGGACAGGCCACAGAGTGTGGGATGCAGAATAAGGAAGAACAAATGGGTTTCTTTTTTTTCAAGGTACAGGGCTGGTCCTAGTGGTGGTGGTGGGTATTGTGCACTTTGTTATGCAGTCTCCTTCATTCACACCTGTTTCTACCCTGCAGTGTTTATTGAGCACTTACTGTGTGCCAGGTACCATTCTGGGTGCTAACAGATCCTTGTTCTCATGGAGTTTGTATCTATTTGTGTCTATGGATGAGTGTGTGTGTGTGTGTGTGTGTGTGTGTGTGTGCGCGCCTTAGGGTGTACAGAAAATAAAAAAGCATATAACTCTAGCAAGTTCAAATAGTGATGACTACCATGAAGAAGGCAGGAGATATGACAGAATGGCAGTTGGAGTTAGGTCAGCAATGGCTTCTCTGAATGGAGACATTTGAGCATAGACTGAGTGAGTGGTCAGGGAAGATGGAGGGGCAGAGTTCCAGGTAGAGGAATGGCAAGTCCAGAGGCAGAGGAAGAACAGAGCACCCAGAGGCAGGAGTCAGGCCAGGCGAGCTGAGGCTTAAAAGAGCAGATGTGGGATTTGGTGAGCCTGGGGAAAATTTTCCTGTGTGTTCTAGTCCAGATTAGGAGTACAGATTTTATTCTAAATGCAGTCGTAAGGGAATTCCATGACTTAATCTGAAGTTTTAAAAGCTAACAATGATCCTAGCTGGTATGGCTCAGTGGATTGAGCACTGGACTGCAAAGCAAAGGGTCACTGGTTTGATTCCCAGTCAGGGCACATGCCTGGGTTGCGGGCCAGGTCCCAAGTAGGGGGTGCATGAGGGACAACCACACAGTGATGTTTCTTTCCCTTTCTCTCTCCTTTCCCCCCTCTCTAAAAATAAATAAATAAAATCTTTTTAAAAAGCTACATGGAGACTAGACTGTAGAGGGGTGAGGCAGAGAGTGAGAAGGAGAGTTAGAAGGTTATTGTAATGATCTCAGGGAGTCACTGAACTATCTCCCCTTTCATTTTCCCATTTTTTCAAATGAAATCTCCATTCTGTAAGCACTGTGTGTCTCAGGTAAAAGGCTGAAGGGAAGAAAGCACTCTCCTTAAACAAATTCTTCTTAGGACTAGGCCGTTAACCACTCAGGGATATATATCCTTTTAAAGGCTTGTTAACCACTATCAATCTCTGATTGGTAGAATTTCAGGTGGGGAAAAGAAGGCATTCTGGCTAACTTGGCTGGGGCTGACATTTACAGTAAAGCTCCTCAAATTTGACTATGTTAAAATGCAGAGCCCTAGTCAGTAGGCCTGTGAAGGGGCCTGTGGTTTTGCTTTTCTAGCACATTCCTAGGTGATCCTACGCTGCCTGTCCTTAGACCATACTTTGAACTGTAAGGTATTAGAGGACTTGATTTCACATGTTAAAGACAGCTCTGAGTATTAAGTATAACATGCTGATTATTTATTCATTCATTTGTTCATTTGTTCATTTGTTCTGAAGGGTATCAGAATATCTCACCCCAAAATGCGCTGCTTTGGCATAGGATTGTTTTGAGCTGGAGGCAATTGAGAAAAAGACACAGGGAGATTTCTCTGCCCTCTGCCTCTCTGCTTAAATGTGAGGCATAAATTTCCCATTTTGAAGGTGGCATAAATTCTGCCTGCCTTCTCTCCTCCAGTTCCTGTACCATGAGGAGGGGAGCGACCCTTATCACCAGAGACAGAGGGCCAGCACTGAGGTGAGCATGCGTGAACAAACCTTCCTAAATAACCCTTATCGATCACTAGTTTCTCCTATATATTTTCCTTCCCACAATTGACCTCCATTAAAAATATCCTTTCTCCTTCTAGCCACTTCTTCACAATTTGTCACCCATTATTAAAATGGTATTCAAAGCCCCATGTTTAAATGTTTCTTTGGGTTTTTCATTTCTTTTCTATATAGCCCTGTGCATGTAAAAGTATTAACACCAAATAAAATTTGTATGTTTTTTTTTTCTGTGAGTTTGTCTTTTGCAATTTAATTTGCAGTCTCCAGATACAAAACTTAAGAGGGCAGAGGATAAGTTTTTCTTCACTTACAGTTCATTCATTCAAATGTTTGTTGGTTACTAGGTACCATCATATTTAAGGAGTTGAAAGAGTTTTCTGAGAAGGTTGCCAAAACATATGTTTTTATTGAGTCTTTGGAAAGCTGGACATATCTGGATTCTGGCATTCCTGATTCCCAGCCAGCAGTGTGCGAGTACATGTTTAAAAACTGTCTGAGAAAAAAGGTCTTGATTTATAGCATTTATTGATATCTGTGATGTAAATCGTTCACCAAGGCTGACTTCCAGCTACCAACATGACATTACTTAATGTAGATATAAATCATTTAACAGATACAATAGATAACCTCAAGAACCTAAATAATAGTCAAGTATAGTCAAATAATTAGGAAATGATACGCTTTTAGTATTTTATGCTTCTGTTTTTAACATAATTTATTTCAGTGTAAGTCTTACAAATTATTTTTTAATAATTGACTGTGCTTAATAACTGGCTCACAAAATTTTTGAAAATTTAGCAATCTCTTCCTCAGTCCCTTCTTGGCTTCAGGATCCAAATAAAACCCATCTTCTGTAAACACTGTGCATCTCAGATAATGGTGTCCAAGAAAAGGAAGCAATTTCCTTCTCTACCACTGCCTCAGGCCCCACCCATGCTCAACCCTTCCTCCCATTCTTGCTTTCAGGTGAGTGTTGGGTCTCAGAATTCTGATCCCTTTCCAAATTTTTGTGGTGGGTGATGGTAAATGATGGCAGATATTTTAAAGATGATAAAGAATAGAAAAAATGAGGATGATAATAATGAATGTAACTAGGGTGGAAAAAAGGAACTATCTTAAATGCCAAGTATTGTGCCTCTTGCTGTCTTAACTACATTGTCTTTGAAATAGGTGAGCAGTCTGAGGCCCAGAGAGGAGGTGGCATTTGCCTAAGGTCACACAGCTAGAAGTTCTAGAACTAGATTCAAATCTACCAGTCTCTGACACCAAATTGGCCTGCTTAAGAAAAATTTTATAGATACAGATATACATCTATATACATGCATACTTGGACATATGTGTATATACCTATGTCTGTAGTTTAAAAAGAAAATGAATTCTAAAGGCATAGGATGAAAATGAACAATGCAGTGCCCCCTCCCTTCCCATTCCATTGCCACTCCATAGAAGCAAGCATTTTCGATTCTTTTACTATTCTGGTGTTTGCTTCAATATATTCAAATAAAATGCTTATACCACTATATCTTGAATTTTCAGCTTTAAGTATTATTTGTTGATTTCTAAATGTGAAAGATAAAGATTTGACTTTCTTATATTCCACTCTCTTCTGTCTGCCCTTCAGTACGCACACACACAACACACACTATCACACCACTGCTGCTTCTCTAACTTACCAATATATTTTTATCATACTTTTGGTTTGCTCTTCACTCATGTGTACATTGTGACTGTAAATATTAGTCACAGCTGAGCCATGCAATGTACTATTATCATTTTTTGTAATATGCTATTATTAAATTTACTTTCAGGAGCTAGTATTTATTTTTCCCAGAGCTAATACTCCTTTTGCTTTCCTTGACTGCTTAGTTTTCTAGTATCAATAACTAATTCATCCTGCAATTCTTTTAACAATTTTTCTTTTTTTTAGGGAACGTCCATCCTGGGTTTCTCTATCCCTTTGCAATCTGCACTGACTGCTTATCAAGCTAAGTACAGCTGTTGCCCTGGAATTTCCTTTCCACTTTCCTGGAAATTCCCTTCACTTTTTTTATGTTGGGTTCCTTGTTCTTGTATACCACATTTTTCTTCGACTCACTGTCTTTGGACTGGGGTGCATTCTGCAGTATCTTTCTGAAAATAAGTACATGGGAGGTACGTTTTTTTGAGAACTGACATGTCTGAAATGTTTTTATTCTACTTGTACAGATAATTACTGTATTTTGCCATGCATAACATGCACTTTTTTGCCCAAATATTTGAGGGAAAAATAAGGATGTGCATTATACATGAGTATAATGATTTCATACCATGGGTGTAATAATGATGTGTATAATGTGCACAAAAACTTGGGTGCACATTATACACCACAGAATATGGTAATAGTTTGGCTGAACATAGAATTTTAGGTTGGAAATCATTTCCTCTGATGATTCTGGAGACATTGCCTTATTGTCTTCTAGCACTGAGAAATTAATTGCCATTTTAATAGCCAACTCTCTCTGCCCCCAATCTTCTGTTTCTCTATGGAATCTTTTAGAATTGCCCCTTTCCCATATATATGACAATTTTTATTTAAAAATTTAAATTCCGAGGTTCCAGCCAAGATGGAGGTGTAGGTAGATATTCTTTGCTTTCTTGCACAACCAAAAGAAGGATAATAACCAATTTAAAAAGAAAAAAAACAACTAGAACTAACAGAAAATCAAACTGCATGAATATCTGGTAACCAAGGTGTTAAAGAAGAGACATTCATTCAGACTGGTAGGAGGGACAGAAATGGGCAGCAGGGGACAGAGAGGACAATGGCAAGGCAGTGGCTGACAGACTGGGTAGTCCCACATTTGCATGCCAATAAACTGGGAGGAACAGCTGGAGAGGAGACAAACCTCACAACCCAGGGTTCCAGTGTAGGGAAATAAAGCCTCAGAACCTTTGGATGTAAAAACCTGTGGGGTTGCAGCAGCAGGAAAAATTCCCAGTTTCCCAGGAGAGTCCATTGGAGGGGCTCACAGAATCCTAGAATGTACACAAGCCCACCCACCCAGGAATCAGCACCTGAAAGGGCACAATCCACTTGTGCAAAGCAAGGGAAGTGGCAGAAAGTGGGGCAAGAGCCAAGCAAGCTAGCAAGTGGCTTTGTCCCCTCTTTGACCTCTCCCCCACAGCATCACAACACAGCAAAATGCATTGTCTCGCCCTGGAGAATACCTAAGGCTCCGCCCTTTATAACAGAACAGGTGCACCGAGACAAAGAAATATGACCCAAATGAAAGAACAGATCAAAGCCCCAGAAAAACAACTGAGCAACAGAGATAGCTGACCTATCAGATGCAGAGTTTAAATCACTGGTAATCAGGATTCTCACAGAAATGGTTGAGTATGGTTGTAAAATAGAAGAAAAGGGGAAGGTTATGAAAAGTGAAATAAAAGAAAATATACAGAGAACCAACAGTGAAGGGAAGGAAACTGGGGCTCAAATCAATGATATGGAACAAAAGGAAGAAATAAACATCCAATCAGAACAGAATGAAGAAAGGAGAATTCAAAAAAATGATGAGAGGCTGAAGAACCTCTGGGACAACTTTAAATGTTCCAACATTGGAATCATAGGGGTGCTAGAAGGAGAAGAGGAAGAGCAAGAAATTGAAAACTTATTTGAATGAATAATGAAGGAAAACTTCCTCAATCTGGCAAAGGAAATCAATTTCCAGGAAGCTCAGAGAGTCTGAAAGAAATTGGACCTAAGGAGGAAGACACCAAGACACATCATAATTAAGTTACCCAAGGTTAAAGATAAGGAGAGAATCTTAAAAGCAGCAAGAGAAAAGGAGATAGTTACCTATAAAAGAGTTCCCATAAAACTATCAGCTGATTTCTCAAAAGAAAACTTACAGACAAAAAGAGGCTGTAAAGAAGTATTTGAAGTTATGAAAGGGAAGGACCTACATCCATGATTACTCTATCCAGCAAAACTATCATTTAGAATGGAAGGGCAGATGAAGTGCTTCCCAGATAAGATAAAGTTAAAGGAGTTCATCATCATCAAGCCCTTATTATATGAAATGTTAAAGGGACTTATCTAAGAAAAAGAAGATCAAAAACTATAAACAGTAAAATGACAACAAACTCACAACTATCAACAAGTGAACCTAAAAATTGAAAACAAAACTAAGCAAACAACTAGAACAGGAACAGAATCACAGAAATGGAGATCATGTGGAGGGTTATCAATGGGGAGGGGTAGGGAGGAGAATGGGGGAAAAAGCTGCAGGGGTTAAGAAGCATAATTGGTAGACACAAAATAGACAGGGAATGTTAAGAATAGTATAGGAAATGGAGAAACCATAGAAATTTTATGTATAACCCATGGACATGAACTAAGGCAGTGGGGGAGAATGCTAGAGGGAGGGGGATGCAGGGCAGAGGGGGACAAAGGGGAGAAAAATTGGGACAACTGTAATAGCATAATCAGTAAAATATACTTAAAAATAAAAATTTAAATTCTTTGGTAGTGTCCTTAATTTATAGTTCAAATATTCTACTGAATTTTTCATCTCTGCTGTCATATTTCTAATCCTCAAGACCTAATATTTTTGTTCTGTGAGTGTTTCTTATTAGGGCTTTCTGTTCTTATTTCATGGATGTAGTATCTTCTTCTTTTACTTTGAGAGTGTGTATTATTTCATCTTCCCTTCTGAATTCTTCTGTTTATTTCAGTTTATTTCTTTTGGACAATGAAAGCCTTCCCAAATCTTTGATGAGCTTTGGTTGTCAGTTGATATTTAAGAACAGGCCACTGAAAAGTTGGTTGAAAGCTGCATTTGCCTGGGCTGTATGTGTTGATGGTGGGCTTCATTGCAGGGAGAATTGGCTTGGCCCTTTCACTGGGAAGCCACCTATCAGTGTCTGTATGTCTGTTGGGCTGGTTTTTGTTGTTTTTTTTTTTTTTCAATAAGCTTCTGCCAACTTTTTGCCCAGGAGGCATAAATCAGCTTGCCTATTCTAGGAGCCAAGTATGGGAAAGAGTCCTGGGGATTCATGGATTCAACACAACAACTATCACTTAATTCCCTTGTTTTTACTGTGGCACTTGAACCCTCATGTCTTCTGGTCCCTCAGTATAGAAGCTCTCTGTTTGGATCTTAACAGGGAGTCTAGCTTTCTGCTGTGGTGGAAGTAAGGATGTGGGGTGTCAGTTGCTTCTTATAAAGCTATTTGTCCTATACTACTGTTCTACTTGCACCCCCACTTTCAGAGGAGCTAGTGCCTCCAATTCCTGAAACTTTCTGTGATTCTGCAGTGAAATCAGCTGCTCTTTGGCCTTCTTTGCCAATAGCATACATTCCAGCCCTCTTGATCACCACTTGTCTGTTTTTCTTCTCCAGTTTTCCAGCTCTGTGAGGCAGAGCAAGTCCTGAAGAGGTACCTTTCTATAGTTCCAGTGTTCCTGAAGATCATGCTCCTCTGTGGGCTCCTGAGGCTTGGTTATTATAAAAGTTCCCCAGAATCATTCATAAATTAACTTTTTTTCCCTTAAGCTGGTTTAGAGTTGGGCTTCTATCACAATTTGAAGAGCTCTAACTAATACAGAGGGCTAGTGGGGCTGAACACTTAATTAACCAGAAAAATCTAATACTGTTTTGATCTTTCTCTTTAAAGTAAATATCATGAAACTGCATTAGAGGCTGTCCCCAGAAATGGGCATTGAGGGATTGGTGTTGATCCTGGCTTGGAGCTCATCAGAGCTTCTCTGATATGTCCAGATAAAGCCTCCCTGGGCTCAGTTCTCAGCCTGCATCCTGCCTATTCACACTTACTTGACACCTTTGCTACATCCTCTGTGTCATCTCATTGCCATGTTGTTTGACTCCTAATATGAGAATATCTTATCTCTCCAGTTAATGTCTCCTTGAGTCTGGCATAGTGCTATAAATGTATATAGCTGGTTCATCATAAAAAATGAATTAAGGCATTTATATTGTTTATGTTTGGATATGGAAGAGTTACTCTAACTTCTTGCTTTTAGTATATACTTTTAGCATCTGATAATGATACTACTTACTAAGTGTTACTGTATGCCAGATCCTTTTTTGATCTTTTACCTAATTTTCCCAACAATGCTCTGAGATAGGTAACATTATTCCCATTTTATGGATGAGGAAAGAGAATCTCAGAGAGATTATTATATGTAAAGGTCATACCCTTAGTGAGTGGGAAAGCCAGGGTTTGAACCCAATGCTGGTCATATTCCAAAGCCCACACTTTGCACCTCTACTCTTACTGCCTCTCAGTTTCCCAACTTACCTTCTGCCAGCTGCAATTTAAGCCTTTGATTTCTGATTGGTTTCACCACAAAACACAACTTTTAAGACTATATACAATACTTCAATCATACAGGCACTTAGCAAATTTCAAATCTATCCATCAGCCCCTCTCCAAAATAAAAAAAGATTACAAACTACATGAAGACAAGGCTACCACAGTCAGGTGCCTCACAGAGAGAGTGCAGCAAGAACTGTTGGAGTTATTTTGGATGGTACAAGGAGTAGCTTGTGAAATGGAGAAATTAGGATGGATCTTGGGTCCACTTCCAAAGAATGAGCTCCATTAGTGTAGTCTCTCCGGGGGAGTTCTGTGATGGAAACTCATTGCTGGAGTTATTTAAAAATGAACTATCAAAACTCTTCGGGGACCAATCCTGTGCTGATAAGGGGTGGTCCATATACCTAAAGAGGTCATTTTAGTCTCTGATTTCTGTAAAAGCTACTGTTCTTATGGTACATTGAGATTTGTGATGAATTTCCATTTCTGCCTAAGTACCCAAGAAGTCTCCCAGACTGAGCTGAAAGTGAATGATGTCAGGCTCTGGGACAACTGGAGGAAGTATCTCCCTGTGGATGTGTTCGTCTGTGTTCTTTTTCAGGGTTCTTCTTGCTGGTGGTGAGCCTCAAGGCCCCTGAGTCCTGGCCGGGGTACCTTCTGGGTGTGCAGTGCTATGAAAACAGCTCTAACTCCCACCTGACTCTCAGTGCTGCTGCTTGAATATACAAGTCTGTGGTCCCCAGCCAGGGCTGCAAGGCAGCTGGGAATAGTGACATATGCTAAATAGTCTGATTCCCAAAGAGGAGGAGCAGGCCTGCTGAGAGGCCCATAAAACCCCTGCCTACAATTCCCTGCCTCCATATGGTGCAAGAGGTGTTTGTTTGGCTTTGGGCTGGTGGTTAGGAGGAAAATCTGCTAATGGTATTGTTTGCTGACTTAATTGTTCTGTTTGATCTGAGGCTCTTCTAGGGAGCAGAGGGAAATGCGATGTTTGATCAGGGTTTTCCTCAAGCAAAGCTTATCTCACAATGCTAAGAAGAGGAGGAAAGGAAAAAGAGTTGCAGAAAAGGGAAGATGAAGAAGTCAGTGGATGCTTTGCTAGGCTCTGGGTGGGGCTGAAATTCATATGCGATGAGCAAGTTAGCCAAGGCCATGGGCAGGGTCTGGAACCCAGTTAAAGCAGAGGTCTTCTCTGGCTGAAGGAAATGTAAGGCATCACATATTTCTTTTTATTTATAATGTCTACATTATGTATTTCCAAAGAAGATGTTTATAGATTATAATAAAGAGTTCATATAATACAGGATGGGACAAGAGTAGGTTTACCGTTGTTCACTTGGAAAATAATACAATAGTTAATAAGTTATAATACAAGAATAAACTCTGTTTCATGTATTCACAACTGTAAATCAGTTTTGCCCCATCCTGCATAACACTACTGAATCAAAAGATCAGACACTAACTACACTGATGGGGAGAAATAGTAATATCAAAATCCTAACCTCATTGGACCACCAAAAACTAAGCATCATATTAGTCCTGGATATCTGGAAATTAAGCTAAGGCATAGGTGGAAATACCTAGGAGATCTGATTTTCACTGTCTAATAAAGGGATGCCTATCAGATCAAGAGAAGAGAGAAATTATTTTTTATTCTAAATTTTGGGGAGATATATCGAAGAGATAAATTTCCTTTGATCTCCAACTCATGGTGCTGTTGTAAAATAAATAGAGTTATTGAGACCAAAATATTTTCTAAAATATGCCAGAAGGGCCACCTGTATGGTGATCTTGTTATTGTTGGTGACAGTTCCTTCAACAGCTATTTTGTTTTTGGACTGGTTTCCCCAGGTAAATGAGACAAGGTAGGGTATGCCGAGGGCATCCACACCACCCACTGAATTCCATCAGCAAATCTAGCTTCATTTGTTTTCAAACTAAATGGCTGGGGATCAGGAAGCTGAAGCTTTTTGTATAGATGCTAAGATCAAGGAATAATTTTCCAGAAGAACAACACACAGGGAATACTAAGAGGGGAGGAGGAAGTGAAGACTGAGACAGGAAGCTCCTCATTTTAACAACGAATGACTACTCCAACCAAAAGCTGCAGCTTTATTTATAACCTATTACATTTTTCTCACTTTTCTTTGCTTTTCAGTTTTTGTCCAAGAATAAGTGGGAACTAAGGAAGTATTTACAAATTTTGCAAATAACATGTGTGCCTTGGTGCTTCTGCCAGATTTTCCCAACCTTAGAATAGGGGTTTTGAGATGAACATACTGATTCTGAATCCACAGACTATAGGGTCTAATGTATATGTGTGAGTTTATAAGCTCACCAGTGATTCTGATGTGTAGAGAGGTAGCAGGCCTCTTGTTTGTGCAATTCTAGGGTTGAGGGACAGGTGTGCTCAATGGGGATTGAGAGACTGGAATTAAGTAGAAAAGTAGTTATAGCTCTGTGTTTTCCTTACCACTACATTTACATTTTTTTTAGAACTATAGGAGAACCCAAAGCCAGTGTAACTGGCTATTTTACTACCCCGCACTGTGAGGTTTAAACCATTTCCAGAGCTACCTATTTGCATAAATCATATTTACAAACTAAAGCATGTTAAAAAAGATAGGAGGGTAAGACTTATCCTGGACTTCACTAATGTGACACCCAGTATTCAATTTCCTTTTGAGGAGCCACTGTCAACTGCACCTCCAGTCATATGCAATGAGGGAAGTTGTCAGTCAGCTGCAGGAGTGAAATTTTGACTCATCCTGGGTATTCAAAGTATCATACTGCCTTGTTCAGGGATGAGCATGTGATTCAATGAGAGCCAATAATGCACAATAATGCATATGTTGGCATCACTGGAGTAGAGATATGCCTCTTGTTGGTTACTCCAAGCAGAATGTGTAACATGAGCCTATAGATATAAGGGTCCTCTTCAGGAGGATGAAGGTTCTGAAGCCTCTATGGAAGGCAAAAGTGAGTAAAGGAACGAAACCAGGTGCTCACAATGGTTGCGTCCCTGGATCAAACCATTCTTGAAGCTAGGCCTTCCCATGGATTTTTCTGTTTTGCAAATGTGAATCTTTCTGATATCTGATTTCTTCATGTGTAAAATAGCAATGCCCAGTTACTCTTTCAGGCTACTGAGAGGGTTGAATGAGAAAATCTAGCACACATTACATGGTGCATAGTATATGCGCAATAAATAGAAGTCTCCTCTCATTCTCCTCCTACCATGTCAATTGATGGGAGCTTTAAACGCTCTGTGATTTCGTGAGTTAGACAGATCAGTGCCCGTCAATTCAACTTAATTAAGCAGGTGTTTTTTGAACTCAGCCATGAGATCCTCCCTCCCCTCCTTTGTGCTCTCTGGCACTCTTTTCTCTACTAGTTTTCCTATTGCATGCAGTCCCATTTCTTTGCAGTTGAGTCTCTGTCTCCTCTGTGGGAATGTGTGAGCCCCTAGGACAGGGATGGCATCTTTTCAACTCTACTCCTGGACTCAATATAGGATCTGGTCTAGAAGCATCTACTCAAGCATCTACTCAAGCATCTTCTCAAGCATCTACTGTGTGGGCGAGGCAGTGCTAAGCCTGCATATGGCCCATTGCATTTTACTGTCATAATGACACAAAAGTGACTGAGTTGGAGTTGAGGAATGCTTGAACTTTTAAGCCTGAGCTTGTGCTCTTTCTTGGTGTAAAGTTCAGAATGCCCTTTTTTTGTGGGGTGGGGGGAGAGTGGTACAAGTATCAGAGGTGCTATCAGCCTGCCTCAATCAAAGAGAAATTCACTGGCTCATGTAATTAAAATGTTTGGAAGAAGAGTTGGTTTTAAGCATGGGTCAGTGCCGGTTCCTTCGAGTATCAGGAATCTGTGCCTGTAACTCTTCTCATTCTGCTTTTCCTCTTGGTTGGGCTCCTCACATATGGTAGCACAAGCCACCAGCAGCTTGTCTCTCACCCTTCTCATTCCCAGCAGAAAGAGAACTTTGCCCTAATTTCTACAAGAGTCAGGAGCTGCTGCTCATTGGTCTAGAAAGGGCTATGTTCTCATCTCTGCACCAATCACTGTAGCTGGGGGTGTGAAACACTCTGGATAGTTCTGGGTTGAGTGACAGCTTCTGAATGAAGGGCAGCAGCATCCCAAACCTCATGGGTGGAGATAAGAGGTGCAGTGACCAGAAGAATGGAAAAGATACTAGAGGGCACACAGGACAGATGCTCTCTTCCATGGTCTGGCCTCCCCTCCCCTCTGCCAGCCTGGGGTCTTCCCTTGGACTCACTGCAGCATGGTGGGCTCTACAGATACCCACCCGTATACCTATGGCAGCTCCTGGGCCTGACATTTAGTTTCCCATGGTGGTTCTTTAACTTCTCAACCTTGCAGAGGCTCCTTGAGGATTTGCATAATAACACCATGCAGGATATACAGTACTCTGTCAAACTCCCGATTGTCTATAGAAACACTACAGCTTGAGGCAGCCAGCTACCCTACTCTAGTCACTTCCTAGTTTGTACATGAAGAAATCGGGGGTAGCAAACAGAGCCCCTGGGCAGCTGCTCCTCTTTCCTGCTCTCCTGCTCAGGCAGGACACCTCAGAGCCCTTCTTCACCCAGGGATCCAGGCAGCCCCTGTTACCAGTTTAAGAGCTGATACTTTAGAAGGAATCTCATCACCATCTCTGATCCCTTCCACAAGAATGTTCTATGTCTCAACGTAACTTCCTTAGTAAAGAATCTGCTGTCCACAGACCATATATATTAGATGTTCTAGAAATCTCTAGCTTAGAGTGAAAACCAGTTATTCCTTATTCACAGTTTCCCATGGATGCAGCTGGAAAACTCCACTGAAGCAAGTCACAATGCTTTGAATACCCAGCAAATGAATCTGTAATCCAAGCTTGTTAGAGACCCTGCAGGGAAGGAGCCAAGGATCCCAACCTGCTCAGCAATTCAAAGTAATGTTACCTGGTGGTCAATTCTAGCCCTCTTCCCAGGGATGCAAAATGAAAGGCTTGGCGAGGGAACTGCACCGTGCTCAGGAAGCTTAGGCACTGGTGAGCCTGCACATGTGGTTGTTTACAGCTTTGACACAGGACAAATCTGCCAAGGGAAATGGGGTGCCTTTGCTCTCTGTAATCTTATCTTTGTTTATTTCTTCGCTAATAATAAAACTGGAAAATGTGAGTTACTATAGAGGACTGTGAGGCTACCTGAAGAACACCAAGCCTCTGATGGAACAATAGCCCCTCTACTGAGTGTAAAAACAGTGGCCTGACCTTATTCAGAGAGGAGGCAGTCTCCACTTGTGTGTCAGGGTGGAAGGGATGGAGAATGCTATGGCTCTCTCTTGGCTGTCCTTGCAGTTTTAATTAATCTTAGTAGCCTGTGGTTTTTCATAAAGCCTCTGATGTTATTTCTATCATTCCCTGGCCTTCATCAAAGCCCGCCTCGCATGCCCTGATGCCCTCTTCTCATTGTCCTGCTACTCCTGCCCGAGCCAACTCAGGGCCTTAGTGGACTGTGGATGTCCAAGAAAATGTAGTCCCTCAAGTGCTTTTTTGATATGCACTCCCATCTATCTCTAATCGCAGTGGCACACGGGAGACCTCTGATCACAGGCAAGCGCTATGCCACATGCCATCTGCTTCTGGCTGTTCTCTGCCTGTCTGGGCCTTTATGGAAAATGTGCTCCTTAGCACATAGGCACTTGGTGAGATGAGCAGCTGCCAGTGTCCGAGCTGAGTGGTGACAAAATCGTTGATGCCAGGCTCAGGGCCCTTTCTCTGCACACATTCAGTGTCCCTTGTGGGATGGAGGGCAGGCTGCCGGAAAGCGACAATGAGGATTGCACTGGCCATGGCAGTTTGCTCACCAGTGATGGGCAGTCAGGGGTCCCACACTCACACTCTTTGCAGGGCAAAAGCTGTCCCTTGAATTAGCACAAGCAGATTCTGACACTGAATGGGCCCCTTTCCCCTCACGATTTACTTTAACTAGGATGTTTTTAAAAATGTTTTCCCTTTTATCTTTGCAATACCTTATAGTATTTTACACCATTGACCACTTGTTTCTTTTAATAGTCTTTGGCTCTTGGTTTTTATTCTGCCCCTTTTCTCCTGGATGGCCAGGCTGGGCCACTGCAGGATCTGTCCTTGGACCTAATCTCTTCATTCTCAGTACTGCTTCTGTGGTCCCATCCTTGTGGCAGCATCTTAAATCTCCAGATTAAACCCTTGACCCAACAACCGGTACACCAACTCTGTCCCTAAATATAGATGTCCAAAGCCAAACTCACCTGTCACCCTGGACCTGCCCCTGACCTCCAATGCCCCCAGACTGGAGACCTCAGTCCATCTGACAGGACATATGACAGATGGAAGCTCTCTGACCAGAGGTGGTCCTAGAGGGGCTACCTCAGTGGTCAGTGAGATGCCAGGAAGGGGCTGCAGAGTGGTTCAGGAGGCAGAGGGGTCCCTAGGAGTGGGTAATGACATGGGTAGAGAGGACCAGAGAGCCCAGGCAGAGGCCGCAGCCAGCCATGGGGTTTAGGGTTGGATCCACCGCAGGCTGAGTCAGCCTGTGGGTGACCATTAGGGCCTTCCAGTCCTAAGGGCACACCATAGGTAGCTCCAAATTCTCCATCATCACATGGATACTTTGGTGATGGTATTGCCAGGTTGTAAATACTGTGAATAGTTCTATTTCTTAACTCATGTGTCACAATACAGTGGAGTGTCACTGTATCTTCCTTGCAGGGCTGTGGTGGAAGCTGAATGAGTTAATACCCATTAGCATTCAGTTTTGACACTAATGCTCTAAGCCATTCGTTATTCCTAGGGCAGTAGGAGAGGAGGAAAAGAAGAGAAACAGAGAAAGGGAGAGAATAAAGGAGGTAGGAAGGAGTCAAAAAAGGCTACACAGAGAGGTTGACATTTGAGCAGGGTTTTGCAGAGTGAATGAGAGCTTGCTGTTGGATGAGGAGGCAAGGAACCGTGTGCCAGGTGCAACATGTGTACCTGCTCAGTGTTCGTTCCTGGGATCATCAAGTAAGGTCACTGAGGACACCTCTTTCTACTTTATTGTAATGATTTGCCTACATGCTACCATCTCTGCTTTAGCCAGTAAAGCCCCTCAAATGACATCTGTCTTTTTTATCCTTGGATGTTTGCCTAGTATCTTACACAAAGCAAGCACTCAAATATTTGTTGAAGGAATGAATTAGTTTCTCTGAAAGGTAACATTTTGACTGTAGGGTATGCTACACATAAAGTAGATTGTGTACATTACTTCTCATTATAAACACTGAGTGAGAGCTCAGCTTTCTCCTGAGGAGATATGAGACCATCTCCTTCATAGCGATGCTACTTTTCTACTATTCTCTGTGACCCATTCCAGGACCCTCTGCTATTCCGAGCATCACCCATGTGACTAGGACAAATGCCACCAAGAAAGAGGCTAGCCATCCACTCTAGCACATGTGCCTTGGGTGGTTTTTTTTTCTTGGTAACGGTGATGGGTTGTAGCATTAAGGTCAGAGGAGATGGGTTTGCATCCAGGCTTTACTGATTAGCAGTCTTACCTAGCCTCTGTAATCTCCCATTTCTCTGTCTATAAATTGAGGGAGTTATCTTTCTTAGGTGTCTGAGAGCTAGAAGTATATGGTCCTGTCTCCTGCCTGCTGGTGTCTCTGTATTTGAATCAGTTCCTTTCACCCGAGGTTACAGTCCCCTTTTGTTTTATCTCTTGATACTGAGGCAGCTAACTATAGAGATAAGGCAGTCTCACCCTGGGATCAGATAGGCTACCTACATTTGAATCCTGGTCCTGCCACTTAGTGGCTGTGTGACTTCAGGCAAGTTACTTGACCTCTCTGTGCTTCGGTCCCTTAATCTATAAAATGGGGATGGATAATAGTGGTTCTTGTCTCATTGGGTTGCTGTGGGGCTTCAATGAGTCATCATAGTGCTTAGGATAGTGCATGGCATGTGGTAAGGTCTGTATAAGCCTTAGCTATTTCTCTTTTACCGAACTTTGGGGATGGGGTCAGTACTGGGAGGATAGAAAGCTCCTGGAAGTTCACCACACCACCCACAAAGAGGTGGAAGTGAGCTTCACCTGTATCTCAGCTTACCTGATACTCCCTGGATACTGGGGGCCATGTTACCTTCACAGCTAAGTCATGGTTTGACTGATGCAGGCATTGAGATGGAGAAAGAGTTCCTTCCTTGTTGGAGGGGACAAAGGCATTTGGGAAGGTCGGAAGTAAACTTCTGTTGTGGGGATGCAAAACTTCACCAAGAAGAGACATGTGTGGAATGATATTTAACAGTTAATGAGAGGTGTTCCTTATCCCTCCCATGTGTCTTTTGTCCCCATGGTCTGTTCCCAACCAAGCTAGCCTATTCTGAGTTTATTTTCTCAGGAGAGTGGTTTCATAATATAAGAGAGAAAACAAAATCCATTTTTTTTTAGGATTCAAAAGTGTAGTCCTCAGTAGGGAGAGTGAGGGTTAGAAAAAACCGTAGGGGGTTCTGCTGTGATTTATGGCAAGCTCCTCCCCTGTCCAAGGGCAGACTGAGATTCCCCATCCCGGGCTGGGTTGGGGGGCTGAGGGAAAGTGAGGAGTGTGCAGGTGTGGGAGGCTCCCGTGGAGACATGAAGGTGTGCCATTGGGCTCTCCCTTCAGGAAAGGACCTGCTGTTTGTTCAGTTGGCTGACAGCTCATAGTTGCAGCACCTTCAGGATTCACCACAGCATTGGAGCTAAGCCCGCACTCTTTCTGGGCAGTTCCAGTGAAAAATAACAGAGCTGGGGTAGGCAGGCTTTGCTCTGGAGCTCCCTGGTGGACTGGTGGAGGCTTTATTAGATTTTCATGGCAGTTGACTCTCTGCTGCCCAATCCTCTTTCTCCCCTTTTATCTTTCACAAGTTCTCCTCCACCCAAGCAATCTCTTAAACTCCTAACTTCAACTCAGTGTCTGCTTTGTAGGAGACTAACTGACATGGTCCCTAAGGAAGGTGTGACCCAAAGAGGAAATGGTAACCCCCCAGATAGGTTTGGGGTATCTAAAATAGAAGGAACTTCTACCCCATGCCTAGGCAGAACCCTGTTGAGGCAGCCTGACTCCAGAGAGAAATGGCTTCTGGTATTCCCTGACACGTGGGGACTTAACTTCATGGGGCATCTCTCAGCCTTGTGTGGTGTGGTATATAGGGACCTGGAAGTAGCTGGCGAGGTCTTAGGGTCAGCAATGGGGGGTAACCTGAAGCATTCTGGATGAACAAATGACCAAAGACCAGATGGCATGAGGATAGCTTAGCAGATGCCAGCAAGGATATAGGAAGATTTCTCCTACCCATTACTCTGACATTATGTAAGGAAACCTAATAACCCTACAAGGATAAAGTTGAGAGGGGCCCATTTTAACTAAGATTACTACTATACCCCAGAGGAATGGGGACTCAAAATAGTAATGAAGTTATGTTTTAAGAAAATAAAGAAAATTGAGATTAAATATCTTTCCTACTACAGCATGTGACTTGTACTCAGTTTAAGTAACATCGTCTGAAGGGCAAGAGACAGAACCTGAGGAACCAGGAGGATTTGCAAGGCCAGGGACACACGTCTTCTCTCTCTTTCCCATTCAGGACACATGGCATGCTATGGGTCCTTCCCAAGCATCTCCACCCTCCCCACCAAGACACAGAGGTCCTCCCTCTCTGCTGAGCAGTGGGGCCCACAGTGGAAATAGCTGCTGCTGTGATGCTGGTTTATATCAGGGCAGATTGTGAGCAGGCACGCCAAAACCGAGGCTGGCAGGAGACTCAAGGACACAGCAGCAGACCTGAAGCGGTATGACTTTACCCCAGAATCAGAGGGAGTGACAGGCAACCAGAAGCAAAGATAGAGGGCTGAACATGGGGTGGGGTAGGGAGCAGCTTCAGCAGTTCTTGTCCATTGGCTAGACAAGAGCAGACATGAGCTAGCCACTGGTAAGAAGGATGCAAGGTCCTGGCCAGTTCCAGGATATCACTGGCTCTGCTTCTCTTCCTACCATAGGCAGAAAACATCTGGGTACAAAGGGATGGAGGGCCTATGTTCATTTCCCAACCCTTGGACCTGAACAGCAGCTTGGGAGCCCTCAACTTCTCTGTGAAAGGCAGTGAGGTAAAAATATGATAGGTAAATACATGAACAATTTACCTCAGTTCATCCTTGTCTTCCTAAATCTCTACTTTTTGTTGTGTCACACCCCTGTCTAAACAATTCCAATGCTTCCTTTTGTTTCAGTGATGAAAAGTCCAGGCTTCATCAGCCTGGCACTCAAGGACCTCCAGGGTCAGACCCCTGACTTCTTTCTCACCATGACTGTTCTCTAACTTCTATCAAAATGACCTTCAGATGGGCCTCACTCGTCCCAGACCCTGTGCTCTTGGTCAAGACATTCTCCAGCTGCTGCCTTCCTCCATCTCCACCAGTTATTTCTAACGTTCATGATCAGCTGGAGTTTCATTTCCCCCACGAAGCTCTGTGCTTCCATCTGCTTTGCTGTTTTCACTCCACATCCTTCCCTGCCTCCAAACATACATGAGAAAGCTGCTTCTCTTCACTGACCACAGAGGAACATGGAAGTAATCATTCTCACCCCTTATCTCCTCCATGCCTCACTATAACTCTTTGTTTGTCCCAAATTAATAATGTTAAACAATAATATTCAAGGCCCAAAGTTTTTCTGAAAGACAGGATTGCTATAGGCTATAGAGCCATATGCTAGCCAGAAAGAAGACCAGGTCCTGGGACATGCAGAGCTAGATGAAGATGATAAAGATGGATGCAGTCTTGGGGCTGATGGGGCTCTTTTATGCAATGAGTTTGGGGAAGAAAGATACAAATTGTTTTGAAAGACTTTATACTGGCTACAGATAAAGAGGGCTGGAAAAGATAAAGTGGGTCTAGTTCTGGGATAGGGGTATAGTCTGTAGGGAAGAAATATTTGCTTTTTCTGGATTAGTTGTGGGCAATAGTATGGAAAGTTCGTGTGTAAGCAGGGTGAGGTGGTATCCGGGGGTTAGCTGTTCTCTCTAGAGAAGAACTGAAATAGCCACCTGAAAGTTCATTTCAAAGTTTCGACATACATTCAGGACTGGGAACAGTCTTATGTTGGTTTCTGCCATGGGTACTCTTAACTGATTAACTTTCCTAGTCTCTCCATCCCACCTTCCAGCCTGGTGGAATTTAATTTAGGCAATCTCAAATTTTTTTTCTTGTCCTCAACAATGTAATAACCACTAAATATCAATCTTTGATTACCACACAGAAATTTAAAGTTTGAATATTAAAGATTTTTAAAAACAAAAATTCTAACCATGGGGATAGAGAAATGTTACCTTCACCAGGAATTAGTATGTATTTGGTCATTTTTTTTCTGGTCTCATTTGCAAACACTCACTCCCATGTGGGGAGAGGAGATTTCCTTTGCATTTATGCTGCACTGGCCTGCCATTTGTAACATCTGCAAAGACATCTGGATAATTTCATTTTCATAAGCATCGAGATGTTTGTAGATTTTTAGACACATTCAAGTTGAGGGAGGAAGGTGTATCACCACAAGTTCATGTAAAAACTATTTGTATGAGTGGTTAGGGGGAACTTTCAATGATGTTCTTTTGCATCCCCAGCTAGGGTTGTGGAGGGATGACCAGGCTTAGTGGTGGGCAGGGTGCAGAGCCTGGAGACTGGAAGGGGAGAGGGCTAGGGAGCAAAGCTGAGCTCTGATTTTGGGAGGAGGCATTTGTTCTGGGTTCTGTTTTATCCATTGAGCTGTAAGAAGTGTTAGCTCACAAGTTATAGGCTAGAAGGGCAGGGATCTATAGCATGCTGGGGCTTCATTCATACAGAAAACTTGTCTTTGGAAAAGATGCTGCTTGGTGGAATGGGAAGTGTGCAGAATTTGGAGTTAGACAGATCTGGGTTCAAATTAGATTCTGCTCTGCCAGTGGAGTGGCTTGGGGTATATTCGTTTGTCTTTAGGAGTACCAGTTTGGTCTCCTTGACTCTCAAATGCAAATAACGATGTCTTTGACTATACCTAGCACAATATCTGATGCTTAGTGGAAACTCAGTGAAAGACCCAGTCTTTGGCAGAGCCCTTTGACTGGATTCCTCCCTTTGAATGGATTGTGACATGGGTTTCTTACTTTCTTTTTTTTAAAAGATTTTATTTACTTATTTTTAGAGAGAAGGGAAGGAAGGGAGAAAGACAGGGAAAGAAATATCAATGTGCGACAGAAATATAGATTGGTTGCCTTTTGCACACCCCCAACCAGAGACGTGGCCCATACCCCAGGGATATGCCCTGGCTGAGAATTGAACTAGTGAACTTTTGGTTTGCAGGCCAGTACTCAGTCCACTGAGCCACACCAGCCAGGGTGCCATATGGGTTTCTTTTGGAAGGCTCACACACATGTCCAGTGTATGGCACATAAGCTGTTCGCTGAAGGAAAGGCTGATTGATTAAAAGAGCTAGGAGCATAAGTGTCCATCTAGGCAGGGGAAGGTTGGGCCTCTGACTCTGACAAAACTTTGTTATTTGGAAACCAGAAACTGCCTGCCATTCTGCCAAGAGACACGCTGTTTCCTAGGTAGAATTGTCTAGTTCCTTGCCTATTAGTGTGTTGTTTGTCAGCGTGGGGCCAAGGTAGCAGAATCCAGTGACAGCTTTCACCTCCTGACTGCCAGGAAAGTCAGCCACTTCACCTGCATGTGCTGTGTAGCCAGTTATGAGGCAACCTACTCATATTCACCACAAGTGACATTAGAATTTTTATAAAAAATCCACAGGCCAAGACTTTTCCCAGTGTTGGTCAGTAAAAGCTAGTTATAGTTCATTTGGATGAGAAGAAAAAAAATTACCGTTTAACTCATTTATAGATCAGCACTCTCAGTCTCTAAGTGGTTGCATTTTTGCAGTCTAACTTTGATCCAGAAAAATTTAAATCTGAAAAATACATATTTTAAATTCAGGAGGTTGATTTTTTTTTCATTATAAAACTAGAATAGTTCCTACGGGAGAAATGACCTCAAGGCATAATAAAAACACATTAAAAATGTAGTAAACCTAGAGAAATTAATTTAATTAAAATATAATGTTTCAGTTTTTAATAAAATATTGAGAAAATTATTCAGTGTTGTTGGAATCAGTATTGCTGCATATGAGTTCTCTTGAACCACATTGTACAATGTGTGGCTGGATGATAGGAGTCCTAGTGTCCACCCTCTCTGGCCCTGAGAGTGACACAACTTGCTCACCACATTCTCAGTCAGGCCTGGAAACAGCCTATGGACTCACACCCAGTATCCAGGCATCTGGGGGGATACCCTGCCACATTACAAAGCATTCCAGTATAGATTAAGTCACTTTTCAGTTATGAACTTTAGATTCCATGACTGATTTTACTCAATTTTCTTGAGTTATTGGAGATTGGTCCTCATCCTTCCGGTGAGACTTGGCTCATTGCTGGCCTTCTTGTTCCCCTGTGTCATCACCAGAGGAGCTCCCAGCATCTGTACTGACTGCCCTTTGGAACTCAACGTTCACCCCACTAATGCACTCCTATGAGATGTCTTAAATGTAAGTACATTAAGACAAAGCCACATGGGATTAATCAGGGCTTCTTGGTCACTATATTTGGTATCAGTGGATAGCAAAAGTCAGAGGTCAAGGGAAAATGGCTAGCAGATGCTAAGGTCCTAATGAGGGACAGTGGCTGGCAGGGATGGCTTCAATATGAGAAGCCAGTACCATTGTTGGGCAGACAAGCTGACAGCAGAGAGCCAGCAGGTCTCTGACTCTGGGAGGGCTGTGACCTCAGTCTAAGGAGAATGGCCAGGGCAGGGAAGCCAGCACACCTGGTGGGAGTGAGGAGGAGTGGGGACTAAGGAGATGAAAATGAATCCCGAAGGGAGTCTCAGGCTCCTGCTTTTGGCCATCCTTGGATTTCTATGGGCAGAGAAAAGTTCTGGAAGGCCAGTTTGGGCTAGGAATTGGGAACAGCCTACATGGTCTGAGAAGGGGAGCCTGGGCCATAGGTCAATAGTTGCCTTTGGTGACACTTAAGTCTCCCAAGGAATGTAACAAAAGCAAATGGACAAGCTTTTAATGCTAGTAAGATGTGCATTAATGTTGTGGGTGGGCAAAAAGGAAGTAAATAAGATTACAGTGTTACTGTAACACTTTTAAATCTAGAATACAATTATAAAAGCCTGTACTATTCCAAGCCCTCAGAATCCCATGTGAAAATAGACTTTTATTTTAAAAATAAATCTTATATATTTATGCTGACATAATATACAGAGAACTTCTTATAATCTGAAATAAATGAATAAAGAGCTAGGAATGGAAAGAAGATGGGACTGAGTGTCAAGAATTTATCTTATTGATCAGGGCCTTACCTCATTCATTTCTGACTTCCAAAATTCTAATATTTATTATTACCTGAAGATTCTCTGAAGATAAATACTCCTCAAGTCAGATCAGCAAAAGCATCATGGGACAGGGTTTAAAGCAATATTTTGGGGGACAAGTATGGTCTTGACTCTCAAACACTGATAAAATTTCTTGAAAATCATTTTATTTATATAGAAAGAAATACAGTTATTCTCATATACTCCACTGGTAACCTATAAAAATCACCTGTGCTGTTCTGGTTCGGGACCAAAAGCAGGAGGAGGGTCATTTTAAATCTATCCCTGCTTTGGAGCCTGTGTCATGATGTCATAACAGTGCCTTGCACAGTTTCCTAACTCCTTACGTTCCCACATGGAGTCCTGGGGGAAAAGGCTATGCAGCAGAATAAACCTTTCCTACAAATGGGGATGTTATCAGGGAAATGGGAGGTCCCTCTGCTTCTGGTGCCTCAACATGGTTAGGAAGTGAGACGCCACTAGCTTCAAATGTATCCAATGCCACCTAATTGCATAGCAAATGTTTGCTTGAGAAAAAGACTCAGTCAGTCAAAGAATTCTCAGTAACTGTCTATTAAACTATAGGATTGAAACTAACAGAAAGTAGGGAACATAGTAAAATAGAATGGATGTGCATTAGCTATTTTGCCAATGTGGCTTCCGAAGGGGGAAGATTAAGCATGAGAAGAGGCTCTGATGGGGACAAATCCTGGGAAGAGGCCATCATTAAGGGTTCCTATGCTGAATGCTCACTAAGTGAACTTTGTTTCCTTTAGCCAGCAGAAATGGAATAAATGGGTCTGTAAGAGAGTAAATGTATTTAAACCCCTTTCCACAAAGAAAGCAACTCTAATGTGAGTCCAGAGCT
Source organism: Phyllostomus hastatus (assembly GCF_019186645.2). NCBI lineage: Eukaryota > Metazoa > Chordata > Mammalia > Chiroptera > Phyllostomidae > Phyllostomus > Phyllostomus hastatus. The sequence continues at coordinate 32,028,857 of NW_025334009.1, read as the reverse complement.
CCAGCTGGCCTTCTCTTTGGCTCAGTCAGACTCCAGCATTAGCTTCAGTTTGCTGAGGTGGTTACCCGGTTCTTAACAGACAGCAGAATCTGCTCTCCACGCAAAATGCAGAGGGCTGGATAAGGTTTCAAATACCCAGAGGAAGGGAAAGCAGCTCCCCATGCGTGTGAATCTATCAATTCTTACAAACCTTCACTGACCCCTGTATCTGGCGTCTGACTTCCACAGGTGGACAGGATTAAATGGATTCGCAATAGTTTTCTTCCTCCTCCCCACTCTATACTTCCTGCTTTTTATCTCAGACTTAAACTGAGAACACCATTGCATTTAGCTTCCATTCTGAAATGAAGTCGAGAATCTCACAATTACATTAATGTTTCTTTGAGTTCATAATTTAAGGCCACAGAGATATTTTTGACTCTTAATTCTATAATCCAATTATCAGATAGCCTTCCTAGCTTTGTGTCATCCACAAATGTGGCAAATATGCCTACTCTTGCTTCACTGGAGTCATTTGTTAAAAATCAATACCAAACATGACTGAAGATCCTATGGCAGGATCCATGGAAGTCTTCCTCCATGGTGAATGAATGGATCTGGCTTTGGGATGCTCTCACTCCCTGCTGTTATCCAGCTTTCATTTCTCCATATTTACTATAAGGGTCTTTTTTAGAGCTCTTGAAGAAAATAATGTACATTGGTTATTATCTTATTTTCCTGATACAAAAGTATGGTGTCCCATCAAAACAGAAATGTTTGTTGAACTTTGCCTGATTTGTCTTTTTCTGATGAGCCACTAGCAACCTCTTCCTTGATCATTCTAACTTGGGGTAGTCTACAAATTCCTCAGGCTTTGTTTCTTCTCCCTTCAAGAATGGGGACCATTCAGTTTCCTGGGCTCTGGGTATTGTTTTCTGTCTATTGTTTACTAAGTATCAGCTCTATTCTGGAAAGTTATATCTAAGTATAGAGGTAAATGTAGAGGGAGACTTAATTTTTTTTCTTCCAGAGTTCATGGGAGGATTGGAGAAGAAAAATATTAAGCCCCCTCTATGTCTACCTTTATCCTTACATATAATTCCCATATCAGGAAACTGAGACTCTCAATGCTTAAATGACCTCCCAAACAACACATTGCAGCAGTATCTATACCACTCTTCTAACCTAGGACCATCAGGTTCCAAAACTATACCACCGTACATTGCATGTTCTGTGTTTACCCAAACTTGAGGACAGATTCATGGTCTCATGTGCATAGTCTTTTAGGGCCTTTGGGTGTGATTTATCTGCTTCTGGACACCTGAACCTGTGGGTACTGGGAGCTGCTATTATACTTCAGTAGTTCTTTTTCTGTTTGTGACTTTAAGGCTCTCTTCACCAGTAAGCACATGCTCTGGTGTGGAGAGCCAATTAAGGCTGCTGAATGCATGTAGCTCTGAAGGAGGTGGTATCCATGGAGTGGGCATCCCAAGCCTGGGGCTACGATTGCAGCCAAGGAAGAGGCAGAGCTGTGGCCCCTGGAGTCTGTCCTTCTCTCCCTACCCAGCTAGTGCTGTGAGACCCAGAGGCCTTCCCATCCTTCCTTCTCCCTGTCACACACCTCTTTTTCCTTCTATCTATGTTCATTCTATCGTGTAGGTGAATGACAAAGGCCACTACTGCTTAGTTGTAATGTCAGGAGGGTTTTTCCTGTAACTGAGTCAGTGACTGAAATTATTCACAACTCTCCTCTAAGTGGGTGAAACCCAGTTTCAAATTCATAGCTGTTTCCAGAGCCCCAGCATATTTTACTGCGGGGAGGACAGATGCCTGCTCAAGTGTCTGATGAAAACACTTAAGCTTTATTGTTATTTGACATTCATTAGGGAACCATCTTCCGTAGGCAAAACACAAGACATTTCTTTAGACAGGAGGCATAAAAGGACTAATGGTGGGTCATAGGCCAGATGGTATGGAAACAAGATGAACTAAGCCCTGGAGCCATACCAACTTGGTCCTGCATTGCCTTTGAGAATGGAGAGGGGTGTGGGGAAGAAAGAAACAGAAAATCCCAGGGCACCAGTGAGATTGACATTGCACAAACAAGGAGCCCTACACAATGTGAGGACAGCAACCATATCCCCTAACACCCTTTCCCAGCTAAGATTCAGAAGAAGTGCTTATTGATTTAATAATCAGGAGAAAAGGACTGAAGTTTACTAGAGACCAGTTATAGTCAGCAAACTCCTTGGATTCTCACAGTAACCCCAAAGAAGAATGCTACTGTTCCAGCTTATGGGGCAGGGCAGTGAGGCCAGGAGAAAGAATGTCACCAAGGACAGTCAGCTCATCAGTAATGCTGCTGGTATTGGAATCCATGTCTGTTCAAGGCCACATTCATTTCCCTACACCTGTAGGATTCTTAATCTAAATACCCATTCTTACCTCCTTCTGGAGCAGAATTTGGAGAGAACATGGAGGAAAAAAGAGCAAGAACTCATGACTAGAGGGCAGGGAAATAGAATCTGAAGTTGCCCTCTTTTTGCTATAGGAGTCAGAGATTCTTCCTGTTTGTGAACTGACTCTTGAGGTGTTGATGGGGGTCAAACGAGAATGTGAGGAGGCAGAGAGAGGAAAAAGCTGTCTGCAAGCATCAGTTCAGCACCCAAGTGAGCAGTCATTCCTCCCCAGCTTCCACTTAGATGAAGGCAAGAAGAAGTAAGATTGGCTTGCCACAGGGTGTTTTTCAATTAGATATATGGAGGGAGGACTTTACAGTGAGGATTCCTTCTGATTAAATGTCACTGGCTCCTTTAATCACATCTCTTTGGGAAGTTGCTCTTGCTACACCAAATGAGGTCATGCAATTTTGCAATAGGAAAATACCTATTAATCAGCCTGATGTAATTTTGGGTCAATTTGGTTTGAAGGTAAAGGCTTTTCCTGCAAGACTTCTCCAGACATGCCCATGCAGAGATGCTAACATTTTCTGCATTGACCTACATATTTTTTAACCATCTCTACCTAGTTGTTACTGCCTACTTATTCTTTTGACCTGAACTTTCCCCTCCCTTTCCCCTACTCTACCAGTACATCTCAAGTTTACTATATGCCCTTAAATGAAAGAAATTTCCTTGATGTTCAGAAATTCACTTCAAGTTTCTGAGGCCATGCTCCTTCCTTTATTGGGAAGAAGTGAAGGAAAACGCCCTCTCTGACACCCTTCCAGAGAAAGGCTGCTCTATTCTAAGACTCATTAAACTCCATCTGGTGGGTATGTCTTGACGAGTTTTTTCTACAGGAGAGTTTTACCTTAATGCCAGTTTCCTGTGTTTTGGGGGTGCAAGCCCCAAAATAAAATGTGGGAATCACCTCCTGTTCTCTGTCCATAAAGCCATGCTGTCAAATTCAGAAAATAAGCAAAGCAGATGTGCATGAACCCACAACCTCAGCATGGTTTCATTTTAATGCTAACTGTCCTATTTGGAGCAAGAGTAATTAGAAAATCAGCAGCAAGTTACGGGAAAAAAATTGCTGAGCTTTATAATTACTTGGGATAGAGAGAGAATCTGGGATCCATTTACTGAAGGTCTCATTAAGTTCTCTATTAGGAGAATCAAGCTGTAGCAGTCAGAGCCTTGGAAGAAGGGGAGGAGGCAGCTGTGAAGGAAGGAAGCCAGGGATGGGGCCTGTGGTCACCTTCACTTGCCATAGGAAGCCTGAGGTTCTTTGCATCTTTCCTGTGTCCTGCTAACTTGGTTACTTCCATGCCCTGCTTGGCTAGAAACTGAGGGGAAGTTTCCAGGTAGGTGTTCTCATCTAGTCTTCTCCTTTTGTCCACCCCTCCCTGTTCTTCTCATTAGTTTTCCCTCCACAGTCCTCACTAATAGACTCTGCCTCATTTCCCCTCCCCCCGCCGTTTATGTATACGTTTTCTGGAATTGGACATCTGTATTGCGTATTTAGTCCTCAGGGATGCCTTTCCACATATATCTTGTTATGGGTTGACTTATGTTCCCCCTTTGCCCGCAACCCCTGCCTGCCGACACACAAAAAGATACATTGAAGCCCTAACCTCTAGTACCTCAGAGTGTGACCTTTTTGGAAATAGAGTCATTACAGATATAATGTTAAGTGAGGAAGGACATACTTGATTAGGGTGAACCCTAATCCAATATGACTGATGTCCTTGCAAAAAAGAGATATAGAGACACAGATGCACCATGGGAGAATGCCAAGTGAGGAGGGAGGCAGAGACTGAAGGGCTGCAGTTGTAAGCTGAGGAACACCAAGGGTTTCCAACCACAGAAGGAAGAGGAGAGAAAAGATTCTCCCACAGACTTCAGAGGTCGTATGGCCCAGCTGACAGCTTGACTTTCAGCTTCCAAACTCCAGAACTGTAAGGTAATACATTTCTATTGTTTTCAGCTACCCTACTTGTGGTATTTTGTTATAGTGGTCCTAGAACACTACTACACATCCCCTCAGCAAAGAGCCAGCAGAGGACTTGTTTGGGAAGGGCTCTGGGTTAGGTGCTGTCAGGAGACAGGATGAGCTTCTGCCCTTTAAGCAACTCTCAGTTTTGTGGGGAAGTCTGACAATCATAATTTATATCCATTCATGGAAGGCGTAAACATACCTTGTAACAGAGGGCCAAACTAAAGTGTGAGGGAGGTCTAGAAGGGCTTTGGGGAGAAATGATGATTTGACCTAGGCTTTGAAGATGTATGGACTTTATTAGGAAAATGCCAATAAAAGGATAACATTAGGAAGTGACGTAGCTCATTCAAAGGACAGGAGTCTGGGAGGAACAGAACATGTATAGAAAATGGCAAGTGGGCTGCTGTGGTAGTGGGTAGGGTAAGGTATGATATAGATTTAAGCAGGAAAAGTGAACAAGGTAAAGGCAGTAGGGACTTAGAGCACAGTACCCATCTGCTTGCATAGTATGGGATCTGGGAAAGCCATTAATGGCTATAAGGATCTTCATGATCATCTTCCCAGAGAGTAACAAAGAAGCTTGGGACACCTGGGTGCTGTGTAGATATCTGGGGGGCTGGGCAAGTCAGGCAGAATAAACCTGAGGGTGAGCTTAGGATCTGCACTGCAGATCTCTGCTGCCTCATCACTTGGCCAACACCAGAGGAAGAAGGCCTTCACCATAATCTGGAAGTCTCTCACTACCCAGTTTCTCACCCAAGCCATGATTTCACACTGGGTGTTGGCTTAGGGCAGGACCACGTAGTCCCTGCAGAGAGAGGCCTGGGTTCTTGCCTTTCTGATGAGTCTCTCCCTCCCTTCTAGCACTCTGTTGTACCCACCTTCAGGCTAGCAACTAAGTTGTGGTCTTGTTGTCCCACACCTTCCTGCCACTTTGGAATTCCTCATTTAGTAATCTCATTGCTCATTGCTCTGTAGCTGCCTTGCCTACCTCTTTTGTCCAAAGGGCTACCCCACTTATTCTTAGCTTTGTGTCATATGTTTTCTTTCAGGGGCCAGCCTAACTACTGTTTGTTTGTTTGTTTGTTTTCTTATTTATCCTCACTCAAAGATATGTTTATTGATTTTTATTTGTGTGTGTGTGTGTGTGTGTGAGAGAGAGAGAGAGAGACATCAATCAGTTGCCTCCTGTACCTGTCCTAAACAGGGATTGAACCCGCTGTGTGCCCTGACTGGAAACGAAACCATGGCATTTTGGTGTATAGGGTGATACTCCAACCAACTGAACCACCTGGCCAGGGCTAACTACAGTTTATTGATTCAATCATTCATTTTTGAGTACCTATAAGATATACTTACTATGACAAGAACCGAGGATACAATGGTAAACACAACAGGTATCCCAGCTTGTGTCTAGCTTGTAGTCCATATGGACACAGAAGAGTCCATCGTCACCTGCATAATTAAGAATTGTGGTAAGTGCTGAGAAGAGAAAGAGTAGGCAACTGTGAAAAGGAATGATGTGGAAGGTTGACTTAGCCTAGAGTTTTGGGGAAGGAAGTGAAGCATGGGAGGGAGAGGTATGAGAATGTAGGTAGATATAAGTAATGCAGAACTTTGGGCCATAAAATTAAGGGCTATGCTCTCAAAATATTGGGAAATCATTTAAAGGTTTTACAGAACTGACTAAAGAGTTGCCTGATGGAGTCAGAAGGGAAGCCAGAAGCAGTCAGGAAGTTATAGCAGTAGTCCATCTCAGGGGCCAGAGGTGGCTACAGAGATGGAGTAAGTGAATGAGATGGAAGTGAGTTTTGTAGGTAGAGTCAACAGGGCTTGTAAATGAGTTGATGGGCAGGACCCTGGTGATGAAGGAGGAACAAAGGATTTTAACTTAAACAGTAACTTAGACAGAGAATGCTAGGGGAGGATTGGATTTGGAGAAGGAAGTTTAGAGTTGAGTGTTGGGCATGGGGATTTTGAGATTACTGAGAAAATTCTAAGTGCAGATGTGAAGTATGCAGTTGAATATATGAGTCTGCAACTCTAAGAAGATATCTGGGTTGATTAGAGATTGTGTATAAAGTCAGGAGAATGGAAAGATCCTTAGAGACAGGTGGGAAAAGCAAGGAGAAACAGGTAGGGGGTAGAGTACAGCCAGGCTCTAAGGAACTCCAACACTTAGAGCTTGGATAGAAGAAGAGGAGTTGACAAAGGGTATTGAGAAGCAGAAGCCAGAGAGGTAGAAGGTCAACTAGAAGAGTGTTCTGCTATGAAATTAGAGGGAAGAAATTGTTTTAAGGAGGGAGCATCAATAGTGTCAAATATTGCTGAAAAGCCAAGACAAATGAGAACTTCAAATGTCATAGGATCTGGCAATACGGCCACTTGCACTGATCTTCACAAGAGCTGTTTCTTCTGCTGCTGCTTCACCATTCTCCTTTTCATCTTTACTAATATTTATTGAGGCTTACTGTATATGCAGCATGTATACATGCATTAACTTATTAATCATAACAATTCTCAGGTTGGTATTGCTATTATTATTATTGTTGTTGTTGTTGTTACAATTGCATAGAGAAGGAAACAGACTCATAAAGATTATATGTCTTGCTGTAGATTTTATATCCTTGTTTCACAAGGCTTTCTCATAGTCTCCTGTTATGGAATTAGAGAAGTTCAGAGCTGAGCAGGAACTTAGAAATGAGAGTCTTCTCTCATTATTTAATGAAAAAAATGACTCAGAGGTGGGAAGAATTCATACTTATTATTACTTCTTATGCTTATGCTAGGAACCATGTGATGTAGTCCTCTGAGAAATCTGAGATTTTTCCAAAGAGGAAACCAGGACTCTGAAGAGGAAAGCCCATGTCCAAGTTGTAATGCTAATAAGCAGTGGAGTCTGATTTGAACCCAGGACTTGCAGACCCCCAAGCTTCTTTCAACATTCTATGCCACATGACCTTCCCAGGTCATGGCTGAACTGGGACTAGAACCAGGGTCTCAGCTCCTGACCTCTCCAATACAGACAGGACTATCGAAGTCCCACTCCATCTGCATTTTAATGCAGGCAGTTTAAGGCCCTGTCTACATCATTCCTTCAACATGTAGAACCCTTCTGTAGTGTGACAATGTCACATACATGAACAGACCTTTAATTTTGTCTGATTTAGACCTGTATTTCCTGCTCTACCTTAGTTGATGGAGCTTTCAGATGTTCTATCCCACTGTGTTGGGTCTCATCTGTAAGTTGTACTCACTCCTCCCAACCTACCTGCCTCCTGCCTTCCTCATTTCTGGTTTAGACAATCCTCATTATACTTATGTTTGCTTAAGATCATCCTTAAGTTCTTTTTATCTCTATTCTGAGCACCTTAAAAAAATCTTCCCAGAACTTCGATTGGTTGTTGTTTGATGCTGTTTTCAAAGACAGCTTTACTAAGTTTTTTTTAAGCCTTTTTAGTCCTGTTCAGTTAGAGCCAAGAATTCATCTAGCCATCCCATTTCTGATTTGAGGTCAGTCACTGTGTACACTTAGACTCTTAACTTATATATTTCTTTACTCTTGGCTTATTAACTCTATTTGCCTCAGAAATATACACTTCACTTTTTTTAGTAGAAAAATATATGTTTAATATCATTATGGTAAGCATTTTTTTTGAGAATCACAATAACTTCTAGGCAGCCTAGGTGCCTATGACATCCTGACTGGCTCTAATGTCACTTGGGCCTCCTGCGGAGGAGGTGTTAGGGTCAGAATGCTGTGTGTGGACATTCTTTGTGAACTCACCCTTTGCCCACTCTCCCTTGTTTTCCTCTGTCATTTCTCTTACTCTTCTCTTTTCAGGTCTCACTCCTTTCCTGTTCTCCCAAGGTTCAACTCCGCTCCTCTAGCCCCTCCTCCTCCTCATTGACCCTTTCTAGTATCACCCAAATGAGGTGACACTGTGGGGGCATGGTGAGCTCAGCCTTGGTGCTACTGTTACCCTGGTGGGAAGAATGGGCAGATAAGGCCTGAATCTGTGACTAATTCCTTCCTGTACTTTCTACCCCTATACCTAAGACAAAATAGATGCTGCCAATGTGAGGATTCATTTCTTTCTGAAATCTCTTTCTGACCTTCTTGAGGCTAAAAGAAATTGCATATTAACCTAAATTTGGTTCTACTTTTTGCCAGTTAATATGCTGTCCTTATTATGTTGATAATGCCCATCCCTTCCTTACCTGGATTTGTCACTAAGAATTTGCATTAACGTGACAAGAAACAGTGTAGGGACCAAATTTGCTTCTCCCTAATTCTTGGATGGCAGTGTGGGGAGTGCATAATGAAGTTTTATTTTATCAAGCCATATAATTAAATGAAGTCCATGTGAATACAATGACATTGATTTAAATATCACATATGTGGGTGCCAAGAGATTGAGGACTCAGTGAAAATGGAGATCCAGTCTCAGTGTTCAAGAAGCCCAGAATCTACTAAAAAACAAAATAAAACACCCCACAAAACTGGTGGAATCCCAGCAGGACTAACACTGAGGCTCAGCTGTGCCTGCCCATTGGGCTAGGAGAACCTTTTCCACTCAAGCCCTCTCCTCTGATTTGCATGTGACTCAAAAGCCCAGAACTTGAATCTTGTCCACATTATGACTTAGACATGTGCACACATGTTTGTTTGGGCTCCAAAGAATGCCAGGTGTGGACAATAAGCCCCTGTGCAAGAAGAGTGACCATGATAGGTATTGGGCCCAGCAGCCTGAGTGTGGCAGGGGGCAAATTGTTCAGGTATATGTGAGGCTATATCTGAACTTACCCCAATCCACACTCAGAGGTGCCATGGGGAGGGGAGGCCTGAGCAGCAAAATGGAAAACTGTGTTGTCTCCTCATCATAGAATTAAATAATGTTGTAAGTGATATGAATGATGTGTAACCTAAAAACTAGGAGACAAACACACGAATCTACACAATGAGCTTGGTGACCAATGATTTCATCAAGGCCAGGGAGGTGAAACAGGTCCATGACAAAAGAAGAGGCAATCAAGTTCCTGATATCAGTGTCAGGTATACGTTGTTTCTGCAAAAACCTCTGGGGTTTTCAGTTTTTATATGAAACTAAAGTTGAAAAGAAGGCCACTAGTATGACTTGAACATGCATTTAATGAGAGTATGTATATTTGCACCTCCTAATCTAGCACCACAGTTGACCAACTTAAGTTCATGGAAAAAAGAAAATTGACATCAGAAATTTGCAGTTAGCTTATATATAGCGTAAGAGGAAAAATATCTTCTCATCAGCAAAGCACTATTGAAGAGATGTATATTTTAAAATACATTTTGCCATTTGGCAAAATACATTTGCCATTTTAAAATGGGTAAATGACTGCACACATTTTAGGTTGCTCGTTTATCTATTGTGCAACCATGTCATATCAGTAGGAAAAATCTCTATAGAAAGGAAAAAGAAAAACTGGACTCAGGGGCCTGAATACATATCCCCCTTGCCATGCTAATCCCCACCCACATAACCAGTGCTTAGGACTCAAGAACAACAAGAGTTTTCTCTAGTTGGAAAGTGTAAGCTCAGGAAATGATGAGGCCAGCAATGGGGTTTCACAGGTAGAGCCACTTATGCCTCAGAGGTCAAGAAGGGACATCTGAGTGATCACATTGTGGCAGGCATGCTTGGCTAAGAAGAGTGGACTACAGAGGAAAAGACAGCAGATAGAACTATACACAAGACAGCTATTTCCCTATCCACAGGGCCTTCCAAAGAGACACAGGAAAGAAGAAGGTCAGACATGGCCTTTCATTTGGTTAGTTGGGGCTATTGATTTGGCAGATCATGGGTCACAGTGTTAAAGTGGCCTTGGCCAGGATGTGCAAGTGATAGGCCTCAGGAACACTCAGGTTGCATAAATATGTGAGAAAAATAATTGCATCATCATAATAGCTTAATAATAATTAATAGCTTAAGACATGAGAGGTCCAAGCCAGCTCATGAGTAAATGTCCAATAAGTAGATAATATAATCAGGGCTAAGAGGAGGGAGAAGGCCCAGCACACTGGTGTGATAAGGTTTGATAGAGGATGGATGAGGTGGGGTCTGCAGTTTGGGAGACTGGTGATGTGAGAGGAAGAGGAAAGGTAGTATTTGATGAAAAGAGAGGGAATTTCCAGTTTCAACCTTGATGTTTAAAGAGCTTGGAAGTCATCACTCCCATCCTACGGGAAAAGAAAAGGCTAGACAAATTAAAAATCAACAATTTTTCTTGGATTCATTAGAAAACTGTGGTTGCAGGGTAAACCATGATTCTGATATTTGGAGAGACAGAAGCACAGGGAGAGGTGAGGGGAGAGAGAGAGAGAGAGAGAGAGAGAGAGAGGGAGGGAGGGAGGGAGAGGGAGAAAGAGAGACCTGTAGGAGACCATTCTGCATGGTGTGGGCCCAGCTCCCACTTGGTGATGCACAGGACCCACGCCCACAGATAGGTTCTCCCGTGGGAATCAGGCCTGCAATATTCCTAGGCCACTTTGAGTCTTGCCCTTGCTAAAAACTCCCTCACTCTGAATTGAGGACATTTACTGCAAAGTAACTTCCTAAAATCCATGCTAAACCTTCCAAGGATGAGTATAATCGGTTCAACCAAAAAAGCCACAAAGTCAACAGGGGGCAGCCTGAAGGAAATAGATTTTCAACACTGCATCGGGGAAGGGTGTGGGGGAAGAGAAATCGACCTAAGTAATTAAGGAAACAAATGAACACTATACACCTGTAGACTAAAGACATAGGAATACACAGAAACATAGTACTGAAGCTGGTAATGTCATTCTCCATGTGGGTACAGATTAATCATTTTGAAACCACTGTATATGTATACTGGGATTGAAAAATGAAGTAAATGGATGGCGAATGGTGGGAGTCAGGTTTCTCACTAACGGAGTGGTAGGTCATAGATAAGCAAGGGAGGGAGTTGAATAATCTAAGTGCATTGGATTAGAGTTGGACACATTGGTCTAGGAGCTCATGTTGAGCTTAAGGTAGATGCAAATGAATGTACACACAAGTATTTTTCAATGTGTATATATAAATGGGTTAGTATACACATATATATTTCCTTGTTCTGTCAGCCAAGAGGGCCAAGGCACAATGATACTTCAGCAGCAATGATACGTTAAGCCCAGCCTTGGTCTCTAATATCATTTTCTGATTAATGGGACCAAGGTCCTAGAGCAGTGGTTCATTCTAGGTCTGGAGAGCAGGGAATATGCAAGATGAGCCTGGAGAATCATGAAAGTAAGGAAGTGTTTATCACACAGTGATAGGGTAGGTCTATGGTATGACCATAAGAGGCCCTGCTCACTCTCTTCCTCTCTCATTGTCCAGAGATCTACATTTCAGATTAAAGAACTTGTAATGAAGGGGCAAACTGGGCAAGAAAATAAATAAAGTAATATTGGATCATAAACCAAAACAAGAAAATAAATATCCACATGTCCATAGTGATATAAATAATTAATAAATAAATAAATGGTACCAAAAAGATAAACCTTCTATGTAGAAGAATTTCAAATAATTCATGTGGCTACTCCATCTTCAGGGAGGTGAGCCATGATGCCCCACTCCTTAGGGTAGGTTGTGCATAGTCACTTCCTTCCAAAGAGCATAGAGTGGAGAGGGTGACAAAAGAGTCACACATCACAGTGGAAAAGCCTGACAACACTACTGCTGCCAGGTGATTAGGTCAGAATCAGCATTGACAAGTCACGTTGCTAGCTTGTATTTGTGATGTGATGTGGCAAGAATGGTACTTTATCTCTGCAAAGATCTTCTTCCCCCAAACACCAGAAGCCCTGTCCAATCATGAGAAAAATATCAGACAAATCTAAAGTGGAGGACATTCTATAAAATACCTCATGGTTTGATGTTAAGGTCATCATAAACCAAGGAAGCCTGGAAAATCTGTCATCATCTATAGGACTCTAAGGAAACATGATGACTAATTGTAAGGTATCCTGGATGATTTCCTGGAACAGAAAAATGACATTAGATAAAAATTTAAGATATCTAAATAAAGTATGGACTTCATTTAATGATAATGTATCAGTATTAGTTTATTAGTTGTGACAAGTATACTATGTTAATTTAAGATGTTAATGGAACTAGAGTGTGGGGTAGGTATATGGGAACTCTGGACTCTACCTTTTCTGTAAATCTAAAACTATTATAAAATAATAAATTAGTAAAAAGGGATATTTTTTAAAGGATGGGAGGTAAAAGAAAGTATGTTGAGGGAAGGTGTTAAGTCCTAGAGATGCTGGTCAGAGGTTGAAGCAGAGATGTGGGAGTGTCCCCAAAGAGAGGCAGAGATCTAGCTGTTGGAACCGGTCACAGCCAAGGGATCTCTGTGTAACAGGGTCAGGATCCTCAGGTTCAGCCCTGGGAAGCAGCTGGGAGAAATTCAGTGGGACCTTTATAGTACATGTAATGAGTGTCAACTTGCCAGCCACTGTATGAATAGTAACTCATTGAATCCTCCAACAACTCTGTGAGGCAATTCTCCTTCTCTTTGTGCAGATGAGGAAATTACAATTCAGAGAGGTTGTGTGTCTTGGTGGCTACAGCAGAGATAGCATGGCTGGAGTTTAATCTCAGCTCTGACTAAATCCATGCTCTTCATGCTACCTAACTGCTTCCATTTACTGAGCACAAACCATCATGTATACATCTCAAGGCCCCATGACAAGCACTTTAAATACATCATCACATAAAATTCTCAGTTTGAGTAGTAGGTTCTATTATTATCCCAATTTTACAGACCAGATAATAAACTTAGAGGTTTAGTTAAAGTCCCACAATAGGAAGTGGTGGTAAAGATACTGAAACACAAACTCTTGCATTTCTTGAGCCCCAGTGGTAAACCATTAGCCTGTACCACTTTCCATGGTAATGACTGGAGTGGTTTTCACTGCATTGCATGTGACCTAGTGGGCCTCTCTCTGCCCCACATTCCCTAAGACTGGGAGTAGTCACAGTGACTGAATGATCATAGAGGCCATGTTCATTCTCTTCCTCTCTCATTTCCCAGAGATCTACATTTCACACTGGAAGGCTGGTCTGCAGAGGTCATTGCTAGAGTTGACATCAAGGCACTTTTCTGCCTCAGCTTAGCAAAGGAACAGCACTATCACCCACTGCCAGCAGCAGACCATGTCAATGGATCCTGTGATCAAGTTTTCTAGCAGCATCTCAATTCAATCAAGTAGCACATTTTATTGTGGCTTCAGGTACTCAGACTGTGGCCTGCAGTGTAAATGAGGTCTGTGACACACAGGGTGAAAGCTACTGGTGGTGGTCTCTGATAAACAGGTGAGCTGCTAGCTGCAGGCCATTTAGAATTGCCAGTCATGCTTGGGCTGCTCAGCAACGTAGGATGAAGGGAGCAGATTCAGTAGCAAAAGGGACATATCAAGAGCACCAAAGACTCAAAGCCCTTGAGAATGAAGTCTAGGGTCTTCTTTGGCCACATACCTTAGTGGGCTTTAGAAGACAGCTAGAACTGGTATTCTAGATAGAAGGGCCAAGGGAAGATGCCTCTGGAAAAAATAACATCCTTGACATGGTCAGAGCAGCAGGAAGTAGTTAACTCTGGCAATGGTCTGCTGGGATGGTTTCTGTTGACTTTGTCCAAAGAGTCAGTGGGCAACCTCCAAGACTGTGATGAGCAAAGGGTTAGTCCTGTTCTATGACTCTGTAGTGTGGTAATGGCAATGTACTTCTAGGTTGCAATAGATGCATTATATCCTGGAGATATCACCACTTGGGGAATGCTACTGAATAGAAATTTGGGGATTATAGTGAGCTATGGCAACAGCCACACTAAATATGGGGATTTGCTTGTATCTTTCAATTTTGTGGGGCAGAACTGGTGAAGTGGTATTCTTATGTATACTGTTAAATGCTTGGATTTTTGAAGAAATGAAACACATGAGAAACTGAATGGGAAGAAGGCAGGGAAGGAACTATCCCTACTTCCAGGAGAAGGTGGTGCAGGTCACAGACAGTAAGAAGAACCCCAGAAGTGGTTCTGAGAGTGACCTTTTTGGCTCGGGCGAGCTGAAAGGAATGCAAGTTGTGGAAGGAAGATTTTTGCACATATTTTGGATTTTTTTATGAAAATAGGGGATAGGAAATTAATGTTTTTACAATTGGATTTTTCTGTACCAACAAGGGATAGACTTGGAAGAAAGAGAAGGAAAACAATGTTAAATTTTATGGGCCAGTTTGGGGCTGTATTTTGTAAGCACTGTGTTCTTTGGACTACATAGTTATCATCTGCTGCATATTGTTTAACACTGTCTGGCAAGCTTGGTTGGATGACATAGCTGGGTATTATTTAAGATGGGAAATAGGATAGCACTGACTTCTTGGCCTACTGCCTGATGGTATACTTGAGGTTCCTTGGCATGACTGGCAAATTGGAGGGACTCTTCTGCCAGATAGCTCTGTGTAATGGAGACTGACGAGCCTCCTGTGTGAACTCACCCTGATGGGAGAGGGAGCCAGGCACAGTTCATGTGTCCAGAACAAAAGCTTTAGTTGTTGGCAGACTCTTCATGTTTTCTCCTAGTCCAGTTCTCGTTGGACTCATCTGTTCTTCCAAAACACTTTTGTTGAGGAATTAATATTTACCAGTCACTGTGTTATATGTGGAATTGCAACAGTGAACAGGGAAGGGATAACAAGTGTTTATAGCCTACAGACAGTAGGGTGACTGTAAGTTTTGAAAGAGCTGGCACTCTAAACAGTCTGGCAGACATTGGAGCATAAGCAGTTCACTTTCTATGTAACCAGGTGTCAAGTGGAGAGTGACCTCCCATCATTTGGAGCTGACCACTTTGACACTTTGCCAACCTGAGGGCTCTGAGATATTGGTAGTTCTTTCAGGGGAAGTATGAAGGGGATATTATATCCAACAAAGCAGAAACCTTTGGGTCTAGAAGAGCAGGAAAAGTCCATAGTGCCTGCTGGGGCAGTGACAGAGACCATCATGATCAGCAGAGATGCAAGTGGAAACAAGGGCCCAGCACAGCAGTGATGGGGAAAATATAGATTCTATGAGGCCCTGTGGAGCAGTGATGAAGAGCCAGGATGAACAGTGGAGGAAGAACAGTGCTAGAGGGAGAATACCTCTTTCAGAGTACATTCATGAAATTCCCCTGAGCCACTGAGAGATACTGGAGAGATTTTTCAGTACAGAGATCTGGTTTTTGCTACTAATATAACCTTAGCCATACTTATAGGCTGTTGAGTTCTGGGGAAACTTAATTGCAATAATTATAATGAGGACATCAACAGCAGCACTACCCTCCTCCACTACCACCACCACCACCATAATCTCTTCTATTATTGAATGCTCGCCAGAGGCCAGGAACTGTTCTATGAGCTTCAGATATTGCTGCTAATTCTTAGAAGGATTACAAAGAACTTCCACTTTGGGCCAAGATTTACCCTGCTCTCTGAAATAACCAAAAAATGGAAAAAATATATGAAACAATAGTGTTCAAGATATGGATATCAGGCAATAAAGGAAAATGATCCTTGAAAGTTGACCAATGAACAAGGTAAGCCTATTACTGCCCCAGCTTTTTGGCCACGGTACATAGAAGGGGAACCCAGGCAGAGCCCAGCAGACCCCCTGAATTAAGGAGGCTGAGAGTCTACAGAGACCAGGGTAACTCAAGTTCTGAAGTTGAGAGATCAGTCCAAAGTGCAGTTTAGAGATCGGTAGATAGTCTCTATCAACTACTGATTGGGACATGTGTATAAGGAAAATAACTAAGGTCAGGAAAAGAACCACCCTAAAGAATTAAAGTTAACAGTGCTCAGAGTTCATATAGGACTGAGAATATTCCTGTTCCCAAGTGTCAGACTGAGAAATATCATAATACACATGGCATTGCTTATAGATTTCAGAAGGATCTTTCTTTAGAAGTAAAAATTAGTTCTAGATGGCTATGGTTCCCACTTAACAAATCTTTAAAATGAGATATGAAAGTATCAATTTCTAAATAACTAAATTGCATCCTAAAACAAATCTAAATAATATTTATAGGATTACAAAAATATCCAGCTCCCCAAAAGGTAAAATCACAATGTCTGGCTTCAAATAAAAAATTACCAGACATACAAAGAAGCAGGAAAATACAAACTATAAGGAGGAGAAAATTTCATTAAATGGAACCAATTCAAAATGAACACAGATAAGGATAAAATGATTAAATATGAATAGTCTTTAATATTTAGAAATATTAAATATTTAGAGACAGAAAATATTAAAAAGATTAAATTGAACCAAAGATGAAAGCTCTAATGTGTGAGGATGGAAAATACACCAATGGAATTAAGGAGAGATTGAGCATTGAGGAAAAAAGATCAATGAGCTTGAAGACTATACATGATCTAAAATGAAACACAGAGGCTAGTGAAACATGACACTATTGATACATACTACACATGATGAACCTCAGAATAATCATACTGAGTGAACAATATCACACACACATATGAGTATATACTGTGTGATTTCATTCATATGAAATTTTTCAAAATGCAAAATGATCTACAATAATAGAAAGCAGACCAGCAGTTGCTTAAGGAGGGGAAGAGCAAGCTAGGGTGGGAGGGAAAGGGGGAGAGGAAACCTTTGGAAGTAATGTAGTATATATTCTTTATGTTAATTTGGTAGTCTCAGCAGAGTATAGATATGTCAAAACTTATCAAATTGTATACTTTAAATATTTGAAATTTATTCTGTTTTAATTATATCTCAATAAAACTGTCAAAAAGCATTAGAAGAGATTAACACACCTATTTTAAAAATGCAAAGACAGATGTACAGGGAAGTTAAGTGACTTACCTAAGACCACATAGTTCATAAGATAGTGATCCAGGTTTCTTAATTCTCTATGCCTTTCAGTGGCATCTGATGATGGCAATGTCAAATCTAATATTCCTTGAACATGCTTTTTGAAAGGATTTTATTTTTTAAAGTCTCAAAAATAAAAAGTGAACATTTGTTGATGGATCCTCTCTAATATATACAGTACTTACCACCACCTTATATATTATCAATATATTCATATGTAAAATGTCAGTCTTGCCACTCTTTCCTGGACAGTATAAAGTAAGCTCTTGAGAGCAGGGATATTGTTCTGTACACTATTTCTATTGAGTATCTCTTACATACCACCTCTGGACCTCTTTGTCACTTATTCTGGCTGTCACTTTGATAACCAAATATGCACAAATTCTACTGGGCTTTACATACATAAGCTGTCAGTGCCCGGCCTTGGGCCTGCGTCTGGTGGCTCTTGCCTTATGCCCCAGAGGTTTACTGTTGGTGCTGCTGCAAGACTCCATTCAAGTAGCACATGCTACTTGGAAGTGCAGGTTTCCCTCATGGGATGAACCTTTGCTAAAGGGAAGTGATATCTGGTACATAGATTCTGCTTCCTTTCACCTCCTGATGGGTGGTTGCTACAGTATGTCTTAGGGATGGTGCTGCAGGATCAAGCAGCAGACTCATTTAGTGCTGGAAAGTATCACGGGCTTCTCTCTGCTTTCTCTCCTTCCCAGTTTTACTTCCTTTGACCCTCACTCCTACCTGCTTGGATCAAATTCCCCAATTAAGTAAAACACATAAGCCCCTTGCCTCAGGCTCAGTCTCTGCTTTAAGAGTTGATACAGCAGTGATCCCAGAAAGCAGTCCCCTGGGTGGCATTTTGGAGCTGTGTTATTCACCAGTCGGATGGGAATAAGAATCTCTATGCCAGTGGTATGTGGGGTAGTAACAACTTCTGGGAGACAGTGGCATTGTAATGATTAAAGTTTTCACCTAGGTTTACTTGGAGTGAAGTGCAGGTAGAAAATGAAGTGTGATAGGTGGTGACTATGGCTCTTGAATAGTATGGGACAATGATAATTATAGGGGTTGTAGGCTAGGCTGGCTTTCCCATGGAGCAATGAGAGCTGGTGGTATGGCTCTGCCCATGATTATTACTTATGCTGAGCTCGCCATGATTGGCTGGTAAAGTAACCGGTGTGTAGTACCCCAGCAGCTCCCAATCATGCAACACAAAACCCAACCCTCCTCTCCAACACCTCCCTCCTGATCCTGCCCAGCTTTGGGGTTTGCTGCTCTCAACCTCCTTATTTACATATTCCTTCTGTGGTGATGAGCCTGGCTGGCTTTCCTGGAGATATGCGCAGACCATGATGGGCTTCTGTGATGTAGAAAGTTCCTCCTTTTGGCAGCTTTCTCACTGCAGTTGATTTCAAACCAACCCATGTTGTTTTCCACTGTCCTTGTACTTTCCATTGTGTGGAAGAAGCCTGTTTTTCTTGGTTTATGTCTGTTTATAGCTAAGGTACTTTTAGACGTATTTTATTTTATTTTTTTAATCCTCACCTGAGTACATTTTTAAATTGCTTTTAGAGAGAGGAAGGGAGAGATACATAAATGTGGGAGAGAAACATCAATTGGTTGCCTCCTATATGCACCCATTCTGGGGATTGAACCTGCAACCCAGGTATGTGCCATGACTGGTAATCAAACCTGCGACCTTTTGGTTATGGGATGATGCTTCAATCAATTGAGTCACACCAGCCAGGGAAAAACTTTTATATATTTTTATACTCCACTAATAAAAGTTTTGTGAAGCTAAAGTCCTATACACAGACAGACTCTGCTGTATATTTTCTCATCCTCCAAGTTTAAATGATCACAAGTAGAATGCTTAAGAGGTATCCTACTTACAAGTGAAATGTAGGGTTTATGAGACTCACAAAAGGATAACATAGACTTTTGTGCAGACTAGATAGTGTAGTGACTGTGCACTCTTCTTTGACCAGTTCTCCTTAAGTGCAGAAATGTAAGCACCAATTGAGCATCTTTCTTGTATTGGAGGCAGCAAGACAAAAGGTATGATATTAGCCCTCAAGGATCCCATAGTCCAATAGAGAGGGATTGAGAGATTTATGAAAATAGAAAAACAATAGAACTGTGTATGAAGCACCAGACAGGGGACAAATGAAGACCTCAATGAACACCATACTGAGGCAGTGATGCTGAAGCAAGGTTTTGAAGGCAGACAAAGCCGAAAGCAAATTGCTAGCGATGAGAATGGGATATGACAGCCACAGGAAACAGCATTATGTCTGCTGGAAAATACAAGTAGATGGTTAAAATGTCAGTGGGAAGAGTGAAAGGAAACAGAGCTAGAGAAACAGGCAAGGCTGGGCCAAAGATTGTCTTGTATTCCTAAAGAACAGACTTTATTCTCTAGGCCAGTGCTTGTCAAAGTGTGGTTCCCAGACCAGCCATATCAGTGTCTCTGGAGAACTGGTTAGAAATGTAGTTTCTTAGGTCCCTCCCCAGAAGCTGGATGAAGAACTCTAGGGGTGAGGCTGGCAATTTTAATTTGAACAAGCTCCCTAGGTGATTCTGCTGCACCTGGAAGTTAGAACCTCTGCTTTCAAGAATAAGAAGCCATAGTAGGTTTCTAAGCATTGAGAATCTGGAGCTTTAAAAAGATCTCTCTTAAAGAAATGGAAGTAGCATTGGACGGGGCAAGTCTTGTCACACGGTCACCATTTGGGAAACTTGCAACTGTTCAGATAAGAAATGATGAACATCTAACCAGGACAGATATGGAAGGAATGGAGAGAAGAAGAGAGAGTGGAGAGGTGGAGAAGGTAGACGTGGAGGCCGACAGGACATAGGAGGTGAGGGACTGCATCTGAGCCAGGGGGCTTCTGCTGTAGTGACCAGGGTTGTGTGAAGATGGCCCAGTATGCTCATGCCAGCTAACAGAGTGGGAGGCACTCTCCAGTGCACCTCAGCATCCACAAGATGTGTGTTCCCCTTGTCTTCATGGTGAAGAAACAAGAACTCTTTCTCAGCCACCAGAACTACTGACATAAAGATAGCTAATTATTTTACATAAGAGAAAACTTCTCAAAACCACCCTTACTATTGAAAAGAAAGTGTAGGGGTGTCTAACCCCTGGCCCTTGGGCTGCATGTGGCCCAGGGTGACTATGGCTGTGGCCCAACACAAAATTATGAATTTACTTAAAACCTTTTGTTTGTTCATCAGTTTTCATTATTGTCTGTGTATTTAATGTTTGGCCCAAAAGTTTAGACACCCCTTACTGTAAAGCATGTGCATGCACCCTGTGCATGTTTGTGAGTGTGTGTGGGAGTGTACGTACACAAACTTATTCTAGGCAATGCTGTGGTGCCATACTTCTCTTTTGACTTCTGGTTGTTTTGTGTCTTGGGTGGCTGTATTTGTATATGATAGGAGATGGGATGAGGTGAGTTATGTAGCTATCAGCACTTCATTACTTCCAGGTCGACATTGTCTTAGCCTCTGTATATTTGGACACCAGCAAACAACACACAGAAGAATGTCTGAGAACCTTTTTTATGCCTGGAGGTGGGGAGGTTACTTCCAGATTTAAGCATTTCTTATGAGAATGTCCTAAAATCCAGGTTGTAAACCAGAGTGTGGTTATGCTACTTTATTGTCCCAAAATTGGGGGCATTGACAGTCAAATTAACACATTGTTTTGTTTCCACCAAATGCCCTATTGTGGATTGAATTTTATCCCCTTAATAGATATGTTCAAGCCTCAACCCCAGTACTTGGGAATGTGACCCTATTGGAAAATAGGGTCTTTGCAGATATAGTCAAGTTAAGATGAGGTCATACTTGATTAAGGTTGGCCCTAATTCAATGACTGTTGTCTTTATAAGACAAAGGAAATTTGGGCATGGATACAGAACACAGGAAGGATATTATGTGTTTATAGTGGCAAAGATTGGAGCAATGTGTCTACAAGCTGAGGAATGCCAAGGATTACAACCACCAGAAGCTAGGAAGAGATAATGAAGGATTATCTCCTAGAGACTTTGGAGAGATCCCTGATATCAGATTTCTGGAGCCCAGAACTGATGACAATAAATTTCTGTTGCTTTAAACCATCCAAATTTGTGGTAATTTATTATGACAGCCCAAGAAACTAATATATGCTTCAAGTGTTTAGTAGATTTAAGATCCACAATTCCAACAAAAAAATGGAAATATAAGACAAAAAACAGCAACAAAAGACACACAACCAGAGACTATTTGAAACATATTTATATGAGACAGACTTTGTAATCAGAGGAATTTGGAAGATGGAAGAGAAACCTCCTTTGTGTGAAATATAAAGAAAATGGATAATGCAATTTTTATCAAACTGTCTGCAAGTGATATAAAACTTCTTTCTAAGCTAGAAGGGAAAATTCCCCATAACTTTTAAGGAAAATAAGGACAGCCAGATAATCTTCCTGTTCTGTGACAGCTTATCACCAAATGAGAGGTGGTGAATAATAGGAAAGACAGAAATGATGTAAAATGGGCCCCAGACATTGAACATTGCTGGATTAACTCCAGCAGCATTTGTATATGTTGTCATGTCAATAAAATTACTGAAATTGAAACTTGAAATTGAGCAGAGTGTGAAAGAAAGAAGATATTTCTCAAGGGACCAGGCAGTAAATATTCACATTAAGGGGAGGTGATATCATGGAAAGTTTCTGTGGTTTGTGATGCCACTGAAGTCCAAACAAAGGGGTATAATTTTATTGTTTTCCTCTGTGGCATTTCTGCAGAAGTGAGCATTTGGTTATAATGAAATTGAGCTCCTGAGAAGTGAAATTGAAGTTCAGAGACATGTCAATAGGTTGGAGTGCACATTCATTTCTTCACAAACCTTGTGGGGCTGCTTTCTCTCAATTAGAAACTCTGGGCTTATTTAATTCACCAGCAAGAACTGGATATGAAGAATAGGCTCTAGGTCTTCCATTCTTGGACAAGGGGAAAGCTGAAACTGAATATGACTCAGGTCAGCTTTGCAGTGTAGCTGGAAATCCACCGATCTGCCCTCCATTCTTGCTCATCAGTGGGATGATTCCTTACCATCTCCACAATCCATAGAGCCCTCACTACATGCCCCCTGCAGCCTCTCTCTTCCTCTGCTATCTTATGCAAAGGTCAGGGTGCACTATTCCCTTGGCTGACTCTGAGATGTTTCAGGCCAGTTTGTTTACCTTGTTTAGCCAAGAAAGCCCTTCTGCCAGCTGTTTTCTTCTTCAGTGGACTGAATGTCAAAAGGAATTCTGACATTGCCACATCCCATGTAGCAGGGCATTGGGAATTCTGCTATTGATCTGTCTACACAGTAAACCCCTGACTCAAAATATATAGATAGTTCTTTCGTGACACCCAAACAATGGCCAATATTTTTCCTTGGGGATTATTTTCTACTGAAAGGGTTTGCAGCCTGCTTTAAGTTCTCATGCTCTTATAAAAACAAATCAAAGTGATAGAAGACATAGCACCTAATCCATCATTGGATACATCTATCAGAGGTCTAGAGTTGTTCCACTGGTAAGAAAGACCTGTTTTTATATTTTCTACTGATGTTACTAATATACTGAGCTCAAGATAATTTGACTGAATTTTTACAAAGCAGTAGAAGATAGTTACTATTCTGATCCTTCTTTTATAAATGGAAAGTGAGCCTTAGAGGTGTTAGAAATTTTGATCAAGTTTACACAGTAATTTGTCTACAAAATAGCAAGGTAAATCAGTTCCTTCCTTCCTTCCTTCCTTCCTTCCTTCCTTCCTTCCTTCCTTCCTTCCTTCCTTCCTTCCTTCCTTTCTTTCTTTCTTTCTTTCTTTCTTTCTTTCTTTCTTTCTTTCTTTCTTTCTTTCTTTCTTTCTTTCTTCCTGCTTCTTTTCTTTTGACAGTCTTTCATCCTATTCTTTTACCACCTTTTAGTCCTGGGAAGCAGCCTGATATTGACTGAGTTTCACACAAGATTAACTTGGACTCTGCTTTCAGTTACATTTTGAGATGAACCAGGTGTACCTTTACGCTATCAATGAACAGAGAAATTTTATGAATAGAGGTCATAGTGAAAATGCTCAGCTCTTTGCATATTCCATTGACCGGGCTTTGTAAAAATATAAACATAGTCCTTGGTCCAAACTGAACTCACGGAAGTCCAACATCCCTATTGAAATTATAAATGTTGCTGTCTATACAACTCCTCATAGCTATTTGCCAGAAGCCTTCATATAAATCTGTAGATAAAACCATCATCAGTTCCAATACATTGGTTAGAGAAAACATTCTAGGTATAGTAAATGTACTTTGGACACAGCCTACAATTTTCTAAAAATTATCCAGTTTAGGACCAAGAACTATTGAGCCCAGGAACTTGTGAGAATTACATTAAGTCTCTGTCTTAGTCCACTTGGGCTGCTATAACAAAATATCATATATTGGGTGGCTTAACCAACAGAAATTTATTTCTCACAGTTCTGGAGGCTGAGAAGCCCAAGATCAAGGTGCCAGCTGATTCAGTTTCTGATGAGCATTTATTTATTTATTTATTTATTTATTTATTTATTTATTTATGCTTTGCAGATGGCCACCTTCTTGTATCTTTACGTGGCAGAGAGAGAAATTATCCTTCTCTTGCTTCTTCTTTTAAGCGCATTAATCTCATCATGAGGGCTTCACTCTCCTGACTTAATGACCTCCCAAAGACCTCGCCTCACATTGGACATTGGGGCCTCAACACTTGAATATTTGGAGATGCAAACATTCAGTTCATAGCAGCCTCCAAGTCAGCATCTCCTTAACCTTCTTCTAAATGGCAACTAAGACTTTCCTCTGAATCAACAAGGTAAAATCTTTTCAGGGGCATTGTCTTCTCTTTTCATGCTGTGACTTGCTGGCTGATGTCTACTCAGTTTTCTCTAAAATATATCTGTGAATTCTAGAAGCACAAACCAGTTTCCTTTCTTGCCTAAATGTCAGCCAACTTTTGAATAACAAGGAAGAACCAATAATTGAACATCTACTATTTGTCAGGCACTCTCTCACATATGTGATCTTGTTTAATCCTCCAATAACTCTATGAAGTAGGTAAAATTATTCCCACTTCATAGAGAAAGCTGAGAAACTGAGGCTCAGAGAGGTGAAATGACTTGTTCAAGGCAAGGAGCTGGCAGTCAGTCTTTAAACTCTTATAAACTCATTCTAGGCCTAGCTCATTCTGTTACCACCAGGTTGCTTTATTGTTCCAGATTCTGGTCCTCTAAAGCAATTTGAAAGCACATCAATAATTTTCTCCTCAAATGCAGGGTGTTCCCCACAGAATGATTCTATTGTGATATCCATCAGCTAATTTCAGATTCATCTTAAAGTTAATCAAGGAGGACCAACACAAAGTTACTAGTCCTACTACAATTACTTTATGTAAATCAGATAGGCTACTTTAGATCAACTTTTCTCACCAGATCAAATCGAATCAATAGTTTTCAAAAATCTACACATGTTTTTGCTTAGAAAACAGGGGAAAGTAAAGCAAAAGATTTGATTGAGCTACAGGAAGATATTTTTGTCAATTCATATTACTACAAATCTTTTGGAGTCAAGATTTAAAGGTAGAAGCAGAAAGGGTGGGTACTGAATTTGACTGATTTGCACACTAGCAGCATCCAAAGGGCTTTGTGGTGGAATACATTTTCAAATTCTACAGAATAAGGAAAATTTCAAATTCTTTCATCCAGAATTCCCTTAGAATTTAGAGTATGTGTCAGGGGTTGCTGGGCTCCCAGGACCAGGCAGGTAACGTCAGTGTGTATATGTTTATAGAGAATCATGGTGCACACTTTGACCACAGGCACTGGAAAACAAACAAAAACTCAACACTCAACTGGTCAAATGAACTAGACTCCAGGCCAGAGTTGGTTCCTGGGGTTCTAATTAATGCCCACTAGGCTATTAGGGACCCACTCTTTTTTCTACTTAACAGTCAAATTTATATATGGTACAGAACTCAACTCTTCCTGTTGGCACTGGTTTCAGAATCTTTGGTCAGCTCTGGACAACTGAAAGGACTTATATCCATGGAAACATACTATAAGAGGAAGCAAAAGCATTTAGGAAAGGAGAAGAGTTCTGGTCACAACACAACCAATGTAGGATAATGACAAAAATGAAGAGAGACTCTTACTTAAGTTTCTAGAAATCTCAAGTCCTACAGCTTTTTGAGGTAATGCCATTAATAACTTTTTTAATGATTAAAGTATTTCTCTTATGCCTAATGAAACCAGCATTCTCTTTCTTTATTTACTTAAAATGTTTTTATTATGGGAAAATTTAAAACACACAAAAAGAGAATAGTATAATGAACCCATAGGTCTCCATCACCCAGCTTCAAGAATCATAAGCTCAAAGACAATCTTTTTTCCTCTATATTCCCCCTTACTGACCTTGCACTCTCCAAACCTTCCCCTAGTTTTTGTAGCAAATTTCAGACATCAGGGTTTTTTTTTAAGATTTTATTTTTATTTATTTTTTAGAGAGGGAAGGGAGGGAGAAAGAGAGAGAGAGAGAAACATCAATGTGTGGTTGCTGGGGGTCATGGCCTGCAACCCAGCAACCCATGTACCCTGACTGGGAATTGAACCTGTGACACTTTGGTTCACAGCCTGTGCTCAATCCACTGAGGTATGCCAGCCAGGGCCATGTTAATTTATCTAAAGATATTTCAGTATGTATCTGTAAAATAATGCTATTATTTTTTAAAAATTTTTTAAAACATTTTATTTATTTATTTTTAGAGAGAGGAGAAGGCAGGAAGAAAAAGAGTAAGAGAAACATCAATGTGTGGTTGCCTCTCATGTGCCCCGAACTGGGGACCTGGCCCACAACCCAGGCATGTGCCCTGAATGGGAATCAAATCAGTGACTCTTTGATTTGCAGGCTAGCACTCAATCCACTGAGCCACACCAGCCAGGGCAAAAGAATGGTATTCTTATCTAGAATCCCTAACCGTTAACTACAATACTATTTATTGCTATAGAAAACAAATCCCTTAATATCAGTTTGGTTCAATCCACACATAAAGAAATTCCATACATTTCAATTGTTGATAGCTATCATAAGTCTCTTTTAACCTAAAGCTTCCCCTTCTAGCTCATTTTTACTTTCTTCGTCTTTATAATTTAGCTGTTGAAGAAACTGAATTGTCTATCCTAAAGGGTTTTCCACTGTCTGGATTTTACTAATTGGATCCCATGGTGTCACTTAATGAGTTTCTCTGTTCCTCCAAATTGCTAGTTAGATCTAAGGGCTTGATTAGATTCAGGTTTGACTTTTTTATTTTTTTGCAAGATCATTTTGTTGATTGAATTCTGTACTTTAATTAAGTGGTCCATGATGTCCAGCTATCTCTCTTTATGACATTAACAACATTTATGATCATTGTCTAGATCCATCAATTAACTTATAGTTACCAGATACTTATTTCCTAATTCCATCTTTTTCCTTCACTTAGTATATGGGGTACTTCTATAAAGAAAAACTTTCCCTCATCATTAATTTGATTACACTGAGATACAGCTCTTTGTAGGAAATAAAAGATAACTGCTTCAACCTTTACATTTACTAGTTTTCACGATAAAGAATTGGTTTTTTAATTTTCCATAAGCAACTACTGAGTCTCTTTTTTGTCATTGTTATTTTTTAAGCATCATTTGGACTTTGGATTCAAGTATTTTTGATATGATACCAAACCATTAAAATTTATCCTCATTAATGGCCAAATTATCTCAACTTTGGATAGTAGGAGACTTTTCAATTTAAACTCTGAGACTTTTTGACAAAAGCCTAGTAGTCCTTTATTTACTTTTTTGCTTTTTAGTATAATAAGATATTTTAAGCTCACCTTTTTCATTTCCTATCCCAGGACTGGAATTAGCCATTTCTTTAAGGAGAGTCCTTTTGGGGGAAATATTTAGAGACCATAGTCTGAGTGTTTGGGGTGCTCATTGCTGCTGGGTTGGACATTGTTTCTAAACTTCAGCAGATGGAGCAAGGAAATAGTTCCACTTTCAAATGGTAAAATTTATCATGACTTCATTCTGGTACTTTGATTTAAATTCAGGATTATGAGTTTTTTATTTAACCTCATTATTCTTATTCCTAGAGCCCTCTCTTTTATACTGAAAATCCCAGTTCTCAAAAGTGTCAACACAAATATTCATTTACTTTGTCCCACTATACAGACAAAACAATCTAAGAAAAATAAAACCAACAATTCAAATATGGTAATTGGGCACACACAATTTAAAATATTTTTGTAATTATTTTGTCTTCAGGGCTTGTCCTACTTAGGATGTAAAGCCAACTAATATGTTTTAGAATCTCTTGAAATAGTTCCTCTGTGTGTAGTTATGCCATTGACTTAGGTTCACTTGATTCACTTAGCTTTAACATTTTTGAGAAGTCTTAAAATTTAACTTTGTTTTATACTAGTATCCCCTCTTCATATTGAGGTTTATATAGAAGGTGGTGTTTATCCTGCTTAAATTTTGATTATTTTTATTTTATTTCCATGAATTCTGGAGGTCTGCCCTGTATTTTGCTTATTTTTCCACCATTAATTCTCTACACATCTTTACTTCAAGCTGCAGACCTCCCCAGTTTTTTAAATCTACCCTCAATGATCACCAACACACTTTATGTGCATAGGAGACTTTAAATTAAGGATTATCTATGGGTAATGGGGAGGAATTATAGGTAATCACTAAAATTGAGTATAGACATAATGTTCTAAAATTAGCCATAATCCCTCACAGGCTCTGGCCCATTGCCACCATTTTTCCTCCTGAGCCCTCCCTCACATTTTCTGGCTCAAACCACAAACTTACAGTTATTCATTTGTTTTTATCCCCAGGAAAAATAGCTTTATTGGGATTAGAATCTGGAGGAAAAAAGTATAGTACCTGATCTATCATAACAGACTGAGGAATGCAGATAGGGCAGACATGTCATTATTGCAGTAAGTATAGGCAACGCAAGCCTGCTGGGAAAATAGTTTTCCCACCCCCAAAACACTTTACTAAGACACCATTAAAAAGTGTTCTTAATATGTCTTTGTCACCTCAACCACCACTTTGACAAATAAGAGGATATATCACATTTATTAATTTTAAGTTTATCTTCCTCAGATAGCTAAAAAGTCTACCATTTTCCAATGTCTCCTGCTCTCCTGAATCTGCCAGTTACAAGGGAAAATAGAAAGTGAGGGGTTAATTTTACTGGCTCACTGACTTTTTCCATTTTCCCTCACCAATTAGGGCCAGGTAGTAGGAAATATACCCCACTTGGGGAGGAGGGTTATCTCCCCCAGCACAATAGCATAATAAAACATCTGAGGCATGATGGATAGCCAGGCTGGTGAGACTTGTGGGCAGGAACGCACAGCCCTGTAACTGGCAGGAAGAAGAGGGATGCTGGTTGTTTTGAGTACCTTGAGTGTTCATAAGCTTTTTTCATCTTCTTCATCTTCTCTTCCAAACCTGGCCCTGTATTCCAGGTACCTGGGAATTCACAGAAGCCTGGCCAGGCAGCTGGTGGATATGGAGAGGCATGTGGAGAAGGCTGTAGCCAGAGCAAGGAGCGGGGAGCATGTGAGGAAAAACAGGATTTCCACAGGGGGCCTCAGGGAGTATGCATATGGTGGTAGGGTGGGGCAGCGGGGTGACAGGATTCTAGCCTTCAGAGACTTCAGGAAGAATAAGGAGAATATGAAGGGCAGGGCCCCAGTCCTGTGCACTGTAATTCAGTGCCTCAGTGCACCTTGCTAAGTCTGTGTCTGTACTCAATTCATTCTTACCCTCCTATCTCTTTCATAAACAAAGCAAGTCCCCCTCTCAACCTAACAAGGGCCTTGACCAAGGTTTCTATAACCAAACACTCATTGAAGTGTCAAATAGGCCCAGGACCATCTATTTAGGGTCATAATTTCCTGTTTACCTGATCACCAGGTCCAGTCTGTCTCTCCCTGCCCTTCCTTCCAGAGCCAGACCCCAATGCTTATGTTCCCCCACCCCCCCAAACTATAGAAGCATCAGAAAAAGTAGAAACTATGTATAGTCCAGAAAGAGTGACAATATCCCATATAACAAGAACTGGACACAATAAATTTTTCCTCTTTCATTTTCTCACTCAGTTCCTTTTCTGAAAAAGGTGAGCTTTCTGTGTCTGCCTGAAATAGTGGGTTGCATAATAGCCATCTCAGTCCTGCTGTAGTCTTTTCTCCTGCTCTTAAGGTCTTGCTGCTTCCTGCAAACTGGCAAGAACAAAGAGATCTCAAGCCTTTTAAGGACTGGCAGTTTATCTCTATTTGTGATCAGAAGAACACTACCACTAGCAAAAAAATCACCCCAAAATTAAATACAATGAAAAAAATGATTAATTGTAGTTTAGATAAATGGTACTTTAAATATGTTGCGCGTGGGTCACCGGCTAGCAGTGACCACGGCACACTGTGGATGGCTCGACAATACGCGAGAAAAAACACACATGCACAGAGACAAACCAGTTTCTGTGGGGAAGTAGGGACAGAATGGCCACCCCCCCTAGTGGGGAGCGCGCTGATCCACCGTCCATACCTGCTTTTATTAGGCTCATTTTGCATAATAACTCAGGTAACGTACAATACTCATTAGGGGAAGTAAGGAATATAGGAAACAAAGAACTCTGCCGGTCTATTGAGTTGGGGGGTCAAAGAGCTGTAAGGCTGAGGAACAAACTAGCTTCCTCCTAAGACCCTCCTCATTCAACTGAGAGCATTCTTGAACAAAGAAGGTTTCACAGTAATTTACATGTTCTTTCTTAGGCCTGATCACCCCGGGAAATCCGCACTTCCCAGTACCGAGCTGTACTTCCCCGTCATTGTTTCAGGCTTAGGTGGAGCGCGGGAACTAAGGCCACCGAGAGATAAGGAGATTTTCTTCCGGACGCTGAGAACTCAGACTTTGTCAAAGCCGAGGAGTGAGGGTCCATCACCCCCCTTTTGCTGCAGCCCCCCAAGTCCTTCTTTTGGGGGGCCTCCCAAAAGTGATCGTGCCTGGCTTGGGTTGTTCCCCCGTGGGGAATCTTACCCGTCTTTGGCTAACCGACCAAGCTTTTTGGGGTTCGGCAGCAGAAACAGCATTACTGCCAGGAAGATAAGCTTTTGTCTCCTTGCCGGCTCACGGTTCCAAGGGCGTTCCCTTAGCCTTAGCTAGGCGGGGGTTTCAGCTTCTAATACCAGTCAGGGCGGTTCCCAACATAAATAGATAATAAAATCACATTTGTTCTCTTCTATGAAGAGTGTCAATATTTCCCTAAGCATCGCATAGCTAAATCCTATGGAGGAAAGTGTCGAATGAGCAGAGGCTCTGGCCGGCACTCACTGTCCAACGTTTGACTGACTTGCCACTCCTCCCATCATCCCTCAGTAGCCTGCAATTCCAGGCCAGCAAACTCTCAACCGTACTTTGGAACTATTGGCATCCAGGGGACAGATGGACCAAAAGATAGATCCACAAATAACAGCCGATGAACCCTACATGAACTATGTCTTCTTACAGCAAGCTGTCCATGCTCCCAGGGCACTGAGCACTGTGGTCACAGTCCCTACTCAGGACATCACTTGAGTCTTCCTCAATGGAATCATTGCCTGACCACAGAGGGTACTTTTGTCACTTGTTTTTCCCTTATCCTTCTAACTCTAGAGAGAACAGAGACCTTTTGAGATCCAGATCCCTGTCATATCAGCGTGCTTTTTCTAACTGCCCTCTCCTGTCCCCTCCCTGAGTTGCAGAAGGATAATCTGGTTCTAAGAGGGCGGAGGTGGCACTCTTGAGTGGTGGGAGAGGAAGCCATGAGCCAGCTACTACCTGAAGGTCTACCTTCTTTAGCTATTTTACAGCCTGACCAGAAGGGTCCAATCTCTTATTTCTCAATTGCTTTCCATAATGCTTTTTCCCTATTGTAGCCTTTGTAACTGCTTTTCTTGAAAATTGTTGAGAAATGCTGCTTTTGGAGACTGTACTCAGAGAGTGATTGTGACCTTTGTGTCTCCTCCTGGCTGACTGGGGGCTTCCCAGAAACATCAGTTCCCTTGGCTTCTAGACTGAGAATTATGGGCACTAACTTCATCTGGAGTTTTGTGTGCCTTTTCCTCCTTCACTGGAGGCCCTACCCTCCAGAACACCTCCAGGCCTGGGTTCCCCATGGTCTGGATCTCAGAGTGCTGGGCCAAGTCTGGGCTCTGGACTCCTGGATTCCAAGTAGACCTGACATTTTACCTCTACAGATTTTGTGCAATTCTAGTGACTGTATATTGGGAACCCCAAATCAGAGTAAACATCTGACATATTTAAATAGACTTATGGGACCTATATAATAGAGTATTTCCATACCAGGAGACTCTGTGCCATACGATGAGCCTGGTGGGTTACTGGCACAAACTCAGCAGTGGGGTGCTCTGCCGCTGTAGCCACTCCCATACGTGTCTGAGAACCTGAAGTAGGTTGCCATTTTTGGACTTGTGCAGTTAGTCACAGGCCATATGTTTCTAGGCAGACCTTATTCCTTCTGGGACCACATTTCCCACCTGTAACACAAAAGAGTTTTAGTGGAAAAATCTCTACGATCTGTTCTAGCTTTAACGACTGTATGGTGTTATGATCTCTACTTTTGATTTATATTCCCTCCCTCGCATATATCCTTGAGAAATCCCAAGAATGAGGAAACTGGACCCTAACTGACCACTGCAACTTACCAGAATATAAAATGTTCCCCCCTCTTTTCTTGTAAGCCAAATGTGGGATATTTGCAAAAGCCCAATTGGGGAAATTTTGTCACTGAATTGCTTACTCTATTTATTTGCATTAAAATTTAGGATTGTGCTGTATTTATAGAAACAATGTTTACAGGTTCAGCATGGATCCTGACTATTAATGGAAAAATAAATTAAAATCCTTCCATCCTCAACCTAAAGGATCTTGGCACATGTATGGATAAGACTAATGTTATTAAACAAAGTTTTAGAGGAGATACAGGAGACTCTGTCCTTGACATAAATGAGCTCAATATGTTTTATTGTGAAATTACTAAGGAATTGACTTGCAAATCAGGGCTCAGAAGCCCACAACAGTGGATGA
Organism: Phyllostomus hastatus; assembly: GCF_019186645.2. Lineage (NCBI taxonomy): Eukaryota > Metazoa > Chordata > Mammalia > Chiroptera > Phyllostomidae > Phyllostomus > Phyllostomus hastatus. The sequence goes on along the minus strand of NW_025334009.1, from coordinate 31,996,316 downwards.
CAGAGCTGTCTGGTGAGCAAATCTGGAGGCTGGTAAGGGGAAGATGAGAGAGTTCTGCAGATATCAATTGCCCAGGAGCTTCTGAGAACCATTGCCTCAGATGAGATGTTCTTGTACAGCTTCACTTGGTGGTGATCCTCTGAGGGCGTATCCTAAGCAGCCTATGCTTCCTGCCATTCTATCAGGTTTTCTGCTCTGGAAATACCTGGTTGCCAGCGGGGGGTGAAGGGTGGGTGCGAGGAGCGGGCAGTGAACAGAGAAGGCCAGAGAGTGATCAACACTTCTGCCAATATAAAAAACAAACTCTGAAGATTTGGCCCTGATTAAATATGGTGCTTGGCATGCCTTCCAGGCTACTTCTTCTGACAAGACAGTTAGAGTCCACATACTCTTTCTTTCAACTCACATTTATTGAGCAATTACTCAATACTGCCCTTGTTGCTGTCACATCTAGTGGGGCTGCAGGCCCACTGACAAGGAATTATAGTGCAGTGTGGTCAGGGCTATGACCAGTTAAACACAGGGTGCTCAGGGAGCATGGAGTGGGGCCCTGACCTACTGGGCTATTAGGTGAACTCTGGGCAGTATCCCTTAGGGCAAACATTGGCTCAGTCTCTAAGGACAGTGTTTCCTTGAGAAAGAGGAAGAGGAAGTGAGCAAGAGAGGTCATTTACAATTCTGTCATTCATAAATTTGTCCGAAGCTTTTTTGGAAGGCATTTATATTTCCTGCCAATACCACCTCTTGGGGGTGATGAATTCCAGTAAGTTCTAATCCATTTATTACTGACTGGGAAAGAAATTGCTTCCTTTTACGTCTGGAAATAAACCTTGATTGCATTTTACAGGATATCTACTAGCCACAGAGTTTTGGAATTTGGTGGGTAAGTTTATGCCTCATAGATCCTCAAGATTCTTGGTTCTGTGGATCTGAATCTCTTCCTCTCTCAGCCTTTAGACTGAAGACCCTAACCTTTCAGCCAGTCTTTTATACCCATTTCATTTGTTCTTCTTAGAGTCATTAGCTGACTGGACTTTCTGGATTGTGAGGGCCAGAACATCCTCAACTACTTTATTTTACAGAAAAACAAAAAAGCTGCTTTGTGTAAAGGAAGAAAAATATTTTTGCTTTCTGTTTCTAATACACAGCATAGAACACAATTGACTGTGAAAGGCTCCAGGTGGGCCGCCTGTGTCTGGGGCATCTTTCTACCCCCAGGGCCTCGTCTATTGCCTGTTCTGTGATCAATGCTCACAGGATGGATATTTGTAGAGGAACCAAGTGAATAAATATCCTGAGTGCTGGTGAGGCCCTGTCTTCCATCATCACTGAGAATCCAGACCATATACATTACTCTCAGAGTTCTGATTTTTTTGTTTTAAAAACTTATTTCTAACCTTTCTAACCTCTCACCAGAATTATAGGTGTTTCCTTGGTATCACCACTTTTTACTGCCTGATTATTTATTTATAATGTTTTCTTTACACAATTATTGTGTTTTTAGGATTATAAAGTGAAAAATGTTCATGGTAGAGCATTTGGAAAATGCCAACAGTATAAAGTAGAAATGTAAAATCATGCACATTTTAACCATATCTCATATATTTCTTCCCAGTTTTTCTCCATGACACAAATATAATTTTTCTTTTTACAAAATTAGAATCTTTCTGCATATTATGCATTAATTTTTCTTATGAATTACCACATCATAAATATTTTCACATGTTGAAGAATATTCTTTAAAAACATCATTTGAAATGGTGTTTTATAGTCTGTCAAATGGATATAAATTTGACTGGTTAGTCTCTTGGGTAAGACAATGTTTTGTGATCACAAATATTTCTATTTTTCTTAATATTGTAACTGTCTACCAGATATGATTATTCCCATCCACTAGACATGACTAGAATGCTTTATCTAAACTCAGTGGTTTCCAAAGTGAGGTGTGGTCACCCAGCATGTAAGGTGATCCAGAACATGGAATAAAATATAACTCTGGTTTTTGTTTTTCTCTTATACTTTTATAATTTCTATTTTTAATGCCCATTTAAAAAATGAACATGTACTAATATAGGAATACATGCATGTAATCTACTAGTAAGTGGCTCTATTCAAGAGTCATATCTCTGATTTTTTTTTCCTGGAAAGGACTGCAATAAAAATCACTTGGAGATACTGATCTAAAGCACCCAGAAAATTTGTAAAGCTTTATTCTCCTTGGAGTTTTCCTGAAGCCCTGGGAATTTAAGGCAAGCTGGATTATGAAGATCTCCAGGATCTAAAAGTTCCTAATAGCTTTTCTCTGTCACCATCAGCCACAGTCTCTTCTTAGGCTGTGAGACCCAATGGCAGAGTTTCCCACATTGATCTTCCTCCTTTTCTTGGAACAGCCATCAGATATCATGCATTCCCTCTGACTTCCTATGCCATTTCTTGCCTCCAGACGAACCTGAGGAAGTTAGGTTTCATTGCGCAAAGTCTATCTATGACTATTTCCTCTATTTCCTGGTTCTCTTCCACTTAGCCTTGGAAAACTTATTTTTTTAAACAATTCTCTGAAAATTCTTTCATGATTCCTTTACTCTTTTAAATATTGTTTTGTTTTTTAAATCTCCCCCTCACCAACACAACAAAACAAAAATAATTAAAAGCAAATGTACATTGTTTCTTTAAACTGTTCCTGGTCCCCTTGAAATTTTATAATTTTTACTTTCATTTTTATGTTTTATTGAGGTATAATTGATATAACCAATGTACCATAAATTGAACATTTTTAACATGTACAAATTGATAAGTTTTGACATATGCATCCTTCTGTGAAGCCATAGACACAATAAAAGTAATGAACATATCCATCACCCCCAAGTGCTGACTCAAAGGGTTACAGCCTACTCTTCCACCCACCCTTATCAACTTCCATGGTTCTGAGGCAATCACCAATTGATGTGCTTTATATCAATTATAGATTAGTTTGCATTTTCTAAACTTTATATAAATAGAATCATGCAGTATGTCTTCTTTTTTGACTGTCATCTTTAATTTGGCATTATTATTTTGAAATTCATCAATGTTGTATCAGTAATTCATTCCTTCTTTTGGTTGAGTAGTATTGTATGGATGTACCACAGCTTGTTTATCTATTTCCCTGTTAATGGACATTTGGGTTGTTTCCAGTTACTGGCTTTTACAAGTAAAATTGCCATGAAAATTTGTTTACGAGTCTGTGTATAGACATATGCTTTCATTTCTCTTGGGTAAATATCTTGGAGAAGAATGGCTGGATCATATAACTGGTGTTTGTTTAAATTATAAAATTCTAAACAGTTTTCTAAAGTGATTGTACCATATTATCCTCTATGTATGATGCATGAGAGTTCCATTAGCTCCAGATCCTCATCAATACACAGTATTGTGAGTGTTTATAATTTCAGCCATTTGGGTAGGTAGCAATATCTCATTGTAGTTTACATAACATTTCTCCAATGACATTGAGTATCCCTTTGGGTGCCTACTTGCAATCTCTATATCTTCTTTGTTGAAGTGTCTTTTCAAACCTTTTACCCATTTAAAAAAATTGAGTTGTTTCCAATAAACTGAGCCACCTGGCCAGGGCTCCTTATTGTTGATTTTTGAGAATCTTTATTTATTTTGGGTACAAATCTTTTAACAGATATATGTTTTGCAAACATTTTCTACCAGTCTATAACTTGTTTGATTCTTTTAACAGTGTACTTTGAAGAATAAGAGTATCAATTTTGATGAAATAAGATTTATAAATTTTTTCTTTTATGGTTTGGGCTGTTGGTGTCATAACCAAGAAATAATTGACTAATCCAAAGTCACAAAGATTTCTCCTATGTTTTATTATAGAAATTATAGTTTTAGGTTTTAATTTTAGACCTATGATTCATTTTGAGTTCATTTTTACATAGACTGTTCACTCTCGGCTCAATCGCTCTTGCTCCTTTATTGAAAATCAGTTGTCCATGTCTGTGTGGACTCTGTTTTTGAACTCTCTGTAGTCTTTGATTGAAATATTTGCCTATCTTGAGGCCAACACCACACTTTCTTGATTACATAGCTTTATAATGTCTGAAATGAGATAGTTTTAGTGCTCTACTTTGTTCTTTTTCAAAATTGTTTTACTATTATTGGTCATTTGCATTTACATATTATTTCCCCCTCTCCACATCTTTATTGAGATATAGTTGACAAATAAAAATTATGTACATTTAGGGTGTACAACATGATTTAATGTATGTATATGCTGTGAAATGATTACCACATTCAAGTTAATTAACAGATCCATCACTTCACATAGTTAGCATTTTTTTCTTGTGTGAGTACATGATCTACTGTCTTAGAAAAATTCAAAATTCAGATATACAACACAGTATTTTTCACTATTATCATCATGGTGTGTATTAGATTCTTAGGACTTATTCATCCTATAACTGAAAATTTGAATCCTTTTCATCAAAATATCCCCAATTCTACCACCCTCCCATCTTTTACATAATCTTTCACATCTTTTGTGAGATGTACCCCAAAATAGTTAATTTTTATGTTGTGCTAAATGACCTTGATTTTTAAATTCCAACTTTCAATTGTTTGTTGCTAGTATATAGAAATACAATTGATTTTTATATTGATCTTATATCTTCTCATTAGTTCTAATAGTTTTTGTGTGTGTGTAGATTTTGTTGAATTTTCCACATAGATGATCATGTTATCTGTGAATAAATGTACTTTTAGTGTTTTTTGCCCTATTTGGATGGCTTATTTCTTCTTCTTGCCTTATTACACTGGCTAGAACCCATAAGAAAATGTTAAATGAAGGTAGTGAGACTGAATATCTTTGTTTTATTCTTATTATTAGGCAAAAAATATTTAGTCTTTTAAAATTAAGTATGATACTAGCTAAAGATTTTTTATATCTTCCCTTTATCATTTTGAGGAAGTTCTATTCCATTCCTAGTTTGCTAGAAGTTTTTTTTTTATCACAAATGGATGTGTTAATTTTGTCAAGTTCTTTTTCTGCATCAATTGAAATTGATGTTTTTCTTTTTGTTTTGTTAATTTGGTACATTATATTGATTTTTAAAAATAATAAAACCAGCCTTGCCTTCCTGGGATAGACTCTAATTAGTAATGATGTATTATCCTTCTTATATATCATTAGATTTAATTTGCTAAAAATTCTGTTAAAAATGTTTGCATCTATACTCATGAGGTGTAACAGCTGGGAGTTTTCTTGTGACATGTTTGTCTCATGTTAGTACCAGGTTAGTGCTGGTCTCATGGAATAAGTTGAATTTTCTCAAGGATTTTTGTAGAATTAATATTATTTCTTTCTCAAATGTTTCATAGAGTTCATCAGTGAAGCCATCTGGGCTTAGAGTTTCTTTCTGGGAGGGTTTTAAACTACAAATTAAATTCTTTAATATATATGGGACTATTCAGTTTATTTATTCCTGAATGAACATTGGCCATTTTTCTCATTCACAGATTTTGTGCGCTTTATTTAAATTTTCAAATATATTGTTATAAAGGTGTTCGTTATAGTCCCTATTATCCTTTTAATATCTGTAGAATTTATAGTGATTTTTACTCTCTCATTTCTCTTATTGGTAATTTGTGTCTTCTAAAAAATTACTCATTAGTCTGGCTAGTGATTTATAGATCTTATCAAAGAATCAGTTTTGGTTTCACTGATTTTTTTCTGTTATGTTATCATTAATATTTATTCTGATCATTATTTTTATTTCCTTTCTCTGCTTACCTTGGGTTTTATTTATTTATCTTTTTCTTTTTTTAACTTCTCAGGGTAGAATCTGAGGTCACTGAGTTGAGACTTTTTTTTTGTTTTTCTAATGTGATCATTTAGTATAATACTATCAATTTACCCCTTGATACCACCTTAGCAGCATCCTGCAAATTTTTATATGTGATGTTTTAATTTTCTTCCAGTTCAAAATACTTTGCAATTGCACTCTTGATTTATTTTTGATGTATGGGTTATTTGGAAGCATGTTGTTTATTTGTCAAGTATTTGGTAATTTTTCAGAGATATTTCTGTTATTGACTTATAATTTATTTTTATTTTGGCCAGAAAATGTATATTGTGTAAATTCAATTCTTTTAAATTTATTGAGACATTTCATGTCTCAGATATAATCTGAGACTTATTTTATATGTATGTTTAACATACACTTGAAAAGAAAGGATATTCTGCTGTTGTGAATGGGGAGTATTTTATAAATGCCAATTAGGTCAAGTTAATTGATAAGTTTTGTTCAAATTTTATCATTTATTGAGAGAGGGGGTGATTATATGATTAAAGTCTTTAAAAATAAATAATGACTTTGTCTATTTAGCCTTGCATTTATTTCAGTTTTTGCTTCCTGGTTTTTGAAGTTCTGTTGTTTGTAACATAAAAATGTAGGATTATAATGACCTCTTGATGAACCGACCTTCTGATTGCTATGAAATAAATGTCTTTACCCCTTGTCATATGCTGGGTATTTTTGTATGCCTGTAAATATTCTTGAGCTTTGTTTTGGGATGCAGCTAAGTAACTTGGAAACAGTTTGATCCTTTACATTCTTGTTTTTCATATTTGTTATGTGAGACCAAAGCTGCATTTAGTCTAGGGCTAACCCCATCACCGAGGTAAGCCCTTTGTGAGTACTCTGTCTTGTGCTTTGTGAATCATGAAGTCTTCCAGTTTCATTGGTGGGAACAGACGCTATTCTTGGTCCTATGTGAACATCAGACTCTGTTATCTCTAATCCTTTCTGGCAGTTCTTACCCCCAGACTTGGCTAGTTTCCTTACATGCACGTGCTGATATAGTACTCAAGTGGGATCCTTGCCGATCTCTGGGGTTCTCTCTTTGTTCAGCCGTCTTTGCTTCGTCCTCTGAACTCTAGCTGCCTTGGTCTCCCTAAGCTCTCAGCTCTTTCCTCTAAACTCAGGAAGTCCACTGGCCCTGCCTGATTTCCCTCTTCTTGCCCCATGGTCTGGAAACATTCTCAAGGCAGTAAGCTGGGGCAATTGTAAAACTCACCTCATTTGTTTTCTGTCTCTCAGGCATCATTGTCCTGATATCCAATGCCTCGAAAATTGTTCTTTCATGGTATTTTTTAATGGTCTGTTTTTAAAATTTGTGTGTTTCAAACAGGAATTTAAATCTAGCTCCTGTTATTCTTAGCCAGAAGTGAAAGAACTATAAATAGTTTTTAATTCAACTTGAGTTTGCCAGCCTGTTTCTAGATAAAATCAGTTTTCTAGAATACAAATTTAAAAAATGTAGTATGATGATTCTCAACTAGGTCTTATTTTTATAAATCAACTTTACTGAGGAATAAGTCACATAGTATAAAATGCACATATTTTAAGTGACCATTTTAATGAGTTTTGACAAACTCATTAAACATAGGTATGTACTCATGTACATACCTATTTGACCCCACTTAAGATATAGAACATTTCTATCATCCCATAAAGTTCCTTTCAATGAGGTTTTAGTATGCAATTATGAGAATTCAGTTGAACTCTATGCATTGCCTTTTGAGCTAGGAAAATGAGCCCAGCTACAGGACTGCCTCCCCTTCTTGCATTGTCTTCAGATCCTTTTCTACTGTGTTATCTCCTTTGTCCAGGTAGGCAGACCCATATGTTACTCTCTGAAAAATGAATCACTGGACCTCAGGACCTGGGTGATTTTTACCAGCAGACAGGATTCAACAATCAATGAGATGAGGAATTGTTCTGGGCACTCAGTGCTCCTTGTGGCGATGCCATAGGCTATAATACAGTTTCTTCCTTGACCCCTAGGTACCTTCATTTCTGATATTTTGAGATCATATGCTACACATTATTATTACTACAATAACTAATTGATACACAGTGCTTGATAAATATTGCCAGACTGCTTTCCAAAAATATTGTATTTATATTTTTGCTGTACCAAACTTGCCACACAGAATATTATTTTTATTTTGTATGGTTTTATTGAGATATAATTGACATACATCTCTGTATAAGTTTAAGGTGTACAGCATAAGTATATTTTTATTTTTAACTTCTGAAAGTTTAATAGGCTCAACCATATTTTTATTATTGTTTTGTTTTTCTGAAACATCCCTAAACTTCTCAGACACCTGGGAGCCATGCTGGCATGAAGCATTAATGGGCCTCATTCCCCTCCTGGTAGGTGAACCAGAGGGAACCCTGCATGCAGCTGGCTGTGTAAGAAACCCAAAACTGAAGTTGACAGCAAATCATAAAGCCCCAGGATTGTGTCCTATTTAAATAGATCATTTTGTTTCCAAACATTTATTTATTTCCCTTTCAACTCTTTCTCCTCTGTTTTCAGTCTTGCATTTGCAGCATCACAGTTTTCCATTGTTTACTGTGTGCTAGGCACCGCGCTAGCACATTGGGCACTGCATCCTATAATAAGCAAAGCCACCTCTGGGCCATCACACCTCTCTTGTTTTTGTTGACCAGCTTCTGGCTGCCCTATTGGCTGCCAGCTCAGAATTCACAACCTGGCCCTGGTCACTGTGTTGCTCCCTGTGTCTCTCTTAGTTGATTAGGCATCTGCAGGCTCTTCCTCATACATGCCTCTCTTGGCACCTTGAATCACAGCAGCAACAGCAAGTATGTCCTACTGTGAATGAGTGAGGCTGAGCAAGGAGGGCAGCTGACCTTTTCTCATTTCTGGGCTCAGGTCCTATACATCACCACTGTTTTAATCGATGGGGTTGGATATTTTTCTGTCTTCTTATTTACTAGTAGTTCAGGTTTCCTTCTTATGAATTTTCTGTTCATGTCCTTTGCTTACTTATCTATTGAGGTCTTGATTTAAAAAAATCAATTTATATGAATTTTTTATGTAGTGGAGATATTAAACCATTTCTGCAGTTTGCTGCAAAACTCTTTCTCTGTCCAATATTTGTTTCCTTGGCTTTTGCTATACAGAAGATATGTTTTCTGAGTGTAAAGTTTACACCCGTAAATAAGAAGGGCCATATTTAAATGTGTATACCTTTCTCTTATCTTTACATAGCCTATAATATGTTTTCTCAAGCAGTTTAAGTCTCTCACTCTGGAATGCTCAGATTAGTGGCCAAGAATGTATTCAGGAGGAAGGAGAAATTGGATCCATCTGTGACATGAATGGCTAATGACATTTTCTCCCTGATGAGGTTCTGTGGCCCACTCTTCATTTATGCATTCTAAAATATGTATTGAGTATCTACTCCATGCCAGGCAACACTGCCTGCGACATTCTGGGCCATGGTTTAGTAGTCACTGAGATTTAATTGAGGTTTGATGAGATGGATGAACCATATACTCTATCAATAAAGTTGAGTATTACCTTCATCACATTCTTAGAATTATTAACTTTAGGGTCTATGGAGACAATCTTGAATGAGCAAGACAGATATAGTCCCTGCCCTCCAGGGTTTCACAGAAGATTGAGAAAGGCAGACAAGTAAAAGACAATTATAATGAAATGTGGCAGGATTTGTGATGGAGGACATGGGGTGGGGGTGGGGAGCCTTTCAGGGCATCTAGCACAGATTTTAGGGACCAGGAAAATCTTTTGGAGGCAGTGATAACTAAATTGAGACCTGAAAAATGAGTAAGAATGGCTAGGAGAAGAAGGCTGAGGGTCAGAGTATTTTTGCAAAGGCAACCGACCACTCAAAAAAGTTCTGAGAAAGAGAAAACTTGTGCCTTTGAGAAGCCAAGGTGCTGAAGAGTATCCCTCAGAGGCAGTGTTTGAGAAATGGGTCAGATATTATCATTATTATTCCTTGAATTATTTGACCCCATTTCTTTTTTTGTTCCCCTCTGTAAAATATGTCATCGTTTTCATTTACCATTGAAAAGGAAGTTGGCTTGAAAAGTCAAGTCACTTGGTTTTTACTTCTAGATTTGCTATGAAGGAACTGTTTGACTATGGCAAGTATAAGGTCCCACCCTGGGCCTCTGTCTCCTATGCTGTGAAAACAGAAACCAGGCAGGACTGTGTCCCAGTATGACATACTGCAACTGCATCTACTGTCCCTGAGATATGGCTGCCAAGTGATGTTCAGTCCTCTCTTCTTTGCATCCATCATATCTGTGTCTGATGCTCAAGGGAGACTCCTACCCTGAGAACACTCTCTAGTAGCCAGAGTCCAAGAAGAGGTTTTCCCCTAATGTGAACCAAACCCCAGTTAGAATCTGAACAGTCTCTACCCCCAACTCCATCGAGTCTTGCCCTGTATGCTATTGATTTCCGCAGACAGGAGTCAAGCCTCTGAGGTAGAGCTCCTGGAAGGTGGACAGGGGCTGCTTGAGGGATTCTCGAGGCAATGCCTAGTACATTATGGGTCTCTGGTTAATATTCATTGAAGTTTCATTGAGGTTTGATGAGATGGATGAACCATACAATATGTCAATAAAGTTAAGTATTAACCTAACCACATTCTTAAAGTTATTAAAAATGTCAAGAGCAAAGTGATTTATTTGCTCATTCTATGGAAATATTGCAAAGACAGTATGTATAAAAACGTGCAGGGCTTAAATGATAATGATTTATTTTTCCAGCTCCATCTTGAGCCTAGTGTCTGTGACTATTTCAGATGCCTCCCACCTCTTTGAGATCTTTGGCCTTTTGACACCATTTTTGGCCCTAAGGGCCATTGCAAGCTGCCTTCTACAGGCTGGAGGTTCAGCAATAGATAGATATCCATTCCCTGGCGGTCTCCTGTCTGTGGAGGATAGCAAGCAGTGGCCTAATCACAACCTTTCACGTTTGACATCATTGCCACAGAGTTAGGTGCTTCAGCAGAGGGATGACAAAGGTCTGGCCCTGGACTGAGACCTGAAAAATGTGGTTTTTGCTCTGACATAGCCTGGGTCCCACGAGAACTATAAGCAATAGCAACTGCAGAAGCTCAGAAGGAGTGGGAATTTGAATTATTTGCTCTGGGAATATGCATTCACACTGAACCATTTGCATCTGACTTGCAGCAGAGCCTCCTATGAAGGGATACTGAAGGGCCAGCCTTGGGATTCTGCACCCTGGGCCTCAGCCACAGCTTTTGCAGAGCCCAGGGAGACCCCGAGCCTCAGCGTGAGTGTTAGTGCTTCTCAGACTGCATGTTCTGCAGAGCAGGGTCTGCACAAACAGTTTTGCACAGCCACAGCCAAGCACCCTGTACAGAGAAGCGCTTGGTAAAAAATGATCTTGATGTTTTGTAATAACTATGTGATTAAAAACCATTTGAAATATGACAACAGTTAACACAAATCCCCAGCCCTCCAAGCTCATGCGCAGCTTCTGCAAAGCCTCTATCCTCTACCCCGCTCCACAGCTGCTCATGGGTGCTCACTCCTTCAGGATTTCCACTCCAGACGCACTCCCCGCAGGGGCTTTGTGTGGGAGAACTCTACCTGCGCTGGGCTGCGGGCCCTGCCTTCTCCCCGCCACAGCTTAGCCCAGCGCTCAGTACCACTCTCAGCCTCTGGGGGGCACCAGAGCTTGCACATAGCAGGGTGGATTATTCTTGAGACAAAAGAAGAGGATTTTGGCTGCTAGTTTGTCTTAACATTGTGTGAGGTTTGTCTTGAGGCAGAGGAGGCTGGATACAGACCTGAATCAGGGTGTACATTGTTCTGGCTGTTCTCATAGGACTGGCTGGGGGCTGGTAGTGGTCCGCAGACACAGGGGATGGGGAACCAGGTTTTGGCCCCCTTTGCACCTGAGAGTACAGCCCACAGGGTCCAGTGGTTGGAAGAAGAGGTCCAGGAGTAAGATCTCACAGGATAGGAAGCTTATGTCGTCCCTGCCCCACTCGGCCAGGGAGCTGCATTCCTTAGAAAAACAAAAGGTGCGAGAGAAATAAGGCAAGTGAGGAAGACAGGAGAAAACCTCAAAGAGAAAGGCACAGGAAGAAAGAGAGAACACAAGCTAGGGACAAAAATCAAGAATGAGACAGAGAAAAGCTAATGTATGGTGATTGTTCTAACCAGTGTTATGGGCTTTGGAGCCAAACAATTTGTAGGAAGCAAACTTTCCCAAATGTGAGTACTTAATAAAGAAGAAAATGGAAGGATTGATAATGGAAATTAAGCTAATGAATAAACAAGCTGCTTAAAAAATGGGCTTCTCTAGCAGTCCGTTATTTTTAACTTAGTGGCAATTTGCATACTAGTTAATTTGCATATATTAAATACTGCTCCCCTTCTTCTCCTTCCCACCTCCTCCACTTCAGAATAACATTTCATTACGGTGCTGCTGGGCCCGAGGACTTGGAGGCTCTAGAGAGTTTATTAATTTATCCAACACATGCTGTGTACATTTTTATCACTTGCTGCACAGTGGACCTGGTATCTCTGAAGTCATTAAAAACACGAGGGGTGTTCTGCTCGAGGTATTTAAAAGAGAGCAAGAAAAACCAGCCTGCAGAATGTACCCAAAACAGGGAACCATCATGTTTGGTTTATATTCTTTCTAGGAAGACAAAAATGATCAATGAATGACTCTCTCATTTGCATCAGAGAACCTCTGTTTTGTTTAGGGTTTTTTCTTTTTTTAAAATTCAGAGTGAAATAGATCTGACTCCCAGTGAGGCACAGATGCTGAGAAAGAGCTAGCCACACCTGACATTTCTCTTGCTGCTGCCCGCAGTGGAAGGCAGAGGAATGCATGGTTCTTTGGGAACCTCTGTTACTACTGGGGGGAGCAATAAACCAGAAGGTGAGGGCTCTGGATCCCCCTCCTCTGTGTTCCTCAGGGCCACGGCTGCTGTCACTGCCTCAGCCACCGGCTTCAGCCCTGGACTGTACCTTTCTCCTTTCTTCCAGGGAGCCCTTTCCCCACTGCTGCTTCCTCTTAAGGCTTTGTACTCAGTAGGGACTTCCAGCTCTAGCTTCTGGGTGCTTTGTTAAATGCTCTGTTGTGGGTGTGCCACCTCCCATGGGCCTAATGGAAGGCCACTATGACTTTTTAAATGTGATCAGGTCTGGCCCACCTGCATTAATCCTGCTGGCAAAAATGCCATCCTATCAGTTTTGGCTATTGGTCCCTCTTTCTATATACTATCCCACATGCTTAAGCTGAGGAGAAACCCATATATTTGCCAAGAGCTTGTATTTCTCCCCAGGTGCCAATGTGAATTAAAATTAAATTAACTAATTTATTTAATCATTCATTCATCAAATATTTATTGAATTCCTACTACGTGCCAGATATTCTGAGCCTTGGGTATATGGAGCTTACATTTTAGTGGACAGAGACAGGCAATAAACATATAAACAATAAATATCATCTAAGAGTTATAAATGCTAAGAAGAAGGATAAGTAGGATGATGAAGTAGTGAGTGGCATGATGGAGGAGGTACTATATTAGCTAGGGTCATCAGGGACAACCTCTCTAAAGAGGTGAACTTGGAGCTATGACAAGAAAACTAGAGGGAGGCAGAATTTATTCAGGGTCTTATGGCTACCTCTGTGCTTGTCTTGATCTTAGATGAGTTTTTGGCCCAGAGACTTTGTACTTGGCCAAAATAACCTGCCATACACACTGCGTTTGCCACCACTTGATCCCAAGGGTTTGACTGGCCTGAAGTTTTTGGCTTGGTGAAACAGTAGGCCTTGGGGCCCTCACATCACTTGGGTAACCTTTCGTACAGACTCAGACCCTATCTGTGGGAACAAACTCCTTTGGAGGAGAGATAATGGTTAAACATGTCCGGCAACTCTGGTTTGAATCTTAGTAGTTTTGTGACTTTGGGGAAGTTACAGAATCTCCTTGTACTTTAGTATCCCAATCTGCAAAGTGGGTATAATAAATGTCAAAGGCCTGACATGTAGTAAAGGTTTTTTTAAAACTCCCTACCCAAGGATATGCTTATTAATTTTAGAGAGGGAGGAAGGGAGAGAAACATCAATGTGAGAGAGAAACATTTATTGGTTGCGCCCCATTATGTGCCACCACCAGGGATTGAACTCCCAGCCTTTTGGTGATAGAACGACACTCCACCAGCTGACCCACCCAGCCAGGGCAAGGTTTTATTGCCCAGAAAATACAGGCTTTTCTCACTCCATTACCCCAGATGATAAGGATCTAGTCCATGAATGAAGAGTGTGGAGAATTTTTATGTGGGGTATTAAACATATGCACAGTAGAAAATCATTCCAGAAAAGTCCCTAAATCCCTTATGGCCTTAGTCAATGAATCAAACAGCCTTGAGTTTAAAACCCAGCTCGACTAACAATATTATCCTTCAGTAAGTTACTTAATTTGATTATGACTCATTTTACTCATTTATAATATGGGGATAATAATAATGTCTACCTTGTAGGGCTGTTATAAGGATTAATGGGACAATGTCTGTAAAGCATGTAACACATAAATGTTAGCCATTAATGTTAGTAATATTAATAATAAAATGTTAATAATATATATTAAATAACATACTTATTATTACTTAACTGACCTGGTCTATGGCAATGCGTAGCTTGATCCTCTTGATTAACAAAAGACTTAAAATTCTTGACATATTGTATTGACTTTTTTTTGTGGCTGAATTATTCTCAAACTGCTGGCCACACTGCCACACCAGTGTACTTTCCCCCATCGCCAATGCCTGTACCCCAGGCTAAACTGCCATCTTCCCTCCCCAAGACCTGCGATGGCCTCAGCTGGTCTCCCTATAGCTGCCCCTGCCCTCTCATACGCCCTTTATCATTCAGATCTATAGAATATACTCATACATCATCTATCAAATGGGTTTTATTCATCCCTAAAATAAAATTCAAACTCCTTACTAGGGCCTATAAGACATTGATAGAACCTGTCCCTTGCTTATGTCTCTAAATTAACTGTCCTCACTTTCCTCTATGCCTGCTAAACTCTAGCCATACTGGCCTTCTTTCTGTTCATAAACATGCCATGCTCATTCTTGCCATAGGGTCTTTGGTCATTTTGTCTGCTTGTAATGCCCTTCCCTCTGTGCTGGTAGATCAGTTTTGTTACAGAACAAACAAGGGGGGCCTGGGACGATATACTATTATTGAAAAAAAAGCTCCCAGGTCTGTTATGTCTGCCGCCAGAGGAAAGATGTCTCTCAATGCCAGAGATTCGTGAAAAGGAAAGGAAATGTTTATTTAATGCTATACAGACTTAAAGTAGTGGCCTAATGTCTTCACCAAAATCCCAAAGTCCCTTAAAACACCCACAAATAGACACAGTCCTTCCTTCCTTCCCCCTTTGCCCAGTCCATAGTACCATATCTCAGGAAAGGAAATAGAAGTCCATGGCTCAGGCAGTCCTCTGGTTATTCCCAGTTAGTACTCCATCTCGACTGGGAGACCTCCCTGGGTTCCCGGCACCCTCAGCTGAGTTGCCGGGATCTCTGCTAAAACCAGGTGGTGGTTCCCCCTTCTAAAGCTGCAGGGGTCCCCACTCTGGCAAAGGCACGTGGTCCTCTCTCCCAGGGCCATGGGAGTCCCCACTCAGCCAAAACCGTGTGCTTCTCCCCCTGCACAATGGCTGCAAGGGTGGGGGGGGGTCGCCACTCTGCCAAAGCCGAGTGGCGGTTCTCTGCTAAAGCTGCATGGTGATTCTCTCTTGCAGGGCTGCAGGAGTCTTCACTCTGCTAAAGCTGCGTGGTTCTCTCCCCCTCAATGGCTGCTGCATCTGGGTTTGAATCCCCGCACCAGTCTTCCTCTACAGCCCCATTTCCGACTCCTCCCACACTTGGCCTCACATGCCAGAACTCATATCCTTCCAGCTTTACTGGGCTGCCATCATGAGTCTGGGCAGATGTGGCCCCATGTCCTGGAGCCAATCTTCTCCAAGCTCTCACGCAAGCGCTGTAACTTGGGGGACCTGCCCCCCAGTCACATCTTGGGGGAGGTCCCTTTCCATCCCCCTGGCCTAGAGCATGGCCATAGCTATCCAACATATCTAATCAACCAGCCAAAGGCTATAGATATGTTAAATGACCACACCAGAGGTTAGCTGCAAGGCTGTTGCTATGCGAAACAGCTCTCAAAGGCCCTGCTCCATGTGTCCCTTCCCCCAACCCACACCTGGGGAGTGGGAGTGAGGACATCCAAAAATCTCCTGGACACCTTGAGTTCTGGACCCCATTTCAAATGCCTATTTGAGGTCCCCCCTCTTGGCTGCACCCTGTAACAGTTTCACTAGATTCTGAATAACAGAAAATTCTGACAATGTGACTTTAAAGCATAGGGGTTTTGTTTGTTTGTTTAGTCATTCAATTGGAAGTTGGGGTAAAGACAGCACTGGTCATCTGCTCAAAAACATCACAGACAAGGTCCCTGAGGTTCTGTGTCTTGGGCTTTTCCTCATGGTTGCAAGATGGCTGCCATAGCAGCAGACATTCTAGTTGTACTTCAGACAAGAGCTGAAGGGAAGCAGGAAAGGGCAGTACTTCTATTAGGGGAGAAACACTTTCCTCTAAACCCCAGCTTATATCTCATTGGCCATTGTTTAAAAAATTATTTTACTTTAATTGTTGTTCAAGTACAGTTTTCTGCCTTTTACCCCATCCCTGCCCAACCCCCGCAGCCTTCCACATCTCCCTGCGATTTCCACCTCCAACTTGTTCTTCTCCCCTCTGGTCACTGTCAGCCTGTTCTCAATTTCAGTATCTTTGGTTATATTTTGATTGTTTGTTTGTTTTGTTGATTAGGTTCCTGTTAAAAGTGAGATCATATGGCCAGAATATTGTCACATTGGCTACCTGTTGCTATCAAGAATGCTGGGATAGTGAATTTTAGCTAGATGCACTGTGACCACAAACAAAACTGTGGCTGGTACTTTTAGCTGGGTACATCATGGTCCTAAACAAAGTAAAAAAGAAATGGAAAAGTATTAGGTAGGCAACTAGTGCTATATGTGACTGCTGGCTTCTAATTTTTTAGGTCTCATCATTTTCTCCTCTGAGAGGCCTTCTCTGAATACCTTACCTAAGTATCACCCCCCCCCCCCGCCCATTATTCTCTGTTATAAGCCCTTCTTGTTTCCTTCATCACACTTTTTATGATGTAATTGTTTAATTATTTTTTTGTGTGCTTGTATATCTTGCTTAGCAGCACCAAAAGGACAGGGAGCATGTCTTCTTGTCTTGCCACTGAATCCCTAGAATACAGCTCAGAGCTGGGCATGTAGTGGTTTCTCAAGAAACTATCTATTGAATGAGTGTGACTCAGCAAATGAATATAGGATACATCTACGATGTTGGAAATGTTCTTTGTTTCTTTCTCGGGCTACCCCAATCAAGGGGAGCCCCATAATGGATTTGTTAATACAAGTAAACACAGTAAACTAATGTTAATAGTGATTTTGTCAAATTAACAAATGACTGCATGTCCAGAAGATGAATTACTGGGTTCTTAGTCCCACATGTTTTCACCAGCACTCAGCTCTCATCAGGTGAAAATTCCAGTAGTTGTGGGTGAGCTGAGCATGGCAAGTGGAAGAGAAGACATGGAGTCTAATCTCAGAGCTGTTCTTTGAGAGTGTTAGCTATTACTCTCAACATTTGGGTTGGGAGCATGCTGCACAATGACTGTGTTTTCCCTTCTAAAAAAAACACCAAACCAAATCACAATATATCAGTTATTCTGTATTACATGCATGAACTAACCAAATCTTCCAAACAATCCAGAGAAGGAAGCTGAGGCCCTGGAAAGTTAGTAGTTAGGGAGTGGTGATAAAGCCTGTGTTAGTGGGTAATGGAGTAGCCAGGCTCCAGCGCCTGCACACTCAACTGACACTATGTTATAGTGCTTATTATTTTAATTTAAGGCAGGATTTCTTTAGAGAGAATTGGCCATGCCAAACATAAGTCTGTATTGTAGTATACCCACGACTCTTTTATAAATGTCAGCATTCAGGCAAAAGTGAAGAAAATGACTCTTTGGTGCATACCTGCAGAGATAAGTACCTCAGTTGGGAGGAACTGCTGAGACAAACTGGACGACAGGGAGTGGGGATGGTTCAGTAGGAGGCTGCACCAGCTGACCTCCATCCTCTTCCAGCCCTTGTATCTGTAATTGCAGCATTATCACCCTGAATTAAATTTTGGGGCCAGCTCCCTGCTTGCTCTAATCTCTCTTTTCTAAAGGCATGTTAATATTGCTAATCAAAGCCCTGTGGAGTGACATTTTTCCCCTGAGTGTTGTTGCAAAAGGAAACCTCTTGGAGGAATGAGATTCTACAACTAATTTAAGAACAGGTGTAGTATATAAGTAAGCCTGGTAGATTCTGATTTCTCAAATTATAAAAGACCTCCAGTGGGGATAGGACAGGCTATAGAGTTATGCAGACCTGAATTCAAATCCTGACACTGCAACTTGCCAGCCATGTCACATTAAGCAGGTCACTTAATCCTTCGAATCTGTTTCTTCACGTGTGAAAGGGATTAAATGGGAGGGATTGCACTTGATAACATGTGTCAAAGGCCTAGCACGGTGACAGTCACAGAGTGGGGATTCAACCTATGCTAACTCCTTTCTCCTCTCCTCTCAGATGCCATCTGGTTCACTTAGTCACCCCTCTCTGATAAATCTTTACAAAGGAGACTTGTTTCAAAATAGCTTCAGGGAGGAGATTTGATGAGCACTTTTGGTCACTCATCCCACTGTCATTAGCTTCCTTAATTTTCTAGCCTTTAAAAAAGCAACTGTGCTCAATGGGGAGCCTCACAGCTGAGTGGACATGCAGGGCTGGGGAGGGGACTCCAGAGGGCCAGAGAAGCCAAAAAGGTTAGTTAAAAAGACCCTAGAGAAAAACTGGAGATATTGTAACCACTCAACCTGAACCTTCAGGCCTGACATGAAGGATTTATTAACAGCACTAGGGTTATGCTTTCAGTGTGGGTGCCAGTCAGGGTCCAGAAGGTACAAGGATAAGTGGACCAAACATAAAGACAGCCCTCAAATGCAAGAGAGAGCCATCAGCGCTGTGGCCCCAGTGATGATGGCCCACCCTCAGGGTAACTCTCTTGTGTCCCAGTTGTGTCTTGGCTTCGAGTCCTCATATCCTATAAGCTTACCCACATTGCCCCTTCTTTTTCTTGTGAGCCTCATGTGTGGTTCTGCACTTCTTCCTGCCATGTAGCCTTCTCTGGAAAATTGCAATTCTTCGGGTCCTCCTCCTAAAGTTAACAAAAATCTAATTCCTTTTAACTTCTGCACACTGACTCCTGTCCTGCCCCTAGGGTTCACACAGTAAGAACATTCTTCTGAATGACAGCCTTAGAAATGTAAAGACAATGGTCATCAAGCTAAATAGTCTGGTGCCTTCATTTGTGATTTAATTAACATCATTTCCAGGTTTTCTCCCATTTTCTTCACCTGCCTGTGGCCCATCTCCTACTGGTCACTGACCCTCTTAATCACAGATCTCAAGACCACTGGGTAAAGCAGATGAAGCTAGTTACCACTGAAAAACTGCACTCTAAGTTCCTATTAGCTTCCTTGGCCAAAAGCCCCCACTCTAATGAAGAAACTGCCCCTTAACCTCAATCCTGAAGACTTTGTCTTATGAGTTGATATCGAAGTTTGTCTCTTCATCCTTTATTGGTGGACTTGATTTTTTGAATCAAACCCCCAGGTGTTTGAAATACCAGTTGATATATCTCATCAGGTTTGAACCAATATCCCTGCCTGTCAAAATTGTTTTGGCTTGCTGATTCTGCCATTCCACTCTTCAGCTTCTCCTCTCAGTTTTAAGCCACGGAGATGACATAGGCAAGATCTAGGGGACAAAAATAGAATAATGCTTGAGAAAGATTTGGACTGGATAAGGCAGAGGTCAATATTTTTCATTATATCATTTAGGTATCCTGAAGGATCACACCACCCATTAATCATCATCTCCGAATTTATTCAACTAGTTATAAATCCATTGAATGGTATTATCACGAGGTCCATATCTCTGTAATTTGTTCATAGTAATATTATAGGAAACTCCATCAAAGACATTGCTAGAATCGATAGGCACTGTATCTATTGCATCTCTTCAATTCTCTGTTGTGGTCACCCCACCAGCAAGCCTGCCTAATGTGGCTTGTTCTCGGCGAGTCTCTGTTGGTCCCAGGAAACAAACACGCTCCCCAGTCTAGGAGTTCCCATTTTCCCTATTATAGTCTTCCCAAGGGTTTGATAGGGACCATCTTACTCTTGTAAAAATCAGGACTTGTTCTCCTTCCAAAGGATATTGAATAGATGACAAAGGGACAAAGGAGACTGAGATTAAACTGTAGAAATAATTTCGATTAGGCATTAAGAGTAATTCTCTGACTAGACATTGTGCTAAAATTCTTAAAAATGGATATGATGTCACTTGCACAAGTTATTAATAAACTGGCTATGTGTTTGAAAAATTTCCTTTGTATACCTAGAGGCAAAGGTATGAGTGAGGTCACACAATAGCAAGGCGATTACTGTACTGAAGGAGTCAAAGCCTAGGTTTTACTTGTGGCTCTGCTGCTACATGATAGCTTTGTTGACAAGTTATTGTGTGATAGTTTTTTTCTCTCTGAGGCTTTATTGCTTGAACTTCAAAAGGGAATGGGAATACTTTCCATCCCTATCTCACTGAGTCGTTGTGAGAAATGAAATGAAAGGCAGCATCACACAAGAGTAAGAGGTTATTATTATGGCTTCTGGAGGAGTTTGTGTCTTTAAGTGGGATCCATGGCCACCAGATCCATGATTGCAGCTGTAAATACTGTGGGATGTTGGAAGCACACACTGTTTGGGGTTGATCTTATTTTCTAATTGGGTGTCACCTTTTGTGAGCCAAGCGGCTGCCAAAACTGATTGCCTCTGATTTAGTTTCTTGGAACTGATCAGCATATTGTTTTGTTAACAACCATCTGAGGTTCAAGAAGTCTTCTGAATGATACCACTTGAAGTATAACAGCTGGCTGGGGGGTGTCTTACGGTACACTCAAATGAAATTTATGTGCTGTTCCCTTCTTATGAGCACATGTGGTAACAAGCTTGAAAAGGAGATGTGGTGATTCCCACTGCCTTCAGCACTCAGTAATTTTCATATTTCGATACAAAAAAATACATCTTCAGTTTTTTTAGATCAGTCTGCCTCTTGTTCATGAACTAAATAGGATATACAAAGCCAAGGAAGAGTGAAGACAAGACTAAGTATCACCTCAGGACATCTATCTAGTGCCTGTCATTCATCCATCTGTACTCCTGTTCACCCATATATATGTCCGTCCATCCATCCATCCATCCATCCTTCCATCCATCCATTCATCCAATATTCAGTAAGTATTTACTATGCACAAGGCACTAAATGGTGCCTAACTCCTGCCCTCAAGGAGTTTGTGGTTTAGTATATGAGATAAATTATATGTAATTCATGGTAAAAAATGTTATTACAAGATCCTAGAGAGATTGCTTTCAGATAGCTAGAACTAGGGAAGTATTTGAACTGAACCAAAAAATTGGATATGATTTAGGTATATGGAAATGGGAGATAAGATTTCTCAAGGTAGAAGGAATAACTAATAGTAAGGACATGAGGAAATTAAATTGTAGAGACTGCATGGACTATACTGTTTAGGATTGGGCTTTGCAGGAGAGTACTGGTAGATGAGCTGACAAGTTAGTTTGGGACAGATGGCAGAGAGCCTGGAATTCCAGGCTCAGGAGTCTGTACTTCATTCAAAAGAAAATGGGGAGCCACTGAAGATTTTTCAGTCCTATAGACTGTATAACTAGAACTGTGTTCCAGAAAGATCACCCCATTGACCAATGTCAAAAGTTGGAAGCAATATGTTAGAGCCTTGCCTCCAAATTCTACCTTCTGACTTTCAAGTGGTAGTCACTGCTGCCAATGGCAGAGAAGAAGGTGGCTGTATTTAATCCTGAAGAAAGAACATGAGTGCAATGATGTGTGTTCCAGTTAGATCTCCTTTTAAAGACTGACACTCATCCACTCTTGCTGGGGGTGTTGGTTAAAATGGCCCATGGCTGCATACCTCTCTGGCAACTGCCCTTGAGGGAGATAATTGCCTCCCTCAAGGTTATTCTCTTTCCTTCCATGTCTGGTTGATACAGGATGTACAAAGTCCTGGCCTTTTGCCTCAATGTGGGGGACAACTCTGAAAAACCCTACAGCTCCCAAGATCCCAACAGAATCATCTGAGGCCTTTCTGTTCCCCATTGAACAACCCGACAAACCTCCTGCATACACGTGTCCATCTCACAGTCTGTTTCCAGGATCCCACCAAAGCCAATAGGTCTTCCTATTCTCCAGCTCCACCTGCAGTCGACCTATCCGGTGGATGGCTTATTTCAGCCATATGTCATCTCTCTTGGTAGGGGCTGGAGGTGGGCAGTGCTGCTCCTATTCTGAAAAGATTCCCTGAGTAAATATAAGGTTTTTTCTTTGTTCTGAGGGTCTCTGAAACTTCCCAGGCTGAAAGATATTCTTCCCAAAATATCTTTCATGGGATGTTTCTGGAGGTGCTCCTCACAAAAAGAGGTATCAAACAAGTATTCAGTATTCAGAAGTTAGAATTGTAGACAATGCATTTGATTCTAAGGACCTCTTTCTCAAAAAAAAAAATCTCAGGAATTAAGGAACTATTGCTCTGTGACTTTCAGAGATTGTTTGGGGCTGAAATACTAATTAGTGAAGGGCAAAGCCACTGTTCACTTGGGATGATGGTTTTAGGGCAGAGGTTGAAATTTCGTGTGGCTTAGCATCCATTCAACATAAATGATGAAACTGTGGGGACCTGGGAATCCAGCACACACCTGTCCAAAGGGAGCTGCTGCTACATGGCTCCAGATAGAGAGCTATTGCCACATGGGAGCACTAGCCCCTGTGGCCAGACCTCAGATTTTGCAAGAGAAGCCAGATATCTGTATTTTTTTTAGTTTAAATCTTTTGAGTTTTAATTCAGTTTTTAGAAAATATTGTGTTTGTGGAACAAAATATATCTGTGAGCTGGGTGTGGACTGTGGGCTGTGGTTGTCTGCCTTTGTTTTAAATCACTGTACATGCTGGAGAGAACACCAGAGTCAACCCCCCACCCCCACCCCCGAATATGTGAGCATATTTGTGTGCTTGTGTCTAGAGGGGGCTCTGCCTAGTAATGGCAGACTGAGAAAGAGGGTGGGCTAGAAAAATGGGGGAGGGCTGCTGAGCCTAAGCCTGAGTGATCTGAAGAGCAGACAGCTGAAAACATGCTTCTAAATGTATGTATTGGCCTATTGCCTTCATGGGGAATGGGGAAATCTGCAGGTTTAAAAAAATCTTATTTGCAAATTTACTTATTCCTTAAATTTCTTCTTAAAACATCACTTTATGTTATTTAATCTTCAAGAAATCCTTCAAGGATTACCAATTGTACACAAGATAACAGTTGGCAGTTAAGTCCCTCTATATTAAGAATACACATGCAATTCATTCACTCAGGTGTGAATTTCTTTGACACGTACACAGATAATTAACCAAATAACTATTGAATGCTGTATTGTGCAGGTCACTGTATGAGGGAGCTGCTGGGAAGAGGAAAATGAAAGAGATATTGTCTCTGACTCCCCCAAACCCAGACACCAGCATGGTAAGATGGCATAATGGTAACACTTCACATTTTCCAACCACCTACTAAGTGATTTATACTCTTCTTAGTATTTTTCTCATAGCAGCCTACTGAAGAAGTGACTTGTTCCTGACTTCAGTTTAGAGAAAGAGATGGAGGCATGGGTTGTTTTGGGCCTTGGCCCAATGCCACAGAGTTATAGGAGCTACCACTAGATAAGAGCCTGGTATATAAGAGTCTGGTTAGAAGAAATAGCATTCTCCTAATCATTAATCCACCAGCTCCCTGCCCTGTGAACAGCCTCTGAGTGCCTCTGAACTCTGGTGGAGAGTGTGTTGGAGGCAGCTAGTTGCTGAGTGCTGAGGATATGCCTGAGACTCAAGTGGGGAGACGTCCATCTGGGAAAAGGAGTTCAGGTAAAGGCAGTAGGCAAAAGCTCATCAACAGGGGGCCAGAGTGGCCCTGGGACCCCAGGGAGCAAAGGGAAGCAGTGCTGAACAGCAGAACAGCTCCTGGGGCCACAGGGCTGGTTGCCATCAGAGCCCATCAGAGTAGAGAACACTTAGACCTCATTAGGTGATGCAGAGGAAGAAAAAGAAGGATGTAAAAAGGTTTGTTCTCCTACTAGACACAGAACCGCTTATCCTCTTTAGAGAGGAAACAATGGCAAGTCCCAATAAAATGTCACTTTTTCCATGTCAGATGAATAAAGATTCAAAAGCTTAAATGCCTAATATTACTTAGTATTGGCTAGGGCTCTGCCTTTGCACCATATTGATGAGAGAGTGAACTGGGAAAGGCTTTTGAGTGCAGTTTCACTATACTGTATGTGTATATATGTAAGAGTATATTTCCTACAGAAATACCAGCAGAAGTGCATATGTGCATACAACAGTGTGGCATTATTAGAAACAGAAAATTAGAAATGATTTCATCAGTGAGGAGTTAGGTAAATAAATTTTGATAGTACAAAATAGGGAACACTGTGTCTTCTTATGTCTCTTCAAATAAAACCCCAAGTTTTACGTCCTGCAAAGCATAGACTGCAAGGCCTGATCTTGTTGCTGCTGCCTTCTTCAGCCTCACTTACCACTGTTCTCTCCCTTCACTGCCCCAGCCACAGGGAGCTTCTGGATGTTCCTCTTCATATCAAGGCAGTTCTACCCTCAGGGTCTTTGTTCTCGCTGGTCTCCTTGGAAGGTTCTTTCCCAGATATTCACACGACTCAGTCCCTCCTTTCATTATGCCTCTGTTCAAATATCAATGTGTGGTCCAGATCTCCTAAGATGGTCCCCAGTGGCCCCTTCTCCTGGTATTTGCACTCTGTGTGATCTCCTCTCCTTAAGTGTGGGCTGGACTGAGTGACTTACTACTAATGAACAGAATATAACAAGAAAGAGGGAATGTCACATTTGAGATTTTATGGTAAAATACTGTGGCTTCCATCTCTCTCTCTTGCTCTCTCACTCTTGCTCACTGTGATGAAGCCAGCTGCCATGTTGTGAGCTGCCCTAGGGAGAAACCTCTGTGCCAAGACTGAGAAAAGTTGACAGCAAATAACCAATGAGAGACTGAGGTACTCAGAGAACAGCCTGCAAGAAAGGAATTCTTGCCAACAACAGTGTGAGTTTGGAAGTGGTTCATTCCCTAGTCGAGCCTTCAGATGAGTACAGACCTGGCTGACACCTTGACTGTAGCTTGTGAGAGACCCTAAATCGGAGGTTGTGGCTCAGCCCCTTCTGGAATCCTGTCCTACAGAAACTATGAGTTAATAAATATTGCTGTTTAAACCACTAAGATTTTGGAAATAATTTGTTACACAGTTATAGGTAACAGACACAGAGCCCCTCAAAAAAGTCTTTCATGACTACACAATCTAAAATAGCATTCTTTGTTGTACAATGCCTTATGAACCTGTTTTGTTTTTCTTCATAACATGTATCTCTTGGACATTTTATATATTTATTTGTAGATTTCTTTCTCTACTAGAATGTAAAGTCTCTGAAGGAAAAGCCTTTGTTTGCTGTTGTGTTCACTAGTGCCTAGAGTAGTGTCGTCATTTTATAAGTATGTGAATGAATGAGTAATGCACCCCATAAAAAGAATGAGCTGGTCATGAATATCCAGATGTGGGAGAGACTTCCAAGATATAACATTATGGGAGAGGGAAGCAAGTTGTAAGGCAATTTACATATAACAGTGATCCCTGTTCATATATAAAAGTTTGTATATCCATCAAAAAATATTGGAAAGGATATATCAAAGTGGCTTTCTCTGGAAGATTATGGGACTACACTATCTTCTTAAACATTTCCATAATTTTTAAATGTTTTACAATGATTATTCTGGTATTCTAAAAAATGGGAGTCATAAAAAACTCAATAAAGACATTTTTTGGAATTTGTAAAGCCAACCACCCACTTGCTTTTCAGTGTTCTTGCATTGCCTCTCAGTGAACCTCAGAGGGGGCATCCTGCTGCTGCTCTGGATCCAGGAGCCCCAGAGTTCCTCTTTACAGTGGCTGAAAACCCCTCCCCTTGCACCCTCCCCAGCCAGACTTCAGTCCCTGGCAGTGCACAGGAAGAGCTCATCTTTCTCCTACATGACAGACTGTCAGAAATCCACCATGTTTTCTGCAAACACTTCTTGGCAATAATTACAGAATAGGAAATGGGAGGTTGAAAAAAAATAAAAAAACACTACAGCCCAAATGACTGTTTTTGCAGTTAACCTTGAGGGGATAAAGGCTGCTGAGGAGCTGATGGATGGAGCAGAGGTCTCTGCTCTTGTCTTCTCTGCTTGGGGGTGAAATTCTCATGGGTGGTTAAGACTGGGCTTCATGAAAGAGTTTGGTGAGGGCCCTAGGCACACAGGCAGGTTTCTCCTCATCTATGCTGAGTATGCATGTGCAAGGAGGTACCCAGAGCTGTTTCATCTAAAGCTACAGAATTCTCTTTAAAGTCAGAACCGGTATGGGAGAGAGATGGGGGCAGCCTTGCCATCATTCCTTATTGCTTTTTATCAACCACCATGCAATCAACCCTCCAACCTCCCACCCCATGTTACATATGCTGTAAAGATTGTTGTGTGCATCGACTGGGATAGAAGCTAAGGCTCGGGGAGCAGGACTCAGGGTTTCTGTTCTCTGTGGTATCCTCAGTGCTTGATATAGTGACATTCTGGTGGGTGCTCCAGCAGTTTGGTTGGCTGAATGGAGGGCTACATTCACATTTGTGTATGTCCTTTTCCAAGTGTGTTCAGGTGTGGTCTGGCCAAAGCAGAGTACAGCAGGATTGTGGACCCCTGCTTTCTACATCATTTACTTCTATGATTGTGACCTAAAATTCCATTTTTTAGGCAGCTAAATTAAGCAGTTATGTAACTGTTGGTTTTCTTGTTCCTCCAATCTTTACTCCTTAATTTAAAGGAAATGTTAGATAATTTTTCTTTAAATGTTGGTTTAATTATGAAATATTTCAAATAAACATTTTAAATATTTCAAACAAACAATATTTCAAATATAACAAGTACTCATCGATCTATCTATTGAATTTAGCAAATATTCTATTTGTCATAGTTACATCAGTTTTTGAGAAATAAAAGATACATATAAACTTGAACCTTCTTTTAATTTTTATTCTTTGCTCTTCATCTCTTTATCCCAAGAGATGGATGTTATTCTGAAGTTGGTGTGTGTCCTTACCATCTATGTTTTATATTTTATTATACATGTATATACCCATATAAGTAAAATGCCTTATGTAATGTATTATATCTTGCTGTCTGATAATTCTGTAGCTCAGAATTATGTGTTTGTTTTTGATTAATGGAAACCTAATCTATGCATTTCTGAATTCACTGAATTCTATGAGTATGTCAAAATTTGTCTACTCCCTAGCAGCTGTGTATAGAATTTCCTATTTCTTCACTTTATGTCATCCCTTAGCTTTATCAGATTTTGAAATTATCAACCTGAAGATAGGAAATAATATCCCATCTTAATTTGAATTTTCCTCATTACTAAGTGAGGTTGGACATCTTTCATGCATTTATTTGCTATTCCACTTTTCTCTTTTATCAAATGCTTGTTCTTACATCGTGGTAGTTTATAAAAATAACCACAATATTTTCCCTCTCTGAATCCACACCCTTGGGTAGTTCCCATAACACTGGCTCTGGGGTTAGACATGTGACTTGTCTTAGCCAATGAAACATGAACATGTGAGAGCTGAAGAGACCCAAGAGAATTGAAAAGTGTCTGTGCATTGGTACTTGCTTTTTCTTGCTGTTCTTGGAACCCCTGAAGCCACCACTATGTGAATCAGCCCCAACTAGCCTGCTGGATAATGAGAAGCTTGAGCTCAGTAAACTCCATTATTCCTGCCAACTGTTAAACATATGAGAGAGGCCATGGTTCATCAGCAGACTGCAAACATGAGTCTGAGCTCAGCTAACCCCTTGAGGAAGAAGGCAGTCATTCCCTCTGAGCTTAACCCAGACTGAACAAATGAATGGCTGTTGTTTTAAACCAATAAATATTAGATGATTTGCCAAGCAGATAAAACTCATTGACACACACTTTTGTCCTCCATGTCCCCCTTTGTTGGTTTGTCCTTTTCTTATTGCTAAACTCTTTCTTTAAAAACATTTTTTAAAATCCTCACCTGACTATATGTTTATTGATTTTAGAGAGAGAGGAAGGGAGGGAGAGAAGGAAGGAGAGAGTGAAAGAGAGAGGGAGGGAGGGAGGGAGGGAGATGGGGGGAGAGGAGCATTGGAAACATCGACTGGTTGCCTTCCATATATGCCCCAAATGGGGACTGAACTAGCAACCTAGGCATGCGCCCTGACTGAGGATCAAACCCTAACAACCTAGGTATGTGCCTTGACCAGGGATGGAGCTCACAACCTGTTGGTGTATAGGGTGATGCTCCAACTGACTGAGCCACCTGGTCAGAGCATACTAAGCTCTTTCTTAACATGATATTTCTCATGTAACTCTGTGAGTAAATTTATGAAATAGACATTATCATGATCATTTTATAGATGAGGAAACTAGGATAAAGAGGTTTAGTGACTTGTCAAGGATGATGCAGCTATCAAGTATGGAAAGTGAAATTTGAATCCATGACTATCTGACTATAGAGGCCAAACTCTTAAGCCATTTCACTACCTTGTTTCTCTCATACATTAAATTCAATCAGTAGCATCACACTGGGAGCTTGACATTGGCTGTGATAGGAATAGTTATATCATAGAAATTAGTAAAAGCTACAAATCAGAGCTTTTTTTTCCCTTTCAGAGAGCTGGTTTACCAGTACACCAAACACTACATTGAGTTTCTTCCTATTCTGTTATGTATATCTTGTTATATCTTCCCCCTTCAACTGCTCATTAGCTTAGTTTTAGAATATGATTCTGGTACCCACATATTTTCTATCCTTCTCCAATTAATATTGTCCATGGATTTTAAAAAGTCTGTCTTCTATATCTTCATTGGGTCATCCACTGCAGTTTAAAGGCTGGGAGGGGAGACCTCTTTCTAGGTTCACTTGCTCCATTAATCAACAGTTTTATTCCTTTATTAATAGCCAATATTGATTGAGTATTTACTATGTGCTAAGCTGTATTCTAAGTCTATTAATTGTATTTAATTATTGCAATTCACTCAACAACCTAGGAAGGATGGGTTTGAGGCAGAAAGAAACTGAATTATATTCTTTAAGTATCTACATAACTAGCTGATGCCTGAGCTGGTCTTCAAACCCAGTTTGCCACCTCCTTTTATCCAACTGCATTTCAATCCAACACTGGAGGCAATTTTTATCTATAAGGACACCACAGGGGTGCTTGGATTTAGTGAGCAATAGAATTCAGCAGCCAGTGGAGAGTCATTGGAAGTTTTTGAGTGGGAGAATGACATTTTTTACAGAATACTTGGGATGTTTTGTCAGACTAGAGTATGACAGGTTGGTCTAAGTAGGAGAAAGACTGGGGCAAGAAAAACACTGGGAACATTATAGTGATCATTTAGAGCTTGATGGTGTCTGTGGAAATGAAACCACTCCTCTACATGAAGTTTTAATCCAACTGGATCAGGCCCCGCACTGGCTCAGTTCAGTTACCAAGGCTCTGTTCTTGCTATTTTCCTGTTCCAGCATATATTTCTCTATTTTTAATTTCTTTCTTTATATATAAAAATAATTTAAAATAACTATAAATTTGTTATTATAGTCATTAATATTTTCTTCCACAACAGTATTTCGCTTAAAAACTTGTCATCTGATTCATAGTATTTTGATTTAATCATTTTCCACATATTTATTATTTTTCACCAGTGAGTCTTTAGGTTTCTCAAGGGGAGGGACTGCATCTCATACTTTGGCATGCTCTGCAGTGCTGAGAACATCAAAGTTACCCCATAAATGGTTGTGAAATATAAGAATGCATAAATAACTTTATTTCTTTCCCACTGACAAGCTCATTGACAATAGGTACCTTAAGTAATATAATTAGGAAGCTCCAAAATAAAAGTGTGTTAAAGAACTACTTAAATGCTGTAAAGGAAAGTAAAGAAGACAGCCAATTAGTACCTACCAGCACCCATGATTTCTACATAATAGGAAAAGTCATTTATGAGATTTAGTTGACTCAGGTTCCTGGCTGTACGCTGTCCCCTGAGTCATTAATTGCTTCACCCAAAAGGTGGAAGGAAGGGGTGTCATCAGAACCAGGTTATAAAGTATCCAGACTGAGAAACCCTGTCTCCACTGACAGACTTAAGAGTGTGGCTTGAGAATCAAGGAGTCTGTATGAGGGCAACAGAAATAATGACCACTGAACATTAGTGTGTGCAGATACTGCACTAAACACATTTTCTTTTGGCCTTTGCTACAAACCTGCTAGATATGCTTTTTAACCTCTTCGAAAGATGAGAAAACTGAGCCCTGAAAGGATGTATCACTTGTCCAAGAGTTCATAGCCGACAAGGAGCAGAGAAGACATTCAAATCTAATTCCATCTGGCTTTAAAAACAATGCTTTATTATTTGCATACAGGATTAGGCTGGTAATGTAAATGTGAATTGGACTGGTTAAAAGAAAATTGGGAGAAATATGCAAGTCCTGTTTAAACACATTCAGATTCAAGCTTCTAGAACCTGCTAAACCAAAAAACAACCCAAACACCATGTTTACAGGCTGGACCTCACCATTTTCAACCCTTATTTTAATAAGGCATGTACCCAGTCAGGGGTGGGAGACATGGATCTCTCTAGCATTTTCTGTGATGGGGTGCTGTGAGCTAACGAGGACAGTCTGGAACCTCAACTAACCCATGAGAGGGAAAAACGTGCTAAGCAGAGGCTGTGAGAGCAAAGAGGTTGTGCAGGGATCCATCTTAGGTGGCGCTCCGAAAGACAACCGAAAGACAACCAGATCAAAGCTGAAACAGAGGGAGTATAGAGACTGACAGGCTGATGTGTGGCAAGATCTGGGGACTTTGGAAAATGGAGCGTCAGGAGAATCTGGGAAAACACAGGTCAGCTGATTCCAGAGGAAAGTAAAGGTGGCCTCAGAGGGGCCAGCAGCCCTGAGTATTTTCTCTCATAACTAACACCATCCAGTCCCCAAGGAAATGCTTCTCCATGTCTTCTCTTGCTCTGTGTCCTTGAAACAAGTCAATTCAGTCAGGTATATGGGAATTAGAGAAAGACTGTTGTCATTAGGGAAAGACTAGGAAGAACTGGAGCAGTGGAAGCACTTAGGTTAGAGTAAAGAAAAATTAGCACGTCAAATCCTTTCTCTTCAGTAACATGAAAGCAGTAGGTTCTGCCATAATAAAGTATAATTTTTCAGTAGTGCCACATGTCCTTTTTATTTTCTTTATGTTCTAATTTGTGGTGTTGGAGGTGCTCAGAATTAAAATGGTATTCAGCACAGTTACATATTGTGGATGAGAACTGTTTTGAAGTATTAGAAATTCATATTGCTCTTAAATTTGAATACATGTGTAGGTTGAGATGTAACATGTCCATCAGGAGTCTCACATTGATTACTGACATGGTTAACTACCTAGGCATTGAATGCTTAAGTTGCATATAATCTTATTTTTTAAGAATATTTATTAAACTTCAATTCAATTTTCAAAATTTTGAGTTAAAAATTCAGATTGATTTAAATAAATATTTAAAATTTGATGTTTGTTAATTATGTTTTATTTTACCCTTTAAATTTTTTATTGTTATTCAGTTACAGTTGTCCCAATTTTTCCCCCTTTGCCTTCCCCTGCCTAACCCATGCCCGTCTCCCACAGTCAATCCCCACACTGTTGTCTATGTCCATGGGTCTTTCATACATGTTCTTTGGCTAGTCTCTTCCTCTTCTTTCCACCATTATCTGCCTCCCCTCTCACCTCTGGTCACTGTCAGCCTGATCCATGTTTCCATGCCCCTGGTTCTATTTAATAGATAACAATATTTTAGAAGAAAAAATGTACAATTATTTAAGAACTAAATTAAATTTTATGTAGTTTTATATTCAATTACATTTTAAATGAATATTTGATTTTTTATACTGTCAATACAATTTACAGTTTGCTCTTTTGCAGGTTGAACTCCTTTCATGCCCTACAACCACCTTGTGAGGTGAGTGTTGTCATTATCCTCATTGATGTCGGTTGAACACAAATTACATGAAACTCCTGATTACAGGAACATGCTTAGTGATTTACTGAATTTGAGGTGAGAAAAATAAATTCCATGGAATACTATGTAATAATTTATGGACTGTGTATTTAGTACTTACCTAAATACCATCAACACATGCTTGGGCCATTTACACATAATGATGATGATTAAATTTACTTAACCTTGATATGTTCTCTTTGGTCATATGAAACCAGAGCTTCAAACACTTAAAAAATGTTTTCATTATGGTATAAATCAAGATAAAAAGATACAACATAAGTTATTTGCTAGTTTGTTAGCTTGATTTATAAATTTTAAACATTTATACATATGGTATGTGGGTTTAGTGGGTTGAATTGTGGTCCCAAAAAGATATGCCCAAATCCTAACCCCTGGTAGCTGGGAATGACCTTATTTGGGAAAGGGGCCTTTGTGGATGTAATTAAGTGAAGGACCTCAGATAATATCATCCTGGATTAACCAAGTGGGTCATAAATCCAATGACAAGTGTCTTTATAAAAGAGGAGAGGATACAGAGACACAGGAGAGAAGGACATGTGAAGGCAGAAGCAGCCCCAGGCAAGGAACACCTGGAGCCTCCAGAAGCTGGAAAAGGCAAGGGAGGATTCTCCCCTAAGACCTTCAGAGGGAACATGGTCCTGTTGACACCTTAACTTCAGACTTCTGGGCACCAGAACTGTGAGAGAACAGATATTTGCTGGTACATTACCACAAGCCACCAAGTTTGTGGTAAGTTAGTATGACAGCTCTAGGAAGCCAACACAGTGGGTCTCCATCTGTACTTTTGTCCTGAGTCCTGCTGTTATTAGGAGTGGACCTGCCTGCTAGGTAGGCCAGCCATGGG
This sequence comes from Phyllostomus hastatus, assembly GCF_019186645.2. Classification (NCBI taxonomy): domain Eukaryota; kingdom Metazoa; phylum Chordata; class Mammalia; order Chiroptera; family Phyllostomidae; genus Phyllostomus; species Phyllostomus hastatus. The sequence continues at coordinate 31,963,144 of NW_025334009.1, read as the reverse complement.
AGGCAGTACAAGAGCCCAGGTTTTAAACCTGCTCCCTATTTCAGGCCCTAGTGCTTTCTATGGGAGACTATAAGGTCCTTGGAGGCAGGTACCTCTTTTATCTTCTTTGCATCCTCAGCTCTTAGCCAGGTGCTCAGTATGACCTAATGGGGAAACAAGTAAATGAATAATTGAATGGTGGTCTGTAGACTGCAGGCTCCAGAGCCAGGCTTGCTTGGATTAAAGTCTGATTACTGGCCATGTGACTGGGGCAAGGTTATGTAACTTGACTCAACTCCAAAGTCTTAGTTAATCTTCTATGAATAGGTTTAATAGCACACACTTCACATGGTAGTTATAAGGATAAAACCTTAAGAGTCAATCCTTATAAGGGGTCAATCCTTATAAAGTAAGTGCAGGTAATAAGCACTAAATAACTGGTTGCTGGTATCATCATCATCATCATCATCATCCTCATCATCCTCATCATCCTCATCATCCTCATCATCATCATTATAATCATCAGTATTTTATAATGCTCCACTTTGGGGCCTTTACTCATGCTGTTCCCTTTGCCTGAGATACCCTCATGTTTTCCCCAGCTTACTCCTACTCAAGGTTCTGGTCTCAGCTTAAACCTCCCTTCTTTCAGTGTGCCTTCCTTGACTCCTGAGTTTAGATCAGTTCCATGCTCCAGTGCTTCTGTTCATATTTCCTATAAGTATGTGAGCTCTGGGAGGGTAGACATTATGTTGTCTTGAGCACTGATATAATGCTGTATTAGTATAATGCTGTAAAGGACCTGGCACTTAGTAAACAAAGTTATTGAATGAATGGTTCAATCCAGTCCAAGATCTGATGGGAAGGAAATCTCAAAGGAGAGGGAAGATGTCTCTGGTAAGATTGATTTCATGCAATTTCTTTATAGGTTTTCTGGACCTCCCTCTCTCACCATCAGATTTAAAAACTGAATTCAGGCTTTGCCTGCTCTGATAGTTGCCCAGCAACCTGATATTGGTTTGGGGGAGACGTAAGAAATGGGATCCAGGACACTCAGGGTACAGTGGGCTCCATGTTGTATATGAAATGTCTGATCCTGGTCATGGTCTCATCCTGGCCCCAAGAGTAACTGGCATGGCCTCTGCTGGAGAACTGGAGTCCATCTGGACTGGAATTAAAAATCCTGTTTAACTTGCAGGGTGATTCATACCCATTATTTGTGCTTCCTGACAGAAGCCAAAACAAAGGAAAGACAGCCTCAATAGCTGGCTGGGGCCTAAGTTGGGGCCCTTAGGACCTGGCCAAGGGATTAGGATGGGTGAGCATGATATATTTATGATTAGATGACTGGAGGGTGCTTGTGAGACAGAGCTAGACCATCGCATGCAGAGGTTTGTACTGTTACATTTTGGGAATTGGTGCCAGGGGTGTGGCCCCCTCTTTCCTGACTGGCATTCTTACCTAATCAGTGATTATGATCTGCCTTGCCTACTCTGAGGGGCCCTGGACATCAGCCACCTGCTTCAGGACACTGTTTCAGAGCTAGGCTGGGAGCCATGGGCCTTCCTTCCTTGCCACCAATCTTGACCAGGCAAAGGCAAGCTGCAATGTGTCCATCTTCAGATAATAATTTGGGACTGTGACAGCTGGGCTATGAGTGGGTTCAAGAATCTAAGCTAAAATGGAATCTCTATGCCCACACCTTGAAACAATAATCTTTTATATGCCTGCCAATCTTAGCCAGTTTAGAAATGTCTTCACAGAGACTTGAAGCTTTGTGTGAAGGTGGAGTCAGGGAGCTGAGTCTTGTCCCAGTCCTGCTACACTACCTATGACTTTGGGCAAACCCCTTCCTTCCTCTGGTCCTAGATTTCCTAAGGGAAGAGACCACATATTCTTTAATATCACCTTTCATTTTAATATTGTTATTATATTTTATTCAGTCCTGTTGCCTATAGCCTAGCAGAGTACCTGACACATGGTAGACCCTTAACAAGAACATGTAATGAGTACTTTTTGCATATGGAGTACTAAGCTAAGCACTTTACAAACATTATCATTGCAGGTCATCATCAAAGGGATTAAATAACCTATCCAAACTCACCCAGTCAGTAGGAGCTGGAATAGGAATTTGAAGTCAGTTCTTTCTGGCTCCTAAGTTCATGGTTTTTGTTTTGTTTTGTTTTGTTTTGTTTTGTTTTTTACCACCAACCTATGTTGTCTCTCAATTAATAACCTGAATAAATTCATGAGTATTACTTTTTTAGGCTAGACTAGATTTTTGGTGAAGAAATAGATTTAGATAGAAAATTGCCTTGATTGGTGCCTTTGGATTATCAAGGGACTGGTCAATATGAGCATCATTGAGAAGGAGGTAGTACACCAAGATACCACGTGCATTGTGACATAAAAGCCTCTTAAACTTCCCAGCAGTAACAGTGGCTGAAAATTTCCCTCCTGGCTCTTTTGGGAAACGTGGTATCTTCAAGCCACTCTTTTGTCATTCTAGCAATTGACAGTGCCCTGTTATTTATTATTTTACTTATTTAATCCTCACTGGAGGATATGTTTATTGATTTTATAGAGACAGGAGTAGGGAGAGAGACATTAATGTGAGAGAGAAACATTGATTGTTTGCCTCCTATATGCGCCCCAGCCAGGGATAGAACCTGCAGCCTGGGTGTGTGCCCTGACAGGGACTCAAATGTGCAACCTTGTGGTATATGGGATGAGGCACCAACTAACTGAGCCACCTGGCCAGGGTGACAGTGTCCCATCCTTTAAATCTGGGAGTTTTTCTCATAAGAAAGAAAAAAAAATGGAGACATTGACTTTTCTGGAGCAGGACTCCAGTCTGGTCTGAAGGACCAGGATTTGGCCTATTGCGTTTCCTTTGTTCCGAGCCTGGCATGAGTGGCCTTTCTAAACTCTTTCACAGTGAGGAGACAAGTAAGAGAGAGAGAAGGAATTAGTTTAGGTGAAAGTGTTACATGAAGCAACAGGCAGGACCAAATTTTAGTGTAGGTCTCTGCAAAAGGGATAAGATAGGAAGGTGGATTTGGCCCCAGAACTCAAGGTAATTTGTCATCCTAAACTCGTGTGACCAGAGCAGCAGAGCAGGGATACATTCAGTTGTGTTGTTATGGAGACAGAAAGGACCTGCGGAGGGTCTGTGAGTTGCTGGAATCTGGATTTCACTCATTGTAACAGACTTGGGCCCAAATGTGTATACAAACCTGAGTGTGGTAGGCATTTGTTGCATTTCCTCTTAACATCATTCTCCCTTCCTCTGACAATGGGACCTTGATTGGATTGAGGGGGATTAATTCTTTCCTCTATTCAGCCCAAGAGCACTAACAAAGAAGGTGACCCAGAGGAGAGGACACGACCCTGGCCAAACCAATCAGGTGGGACAGTTTTTCCCCACTCCAACCTTCATAGTTTATAGAGATGCACTTTGGTTTTCCCTCTGAAGGAACTGGTTGTAGTTGAGCAAATTTTTGTGAAAGAACTGGTACCCCATGTACAGCCTGGACTTACAGCCAAGCCAGAGGCAACAGAGTTGTGAGATAAACTGGAGACATTGTTTAAACCTTGACTTGTGCCCCCTCCAGAGATGCTTCAGTGATGTTTTCAAATTCACTTTTGCTTAAGCAAATGAGGATGAAGTTTTATGTGACTTCAACTGAAAGAAAGTTGATTCATCCACTGATCTTTGGCTGCTAGTCTACTTTTCCTGCAGACAAAATTCCTCTAATAGATGAGTTGGGACAGTATAAAAACCGAGCTATGAAACTGTTTAGGGTGAACTGTGATGGGCACTCACTTTAAGGGGAAAGGCCTCCCTCACCAGTTTTGCCCAAATTACCCTCACCTTTGGTTCCCTAGAAAATAGTTCTTACAAAGGTTAACACGGCTTTCCAATGCCCTGTGTCTCCATGTCTTTAATGGTGCCATTAATGACACCCTGCAATGCATTTTATATTAAGATGTTTAATAGCTTTTCTTTTTTATTGGCAATAGGTAGATCGTTCAGACTGGGGTTATTTACCTTCCCCAAGTTTGTTTTGTAAGGTGTACATGTGCAGCCAGGTGCCACTGCTGCCCTTGTGGGAAGAAGGTGAGGCACTAGGAGCTATGTCCACTCTGATGCTCCTGATCCAGATGGCTCTTTAAAAGCCATACTTCAGAAGTTCCATAGTTGAAACTTCTGAGATCATCGGATGAAAAAACATCTCCCTGAGACTAATTTGTATTTGTTAATGGGGGGATATGAATAGTTACCATTGGTGATGAAGGGTTTGGTGGTGGTGTTGACTCTGGAGGGAGCTGTGAAAAGAGCTAAAGTGCTGCAATATGGAGACTGTTGGGGGTACTAGGCCTTTTATGAATATTTACTCCCAGGTGCTGTGCTTGGATTGGAGTCTGGGTTGGCTCCATGGTGTAGATGTATATTATGAGGTCAGCAAATTCTACAGTTTCAGAAGTCATAGTGGTCTCCAGGATCGTAATATTACCCAAGGTACCAAAGGAGCTTTGATTGATGGGTGACTGCATGGGGTGATCTACATCCTTGTTACTCAAAGTGAGGTACACCTACCAGTCCCACTGACAACATCATCTGGAAGCTTATTGGAAATGCAGATCTCAGGTCCCAACCCAGACCTACTGTATCAGAATTCCCCAGTGATTTCCATGCACAATAAAGTTTAAGAAGTGCTGGTCTATACCTACTGACTCCAGTACTTCCCTCAAATTCAATGTTTAATGAGCACCCACTGTGTTCCAGACATTGTGCTGAGTATTATTGATATAAAGATGAATAATACATAATCTTTTCTAAAGGGCTGCTCACAGCTTATTTACTTCTTAATTCTTTCTCTAGCCTCGCTCCAGCACTCTGCATTCTGGCTTTTGCCCTATCTCTTCACAAAATGCTTCCTTTGAAAACCACTAATGACCTGCTTGTTGTCAAATTCTATTCTCTCTTCTCTGTATCATTTAACACTTCTGACCAACACCTACCACTTAAAGGCTGTCCTCTGCTGGTTTTGCTGACATTATTCCATCTTTGTTTTTCCTTTCTCTCCCTCCCTCTCCTGCTCTTATTTACTGGCTTGTCTACTTCCTTCCCAGGGCTCCCTCTTGCCTCAATTCTTATACTTTCACCAGGTTATCTCATGCAGTTCCTTGACATGAATTGCTTTTTATTACAGAGTCCTTGGCCCTCTAGCAACCCCAGAACTGTTGATATTAAAAGAGGACTTTTTTTTTGAAAAGCTGTCAATAGCCTCCAGTAGAGAATTAAATTTGGAAATGTCCCTGAAATGAAGGTAATATGTTTTTGGTGAATATTGCTGCTGTAACAAATTATGGGAACCTCAGCGGCTACAGCCTTTTCTGGAGGCTCTAGGAGAGAATCTGCTCTCTTGCTTCTAGAAGCCATATAGGATATTCTAGAGACTATTTAGAAGCTATCTGTATTCTTTGGCTCTGGCCCCTCTGCCATCTTCCAAGCCAGGAATGGCAGGCTAAGTCTTTCTCATACAATCATCCCTCTGGTTCTGTGCAGCCTGGAATAGTTTCATGCTTTTAAGGGTTAATGTGATTGGGTTGGACTCACCTGGGTAAAGTAGGATAATCTCCCATCTCAAGGTTGTTAATAACATTGTAGGGTGTCTTTTTTTTTAAAGTACAGTAACATATTTATGAATGCCAGGGATTAGGACATCTTTGGGGGTCTATTATTTTGCTTGCCACAGTGAGACTGAGGAGAGTAGAGGTCAGAGGAAGGGGAATGGAAAGATGCCATGTTCCCTGTGTGCCTAGATGATTCCAAGATGCATTAACCTCAGGGCCTACATAAGAAAAGTGGGCTGGGAGTGAGAATCAGGGGTGGCATGGGGCATAGAATACGGGGAGGTGGTAAGCTCAGGCCAGCCACCTATGCACTGATGGCTCCTAAATCTATCCCCACTCATATGGCAGCAACTCATACCCACCAAGGTTAAACCTGACTCACTGTTTCCCTCATGATTGTCTTGCCCTCACTTGTTCCTGTGTCTGTGAATGGAATCACTATTTAACTTGTTATTCAAGGCACAAACTTTCAGTCACCCTATTTCCTCTTCCATTATCCATATACCTTTAGGTCATGATGGTGTCAAGTCTTCTTTGTGCTTCTTACAGTCCACTGATCCAGACTCACTTCAGGCCACCCTACTTTACACCTGGCTGGGAGATAAGCCTTGGACCCACATTCATGCCTCTGTGACTATTTGACTTTAATCACCTCTACCTCAAATGTTGGATGATCTTTTACAAATCTCCCTCAAAGACTACCACTGCCATCAGGATCAAGTCCAAAACCGGGCATGATTTTCAAAGCCAATTCGGTAACAATTTCTATATCTTGCCTTATTTTTGCTTATTTCAACCTCTATACTCCAGGCTAAATGAATCTTTACTTTTCTTTACCTATGACTTTTCATTCTTTGATACTTGAGCAAGTGTTACTCTCCATCTAATTCTACTTCCTCATCCCATACGACTCAGCTCAGCTATTCCTCCCTTCACCCCTTATAGGTAGACTTGGCCATGCTCCCTCTCCAGACATCCACAGCTTTTTGACACATAATTATTTTTGCACCTAGCAAATTACCTTGTACAGTTGACCTTTGAACATCACAGGTTTAAATTGTGCAGGTTCACATATATGCAGATTTTTAAATGAATGCTGTAAAAGTATTTTCTCCTCCTTATGCTTTTCTTAATAGCATTTTCCTTTCTCTAACTTACTTCATTGTAAGAATACAATGACACAAAAATATGTGTTAATCAACTGTTTACATTGTTGGTAAGGCTTCTGGTCAACAGTAGGCTATTAGTAATTAAGTTTTGGGGGACTCAAAATTATGTGCAGATTTTTAACTGTGTGGGAGTGGCACTCATAATCCTATGTACTTATTTGTATGTTAGTTCCCCCTCTAGACTCATCAGGCAGTGTTGTTAGAGTTCTTCTTTGTCATCATGAAAATTTATTTTCCTATTTTGATTACTAACATATTTATTGGGGCATATGATTCTGTCTGTTTCCTCACTAGGTCACACCATTTTTCAGAATTGTGGTCCATTTATTCACTCATGTATTGCCATTACTTTGAACAATGCCTGGAATACTATGGGTGCTAATATTGAATAAATGAATATTATTTCTTTATCTAAATCTGAGAGCTAAGAAATAAAATGTCTACCTACCCACCCAGAGAAAGAGACTTGCTCTATATTCCCTACCTTGAAGGTTTATCTTCCTTGATCATGGCTTTTTCTGCCATGCCTCTGGCTATGCCAAGGAAGATGTATGTTCTAGTCTTAAGGATGGAGGGTAAGCCTAGAGGCAGTGACCTTCGAGGTCTCTTTCTATCTTGGAGATTCTGTAGAGTTATGCTTCTAGGAATAGCTCATATTGGTTTCTGATTATTCCTGCTCAAAATGAACCTGGAATGAATCCACTATGTCCCCTGCAGCTTTCTATTTGGATGCATTTAACTTTAATTGCCTTTTGCCTATTTAGTTGATCAATATTATCTTCTGTGTGCCAAGTCCCATGAAAAACCAAAAGGAGAAGAGAAGAGAAGAGAATAAGAGAGGCTTCTGTCCTCACGGAATCAAGGCTATAGGAGGGGAAGATTGTGCACAATAGTAGCTATGATGGAAAGTCACCAAGGTTAACACAACGTTAGAGAATAAATAGCACTATGGGAGAGTTTTTGCCACTGGAGGATTTTAAACAGTGTAGTGACATTATTAGGTCAGATGAAGATTGAGGGAATCTTTGGGATGAGGTGACATTTCACTTGGGCTGGGATGTAGAGGATGGGGTATTTATAGCTGATGAGAGAGTAGGAGGAGGGCATACCAGAAAAAAGGAATGATGGGAGTAAAGACCTAGATTTGAAAAGACCTAGATTTAGAAAGCAAGACAGTGGATATTAAGAAAACAGGTCATTTATTATGAGATATTTGTTGAAACCCCTGTACAACTAGCCTGGAAGCTACCCAGATGTGTCCATAGAGCAATAGTACATGTTTTGCAGGTTGCTTGGTCTCTATCATAAAGGGCTCTTTCCAGGTGAATCCACTGAAGGAGGTCCTTACCCAGAGAAGTGAGAAATTATGGTTGTATGGCATATGCTTTCTATGCTGGTTTGTTATTATGACATCCTGCTGCTCTGGGCCTGCCTTCCCTGGAGGTAGCCCCATAATGATGGTGCACCAGTCTCATGCTTAAGTCCCAGGCTATAGCATCTGTTCAACTGAAGGATGCATCTTCAGGACCTGCCAGCTTCCTTGACAGCTTGGTGGAGTCTATTTTAGGAGAATGAAAGCTTCTCATGAATGTGCCTTGTAGTAGGTGTAGGTCTTTCCCCCTATCTTTATCTCCATAGTCACTTTGTGAGTCTGGGCACCTCTCATCTTGTGCCTATGCTTCTTCAAGGATCTCTAATTGGTCACTGTGCCATGGAATTCAACCTTTCTTTGCCTCTCCACCATGCTGCTCACTGAGTGATTATTCTAAGATATAAGTCTAGTAGTCTCACTTTTCAGCTTTGAAACACTTTGGTGTGGCCTCAGTACTATATAGGATAAAGCTAAGTTCTTCTAGTTACACATAGGGACTTCATAACCTAGACCCTTCATGATCTGACCCAGCCTCCCTCTTTCCATCCTACATTACTCTAGTTGTACAGAAGTCCCAGTTCCCTGAACATGCTGTCCTCTTTCATACCACTGTGACCTTGTTCAGACTGTTCTTTTGGACTGGCATTTCTTCTTCTTCTTCTGCCATGTACCTGGGAAATGTTACCTCCTTCCAGACCCTGCTCAGGTGCCACCTTTTGGTCACACAGGCTCTGACCTCTACTACCTGAGACAACTGGAAGCTACTCACTTATTTTCATTGCATGTCATATCATAATACATTTAGAAAACAGAAAGGGAAAAAGAAATAAGCTATAATATACCCCTCTAATACATTATTTTCAATTTGTTTTGTTTCCTTCTGTTCTGTCCCTATGCCTATTTAATGTATGAGTATATGTATGTGCATATACATATATGTGTGTATGTGTATTTGTAATTATAAATTTCATGTAGTTTTGTGCTCTGCTTCTTTCACTTAATACAATATCAACAAAACATTATTAAAAGTGTGAAAACCTGCCCTGGCTGGTGTGGCTCAGTGGACTGAGTACCGGCCTGCAAAACCAAAGGGTCGCAGATTCCATTTCCAGTCAGGGCACATGCCTTGTTTGTGGGTCAGGTCCCCAGTAGGGGGCGCATGAGGGGCAACCACACATTGATGTTTCTCTCCCTCCCTTCCTTTCCTTCTCTGTAAAAATGAATAAAATCTTTTAAAAAAGTCTGAAAACCCGAAAACAATTCAAATACCCAATAATAGGGAATGGTTTAGTTATATGGCATCTCTGTTATAAAACCATAAAAATTATGATAATCATATTCATGAACTAAAGGATACAGTATTGTTAAGATGTTAATTACCCCCCTAAATAACATCTAGATTCAATGCAATCCCAGTCAAATTGCCAGCAGGCCTTTTTTGTTGAAGTTGACACAATGAATAAAATTTATATGGAAAGGTAAAGGATCTAGAATAACCAAAACATTTTGAAAGAGAATACAGTAGGAGGACTTACATTACTTGATATCAAAACTTGCTGTAAAAATTACAGTAATGAAGACAGTGGGGTATTGATATAAGGATAGATATATAGATCAGTGAAACAGAAGGGAGTCAAGAAAGAATCCCATGTATATAGCCAATTTGTTGTCAATAAAGGTGCCAAGGTAATTCAATGTAGAATATAGCCTTTTTAATAAATGGTCCTGATTCCACTCACTAGCCATATGTAAAACAACATATCTTGACCTTTAACTCATGTGATATATGAGCATTAATTCAAGATGCAGCAGAGACCTAAATGTAAGAACTAAGAGTATAAAACTTTTAGGAGAAAACAGGAGAAAATATTTATATCCTGAGTTACATTATAGCACAAAAATCATGAATCATAAAATTAAATTAGACTTCATCAACATTAAAACATTTTTCTTTGAAACTCAATGTTAATAAATGAATAGGTGAGCCATCAACTGGGAGAAAATATTTGTGAAATTGATATTTGATATCTGATAAAGTACATATATCCAGAATATATAAAGAACTCTCACTATCCAATGAGAAGAAGAAAAATAACATGATTTAAGAATGGGCAAAAAAGTTGAACAGATATTTCACCAAAGAAGCATATGAAAAGCATGCTAGTAGCTGCACTGATTAGTAAACTACTGCATAGTAAACTACTAACTGCATAGTAAAACCACAATGAGCTATCACTACTTGCCTGTGAGAATGAGTGACCCTACCAAGTGCTGGTGAGGATGTTGGGACAACTAGAGCTCTTATTCATTGCTGGTGAGCTTGCAAAATAGTGTAGTTGCTTTGGAAAAAAGTTTGGTGGTTTCTTAGAATAAAAAAAACCCAAACACATTATGACCTGGAAATCCCACTGAATACATATTTATCCAGAAGAGATGAAAATATAATCCACATAACGTCTTTTATGTGAATGTTTATAGTAGCTTTCTCTGTACTAGCCCCATATTAGAAACAGCCTAAGTGTCTATCACCCAGTGAGTGGATATCTTGGTCCATCCATGTAATGAAATTCTACTCAGCAATAAAAATGGGACAAAGTACTGAAGCACAACTGATACACACAATAGCATAGATGAATCTCAAAAACATTGTGCTGTGTGAAAGATGCTAGACACACAAAAATATGAATGTGTGACCCAACTTGTCAAAAATTGTAGAAAAAACAAAACGGTAGTAATAGAAAGTAGAACAGAGGTTGCCAGGGGTTAGAGGTTAAAGAAGGTGATTACTAAGGGGCATGAGGGATGTTTTGGGTAATGCAAGTCTTCTATATTGTGACTGTGCTTGTGTGACTATATATGAGTGTTAAAATTACATCATGTACTTAATATTGGTGAGTTATATGAATCATAGATATACCTTAATGAAGTTGATAAAAACTTTGAAGTACATTAAAATCCATGGTTATAAATATAAATTAGTAACCTGTCTATTGCAGATTTTTGTGCCAGCCCTGTTTCTTCTTTTGCAATTTATCTGTACATATTAGTTTTGCTTTTTATGCACATCTATTGGTTTGCATGCCTATCTCTGCTCACAGTGGGCTCTTCAAGGCTGGAGCTTTGTTTACTCATCTTTATATTCCCCCAAGACCTGGCCAGGGCCTAAGCCAGAGAATGTGCTCTGTAAATGTTCCATCCATTCAATCAAAAAATGTTTTTTGCTGCAAATGTTTAATGATCATCTGTTCAATAATCACCAAACCTACAATGCTTCTTGCTTCTTTGATCTGATGGGAGCCTGTTCCTTGAGGATTGTGTTCTTGGTGGGAAGCTGTAACAATAAGGAATTTTATTTTGTTTTTCAAAAACTTGTGTTCTTTCTAAAAAGCTTTATAAATATTAATTTAATTCTTGCAAAAATCCTAGGAATAGGGAAAAGTTATCATTATTCTCATTTTACAGAAGAGGCAGCTGAGGCACAGAGGTGTTAAGAACTTGTCCCAGTTGGCGTGTTGAGTAAGTGGTGAAGCCAGGATTTGAACCTAGCCCAATTTTTGGTGGACACAGTCAACCTGCCACAGACTGGCCATCTCTCTGGTCTATTCGGAGTCTAGGCTCAGACAGTTATGGTTGTCTCCTGAAGGTCCAGGGACCTCATTACTGCTAGTCAGACCTGCCCTGGAGTGGGTAACAGCAGCAGCCACATTGATGCTAGGACTGCCATCACTGTTAGCAGAACAGTACCTCCTTCTCCTCACCACGAGATCTCAGGTGATGACTGGGGCTGTTCACTTCAGCCTCTTGTCAATTTTGGGAGGCAATTAAGAGCTCGCTCGGAAGAATTGGACTGATGGAGGATAATGCAAAGTTCATGCTCTCTTTTGAGCTAAAGCTTTCACATTCATTAAAAATGAAACAACCCCTTTTCTCTCATTACAAGCATTTGCCACCTTCCCTAGCAGGATTCAGAGTGTTTGTGTGTTTGTGAGTGAGTGGGTGTTGGTAGGAGGCAGTGTAATAATAGAGCAGGCAGATTCAATGACACCCAATTCAAATTAGTCACAACTAAATGCATGATCATCAGCATTCCAGCACTAGGGAATTCCTCCCATTTCGTGAAGTAAAGTGTCACAAACAACAGCTAAGAGAGAAATGTGTGTTTCAAATTGTGGGTGTGCTGATTTAAATTTTTTTTCCTAGAAAAGAATCATAGAAAAGTAAAACAAAAATATTTCGACTTGAAAAATACTTTGTAATTATATGTCATAAAATAATTAGGTCATGGCAAATTAGCACAAATGTTTACAGCAAAATTGCCATGTAAAACATTATCAGTAATATTATGCTAATTGCTGCAGAAGCAAAAGCTGATTATGGTTCGGCAGGATTAAAATTTGCCACGTCTGCATTTCTCTCTAGCTTCACCAATTTTCCATGAGGGTACCATACTTGTGAATTACTGTAGGGGCTGAACTGCCCATCTCTGAGGTACTGAATCTGAAAAGGGATCTTTCTGGAGACCAAGCTAAGATCATCAGCTTAAGAGACAATTCCTGACAGTGTTCTTACACTCCAGTAGAAACTCACCAATGCTCTGGACCCAGGGAGATGGCCAGAATAATCCCTTTTGGGGGTAGAGAATGGGGAGGGTTCACAGTGTGCTCTGAGCACAGAGAACACAGGATCAGGCTGTAGGGGAGCTCAGAGGGGGTGCCCTAGACTAGCCTACACTCCTCAAACGTTAATGTGCTCATGAATCTTCTAAAATGCAGATTCTGTTTCAGCATGTCTGGAGTGGGATTTGGGATTGTGCATTTATAACAAGTTCCCAGGAAATGGGGGCATGGCTGGTCCATGGGCCAAGTTTTGAGTCATAGGCCTTAGAAAAAATTTTGTCCAGAGTTGCAAATTCAAGTTTATTCTGTCTGGACCAGGTAAGCAATGATGCAGTAAGACACTTTGGATGGCTGAACCTGTGATGGCAAGTTGGTCCCTTAAGGATACTTAAGGACAATAGAAGGAAGACAGAAAAGAGGAAGAGAAGGATGGAGAAAAGGCAGGAGAAAGGAAAGGAGGGAAAGAGGGATAAAGCGAGGCCAAATAGACCCCACCCTGCTCACTGGGTCTATGAATCTGAGGCTCTGAGTCTAACCTAAGCCAATCCTATGTAAACTTGGGCCTGGAGAGAAGTGACTTGTCATAGGCCCACAGCTGGCCATTGAACACCCAGGACCCAGATTTTTCTGCCTCCCAAGAGCCATGGCAATCTCTCTGAACCTCACTTGTCTGGGAGACAAAACCATCATTACTTGAGGAGCACACCCATCTGCGCTCTATGTCCTCAAGGGGGCCAGGCTGCCATCTACTTGGGTAACAGCACCCTCGGTTTCATCCAGGTGACTCTTGCTGCCCCTATTATAACAGGTGTATTCACATCAATCTGGATGATAGGCAGGGGTCCACTTTGTCTTGCTGCCTTGGCCTCCTTGAATGGATATGGGTCAGTCTTTTTTCTCTGGGCCTCAGTTTTTCACCTGTGAAATGGAACAAGGTAAACCCCAAGGACAGCAGCATAGGGGAGAAGTGTCTATCAGGCCACCGACAGGTATGTCTGGGTGGGGTTCACAGAAATTCACTTTCTGAGCTAACCAGTGCTGCATAGAAGTCTCACTGCCTACAGGGGAAGGGCACTGGGCTAGACCTCAGGTTGGGGTTTCCATCATCCTACTTTATATCCACATGTATGGGACCCTATGCAGTGCCCTGTGCTCCTCACTTTACCCTTGCATAAAAACACTGGACCTTGCCCTCAGGACCCACAGGACTTCATGTTTAGTTTGTAGGGACTATTAATTCTCTTATGGGGTTACCATTTGATGAGTGCTCACTCTGTGTCTGGCACTAAGCTCGGATCTTTATTTTTCCTTTTTGATTTAATCTTTGTTGTGTTTTTTTTTCCATTATCATTTAGTCTCCTTATATCCCCCCTTCTCCCAGCAATCACCATACTGTTGTCTATGTCCATGAGTCCTTTTGCTCAATCCCTCCACCCTGTAACCTCCCTCCTCTCACTAGCTGTCATCTGTTCTCCGTCTATGAGTCTGTCTGTTTTGCTTCTAAGTTCAGTTTGTTCATTAGATTCCACATATGAGTGAAATCCATATGGTATTTGTCTTTCTCTGACTGGGTTATTTCACTCAACATAATGTTCTCCAGGTCCATCCACACGGTTGCAAAAGGTAAAGTTTTTTCTTTTTTATGGCTGAGTAGAATTCCATTGTATAAATGCCCCATAGTTGTTTTATCCACTCATCTACTGATAGATACTCGCGCTGCTTCCATATCTTAGTGATTATAAATAATGCTGCAATGAACATTTTGAATTAGTGTTTTGGGTTCCTTAGGATATATTCCCAGAAGTGACATCACTGTGTCAGAAGAGAGATCCATTTTTAATTTTTTGAGGTATCTCCATACTGCTTTCCATAGTTGATGGACCAGTCTGCATTCCCATCAACAATGCAAAAGGATTCGCTTTTCAACACATCCTCTCCAGCACTTGTTTGTTGATTTATTGATGATGGCCATTCTGACAGGGATGAGATGATATCTCATTGTGGTTTTAATTTGCATTTCTCTGATGATTAGTGATGTTGAACATATTTTCATATGTCTATTGGCCATCTGTATCTCCTCTTTAGAGAAGTGTCTACTCATGTCCTTTGCCCATTTTTTAATTGGGTTGTTTGTTTGTTTTTTGTTGTTGAGCTTTGTAAGTACTTTATAAATTTTGGATATTAACCCCTTATCAGACATACTGGCAAATATGTTCTCCCATTGTGTGGGTTGTCTTTCTGTTTTTGTTGATGATTCCTTTTGCTGTGCAAAAACTTTTTTGTTTGATGTAGTCCCATTTGTTTATTTTTTTTCTTTTGTTTCCCTTGCCTGGGGAGAAAAATCTGATAAAAAATTTCTACAATAGGCTCAGGTCTTTATAGTGATGACTTTGTCTTCTTAACAATAGGAGATTCTCTAATTATCCCATTTTGCAGATGAGAAAACTGAGACCTAGAGAGGTTAAGCAACTCATTCAAAGTCTCATAGACAGAGCCAAGGCTTAAATCCAGTGTCTCTAATTCTAGATCATGCCCACATCACTATTAAAGTCTGCTGGTCCTTATTCCTCAAGCCACAAGTCTACAAAACCCAAGGGAGCCAGGACTGTCTGTGTTTGTCCTTTGTAGTCTCTGTGTGTGGTGAGGAGCCTGCCATTAGATATTCAGTTCTGCATAGGGAACAGAAAGCCTCCTTATTTTATGTTGGGTTCCTTCTTTCTCTAAGAATGACTCCTGACATCTAGCAAAGGGCAGGTCTTTGTGAGAAAACATGTTTATTTTCCAAAGATCGTCCCCTTGCACATGCTGCAGCTTCGAGTTTCCAGAAGGGCTGCGGGCTTGTGAAACTAGGCTCCTACCTCCTCCCCTTGTTTTTGCATTTTGAGCATAAGATTCACAAAATACAGTCCAACTGCTTCACATTATTTCCTTCTGCTCAGAATCATAACCCTCTCGATTATGTGATTCATTTTTATTATTTATTGTGTGCCCTGGGGAATTTTCATTTTAACCAAGACACTGGTTCAATTGCAAAATGGCAAAAGATGATTTGTAAGGAGATCAGTGTTGGGAGCTTATTAAAACATGCATTTAGGGGATGGTTTGGCAGTAGGAAAGGGAATCTCTGGGGAGAGCAGACATATTCAGGAGTTGAGAGAAATTTGTGGGACTTGAGGGAAAGAAGGTAAGGCAGGAGAAGGATATTCAAGAAAAAATATTATAGGAAAATGGAGAAATTAAATGTCAAGAAGTCACAGATAGGTAAACAAAAGTCCTCAGAAATGAAATATGACAAATTTACCTTCATTTGAAACAGAGTGAAGATGGTCTCCCCTCCATCCTCCAAAGCTCCTTGGTGGTTTTGAGCCATGAGCTGAATTATTTGGATGTTTTCTCTGAAGCACTATTGAAAGTCACACAGCCTAGGGAGGGGTCTTTATCCTTATTCTAGAAGTCCTGAGGGCAACCAGGTACCTTATGGACTTAGAGAAGCCTGCAGCCCCTCTTTCAGAGTGGGAGGTCCAGGGATCCTATCTGTTCTGAACCCTGGCTGGACAGCTCTAGAAGAAGGGTTGTGTTGTGTGGACTTCACAGACAGACCACTCTTGATCATTCCTCTAGGCCCCTCAAAGTCAGTACTGCCTCCTGGAGTTGTGCCATGTGGCAGCACTGACCCCGCCCCCCCTGCCTCCCTCAGGGACCGTTCTGAACCAAGAGGGCAGCTCTCCTCCTGCACTGGGGCCCTTGAAACTCCTCCTAGAAGGCTCCTAATGGCCTCCTCAGAGCATCTCATTAAGCTGTATGCAGCCAGGCCCAGAGCCCCTCCGCTGGGGCTTTCCCACCTGTGTGCTCTAGACAGGGTATTAGGAGAGGTGGTTCTGCACAGGGAAAAAAATGCTCCAAGCGGTTCAGGGTCTCATCAATAAATCCATATTCAAAGACTCTGTGTCAGGCTGCTGTTTCCCTATGCAGTTAGGCAACAGTCAAGCCCAGGACAACAGAAGACAACTTATTATCCTCAGACTTCTGTTTCTAAAATGAGGATGGGAAAATTCTTGACTTCTTGGGCTTCTGTGAAGAAATGAATTCAGCAGTGACAAGTCTTGAGACTTTGAGATGCATGATCTTTTATGACATTTTAAGAGAGTGTTGTCAACTTCCTTTCTCCATGTTCTCTCTGGGGTTTGCCGTTTTTAGCACTTACTACTTTTGGAGCCTCAGAAAACCACTTCCCTGATGCATGTATACATGTGTGCACATTTACATGTGCATCCACATGCACACACACACACACACACACACACACATCCTTTGAGGTCATCCCCACTCACTCAACTCCCAGTGCAGGAGCAGCTTGAACCCTACTCCTGGTGGAGGCCTGCCCTCCACCTTCCCAGTGGACAAGTGGTGTCCCCAGTCTTCAAGGTATGTGACTACTCCTGTACCAGCCTTGGGGCAGAAGTGGACATGCACATTTGTAACCTTGTGGTAGGCAACACAGTGGTTGCCCAAAGATGTTCATTCCCAGAATCTGTGCCAAGGTCACCTTACAAGGCAAACGGGATTTTGCCGATGTGATTAAATTAAGGATATTGAGATGGGGAGCTTATCTTGTGCTATCTGAGTGGGTCCATTGTAATCACAAGAGTCTCTATAAGAAGAAGGCAAGAGGGTTGCAGAGGAAATACGACCATGGGAGCAGAGGTCAGAGCAATGTGGGGCCACAAGCCAAGGAATCTGGGCAGCCTTTCAAAGCTGAAAAAGGCAAAGGATGAATTCTCCCCTAGAGCCCTGATGACACCTTGACTTTAGTCCAGTAAGACCCACTTCAGAGTTCTGACATCCAGAACAATAAGATAATAAATTGGGGTTGTTGTAAGCCACTAAGTTTGTAGGAATTTGTTATAGCAGCAATAACAATTAGTACAAACTAGTATAACTTGGGGCATGGCCCACATGGTCAGCACAGGGAAAACTTCTGTCTTTGAGCCACCAGCCTGTGGCATCTGTGCCCAGCCATAGCCTCTAGGCAACAGGGGGGAAGTTAGGGATAAGTGGGGCTCAATCTCATGTTGTGAGGTCTTAAGTGTTGGAAATACAGGGTGTCAGGTTGTAGAACTGTGGCAGAAAGCTAATGAGGTTTCATATGTAAACCCTGCTGGATTCAGGATTCTGGGGAAACAAACCTGAACTCCATGGAAGGAGGCTGCCTATATAGGAGGGACAGACAGGGAAGGAGCCAGCAAAGCCAACCACCTTGTCAGTGCCAGGAAACATGGCCTAGGCAGGAAGGTTGGGGACTGGCAAACAGGAGAATGGAACTCTTTCAGACCTTCATTTTTCTACTTCTGTGTCTTTCATGCCTGTCTGATAATCATAATTATCTGGGTGCCTGATAAAAATACAGGTTTGAGTTCTACCCTGGGGTACTAGAGAAGCTCAGATATAGCTGTTGTCTGCAGTAAACTTTGTTGCACTGGCTGTGATATCTTGTGTTCTCTGAGCCCCAACCATGTGCACCGGGTCCCCACAACTGGTTGTACCCATCTATTCCCCCCTTGGGCAGTTGACTTGGTGATGTTCTCATTGGGCTTAAAAAGTCTGGACAGCCAGCTCCTGCTTCTACAAATATACCACATTTCTGACCTCATGGGCTCAGAACCTCAGCTCTTTTCATTCTTTCTGTTTCTTCCCCATCATTTCAAATTGGACCCTAGACCTGGGGTAGCCAAACTGTCCTACCTCTAACAGACAGAGATTCTTGGACCATCTTCAACCTTAACTGTACTGGCAGAGACTACTGCATTTACTATCATTCAAAAAATTTATCTGTTTATCGATCATCTATCTATCTATCTATCTATATCTATCTATCTATCATCTATCTATCTCAGGGCTTGGTCTTTGAACTCAGGGAAGCACGACACATAAGTTAATATGGTGGCTGGATTGAAATCCAGTTCTTTAATAATTCTTAACTGCTTGACCTGAGCCAATTGCTTAGCATCCCTTGATCTCTGTTTTCCCATCTATGGAGTGGGGATAACAATAGAACCTAGCACTTAGCATTCACGCCAAGATACAAGGAGCTAATTTATGTAAAATTCTTAAAACAGCTCCTGACAAGTTGCAAGTGCTCAATAAATGTTAGGTGTTATTCTTATTTGGACTAGCCTTTAAGAGATACTTACAAGAGAAAATAAATTTTTAAAAATTCCCCAAGTTGATTGTAAAACTCTCCTCTTGTCAGCGTGCCTCTTGGCAAGCCTTCAAACAAGGAGTGAAAAGTGATTTCAGACTCAGCCCACCTTTCTGGCCCTGCATCCTTTTCTTAGTTGAGCAAACAAGCAGGAATAAGCTCAAAAGGCAGAGGCCGGAGGGTGGGAGAGGTCTAGGTTGCTCAAGCTGAGATAACTGAGAGTCAACAGAGAGTGGCCCGTGTGAATCTAATCCCCACACCATCTGTTTACTGATTTTCCCCTCTGTCCTCTTTCAGGAGCAAGATATTCTGAGCAGGCAGAATTGAGGGCCCTGCAGACAGGTGGCCCCGGCACTTCATGCCAGAGTTTTCAATTATGATGCCAGTCAATGGGAGAGAGAGGAGGGTGAAAATGAAATGGAATATTTGGTTAGCTCCCTGACAAGCCATGAATCAAAACCAAGTGAAATTGCTCTGGGGTCTCTGGGCCTGTCAGCCTCCACCATCCATTCTGATTGCCCCTGGGCAGTGTAATTCTGCATGCAGCCAGTACTGTTCACAGGAGAGCAAGCCTTGTGCTCTGGGTGACTGGGTCCTTCCACTGTGTGCCATGCCAGGTGCATACCATAGGCTGGTATGGAGAGTCAGCCTCTACCAGAGGAGAGGAGGCAGAGGAAGGCAGCAGAGGGGCTGTCAGCAGTGTGGGCATTAAAGTGCATCTGGCCCATCTCACAGAGCTGGAACACCTGCTCTCCTCTCAAGGTCCTTCCCTGGGTGTATTGATTCCCTGCCAAGTGACCATTTCATTCTTATTTGAGGAGCCTTGGCAGAGGCTCCTTCTGTGTCTGTGGGGGTTAAGGCCAAAGGATGCCTCTGGGTCAGCAGGAGAATAGGAAAAGCTGCAGAAGGCAAAGTGTTTTCTCCATCAGGAACCAGGGGTCCCTCTCTGCCTCTCCTCCACTGTAATGGCCCCGACTGATTGAAGGACCATCTGGGTGGAAGCACAGAGTACTGGGCAGGGAGTCCATAAACCACGGGTTTTGGTGGAACAGACAAGTGAGAGAAAGCTTGCTGAAGAGGCAGAACTGATTTTAATAAAGTAGAACCTCACTTATTCAAGTGTTGCCATCAAGGGTGAGGAGAATAATTTTCTTTTCCCTTCCTGCCACTCATCTGCTCATTTGGGGAACATTTGTTGAACACAGTGAGTATTATGACATGATTCAGCCCTCAGGGCCATCATGGTCTTGGTCAGCTCAGACAGTGAAAGAAGGCAGTGGGGAGGTCAGCCCTTGGTTCTGGCAGGTCCTGTGGAGAAAGCCTGGGGCAAGTAGGCCACTGTGTGGTCAGAACCCACCAGGCAGATGCCATCAGGGTTGCTGCTCACCACTGTGGAGCTTGGTCATTGCTCAAGGGTAAAGCATATGGGAAGGACTAAGGTCCTGCTCACTTTCCCCTCACTAAGCCACATGTCCTGGCACAGTCGTGTCTGTCCAGAATTCATTGTGGTCAGACACTGGTGCCTTCAGATTCATTCAAAAGCACCAGTGGGCCAGATGAAGCCTGTAGTCAGATAGCACTGGCAGTCTGGAACAGAGGATGGTCCAAAGCTGTCAGGAGACTCTGTAACTGCAGATCAAGACAGGATCAAGTTCACTGATTCCAGAACAGAGCCAAGAGCAGCTGATGTCGAGTTGGAAAGTCAGAGTAGAATCAGATTCTAAGAGACCTATCAGGACCCAAATTGTCAGCAGTGAATAGAAAGTGGGAAGAGCCAAAGGCCTGTTTTGGGTTCTGGTCCTTAATCAGTCTTTCAGGGAGGCTCATGGCCATGGTCATAAAGCCTGATGACATTCACAAGTATAGGCTTGGCTGCCACTCTTTATTTCTGTCCCAGCAGCACCTGCATCAGTGGTGGGTAGGGAACACTAGTACAAGCCTAGGGGGCTCATATCATGCTAGTGGTTCCTGGAGGCAGAACCAAGATCAGCAGGTGGGAGTTTCCGGGTGGTAGGTTTTGGCTTAAGATAGGCTGTCTGGCTATAAAAAGAAAGGTTGCTTTTTGTGGTGGTGAGTCCTTTGTCACTGGAGGTGTTCAAACCCCCATTGGGAAGCCAGCCGAGAGTGGAAGTTTGGGCAGGAAGTCTCTAAGGTCCCCTCTCAGCTCCACATCATCTATGAGTCTGTGAGACTTCAGCCAGCTGGATTTCCTCCCTGTCAGAGATGATTGATTGTAGAAGAAGTTGAAATTAATGACTAGCACATGTTTTCAGCTTTTCATTGCATTTATGTTTCTCTCCCTTTCTGACTGCTTCCCTTATCCCCAGTACCAAATCCATTGTATGGATACTTGAGAGTAAATTGCCCAGCAAGGAGCTGGAAGGAGCCATGTGGTCTTTATGTAGTCAGCTCCAATCCATATCCACTTTGGGCATTTCTTTGTTGCAGCAGGATAGATGACGATTTTGGCAATGAGGGATGTGAGTTGTAGAGAGCTAGCCATGCTAGACATGGTTGGAGAGGGGAAGGGCCCAGTGCAGGACCTCTCCTACCACTCCTGTCAGGCTACAAAGTGGGAGCAGAGTCCCTACAAGTAGCACAAGCCCTACAAGTTGTGTCAGCGAAGGGTGTTATTGTGGGATGTTTCTGTAAGTCCAGCATCCATTTGCCCTCCTGAGATTGGCTCTTGGTTTTTCTTTGGGAAACCATTTCTCTCCCCACTGTCAGGCCATGTAGTATGGGGAGAGTGACATCACCTTCTTCCCAACACATGTCAAAGACCTAGACGATCTGTGTATTTCACACATCTGGCCATAGCAATCAGTTCAGTGTTGGGTATGTGACACCAAGGCAAGCCAGTGAGGTACAAATCCAGGATTTTATAGGAAATACGGCACAGCAGAAGCTCTATATTTATTAATGGGAATCATTAAGATTGCAGGATGTAAGCCTGAAGCTTCCAAGTGTAAAGAGTGAATATGTATAAGAATGCAGCTAACATAGGGGAAAACAGAGTTGAGAGATGGAAAGAGAGTAAAGCCCTGGATCTAGCTTCTCCTAAAGCTGCACCTATCCCTGGACATTTCAGTGACATGAGCTGATAAATCCTTACCCT
Organism: Phyllostomus hastatus; assembly: GCF_019186645.2. Classification (NCBI taxonomy): domain Eukaryota; kingdom Metazoa; phylum Chordata; class Mammalia; order Chiroptera; family Phyllostomidae; genus Phyllostomus; species Phyllostomus hastatus. The sequence continues at coordinate 31,941,054 of NW_025334009.1, read as the reverse complement.
ACTGTTTTTCTTGAACTAATTTCAGTAGAGGTTCTATCCTTGTCACCTGAAACCATCCTGGCTAGCTTGGGAATGTTTCTGAGGAAGTCCTGCCTTTAAGGTGGTGGCAGATTGAGAATAGGAATGAAAGTGGGATCCTGGCTCTTGGGTAGCTGAGGCTTCACCTGGGGCACTTGGCTTTCTCCAGTGACTCATGACTTGGCCTGAGTAGCACCCCTACCCCCAGCAGCTATCTAGCTTACCCTCTCAACCCCATGAAATAAAGACCACAGATGATCTCTGAGATTGGGACATTTTAACTGGAGAACTGAATAACGTGTTCTGTAGAACACTTATTCTGAGAGATGGTCTGGAATAAAGAGGACTGTTTGGGAACAGATGCCTCAAAGGCCATGCATGCCTTTTCTTACGTAGCTGATGGAAATAACTAATCAATGCAGGCATATCAAAGGTCTGAATATCATGAAAACTCCACTGGTTTACTTTAACTTCAGAGGTCCCATGGTGTTGATGAAGCTGTGGTTGGATATCTGTCACTGTGTCTTGACTCAGCTTCTCCCTCTGCCCAACCTGCTTTTGTCCCCTTTCTTCCACAGATGTCCTTCCCAACACACTCCTGCATAAATCCTGCCTGTTGACTCTATCTCACAGGCTGCCCTCCAAGGAGCCTAGCCTAGAAAGTGTTCCAGCTGGGTCAGGTGTCCTCCTTCTTATTCTGTACTCTATCCCTGAATACACTGTGAGCAGGCTGACTCATTCAAGTGCCCCATGCCTGGCATAGCACCTGAGCATAGTAGATACTCAGGAAGCGATGGCTGGGGATGTGAATGAACACAAGATCCAGGGGTTGTTGCCATTCAGTGAAAAGAGTCAAGGTGTTTTTAAAGGCTGCTCAGCTTTTTCTTCTTCTTTGAGGCAGTGGTTCTGTGTGCAACAGGGTTGGATCAGGCAGCCGTGATCACAGAAGGGCCATGGCAGGAGCCTGGATTGGGGAAGATGGAGCTTCCTCGAAAGGCAGTGGTCTTGGTTTTCTTCAGGGTCTGGATCCAGCTAACTACAGCATGAGGGCAGAGAGGCCCTGGTGCAGGACCCCCAAGGGAGGGGATGGGATGGACATTTGTGGAAGAAAGGGGACAAAAGCAGGTTGGGCAGAGGGAGAAGTGAGGGAGGGTGGGGAGAAGCATCTCAGTTATGCCACATCCCAGATAGTTCAAGCTCAGAGGTAGGTGGTAGGAAAAAGTGGGCCTAGCTCCTACAGGGAAGCCCCACCTACGGTGTTTTGAGACTGGATCACAGGGTATTATCTTCTGGGGAGGCTTCCAGGGGTCTCCTCCTGATTCAGCTAATTTACCTCTAATTCAGGGAGTCCTCTCAGTACTGTCTCTTCCTTAGGAAGCCCATAAAATCCTCTTAAGTGACCCACCCAGGAGGCAGGGCTAAGACACAGAGACTTCTTAAACTCCTTCTTCTTCTCAGGATATGGATGTTTATGGATGCATTTTTTGATTTAAAAAGCTTTTTAAAATTTTAATTACAGTTGATATTTAATATTTAATAGTTTCAGGTGTGTAGCATAGTGGTTAGACATTTGTATACCTTACAAAGTGATCACCCTGGTAAGTCTAGTATCCACCTGGCACCACACACAGTTTTACAATATTATCGACTTCATTCCCTGTACTGCATTTTACATCCCTGTGACTATTTTGTAACTGCCAATTTGTACTTCTTCACCTCTTCACCCAGTCCCTCAACCCCTGCCCATCTGGCAACCATCAGTTTGTTCTCTGTATCTATGAGTTTGTTTCTGTTTTGTGTGTTTGTTTATTTATTTTTTAGGTTCCACATATAAGTGAAATCATATGGTATTTGTCTTTCTCTGTCTGACTTATTTCACTTAGCATAATATATGGATGCATTTTTAAGTTAGAACATTTGGATGTTTTTGCTTTACTGCTTTTAAACAGTCTGCAGACAAGCAGCGAGGAATGATGGTGGAGATCAAATGTGCATCAATGATAATGGTTTGCAGGGTTGGGCCCTTCTTTTTCACTTGGAACTTTGAGGTCAGATAGCATCCTTCAGAAACAATGTACTAATCAAATGTAAAATGACAAAACTCAATAATACTCCAATCTGTTATATAATCCCTTACATTTTTCTGGTTTAATTACAATTTATTATTATTTTTTGTACTTTTCTAAAAAGATTTTATTTATTTATTTTTAGAAAGGGAAGGGGGGAGAGAGAGAGAGAAAGAGAGAGAGAGAGAAACACCAATGTGCAGTTGCTGGAGGTCATGACCTGCAACCCAGGCATGTACTCTAACTGGGAATCGAATCTGTGACACTTTGGTTTGCAGCCCACGCTCAATCCACTGAGCTACGCCAGTTAGGGTTTTTTGTACTTTTTTGAACACATTTGTCAAACAAACATAAAACAAGGTGCCTCATGTATAAGGATTGAACCTAAGAGCTATAATATAATGATAATAAAAATAGAAATAATAAAACAATAATACCATCCAGTTGTGTTCTAAATGCTTTGCCCACATTATCTGTTTAAATCTTACAATAATCCTGTGAATATGCTGACATTGTTGACTCCAAGAAGGAATATACTTATCAAAATGATTCCTTGTGGTTAGCTGGGCCCAAATTTATAATCAGAGTGTAGCAGCTGCTGTTTACAGGAGGCCTCTCACACAGACTGCATTTCAGGGAAAAGCCTCAGACTGGGCTGCCAAGACCCCTGCACTGTGTTGCTCTCGGCTGAGCCAACCCTTACAAAGGAGTTTCCGGAATCGCGTTTTGACCAGTGGACTGAAGACCTGCCCTGTACTATTCAAGCTGCATAACTATATCCTCATTTGCATGTTTACTGACTAATCAGAATGGGCCCATAATGATCAGTCAGGATGCAAAATTCCCCACCAATCAGGACAGTGCTATGTAGACCAACCAAACTCTGCAAATTTGTATTCTTCACTTGCATAAAAATGGTCCCTTGCATAAGTCAGGGACCAGGGTGGGCACTTCCTTTATGTAAGTGGGCCTCCCCTTTGTTTGAGGGGAGCTCGCTTTTGATTCCCCCTAGAGGCTGCATTTCTCAGGTTTAGAAACTGATCACCTGAAGGAAGATTCTCTTTTTAACACAGGCCAGATTGGAGACTCCTGTTGGCCTTGGGTTGGTGGTAGCAACGTTTTGTTGACAACATTGTTATTTTGTCAGATAAAGAAACTGATGCTGGAGAAAGGGTTGTTTCCTCACAAATGGTAAGTGTAGAGATGGGTAAACCCAGCTCTCTCTGGCTTCACACTTGTGCCCTTCATCCTGCTCTAACCATGGTGACTTAGCACCATAGCAAAACATTGGAAACTGGTCCTGTCTACAAAGCTGGAGCAGAGTGAGCAGTTTCAGCAGGCGAGGAACCACTGCCAAACATCAGCCAGAGTGTCCTAGAGTAGGCAATGGCCGCAGTTGAGAAAGGACACTATCTGATATAGGGCCATTATTTTCACATTTTAATTTCTTTTAGCTATTGGAATTTTCTACTTCCACAAATGACAAAAGAATGCTGACTTATAAAACAAATAAGGTTTGTTTGATTGGAATGAACTGACTTTATAACTTCAGTTGTAAAATATTTACTCATTGTAAATCAGGTAGTAAGAAAAATGAGACTTTTAAGATTAATACAGCCTTTAGCATCAGCTTTGGGGAAAATATTTGCAGTCTTAGATCAGTCTCAACATTCCATTTATGTCTGCATTTTGTTAGGTCACAGAATATTGGAAAAAATCCTGATCCACATAGGTACTAGTTGCACATATTAATTTCTGAAAGCTTGTTTTATGATCTTAGTATACTCTTAAATACAAATACAACTGATTCAGTGGTTTGAAAGAGAAGTGGCAAGGTATTTTTGTTCCATGGTTGAATTAACTCCCCTTGTCTAAGAACTGCCTGTGTTTCTTAATTAATAAATGTACCAGGTGGACAGAATTGATGAATGGGTTCTTCAGCTAGTTTAAAATCACAACTGTATGGTAGAAAACATTTTTCAAATTTATAACATTATAAGATGTTCAGCAATATAATTTAAAAAATTCTCATATATCTTCGTACCTGTCTCTGTCATATAGTCACTCAAAATTTCAAAGTGGTGAAATTAATTTTCACTATTCATTTGTTTGTCCATTCAATCATTCAGAAAAAATTTATTGAGCACCTATCACATTCTAGGCAATGGTCTATGTGCTCTAGATGTAGTGATAACCTGTACAATGTCCCTTCCTTCTTAGAATTTCCATTTGTGGGGTAGGAAGGAGGGGAGAGTTGTGGAAACAGACAACAAACCCACAAACAAATAAATACATTTGCAAGGTTGTGACGTGATTTTAATGAAAGGGCAGTAATATTTAGACAACAATGAAAAGATACTGAAGGAGGCAGAGTAAAAAGTGTAACTGAAACATAAGTGGTGAGAACATGAAACACATAAGGAATGTAAAAAGTGGTTCCTGTTTTTAAGTTCAATTTTCCCCAACCTATGGACTTTACTGGTTAGAAATATAAAACCTTGGCACTTGCTGTGATATAATGACTTTGCCCACTTCTGTTCATGTGGACAATTTGCTACATAGAAAGTATAAATGTATTAGTGAGATAACAAGGAAACTTTATTTGTAAGTCAATATAAGATAATAAGGAAATTTTGTTTTGAGATCTGCATGCACTAACCTGGCAGCACAGTTTGCTCATATTTAGTATAAAACACATTGACTTTACATATTGCTTTAATTAGAATTTTTTTTACAAAAATGGTTAAGATATGTTAATACATAAAATTTGCATAAAATATTTGTAGTGTCCTTAAATCACCTGCTCTGGCTATAAGTTCCCAGGGAACAATTTAAAAATCACAGGTGTAGTGGGGGTGGGGTAGGTGTTAAGGTCAGACAGACTGGTTGGCTTTGCTCTTGAAGTTGTGTGATGTCAGGACTGTGGTTAGGCGTCAATGTCTTCACCTATAAGGCAGCGTCCACCTCCCACACTGACTGGTTGCCTGAAATATTAAGGACACTGAAACATGTTGGCGTTCTTTTCCTTCCCCAAACAGCCCACCTTGAATCAGCCTTGGGGATACCAGTTAGCAAGAAGCAGGACTTTGGCTGTAGGAATTGGGTTATGCTGAGGCACCAGTATCTGGGGACCAAGGGCCTAGAATCATTTGAAGGATGGACAAGTGCTGGGGACAGGGATTTGGGTGCACCAAAGGAAATGGAGTACATGGGGACCAGAAAAGGGACCACTATGGTCCTTGTCACTTAGTAATGAGTTAGAAGTCAAGTGATTCCAGGTGTGGGGAGAAAAGTACTCTGGGGGGAGAACATTGCTAGGAAGAAAAATCTCAAGGGATTGAGAAGACACTCTGGAGAATGGCAGTTTTGCACCTTAATTTATGCATTAGAAATCAAGGAAAGAGACACAAAGATGGTAACATGAAATTCACTGGTGGTAGACAAGGGAGGTGGGAGAAAGCAAAGCAGAGAATTGCTGAAGTTGGATAAAAAGTAAAACAGAGAGAGAAATACTTCTTTTACATTGGTGGGTAGAGGATAGTTAACAAGGAATATTTACAGCACATAGAGATGGTTTGTGTGGAACAAGATAGCCATGAGGTGTCCCTAGGTCTCCTGTTATGGTGGGAGGTTGTGTCCCAAGGGGTCTGGAAAGAAAGGTAATTACTCTGTCATTCCATAGGTATGTTATTGAGCATACAAAAGAGATAGGCAGGCTCACTTAAAGATCGACACTTGTCAAGTAGCCTAGGACATGACTTACCTTCCATGACTTGATTTTAGTTAGGAAGTTTTAATTTTAGACCATCCTATGTGGTCACTTTGGGTATCTGAGTTTGTAAGGCCAGTCATGCAGGCCTCCCTGAGCTTGTCAGGTTTAGCATGTGGCCCCTTGTTTGTCTGTGTATCTTCAAAATAGATATGGTAGGAGCATTTACATGAGAGAGATTGCAAAAGCTTAGAGTCAGGGCTCTTTCTCCAAGAGAGCCCATTGTTAAGCATTAGATGCTGTCCTTGGAACTACCCTCTATTGACCTAAGCCTTGGAATGAAGATTACATGTGAAGTTCTCAGTTTACAAACTTCCCAAGCATAGATGAGTTTACCTGTAGATTCCCCATTTATGTATCATTGAGAATTTGATCCCTGTGTGAGTAGGGGAAGAAATTGAATAAGTACTGGGTTGACCAGAAAGTTAATTTGTTTTTAGAGCCATTTCTATAAAATGGCTCTAGTAGCATTTACTGTCTTTTACTTCATTCAAATCAGTTTTGTTAGATTGTGTTATGACAGCTGTCATATTAGCATGCATTAAAAAATAAAAATTGGTGAATTTTTGTGTAGCCATTTTAATGTTGAAGATGGAAGAAAATATGTAAAATTTTTGGCATATTATGCTTTATTATTTCAAGAAAGGTAAAAATGCAACTGAAATGCAAAGAAGATTTTTCTGGCGTATGGAGAAGGTGCTGTGACGAATAGAACATGTCAAAAGTGGTTTGCAAAATTTCATGCTGGAGATTTCTCATTGGACAATGCTCCATGGTTCTGTAGACCAGTTGAAGTTGACAGCAATCAAATGAGACATTAACTGAGAACAATCAATGTTATACCATGTGGGAGATAGCCAACATACTCAAAATATCCAAATCAATGAAGTTCTTGGTGAAAATGAAATGTATGCCTTTCATTTTATGAAAAAAACCTAAATGGACTTTTTGGCTAACCCAATAATTTTAGGAGCACACAGCATGGAGGTGGGAGGTACTGGAATTGAGGGCAAGCCTGGATGTGATTCTACCATAAGGGAGTTACCTTTAGGGTCTCAGGGACTGAGGACAAGGGATTGCAAGGTACCAGAGGGCTGAAGACAAAGCTACCTATTCTTAAATTTCTTCTAGGGCTAGTCCTGCTTTTAGAGAATAGAGAGAATACTTCATCCTTCCTCCCCTTCCTGAGATGGTGACCTTTGCCCATGCCACAGATTAGATTAGCATTATTGGGACTCATACCTAGAAATTCTGGGAAAACACTTCAAATCTATATTCAGAGAACATAGCATTGACAACAGTCTTTAGCTCTCTTCATTTCAACAAGATATTTTTGAAATTCCATGTAGAAAAAAATAGGTTTACTCACCAACTCACATGACAATTTCAGAAATATTTTAATGTCTGATTCCTCCTCTGTGGGTATAAGCTTTTAATCTCCTGTACTTCAAGCATCCCTGTCAAATGGTTAATGATGTGAAGAGAAGTACCTAAATGCGCTAGGGTCACTTGGCATTTAAATAAACACTTTCATAGACAGTAAATCATTCCTGCATGGCCAGTGCCCAAACCATGTGGATTCTCACAGCACTTTATGAAAGAGAACATGGCTATGGTTGTAGATGGGTCCACAGAGGTTTTCCTGCTGCTGTTGGTAACATTTGCCTGCAGGTTCTGGTTTTCTGCTGGCGTAAAAAACTACTGTAAAATCAGTGGCTCAAAACCATAACTATTTTTATTATATAAAAATATATATCTTATTTGGTGAGTCTGATATTCAGGCAGGGCTTGGTTGAGTTAGTCTTCTGCTCCCTGCTTCATGAACAGAAATTACACATTGGTTCTCAACTGGTGGATGGTTATTCTGGAGAGTCTAAGATTGCTATGTGTCTGACATCTTGGTGGAATGGACGTGATATTGTGATTTATAAGAAGAGATACGTGTTTGTTTTTTGTACCTGTTTCTGGCACAGAACTCCATAAACATTTGGAATTTCCTGAGATGAGAGCAATAACGGTGTCTTCGTTATGTTAATAAGGTGACTTTTGGAAAACCCCCAGGTTCAGGGCTGGTTGCCAGGAATCCCAACCATGTGATCAGAGGACTGGACCATTCAGTCGCACCCACTCCCCTCCCTTCCCTGCCAGGGCAAGGGAGCTGGAATTTGAATCTAATGGTCAAGGGCCAATGATTTAATCAACCTTGACTACATAATACAGTCTCCATAAAAACACAAAAGGCAGGGGTTAGGAGAGCTTTTGGGTTGGTGAATATGTGTTGATTCAAGAAGAGGGGCACATTCAGAGTCAGGGAAGCTCCTTGACCCTTCCCCACACCTTACCCTATGTACCTGTTTCATCTCGCTATTCCTGAGTTATATCCTTTTATAATAAACCAGTAATCTAGAAACTAAAATCTTTCACTGAGTTTTGTGAACCCCTCTAGCAAATTAATTGAACCCAAGGCAGGGGTCCTTGGAACCTCCCATGTATAGCCTGTCTGTCAGAAGCCTTAGTGACAACCTGGACTTGTGATTGGCATGTGAAGTTGGGATGCCAACTTTAAGAACAGGACAAATTCAGTGGAGGACAATTAGACTCTACCTGTTGATGGGGGAGTGGGCAGGGTCCCACTGTGGAGGAGCGTGTGGTATGGGAGTTACTGTTGTGGCCATCTTTGGGAAAAATAATCTGCCACACTGAATACCCCAAAACTGGGCATCTTTGCCTGTTGGCTGCCATATTATACCACACAGTAGCCAAAAGTCTTGATTGATAGCAATTTCTGTTAAAGTGACTAAACAATACTGAGCTTGTTCAGGGTCTGGATTAATTTCAATCTGGTCTTCATCCTCACCAGTACCCTTCATCATGAAATCCAAGTCCTGGTTATGCTGTGCCCCAATACGTTGTCAATCATTTTGAGAGCTGTCATAAACATCTTAAAATATTAACATTAATTAAGTGAAAAATATTTACCATTTATGCCTTTGAGGATTTCAACATTGTTACAGCTGTAACCAGACGAGTTATGACAGGGTATCAGTCTTAACTCTTACAAAAAAAAAAAAAGCTGAGAATCACAGATGTGTACCCTAAATACCAGAAATGGATAGAATCCGGTGGAAAATTTCTTTCAGGGCTTGTGGTGAGCATGTGGACAAGTTTCTCTAAATTGAACTAGTTATATTTTTTAACTGATTTTATTTTATTTGCTAGGATTTTTTTTTTGGCTAAGTGACTTCAGTGGCAACTTCTGTTGCTATTCTGTTGTTTCTCACAAGCAGAGATCAGGCTGTTCATGTGTGTGTTGATGAGAGTGAACACCACCACCACTGGTCGACACTGCTTCTGTGTGCCCTGATCCTGGGGGCAGTTAATAAATCGTCCTTGATGATTTGATGGTATAACACTTAGATCTGAAATTACAGGTGTACAGGACTGTCAGGAAAAGCTCCTTTTGCTGTACATTGCTTAGATTGATCAGAAAACATGTGTTACTCTTTTTTTTTTTTGAAACCTTTGTGGTGTGTTTAAATAATTTCTTGAGCAAACATTTTAGGAATCAACTGAATCGTTCTTATTGTCTTGACTAAGCTTTTTATCTTTAAAAATTGAAATTAAGGTATTTGATATCACAAAGAAGGACAATTGAACATTTAAATATCTGGTGCATTTAGATGATCATCTCTCTCTCTCTGGTAAGTATAAATCCATTTTAAGTTTCCTTCTAAAGTCTGCCAAATATAGTACTTCTCCAAAAAACACTTGCAGATTTTTGCAATTAAATGGCTCTTTGTGGCTTGGAGTATAAGTTTGATAGAATTCTGACATTTCTTTGTTCTTACTTCCCTCACATCTACCCACCCTTTATAATTGCCACTCCTCCAGAGCTAGGGTGGATTTATTTACATAGGAGCCATCCTCAGGCTGCTTTGTGGGTGTCAGTCATCTAACTGGTCCTCTCAGAGTTGGAAGATGGGCTAGTGGAACGTTTTTCAGTCCAGTCCAGTTGTGAAACTTTAGTTAACACTTGTCCACTGATAGCACACCTTAGGAAAGGAGAAATTCAAGTCAAAAGGGAGGGGGCATAGGGTGGTCATGCTCAAGGAGCTTCTTTGTTCCCAGCTCTATTGAGCTATAATTGATATGTAATATTGTGTAACTGTAAGGTGTACAATGTGATGCTTTGATCCACACATGTGCTGTAAAATGATATACACAACCAACCACAGCCTTATTAACCACAATAAAGTTGGTTAATTCATCCATCACCTCACATAATTACCTTTTCTCCCCACTTTGTGAGAACTGATGAAATGACCCCAAACCTAGTGCATCAATGGGAAAACCTATTTCAGTTTGCCCTGTCAGAAAAAAAAACAAAACAAAATTGTGGTTTTCCTAAACAACACAGTCACGAATTGGTATGGAGTTTGTCTTGTAACTCAGGGATCCTATGAATCTTTGAGCTGAGAGGATTTCCTCCTTTTCTCGGCGGAGTGAAGAAGTGGGGGGAGATGCAAAGCTTAGCTACATACTTGTTGGTCCATCTCAGTATGGTGTGTAGGCCTTGTTGCTGGTGTTGGATCCTCACCACATCCTCTATCCTAAATGCTCCTTTCCTCTGATTTTATTATTCATTTATTTTTTCCACTGTGGGATATGTATGTGTAAGTACTCTCAGAATGTTTTGAATGAGTCAAGTTGTAAATAAATAAATCACATTCCCTGGCTGGCATAGCTCAGTGGATTGAGCTCAGGCTGCGAACCAGTGTCGCAGGTTCGATTCCCAGTCAGGGTACATGCCTGGGTTGCAGGCCATGACCCCCAGCAACCGCACATTGATGTTTCTCTCTCTCTCCCTATCTCCATCCCTTCCCTCTTTAAAAATAAATAAATAAAATCTTAAAAAATAAAAAATAAAAATAAATAAATCACAATCTATGTGAATGTTTATATTTTTAATACTTTCAAACAGGAGAGAAGATGCAAGGGGTGAATTAGGGGGTGTAGGAAGAATGGGGTAAGCTATAGCAGAGAGGGTAATTCCTGGTAGGTTCAAAGCATAGAATGATGGAATTTCAGGGCAGATGAGGACCAAAAGCCAGGTGATCTTCATGGTGGGCACCCTGGGGAAGGGAGATATACCTCTCTCTGCTTGGTGTTCATTAATACTTGGTGGAAATAAGGGGCTTTCCTTTATTTTTTTTTAAAAAATAGGTAATAAGTGACCACTACATGCATATAAGAAAATACAGATAAAAAGAAAAATAAAATCTCTAATCTCACTACCTACTGTTATTGCTTTGGGTAGAATCTTGTACACTTTTTTCTTTTGTTCTACTAATTATTTGTTTCTGGGATACTATAGAGTACCTCCTGCTTTTGTTTCACTTGTATTTTCCCAGAATGTTTGTCCATCCCTTTATTTAATATTATTTTATTATGTTTATGTTTATAGCAATACTTTCCCCAAGAAATAAAAAATCTAAACAGTATAGGATATGCAATAGAAAGAAAAATGCTCTCTTCCCTATCTCTGAACCTACCATCACATTTCAAAGAAAAGCACTTTTGAGTTTTTGTTGTTAGTTCTTATGCCTTAATTCTAGATAATATACTTTTCCTATTTCTTGATTTGTCAATGCTAAGTAACTTACAACTTTAAACATATCTGTTGCTTCCCTATTTAAAAAAATGCTTTCTAGCTTTTCTTCTGCCTCATTTTTCCTATTTTCTTGTTTGTTGTTTATTTAGTTCTTCTCTCTGCTACTTTTAAAATTCTAAATAACATATCTTTATGATTTCTTGATTCATCTATGTAGACAGTATCTTGACTCTTGATGATATAAAAATTACTACCTCTCCTTTCCTCTATTTCTTCTCCCCATCAGTTCTCCACTTCTGTTATTATACCATTATTTTTACATTGTTAAGGTTTATGACATAGGTGTAATTAAACTTCCCTCCCACATTTTGTTGATATCGATTCCTATATTTGAAGATCCATAAATGTTATTTATGGTATTGGCTGATATGTTTATCATTTACTTAGGAGTCATTTAGTGGGATTATATCCATATAGAAAGACAAATAATTGTCTCAAATCTGTATTTCTCAAAGGAGAATGTTGCAAATGCCAAGAGCAAAGAGATCCTTATTATTATGTCTCATAATTTTCTTTATATTTAGCTTAGTCATTTAATATATAACTTTTTCTTTTTTCTAGAATTTCTAATTGGTGTTTTCTTTTCTTAGTGATAGAAATGTTTGCCTTTAAAACAAAAGCAAAAGCACATCTTAAATATACTTTTGAGGTGGTAAATTTTAAACAGGTGCTTCCTAGGACTGCTGCACTTTTGTTTTCCTTTCACTGAATTCTGGGAGTTTTTAATTTTTTCTTTTCTTAAAAAATTAACATATGGTAAAATGACTTCCTTTACTTTTTTGGTGTAAAAAATTAACATACAGTAAACGGGCTTCCGTTTCTTTTTGCTGTGTTTTAAGATATGTATGGATTCATGTAACCACCACCAGAATCAGGATATAAAACAGCTTTGTAAGCCCCAAACTTCCTTGTACTGCCACCTTTGTAGTGACCCTCCTCCTTTCCCCTCTACCCTGGGAACTACTGATCTCTTTTACATAGCATCTGTATTCACAATCACTGACAGTGACTGCTGTGTCATATGATGTTTTAGTTTAATTTTGTAAGAAACTGTCACAGTGTTCTCTAAAGTGCTATACTATTGCATTCTCCCTAGCAGTGTATGAGAGTTGCTTCACATACTTGCCAGCATTTGGTATTGTTGATTTATTATTATTATTCCTTTTAGCCATTCTCATCATGACTTAAGTAGTATCTCCCTAATGACTAGTGATGTCCAGCGCCTTTTCCTGTGCTGTTTGCCAACTGTATATCCACTTGATGAAGTGCCAGTTAAAGTTTTTTATCTATGTTTTACTCAGTTGTTTTTGAGAGTTCTTTATGTAATGTGGATTTGTAAATAACTTTCCCAGTCTATATTTTGTCTTTTTATTCTCTTAACAGCACCTTTCGTACAGCAAAGATTTTAAATTTTTTATGAAGTCTAATTTATCTTTTAGTAATGGTTTGAATTTTTGGTATCATATCTAAAAACTTTTTGGCTAAATCTAATCCATGAACATGATATGATTCTCCATTCATTTACATCATGTTTGATTTCTTCCATTTGTCTCTCCTTGTTTTCAGCATATAGTTTATGTACATGTTTTGTTAAACTTAAGTTGATTGAACCATAAAATTAATTCATTTAAATGGATATTAGTGCATTCACAAAGCTGTGCAACTATCCCCACAATCTCATGTTATAATATTTTCATCATCCCCAAAAGAAATACTGTCACATTAGAGTCACTCCATATGTTTCCTTTTCCCTTAGTCACAGAAACCATTAATTATTTTTTGCCTATTCTGGAATTTTTATGTAAATGGAATCATATGATATGTAGTCTATCTTTTCCACTTAGCAAAATGTTTTCTAGATTCATCTATATTATTACATGTATCAACATTTCATTTCTTTTTATTACCAAATAATGTTCCCTTCTACCACTATATCACATTTTGTTTATCCATTTATCTTTTGGTAGACACATGGGTTGTTTCATTTTATAGCTATAATTAACTATGTTATTAAAATTAGTATATAAGTTTTTTGTGTTTATGTTTTCTTTTCTCATGGGCATATATCTAGGAGTGGACTGCTGGGTCATATGGTAAGTCTCTGTTTAGGAATTTGAGAAACCACCCAACTGTTTTCCAAAGTGCTGCACCCTTTTGCATTTACCCCAGCAGTGTATGAAGGTTTCCATTTGTCCACATCCTTGACAACACTTGTTGTTATCTGAATTTTGATTCTAGACATCCTAGTGGGTGTGAAGTAGTATCTTATTTTGGTTTTGACTTCCATTTTATTGATGATTAATGGTGTCGAACATCTTTTTATGTACTTATTGATCATGTGTTTTTTTCCTTTATTTTATTAATCTGATGTGTTACATTGGTTGTTTTTCATATATTGAATTGGCCTTGTAGTCCTGGGACAATTTCCACTTTGTCATGGTATATAATCCTTTGTATGTATTGTTCAATTTAGTTTGTTTTTATTTTCTGATAATTTTTGCATCTATATTTATAAGGGACATTGGTCTGTGAATTTCTTTTGTGATATCTTTGTCTAGTTTTACTATTAGTATAGTATTGGTCTCAGAATGAGTTAGGAAGTGTGCTCTACTCTTCTACTGTTTTGATGAATTTATGAAAAGTTGATGCTAATTATTCTTTAAATGTCTGGTTAAACTCACCATTTTTTCCATTTGGGACTGGGCTTACTTTGTTGCTAGCTTTTAAATTACTCATTTAACTTCTTTACTTCTTATAGGTCTATTTAGATTTCCTGTTTCTTCTTCAGTCTGTTTTGGCCTTCCTAGATATTTTTTTCATTTAATTTAAGTTATCTAATTTGTTGGCATACTATTTTTCATAGTATTCCCTCATAATCCATTATATTTCTGTAATGCTGGTAGTCATTTCTCTTCTTTCATTCTTGATTTTAGTAATTGAGCCTTTTCTCTTTTTTCTTGGTTAGTCTAGTCAAATGTTTTGTCATTATTGTTGATTGTTGCAAGTAGTCAACTTTTGGTTTCATTGTTTTTCTTTATTGTTTTCTACTCTCTATTTAATTTCTGTTATAATTTTAATTATTTTATCCTTCTGTTGGCTTTGGGTGTAGTTTACTCCTATTATTTTAGTTTCTGAAGGTGGTGGTAAGTTAGATATTGACTTGATATCTTCCTTTTTATCATAGTCATTTACAGCTACAAATATCCTTCTGTGTACTGCTAAATTTATATCTCCTAAGTTTTGGCTTATTGTACTTTTGTTTTCACTTATATCAAGGTATTTTCTAATTTCCCCTGCAATTTCTTTTTTGATGCATTGGTTATTTAGGAGCCTGTTGTTTAATTTCCACATATATGTAAATTTCACAAATTTCCTTTTGTAATCATTTTATAATTTTATTGTATTATGGTTGGGGGAACATACTTTGTACAATAGCCAAGTGCTGGAAACAGCCTAAGTGCCCATCAGCAAATGAGCAGATTAAAAAAAAGAAACCTGTGGTACATTTACACAATGGAATACTAGACAGCAGAAAGAAAGAAGGAAATCCTACCCTTTGTGACAGCATGGATCGAACTGGAGAGTATTATGTTAAGTGAAATAAGCTGGGTGGTGAAATACAAATATTGAATGATTTCACTTATAAGTGGAACATAATCAATAAAACAAACAAAGGAGCAAAAAATAACTAGAGACATGGAAATAAAGAATGAACTGACAAGGACCAGAAGGGAGGGGAGAGGAGGATAATGAAGGAAAGAAGGGGAAAAGTCAAATCAAGGAACATATACAAAGGACCCATGGACAAGGACAATGGGGTGAGAAATGTGTTTGGAAATGGGGCTTGGATGGGGCAAGAGAGAGCAATGGGGTCTGGGGAATGGAGACAACTATGACTGAACAACAATAAGAAAAGAAAAAATATAAGGCTATACTTCCAGGGATCATTTCTATAGCTTGATACTAGAGAAGTTTCTCTGAACATGTAGAGCATCTGAAACCATGAGGAGGAAGCACAGTGTTCTCTCCTGAGCATGAAGCCAGCTTTTGGTGTTGCTTTTGCAACTACCAGTAGCCATTGATGATCGTTCTTCTTTTTCTTTGCAAGAGTAAGAGGGAAAGAATGTAGTCTGAGTGGAAAAAAAAAGAAAAAAATGTATTGAGGCTTGTTTTATGGCTTTATATGGTCTAATATGGAAGGTGTTCCATATGCATTTAAGAATGTCTACTCTACTGTTAGTGGATGTTCTATAGATGTCTATTAGGTCTATTTGATTTACAGTATTGTTCAAATCTTCTGTCTCCTTATTGATCTTTTGCCTACATGTTCTACCCATTAATGAAAGTGTGGCATTGAAGTCTAGGGCTATTATTATTGAATTGTCTATTTGTCTTTTCCATTCTGTCAGTTTTTCTGTATGTATTTTGGGGCTGTTGATATATGGTATTTTGTTATTTTTGGATAGTGTTTTATTTTTCTCACTTATTTTTTATTATTTGTTACAATATATTTTTAATCATTAATTATGTCATTAATTTTTTTATGTCCTCTCTTTGCATTATCTGATCTTCTTGAATATCTAAACTTGCTATTCGTTCATCATGTCTGCTGGTCTTATGAAGTTAAATAGTTTTCTCATACCTTTTATAATTTGTCATTGTGAGCTCATGTTTATAGGGCTTAATTTGTAGGAAACTTATGCAGCTTGGATTGAAGGAATATGTGTCCAAGTTGATTTTTCAGTTGCATCTGTCAGAAACTCTAAGGCTATCATCAGCTTGAGGCCACTGTTTTATGCATATTTGTGATGTGAAGGGGCCCTGGAGAAAGGTTCATTTTGTCTCTACAACTGTATAAGCATAGGCCCATGAGACAATTTTCTCACTGAAAGGCCAGACCAGGACAAGCAAACTTTTTTTTCCTTCTGCTGTTGGGTTGACATTTTCTTGTCTACAGAATGTGGAGCCTTTCTAGAATACTGGCTTTTACATAGAACTCTCAGTTTTATTTTTCCCCATTAGCAGGATCATGATCTTATTTCATTTCCCTATCAGATCATTAAAATAAAAAATCCCTTAGTTACTGAGAGCAGAAAACACCCCTAGGGCTGCTACAGAATCACTCAGGTCCTTCTCTGTTCAGCTTTTAGTTTTCTTTTAGTTTTCAACATCTGGAAATTTCCTTTCTTAGGACCATGACTATGCATATAATTGAATATTTATAATATTTTAAGCAGCATTTATTAAAAGTTTTCAGTTCAGACTATTGCCAGAAATCAAAGTCAAGTCACTTTTTAAATTTTTTTGAAAAAATGCTTTAATAAAAATGCATTAAAATGCTTTAATGCTTTCAATTTCAATTTAAAATGAGAAATAGAAAATAACAATCACTGCACTACAATTGCCACAGGCAATATCTATTGATGAATATCTACTGATGAAAATCTACCTAGAGCTAGAGACAACTACTAATACATCCTTTGTTGACAAGGAATAGACATTTCACATTCTGTTCACTCACTTCCCCCTCTAAGAAGTACTACTCACTGCCAAGTCCAGGCCTCCAGTGAAGTAGCCCTGCCTTCACCTCTTCTTTCCTTGAGAGAAAAGCAGAGTATTTATCCTCTCTCATCACCAACAAGAAATTGAGTGTATCTTTCACCACCTGGCTTATTTCACTTAGCATAATGCTCTCCTGTTCCATCCACGCTGTTATGAGGGGAAGGAGTTCCTTCTTTCTTTCTGTTGTGTAGTATTCCATTGTGTAAATATACCATAGCTTTTTTATACACACATTTACTGATGGGCACTTAGGTTGCTTTCAGCACTTGGCTATTGTAAATTGTGCTGCTATAAATATTGGGGTACATAGATGCTTTTGAATTGGTGTTTCAGGATTCTTAAGTTATACAAATACTATATGATCTCCTCTTTAAGTGATCTCCTCTTTAACCTAATCAATGAAACAAACAAGCAAGAAAAATATAACTAGAGACATTTAAATAAAGAACAAATTAACAGTAACCAGAGGGGAGGAGGGAGAGGGATAATGAGGGAAGATAGGAGAAGAGTCATCAAGGAACCTGCATAAAGGACATATGGACAAAGGCAAAGGAGGTAGGTTCAAGGGAGGGAGGCAGGGATGGGGGGAGTGGGGGACCATGATGGGGTGAAAATAGAGACAACTGTACTTGAACAACAATAAAAAAATTGAGTATGATTATGGGTTCCAATACTATCAGAACAACATCAGTCATGTCTAGCTCTTGTCAAAACCCAAAATTACTCCCACCTGTGAGCAAAATATCACTGATGGCAATGGCAGACTTTGATTTCTTGGTGGGCATGGATGTGGATCTCATGGTCCAGATTGTACAGGTCCCATGATGTATAGTCCAGGGCTATTTACCTGGAAGCAGGATATGGCCATTTGTAAAAGGTTTACTACTGATATATGTCTGTAAAAAAATAAAAAATAAAAACCCACCTGAAGAACAATCTGTTTAAATAGCCATTGACTTTGGAGGATTCCAGATGTAATCTTCCTTTTCAGGATTCCAAAGTGCCTCTTGAAGGAATGCCCATTGTAGACAAAGGCCACCAAACACAGAGCCTGACAGTAATCAGTGATACTCTTGAAGGTCATCAGATCTGATCAGAGCCATAGTTTCCTAGGCAATAGATAAAGCCAAGGTGCATTTGAAAGCTTTGTCTCATTGCATTCTACATAGCTGAGATGGTTTTCTCAATAAGGCCAATGCATACTACAACTCCTTCCAGGATCTTCCATCTGGTTCATTGGTGAGTACGATGTTAACTGCAGAACTGGTAGATACCATCTTCAGGTTAAAATGTTCCTTCTATTTCTTGATTCTAAAATCTTCCTCTTTTTGTGGCCATTAAAGTCTGTTGGATTTTATCAAATGCTTTATCTTTGTGTTGAGATGGCCATATGGCCTTTCCCTCTTTTATTTATCAAACATGCCCTCTTGGAGTAAATGATCATAAAGTCATTATCTTTTCTATGCATTGCTAAAGCAGTCCTATTAACATTTTGTCTAGATTTTTTTTTTGCATCTAAGTTCATGTGTTATGATGGCTAAAAATTTTCTTTCTTAGATGGTCATTGACTGGGTTAGATATTAAGCTTATACTAGCCACATAAAATAAGTTAAAAAAACTTTTTTCCCTAAAAATATATATACTTTTTATTAATTTTGCTAGATGTTTGTCAATTTTATAGTCCTTTCAAAGAACTAGTTTTTGAGTTTATTAAAATTATTGCATTTTTCTTTTCTATTTTATGAATTTATGTTCACTTGTTTATAATTCCCTTTCCAGAGCTTTTTGTTTATATTTTACCCCCACCATTTTATATATCTCAAATTGAAAGCTTAGCTCACTTATTTTCATTTTATCTTTTTTGCTAATAGCAGCATTTAAGACCTTTTACTGTCAGTACTGCATTGGCAGCATCCCTAAATTTTTGTTGTATAAAATTTTTGGTATTGATCCAACAGTTACTGAGAGAGTTATTTTTCAATGTCACATGAATTTTAGTGTTTTCATTAATTTCTCCCATGATTTTGTCCCTTTTTGCATTGTGTATTTTGAAGTTCTATTATTATGTACTTAAATACTTTTATCTCCTTTATGAAGTAAACTTTTATTAATAAATAATGGCTACCCAGGTGGCTCCATCATTGAATAGTACCAAGCATTTAAAGAATTACTAACAATTCTTTAGAAGCTCTTTCAAGAAATAAAAAAGGAGGGAATACTTCCCCACAAATTTATGAGACCAGTATAATACTATATCCAAATAAGACAAAGATATCACAAGAGAGTAAAATAAAACCAATAAAACAATTTCATTCCCAACATCAAAAAATAAATTTAACAAAAGTATAAACTTATACCTTACAAACTAAAGACAAACAAATAAAAACATGTTAAAAAGATTTTTTAAAAAGATATAAATATATAGGAAAACATTCCATGTATAGATCAGAAGACTTCACAATTTTAAAATGGTAGTACTCCCAATCTGCTCTATAGAACCAACACAATCCCTATCAGAATCTCAGCTGATATCTTTGCAAAAATTGACAAACTGATTCTAAAATTTATGGAATTGAAGGGGACCCAGACTATTCAAGACAATCTTGAAAAAGAAAAGCAAAGTAGGAGAACTCTCCCTTCTTGATTTCAAATCATACAATAAAGCAATGATAATCAAGCAGTGTGAGACTGTCACAGACACAGGTCAATGGCACAGAGTGAGAGTCCAGACATAAGCCCATACATGTGTGGAATACTGATTTTTGTCAAAGATGTCAACACCATTCAACTGGGAAAGAGTAGTCTTTTGATAAAATGGTGCTGAAATAACTGGGTATCTACATGCAAAAGAATAAAGCTGGGCTTTTACTTCAAATTGTATACAAAATTTAACTCAAATGAGTCCAAGATCTAAACGTAAGAGCTAAAACTATACAACTCTTAGAGGAGAATGTAGAGATGAATCTCTATGACCTCTGATTTGGCAAAGGGTTCTTAGATGTGACATCAAAAAAGCGAGAAACAAATAATACATCAATTGGACTTCATCAAAATTATAAACTTTAGTGCTTAAAAGAGTACCATCAAGACAGTGAAAACACAACCAACAGAATGAAGAAAATATTTGAGAATCATATACCTGATAAGGGACTTGTATCCAAAATATGTAAGAAACTCCTACAATTTAACAACAACAAAAAAACAAAAAAATGGTCAAAGGACTTGAATTGACATTTCTCCAAAGAAGATACACAAATGGCCAGTAAGTGTATGAAAAGATGCTCAACATCATTAGTCACCAACAAAATGTAAATGAAAACCGCAATGAGTTACCACTTCATACTCACTGGGACAGCTAGAACCAAAAAGTTGGATAATAATAAATAGTGATGAGGATGTGGAGAAACGGAAACCCTCATACACTGCCAAGTGGCAATGTAAAATGATGGAGCCACTTTGAAAAACAGTTTGGCAGTTTCTTAAATAATGAGACATAGACTTTCCATATGACTCAACAATTATACTCGTAGCTATATACCCAAAACAAATGAATGTGTATGTCCACACAAAAATTTGTACATTAATGTTTATAGTACCATTATTAGTCATAGCTGAAAGTGGAAAACAACCCAAATGTCCATCAATGCATGAACAGATAAACTAAATATTATATATTCATACAATTGAATATTATTTGGCTATAAAAAGGGTGAAGTGCTGACACATGCTACATTTTGCATGAACCTTAAAAACATGCTAAACAAAAGAAGCAAATCACAAAAGTCTACATTATGCTATTGCATTTGTGTAAAAGTCCAGAATAGGGAAATACAATGAGACAGAATGTAGGCTTTGGTTGCTGCTGCCTGAGGGAGAGTTTGGTGATGACAGCTAAAGGGTATGAACTTTACTTCTGAGGTGATGAAATTGTGGTGATGATCACAAGCATCTGCAAATAAATATACTAAGAACCATTGAATTTTCTACTTTAAATGGGTGAATTGTATGGTATGTGAATCACATCATAATAAACCTGCTAAAAAAGACAACCCCTAAAAAAACGCAATGGCCCTGATTATATCCTGAAATGCTTTTTCAAAACTTAATGTCTGGGGATAATAGGTACATCAAGGAACACATGTAAAGGACATATAGACAAAGCCAAAGGGGGTGGGTTTGAGGGTGGGAGGCAGGGATGGGTGGTAGGGTAAAAATGGAGACAACTGTACTTGAACAACAATAAAAAATTAAAAACCTTAATGTCTGATACTAATATATGTTAACACTATTAATATAGTGTTCTTTTGGTTTAAATTTTCCTCCTGTATTTTATGTTTTATTTTTGATCTTCATTGTACTTGTAACTCATGTATATGTGTCTTTTAAAAAATGTGCTTACCTAATTTATAAATGCCTCCTGACAATTCTTTTATTTAACTGGAAAACTTTATTCAATATTATTGATTGTGATTGTGTGTATGTTTGTATGTGTTTATATGTTATAAATATTTTTTTACCATCTTATTTTAGAGTACTTGTCCTGACTTTTCTGTTTCTCCCTGCTCCCTTTTCTTGTATTCTTTTAGATTTATTTTTTGCCACCTCTAGTAAGGTTTCTTTTTTCTTTTAGGCTTAAATTTTTTTTTTTCATTTTTAAAATTTTAATTGTTGTTCAAGTACAGTTTTCTGCCTTTTCCCCCCATCCAAGACCACCCCCCAGCCCTCCCCACCTCCCTCCCATTTCCACCCCGCCTTATATTGTCCCTGTGTCCTTTATACTTATTCCTGCAAACCCTTCACCCTTTTCCCCTGAATTTCCCTCCCCTCTCAGCTCTGGTCACTGTCAGCCTGTTCTCAATTTCAGCATCTTTGATTATATTTTGCTTGTTTGTTTTGTTGATTAGGTTCCTATTAAAGATGAGATCATATGGTATTTGTCTTTCACTGCTTGGCTTATTTTGCTTAGCGTAATGCTCTCTAGTTCCATCCATGCTATCACAAAGGATAGGAGCTCCTTTTTTATTTCTACTGCATAGAATTCCATTGTGTAAATGTACCATAGTTTTTTGCTTTATTCTTTCACTAATTAGATGTTTTGCACTTTAATTCTATTCTTTTATTATTAACTTCAGAAATTTTAACATACTTTTTTATGTTAACACAATTTAAACTAAATCATTAATCATATTTTTATCTGTATCTTGAACCCTATGAAGAGGTTTGAATACTATAACTTGATGATAACCTTCAAATGTGTCTATTATTCTTCAGTATTTTAGTTTTTCTAATTCTATATTTTAGACATTATTATTATTTAAAAATATTTGATTCCATTTAGCTCTGCTTTATTGTTTCTTTGCTCACTTGTCTTTCTGGCATCTCACACCTTCTGTGATAATTTCCTTCCTTCTAGGAGTACATTCTTATCTCTAGTGAGTGTCAGTTAGTAGTAAAATATTTTTTATTAGTATTTGTCTTAAATGCCTTAATTTTACCTTTGTACTTGAAAGATAATTCTGCTGAGTATAATGATCCCCATTTGACAGTTGTTTTCTCCAGCACATTAAAAATAATTTTTTTACAGTCTCTAGTTTTTCCTCCCCTTTAGAAAATCAGCAATTGTTCCCCTGCAGTTAATCTATCTTTTCTGTCTGGCTGATTTTAACACCTTCTTCTGGTCCTTGTTCTGAAGTTATACTGAGTTTATCTGGGTGTCTTTTTGTTCACCTTATTGGAAATCATTGGACTTTCTGAGTCTGAGGATTGGTGCCTTTCATCAGTTTGGAGAAAGTGTCAGCCATTCTTTGAATAATGTTTTTTCTTTATTTATAAGCTTTATCATAAACTGTAATGAGATGTATGTTCAAACTTTTTACTTTATAGCCTACATCCCTTAATCTATTTTTTATATTTTTCATATCTTTGAGCAATATTTGGGAGATATTTTAGGAGTATTGCCTAGTTTACAATGATCTCTTCATTGTACTGAACTTTCAACTTAGTGTCTATGTAGTTCTATTTTCACTTATACTTTTTATTTCTAGAGTTCTATTTGGTATTACTTCAGGCAAGATATTTTGATAGTCTTTTGTTTATTCATCATATTTTTAATATCTTATTTTCCCCATAAAATATTTTGAAAATATATTTTCTATTTAGTCTCTGATAATTCTAGTATTTGCTATCTTTGCCAGTATTATTCTGCAATTTGATTTTTCTGTAGATTTTTGCTTGTGAAAGCATTCTTCTTCTTGTGCTTTGTGTATTTTGGTTGTACATGAATGTTCTTCAACTCTGCATTTAAATGCTTTTCTGAAATAGTGCATCCTACATTTTCTGTATTTTGTATCAATAGGGTATATCTAAATACCTAGTCTTTTATTATTATTTTTAACTTATTGATTGATTTCAGAAAGAGAGGGGCAGAGATACAGACATCAACTGATTGCCTCCCATATGCACCCCAACCTACACATGTGCCCTGATTGGGGATCCAACCTACCACCTTTTGGTTCACAGAATGATACTCCAACTAATTGAGTCATGTGGCCAGGGCTAAATACCTAGTCTTAAATCTTGCCAGAAACAATAGACCAATTATCCTTTTATCTAAACTTCTTTGTGTTATTTTGTTTAAAGTATGTTTCTTGTTAAATAGTTATCATTTACATTTTATTTACTAAATAAATTTGAGATTCCTTAATGTATGAGCCTTAACATATTCATTCAATGTGTATGTCTGATATATCATGTTCTAATTCTGTTATTTTATACTTCTGTTACTTTCATGCTTCCTTATTTTTCCTTGGCTAATTTTTGCAATATTGTCATGGACTGCCTTGGTCTTTTTGGGAGCTAAATAATTTTCATACTCATTTTTATTCTACTGGTGTTTAATTTAAAAACCTATGTTTCTCTAAGTATATATACTCTCTTCCTTTCTATCTAGCAGATGCATTATATTTACCTTTACTTCTTTTTTTTAAAGATTTTATTTATTTATTTTCTTAGAGAGGGGAAGGGAGGGAGAAAGAGAGAGAGAGAGACATCAATGTGTGGTTGCCTCTCGCATGCCCCCCTACTGAGCACCTGACCTGCAACCCAGGCATGTGCCCTAGACATGGAATTGAACCAGGGACCCTCTGATTTGCAGACAAGCACTCAACCACTGAGCCACACCATCCAGGACTATTTACCTATACTTCTTCTTTGACAACCATCATACACTGCATTTTCATAGAATAATTTGAACTTTTAGATTAATACTTTTTATTATACTTTTACATATACATTATTTCTTTTAAGAATTATCTTTTAAATTTGCATTAAATATTATAATTACATTATATTTGTTTGGACAGCTTTTCCAAATTTTACTGAGTCTATTTACTCACTCCAGAATGTGGTTTCCAGGAGCACATTCCAATAAACCACCTGCATGCAAATCTCCATATCAGACCTACACCCTCAGGACTGTCTCTAGAGTATGCAGAGTCCTGGGCAAACATTGTCTACATAACAATTTAATAAAAATTTGTATTATAAATCCAGGGGCCCAGGTGAGGTATAGTCAATGAAGATTTAGAACAATGGATAAAGAATAGGTGCTTGGGTCTTATGTTTATTGCCCAATCAGTGCCTGTGAAGATTATAGCTTCCAGGTTCCATTTCTCCTATTCAGGTCCTGGAATCATCTTGTGCTGTCTGTTATTGGTACTGTACTTATTGTCAAACACAAAGGGCCTGACTAATTTCCTATGTTTTACCAGGAGAAAAAGCTAGTGATTGTTATTACACACAACAGCCATGCCTTTTCTGAACCTGTTTGCATGGGAACAATGTAGATCTTGACTCTAGAGTTCCCCTTATCCCTTTGTCTAATGCTGATTATATTGTTACTTGTGATGCTCCGTTATCTAACACTGACTGTGAATATTGGTTTTCAAAGACCCTCAAAGGCTGTTATGTGCTTTTAGTTGCCCACATATGCAAGTCTTCCTCACAGTGTGAAGGAAAACGTGAATAATTCATTTCTCTGGTCATGTTAAGTTTAGACTTTGAAATTTTGTAGCGTAAAAATAATGACACATATTGTAACTGTCTCTTCCCTTGAACTCTTTAAGCTGTGATCATTACATTTCTAGAATGTGATCTCTTTCAATGTTTTCAGCACCTCTGCTGCAAGCACAGAGGATAATCCAAGGGACTGTGGGGAAAGCAAGAAGAATGGTTCCATTCCCCCAAGGAAGTTGCTTGGATAACTGTCCCTCCTCTAGCACAGTTTAAGACTGATCTAGGAGAGTGTGATGCCACCAATTCTATTAGGAAAGAAAGGACATGGGTTGGAAGGGTCCCTTGGCATTGTAGGACAATGGTCTCAAAAGCTCCCAGAAGAGCTTGGCCTGGCTACCCCCAGAGAACTACTGCCTGACAGGTGGTGCAGAACCTGCTGAGGAGGTGGCATGACCTGGGGGTGGGCACACAGGGTAAAGGACATCTGCCTCCACCCCAGCACCCTCTGGCTCATAGGTGGAGGCAGCATGCTGTTGGATCCTGGGTGGGTGAATGTCAGTGCACAGTCCCCTACTTATAGGCCAAGGGTCAGTTGTAGCCCAGAGCCTAAACTCATTGTATATCCAACATGAGTGACACTCACCCCATATCAGTGTGTCATCGCTGTTCTGATGTTTCAGTTTCAGGCCATGCCAGGAAAGAAAGACTAGGCTGGCCAGTAGCAGTCATCTGCTCACCAGGCCACTCTCCTGGAACCAGGGCCTGGCCTAGAGGCCCAGGACAACTCCATGGGCACAAGTGTCAGGGGATGTCACATGGACATTCTAGGAGACACTCTCGGAGCTACTCTTACTGATGAGCCCATCCTGTCCATATCGTGGTCTCTCAGTTTTGAGGGATTTGTAGCATTTTCCATTTTCACTGGGCACCAGACTGGTTTTCCAATTTCAGCAGAAAAAGATCTGCAGAGATAGGTGCTGTCTTGAGCCAAATATGAGTCAGCCTGGCGGTGGATCAGTGGATCTGTGGATCTAAGGATTTAGGGCAAATCCCCACGCTGGTTTCCACAGTGGAACCGTGTTGTCATTCAGAACCCCAAAATTGGTCTGGGCTCTCATGACCCATATTGCTGGGTGTCTTTTTTGGAATATAATTTCTTTAAATTCACCTCTATTTCTCATCCAGTTCAAGGACATCTTTCATAGCCCACCAACCTCATGTGCTTTAGACAAGACCCACAGGATAAATATGCTGATTGAATAGGAGGGATTGGCCCTAGGAAAGATGCCTGGGGCTCAGTTTCTGATGCACACATAAGAGAGCCCCATGGAATCTGTTCCCAGGTCTCCTCCTGCCCTGGAGGACTGGATCTCTCTGGGGAAGGGTCTGCCTTTGCTTTCTGGGCCAGCCTCAGGGGGAAGAGTCAGCCAAATCAGACTCCTCTGTCATCCCTGCTTGGACCACCTGGCCACCAGCACCCCACAGAGCATCACAGCAGAGGTCCCAATTATGCCTTTGAGCCATTGTCGCTGCCCTTCTCTTGTGGCTGCACCTGATTCTCATATTCTGCCATCCTTTCACTTGCTCTTTTAAGTTCCCTGACATTTTTTAAAAAATTGCCCTCCCTTTTTTCCATTAGTATATATTATTAGCATCTTAATTAAAAATTGAATGGAACCTGCATGGGTTCATCTGTTGGGCCTACCACTGGGACCAGGCAGGATAAAGGGATGCTGTAAAGCTATGCGGGCTGTGAGGCAAAGGTGGATCAGCTGGAGATGCAGACATGACAACGTGGGCAGTCAGCAGCCATGTATGGCTGAGGTCACATGATTCAGGACAGTGCAGCTCTTCAAGAAGAGTCCTTCTGTAATGTGCATGCATTGGAGCCACTCCAATATCTCCCTTCTCTGTGGGCAAGTTTATTTAGTGGGGCACCTGCAGGCTGCCAGGTCCATGTAGTTCTCTGCTGAATGCTCCTTTGGGGTTAAAGAAAGAGTTTAGGAAAGGCCTAGGTCATTCAAGCTGAGCTTTTTTTTTTGCTAGTGATACCCAAGTGTAAGCAATCTGGGTGTCTTTGCTCCCTGGCTTTGCTTTTTCCTCAGATAAGGGAAGAGAACTCAAAAGATACCCACACTCCTTCAATCTACTTCTCACTTGTCTCTTCCTATGCTTTGTACATGTGGCCTTTTTGAATAGTCCCCAGCATCTTGGCAATTTCCAGAAGGTATTTTTATTCCCTTCTTAAGACATGATTTTTAATTTTATTAATTGTAAATATAACAAGTGTTTGTTGTAGAGAATTAGACAATATAAACAATAAAAGTAAGAAAAATTGCCTTGCTTTGGCTGGGTAGCTCAGTTAGTTGGAGCATCATCTTGTAACCAAAAAGGTTGTGGGTTCAATTCCTGATCAGGGCACATATGGGAGGCAACCAGTCATCATCACTGAGCCCTTATTATGTGAAACGTTAAACAGACTTATCTAAGAAAAAGAAGATAAAAAATATGAACAATAAAATGACAACAAACTCACAACTATTAATAAATGAACCTAAAAGAAAAGAAAAACAATGAAAACAAAAACTAAGCAAACAACCAGAACAGGAACAGAATCAGAGAAATGGACATCACATGGAGGGATTTCAGTGGGGAGGGGGAAGGGAGGAATAGGGGGGACAATGTGCAGGGAAGAAGAAGCATAATTGGTAGACATAAGATAGATGGGGAGAGATAAAAAATGGTATAGGAAACAGAGGACTCAAATAACTTATATGTACAACCCATGGACATGAACTAAGGTGTGGGGGAATGCTGAAGGGTTGGGGGCAGGGTGGAGGAGAGATGAAGGGGAAAAAATTGGGAGAACCATAATAGCATAATCAATAAAAATACTTAAAAAATAAAGTATAGCATAGGGAATATAGTCAATAATGTTGTAATAACTATGTATGGTGTCATATGGGTATGAGATTTTTTGGGGGTGATCATTATAGAATGTCTAATCACTGGGGTGTACACCTGAAACTAATATAATATTGTATGTCAGCTGCAATTGACAAATAAAATGTTTTAAAAAGATGAATAAAAAACCTGTCAAAGTTAATAAACCTATCCTCAGGTGAATATTAAAAAACAAAAGGAAATCAACTTAATCCAACTATTCAAAGATAAGTATTGTGATGTTTCAATATTATTTTCTTCTACTTGCTTTTCTATGTTTACATTTATTTTTTACCTATAATATTATTCTACAAACTA
This sequence comes from Phyllostomus hastatus, assembly GCF_019186645.2. Classification (NCBI taxonomy): domain Eukaryota; kingdom Metazoa; phylum Chordata; class Mammalia; order Chiroptera; family Phyllostomidae; genus Phyllostomus; species Phyllostomus hastatus. The sequence goes on along the minus strand of NW_025334009.1, from coordinate 31,912,694 downwards.
TTTCATATCCTTTAATTTTCACTTAACAATATACCCTGGGATAGAGAAGGGATAAATGGCAATAAAATACCTGGGTATTTTAACATGTTATTAATGTTTTTCTGACTCCATTTTAAATGCTTCACTATATCCCATTTCATAGAGGTACCATAAATTGTTTTGCTTATTTTCTGGTTGTTGAATATTTAGGTCTTTTTCCTCCTGTTCCTCTTCCTCTTTCGTTGGTTTTAGTATCATAAATAGCATTATGATAGTATAAGTCCCATTTTGCATAAATCTTTGATTATGTCTTTAGTAGTATAAATTCACAGAACTGTAAATGCTGGGTCATAGTGCATGGAAATTCTATGTTTTTTCAAACCATAAATTGTTCTTCAGACAGACTATACTAATTTATATCTCTGCTTGAAGTGTGTAAGACTTCATGGTGTCAAAGTTGTCATTTATATATATAATACATTTTCTAGAAAAATATCTAGAAACTTGTTTTTATTTGTATTTCTTGGATGACAAAATGTTGAACGTTTAAAGATGATTATTTCTCATCTTTGTGTCACGTCTCTTCATGTCCTTTGTTTTTATTATTTCTATATTCATGTTTTACTGAATGATTGACCTGGAAGTGCTTCTACAATATACATTCATGGTATTCCTGCTTTCTGTATTTCTATGATTTTTTTAAATAGATTTTTTGACAAGCCAAATTTTTAAAAAGATTTTATTTATTTACTTTTAGAGAGAGGAAAAGGGAGGAAGAGGGAGAGAAACACTGATGTAAGAGAGATACATTAATTGGTTGCCTCTTGCACACCCCCAACGGGGGACCTGGCCTGCAACCCAGGTATGTGCCCCTAGGGAATAGAACCAGTGACCTTTTGGTTCACAGGCCAGCACTCAATCCACTAAGCCACACCAGCCAGGGCTACAAGCCACATTTTAATGTTAAAAGTTTTAAGCTCCTTCCTAAATTGATATAACAACAAAAAAAATAGATCCCACTAGATTCTAGGCATTGTTCTAGGCAACAGGAATAGAGCAGTGATGAAAAAGACAATGACTTTTCTCCTAGATTCAATTTCTGCTCTAGGGTGGAGGAGTCACACAATAAACAAATACCATATACAAAGCATCAGATAATGGTCAATGCCGAACAGAAAGGCAGAACAGTGCAAGTGAGTAGAGAGTGCCTGGAGCACTGTTTTGTGAGGCAGGGACCAGGATGGAGGGTGCCTCCTGACCAGAGACTGTGAATGGGAGTGAGCTGGGAGGCCACCTGGAGAAGAGTTTCAGGCAGGGGGAGCAGCAAGTGCTGAAGCCCTGAGATGGAAGAGTGCTGGGCGTGTTGAAGGGGAAAGGAGGTGAGTGGGGCAGAAGCAGAGTGAGGAGGTATAGACCAGAGATGAGAATGGAGAGGAAGCCACACAGCGCATTGGAGGTTGCTCTCCCCTTGTCAGATTTTCAGGAATTTTGCAAACTAGTTTTTAAACGTAGCCATTATTAAAAATTAAATTATATAAACTTATAATTAAGTGTATTATAGAAGGGATAAATGGCAATGGAAGGAGACGTGACTTAGGGTGGTGAACACACAATACAATGTACAGATGATGTATTATAGAATTGTACACCTGAATCTTATATAATTTTATTGACCAATGTCACCCCAATAAATTCAATAAAAAATAAAGAAATAAAGAAGAAAAAAAGTACATTGTATTAAAGATGAAGGTAATAGGTACTCACATTTTATCACTTCCTAACTTGTTCTACATTTGACTATTTTCTTTGCTCTGGAGGTTAATTGTGTCTATTGTATTTGTGTGGTGGAGACACTATGTAATAGTGTATTACTGCATGTTACTTTCCATTTCTGCATTCAGTGACACCATGCTGGTGGCTTGAAGTCAGTCATGGTGAAAACATTTACACAATGGAAATCAGCAAATTCTATTAATCAGGGCTTCAGTTATTATTTTGTTGATGCCTAGACTTAAAGTGGTAGAGAAAATAATAATGTAGATTAAATTTAAACACAAGTGATGTCTGTAGCTCCTGTGTTGTGAATAGCACAACAAATTGAGGCAACATTCCTCCAGCATTTAAAAATCATTATCAGCCCAAAGTTGTTTGCATCATTGATGAACAAGTGGAGTTTCACTTTAGGCTTTCATTATTTCACGTTCTTCTTACTTATTAACATAAAGAAATGTGTCAGCCAACATTTATTTAGGGACTATCCTTATTCATCAGTTGCAGCCATAGGTTTGCTAAGGATACAAGAGTTTGGCAAAACAAAAATAAAAAACAATAAAAACATTCTGTGAGAATCAATTTGATATATGAAATTTGCAATAAAGAATACTGCATAGTTTATTCCTGCTTACACATTGTGTGCTACACATGCATTATATTAGTAAAATTTATATTAAGCTTATGGCTGTATATATGTGTGTATGTACTTTTTCAGGGGGAGGGAAAGCTGGTTGTTGAACACTTACCAGCATACCAGTGACATCAGGGGCCAGAACGTAGGGGTCCTTTGTGGGCCAATATAAGGATGTTGGATATTTATTCTAAGTGTGCTTGGAAGAGTTCTGAGCAGAGGAATAATGTGGCCAGTTTTTGGATTTACTGGAATCATTCTGGCTATTGTACAGAAATTAGACTGAAGGAGGTACGAGGGGACACAGGGAGACCAGTCTGGAAGCTCCTGGGGTGTGAAGTAACAGGGCTTAGATTAGGGTGGTGGCAGAGGAGGTGATGAGAAGTGGTCATGTTCAAGATATATTTTGAAGGTATGTCCACAGGATTTCTGATTAATGAATTAGATGTGAGGCTTAAGAGAAAGAGAGGGATCTAAAGCATCTCTTTAGGGCTTTTGATGTGAGCAGCTTAAAGGATGGAGGTGCCTGTTTTTAAGATTAGGGAGCTAGAGGAGTGCAGTTTTGTGGGACAATTATTAGTTTGACACTTTTGATACTTCTGAGGCATCCAAGGGGATGTCAAGTGGGCCAGTGGGCATGGGAATCTGGAGTTTTACGGGAGACAGGTGCTAGAAATAAAAATTTATTTGAGGTTAAAAAGCACAGAGAAAGAATTTGATATGAACAGAAGTGAGATTGCCCTGGGATGAGTGTAACAGTGAGGAGAGAGTTTCAAGATGGGGCCCCGGAGAGGTGAAGGGGATGCAGAAAAGAAAATAGAATGCCTGGTAGTCTTCATTCTCTCATGTAGATTGTCTTTGGTGTCTGACTTTTATGATTACTTTTTGACTAGTAGTTAATCATTTTAATTCCTGTAGCTTTATTGATAGTCTTTACTCTCAGGTGGAGTAAGTCTCTGATGTTTTCATAATTTCCACAGAGAGTCTTTTGTATTCATTTTTCTTTATAATAATTTTATGGCTAGTCTTAATGTGTTTATTTATCTAGATATTTTTTAGACAATGGTATTCAAGTTTTAAAAATTTGATGGTTGAATTCTAAATCATTTATGAGTTAATTGGTACTTTATGATATTAAGTTGTTCTAAGGAGATGTTAGTTTGCTTTTTATTCAAATATACTTTTATGTACCTTTATAAAGTTTTAAAGTCTTTTTTATAAAGGCCCTAAACAATTTTTGATAAGTTTATTCCTCTACATTTATTTTTTCTATTATAAATGGAATTATTTCTCCTGATTTTTTTCTAGCCAATTACTAGTATATAAAGAAGTTATACTTGTATACTCCATTTTTATCCAACCTAGTTACTAAATGCTCCTATTCATGATGGATTTTTAGTTCATTGGAGCTCACCAGATGATAATCATTCTAATAATAATACTAGATCTTATTTTTAAATATTTATATTTGTTATATCTTTTTTTATATTTCTTATTTCAATAACCAAAGTTTTCAGAGTGGAGGTAATTGATCACGCAGAAAGCAGGATGTCTCTTTTTCCTGTCTTTAAGATGGGGGCTGTATTATTTCAGTACTGACTATACCATTAGTTGGTTTGACTTAGATTAGTGGTTCTCAAACTTTGGCAAGCGTAAGAATTATTTTTGTTTTCATTAAAAATGCAGAATCTGAGTATTTATTTCCTATATAGAAGTTTAAAATGGGGGTCAGAATTCAATATTTTTGGCAAGCAAGCTACTCTAGTCCATGTTAGACCCCTCTAAGAGACACTTTTTTTAATGTAGAAAATTTGGGAATGAGTTCATTGTAAATAATGCTGCATTTGTAACAGCTGACAAGAATGCAAATTGACACAACAATCTTGGAAAACCATCTGATAGTTTTCTTTAAGGTCCAACTTGAGCATGTCTCACATTTTAGAAATTCCAGTCTTTAGGAATGAGCCTTAGAAAAATTTGCACATGCACATAAGCCCACAGAAGAATATTTAAGAGTGTTCTTAAACATTGTTTTTAATAGCTAAACAGCTTGATATATAGTTTAGAGTATTTTAAAATTTACATTATGCAATATACAGTAAGGTAGTTCACACATCTATCACCTTATATAATTACAATTTTGGGGGTGGTGGTGAAGACATTTAAGATTTGCTCTCATAGCATCTTTCAAGTACATAATACAGTATTGTTAACTGTAGTCACAATGTTGAATATTAAACCCACAGGACCTATTTTGGGGCTAGAACTACACCCCAGGGCTGTTTCAGATTCCATAGCCAAGGCTGAGGTCTATAGACCTGGTTCTAGAGGCATGAGTCCTCCAGACTGTGTCTCCTGCCAGGTCCCTGGGTGGGCTGGACTGGTCCCTGACTATGGCTAGAGGGACTAGAGCCAAGAATAGTGCCCTTTCAGGATCTCCTGAGTCATAGGTGTGTCTCCCACCCAATCTCTGTGCCAGCAGGACAGCTTGCAGACTGCAGCTGGGAGATGAATGTAGAGCACTTTTAGGATTTTCAGGAGTATAAATAGTGGTGTCTCCCTGGGGTTCACTGGACTAAGAGTACTGCTGTGCCATCAAGACTGTCTGTGAACTGTAGTTGCGAGAGGCTGAAGCCTAGTATAGGGCTCTTCAGGTAGATCCATGCATTATTATTAGAGAACAGTCTATATAATATTGGTTCTTAGAAGAAATACACTTGTTTTTATGTTAAGATAACTCTGCTATGCTTAGTTGAATTTTATTCTTCATAAAATATGAATTTTATTCTTCATATTTTTTAAAGATTTTATTTATTTTTAGAGAAAGGGGAAGGCAGGGAGAAAGAGAAGGAAAGAAATGTCAATGTGCATTTGCCTTTCATGCACCCCCTACTGGGAACCTGGCCAGCAACCCAGGCATGTGCCCTGACTGGGAATTAAACCAATGACCCTTTGGTTCATAGGGTGCTCAGTCCACTGAGTCACACCAGCCAGGGCTGAATTTTATGCTTTGTTTAATGTTTTAGGTTCTAATCTTGAAATAACTTCAACTTGATTTTTAAAATAGTCATTTTAATTGTACTTAAAATGTTGCACATCTATATTGAAAAGGAAGCTTGGTTTATAGTTTATTTTGGAGGTTAACTGTGATAGGATATTTTTCAAAATCAGGCTTATTTTATTCTTAAATGAATCAGAAATCATAAGATATTATATTTTGTGTAACATGGAAGTTTTCTATCTCTTAAAAGTTTGAATTATATTTGCCTATAAAACTCTCTGGACCTGATGCTATTATTTGTACAATGGAATACTACATGGCTGTGAAAAAAAAAGAATTTTTACCTTTTGCAACAGCATGGTTGAACCTGGAGAATACTCTGCTAAGTGAAGTAAGCCAACCAGAGAAAGGCAAACACCATGTGATCTCACTTATACATGAAATCTAATTAACAAAATAAACTGGTGAACAAAATAGAAACAGAGGCATGGATACATGGAACAGACTGACAGCCGTCAGAGTGGAGTGAGGAACTGAATGAAGGAGAGGTAAAGGATTAGCCAAAGAACATATATGCATAACCCATAGAGACAGACAACAGTGTGCTGATGGCCAGAGGGAAGTGGGGACAGGAGCTGGGTGGAGGCAGGCAAAGGGGGTGGAAATTGGGGATATCTGTAATAGTGTCAATAATAAAATAAAGAAAAAAAATCAGGAAAAAAAGTTCATCCATACCTTTGCATTGTTTTATAGCTCATTCCTTTTCATTGCCAAATGGTATATACCATTGTCTCAGCTTGTTTATCCATTTACTTATCAAAGAGCATCTTGACTGCTTCAAGTTTTAAGGATTATAAATGAAACTGCTATAAACATTAAAACAAAGAAAACAAAACAAAAAAATGGTATTCAACTCTGAAAATATTTTCAGCTTTTTTTCTGGTTTATTTATTTAGGTTTTCTTCATTCTTGAGTCAGTGTTGATTTATTTGATTTACCTTTTTAATTCTTTAGTTAAAAGGGGGTTTATTTGTTTTCATTCATTTACATTTAATGCTGAAATCATTTGATTTTCATTGCTTTTGTTTATTTTTAATATTAGTTTTCATCTCATCCAGTATGCATTAACCTGGAGTCTTCTTATTATTGTTATTTTCTAAATTATGTCCAAATAAAATTTTTATTTCTTCTTTGAACTAAGAATTATTTAAAGAGTAGATTTTAAAATCATTTCAAAGTGATTGGAGCATTTCAATATAAACTGTGAAATTGAATTTTAGCATATTCACTGTGGCTTGTATAATTTATATTTAGTTCTTTTTCATGGGCTTATATATGGTATATGATCAGTATTTTTGAATTGTGGCATGGGCCATGAAAAAGAACTGTGTAATCTGTGCTCTTGGAGTACAGAGTTTGGCTATAGAGACATCATCCATATGCATAAATATGCATATATAAGTACATGAAATTAAAGTTCCCTTGTAGTATGTTGTTCACAACACCAATATCTTTGCTTTTTGCTCATTTGATATGTCTTGTTTTTACAAAGGTATTGTGATGGTTCATTTTATGTGTTAAATTAGTTGGCTAGACCATTATGTGCAGATGTTGGGCACGGTATGCAGATATTGGGCAGCTCTTCCCTGGGTCTACAGTCTGCTGACCTATTCTGCAGATTTTGGACTTGCCAGCCTTTACAATTGCATTAGCCAATTCCTAAAAGCAAATTTCTCTCTATATATACATATCTATATATACATATATATAGAGAGAGAGAGGGAGAGAGAGATAGATATATAGATATATAGCTGTAGATACAGATATATTTACATACTGTAGGTTCTATTTCTCTGGAGAATCTCTTTTAACACAGGTATGTCCAAATCTCCCAACTCCATTGTGCTTTGGTAAATTTATTCTTTTACAAATTATATTTCAATAGTTTGTGCTTTATATATTTTTATGCTATTATTTTCTAGTACACAGATTGATGCCTACTACCTTTTCACCGTACATTTCTTTTTAATATTAAATTCATACCTTTCTCCATATCTCTCAAAATTTAATTCTTGTCACTAATGTTAAATTTATATCTTTAAATGACTTTATTTGGTGTACTTTTTCTAATATTGATTTCTGTTTTGTCAAATATTAATATCACAATACTTTTAAGGATTTGTATCTGCTTATATACCTTTGCCCATGTTTTTGTTTTTCAGCTTTCTGTATCACTTGTTTTAAGGATGACAGTCAAAGCCACAGTATTTTGTTTATTTATTTTTTAAGTCCTCATTAGGGGATATGTTTATTGATTTTAGAAAAAAAGGAAGGGGGAGGGAGGGAGAGATAGAGGGAGAAAAACATCAATGTGAAAGAGAAACAACTATTGGTTGCCTCCTGTATGTGCCCTGACCAGGGATTGAACCTGCAACCTAGGTATGTGCCCTGACTGGGGATCAAACCTGCAACCTTTTAGTGCATAGGACGAGGCTGCAACCAACTGAGCCACCTGGCCAGGGCTGTATGTTTATTTTTTAATAGAATACTAATGTTATTTTCTAATGATAGGAAATTTAACCTATTTACATTTGTTCTTATAATAGATGAATTTATTCTTATTTGTTATCCTTTTTAATTTCCTTGGTTACTTAAACTTCTTAGGTTTCTGTTTTGTTTTGTTTTTACTTTGCTAGGACAATGATGCCTTGACTTTTATCTTGTCTTGAGGTTGAGGAAGTGTTTACTCAATTTTTCTTAATTTATTACTTACCATTAAGTTTTCAAAATATTCTTCAATCTCTTTTCCTCTCCAGTCTATATTAAGGATAAAGTGTTATCTTTTCTTTAAAATGATAAACTTAGTGCCCTTGTCTTCTCCTTTTTCTAATCAAACAAGTACTATTTGGTCTGTGAAATATAATCTGGGCTTTCAAATATAATAAACTTTAATTATTATTTGATATGTTATTTTTCAAGAATAATTTTTTATATTGATATTCAATTTTATATATTTTCACAATTATTTAGACTTTTCTCTATTGTAACTCATTTCAATACTAATCATATGTCCACTCCTGCCTTGCTTTTATAATTCTTCAATGCTTAATCTCTTTTTCCTTTGGTAAAATTATAGCTTTGAGTACATCTTTCAGAATATATATTTGCATAGCTAAGGATATTTCTTTTACTTTTACACTTGGAAAACAAATTGGCTATGTATAGTATTATTGGGTTAGAGCTTTCTTTTCATCAAAACTCTAGATACAGCTAATTAATTTTTAGATTTTAGTGTTGCAAAGGGGATATATGAAAACATAATGATTTTTCTTTCATAAGTGACCTGTGCTTTTGTCTCTAGGAGTAATTTTACATGAAAGGTAGAAGCACAGAGTTTGGAGTAAGATACCATGTTAAAACCCTGTTTAAGTTACTTAATAGTTGTGTCACTGTGGGCTACTACTTAGTTTCTGTGCACACCCATTTTCTTATCTGCAAAGTGGGGATAAGAATATGTTCCTTAGTGGACTGATGTGTGCCTGTGCACATGGATTTGTGTATTCATGTATGAATATGTTTGTCTACATGTATGTGTGCATTCATGTACGTGTTCTACAATGGGTGTGCTTGCTTATTTGAGGTCTGTCCAGAAAAAGTCCAGCCATTGTTAATATAACAAGAACTGTTTATGTGACATTGATGTAGCCTGGCAACCAAGAAGAGTGGACTGGAATGCGCATGTATGAACAATGACAACTTCACTGTACTAGTCAGTGGGGGCAGTAGATGCTGTTCAGTGAGTATGTGTACTTTGTGGCTGTCACATCCAAAATGACTGAGCAAGCAAAGCAACAAATCTGCATCAAATTTTTCATTAAGCTTGAACATTCCACTGCAGAAAGTATTTGGATGATTCAGAAGGCCAGAGCTGTGGGTATCTGGTGATTGGCAGCTTCATCATGACAATGTGCCCACTCACGCATCACATCTTGTGCAGAGTTGTTTGGCAGAACATCAAATCACCCAGGTGACTCAGACCCATACAGCCCAGATTTGGTGTCCTGAGACTTCTGGCTTTTCCCAAAACTGAAATCACTGTTGAAAGGGAAAAGATTTCAGACCATAAATGAGATTCAGGAAAATACAACAGGGCAGCTAATGGAGATTGGGAGAACTGTGTGAAGTCCCAAGGCACCTACTTTGAAGGGGACTGAGATGTCATTGTTCTGTGTACAATGTTTCTTGTATCTTGTCTCTTTTTCAATAAACATCTCTATTTTTTCATATTACATGGCTGGATACCTTCTGGACAGAGCTCATGCATGTGCACGTTCACATATCCACAGGTACTCACATTCATGGGAATATATCCATGTGTGTATGTTTGTGTACAAGTATGTGAAAGTACATGTATGTGTGTGTGTGTGCATGCTGTTATGTTGCTCATGAGTTTCCTTCACTGTTGGCCAGGAGACCACATGAAGACACTTGCAGAGAGGCCTCTCAGGGGACCTGTTTTATGATGCTAAAGACCAACCTGGACTCGTCACCTGGTTCCTTTCCTCCTTTGTTTATGTCTCTCATTAATAGTTTTATTTGGGCTGATTATTTTTATTTCACTTACTGAAAAAGAAAGTTCCTTCATCTCTACAATTCTATTCTTTCCCTCATCTGTTGCTTCAATTAGTCACTTATTGACTTGTCTCTTAGCTTGAGGGGTTGACAGTCTCAAGGGTGATTTTCTTAAGTGCAGAGCTCTCCACTACTCTGCTCTAAACTGTCTAGTGACGTACCTTCACCTACACGTGTCATTTCTAGCTCAGCTCCCCCACATACCTGTTATACCCTTCTCTCCCTCCCAGGTGCTCTTGTCCACCCACATTTCATGGACAGTATTGTGCTCCTTTCCCAACTTCTGGTTCATTTTTCAAAAACTAAGTTTGCATCACCCATCCAGGAAGGCCCTCCAGCCCCTTTCCTCACCTGAATGAGGCAGCTCTCCTGTCTGTATGCTCACAGTATGCCCTACCCTCATCTTTCATGTACGCTCATCCAAGGGTATACATGATTTGCTAAATTCCACAGAAGTAATAAGTACCAGGAAGGGGACTGAATTTTTAGCCTTTAACTTGGAGTTCAGTGATGATTATTCAAAGCCTGGTGCTGCCCATGAGCAGTTTGTGATGGTAAAAGCTGGGTTGTGAGGTCCTGGTGCTCAGGTGCAGAGAGCACCATCTGCTGTCTTGCTCCCTTTCCCCGTTCACTAAATGCTTTGCCAACTTCCAGGAGGGGAAAGAGACCCAGGCACACTCATAAGAGGTGGGAAGAGGTGAGGGGGGTCTCCACTGTAATGAGCAGTGGGCTGGGCTGAGTGCTGGCAAGGGTTAAAGGTGAGGTTCCCAGATGGATCCACTGAAAATTTCAATTCACCCACTTAATTCAGGTAGCTTGACAGGCCGAGTCAGACTGGAGCAATTACAGCTGTGGGCGTCCCTTAGGAAAGCACTAACAATGAAGCTCAGCAAAAATTACTCCAGGAGCTTTTTATTATGCCATCTTCGAGCACCGGGGAGGAATGGTCTTTGTGTTTTGGTCTCAAGAAATAGTTTGCAGCCTCTATTATATCTCCAAGCCAGAAATAATTTTTGACTCTTGTTTAATAATAATAATAATAGTGATAATAATAATATATTAGAACAGATAACTTTACAATAAACTATAATTGTCTCCAATCCTGTGTTGAATTCAGATTCCATTTAAGAGCTAGTGTACTTTTAAGCTACTAAAGATGTTCAAATGATGAACTTTTGCGGGGGTTCGGGGCAGGCTTGTGAATTAATGACTTAGCAAATAATAAGAACTCGCATTTTAAATGCACTTCTCTGTGATACCTATTAACTAGAGTTCATCCTCACCACAACCCACTCAAGTAGACTGGAAGGGATCACTAGAGCCAGAACGTGGTGCCTCGGGACAGAGCAGTAACACCACAGGCTTGTGGACATCAGCTTAGATTCAAGTCTCAGCTCTGTCCCTTTATAGCTGTGATTTGGGGCAAGTTCTTAACTATGCAGGGCACAAGTGGCAAACACAAGGCCTGCAGGCCTAATCCCACCCTCCACCTTGTTTTATCTGGCCCCACACCTTGTTTCTACCCGGTGGCAGCACCGAGCTCTTGCTTAACTGTTAAGGAGTAGTTACATTTACACAGTCCTAAAATTACATCTGGTCCTTTGAAGGCACCCACAAGGCTGATGTGGCCCCCACTGAAAATGAGTTTGACACCCCTGGTGTAGGGCCACTATTTCCTCCCCTTTAATGGGGATGATAATGATTTATTATAAGTCTTGAATGAGATAGTGCCTGACAAACAATAAATGATACTGCTGTTACTAGTGGCTTGTCCTAGGTCACAAAATAGCAAGTAGTAGAAATGGGATTTGAATCTGAGCCTTTGATTCCAAATTTATTAGCTAACATATCTAATCAGAATTCTTAAACCTCAACTTTTTCCCTCACTTCTTATTTTTCTAAATCTTCATTTATTCATCAAATATTTTTTACTCTTAGTACACTGGCCAGATTCAGAGGCATAAAGAGATGAAGAAAACACAGACCTGTTCTTAGAAAGGTTGGCATATAGTGAGAGACAGAGAAATGACACCCAAACACAGATAAATCTCACAGGAACTGTGACTGAGGCCTGCTGGTAGGACAGTGAATACACAAGGAATATAGAGACCAAGTCAATGAATTGTCCAGGCACAGAGATAGTGAAGCTGGAACTGGGTTTCATGGGCTGAGTTGGAAGGGATGAGAGGTAATGCTGGTCAATCGGAATGGGGATCTTTCCTCACAGCAGAGTTGATGGGGTGTAGGGCTGTGGGTGGTGTATAGTACAGGTGTGTCTGGGGCATGGAAGGAGGGAGGGACATGGAAAGCATGAGGCCAGAGGAGCAGGGGGAGACCAGTCCATGAAGGATCTCCTAGGTCCTGCTATAAAGGCTTGTTCTGCAGTGAGGTCTGCACTTTGCATTATAAGGAATGGGGAACCATTGACTGGATTTTAATACAGCAGTGCCTTGGTCAGATGAACATTTGAGAAGGCTTTAGAAGGAAGCATCTTCTGTGAAAGAAAAATCATAGGGTGGGGAGACAAGGCCATGGAAATGAGCAAGGGGCCAGAGTCTAAGTTGGGTATGCTGCACCTCAGAGCTGGGGCTCTCAGCCCCTACCCCAGGGAACTTCCATAGGGGAGTCAAAGGAATGAGGGAAAAAGAGGCAATAAACCCAGGGCTGGGAGTTTAGGAGGTCATAAATAGGAGAGGTCTCAATGATCCCAAAATCCAGGGTGGGGCTGCAAAATAGACTGCAGGAGTAGAGTACGAAAATTGTTATAATAGAGAAGAAGGGACTTTGAGGCTGATACTAGATGTTTTATTAACAGAGACTAAAATCACTAGGGTAATGGTGAAATTGAAATTAAAATATAAAATGAAAGCCAAGGGCTGATATTTTAATGACCTTTGGGTCAACAACAGAAGTGATGGGAGAGGTGTAGGAAGGCTTTTGCAAGATGAGAAAGGAGTAACTGGCAGAGGTGTCCAACTGTCTTCCTTTCACAGAAGAAAGTTGTTGTAAAGAAGAAAAAAGAAATACCCAAGAAAAGCCCTTGCCCCCAAGAGGGTTAGTTAGGATGTGGGAGAATGAGCCGCCTCTCCCTTGAGAAGACTTCCCTGCTGGCAGCTGTGTTCTTCTAAGAAGCAGAGAACCAGACTTTAGTTGAGGCAGGAAATGGGTGGAGTGACTGTGAAGAGGTTGAGGCTATGGGGAGACTTGTTTATAATGAACTGGAGGTTTCAGAAGTACTTCCAAGAAGAACTGAAGGGAAGCCCATAGTTAAAGCAGGAAAAGAAAGACAAAATCTTTTTTTATTCTCCTGTGGTTCCTGGGCCACTTTAATGCTGTTGTATTTACCTGACCTCATCTTCCTTTTTGAAAAATTTTCTTCTTTTCTTCCTAGCACTACTTGCTCCTGGTTCATTGTCTCTCAGGCTGAGTCTCATTTATTTGCATTCATGAAATATTTATTGAAAAACTTCTTTGTGCTTCCTGGTCCCTTCTCCACCTCTCTAGTGAGAAAAAAGGGCTGTTCAACTCTTCACTCCCTTGACTCTCTCATCAGTACTGCAAATGTTCTCATGGCTTCAGTTTCCACTTACATATGTGAATTCTACATCCCTTCTAGGTCTCCCTCCCAGCTCCAGATTGTGTTTCACTCTTCCTCACCAGCAATTCCACCTGGATGGTAGGTTCCCCCGGCACCCTTCAGAGGATTGGGCCCCTCACTCTGACTGTCAAGGCTGCTCCTCAGATATTCCCTCTCCTCATACATAGACCCCCATCCAGTCACCCTCAAATGTGGGGAAAATATCAATTCCAAGAGGTCAGAGCTTCTATCTCTTGTCCACTGCTTATATCCACAGTGCCTAGCACAACCCTTTTTGGTATGTGACAAGTGCTTAATAAATATTTGTTGAATAAATGATGAAATTCTTGGTGCCCCCTCTCATCACTGCTCACATCCAATGAGACCCAGGTTTTCCCAGTTTTGCCCTGAACCCACACTCCCCTCTTAAGCCCATCTGTCCTTTCCTAATTCAGATTGCATAGTTTTGCTCCTGCACTGTCTACCTTCCTAGGACCTCTGCTAGGCAGTTCTGCCATATTGCCAACAGACAGATTTTGTAAAATAAAAGTTGGTTCTCAAAATTACAGAGCACCTGGAGATAAGTATTTTACTCTCTGTAGAATATCACGAAATATTGTTTTCCTTAATAATATTATGCAACATAGGATCTTCTTGGTTAGACTTTGTTGGTATTTCCCACAAAGGGTTCTGCAGAACAGAAGCTCCTGACAGGGCTCTGGAAAAAACATTTCGTGATGAGATGTTTCTAAAAAAATGAAACATCTGAACCCTATCTTGAGGAATCACACTGCATGTGACAGCATTAAAGATTCAATAATTCCTAAAGCAAACACAAAAATTTAAAAAGCTTAATGTTTTTTAATTCAGTATTTTATCCCCCTCCCTCAATTAATAAAAAAAAACAAACCCAAACTCTTTTTCTACATAATTCTAATGAACAACTAATGGAATTAACATTCTGTGGACAATTATTTAGGAAATGCAGGATTGTATTATATTAAAGTGGGTCTTGTCTTGACCAAAAATGCATGAGACATTTTTAGAAACCACATTTGGGCAGAATAAAAGTAATTTGCATAAACCCAATAATCAAATTTAATGTGGAGATGAGACTGGCAGGCTGCAAAAAGCTATGAACTTTGGATGACAACTGGCTAGCTTAGCTTTTACTAAAGATTAGTGGTTGAGAAGCCCAGCATGTCCAAAGTTTAAGGAAATGTTATAGAAGAATTTAGAGACTTTTTAAAAAATTGTACTCATTAACTTAATTCTTTGGAAAGGGAAAAATAGAATAGCATTGTTTGATGTCAGTGGTGAATTTATTGATTTGACTGAAAAACACTGCAAATCATCAGGTGCACAGTGAGGTAGGAAGTATACCAAAATACAGATCGGGCCACATCTCCAACATGGGAAAACAGGCACCATGACCTTAGCCTTCGTTGTTCCCCATTTCAGGAAGACTTGGATGGGGTAGGGTCTGTTTCCATGGATCTGTGACTGGCTCTTCCTGGATCCTGTCCCACAGCTTCCCCGAGTCAGTTAATTTGTCTCATTCCTGGAACACTGCTTTTAGCCTAGAGCTGGGAGTAAGTGTGGCACGGAAGCTCTCCTGTTAGATGCTAATGTGTTAATAGTTTCAGAGTCTCAAGTGACATCTTTTCACTTACCACAGAGTCAGCAATTTTACTGTGTGTTCAATTTACTCTAAAGTGGATGTATTTTTGCCAGGGTATGGTGAAGGTATTTTTGGAAGGGACAGTCTAAATTAAACTTCTCAAAACTGAGCAACTTATGGCAGTTGTTCTAAATCTGGTAGCTCCAGATCCTGGGTTCAAGTGATATATAGTTTGGGGTCTAACAATTATTTTTAAATGTCAAAAAGCCAAATGATAAGTTATGCATCAGTGGATTAAGAAATCAAATCTGGAGTGAAATAAGCCAGGTGGTGAAAGACAAATACTGTATGATCTCATCTACGGCAGAACCTCATCAACAAAACAAACAAGCAAGCAGAAATATAAATAGAGACATTGAAATAAAGAACAGACTGATGGTAACCAGAAAGGACTGGGGAGGTGGATAATGGGGAAAATAGGGGAAAGGTTGTCAAGGAACATGTATAAGGGACATATGGACAAAGATAAAATGGGTAGGATCGAGGGTGGGAGGCAGGGATGGATGGGTGGCAGTGGGAGTGGAGGGTGGAAAATAGAGACAACTGTACTTGAAAAACAATTTTAAAAATTTGAAAAAATTATAAATAAATAAATAAATAAAATTAAAAAAACAGGAGTCAAATCTAGGCTTTCCATCAAGATCATCAATAAGTTCACACTTACGATTTAATAGCTGTAATACTGCAAAGGAGTATCATAATAGATAAACTATAAAAAGAAATAAAATGGACACCACCTGGCTCAAACACAAGTTGATCCTTCTATGACCTTAAATGAAACTTAAGGGCAGTGAAATGAGCAAAGCTGAAGGCATGTGCCTGCCCATCTCTGGGTCTGTCAGAAAGTGCAGAGCTCACCAACTGCATCCAGAAGTAGGTCACTGTGCAAAATGACAGGCCAGGAAAATCTCTAACTACTTGGTGCTAGGGCCTGAGGAAGGACATCCTAGCTCATAAAAAGTATATGAAGAAAAAGCTGACAAAGGTCCACTGCTTGGAGTGTTGGCCTCAGCAGCCTGAGAATCTGAGCATGAGCGTATTAACACAGACTCAGCCTTGTGGGTAGAAATGGACCAAGCCACCCATCATCCTGTGACTGGATCTTCTCTACCCGGCCCCGCCCCACCGCCATCATTCTGGGGCCAGGACTCTAAGATGCTAATATAAGATTAGAACTTCTGGATTGGGGTCCCCCAAAAGGAATACTAAATGGTGGCAGCCATAAAACTTCTGGACAGAGTGAGTACAGAGAAAATAAGTATAGCAACAGACGACTACCCTCTTCAAGTGAGACGACTACCCTCAAAATCCAAAATTCTAAACCATTTGACAAAACCTAAAGCTAACAAAGGCTGCCAATAATATCTATTTCAGAATAGAAATTTGCTCCAGGTGAAGTGCCTTTAAGAGTCTGAAAAAATGAATTGAAAAGTAGGTTGAAAAATCTGAGATAATTAAAGAAATAATTTCAATTAATAATAAGAAATCATTACACAGAGACTGTAAAATGAAACAATAACAAATGCATGCAATAAAAAACCAGTATAAATATTAGCAATAGAAGCTAGAGTTCCTGAAATAAAACCTCACTGGAAGAGATCAGTTCTAAATTGGATATATTTGAAGAGAAGTGGAATGAATTGGAAATGGCACTGAGGAACATATTCAGTATTCAGGACAGAGGGAAGAAAAGATATAAAAATAAAAACAGTGTAGTTAAAAGACACAGAGGGTAGCTTAAGACTATCCAACAAACGTTTCAGGGATTTTGAGAGA
This sequence comes from Phyllostomus hastatus, assembly GCF_019186645.2. Taxonomy (NCBI): domain Eukaryota; kingdom Metazoa; phylum Chordata; class Mammalia; order Chiroptera; family Phyllostomidae; genus Phyllostomus; species Phyllostomus hastatus. The sequence continues at coordinate 31,895,644 of NW_025334009.1, read as the reverse complement.
AAATAGAAGTCATAGCGGAGAAACAATCATTGAAGAGAAAAGAGCTAAGACTGCTTCAGAATCAAAAGAAAGCCATGAGTCTTATGAGCCAACATATCTGTGGAGTGCTTAAAAGTAATTAAATTTGAGTTCATACTAAGACATATCACACGAGACTGAAACAAAAAGGGTAGAAGACAATCTCAGAAGTTACTAGAAAGAAAAGCTGGAGCAAGAGGTAAGCAGATTTTTCCTCAGAAAAATAGATGTCAGAATAAAATAAAGTCTGCATGGTGATGGAGTGCCAAACTCACTGTATACCTAGGTAAACATTCACTCAAGAGAAAAGGCTAAATAAAGGCATTTTGAGACATCAGAAAAGGAAGGTTATTTGCCAGCCACATTTCTTTACTAGTAAAAAACTAGGCAAATAAATAAAAGTCATGTGATGGGAGAAACTATAGAGAACATACAAATTAGTAAGTTATGTAGGTAAACATATAAAACGAATCAATATAGAGAACAATAGGGCAGAGTTAAACAAAGTAAACTCTAAAAATGATTGTTTTAAAGAAGAAGAATTGCTGGCAATATTGAATAATTTCATGTTTATGTTAACAATTATATATTATGAGAGTTAAATAGTTTGTATGGCTCTATTTTATCTTTGTTGGCTTAATAGCTTTCTTTTTCTTTTCTGTTTTTTTTGAAGTGGCTGCTTTAGAGTTTATATTATAGATCTTAACTTATCACAATTTACCTTTAAGTAGTGCTATGTCACTTCAGGTATAGTATAACACCTTACAACAGTAATACTTCACACTCCTGCTCCTGTGCTTTCTGCTATCATTATACATTATACTTCTGCATATGCTATAAACTCTATAACCTGTTGTTATAACTTTGCTTTAAATAGTCAATTATCTATTAAAGAGAATTTATAAAATAAAAAAGAATCTTTTATATTTGTCCATTGTATTAATTTCCCATAGCTGCCATAACAAATGATCACAAACTTGTGGCTCAAAAGAAAAAAAGAAGTTTATATTTTCATGTTTGGAAGGTCAGAAGTCCAAAATCAAGGTGTCAGCAGAGCCAGGTTCCCTATGAGGACTCTCTCCCAGCTTCATAGGTTCTAGGAATTAGGATATAAATATATCTTTGTAGAGATCACCATTCAACCCACCAATGTCATGAAGATGTAAAGAAATGGGAACTATGATAAGCTGTTGTGAAAATAATTCAGCAAGATTTAATATATATGTGCATATATGCATATATATGCCTTTTCTGCACTAGAAAGCACATATATAGAAGACAGGTGTTTTCCACTTCAGGAAACTCAGTCCAAGGAGTGGCTCAGATGCTTTCTTTGTACCTGCTGAGTGGGGACACCTGGAAAGTTCTGCCCTCATGTTATTGTGTCGCCTCACTGTTCTATTCTTTGTCCAAAATCAAGCGTACTTCCATAGTTTCTAATTTTAAAAGGAAGTGTTCCTTAATGACTTGGTACTTGGATTTTTCTATTCTTCTCCCTTTCATCTCATGTTGCAGCGCCTCCAAATGGACTCATTGGTGGGGCCCTGGGGCTGCTGGGGTTTTCAGGGGTCTCTGTGCAGAGTCCTACAAAAATCAAACAGTCTGCCTGTCTTTAGCTAGTGGGTTCAAGGGGATTTGTGTAAATGTAGTTTCCTTAAAGCAGGGTCTACCCAGCCATTATTACCCAGAAGCTGTCAGAGGCCTCATTGGGAAGAACACTGAACTGGATGAATGAGGTGGTGTAATTGGTCCCTGATCCACCCTCTAATCCCACAGCAGGAAAGGGGGGTCTTTCATCCACTGGCAGCCCCGCCTCCTCACCCTCCCTTGCTGGGAAACACCGGCAGTGCAGTCAGGGGAGCCCAGCCCAGAGAAGAGAGCAGGCAGGCGAGATCTGAGGCCCTTTAAAGATCTTGCATCTAACAGAGAAGGATTTCCTCTAACAGGCAAAAGACAGATGCTCGGCAGGCCTGGAGAGAGACATCAGAGAGGGGGCAGTCCTCTGTGAAGAGGACATTTGAGGATGAAGCAACGAGTGGGGGCATGCCTGGAAATGCTGTGACTCCCTGTGGGTCACCAGGCCCAGGCTGACAGCCTAGCCATAGAATCTAAGAATCCCAGAAAGGCTGAGCCAGCAAGGGGCTCTCATTGTGCACTTGGCCCCAGAGGGAAAGGCGCTGGCATGGGTCACACAGTAGGTTAGTGGTCAAGCTGGGCAGAGCCTCCTAAATAATAAAGACCCAGGCCGAGTTTCTATGCAGGAATTTTCTCTCTTGTTTCTGCTTTCAGATTTCAGTCTCCAGCTGTACAGAGCTGAGAAGTGTATCCAGCTCAATACCACTGATAACTCAATATTAGCAGAGAGACCCAACACCCTCTCTCCCACTGGGTGATCTCCTGCCCTTGCCTCTCTGCAGAGCATCTGCTCACTCTTTCAAACTTCCCCAATCCAGACTCCTTCTTGTCAGTTTTGCTCTGATCTCATGGGCCTGTTGCTTTCTGCTTGGGGCCACTTGATGCCTAAATATAATCCAACACATTGGGTAGAGGGGGCCAGCTCTGGGCTTTGTCCCCAGCACCTGAAGGAAGACACTTCAAGGTGTGCCTTATGTCATGGAGCTGCTCCTGAGCATTGCTCTAAATCCCTGAATTCTCTGACAGTGATCACTACAGACAGCCTCTGATGGCTCCTGAATCCAGCTCTGGGGGTCACTGGCCCTCACACACATGCTTCACACTCTACACCTGCATTGATTACGGTTTCCACCCAGAATAAAGCCCAGGCTCCTCAATGAGCCTCACAATGCCCTTCACACTAGAGACTACTCTGTTTTTTAGCTGCAGCCCATACAGTGTGGACTTAAACTCTGGAGCCGACTTGGAGCCAAGGCTGCCAATGCCTGGGAACCTGTGACCACACCATTCACCCTGTCTGGACTTCTCTTTCTGGCACCACCTCCTTTGTCATCTGACTTCCATTCCTGCAAGACTCCTCAACCAGGGGACAGATAGCAGGGCCTCTTGGGCAACACACTCACTCTAAATATGAACTCTGAAGGGCAAATGCTCCATTTTGAAGACAGAGCCAGGACTCCAGCCTTAGTTCTTCTGACCTCAAGATACTGCTCATTTGCAAAAAAACTGCTGTCCCAACTCAAGCATCTCTTCCAGATCTGTCACATTGCCCATGAATGGGAGTTTTGAGGCTTTCTGAGCTGCCCTGGCTGGTGTTCTCTCACCACCCAGGAACTTGGTGGAAAGGTTGTCTATGCTCTTCAGAATTTTTTTCTTCTTTAAAAAACTTTTCTTCTATCAATATTTGATGAGGGTAATTTCAAAGACTTGTTTAGTATGTTCTGCACATAAGGAGTCCTTCTGAGTATTTATCACGCTCGGGGTATAATTACATTCAAATCCTGAGACACTGTTGCTAGGTTACTGTTGCTCGAGGTTCCTCTGACTTCCATGCTCCGCCTCCCCCTTGTGATATTAGGGGCAGGGGACTGGCAGAGTAGGGCTTATGATTACCCTTAATAGAGGAGAGACTCTCATATTGGGAGGGGGTGGAGAAAGAGAAAGAGAGAGAATGAGAGAGAGAGTGTCAGAGAGCATGTGCGCATGCAGGGGAACATTGCATACCTCCCCAGGTGGATCTGGAGGTGCAGATCATGTGGAGTTCTTGCAAGCAAGATTAAAGAGGCAGGGAAAGGATAAAGAGGGTAGTTCTGCCTTGAGAGATTCCCTGGAGAAATCATCTCTGAGCCTTCCCTTCCGATAGATCCTGAGTTCTTTCTGAGAACTGAGCATGCATCCTGCATCCTCCAAGGGTCCTAGGAAGAGTTCTGTTCTGACAGCAAGAGGCTGCCCTTGTCCAAGGACACAGGCAGCTTCTGAGGGGAAAAGCACCTGCCTTCCAACTGAAGAGAACTGGTTTCCCAGTTGAAGGTAAACATCAGTGTGAAGGAAGGCCAACCAACTTCCTCCTGCAGTTCCCCCACACTCGGTACAGTCACTTGTATAAACTGGCAGAGGCTTGCTGGAGTCTTGAACCTGAGCTGTCTGCCCCACAAGCAGTGGCAGGAGGCCCTTCTTTTGGGCCTCACATTAATAAAAGTTCTCAAATATAGACTTTTTATGTTTTTTTTAAAAGAAGCTAAATGCACAGTCATTGCATTGTTTTTTTTCTTGCCACAGTTAGAGTCAACTTGTCAACTTGTTACATGTAAGCCTCTAAAACATACCACATGTATATAACTCTGTTTGGCATTCACATTCATTTTCAATCAACTGGGACCTCTCAACATAGGAAGTGGCCTGTGCTCCTGTATGCCTCTGAAATCGCAGTTAAATTTCTCCCTGTGTGCACCTGGCACCTTGCAGTAGATTGCTAATCCATGGGTGCTGCCTTTGTGGCTGCACATTGATTAATGGCTGGTCAGGGCTGAATGTACACATTTGTGTTTAATGTACTACTGAGTCAGCACCACTGGACTTGGGGGAGAAAATAAGGAAATAAAAGCCAAGCAGATGAGTTCAGGATGGAATTTAGGATTGAATTTGCATTTCCTGACTCTGCCACCCAATCTATTTCCCATTGGCCTTTAGAAGTGTGCTAGATTGAATTGTGTTTCTTATTGCAAATTTTAAGTGAGGTGGATGATACAGTAAGCATTACTTGCCACAATCCTCTGGGTCTAGCTGCAAATACACTTTTAAACTGCAGAGCAATTTCCCCAGTCATCATGGAGCAATAATTGCTATTAAAAAGAATATATACCCACGTATGTAGACACAATGTTTGTAGCTCATCAGCAGGGTATCAATTGTTGTCAATTTTTAATGCACAAAATAATTAAAGACTTGGCATCTGTTCAAAATATTTACAAACAAATTCTTAGTGTTTATTTTCAAAACCACAAGCCAGATCTGGACATAATTCTTTGAGATATCAGCCAGGTACAACACATTTTATTTTGAAAGTAAAAATTTCTAAGCCTTCATGTCAAGAGATGCTGCGGAGGGTAGGTTTTCCCAGTTGTTGAGAAGGTTAGCCAAGCTGGTGAAGGCTGATTCTGTACAAAATGGCAAAAATTCCTGGATTCTTGTAAATGATACCAGAGAGTGAGACGGCAAGGCAACACTGATTAATTACTGGATTCTTTGTTTTAAAGAGTCACACATCTGATCCTTGTATTTGTCAACTGGCTTATTACCAGCTAGGAGAAGAGTCACTTCTGGTGTTGCTGACCCTGACTCAATCACCACTCAGGAGGCCTTCCCAGTCTTGTGAGAGAAGGTAAAGAAGTGCAGAAATAACCATCACTATCATCCAGGAAAATAGAACTCAGACCAGAGAGTTCAAGTGAGGGAATTTGCTTTGGGAAAATAGTTATAGTGGGGTTGAAAGAAATGAAAACAGAGGATGATCAAGCAACCTAGAGATTAACAGGAGAAACCATTGCCACCCCAGGCTGGTGAGGCAAAGGGAGGAAACCAGTAACTGGATTCCAGAAGCTGGGGCTGCCTGATAGGAGCTGTAGCTGGTGGATGCAGCTCTTACCAGTGATGGCCCTTCCCAAAGCAGAAGGGGAAGGAAATTCCCTGGATTTTTCTTTTCCATTGCTTTTCAAGCTCTGGCCTATGCCTCCCACAGGCAGACCCTACCTGGAAACCAGTGGGCACATGCACCTGGGAAATGTGGTTTGTAGTGTCAGGCTTCTTAGGCAAAGAGCGGTTGGGCGGTGGAGACAGCAATAGATGTAGGGTAAACTGGCAATTGATTGGCTCGCCAACTCAAGCATAGTACCAGATGTGGAGGAAACAAAATAATGACCAAGCCTAGAAAAGGGAGTGGATAGTCCCATGGAGGAAACCAAGGAAGGCTCTCTAAAAGGGGCAATGCCGGAATGGCCCTTGAAGGATAAAGAGAATCTCATCAATGAAAGTAAGGGTGGGAGATGGAAAGACACTGTCAACACTCAGCTACAACTAGAGGTAACATCCAATATAAGGGAGAAATTGTTTTGAGATAGCAGGAGGTAGAATCAGAACCCATGGAGTATGTAGATGAAGAGGCCAGGCTTGAAGGCAAACAAAGGAAAGGCTGCCACAGGTTGGGTTGTTCAGGAAGCTGACTCGTTAGAGATGGGTGTGCAGGGAACTTACAAGAGTCTGCCCTCAGGATCACTACAGGTAAGGAAAAAGGAAGGGAGCAAAACTGGACAGAGAGAGGAGTTGGACTGTGAAAGTCACAGCTGGGGCCTTAGCCAACCCCATGGGGAGCTCTGGAGCTGGGATACCCTTCAGAATTGTCCTGAGTTGGAACAAAGGAGCTGAGCCTTTATATCTTTGCACTGACCAGTCACTGGGTGCAGGCTGCCCCACGAAGAGGGACAATTCTCTTGCATAAAGATGAATTCTCAATGAGGGCAAACAGCCCCAAGGACATTTCCAACAGCAGGGGAAGTGACGTTCTTCAGTCCTGGTTTGGGCAACACACCAGTGTCCATTAGAAGTGGTCAAGGTTAAAGAAGGAAAATAATGCTACTAGAGTACCTACTCTTCATCTCACTTCACACATGTCATTTACTTCCAGACAACACCCTGCAAAGTCAATATCACTAGCCTTACTTTAAAGTTTTTTATTTATCAGTGTTTACTTTTAAAAAAATTTTATTCTATTTTTTTCATTACCATTTAGTCCCCTTATACTCCTCTCCATCCCCACAATCACCACACTGCAGGTAAGGAAGCTGAGACTCAGAGAAAGCAACCTGCCCAGTGTCCTCAGTCCAGAAGTAATAGAGTCAGGATTTAAGCCCACATCAGTCTGACCTTATGCTCCAAGGCCAGTCAGAACTCTTGTGGTGGGGAGACTCTTATCTCTATAGAGAAGTGAGGACATGTCTGAGAGTGAGGAACCAGTGATGAGATGGAGGAGGATGGTTTTTAGAAATCTGAAAAAAAAAAGTGGAAATAACTATGTAGTTGAATGTGATAGCAACAGATAGGGCCCAGACAGAGGTAAGACTACACAAATGTGTTCTGGCCCATAATGGACTTTTTCATTCTTTTTGGCCACTTTGTAAACCAAACTCTATTATTTGTGTTGAAGAATTTCTCATCTTATGAGCCCAGGTGGCAAAAGTGGAAAATGGCAGGTTGTCACTTTACAAGCCTTCCCCGCAGTCAGGTGGGGTCTATGACACAGGCTCCATGGCTCACCCACATCCACCCAGCTTTGATGCACACAGGTGGTAGGGAACAGGGACTTCGAGGAAGCTGCTCTGGTGGTGGCAGGACTCATGGTCTTGTCCAGCCCAATGCTGGAAGGGGGTGGGTGGCTGGCAGCACAAGGGTTTGGGGATGGCAGTGGGACCTTGGTGGTCAGTTTGGCAGCATAATTTTGAGCACATTTCAAACATTGTTCCTAGGTGGATAGTCCACCTCTCCACCTAGGATAAAGTGTGGCTCTTTAGCTCACCTGCCAATTCTGTGTGTGAGCCAGTACCTTAGAAAAACATTATCATAACAAAATTTCACAAATATTACAAAAATAATAAACCCCTAACCCTTCACCCAGATTTCCAAAATGCTAACATTTTACCATACCTGTGCTCTCTTTCTGTTATACCTTCTCTTATCTTTCTATCTGTACAAAGATAGTTTGATGCAGTCCCATTAGTTTATTTTTTCTTTTTTTTCCTCGCATGAGGAGACATATCAGAAAAAAATATTGCTACAACAAATGTTCAAGATTTTACTGCCTATGTTTTCTTCTAGAATTGATATGGTGTTGAGTCTAACATTTAGGTCTTTAATCCATTTTGAGTTTATTCTTGTGAATTGCATTGAATCTATAGATTGTTTTGGGTGGGATGGGCATTTTAATGATGTTAATTCTTCCAATCCATGAATACAGTTACACTTCTACTTATTTATATCTTCTTCAGTTTCTTTCTTCAATGTCTTATAATTTTCTGAGTACAGATCTTTTACATCCTTGGTTAAGTTTATTCCTAAGTTTTTCATTCTTTTTGAAACAATTATTAATGGGATTTTCTTCTTTTTTTTTAGTTTTCCTTTTTGAGAGTTTATTATTGGTATATAAAAATACAACTGAGTTCTGGGTATTTATTTTGTATCCTGCTATTTTACTGAATTTATTTATCAGTGTAATAGTTTTTGGTGGAATCTTCAGGTTTCTCTATATACAGTATCATGCCATCAGCAAATAATGACAGTTTTACTTGTTCCTTTCCAATGTGAATGCCTTTTATTTCTTCTTCTCTGATTGCTATGGCTAGGACTTCCAGTACTATGTTGAATAAAAGTGGTAAAAGGGGACATCCCTGTCTTGTTCCTAATCTGAAGGGGACACTTGTAGTTTTTGCCCATTGAATATGATGGCTGTGGGTTTGTCATACATGACCTTCATACATTGAGGCACGTTTCCTCTATGCCCACTTTCCCAAGAGTTTTTATCATAACTGGGTGCTGAATTGTATCAAATGCTTTTTCCTGCATCTATTAATATGATCATGTGATTTTTATCCTTCATTTCTTTTATGTGGTATATTACCTTTATTGATTTGTGGATATTGTACCAGCCTTGCATGCCCAAATAAATCCCACTTGATCATGTTGTATGATCTTTTTAATGTATTGCTGGATCTGGTCTGCTAACATTTTGTTGAGGATTTTAGCACCTATGCTCATCAGGCACATTGGCCTATAATTCTCTTTCTTTGTAGTGTTTTTATCGGGTTTTGGAATTGGATAATGCTGGCTTTGTAAAATGGCTTCCCTCCTCTTGAATTATTTGGACTAGTTTGAGAAAAGTTGGTTTTAGTTCTTTGAATGTTTATTAAAATTCACCTGTGAAACCATTTGGTCCAGGACTTTTGTTTCTTGGGAGTGTTTTGATTATTGCTTCAATTTCATTAGTTGTAATCTGTCTATTCAGATTTTCTGTTTCTTCCTGATTCAGTTTTGGAAGATTGTATGCTTCTAGGGATTTATCCATTTCTTCCAGATTGTCCAATTTGTTGGCAAAGAGTTATTTGTAATATTTTCTGACCATCCTTTGTATTTCCCTGAACTTATTTATCAGTGTAATAGTTTTTTGGTGGAATTTTTGGTGGCAGTTGTTACTTGCCCTCTTTCATTTCTGATTTTATTTATTTGGGTCCTCTCTTTTTTTCTTGATGAGTTTGGGTAAAGATTTGTCAATCTTGGTTATCATTTCAAAGAACCAGTTCTTGTTTTCATTTATCTTTTGCATTGTTTTTTTTATTCTTATTTCATTAATTTTTCCTGATCTTTATTATTTCCTCTTTTTCTACTCACTTGGGCTTTGTTGTTATTTTTCTAGTTCCTTAACTTTTATTAATTTTTAAGGCAATATTCTATTCAAGTATTTTATTACCTACATAGCACCAAATCAATGTAAGCTCATTCTTGCAGTTTGTGCTAAGATGAGGTCCATGCTGGTGAGGAAAATGCCTGAATGGGGCACTATTCCAGGGACCAACTATCAAATAGAAATGGACCCCTAGAAGCAGCAGGTGGACTGAGAGGGAGCAAAGGCAGGTGAGAAATGTTGAGAAATGAGGTGTTGAATACAGTGTTCAATATCTAGTCCTCAGCTGATGCTTTTTGTGTCTCAGTTTTTCATTTTACATGACTGCAAAATTATTTTAAAAAGCATATTTATTATTTCCTCTGTGAAACAGAGAGTGATGCATGGCAGAGGCATTAGTGGGAGTGAATACTCTGTGAGCATTAACTGTGTGCCGAGGACTATACTTGTGTGGTAGATTGTGTTCTCCCTGTTATTCGCTAATATGTGATTAAGTGCTCAGCTCTTGAATAAGTTTCTTCATCCATAAAATGGGGATAGTGATAATCTATCCCCATGCATAGTTCATAGGCATCGAGTAGGGGGTAAACGAAATACCCAGTGTAAGATGTTCAGCACTGGTGCTCAGCCCACTATTAACACATAAATGTTGTCTATGAGTATGATTGGATTAGATACTGTGCTTGACATCACTCAGCCCTGAGAAATAAAACAGGGATTGAGGCCATGCCTGTATTTTCCAAGGTAACATTCTCCTCCATGTGAAGTACAGAGAAATGAGGACTAGCAGCGGGGGCTTGAACTGGAGATCAAATGCCTGTTTCACAGATAAGAAAGCCAAGGGATAGGGGAGAGCTTTGACCACCCCCAGGTCAGTGCTGGCTCTGCTCTAACATTCATTCTCTTTTGCCAGGTTCCACCATCACTTCCACTGTGCTAAATGTGGAGTTCAGGGAGGTGGGCAGAGAGCTCATAACTTGGTAATTGCCTGGTGGATTTTATAGGACCATATAACAGTGTGCTGTGTAAACATTTATGAGTATTTATTTTACAATGTCTACTGAAACCATTAACAGTTTCATTAGCCATATTCAAAGGCCATGAGAGGCTTGCCTTCCCTCCTAAGATCTATTTTATCTGTAGATTTTAAGTAAAAGTTTACAAAAATATTGCATTTTCATCCCAAGGTGGAAAGATATTCTCAGTGGTTCACAGATACTGATGGAATTAAGAATCCATGATCAACCATTTATCTTTTTCAATTCTCTGCTGGCTGTAAGGATACAAATGGAAATTACCAGACCAGTCAGTCCACAATATTTATTACTTCTCTTTGAAAACTGAATTCTGCCCTCAAAGCTGATCTCCAAGTGACCTCATGCCTTTTGAGATGGTACTTCCATTTTGGATTTCATAATTGCTGGAAGGTATGAGTTTTAGCATGTGGTACCAAGAAAGATAAAAATATAATTTCTAGTTCCTTTGAAATAAGTGGTTGAACATTATAGGTGACCATACCTGACAAAATTAAGATACTGTCTTTAATGTAAACTGCATGGTAAAGGCTCAGATTTGTTTATCAGACTTTTTAGGAAAAATACTACTGTAAGCTCAAGTTGTTAAAAGAACTATTGTGCTTGAGTGAGTGATCACTACCAAGAAGTGATCAGGTATAGAAACCAGTATCTTGGAGTTTTTCTCTATCTGGTTATGCAAGCTGAGGACATGGATGATATATTTTCTCAGTGCTGAGGCATGTCGTGGATCTTATCTGGTTAAAACAAATGCACAATTTGCATACTGATTGATTTCCTCAATAATACACAAGGAAATATTCTAAAAGAGATGCACAAAGAGACTGAATCCTCCTTGTCTGGGATACACATTGTTTGTTCCTTATAGATGGAGTTGATCCCCCTGAGTTCATGGCCCACTCATCATTATTGGTGCCTGCTAAGTCCTTCTCTTCTTTTATTTATTTTTCCCTTTTATTTTATCACTTTCCCATTCCCACTGTTCCCATAGGCAACTGTAGTTTTGCATTTGATGTCTATCTTTTTTACTTACATATGTTTTTATAAAATGTTTACTATTTTGCTGAATGCATTTTTAATGCATGTAAGTGGTATTATATTGCATAATCTCCTTTTATTTCTCTCTCTTCTCACTACACACTATGTTTTTAAGATTCCCTTATGTTGCTGTGCTTAAATCTAATCTGTAGCTTCTAATTGCTGCATGATTATCCATTTGGATTTTGTGTGAAAGTGTAACTAAGCTATTTTGAGGAAGAGATCTAGATGAACTTGAGGAAAATAATCCTGCAGATTCTTGGGGGAACAGACTAAAGTCACTGGGGCATGTGACAGCTAGGAAGCAATTCAATCATCTAAATGAAATTAACTTGGGCCTAGTACTGGGTATGGAAAAGAAGGTGTGTATGTATGCTAGACCTATTTAGAGGTAGATTAGATGTATTTTGACTGTGTATGGCATAAAAGTAGTGAAGAGGAGAAGGAGTCAAAGATAATGTTAGGCTTTTGAGCCTGGAGATGGGCTGGTTTCAAGTACTAATGATAGAAAGGAAAACACAATAGAAAGAGTGGGTCTGGTGGGGACGAGGAGGGGAGAATAACATGGTGTCAAACCTAGACCGTCATTTGTTCATTCACTCAAAATTTGTTGAATATCTATTATATGCCCAGCATTGAACTAGCCTGCTAGGGAAACAGGGCAAGAGTGGGACATTTAGCCATTTACACATTCATTGACTGGAAGACAGACATTAATAAAAGATCACAAAAATAAAAACATCACTGGAAATTATCACAAGGGCCCTGGAAAGATGAAGGCCCCAGATTTAGGTAGAAAATCAGGAGAGTGTTCTCTGGAGCCATCACATTTCAGCTAAAACCTGGATAAGCAGAAGTTACCTGGGTGATAAATGGTGGGAAAGGCATTCTGCACTGAGGAACAGCATGAGCACCTTGAAGTGGGAAAACACTTGGCACATGTGAGGTTCTGGGAGACAGCCAGGGTGGCTAAGGCACAGGGAGCAAAGGAAGGCCTGGCATAGGCTAGATTCTACAGGATCTCCTAGGCCATGTCCAGCTTTTGAACTTCAACCTAAGAGAAACATGAAGTATTTAGCAGTGTTAATCAAGGACTTCCATGCTCAGCTGAGCAGTTTAAAACATGTCTGTGTGAAGATTTTAGAGAGGGAATGTGGAAGGGTAGGTCAGATTTGTGGGGGCAAGAGGCTGTGTTTAGGCACAGGGGTGGCATGTGGAAAATCCTGGAGGTAGGAAATATCTCATTCTGTGGAGAAACTGAAGAAAGTGAGTGTAGCTGAAGTGTGGAGAATGAGGGGAAGAACAGGCAGAGTGGTGACATACTTCAGACCACAGCAGGGCTTGTTGGTTTGTAGACTTAAAATATATCAAAAAGGATTTATTTGGGAAAAAGAAAGAGTTGTGACCACTTGCATGCATACCCGGCTAGCCACGTGCACACTCTGGCCTGCATGCCAAAATGGAGGGGTATTTTATGGAAGGGAACAGGGCAAAAAGGGAAGGGGAAGTTAGAACCATTGAGCTCTACTACAAACATAGGACTCATTCTGTAGAGTTCCTGCATGTAAGGTTTCTGTGATTGTGTAGAGCACGAGAACTTCCATAAGCCCTAGTTCTTCTTATAGACCCCATCCCTGATTGATTGTTTCCTTAAAGTTCCAGTTAGTTTCTATCAGGCCACACAATGGAGTTTGGACACTACCCTAACATGAAGGCATTGGGGGGATAACATCTCATTTAGGCTGCTCTATGGAGCCCAGATCAGAAAGTAAGTAGGAGACATATGGGAAAGCTTGCAGTTTTCTAGATGAAGGGTAGTGTGGCTTGGTTTGGGAATGGCAAAGGAGATGGAGAGAGGAAGATTGGTTTGAGAGATTTTGAGGTCAAGTTGACTAGGCTTAATGACGAATTAGAATGGTGGAGGAATGGGACTCTGTGTCAGTGGTGGCAAACTGAGCTTGAGCTGCTTGTCAGAGATGCAAATACAGATGTCCAGAGATCACTTGGATATGACACTCTGATATGTAGGAGATGGTTTAGAGGCTATGAGATTGATTTCAGAATCACCTGTGCTATGGGTAAAAGAAACCATGAGAGTAGTTGGGGTCATCAAAGAAGATCGGGTAGGGACATAAATCGAGAAATGCCTATTTGGAAGGTATATTTTTATTGGAGATTTTAAATTTTGTTATTCATTTTGAGATGTTAAAAATGCAATAGCAAGTGGGGAAAAATATAGTGTAATCTCATATTCTCATCATCATGAATATATTTGGTATGATCTGCTACTTCAGAATAAAAAAGAAATGAAACATTACAATCCCAACTCCCCATTTCCTGGCGAACACACTCATGAGTCTGATGGCAGGATGCTTTTTTTGAGATACAGAGTCAGCTTTTCCTTTGTGTTTTTCCATCCCTGATCCAGGCAGGTCACAGAGTCTTGTTTCTGTGCCTCAGGAGGCAGGGCTCTGGATGTTTATGAGGTCAAGGCTGTCTGAGGAAAGTGGAGATAATAAAAAAAAAGGAGGATTTGCCTAAAGACAGTTCCTGGGCAAGTTTTGTTGTCCTGGAGTGGAGCAGTCGGGTCCTTTACTCTGTCCCTGGCAGTACTTGGAGTACTGGCAGGCTGTCACAGAGGGTAGCCCATGATTCTTGAGCCATGCCACCCCTCCCAAAGCTTTCCCTGTGCTAGCTTGGTGGGGAAAGAGCAGGGCCACACAGGATCCCAGTGCCTGAGGCAGTGGAATTCTCCATGGTAATCCAGAGTGGAGCAATGTCCTATAGAGGCTTCCTTTATGTCCTAGCTCTGGGTCCTACTTAGAACCACAGCACAACCAGCGGGTGGAGAGGAAGCCCAAGAATGACTGGGGCTGAAATTTTCACCAACCCGGTAGGATGAGAGCTCAGGGTTGAAACCCAGGTAATTAACAGAAAATAAAGAAAAAAAATTATGTTTATGGACAAAAATTCATAACCAGTGTAAGTCTATTTAATGAGAAGACACTCTGATGGAGACTGAGCAGTAGGAGGACAAGAGCCAGCATCTCCTAGAGAAGAGGCAGCTCCAAAGGAGAGAGTGGTCAGCTGTGTCATGTGGCAGAAAGGCTTGAGGGAGAGCCCCCAGAGGGGAAGGGTAAAGGTATGGGAAGCCTTTGAGAACACAGAGGGCAAGTGTTAAGGAACTGAGAAGAGAATAGAAAATGAAACTTGTGCAGACTCCATTTAAGAAGCTCATTAGTGAAGAGAAGGAAAGAGAAAGGAGATTTAGATTTTTTGTTGGTTTGTTTTGCTTAGGGCTATGAGAGACTTGAGGCTATCTCAGTCCTGGGGTGGAAGGAGAAGCAGAAGAGTCTGAATACAAAAAGGTGAGGAGAATAAGGGTACAAATTGGCAGTTACAAAATTGTCATGGGAAGTACAATACAGAATAGGGAATATAGTTGGTTATATTGTTATAACTCTGTATGGTGCTGGGAGGGGTACTAGATTTATCGAGGGATTATTTGTCAGTTATAGAAATGTCTAACCACTATGATCTACACCTGAAACTTAATATAATATTGAATTTTAACTGCAATTGAAAAAATAAAATACCTTTTTTTAAAAAAAGAAGATAAAGTGGATAATTGGTGGAGGGAGGTGCCTGAGCTTATGGCAGACAAGATACACAGAAGAAGAGGGGGCTTGCCCTGTATGGAGATGGCACAGCCCTCTGGGTCTACAAGATGGATGATCACATGGCTATTTATCAAGGGACTTTTGAGGTATAGAGAGGGCACTGAAGGAGCAAATGGTAGATGGCCTTGATTTTTATAATAAAGCATGGAGAAAGGTCAATATCTGCTCCTCAAGGACTTGGGAATAATAGAAATGTTTTAGAGTCTATACAGAGAAGAACATAATAAGAAATCATTAAGGCTGAATATAAGTACAATCATAATAAAGTTACCATTATGACTGCATACACATGGCAGGCACTATTCCATGTCTACTATATAATAACTTGTATACTTAGTATAATTCTTAGACATTATTAGTATTGTTATCCCTACTTTGTTAATGAGGAAATTGAGGCTTAGAAAAGTTAAATGATGTAACCTCACTAAACAATATAGCCCTGTGGTCATTCAAAAAGGAGATAAAAGAGCTAGTCTACTGGACACCAAAGTCAGCCTTAATCCTTCGCTGTACTGGAGAAACAGCAGTGCAGGCCCTTAGGTTGAAGTTAATAAGCTGAGTCATAGGATGTCTTCCAGCAGCTTGGGGTCAGGAGGATTGTTGGATGCTGGGTGAACTGGTTTAGAATTTCCCTGACACTCTGATCTCAAGACATCTGGATGAAGATATGGGTGTGATGAATGTGGGACCCCTGCCAGGTACTTCAGAGAGAGACCTGATAGTCTGACAGAATAAAGAATGTGAAGAAGTGGAAGAACTGGAAGCCACAGCTGAGAGTGGATTTCAGAGTTCACCTGTGTATAGGTAGAATCTGAAGTCATGAGGCTGACAAGCTTGCCCAGGGAGAGAGGAAGAAGGAACTTGAGATCAGGTCTGGAGGAATTCCAATATGAAGGAGTCACTAACAGGAGGAGAAACTTTTCAAGGAGATGGAGAGTGTATTGTTAGGAAGTCTAGGAGTGGGTCAGTAGGGAAAACAGTGGGTATCAAGAAGTGGGGAGTGCCCAACACTGAGATCTTGGCAAGGGCAGTGAGATGAGCTCTGAAACATGCCCATGGGATTTGGGATGTGGAGGTCCCTGGTGACCCAAGCAAGAGCTGTTTCAGTGGAAGCATGGGGACTTACTCCAGCCAGGAATAGGCTGAGGAGTATGAAGAGTGAGGAGCTGTAAATAGGAAGCATGAAGCAACCTTTTCAGAAAGTTGGGCTTAAAGGATAAAGAGAGGCAATAGCAGGAGAGTATGCAAGGTTGAGAGAAGGCAGTTTAAAATGGAAAAGACGTATGGGTGCTTAAATGTCATGGGAAGAAATCCACTTGAGAGGGAGCTAGAAAAAGAAGGGCCTGTGGATAATGCACATTTCCTGACAAGGCAGGAGAAGATGGGTCTTTAGGCATGTGGATGAACCAGCCTTTGGTAGGAGGCAGAAAAGGCCAAGGAACAGGAGGGAGGGGGTGGACCTGCGTGCTTGTTGGTGGGTGGGTGAGAGAGTTCCATGTAACAGACTCAGTGTTCCTTGAGAAATAGAAGGCAGGATTGTAAGCTAAAGAGTGAAGAAAGAAGTGTGGGAGTCAGAGGTTTGAGGAGGGCAGATCAGGTCAGAAGCATGTTTATAGCATGGATAAGAGAAATATGGTATGCCTGCTGAGCAGTGTTCAGTCTCCATCTGAGAACCATTGTCATGAATACATGGTGAAATTGATCTTCATCATTGTGGTACTTTCTCAATAAAACTCAGCAGCTTGTGCTCTGCTCCAGAACACAGGGAGTTAGGTCCATTCAGAATTAGCTTTTTGCAAGATGGGTATGATAAAAAGGCAGAGTGGCAGGGGAGTTTAGAGTTCTGAAAAAAGTGTTATGGAGTGATGGGTTATAAGATCTAGGTTTGATAAGGAGGAGAATGAAGAAAGAAATCAGCTGATGGAATGCCAGAGAGAGTGAAGGGGATTAACTGACCATAGGTCCAATGAGGTGAACAAACCATATGGGGAATGACCAATCTAATTGGGCAGGAAGTTGAAACCTATGCACAAAATAAATCATGATAGCAAGATTTAGGTGGTTTTTGGAAGGAAGCGACAAGTGTGTAATGGAGAAGAACATCACTAAGGTTGAGGAGGTCAAGAGACTGAGGGGTAAGGGTGTTAAATGGTCATCCATGTGACCCTGAAGTCACACAATTCAAGACTAAAGGCATCTATGAATGAGGATGGTAGGAGAACAGCAGCACTGAAAAGGGGGAGCAGGCAGTACCTCCAATAGCCCTAAGCAGGACTGTATGCCCAGGTGGAAAAAATTGAGGGTATGCATATACCTAAAATGCCACAACTTGAGATTCCTTTTTTGACTTTACTGTTTCCTTTAGGGTGCAAATGTTCTGAGGAGGAATAATAAAACAAGCCTTGTGAGTCATTTACTCTTTGGTATAGACAAGTTTCTTAGTAGTTTACAGAGAATACTTTTTGGCCAAGAGAACTAAAAAGGCATATGGAGTGAGAGGAAATGGCTAAGCCTAGAAAATGTCATCATAGCCTTCAGAGCCAACACAGGGCACATGGCTCAGTGTACCAGGGAAGTAGTGATCAGGCAGGTGCAGCTCCATTGGCTCACAGCAGCTCTTGTGGGCAAGCAGGAGGCACCATGAGACTTGGTTCAGGGCTTTCTAACTCCTTGGCTGGACTAGTGTGAATGAAATCTGAGTGGAGATCCTGGACAACTTAAAGGGACTACAATTTGTCACAATAAAGATAATTTCTAGGCTGTTGACCCCATAGTTATAGACTCTAATTGAAAAGGTAAGAGTGTATGGACTTGGTTATTAAATGAGGTCACCTCTCACTATGGGAAGCCAAACACATTCACTTATTTTGAGAAGCATGTCATACTGTACTTTTAATGTTCATCTATCCATCCATCCATCTAAAACCAAATATTTATTGATTAATTTCTACATGCAGGCTTTTTGGTGAGGAATATGCAAAGATATGGGTAAGACATGATCATCATCTGGGCAAAGGAGAGAAAGCTGTTAGACAACTAATTAAAATGCTATTTGACAATCCAGTTAAAAAATGGGAAAAGGACCTGAACAGACACTTCTCCAAGGAAGACATACAGAGGACCCAAAGACATATGAAAGGATGCTCAGCATTACTAGCCATCAGAGAGGTGTATATTAAAACCACAATGAGATACCACTTCACACCAGTCAAAATGGTCATCATAAACAAATCAACAAACAAGTGTTGGAGAGGATGTGGAGAAAAGGGAACCCTAGTGCAGTGTTGGGAATGCAGATTGGTGTAGCCACTATGGAAAACAATATGGAATTTCCTCAGAAAACTAAAAATGGAACTTGCTTTTGACCCAGAAATTCCACTGCTGGGATTATATCCTAAGAACCCTGAAACACCATCTGCAAGAACCTATGTACTTCAATGCTCATAGCAGCACAATTTACAATAGCCAAGTGCTGGAAGCAGCCTAGGTGGCCATCAGCAAATGAGTGGATCAAAAAACTATGCTACGTTTACACAATGGAATACTATGCAGCAGAAAGAAAGAAGGAGCTCCTGGCCTTTGGGACAGCATGGATGGAACTGGAGATCATTATGCTAAGTGAACTAAGCCAGGTGGCAAAAGACAAATACCATATCATCTCACCTTTAAGTGGAACCTAAACAATAAAACAGACAAGCAAAGAAAATATAACCAGAGATATTGAAATTAAGAACAATCTGACAGTAACCAGAGGGGAGGTGGGAGTGAATAATGGGATATGGGGGAGAAAGGATTTTAGGAACAGCTATAAAGGTAACATGGGCAAAACCAAGGGGAGGAAGGTGGGAATGGCTGGGGTGAGGGGGAGTGGTGAGGGGAAAATGCAGACAACTATATTTGAACAATTAAAATAAATGAATAAATAAAAATAAAATAAAATGCTATTTGATAACTTCCATAATAGGGAATTTTAAAAAATAGCTGGGGAATATTGCAGAAGGAGTAAATGACTTTGAATACATTTTTTGTTTTCAATCAGGTACAGGTGAACTAAACCTAGTCCCAAATGTCCTAAACTAATCAGTGCCTGTTTGGGTGGGTAGTAAGGCATATGTGCCTTCTGAAAATTGCTAAGAATAAAGAAGGTTTCAGAAGGTCCTGACATCTGGGCAATTGTCCTGATGTTGGTATGAAGGAGATGTGTTTTGCTATAGTTTTGAGGTGAAGAATATTCTAAATTATGTAATAGCAAAAGTATTTTGTGAGTTAGAGCACCTACACAGCAAAGAGAATCCAAGAAAAGTCATATAACTATAATTTTCCTTCTGCTTGGGAACTTTTCAAAGTGTCCTTGAGGCTGGAAGGGAAGGGATCCCAGAGAAGTCTCTATACTCTATCTGTGGGTTATAGTCTGGGATTTCTATAGAGCTTGGAGCCCTAGGAGCTCTCCCACCACTTTCTCTTTTATTTATCTAAAACCATGGTTTTTGGCTTGATGTTACAGCACAAAGATGTGTGGCCACATCTTTAATAACAAAATAATTCATGTGCCCCCACAACAATAGTTTCAAAGTAATTTATATAACAATACAACTCTCACTCATATTTGAATTTTTTTCCAGTGCTATGGATGGGGGGTGGATTTATAGCTCTGAGAGGAAATTATTCTGCCTGGCCTGCCACCCATCTTATTTTTACCACCTCTTTCCTTCCACTACTAGAGCAGCCAATTATCAGGGATCACACAGGAAAGATTCAGTTGGGGATTGAGTAGGTACCACGATGCCTCTTCTCCAGGTGTAAATAGTTGATATTTCAGTGGTAGTACTTATTATCCAGTCAGTCATGATTCTCTACAAAAAGAGAAGTTTTTTTAAAAAAGAAACCCATGTGCATTAATTAACTTTACTGAATAAGAGGTGAATAAGTTCAATGTCTCAATGGAGTCTAGAAAAAATAGAATGGTGAGGCAGATTGCTGCCTTTGGACAGGAACTGTCATTAATTGCTGCTTGACCCAAGGTTTCCTCTTATCCTCCAGAAATCCTTTCAACACTCTTTCCAGCTCTTGCTTGTCCATGACCCTCTGGCCCACGTTCCTTCTAGCAGGGATTTTGCTTAGGGTCTCTGCATCCTTGTGTCTCTCCAAATCCCCTTCAGAGACAATTGACTTTTTGTTTCCTTTCCTTTTGTGGTCAGAGCACAAAGAAAATGAAAGGCTCCTGTGGTTCACAGTCTGGTTCCCTTCCAATCAGGTTGTGGTTACCTGATAACTGAGTCACTGACACAGGAAGTCTCTGCTCTCTGCTCTCTGCCCCCTGCCCGGCTCCCTCTACCTGCTTGCTCTGCCTTTTCTGATGAATAGACTCCTCAGACACACAAAAGACTCAGTCTGGAGCCTGCAGTGTGCAGGTTTGTACAGCTTTCTTCTGACAGCCCTTTTCTTAAAGAAGCCAAACTCTTTTGGCCTTTCCAAAATTAAAAATATAGCTTAAATATGCCAGAGCATGTGTTAAGCAGAGCTACATAGTAGTTTTCATATATCCAAGTTACTAATTTTCTGGGACCTGCCAACATTTCCATTTTAGGCTTGTAAGATTAAAAAGAATAATTTGAAAATATACCAAAATTTTAAATTTGCCATACAGGCCCTGGGTGAGGATTGTCTAGGGTTGGACTGTGTGGTCCCTTGTCTATTTCTCTTTTCTCACCACAGGTTGCCACACTTTGTCCATTCAGTGGAGGGTAATGTGTGGATAGGATAAACTCATAGCAGTCTACTGAATTTTAGTCAAGTACTAGAGTCAGAGAGAATGGAAGATGAAAAGACTACAAAACCATGGACTAAAAGCAGGTGTTACTTATAGTCATATTGCTTGAAAGAAGCTATAAAGGGTATTGAGAGAGGAGTCAGGTGGTGCCTCTCTAGTGCTGCCCATGAGAAAGATGTGAACCCCTGGAAAGTGTGATACGTCCTTACCCTGTGCTTAATCTCCTCTTGGACCCCTCATGCATCAGTACTTTTCCCATAACACACACTCACACCCCCCCACACACATGACATTCTTTCACCTCCATTCACCCCCACTCACATACATAGATGCACACACACTCAACACCCTCTCATATCCATAGTACCCTTTCTCACCTACTTACACCCACTCACAATCACATGTAGATGTGCACTCACTCAAACACACAAACACATAGTTATACACATATACACCTTCTCAGAACATGATCCAGAAGGCAGACACTTCACCCCATTGGGGTCTCAGTTTCCCCACCTGAAACATCAAGGATGTGGATCATGTGACCCTTAAATTGCTCTCAGCCCCATTGTAAGCAGAGAGAGAATCTCTTATCTTCAAGATGCATTCCCACCACTCCTGTACTGAGGGCTTCTTGAAAACCAAAGGTGCTGAAATGATTAAGGAGGGAACTGAGATGAAACCATGTCAGCCTTTTCAGTTAACAATTTTGTAACCTGCTGAGCTGGTCTGGCACTTTTAGATATGTTAATCAGGATAGCTTTTTGTTGATCTTCTTTGGACTTCCAAATACTTCCCCTTGGCATGGTCCCATCCCTCCTACTTTTACTGTCTGGCCAGGTGGAGTGATATTGGAGGCCAGGCCCACATTCAGGGCCATTTGGTGATGATGAGGCTGCCACTCTGGCCACAAACACCAGAAAAGTGAGTCACCTTGCAGTGATGACCTTGAAGGGAAAGACTATCCATGAGTGCTTCTCATCAGCACCTCTAAAGGCCCAAGATGCACATCAATCCCCTTGTCATATCACCTTGCCACAGGCAATCACATTCACACTTATTAATTACTTCATTTGGTTATTACAAGAGTTGTAAAAAGAAGAGAGTTCAAATATTCTTGTTGCAATTTTTGATAAAAGGTTAAGTGACTTGCCTTATGGTCACAGCTAATGAGGAACAGAAGTGAGGCCACACAGGGATTTTCTTCTGATTGACAGACCCAGGCCTTTCCTGGAGCTTTGGTTATCTCTTAAAAATACAGATGTCTGTAACTCACCCTAGTGGTGAGAGGGCTCAGGGCCTCAGGATGGGAGATGAGAATCTCGTTCATTAGCTGGATCCCCAGAGCATTCTGACACCACAGTTTTGGGCATCCCAGATATATGTTATCCAGAGGATGGGACTAGCTTGCCATGGTAAGGAAGCTGTGAGGTATGGAAAGGACATTGTGGTCTTAATGCCAAGGCCTGGCTTGAAATTCTGTGTGACATTAGCCTTGACCTCTAATCACTCTTAGTCTCTTCACATATCATGAGGCAAATGAAGCCTGGGATAGCCCCTCCCTCTATACACAGATATTCCTGGGCATTAGCTCAGGGAGGCAATGTTTAGGAAAGCCCTCATTATGCATGTGAAGGGTTGTAATAGTTAGCTTTTGTTGTATAACAAACAGCCCCAATTTTTCACACACTCAATTCTTGCTGACTTTCTATGAGGACTGCAGGGATAGTTTTTGGCATAGCTATTGGGATAGTTTTGCTGGGCCTATGAAGATTGAAGGGGATACACTCTCTGGGGCAGGTGGAAAGTAGAAACAAAAAGGACAGAGCCAAATCCTCCATGTGTATTGAAAACTTGTACTCAGATATGACCTACATCACATCCACACTCTCATCATTAGCCAAAGCAAGTCTCTTGGCTGAACTTTCGGAAATTACATAACTCTGCCTACAGGGAACAATGGCCTGGGTGGAGAGGTAGTAAACAGTTGTCAACACATAGTACAGTTTTGCAGAAGGGTTATTATATTGTCCACAGTTACAGAACTCATGAGCTTTAACTCCAGTCATCCAATCAAGTTTTCCATTGTCTGACTGAGTAATTATCTTCTAGTCTGTGTGGCTCAATGCCATCTTGGCCCTTTTGAGACTGTATCTGTTTCCATGTCTCTTGTGGATTCTTCCTCTCCTCCATCTTCTGCTCCAGAAGTGCTCATGTCTCAAAGAAAAAGCTCTTAGGGACCATTCAATATAAATGCAAACAAAGAGAGGCAGCCATAAATCTCAGGGGCCTTCTTAAGTACTTTGGCATGCCTATCACTTAGCTTAGCATGGGCAAATGCACTCATGCTTCTCTTCTTCAAGAAGGATACCTACAAGGTGAGAGATCAGACAGAAAGGGAACTAGCATGTTGGACCCCATGGAGGAACTGAGTATAATTAAAGGAGGCCAGAGGCTTGCAAAGTGAGAGGAAGAAAAATATTGTCAGCATGAGTTCTCCTGCCCACTGTTTCAGGGACAGAGGATGAGGAGGAGGTCCTGTGCCTGGGATCCACATCTTCAGTAACACATGTGGTTACTGAAGAAGGCCTGAGCTGGCCCGATTCAGAGCACAGTGAGGGATCACATGTAAGAGGGCTCAGTATACTATAACCAGCCTCACCCTTGTATGGCAATATTTCTTCATTGGATTCCATAATCATTGGGTGTGTTGTCACTGAACAAACTTTTATCCCATACCTAATATCACCCTTCCAAGAGCCCATACCAATGCTTCCTGTAGGTTGGGCCCATCTCCAAGAATATGGAGATGAACAAGCCTCAGGCTCTGACCTGAGGGGCTCAAGTCTATAGCATGAACTGAGCCCTGTATCCCAGCAGAGGCCGTCAGAGATGCATGAAGATTGTCCAGGTGGTGCAGACAAGTTCACTTGAAGAAAGGTAAAAACACAACTGAAACACAAACAAGATTTGTGAAGTGTATCGAGAAGGTGTTGTGACTGATCGAACATGTCAAAAGTGGTTTGCAAAGTTTCTTGGTACTATTGACATTTTGGCCAAATAATTCTTTGCTGTGGGACTATCTTATGCATTGGAAGATGTTTAGTAGCACCCTTGGCCTCTACACACTAGAAGCCAATAGTGGGAGATACCTGACATATTCAAAATATCCAAATCAATAAAGTTATTGGTGAAAACAAAAAATATATCTTCTATTTTACAGAAAAAAACTAAATGTACTTTTTGGCCAACCCAATAGCATATATAAAAGCATGGATAAATCTCAAGAACATATTGAGTTAAAAAAGATTCTAGAGTATCTACTGTATGATCTAATTTTATTTTTTTTAATAAAAGTGCCAATTGGACACACTTTATTCTGCTTTTGTAGAATAAGGATTGGAAGCACACAATCAAATGCACGTAAATGGAACTTTCAGAAAAGCAATATAGCAGTGGGGAAATTCATCCTTGTGAGCTCTCACAGCTACCTATCTATCAGCCAAAGGTGTCAAATCTACCTAGCTATCTGAGGTGTCAAATAAAATTCAGCGTATTTAAAAAGTAGATAGGCACATCTCAGGGTTAGTTCTACTTGCCTGTTACTTTGTGCCCTCTACACTTTTTTATTGCTTATTCCATAATAAATTTGGGATGTCCCAAATTTTTCCCCTTTGCCCTGCTTTACTCAGCCTACTCCTCACTCCCTCAGTCAATCCCCACTTTGTTGTCCATGTTCATGGGCCATTCATACATGTTCTTTGACTAATCCCTTCTCTTTCCTCCCACCATTTCTCCCTCCCTCCTAAAGCTGTTAGTCTGTTCCATGTCTCTATGTCTCTGCTTCTATTTTGCTCATTAGTTTATTTTGTTCCTTAGATCCCAGTTATAAGTGAGATCATATGGTGTTTGTTTTTCACCAACTGGCTTATTTCACTTAACATAATGATCTCCAGTTGCACCCACGCTGTTGCAAAAGGTAGGAATTCCTTTTTTCTGCTGAGTAGTATTCCATTGTATAAATGTGCCACAGTTTTTTAATTCACTTATCTACTGATGGGCACTTAGGCTGTTTCTAACACTTGGCAATTGTAAATTGCACTGCTATGAGCATAGGGGTGCATAGGTTCTTCTGAATTGGTGTTTCAGGATTCTTAAGGTATATTCCCAACAATAGAATTGCTGGGTCATAAGGCAGTTCCATTTTTAGTTTTCTGAGGAAATTCCATACTGTTTTCCACAGTAGCTACACCAGTCTGCATTCCCACCAATAGTGCGCTAGAGTTCCAAACTCCTTTTATGAGGCCAGTATTATCCTAATTCCAAAACCAGGTAAAGACACAATAAATAAAGAAAATTACAGGCCAATATCTCTGAAGAACATAGATGCTAAAACCCTTAACAAAATATTGGCAATCCAGATCCAGCAATATGTTAAAAAGACGATATACCACAATCAAGTGGGGTTTACCCCAGGAATGCAAGGGTGATATAATATTCATAAATCAATAAACATAATATGTCATATAAACAAAATGATGGACAAAACCACATGATCATAGCAATAGATGCTGAAAAAGCATTTGATAAAATACAGCACCCATTTATGACAAAAACACTCAGCAAAGTGGGAATAGAGGGAGCATACTTCAACATAATAAAGGCCATATATGAGAAACCTACTGCCAATATCATACCCAGTGGGCAAAAATTAAAAGTGTTTCCCTTAACATCAGGCACAAAACAAGTGAGTCTGCTTTCACCAATCTTATCCAACATCATACTGTATGATATTCTTTTAAGGTAGTTTAAGAAGAGGAAAAACCTACTTATGGTTATAAAAATTAAGTAGTGTTTGTGTCTGGGTAGGGGGATTGACTAGAAGGGGGCATGAAGAAATTTTCAGAAGGAATGGAAATGTTCTGTATTTTGTTCTGGGTCTTGGCCACATGGATGTATATGTATCTAATTATATTGATAAACACTAATTTGTATGTATGTTTGCAATTTTATTATGATGGGCCCAGGTTTGGTTTCCTTTGTGGTTAATTCTACGTTTGATTCGTAGCACTTCTTACATCTGAAGCTTAATGTTTATTGCCACACTTGAAAACTCTCAGTCACTATGCCCTCAAATACATTTTTTTGTCCAATTTTCTTTCTCTTCTCTTTCTGAAAACACAATTACACACATGTTAAGGTGGAAGAGGCCAAAGGGAACTCCTTCAGGCTAAACTGCCTTTGTGCCTCTTCACCCAATTCCTTCTGTGTCTTTGGAGAGCCCACATACCTTCAGGTCTCTATCTCAGGGCTGAAGAGTCTTATTTCCAGGTCAAAAAGCTACCTCTCAAAATTTGTTTTAGGGGTAAAAACTCAAAATATAACTATCCATTCTCCTCCATGTTCCACAGAAAAACTGCTTTTTAATAATTAGTCCTTATGTCTCAAAGGCATCATGACCTCATGAGGTACAGATACACTGGCAGACTTTCAGACAACTCTGACCCATGAGGGGGAGCCATGGGCAGGGGAGGTTACATCTCCTGTCCCCTTGGGCAGTCACCTTGCCTTCCTCCTTTGAAATCTAGTCTCATTTAGGTTAAAAAAAAACAGCATTGGCAGTTGTCCTTGCTGGTGTGGCTCAGTGGATTGAGTGGCAGCCTGTGAACCAAAGGGTCAACAGTTTGATTCCCAGGCAGGGCACATGCCTGGGTTGTGGGCCAGGTCCCCAGTAGGGGGTGTTCATGAGGCAACCACACATTAATGTTTCTCTCCCTCTCTTTCTCTCTCCCTGCCCCACTGTCTAAAAATAAATAAATAAAATCTTTGTTAAAAAAGTATTGGTACATAATTTTATGGTTTAAAAAGTAGTTTCCCATATGGTTTAAATAAGCTAATGCTTAGCATAAATATATCCCTATTTTACAAATGTGAAATGCAGAGCTCAGAGTAGCTCTCATGTGCTGGGTGCCTTAGAGACGTTATCTCATCTAGTTATCACAAGACATGTGGGATGTGAAGCTTCCCCAGCTTGCTCACTTGGGTTCCCTCTTGGGTCTAACACAAAATCCATGATTTCCCATAACACTATAGTTCCTTAGGGTCAGAGAGTTCATAAATGATTCTAACCAAGGCTAAGAGTAAAGTTTTTCTAACTCAAATATTCCTTCTTTTTTTCTCTCTACTTTCCCCAGTTTCATGCTTATTAAGAAAATAACAGAATAAGAATAAAGAAAAGAAAGTACAATAAATTTATGTGTAATGCAGTCACCCTAACTTAACTAGTTTAATTTCTAAGTCTCCTTTGAGTTTTTATCCACATATTCTATGTTGCTTTGATCACACTTCACCCCTGGCCTCACCCTAACCCCAGCCTAGATGTCACCCTGGATTCTGCACTCCTCTCCTGATGTCACATCATGGGTGTTTCCCCATGTCATTGTCCTTGATATAACCATGCTCAGTGGCTATAGATTGTTCTGGTAGGAACCCCAAGCTTTCTCTGCTCCATGCCTCTCACTCCAGGCTCCCCACAGCTGAACATCAAACTTCAAGATGAGGACTCCATGTCCATCTGTGTGTTTAGAAGGGAATGTGATGCTAAGAAGTCTCTTTTTAAAAACTGAAAGTTCAGCATCAAATAAGAATGAATATGCCTGCCATTAAAGCAATGATTTTTAAAGGCTAATCATCAACAGGTGAATTTATGTGAATCCCTGCTTAAAACTGCTATATTGAAGTCTAGGAGGAAATGTACAGTAACTACTCCTTAATGCCTTTCTTTGCCCGGACATTCAGCAGGAATGGCAATTTCATTTAAGGGAAAACTTCAGCAGAAATCATTTTTTCTAAATCAAATTCAAGGGTCACTGATTATTGAGGCAACCATGGGTGTGCAAATGCTACTATTTATAGTTTAGTTAATACCTATGCATAATAACAGAAAATTATTTATGGAGATGATGAATTTAACATTGGGAGTGAAGCAGATTTATAGTCTGGAAAATATAATTGCTTCTTTATATCAATTAAAGGACTGTTTCCAAAATCAATGAGAATTTTAAAGAATAATGTGAGCCTGAGTGAATGATAACTAACTTGGAAGTAATTTTAAAATCTTGCAGTGAACAAGTCTCTTGAGCCCCATGAAGGGCTTTATGGGCCTTTGAGGAATAAGGTAAGATTCTTTAAAACTTCCATTGATTCAAAATGAAAGTGAAACTTGCACACACCACTGAACTGCCACTTGTGTCGCTACATAAAGCTATGTTGGACATGGAGCTCTGGGAGTGATGAATCAGAGGGAGTGAGAGAGCTTGGAGCAGGTGCTTTATAGGCTAGAACCAGGCAAGAAAACACTGCCAAGCCTGCAGAGGGGGATGAGCCTTGCCCTTGACGTGGGGTGGGCAGCCCCTCAGCTGCAGAGCTGAGCAGTGGAAGAAGGAAAGTCCAAGAGAGATCAAAGGATGAAAGTCATACAATTTCACCACTCTACAGACATCTATCTGGTATCTATTGAGTGGTGGAAACTTGATAGGCTCTGAAGAGACAGAGATGAGTAAGAAAGGATCTTGTTCTTGAGGGGTTTGTGGACCAGAGGGAAAGGCAGCTGTACAAAGACCAAAAGGGCAATATAACCTTTGTCCCCAATTATGGAGAACTCATTAGGCAATGGGTAGTGCACTAAGCATTTGTCATGCACTATATTATTAAAGTTCTCACATGGAAATTCCATTTTACAGATTTTAAAAACTGAGGCAAATAGAGGTTATATAACTTGCCAAGGTAATTTATTTTGTAAGTGCAAGAGCTGGAAATCAAACCAAAACATCCTGCATTTGTTAAAGTTGCTAGTACTGTTTGTAGTGGGGTTTGGATCATGGACCTTTGGTGTGTTTTACCCAAATAATGGCCACAATACAGAGGAGAACCCCATAAAGGTGAATGCCCAGTGCTGTGGAGCTGCCCAGGAGAAAGGGACTCACTTTGCCTGAGGGAAATGGGAAAAGACTCAGCCAGATGGATTCCTCCAAAGCAATGACATTTAACCAAATATTCAAAATAAATGGGCATAGGCTTCACAAGAATATCAAGAAGGATATTTTACAAAGACAGAATGGTAGCATATGCCAGGAGGCAAACAGGGGCTATGAGATAGTCCTATTAGTTGTAAAAACACTTCCTCGGAGCATTTCAAACAATGGCTGCCATCCCTGTTTTAATGATTTCCCATGGCAGTTTCCTGTGACAAAGTCCACTGCACTGACTGCATCTGAAGCATGCCTGATTTTCAGCTGAGCTTCAGGAACCTGAAGGCTAGGGGAAGAGTTCCCCCACTTCCTCGCTGTGTAACAATGGGCAAGTTACTCAATTTTGCTGAATCTCTGTTTTCCTATTTGTAAAATGAGGGTGTAATACCTACTTCTAATGTTTGTTGTGAGGTAAGACTGAATCCAAAGTATCTGGTATGGGGTCTGGCTCAGTATAAGAATAGATAATTCTGTGTCTATTTATTAATATATGTGTCCATATGTATAAATATACATATCTTTTAAAACCTGTCTTTATCTTTTAAAACCTGTGCTCAAAGAACATTATGAATCATAGTTGCCATGATAAAATGAAGCAACATACTAGCAACTAAGGTAGAGAATCATAGGATGATACAGACTTGGAATGAGGATGACCTGTAAGATATTATGTGGTGCAGGCTTCTGGATGGTCTCTGATTCTCAGTTGAACTTGGTTTCCAGCACACCACATTCCACCCATCTGGAAGAAGATGTTTGAAGTAACAAATAGAGGAGAGACATGTGTCCTGATGAGGTACTTGGGCATGGAATAAGTATGCCAAGTCTTGAATCTTGGGCCCATTACCAACTACCCATGAAAGCTCATACATTTTAGTAAACTTGGCTATGCCTTAATTTCTTCAACTTTAAAATGGAACTATAATAACACCTACCTCCTCATACTCTTAGGATGATTAAAAAATAAAATGTACATCCATCTCCTAGGGCAATGCTTGATCCATAGTAAGTGTCCAAAAAAGCAAAGTCAGAGATGCTTGGCCTAGTGTGATAAGTTGGTGTGGTGGTGGTGAGGAGACCGATGTGACTGGAAACAGAAGGTTCAACCTAACAGGCTGTTGTAGCTAACACTGTCAGCTGACCAGAGATTCATCTGATGCCCCTGGCAGGATCATGTTGTTAAAGTACTGAAATCTGCCCACATACTGTTATTGACCTGAGATAACCTCCTTGCACCCCGCCCCTGCACCACACACAGAAGTCCCCTGAACCCAGAACTAAAGATTAGTCAATGCCCAGCACTACAGGTGACCTCCAGGCCAGCCTACTGTAGCACTATGACCAGTGACCAGTTTTGATTATCAGTGCACAGAGGACTCCAGAGCCAGGCTGGAGAGATGGTGTGCTTTATTCTGTAGACCACAGAAATCCACTGCCAGTCCATTGTCCTTAAAAATTCCCTTTGCCATGGAAACGTACAGTGGTGGTGGGCGGGGTGGGGTGGGGTGGGTTGCCACCTGATGCAAGCAGGAATATTTGTCCCATCCAGACTTAACTACAGGCATTTTCTCTTTCCCATGTGTTTTCCTGCGGACCCTCTGGGCCTGATCAGCCATGCCATTGATGCTCATACTGAGGTCCTCACACCAACACAAGACAACATGGCCACTTAGCTGTCCTTCCTTGATTCCAGTTTCACCAATGTGGTGGTTAAGTAGTCACTTCTCCCATCTAGGAAGGATGTTGTTGGTCACTTTGGATTCACCTCTGCCTTTTGCTTTTTCTGTACAAAAAGTTAATTTGCCCTGTGAATTTTTTCTCAAAGGTTTCTCGTTGTTTTCTCTCCCCAACCCATTTCCCCAATTGGTCCCCTACAAATCTCTTGATCAGTCAGCGCATCCTCTCAGCATCTGCCATTTTGACCTTATCTTCATGCCTCCCTCTGGGGACAGAGAGAGTGTGGGGAGATCCTAGGGAGGGAGTGCAGGTGCTGGTTAGTTCTAAGCTGACACATCTGTTGATGAGGAGGATGCTCTAACCAGTGTCAGTGCATTAGAGAACTGTTGAGCCAATTGGGAAAGCTTCCTTGAGGACAAATTGGAAATCGATCCCTGATGGTTTTAAAATGAAAGAGGGAAGTGTTCCTTGTTATCTTTAAATAAGTCTGGGTAATTTTATCAAGGAAGTTGATTATATTGGAATTTTTTGATTGATTCAGCAACATAATTATTTCAATTCAAAAATATACAGAATTACATTGGTTAAAACATTCATTTTCCTGTCTCGCATTTAAATAGATTATAGGATGCTTTGTTCTCTTCTCTGTAGATGGCTATTGAGCAAAATCTGGATCTTCCAAATGCTTGACTTGCTTCTTTTTCAGACTAAAGTCACATAAACAGTGCTATTTCTTTTCTGTCCAGCACGTCAGGGCAAAGGAGTTTAAAGAACTCTGAGGTAAGCCTTCTGGCAAACTATTTGAAGAACCACCAAAAGGATGATCAGAAACCATCTCCCACATAAACAGAGGACCCAGGAATAAGATGAGGATGGGTCATGAGTTTGTCTTTTCATTTATCAAGGCTGAAGTTTTGTAACTCTTTCATTTTTTTTCTCATGGTCTCAGTTACCTCCCCAACCCAGTCCCCATCACCTGAATTCTGTTTGAATCTCTATAAGCATTTTCAGCTACCCAAATTGGCTCTCATTTTTCCCTATATGTTAATCATGTTACCTCAATCCATTTATAAACTCTTTGAGGTCTTAACAGCTCTCTCACACCAAGATACCAGAAGAAGTGGTTCACAGGCTCTCAATGACAGTTTGTTCATTGACATTTACTCTGATGGGAGATGATCCCTATTGAAGGGAACTCAATCCAAGGATATTGGTTTCATATTTTAACCACTGTGGCCAATGAACAAGATGATAACTTTGCTGCAATTTGTTATTATCTTTGTATGAATGGATGAATGAGAGTTTGCCTCTATACATCACCTTGGAAAGCTAGTATTGGTAATCTGGAAAAGTTCCAAGGAGACATTAGTGGGTGCTGCAGGAAACAGTCTGCCCAAGACAGATTAAAGGAGGCAGGGTGGCCTCTTAGTTAAGCACTAAAGCCCTGAGGTCAACCTGCCTGCATTTGAATCCTAATTCTATCATTGATTTTCTGGGTGAAATTGGAAAATTTTTTTAGATGTTCTTTTCCTTCATAGTAAGCAAACAAAAAATGGTGCTAGGGATAGAGAACTGTAAGGATATAAATTATTGCTGAAACTTCCCTTTGCAAAAGGTAACTAGGACATAATTTGCTAGTGTCTAGATACTGGATTTCCTGTTACTCTTGTGAAACCACTCAGATCTGTTTTAAAAACCTCACAAAGGTCTGTTTCAATGTGTTTGTGTCTTGATGATGACCACACATGATTAGCAGAGGCCTCTTGTAAGAGGTGTGGTGATGCAGGGAAGGGGCTGTAGACTAGGATCTGGGAGGCAGACCAGCCTCTGGAGCCCTGGGTACCCTTTCACATAACTGCAGTTCACTCCGATACAATTGCCTTCACCTGTTAAACTATCACCACAATCAAAATAACAAATTTGCATCACCCCAGTGCCCTGGCTGGTGTGGTTCAGTTGTCTGAAGCATCATCCTGTAGACTGAAAGGTCACAGGTTTGAAAGGTCAGGGTGCATGCTTGGATTGCTGGTTTGGTCCCAGTTGGGATGCATGCAAGAGGCAGTTGAACGATGTTTCTCTCCCTCTCTCCCTTCCTGTTCCTCTAAGCATGTCCTCAGGTGAAGATTAAGTGGGGAGGGAATTGCATCACCCCAGAAAGTTACCTTTCGCCTCTCTTCCTCTTGATAATCTATCCCTCTCCCATAAGCATCTCCAGGCAACCACTGATTTCTTTTATGTCACTATAGATTATTTTGCATTTTCTAGGATTGGAACTATATATTATGTGCTCTTTTAAAAAATCTGGCTTCTTTCATTCAGCATAATTATTTTGAGATTCATCCATGTTATGTTTATCAACAGTTTATTAGTTTTTACTGCTGAATAGTATTCCATTATGTGAATGTATCACATTTGTTTAATCATTTATCTGTGGATAGACATTTAGGTTCTTTTCTTTTCTTTTTCTTTTTTTTGGTTATTCAAAAAACTTCTATGAACATTTATACATAAGTCTTTTGTTTTTATGTATGTTTTCATTTCTCTTGGGTAAATGTTACTGATCAGCATTTGGATTCCTGCTGCCCGCCACCATCCTGTAGGCAAAATTCCAGAGGAAAAGTTTTGGTAATAAAGGAAAGGAATCTGTTCAAAACCTTCACTATTTTGGATAGTGACACTATCCAAAGCTTCACTAACAGCTTTCCACATGCATTAGTCACTTAAGCCTATCAATTACAGCTAAACTCTTTAAAACCTGAGTTCTCCTATCATTCCCTGTTAGTTTTAATTATCTTATTTCTATAGGGCTAGTTTACAAACTAAAACAACATAAGATACCAAAACTACACAATTTTGGGAGAATGCCAGGCTTCTGCTTCAGAGCCTGTCCCCTCTAGAACACTTGAAGAATAACCCTGCCACCCTCTGCCAGGCCAGCCCGATTTAAGGCTGTGCCCAGAGTGCTTTCCCATCCAAAATACTGTCAATGAAAAAACACAGGCAGCTGCAGCACAACCATCCAGGCATCCTTGAGGAAGAAGAGAGCCAGAAGCCAGAGAGAGCCCATACCCTTCCAAGAGCCCTTCTTTTATTCCAAATCTTCTTGCCCATAATTCCCCATGCCCTGGAGACCTTCAGCTTCTCAGCCAGTCCTGTTCTCAGCTGTTTACCATTGCCTTGGGCAACCTCCCCCTATAGTCCTTTCCCTACTTCTCTCCCCAGTGATCTGATCAGATCTCTTTGTAAATACCTAGGGGTAGAATGACAGCGTCATATGGTGGGTATGTGTTTAACATTTTAAGAAATTGCCAAACTATTTTATTCCCAGTAACAGCCTATAAGAGTTTTAGTTCCTTCACATCCTGTCCAACACTGATATGGTCTTTCAGTTTTAGCCCTTCTAATAGGTATGTAGTGCTATTTCATCATGGTTTTAATTTGTATTTCTCTGCTGGTTAATGATGTTGAGCATCTTTTCATGTGTTTATTTCCAGTTAAGCATCTTCTTTGGACGGGTGACTCTTCACATTTTTTTGTCCATTTTCTTATCGGTTTGTCTTATTATTGTGTTGTAAGAATTCTTTATCTAATCTGGATTCAAGTTCTTTGATAGATGTGTTTTGAGTATTTTCCCTCAGCATGTGGCTTGCCTTTTTGTTTTCTTATAGTTTTCAAAAAGCAGAAGGTTTTAATTTTGATGAAGTTTGATTTATCATTTTTTTTGTAGGTCATGATTTTTGTGCTCTGAGAAACCTTTGCATAACTCAAGATTATAAAGATATTCTCTTATATTTTATTTTAGGTATTTTGCACTTTGGAGCTTTATGTTTACACCTATGACCTATATGGAGTTAATTATTTTGTATGATGTGAGTGGAAGATCAATGCTTGATTCTTTTTTCACATACCTATCTGTACATCATTTTTGAAAGACTTTCCTTTCCCAATTGAATTGCCTTAACGTCTTTGTCAAAAATCAATTGATCAAATGTGTATAGTATATTTCTGGGCTATCTATTGTGTTCTTTTGATGTATATGTGTATCCTTTTACCACTATCAAACTGACTTCTTGATTACTGAGGCTTGATTATTGAAATCAGGTAAGTCTTCCAATATTGTTCTTTTTAAAAATTGCTTTGACTATTCTCAGTATTTTGCATTTCCATATAAATTTTAGGATTTATATTGATTTATATAGAATTGTCATATAAATTTTAGTTTGTCAATTACTGCAAAAATGCTACTGGAATTTTGATTAAGACTGCATTGACTATGAGGAGAATTGCCATCTAATAATGTTACAGAACAGACCCAAGAGTGGGGGGTGGCGAATAACATACTATTACCAAATGGACCCACCCCTGTACTCTGGGGTCCCCCCCACCCCCGTATTAGGTTCACCTTGCCCACTGCCAGGGAAAGGAATTTCTCAATGCCAGAGATTGGTGAAAAGGAAAGGGATTATTTATTTAAAAAGTTATACAGACTTAGAGTAGTGACTTAATGTCTTCATTAAAAATACTAAAGTCCTTTAGAATATCCACAAATGCACAGTTCTTCCTTCTTCCCTTTGCCCAGTCTGGGGTGCTGTATCTCAGAAAAAGAAGTAGAAGTCCATGGTTCAGGCAGTCCCTCAGTTCCAGCACCATCAGCTGTGTCACTGCCACAATCTCCAGTTAATCCAAAACCATGTGGCACTTTTTCATGGCCCACCAGCAAGAATCTTTTCACCCCTTCTAGGCAAAGTCTCTCCTGCTTCCTAAGCCATGTGACAAAAAGGGTGCACCCTAAAGCTGCATGGTCCCAACTTTCACCAAAGCTGTGAGGTCCCAAAAAGACCCCACATGGCTGCCAAGCCTGGGTTTTAAATCCTAGCGCCAATCTTCCTTTGCAGCCCCATTTCCAACTCCTCCCACAATCAGTTACACCTATCAGCATTCCCATGTTCTTCCAGCTTTACTGGGCTGCCATAGTAAGTCTGAGCAGGCATGGCCCCATGATATGGAGCCAATCATCTCCAAGTTCTCGTGCAGGCACTGTAACCAGGGGGAGTTGCCTCCCAGTTGCAACCCCATCGTGGGGTTGAAGTCACTCCCATCCCCCTGGCTCAAAGCATGGCCACGGCTATTTAACATATTTATGAAACCAGTTAAAGGTTATAAATATGTTAAATGACCTTTCTACAGGTTATCTGCAAAATAATTGCTATTCAAAACAACTCTCAATGGCCCTGCTCCATGCACCTCATCCCCCACCTCAGACTTGTTGGGGTGAGGACATCCTATATATATTTTTTTCTAATATTGCCTGGAAACCCTGAGTTCTGGACCCCATTACAAATCCCCATTTGGGTATTTGTACACAAATACCACCCCCGCTTCCTTGGCTGCACCTTTTATAATAATACTGAATCTTCTTCCATCCACAGAATAAATATATTTTTCCATTTTTTAGGTCTCTTAATTTCTCTTAGCAATGTTTTGTAGTTTCACTATAGAGATTTTCAACTTTTTGTTAAACTTATTCCTATATGTCACTTATTTTTGGTGCTACTCTAAATGGATTTTTAAAAATTTCACTTTCCACTTGGTTGCTATAGGTATATAAGAATAAAACTGCTTTTGCATATTAACCTTATAACCTATAACCTTGCTAAATTTTTCATTATTTTTAGCAATCATTTTTGTTGCTTTCTTGATATTTTTACATGAACAATCACATCATGTACAAATAGGGGAAGTCCTTTCTCTCTCCAGTCTGTATTGGATCTTAGGAAGAAAAGTAGTCAGTCTCTCACCATTACATATGGTTTTGCCTTTTTTTTTGTTGGTTTTGCTTCGTCTTTAGATATAGATGTCCAGCTTATAGAATTCCTCATCTATTCCTAGTCTGATGAAAAATTTTTTAAAAGAATCATGAATGAGTGTTCAATTTTGGCAATTCTTTTTTTCAACTAATGAAATAACCATGCTTTTTTACCCCCTCAATTTTGTTAACATGGTAAATTGCATTGATTGACTTGTACACATTAAGCCAGTTTTTGCATTCTTGGAATAAGCTCTACTTGGTTACAATGCATTGTTCTTTTTGATGTATTGTTGGATTCAATTTGCTACTATTTTGTTAAACATTTTTGCATCTGTATTGCTGAGAAATATTGGTTTGCAATTTTATTTTTAATTTAAGTTAATTTATTTTAATAGTTTTTTATTGTATTTTCCATTACCATTTATTGCCCTTATACCCTTTTCCACCTCTACCCACCCCCCTCCCCCACAATCTCCAAACTGTTTTCCATGTTCATGAGTTATTTTTCTTTTTTACTTGATCCCTCCACCCCCTAAACCTCCCAACTCCCAGGTCTGTCTCTGTTTTGCTTGTTAGTTCAGTTTGTTCATTAGATTCTACATATGAGTGAAATTACATTGTATTTGTCTTTCTCTGCCTGGCTTATTTCACTTAGTATAGTGTTCTCCAGGTCCATCCATGCTGTCTCCAGGGATAGAATTTTCTTTTTTTTTTAAATGACCAAGCAGTATTCCATTGTGTAAATGTTCAATAGCTGTTTTATCCACTCATCTACTGATGGACACTATTGTAACTAACACTGCAATGGACATAAGGGTGCATATATTTTTTTAAATTAGTGTTTCAGGTTTTTTTGATATATTTCCAGAAGTGGAATCACTGGGTCATAAGGCAGTTCCATTTTTAAATTTTTGAGGTAACTATATACTACTTTCCGCAGTAGCTGAACCAATCTGCATTCCCACTCATAGTGCAGAAGTGTTCACCTTTCTCTGCATCCTCACCAGCACTTGTTTGTTGATTTATTGATGACAGCCATTCTGACAGGGATGAGATGATATCTCATTGTGGTTTTTATCTGCATTTCTCTGGTGATTAGTCATGTTGATCATCTTTTCATATGTCTATTGGCCATCCGTATGTCCTCTTTGGAGAAGTATCTATTCAGGTCCTTTGCCCATTTTTTGATTGGATTATTTGTTTTTTGATGTTGAGTTTTACAAGTTCTTTATAAATTTTTTATGGTAACCCCTTATCAGATGTATCAGCAAGCATGTTCTCCCATTCAATGGGTTGTCTTTCCATTTTGTTGATGGTTTCCTGTGTGGTGTGAGAACACTTTCTTATACCACACACAGGAATAAATAGAAAATGGATTAAAGACATATGTTAGACTTGAAACCATAAAAATCCTAGAAGAAAACAGAGGCAGTACAACCTTGGATATTACTTGTAGCAATATTTTTTTCTGATATATCTCCTATAACAAGGGAAACAAACCAAAAAAATAAACAAAATGGTACTACATCAAACTAAAAATGTCTTGCACTGCAATTTCCTTTTCTTTTTTATGGCCAGCTCCTAGAGTCTGCCTACATTCTTTGGCTCATAGCTCCTTCCACATTCAAAGTCTGCAGTGGCCAGTTGAGTTTTTCTCAGATTAGGTCTCTCTGATATTGATCATTCTGCCTCTCTTTTTCACATTTAAGAATCCCTGTGGTTACTTTGGACCTACCTAGTTAATCCAGGGTGTTTTCTGTACCTGAAAGTCAGGTGATGAGAAAAATTGATTTCATCTACTACGTTATTTCCCTTTTGCTATAACATATTTACAAATCCCAGGGATTAGTATGTAGACATCTTTGGAAAGTCGATATTCTGCCTACAGGGCCATTTCAACCTGGAATTTTCTTTGTGGTATGGATTTAAATTTTTTCAATTTCTTTGATAGGTATTCTACCATTTAGGTATTCTACCACTTGTTTCTTCTTTTGTTCATTTTGGTAAGTTGTGTTGTTTAAAAAAAAATCTTTCATTTCATCTCAATTGTCGGATTTGTTGACCTAAAGTTGTTCATAGTATCCTCTTATTACTCTTTTTAGGTATGTAAAATCTGTGGTGATAAACCCTTTTCATTACCAAATTGGTGATATGTGTTCTTTCTCTTTTCTGCTCCACCTATTTAGAGTTTGTTAAACTTATCAAAGAATCAGCTTTTTGCTGTGTTAATTTCCTCTATTTTTGGCCTGCATTTTACTTACTTAATTTCTGCTCTTAGTCTTTATTCACATCCTTCTACTTTGTGTTTACTTTGCTCTTCTTTTTCTAGTTTTTCATGTTGAAACCCTGGGTGATTGATTTTAAGCTTTTCTGTTCAAGTACAGCTTTACCTACATGTGACAAATGTTGATGTGTTGTATTTCTGTTGTTTTTTTAAAAAATATTTTTTTATTTGTTGAATAATATGGATTTTCTGTCTCCTTAAGATACTTCTTAAAAACTGAAATCTGAAACAGGTATGGCTGTACTCCGAAGTGATTTTGGAATGGGATCATTCCCATGAACTTAAAAATAAAAACTCACCAGTCCTAGATCAGAGGCTATTATTTCCTCACCCCCAATATTTTTTTTGAGAGAGAAAGAATTCCATAATTGTTTTAAGTATGCTCCAAGTCCAAGTTGGTTAGAAATCACATGTTGAATAATCTGTTACCTCCCTAACTAGGGAAAATTATGAGAATCAGCTTTACTAGTTTCCCTTCAATTCATATATCTTCAGCTCAGCTGGAGCTCACTTTGTTTTTCCTAGTCCCTATTTGGACTACTTCACTGTGCTAAATGGGATGTACTTGAGCTCCTAGAGTACATACAGATGTGCTGGGAGAGAATGATGCAAAGTAGAATCCATAGGGGGCAGAATTTCCTGAGTAGATGAGGCATAAAACAGAGGAAAGCATTTGGGGCCGGAAGTCAGCATTTCTGTTTTATCACAGTAAGGAAATGTGATGGCAAGTCCTTTCTTTTCAGTCTATCTTGTCAATAGCCTGGGTTGTCTGGCTTTCAGAGCAGACTGTGAATATGGAAGTCACTTACAGGATGTATTGTACTGGAGTAACTATTGTCTGGCATGGCTCTCTGCTTTAACCTCCCACCTCTTGACTCTTATTTCTGCAGTAGGTCTTGTTTTTTATTTCACCTGCAGGGCTGGCTTCATGAGTATATGATCTGTATCACTGCATAGGACTCCATGCTCAGAATAGCCTGTACTTGGTGTAAAGCTCTGCTGTCACTGTCTTAAAAATCTTAATAATTTCTAGCAAGAGGCACACATTGTCATTTTGCATAGGGCCCCCAAATTCTATAGCTAATCCTTGTACCTGGAAAGCCCCTTGAAGACAAGGTAGTGACTTGGCAAGGAAAAAGGGCATAGCAAGTCTCCAGAGTAGAAGCTTGTAAGTGGTCATAGACACAGCCAGGTACAATTGAGGAAGGTGTGCCACGTTTCCGTGCCTCACTGAAACAACTTCCAGCAGCCCCTCCCCCACCCATGCCTCCTTGTAAGGTGACTTTTTGAAAAAATAAATCATGTTTTGCAGGATATTCTTCACCATCCACCTGCCCCAACAACTCCAGTCTTCATTCACATCTAGCAACCCAAGAATCAACAGCATCCATATGGTGCATTCTCAATAAATGAAAGCTCTTTTAATTAGTGATGGGACACCTCAAATTATTTCAGCAGATGCTCCCATTTCACGCAAACAAGCATATGTCTTTGCAATTGGGCAATATTGTTCTAATTATGTCATAGCCTGCAGCCCAATTGGGCATATCTCTTAGACAGCCTCTTGGGGAAAATATGTGGGTTGGGGGAGATCTATTTTATTCACTCGCCCACACACACACTCTGATATCTGCTTTCAATATTTAATGTTCATTAACTGTTTTTGGTTTTGTTTTGTTGTTTATTACTGTATTTTTCATGTGCTTTCTACACTAAGGAAAGGAGGAATGGGGAGGACATAATTGTTTTGGCACTGGAATGGATGAGAATAAGAGGCTTTAGGCTTTTCCTTTTAAAATAACTTCCTTAAAAAGAATGGGTCTACTTCTTCAAGCAGGCTGTAGAGCAGACTGTGTGAGGCAGAGATTCCTCTCACTCTCCCCAATATCCTGGGATTCTGTGGCAGAGATGACAGGGCATTTGCTATAATTAAAGCTCTTCTAAGGAGAGGTGGGAGAGAGTGCAGTCTCTGAACAGACGGGATTTGTGTCTGGAGGCATCAGCATAGTTCTACATACTTCTTGGCATATAGTGTGAGAGGGACTTGTAAGGCCTGTCATCCTTGGGAAGGTGTGTTGTCTGGATCCATGAGATACTGGTTGTGGCTATTCATTAAATATTTCTAGCTCACCCTTCACCTTCTAAGCACATAGTAGAACCATGCTTCTGTTCTTTAAGAGCTTCTACACAGGGCTATATTTTCTTCTATATGGGGCTGTGTGATTTAATTTCACCAATGAAATGTTATTGGGCATAAATTGTGTCCCTTCCAAATGAAAGACTTCAAGAGCAGGACTTTCTTCTTCACACTGTGGTGGCCATGGAAGCACATGTCAAGAAGAAGTGCCTGTCGCCTTGGGTTCTTGAATGTTTAATCTCTTACTGGCATATAGTGTAAGAGGGACTTGTAGAACCCTCTTATGGGCTTCAGACCTTTTCATTGTGTTACACCATTGATACTTTGAAATTGTTTGTTGGTGCAACAAAACCTGGCCTATCCAGACCAATACACTAGTGACTAGAGCTAGCCCAGGTCTACTCTCTGGGAAGTTTCCACAGGGCCATTCCAAGACAAAAGAAAGAAGGGGTCCTGGGAGAGCAATCTGGGGACTGGCACTACTGAAACAAGAGAAAAACTTCTTGACACCAGTCTTAGGAATATTTATCTTCCATTCTGGTACACACGAATAGCCAACCATGAAGCTCTGAAGCTATTTTAGGCAATAAAGAGCAGCTAGTAACAAACTATAGAAATGATCCTTAAAAATATAGTCATGGGGATGTAAAGTACAGCATAGGGAATATAGTCAATAATACTCTAATAACTATGTGTGGTGTCAGATGGGTATAAGATTTATTGGGATGATCACTTAGTAAGTTATATAATGTCTAGTCACTGGAGTGTACATCTGAAACTAATATAATATTGTATGTCAACTGTAATTGAAAAATAAAAAATGATTAAACTCACTGGCATTGATGTCCTGAAATCATTAGCATTTATATGTGTCTATACTGCACATATGGCAAATATTTTTAATCACTTGGGTAATACTCCAATTGATCTTTTTTGAATGCCACCTGAGACAGGAAATTCATGCAAATTTAAATTTCTATAGTTCCCTATTTTTTATCTTAAAGATGCATTATTCATTCAGGCTGAAAGATCCCATGAGAGGTCATCTCACCCAGCCTCCTGCCTCTGAGCAGGACTGAAGGAGGCTTCTGGGCTTCTTTTACAATTTGTCAGTATCCCTAAGTCATTGTGGAGAGGATACAGATCAGACGCTGGTGGGTGGTGCCCACACTGCTGAAGACCCATGCTCTCAGCAGAACAAGAAGCTCTCTGGGCTGGGTGAGACTCAACCTAGAGTATTTACCCAGAGGGGTCATTTTAAATAACATTATGTATGACCTGAAAGTCACCGTGTCTCCTTGCTTTTATCTAAATTTAACACCATTGCTTTTATTACATTGGTAAAAAAAAAAGTACATTGAAACGTATGATGGGAAAGGCTTGAAATAAGCTTTCCTTCTCTCTTATTTTCTCTCATTTTTGTTTAGATCCTGCTTTGGTTAAAAAAAGATTTTGAGGCACTCAGGGAATATTATAAATCCTCACAAGGGTGCCCACCTTGTAGATGGAAAGATGCTGAAAACACTTGCTTGTTCAATTGGTTGTTTGAGATCCAGATTATATTCTCTATTAGTGGAAGCTTCATGAATGATGGTTCCTAAAGCGGGAGTGGGGAAGTTTAACCTTGAGCTTGCCTTAAGCCCTGGAGGTCATCAGGGGATGATCAGGAAAGAAAGTGAGTCTATCAGATTGGTAGGATAGTCACCAGGTAATCCTGAACCTACCTAACCAAGTGGGAAGGGAAACAAGCTAGGCTATCCTCAGGACATCTCTATCAGATGGGGACATCTGGGTGCATCTTCTAGGTGTTATTTGCAGCAACTCAACACATCCTCTCCTGAGTGCAAGACCAAGGCACAAAGGATAGGAACTTCTTTTGGTCACCAGAGAGGACAGACTGTCAGGTCTGTCTGGAGACTTTGGGTTCTCCTGAGCTAGTTTCAACTGCATTTTCTTTCAGCCTGTTCCTCAGCTTGGCATGAGTCATTCTATCTGTGCCTCCCTTCTCCAGATACTTGGCATGGCTGGAAGAGGCTGGGAAGGACCGGGAAATTGAAGTGAAATCAGGTCCAATGTGTGCCTTAAGGTCTCCTGGACCAGCCAGTAGAGGTTCATGGTCACTGTGCCTTTGCATGCTCCTCCAGTCCCTAGAACATCTCTCTGCTGATATGTGGGAAAATCAATGCCTGCAAGGTATTAGAAAAGCCATCAAATTGCCCTTACCTGCACCAGGTGACACCTGATAATTGATTTAGTGTATGAAAGTGATTCACAGGTTTGCTGAAGCCTGGAAAAGATCAAATGTTATGAGCCTCATGATCCCATCTTCCTTCTCTGCTCTCAGCAAACACTAGAGGAGGTGACTTAGAAATAATAGATCAAAGAAGCTTTTTTGGTGGAGCACAAAAAAATAGAGTTCTCTCTGTGTATTTTGTTCACAGGGAGAACAAAATACAGGAGAAGAATTTCATTGGGAAAGAAGGGATTTTAGTGTCATTCGTTTTTATTCAGGGCAATTTTCTCTTTAAGCATAACATCCTCCAGACTTGACCATTATAGAACAACAATTTTAACACAACTAGTAAGTCAAAGGAAAAATTACTGTGGAGGGAAGCTGTTTACAGATGTTCCAATGGTTATGTACCAGGCAGGTAGGTAGAGCTGGGATAGGTCAGGGTCAGTGCTGATGCTACCCAGTCCCTTGGAGGACACTCTCTTTTTAATAGGGGAAGTACTGGTAATAAAACAAATATTTACTAGCTTATGACTTCAGGCAATTTCAACTTAAACTGATTGGGCAGTGTCATTGTGCAAACTGAAATAATGTAAAGTGGCCAGTGCCTGATAGCAAGTGTTAGGTGTTGTTATTGTTATTGTTACGGCATGAGAAGCAACAGGAGTAGAAATAGCAGCTGTAGCAGGATGGCAGAGTTTCCATTTACTGAATGCTGTGGCACCACAGTGATATGTGGTCTTTGTACTGTTTGTCTTCTTGGACCCACTGAAAGACGACATGCCCCAGCTGCCTTTGCAGTTGGCTCAGAACCATGTGACAAAATTGTGACCAGTGGGATGTAGGTGGAAGTGATGGTATAAGGTGGTTTCCAGCTCACACAGACATTTTTAAAAATCCTCCAAAGGAAAAAGGACTCACGGACATGGACAACAGTATGGTGAATGCAGTGAGGAAGGGGTATAAAGGGACTAAATGAACACAGAAAAAAATGCAATAAAAATTAAATAAGTTGAAAAACTGTAAAAGTTAAAAATCCTCCAAAGCTTTTTGTCATAGCTCCATTGTTCTTGGGATCACATGTTCCATGAGTTTTAGCTACAAGATGAAGGAGGGCTACCAGACCTGCATTGCAATTTATGTGAGTAATACATAAAGCTTTTCATGTTAAGACCCTGAGGCCTGGGAGTTTGTTACTGAAGCATTGCTTATATATTCATGTGCCACATAATGACATTTTGGTCAACCAAGGACCCATAAGATTATAATGGAGCTGAAAAGTTCTATTAACCTAGTGACATCATAGCCATGTGATAGCACAATACATTATTCATTTGTTGTGATGCTAGTATAGACAGATCTACTGCAAATATGAAAATACAGCACCTACATTTACAGGAGAAGGCTCTACCACCTAGGTTTCTGTAAGTATACTCTGTGGTGTTTGTGCAATGATGAAATTGCCTAGCAATGCATTTCTCAGATTGTATCCCTGCTGTAAAGCTGCACATGACTATACTGTCTTGACAAACATATATGTCTGCTATTGTTAAATAGTAAATTGGACACATGAATAAATAATATGACCTAATTTATTAGTGTCAAAATGAGCTCCTTTGAAGTCTTGTCAAAATGACTTCCATTGAAGTTT
Source organism: Phyllostomus hastatus (assembly GCF_019186645.2). Lineage (NCBI taxonomy): Eukaryota > Metazoa > Chordata > Mammalia > Chiroptera > Phyllostomidae > Phyllostomus > Phyllostomus hastatus. Next base: position 31,850,922 of record NW_025334009.1, on the reverse strand, counting down.
GGAAAGCTTACTTCCATTTAGATCCCTTTACCATCTTCACTTTTAACTATCATTTTCTTGAGCATGAGATGCTATCATAATTTTTGTTTCAATCATCCAGTTATGTTTCTAAAACTCATGAGGAAATGTTTATTGTAAGTACCCACAACTCTACTCTTTTCTGTGTTTCTCTGTCCTCAAACTCCAAGACTTCATCTTTTTTCATTTCCCTTTTTTTGAAGGCATCTCTTTAGCCAGTCTTGAAGAATATGTTCATTGATGACAAATATTTTAAGTTGTTCTTTATCTGAGAATATTCTTATTTCTCCTTTCTTCCTGAAGGACAGTTTCACCAGATATTGAATTTTCAGTTTATAATTCCTTTCCCCCAGTACTTGAAAATTACTGTGCCACTCTATTCTGGCCTCCATGGCTTCAGATGAGAAGTTTACTGTCATGTACTGGGTGTTCCCCTGTAGGTACTATGTTCTTTCTCCCTGGCTGTTTTCAAAGGTCTTTCTCTACCTTTACTTTTTAAAATTTTAATGGTGATGTGTCTTGGAATGGATTTCATTGGGTTTACCCTTTTGGAGCTTCACTTATCTGTAAATTTGTGTCTTTTACCAACTTCGGGGAGTTCCCAGCCATTATTTCTTCAAAGACTCTTGCAGCCCCACCATCTTTCTCCTCCACATCTTGGACAGCAGTCACCCTATTAAGATTTATCATGCAGATCTTGCCCTACTTTTGTAGGCTGCAGTTCTAAAGACAGATTGATTTTCAAAGCCTGTAGGATGTTATTTTTATATGATGCCACTGGGGTTCCCATTGGCCCTTGTTGGTGCTTCCTTAGGGGGACAAAAAGGGCTTTCCCAAATGGGGTCTTAAAGGGGTTTCCCATCAGGTGTCTCTAAGTGGGGAAGGGGTATAGTGGAACCCCTCTACCAGTGCCACCTCCCTCTTTACTTCCCTACTCATCTCCAGGTGTTTCTGGTCAGGGAGGAGAGTCATGCTTATGAGAGCAGAGATACTTCCTAAATCATGTCACCTACTATAATTGTGTTTCCTTCTCACTCCTCCTACCCACTCCTGATATCTCTTTTTAAGAAAGGAAAATCTCAGGCATGGGGAGGAAAGGAAATGCTTATTCTGGAGGGGCTCATGATCAGTTCCCCTTGCCATGGTGTTGTGCTTATCTGATGCCAGAGAGACTCCCTTTGGACTCGGGGCAAGAATGAACCTTCCTGGTTTCCATCCACTGCTAGATTGGGGGCTGAGAAATGCCAGGTCTGGATAACTTTCCTGTGTTGGGCTGGGGAGATGCAAAATGTCCTGTCTCTGTGTTTTGCTCTAGTCTTAAAGTCCCAAACCAGTTCACCTTTCTCTTACCACCTTTCAGTGTTCTCTAATTGTCTCTTGCTCTATTTCCAAAGTTTAGAGCTGTGCCTATCAGGAAGGAGGGAAAAACAAGCTCACACCATCTTGTTTAGACTGGAAGTGACTCCACCGTTTTTCTTTGATAATTCCCTCTTTTTTATTAACTTTGGTCTCTCTGATTGGAATCCTTATCCAATGCATTTTAGATTCTGTTTCCTTACTTACTTTAAATAATCTTTATTTTTATACTTTCCATCTCTGTCTTTTTACTATGGAAGATTTCCTTATCTTCCCACTCACTATCTGCAACTTTATGTTTACTCTTTTTTTTCCTGCCCTGCTATTTTTTATTTCAATTTTCAGATTTTAAATTTTCAAAAGTTTTTCCCCTCTATTACACATTTTTTAAAGATGTTATTTGTTTACTTTGTAGAGGGGGGAGGGAGAAAGAGAGGTAGAGAACACCAATGTGCAAGAGATACATTGATCAGTTGCCTCTCACATGCCTCCAACTGAGGACCTTGATGTTCCTTAAAGGTCTGGTGATCCCTAGCTGACTTTTCAAATTTATAAACAAAAGACAAGGCTACATGCTATGGATGTGATATGAGAGACCCTTTCGTCACTGTGGGCGTGGCCTTGAGAAGAAGGCTGATGCAGCCTGGGCAGACAAGTAGGTTCATGACTCCCACCACTGCCTAAAATACATTGGCCTTGACTGTTATCATGGCATGTTACTGTACTTTATTCTTCAGTGAAGCTGCCTTCATTTCTGTTAGTCAGTCTGATGAAGAGATTTGGAGATGCCACATTTTTCCTCTCCACTTTCTTGACCATGCACACTATGGGCTTCAGGGCCCAGTCAGGTATAGATGCTGCAGTAAGCTTCTTTGTAACTCAGGAAGGTACAGGGCCAGCTGGCCCAGTGAGTAACACCCAGTGGATGCTAATGGCGATGTTGTTCCTGAGGATTGTGCAAGTTGGTGCATCAGATGGACTAAGAAAGTCTTAGAACTTTTACTGACATGAATTTTATCTAAAATATAGAAGACAGTGAGACTTACTAATTTTAATATATGGTTTGGCACTCCCGAGACAAGGAGTTTCATAATTCACTTGTTTGATTATCTTGTGATGAATAGCAGTTTATATCATCTTGGTTAAGGAGATTTATGGATAATATATTCCATTAAAAAAAACCTAATTCTTGCAAATGGTTAAGTGATTAAAATTCTGGCATAGAAAATGTGAATCAAAGATAATTAAAAAATGCCAACACTAGTAAACAACTAGATAATAGCAAAGCTGAAATTTCTAACTTTCCTTCACTATATTATAGGATGACAAAAGTGATGATTTCATGAATTACGATGAGAATTTGGCCCCTAAAGTTCAATATTGTCATGACGACTATTGGGAAGATGAAGTCTCACTCATGATCATTAGTGCTTAATCTCACCTAAATATAAGTTGTGTTGAGATGTTTGCTAATTAGCATAGTATATGTATATAATTTACAGAAAAATAAATTTACATAATTGTGGATGTATGCTTGACTTTTTAAAAAATAATGACAGTAGGTGACTAAAAACAATATGGAAATCACTACTATAGATAGTTCTCCACCTAATGATCTTAATGATCACTCCACAGCCACTTCCCAGCTGGGGAACACTCTGGGGCTTCCTGAGCTGCCCCACCCTCACTGCTGCCAGAGCCTTCTTTCTCCCTTGTGGTTTTGAGTTGCAGCAATCCAGTCACATCTGTATTCCATTGTCCATAAATTTTTTATCATTTCTGTTCTATCAATGATTCTTGTCCTTATATTTAAATGTTGCTGAGGATTTATTTATTTATTTATTTATTTAGCCAAATGTCACTGACACGGCTGTGGGATCCTACAGGAGAAGGGTGCAGTGCATACGCGTGGGCTGCCATCCTAAATCTAAAATCAAAATGTTGTTATTGAACTTAAGGAATGAGAAGTTCCCTACTGAATCCTCTATAAACAATATTTTCTTTTTATTTTCTGTTGGTGTTTATTAAAACAAACATCAAAATGAACAAAAGCAGTCTGACTCAGGAAGGTTAAGTTTGTAGTGCAATAAAGAACTCCAGGGGCTTGTCTGTGGCTTTGGCATGTTGGCCAGAGAAGGTGAGACTTACAGAGGAAAGGGCAGATTGTTATTATTTTTGGCTGGTGTTATTTAAAGGAAAAACAGGAAGTACCATTGCTTTTCACCTAAAAATACCATCAGTGTGGGGCTTACGTTAGATTTAGAACCAAGCACCTCCTACCCCAACTGTAATATCACCTCCTGCTTAGGTCTTTAGAGGCTTCTGTGTCTGCTTTTAATGAGGAAGGCTGTTTCTTTACAATGAGGACCTCCTATTGCTTAAGTTTATGATGCACGAACTCCCTCCTAAATATGTCATGTAGCACATTCAACATAAAAATGAATTGAAATTAATTGGGTTTGAGATTCCTTTTTGGAGAATGTCATGAGGCTCTTTGAAATAACAGAAGTGTCACAAACATGGGGTGGGAAGCAGACATCAGGTCCAAAGAGTATGCCAGAGGAAGATACAGTTGTCAAAAAGGTATTTTTCCCCTGTGGTGACAGGTGGCTCTGACAGCTCTGGTTTGTCAGCAGGCAGACACATGAGGACAAGGGGATCAGAAATGAAAGATGCCCGTGAAAATCATTCCTTCCATGGCTGTGAAGTGATCATGGCATTGCTGTATCATAACACAATGCTGAAGACAGGATCAAAATGACATTTCTCAACCTGCAGAAGAAATCTGTACCTGATAATGCCCTCTCTCCAGCCCTTTCTATTTTTACTGGTGTTCCCTGATGGTGAACGGGAAGGGGCAGGAATGAGAAGATAATCTGTTCATGTCTATGAATTTCTGGAGGCTGGCACCTGCTTCAAACAAGGTGTAGATTCTAAGATTGTGTCCCTGATACAATGGTCCCAGGAAGGCTGGGTACAGAAAACACGTGTGAGGTGGGGACATTGTAGTGTCCAGCACCCAGCACTAGGAAGAGATCAACTTTCTGAATCAGGAGGTATACTTGGTCCTTCATCTTCTGAAGGCTGCAGATCTTGGAAAGGGTTTTCCCCTCACAGTTTTTTTTTTGTTGTTGTTATTTTTTTTTTTTTTAAGGAAAGAAGCTCTTAGAGAATACTCTCTTCTCAACCCTTCCGGAAACAGCTGATGGCTACTGTAGTTACTTTCCCAAATGAACAGAAGCTGGGGGCCATAACTGAGAACATAATAGCCCCAGAGTCCTTAATAAGGTTGTCTAAACACTGGAACACTTCTTCAATTAACCAGCCATCAAGATGGAAAACAACTTCTTGCAGGGTCTAAGCTGAGATGGCTGTGACCAAGAGCCTGAGAGGAGCTTTTGGGGTACTAAGCTCAGAATGTGGGGGTTGCACAGGAGCCAAGGGCTATCGTGGAGAAAATGAGCTCCTGGCTGTGTCCAAAGTGCCTGCTGCCCTATGTGATCTAGTATGGATCTGCTCCCCAAGCTTTTCTAAACATTTGTAAAAACAATTGTATTTAAATCAATAGTCTGCACCAATTCTTGTGACCATAAACTTCCTAAGCTCACAAGGAAGTTCTATAGTAGGCAGAAGTTCTTTTGTTTTTATACCTTAAGATTTAGGGCTTGCCCTGTTAGATTACTGCTTTACAGTTTGGGGAAAAGTATATATTCATCTTGGTACTGTATATTTTTGGAAAACCTGGCAAGTATGTATGCTTGCTTCCCATTGGCAACTGTGGCTTCCAGTTCTTGCCTTAGGTATAAATCAAGCCATTATTTTATCTATCTACTTTTTTAAAAGTGGAATCTTCTCCAAAACTCTACTAAAATGATATAAAAAAGGCATAAAACTTCAAGGACAAAAAGACTGTGAAAGAGGCAATGATAACATTTTTGAAAGCTGGATTGCAGGTGTACAAGTCACATTTGACATAACATAAAGAAAGCTAAATCTCAAGGTCACCATGGGGACAGTTGAAAAACAAACTAGTTTCCAACTCTGAACTCTCAAAAGGCTCAGGACTCACAGGTCCTGGTACCCCTGAGATTGGGAATTTCCAGGAAGAATGTGGCTCTCTAGATGCCTCCCACTCTAAGAACATGAAAAACGACCCTTTCTCCACCTTTCTAGAACACTGGATGCTTATTTTCTAGAGTGGGGAGAAGAAGAGAGGGTCTCTGCCTAGGCAACATCAGGCCCACGTGTGGGCAAAGTCACTGTGATGGAGAGAGAGATACCATGCAAGCTGGTACACTGAATGTTGAGGCTATCTGAACCCTTGCACTGTCATCCCAGGACCCTGGCAGCCAGATCTGACCTTTCAGGGAGATCGGGAGAATCTTCTCTGAGAAATCCAACCAGCCTAGGAGGACAGACCTAAAAATAATAAAATTAAATCTCCCCCAATCAAAGCTCAGCTAGCCCTCCACAATGTGACATCATAGTAGGGATAGGGAAGCCCCAGCCACCTGCACAGAACATCCAATCAGAGCTTCAGTTTCCTAATCTCTAATAATCAAGGGCCATCAAAAAACTGAAGTCCTCTCACTTAAAACAGAGAGATCAAAACAACTGGAATAAGAAGCAACTTGGAGAAAATGCAAGAATAAAACAGCTCTACTGTTGATATCATCTAATAGCTAATAGAAGATATTTACTTAAATGAAAGAGGAGGAGGCTATAAACATTAACATTCAGGGAGCAAAAATATGATCTTGAAAATTAAAAATATGATGACGAAAGTGAAAAACTTGAAAGAAGGATTATAAGATAGAGTTAAAGACATCTCCAAGAAAGTAAAAACAAAAAGAAAAAGCGAAGAGACATAGTTGAGGAGAAATCATAGAACTTTCAGGAATGTCTCAGAGATCCAAAATCCAAACAATAGGGATTTCTAAAACATAGAACACAGAAAATGAGAGAGGCATTCATTAATGAAGAAATTAAAGAAACTTCCCTGAATTGGAGGGCATGTCTTCTAGACTAAAAAGACCAACTGAGTGCCCAGCATAAAATATATCATCATCATCATCAAAATCATTGTCATGATGATCATCATCATCCATAAAAGTAAACAAACGATTAATTGCAGCATTGGACAATAGGTGGAGCAGAACTATAATCCTTGAGAGAAGGGGAACTTGACATGAGCTGGCCCTAAGTTCAACTGGATTCCTGTCTGGGGACACTTTTCCTACCATAATGCAGAAAGGTGGAGCCCAGGTAAAGCATTATCTCCCCAAACTGAGGAGGCAGGTATCAGAGTTTGAGGCTGCTAAAATGGTTTGGAGGGATGACTATGAACACACAGAGCAGTACCTGGAATCCCTGACAAAGAGCAGATACTGCAGGACAGAAACTGAATGGAGGTACCAGTAATGCACTTTGGCCAAGTGAGAGTTATCTCAGGAATGCAAGTTGGTTTAAAAAATAATGTGATTTACCACATTAACAAAATAAAGGGAAATTTAGATTATTTCAAGAGAGACAGAAAAATTTGAGCAGATTCAACAATTATTCATGATAAAAATTCTCAGAAATTAGGAATAGAAGGAAATCGTCTCAGTGTGATAAAGAACATTTACAATAAAAATTCTACAGCTAAACATTGTACTTGATGATGAGGTACTCAACACTCCCCACTTAAGATTGTATAAGGCAAGGATCACCTCTCTCATCACTTCTATTCAACATAGAATTGGAGGTTCTAACCATTGTAATAAAGCAAGATACAGAAATAAAGTTATAAAACTTAGGAAAAAGGTAAAACTGTCTTTGTTCACAATGTAATTGTTTATGTAGGCAAGCCTAAGGAGTCTACATACCAAAAAACCTCACAGAATCTAATTTATGAACTTCACAAATATAAAGTTAATGCAGGATACAAATTAAATCTATATAATAGCAGCAAACAGGGAAAGGAAATCACAGTATACATATAATATAACCCAAACTTTAAGACATGGTAGATAGATGATAGATAAATAATGGACACATAAATGAGAGATAATAGATTACATATATAGAAAAAAGGTACTAAAGGGTAGGAAAAAATAGATGACAGAAATGTACAGGGTGGAGCAAAAGTAGGTTTACAGTTGTTTGTATGGAAAACAATACAATAATTAATAATTAATAATATGAGAATAAAGTCTGTGTTTCACGTACTCACAACCATAAACATACTTTTGCCTTACCCTGTGTATGGATGTTTCCCCCATGAACAGAAAACTATTTACCCTGTAGCTCCAGCCAGAAACCTAGAAGTCATTCCTGATCTTACCTCTCTCTCAAGCACCGCATCCAAACAATCAACATGTTCTAGCAATTCTTCCTTCAAAGACAGCTTTAATCTCTCCTTCTGAGTTGTGATCACCCTAGTTCAAGCCCTTATCATTTCTCAGTGGCGCAGCCCCTTAAATCCTTGCCCCAAATCCAACACATTTCCACGGAACAATCATAGTGATCTTTAAAAAAATAAACTGATGACGTCCCCCTCTGCTTACCATCCTTCATCAGCTTCCAATGGCCTTAAAAGCAATCCAAACTATTACGGCTACTTCCTGGGGCCTAGAGAAAGGGGAAGAAATTCTCTAGCTTTTCCCTTCCTCATTCTCTCCAACATCTTGTCAGTGCCTCCCACTGGCTGAGACCTGACATAGTCCCTCTACCAGGGACTATGGAAAACACCACCTGTAGGAATCAGCCTCCCTGTGCCACCATCCCCAAGATATAAAATATCAGGGTAAAGATAAGGAATAGATCTGAAGATACATGGGCCAGGATCTACTTAAGTGGAGGACCAGGGATGTCTTCGCAGGAGGTGACTTCAAACTGAGCCCCAAAGACAGAGAAAAAGCAACTAGATGAAGAATGGGGGAATACTGGCAAGTGCAGGGAGAGAAGAGAAACTGTGCTGTGTTGGAGGAACTGCAAAAGAGGCAGCATGCCTGGGATGCAGTGAGTGAAGGGCAGAGAGACTCAAATGAAGCTGGAGAGAAGAGCATGGGCTGATGGTGCAGGGACTTGAAGACTGTGGCATAGCGTCTGGACTTGATTTTCAGTGGCACAGTCTGATGAACATCCACTTGGGAGAAATTCTTTCTGGCTGTTGTGTGGAGAAGAGATTGGCCCAGGTCAAATGGGAAGGCAGGGAGACCAGGGGAGCAGTTGCAGCCATCCATGCAGGCCCAGAGGTGGCAGTGGAGATGAAGAGAACTGGGCCGAAACCAGGCATGTTTCCTTTCCCCCTTGGTCTAGTGAAGATGGGAGGAGGCCAACACTCCAAAGCGTCCTCTTAGTCTAAGACAACTCTTTGGGCCTTGTTCATTGATTGCTGAGGCTCTTTCCACCTCATTCTGAGAGCTTGCCAGGCTAGAGCTAGGGCAGCTAACGACTCTAAAACATTACTGAATCGTGAGCCTCCCGACCATCTGGGCCTCTTCCTCCAGAAACTGGGGAAAAATTCACCCAGAGTCAGAGGCCACTCACACTGATTTTGTACAAAGTCAGTGGACTTAGGGGAGGGAAAGAGAGAGTGTCTCATAAGGCCTGGGACTCTCTTACCCTGGGCCTTGATTCACTCAGTTCCTTAAATTGATTCCTAAGTTACTTCTTTTCCAACCCATTCATTCTTCTCGCTGAGGATCTGGTTAGAGTTTATGGCCCCTTTTCAACTGTGTGTGTGTGTGTGTGTGTGTGTGTGTGTGTGTGTGTGTGTGTAACTCACACACCAAGGGTGAAGTCAATGACAGCAAGTCCTTCTTACTCTTCTGTCTGTGGGTGGGGCACAGTCTTGACCACTCAGCTCTGAGCAGGAATATTTTCATCCACTCATCCCTCACAGTCCCCAAATGACCAAACTTTAAGACATGAATGTTAGGTACATGATAGATAAATGATAGACACACAAGTGAGAGGCAAAAGATTATATATATAGACAAAAGGCACTAAAGGGTAGGGGGGAAAATAAATGACAGAAATGTATAGGGTGGGACAAAAGTAGGTGTTCTCACCAGGCACACTGACCTGTTTTGGGGGGCTGGTCTGACATCTGCTGTTTTTCCTACTGCAGGTTCCTTCTCTGGGAAGAAGAGCATTCACAGAGTTTTTTAAAAAGTGACTTATATAGTCAGGAAGATGCTCGAAGCCCATCAGAGCTGGGCTATGACAGCTGAGGAATCAGGCAAATTGGATCTCACAGATGGCTTAAGGCCATGTTAAGTTAAACCTTTCCAAATTACTTGCATACTGTGAACATTTACTGGGCATTTTCTCTGTGTCCATCCCTGTTCTAAGTACTATAGAAAATAGAAATTAATATCAAGGCAGGCTCTCACCTTTACTCATTACCTGGCAGAAGTCCCTCATTCATTCAGCAAATAGTAGGGTTTTTCCTGCTTAGAAAGGCAAACTGCATCCCCTGCAACCAGTAAACTCTCACCTCTTAGTGAGAGGCCCTAACATCAGTAAGAATTCAAAGGAACTCCAGAGGACTGTCAAAGTTAAAGCTGTTTAAACTGGTGAGTGAAGAGGTAAATTTTTGTCAGCCAAAAGCAATGCTACCCTAACCTGGTAGAATTTCCCCATAGGAGTCTCCTTACAACATTCCCAAGAAATGGCTGGCCATGCACCTTCAGCTCTCCTATCAACAACTCCAGGTTTGCTGTCTGCCAGGACTGCTTGCTATGTGTGTGGGCAGCTCTGTCATGAAGTTCTGTCTCACATGGAGCACAGACCTGCCTCCTTGTAGTGTGGTCGTTCTGTCTTCCCAACGACTCAGAACAAATCATCTCCTCTTCTGCATGAAGGCACTGCTCTCAGGTGCCTTCTGAATGTTTCCTGGGCCCATCCACCCATTTCTTTCAATTCACCCTCCTAAGGCTTGCTTTTGTTTTCTTTCATCATCCTGGGAACTTCCTATGAACAAACTCCCTGTGATGGATTCAGAGTACAGAACAGCACTCCAGGTTGGGGAAAGGCTCTCACCTGTGTTCACTGGAATCATCAACCACCCCCTCTCTAGGGCATTCTGTTTCTGTTATTTCACCTCTAGATCCCACTTTCTGATTGTCAAAGGGGGATAAAAAGGGTACTTTCCTCAGAGGGTTGCTTGCAAGTTAAAGCAGATAATCCACGTAAAGTACTTAACATAACTAAGTGAAGAATTATGTGTTAAGTAAGGGTCAGCCTCTGGAGCTTGAGACAAAGATTTGCAGGCAGGGAATTTTGGGGGAGAGTGATGGCATGGAATAGAAATGGGGGTTCACATACCTGTCCTGGGAAGAGTGAAACAAGAGGGAAGGCCAATACATGGGTGTGTTCCTGAGTTGGTCACCACTGTTTCTGATTAGAATTAAATCCTTCTGGGATCCTCTGAAAAGCAGTGTATCTTGGAGTTGTCCTCCTGAGGGATGGAAGAGAGGAGCATTTATTGTTGCCCACTCCCAAAGTGGCCTTCGTGTATCTTAACTTCCTCACACTCTCTGAGTGCATATGGAAGTGCTAGCAGGTTCCCCAAATCTCCCACACTGAGGAATCTGAGAATCCCTCAAAAGCAAAAGAGACAAGGTGCCCCAGAAGCCAGGTGCTATTAGGTTATACTTGCATGAAAGGAGTTGTAAGAAGTGTCCAATACATAGTGCTCAGTAAGTCTTTATTGTTTTTCTTCATATTATCATCATCAAAATTAATGCAAGCCCAAAGTCATATTCACTTTTTGTTAGCCAGCCACATGCTGGTTCCGGTCATTCTGTTGGCACAGAGCCAGATTTCCCCAGTAACCTCAGAGCTGCACAAGTTGACCTTTATTGTCTATCAGTGACAACTTCATAAAAATTGCACACTCAGCAAAGCATTCTCATCCCCCTCTCCTGGAGATTTTCTTCATGACCCTGAGGTATCTTGTCCTTACTAAACTGAGGTTCCTAATTTACAAAATGAGTGGTGGGGGCTGTGAGGATGGCATCACAGAGCCCTTTCCAGGTTGAAGTAAGTGGCTTTTCAAAGGCACCTGCAAGGAGGAGCTATGGAGTAGTCTGCCCTCAAAGAACATGGGGTACCCTTCATTGGTCAATGGTCCCCAGAGGACACAGAGAGTCTCTCTAGAACATGGAGAGGATGACTAAGAGGCATCAGCTCTGTAGCTGCATAGGTGGAAACCAAGGGAGAAGGTAACACTTTCAGAAAGGTTGTTTGGCACACTGACCACTGGCTGCTGTACCCCCCAAGCAGGTCACACACTCCTCAATGCCGATGAGAAATATGAGGAAAATGAGAGACAAGACTGTACCATCTCCTCCCTACTTTAAGTCCCCCAGGCCAAATCCTGGCCTATTGTGAGAAGGGGAATCTAAAGTTGCAATCTAGACTGAAAGCCCAGACTTGCCCAAAATAGACTTGAGTGATGGGGAGGGGAGATTTGACAAAGCACAACTGAAGGCAGAGATTAAAGGAAAACCTCTTCGTGTGTGTGCCCTGCAGAGTCCATTTATGGAGCTGAGTACCAGAGTGGACCACTGCAGGCCAGTTAACAGTATGCCCACATCTCTGACTTACTTTCCTGTAAAACAGTCCATGGAGTGGAAAGGTTTGGGCCAGCCTTCCTTCCCCAATCAGAACGTCATGCTTGATTGTCTTCATTCCTTTCTTGGAAGTGATGCTGAATAAGAATCAGATGGAGCCTCTGTCTCCTACTTTTGTGTAATTTCACCCGGGAAGGCGACTGGCCAGGGTGGGTAATTACCCCTGGCCTTCCCATCTGTGCTGAGATGAGCCTGGCACTCAGCCATGGGTGCTTCGGCCTGTGCTCCAGGCAAAGGAGCTCCTGACAAGCAAACTGACACTTCCATTGCTCTTATGCTAGCGCAAGGCACAACTTTAATTAAATGGGGTTGCTTAAAACTGCAGCAGAAGAGCCAGGATTCAGACAACCTCTTCTCCTATGACATCACCCTGATTTCAGGCATTTTTCCTCCTCTCCTTTGGACTAATCTTCCCTGAGCAGCTGCTATTCTCTGATTTCAGACCATTGAGGTTTCTTTAACTTCTGCCTTCAACCCCTTTTGCAAAAATAAACTCTGAGGCCAGATCTGGTGAGTGGAGGGGGCAGAAAGAGCTCCCTCCACTATGGGTTGCCCCTTTGGGAAGAGTGATTCTTTTTGTACCCTCTTGCAAATGCCCCTGCCCCTGTCCAGCTGTGTATGTTTAGTAAGAATCAGAAATGTGAATGTCTCATTGAGCATTGTAAATTGTCTAAGAAGTATCTCATTTGCTCATATTCTATAAGCATGGGTACAATCCATGGGGAAAATAAGCCATGTCTCCCAGTAACCATGTTGCTGTGATATCCACAGGGGCCTGGGCAGCCCCTCCAGGGCAGAGTTGAGGGGAAAGCATGGTTGTTGCAGACCTTGGGGACCTCAGGGTCAGTCTCAGGCTGCTTCCTCAGCATCATACTGGAAAAACAGGAAGGAACAGGGGTCTGGGAGGAGGGCACGGTCACATTTCCACATAGATCTGGCCAAGATCCAGTTGGCCATCCTCCTGGGCACCATGGCAGGTACTTCCTGTTAGAAACAAGACTGGGGCTTTATTTATTTTTGTATTTAGTTGTTTTAAAAGGGGGTCTTTTTGCTTGGAGGTGGGAATGTCTTTTCCCTTTAAGTGGGATATTGTAATTCTGTTCTGGTTTTTTGAAGTTGATCTTTGGTAGGCTGCCATATTTAAAGGAAGGAGAAAGAAAAATCAAATAAATAATCTCACTGTGCTTGATAGCTGGGTGTCAGAGATGGATGGGGAAGATAAAGGCCTATTCCTGGTGACTTATTCTTGGTATGCAATTTGTCAGGACAGGGAGGAAAGCCTTGGAGAGAATGTTTAATGAGAGGAAGTGGAGAGCGATGGGCACTCGCCACATCTACCTTTGGCAGTGTGATCCCAGGAAAAGGAAAGAGTGACTTCATTGGCCCCTCTTAACGGTTTTTAATTTTTGAGTGCATTAAAATTCTTTTTAAATAAGTGAAGAGTTCTGAAGGTTTTTTTTTAATAACTCTGACTTGACTAAAAGTTGGATTAAGAATGTCATTTTTTTCCCTGGAAATTTTCCCCAGCCTTTGAAGTACTACCAACTTTATTCTCCCTTCAGAGAGAAAATGGTTGTTTTGAAAGTTGCCTTTTAAGCAGCAATGATGTTTTTTCTCTTTTGAGAGCTGCTCTTGTGCACTTCAAAAGCAGAACATGTCAGCCTTCTCCACCCTGTTTCTCCCCTTTGAAGTAAGTGTAGGGGCAGCCGCTGTCTCTTAATCACACTCTCTGGCATTTCTATGGCACTTTACAGTTTTCAAAGCTCTTTCACAGCCATTATGTTATTTGATCCTCACAACAACCCCTGAGGTAGGCAGGGCAGGGCTCTTTATCCCCATTTTACAGATGAGAAATCTAGGGCTCAGAGAAATGGAGATTTGTCCCAAGGTAATAAGACTCCCCAAACTAGAGGACACTAGAGCAGTACCAGTCTTTTGATGGCTACTTCAGGGCTCTTTCTACCAAACTTCACCGTCTTGCCCTGTTGGCATTTGGAGAACCAGAGATAGAGAAGCTGGGGTAATGGGGATATTCAATGTTGGCTCTGTTGAGTGTACAAGATGTGTGTGCTCCCTGAGTCTCTCTGTGCAGTTCTGGAGACTATGCTAGGGAGAGACCCACATTAAGATTTTCCCTGCTATAAGGGAGCAAAATAGTCAGGAATAAAGCTGAGCATTGACAAATCTTGCCCCCTGTTCCCATGTAACCACATTTTAGCTCTCCAGTGCATGCTCCCCTCACCTTAAATTCTATCAGCTGTGGTTACTTCTCCCCACACCTCCAGATCCAGCACAGGGAGCAAGAACATTAGATGCTGTGTCTCATAGCTACTGGCTCAGAAGTCACTGGTCCAACTAGTCTATGGTGATACTATCTTTCAATGACTAAATTTTGGCTTATCTCAAACCTATTCCAGTACATTATTAATTTTTGTCTGCAACTTAATCCCTATGTCTAGGGCAGAATTTAACTGGAAACTCAAGGTTCCATAATAACCAGTCATCCTTTCTTTCTACCTATATATCCAGCAACTGAAACTTATAAAAACTTATTTCAGTGTGGACACTTAAAGCTCAAGACACTTCATTTATTTATCTTATCAACTGGTTCATCCAACAAGCACCTTAAGCACAATAGCTGCCCCTGAGATGTTAGCACAGAAACAAGTGGGTCCAATGTGTGAAGATATAATAATGCTTTGGGGTGGGAGTGCCAGGGTGGGAATGAGCCCATGTGCTGTGGTCATCTCAGTCTACAACTGGGAGTTAGAGAAGGCTTCTCAGGGAAGGAAAGGCCTGATCTGGCTCCTGAAATGTGAGTAGATGTAAGTCAGGCAAAGATGGCCTAGAAAAGGGTCTAGGAAGGGAACGAGAGAGAGAGGACATTCTTAGGGGAAGAAGCAACATAGAGACATGCCAGAAGGTGGGAAGATCATGCATTGGGGAGCTAGAAGTAGCTCAGTGAGACAGCATTGAGTTTGGGGGAAGAAGAGAGAGGTAATATTTAAGTCCAGAGTGCAAGAGTTTAATCACAAAGGAACACATTCAAAATCTCAGACTTTATCCCAAAGGCAATGTGAAGCTTTAATAAGAGTTTTTTAGAAGGATAATGTCATGCTCAGATTTGCATTTTAGAAAGATCATTATAGTTGCATTCCAGAGAACCCAGCACAGATACACAGAGAACCAGCTCTTCCCACAGGCCTGCTCAGGACATAGGCAATTTGAAAGGGATATTTGGAATAGCGTGCTAGTTACCAGTTTCCCTGAATTCTCTAAACTCTACTCTTATTTAGCAAGGTCATCAGAAAACAAAATGCTTGGTGTGGGCTGTTTTAATTCCTCCACAGACCTGCCATTGCAGAGCTAGAATTTAATGATCTTTCATTTATGTAAGAATCATTCATCTGGAAAAATGCTCTGTGCTTCTGTCAAACTGAAGTTAAAGACACTTTTCATCAAATAATCAATAGCCTTTATTTGAGGAGCCTCCCTTTTAGAACTTTGTTTTATTGAACATCATGAAAAATGTTCAATATGACTTTCCTATATGTTATATGGGGGTTATGTGATTACCTTTCAGAGCTTTATAGACTGGGACCACTTATGTGAGGATCCTTGGATCCTCTTGGGCACTAAATAAGCATCTGATAACTTCTCATCATTTACACATAACCTTTGATTCTGGGAGGTGGTGGATGAAAATGGGCTTGGAGCCAGGTACCAGATCTGAGCCAAAATCCTGGCTCTATCAATTTCTATACCTGAGACTGTAGACAAGGTACAGTCTCTGTAATTTCTATAAATTCCTAATTTAATTTCTGTGCTTCTTATCTCTTACTCTTGGAAATTAATACTCCACTGAGTTACTGAAAGGAGTGAATGAAATAATATGTACAAAGTGCTTGCCACGTAGTAGGCTCTGAATGAATATTGACGCCTTCTTTCTGCAAATAAGCAACTGGGTTTCATCTCATCAGAGTGTGATCTAAATCAGCTTGTTCCTCTTTCTTTCTTTACTGACAGGAAACTCAGCACTCATGCAGGGCTCAACTGTAGGCTCCTGCCAGCATCTATGCAAGTGCTCTTTTGTTCAGATTTCTGTTTGTTTTTATTTTGCATCATTCTACTTCATGTGTGTTTATATTTTATAACTACCTCAAATATGCTTTTGAAGCTGGCAAATTTAAGTCCATAAAAGGTTTACTAAGTTAACTAACATCTTGTTAGTAAGTTCTAGCTCCTAGATTTGATCCTTGTATGGAGAACTAAACAATACGTTGCTTCTGGTTTGACCAGAAGCTTAAAATCCAGTGTTAGCTGTAAATGTAATGGTAGGAAAAATTGTGGGTGGTCTCTTGTAGAAATAGCCATACATCTCATAAGATATCCTACTGTTCCGTGGTAGTTCTCGGAGGTAATGTGTTGAGTAGTTACCAAAAGAAAAGTACACACTGACCCATCAAAAAGGGTGTATATGATGGGGAAATGGTCTGAATAATGCCGATCTTAGGCAAAGCTTGACTGGGCTTCATACAGTGTCACTAGGACCTGGATGATCTCTGTCTCAGCCCTGCTCTCTCATGTGTTGACTTGATGCTTAAACTTAAGTTCCAGCAAGATATTAGTTGTAGATTGGTTCCAGTCTACAGACTTTCAGGATCAACCTTAAAGTTCTTTCTGTTCTTGTCCCAGAAATCTTAGCAAAGTCTTCATGCATCTTATTTATTCTGATTGAATTTTGTTATACTACCTCTGAGTTTTTCTCATTGTGACCAGTGTGATGTGATGCTCTGATTGGCTTACAACCATCTAAGCCTCAACTCTGAAGCTGGGGATGGCTCATTTTTACCTAATTTTCAGGGACCAAGAATGAGAAAAGAGTAAATCCAATGGTATTGCTTTTTTCCTGCAGAAGGTGAATGGATGCTGTGTGGCAAAAGGAATGAATAAAACAATGCTGGGGCCACCTCTGTGATGCCAGACCTAAAATTCTGCAACCTGTGTTTCCCAGGTTCCATTGTCAACTGGCTTCCTATTAAGCTCTTCCAATGGGAGACACTATAGGAAGACTATAGAAGAGAAGAGGGAAATGGAAAATTTCTTTTGGTTTTCCAGTTTCCTTAATCTTTCCTCCAATAACAGCAGAAGGTTGGCTCCAGCCCCAGCTTCTTTTGGCCCTTCCAGCACCTTCCTCTATTTTCTCACCCTCCTTGTTTCTGGACATATATCTAGAGTAGATTACATGTTCCAAAGGACAGGTGCAAAGTCTGTCCCAGAGAGAAATAGCCGATAAACCAAAATAGCTGTAAGATTTTGCTAATTTATATAAGCAGAGACCTGGAAAATAGTCTAGGGGTGATTTATAAGGTGATAAAGCAAGAATGATTGAGAATTGTCTATCACAGTGGATAAGGCTGAATTTATCCGTGTGATTCTTGGTTAGTTGACTGAAACCTGAACTCAGTGATGCTGAGATGCTCAAACTTCCCTGGCATAATATAGAGGACAGAATCAAAATGCTTAAGAAAATAAGACTGTTGAGGTAGATTTATCTTGTGCAGCCTCCACTAAATCCACTGAAAGTGTCCAGGTTTCACTTCCTTAATTAAGGTATTATGAAGAGCAGTCTTAACATAGCTCTGTTGTGGCTATATACAGGCTGCCACTGACATGGTTCCCAGAATTCTGAAGTAGCAGAGACCAAGTTGCCAGAGACAAGGTGGGCACAATTGCCCTAACAAGCAGCAAGGATGAAGTGGTAATTATCATTTGCACCATTTTAACCTGCAGAAATTTGTAGCAATGACTACTTGATCACAAAGTTCCTAGGAATGAAATCTATGGGAAGCCTATTAAAATGTTACCTAAATGTACAAAACAGGAAAACTACAGTCTGATGGTCAGAAACAGGGAGAGAGATGCCAAAATAGAGAAGGCTGGTCTCTCCATTCCTCTTCAGTTTCAAAGCCTTAGTCAGTTCAGGACCCAGAGCCCCCTGATTGCAGGGAGGGCTGAGTTCTTTTGAGACAGATTCCTATAACACTACCTCCACACGTGGCTCCACAAAATCTCCAAAGGGATAAAAAGCCATTTTCTAGGGTGACTATGCACAGGCTAATGGGTAATATTGAGACCTTTCAGGAATTAACTAGATACTGACTCTGATTTACTGGTAATCTTTAAGGATCCAAATACCTCAGTGATCCACTGGCAGAGTGGAGTTAATGGAGTTTTGATGGTAAATTGGGCCCAATGCTGTCTCATAGTAATCTGATGTTCTATAGATCCTCCTTGAGTTTATTTTCCTGTTTTTTAAAAAACACATATTAGAGTAGTCCTACTCAGCAACTAGTAGAATGTCCACATTGGCTCCCTGATCCAAGAAGTTAGGACCCTTATGGGAGGAAAGACCATGCACAAACCTCTGGAACTTGCTATCCCTACTAGGATAGTAAGCCCAAAGCAAAACTGTGTCTCAGGGAAAACTGCAAAGGTTAGTGCCACCGTTGAAGACTTGAAAAAGGCAGGAGTATTCATTCTTCTGCCTACAACCCATTGGATTTGGTCTTCTTGGTTTGTGCAGAAGGTGAATGGATCTTGGAGAATGGGTGTGGAATATTGTAAACTTAATCATGTGCTAATTAACACAAATTACAGCTGCTGTTCCAGATGTGGAATCTCCCCTGGAACAAATCGATACAACCCTTGGAGCTACATCACATGGGATGTGCCCTTCAATGGGAAAGACAACTGCCTGCACCTTGTGCCACTAAGAAGATGAAACAATATTTTGGGGGCTCATTTGAATTTGAAGACAACATACACCTCATTTGAGTGTGATGTTCAGACCCACTTATTATGCAAAAAGAGTTTTGAGTGAGTCTCAGGGAAAGCGAAGGATCTGCAGAAGTCCAGGCTTCAGGGCAAGCTATTCTGCTGATATCACACAAAGTATCTAAAGCTGTATGTGTCTTCTGGCAAGAATCACTGTGGAGAGCCTTAGGAAGTTTGAAGAAAAACTCATCTCTCTTCTACAGATAAGTATTCCTTTGAGAAATAGATTTTGGCTTGCTATGTGGCCCTGGTAGTGCCTCCATGCCTGACCATGGGACGCCAAGTGATCTGAGCTGCTGATCATAGATTATTACCGGCCTCTTAAGCCATAAGGTTAGGCATGCATAGAAGCAATTCATTATCAAGTGAAAATATAAATGACACAAATGATCAAGCTCAAGCAGGTCTTACAGGAATAAATTGAACTCACAAGTGATTGAAACTCCTAAGCACATAGTCCAGCTGCACTGCCTCATCTCCCTCCAGATATATCCATGGCATCATAGGAAATTCCCCATGAACAATCAGCTCCCTCATTACCCCTCCCCAAATTAGAGCCTAATTTACAGATAGTTCTACATGATACACTGGCACCCACAGGAAACAGACTGCTACAATTTTACTGTTTAGATAGCTTACAGTGGGAGGCAAAAGTAGGTTTATGGTTATGAGTACACAAAATGAAGTTTATTCTTTTTTAAAAAAAATTTATTTTTTTTTGAGAGGGGAAGGGAGGGAGAAAAAGAGAGAGAGAAACATCAACATGTGGTTGCCTCTCACGTGGCCCTCACTGGCCTGCACTGGCCTGCACTGGCCTGCAACCCAGGGATGTGCCCTGACTGGGAATCAAACCTGCGATGCTTTGATTTGCAGCCTGTTCTCAATCCATTGAGCTACACCAGCCAGGTGAAGTTTATTCTTGTATTATTATTTATTAATTATTATATTGTTTTCCATATGAACAACTTTAAACCTATTTTTGCCCCACCCTGTACCACCACCTCACGTAGTTCAAATTGTATATTATTACTGTTCTACCAAATATTCTGGCTCACACTCCAGAGTGCCCATTCCTGTTCAGACACAGGCAGCCTGATATTTCTGATTTTCCTCTTCACCATCCTCAGCAGGCTGGCTTACATCTTAAAGTGGCAATATGGCTGTTGCCCTTCTAGACAGTCATGACCAAGGAAGAAATGATAAAGGAAATGTCTGCTGACTTTCCCGCTAGTTAAAAAAACAATCTTCCAGAAAACTTCTGCTTATGGTTTCCTTGACTGTAACTGTGTAGTATGACCACCTCAGCTGTGGCAGAAGATGGAAAGTATTTAACTCTTCATGTTCTGGTACTGAAAAATGGCAAAGGAGAAGGCGGTTGGGAATGGCCACGGGGTTCACCAGACAGCAGTGTCTCCTGCAGGCAGAACTAGTTGTGAACTCTTGTTAGTGACAGAAAATGCTTTGTGAGACCCCTGCTGGGAATGCTACCCCACCTTTAGAAAATAGATGCTGGCCATTGTTTTCTGTTTCAGGAAACAAAATAAATTCAAATCATCTGAAAACATCAGAATGAGTGTAAGGCACAGATATTTTTTTATGTCATTGGTAATTTTGTGAGAAATAAGGATATTCCTTGCAGTCTAATTCTTGCATTCGAGTTTTTAAAAGAGAGTTAAATAGTTTTGGGTCAATAATGAGGTTGTACAACTCAGGCCAGGTTTGATTTCTGTCTGTGGTGCCAACAGTTGATAACAAGATCAATGTGTGCTTCCAGATCTTGTGTTGCCTTTACTTGAATTTCCAATTAGGGGAAATGGACCTCACAGAGTATTTTAGGTTAAAGTACATAGGCCTACAGTTTTTCTAAAACAAAGCTGGTACCAACTCTGAGGATATATTCAAAGGGATGATGTATCTAAAATTTGAGGGAGCCAGGGGTTACCCTCTTTAATTTATTAAGTAGACTCGTGACTTTTTCCTGCCCAATTATCTGGAGTAAAGTATGTTTTAAGAAGTATAGTCCATAACCCAGGGCAGGTTTAAGGGAATCCTGGAATCAGAATTCATTTCAAAAGCACTCTTCTTTGGCTTCAGGCAGTTTAATTAGATGCTGTGTCAACACTGGGAGAATTCCGTATTCCATTTGGCATGGAGTGGGTATCATTCACCACAGATCCAGGAACCACATTTCACCCAGACATTCTACAGGACTACTCTGTTTGAGGCCTTGCCAGAAGCTGCCTTTTTTGTATGTGTGCATGTGTGACAACATTTTAGTAATTTTAAAAAATTGAAGTACAACATACATATAGAAAAGAAATCACAAATAATAAGTGTCCAGTTGGCTGTATTTTAATTATCTGGACACATGCATGTAAACTGCACCCAGACAAGAAACAGAATATTACTAGCAGCCCAGAAGTTACCATCTTTCTGTTTGTACTCCCTATCAATACTATCCCTTCCAATGGTAACCATGCCCCTGGTTTTTTCTCCAGTTTTTTTGAGCTATAACTAACATATAATATTGTATAAGTTCCAAGTATACAACATAGTGACTTGATATTTGCATATATTGTGAAATGATCACCGTAATAAGTTTATTTAACATCCATCACCTCACGTAGTTCAAATTGTTTTCCCCATATGATGAGAAACTTAAAGATCTACTCTCTAAACAACTTTTACAAACACAATACAGTATTATTAACTATAGTCACTATGCTGTACATTACATCCCAAGGACTTTTTTACCTTCTAATTTGAAGTTTGTACCCTTTGACCACCTTCATCCATTTCTTCTGCCTCCTCACCTCTAGTAACCTCCAATCTATTTTGTTTCTATGAGTTTGTTTTCTTTCATATTCTACATATGAATTCACATGTTGTCTGCCTTTCTCTGCCTGACTTATTTCACTTAGCATAATGCCCTCAAAGTCTACCCATGTTGTCACAAATGACAAAATTTTCTTTTTTTATAGTGCAGTAATATTTCATTGTATTTACATACCACATTTTTTATCCATTCATCAACATTCTCTTGACTGTTTTTTTAAATCCTCACCAGAGGATATGTTTATTGATTTTTTTAAGGGAGAGAGAGAGAGAAACATCAATGCAAGAGAAACATCGAACTGTTGCCTCCCATACATGCCCCAACTGGGGATCAAACCCACAACCTAGATATGTGCCCTAAAAGGAATCAAACATACAACCCCTTAGACGATTCTCCAACCAACTGAGCCACTCAGCCAGGGCCTCTCTTGACTTTTAAGAGCATATATGTGATTCACCTGCTTTTGAAACTTGTATAAATAGAATCAAAGAGCATGTAGTCCTTTGTGTCTGGCTTCTTTCCTCACTATCACAATGGTAGGATTCATCTGTGTCGATGTATGTGGTTGTAGTTCATTCATTCTCATTGATGTACAACATCCCATTGTATGAATATACCAGGGTCAGTTTATCCACTCTTCTGCTAATGGTCATTTGGCTAGTTTCATATTTTAGGCTATCATGCATAGTGTTGCCATGAATAATCTTGTACATGATTTCTCATGCCTTTATCGACATGTTCTGTTGGATGAAATTGCTGTATCATGAGGTATGTGTATGTTCACCTTAATAGACATAAGTTGCTTCTTTCCCAGAATTAACAGTCACCCAGAATCAAGAGTCACTCACACTCTTGGGGGCTCTGGATTGGGCCTTCCTCTGGAAGCAGTAGGGTCTCTGGCTTTTCACTAGGGAAAAAGAACTTTGATAAAAAGCATAATAAGTTCATAACATGTTCTCACAAATGCCTCTTAAGTTCCATGTTACTGATTTTCCTAGATTTTTTAAAAATTATGTTTATACGTTTCTTGGAAATTCTCATTTAACTAGCTTCTTTAATGCTTATAGTTAGGGCAATCACGTGCCTACCATGTGCTGGGCACAGCGAGGTGCTTAACCTATTTTACTCCATCAAACTTCATAGCAAGCCTCTGAGGAGGCTTAGTTACTGTTAGAGCTGGAAAAACCCAAAATTAGGAAGGGGAGTTGTAGAGCGTGTACACACAATTCAAGGCCAGTCTGCTTGTCTCTCTCTGTCATTTGATATTGCTTCCTAATTTATTCTACTACCTGGCTTTTAAAAATTTGGAATTTACTAAAAATAGAAAGATGTATTCCATAACTTCTCCCAACCTGCTGTTCTCTGTTACCAGAGACAGTGTGAGAAGACTGCTGGTAAAAGTTAAAGTTTTGACACTATTTGAAGATCTACAAATTGGCGTCAAGGGAATAAAAGCTAGGAGGCTCTATAAAGCTGGCAATGGGAATCCAGTTAGCCTGAAGAAGGAAGAAAGGTGCTGGTGCAGGTCCCTGAACCAAGGCCTGGATCACAACATTGTCCTGAGCAGGCAGGGCAAGGCTGCTCCACCCATGCACTTCAACAAATGCTTTGAATGGCTTTCCTGTCAGCATTAGGCCAGGCCCTCATGTAACAGGGTGCAGCCAAGAGAGGGGCCCCAAATAGGGATTTGAAATGGGGTCCAGAACTCAAGATGTTCAGGAAATATTAGGATGTCCTCACCCCCCACCCCCACAGGTGTGGGTTGGGGAAAGGGACAAATGGAGCAGAGCCATTGAAAGCTGTTTTGCATAGCAACAGCTTTGCAGCTAACCTCTGCTGTGGTCATTTAACACATCTATAACCTTTAACTGGTTACATAGATATGTTAAATAGCTATAGCCATGCTCTGAGCCAAGTGAATGGAAGTAACTTTCCCCACAAGATGTAACTAGGGGGCAGGTTCCCCGAGTTACAGCACCTGTGTGGGAGCTTGGAGAAGATTGGCTCCATGACATGGGGCCACGCCTGCCTAGACTCTCTATGTCAGGCCAGTAAAGCTGGAAGAATATGAGAGTGCTGGCAAGTATAGCCAACTATGGGAGGAGTCAGAAATGGGGCTGCAGAGGAAGATTGGCATGGGGATTTAAACCCAGATGCGGCAGCCATTGGAAGAGGACCACAAGGTTGTGGCCCTGGCAGGCTTGTGGAACACGAGGCTTTTCCAGAGTAGGGACTCCCACAGCCCTGAGAGAAAGAGGACCATGCAGCTGTGGCAATAGAAGAGGGAGAACCATGCAGTTTTGGCAGAGTGGGGACTCCTGCAGCCATTGTGCAGAGAGAACCATGCAGCTTTGCCAGAGTGGGGACCCTCGCAGCTTTGGAAGAGGGAACTACCACCCGGCTTTAGCAGAGATCCTGGCAACACAGCTGATGGTGCCAGGAACCGAGGGAGGCCTACCAGCTAAGGTGGATTACTGGGAACAACTGGGGGCTGCCTGAGCCACGGACTTCTATTTCTTTTCCTGAGATACAGTACCCCACACTGGCCAAAGGGGGGAAGGAAGGACTGTGTGTGTTTGTGGGTGTTTTAAGGGACTTTGGGATTTTGATGAAGACATTAGGTCACTACTTTAAGTTTATATAGCATTAAATAAACATTTCCTTTCCTTTTCACGGATCTCTGGCATTGAGAGATGTCTTTCCTATAAGGTGGAGGACATAACAAACCTGGGAGGTTCCTCTCGGTAATAGTATATCACCCTTTGGCCCCTTGTTGTTCGGAAACACTCAGATAGAGAGACATATGGAGTTTGTCCTGGAGGAGCTCATAGTACACTAGAGAAGGCAGGCAGTTAAGCAAATAATTGCACAAAAATGCTAAGGTGCTCTAAAAGAAGAAATAGTGGGTAGAATGGGACACCAAAAAGGAACCAGTTCTCCTGGGGGGAGAAGCTGAGGATGTGGTTAGGAGCGATCTAATGAGAATGAGCTTGAAAGATAAGTGGTAGATGGCATGGGAGCCCAGAGTGAAGGGGAGAATGAATCTACAATGTAGACAGAGACCAGGCATGAAGGTCGAGGAAGTGGCAGGTCAGATGTTACTGAGTTAGCCTGTGGCAGGAAGGAAATGCTGGATTTCCTTCCTGTAGAATCCTAGGCTGGGCATGAGGACTATTCTGCCCTGACATAAGATGATGGGCATTTGGTCACAATGAGGTAGAGCTGCTCATCACAAAAACAAACCACTGGAAATTTACAGGACTATTGGCCATGGACCAATAGTTACCAATACCCTTTGAAACTGAGATGTGGAATCATATGAGTGTTTGTCCTCCAAAGTCTAATGCTCCCTGGGGCCCAGTCTTTCCTGTGCTGTATCTGAGAGGAATGCCTTTTGTCAGTGAAGTGAGCTTTCACACTTCCAAGGAGGAAATTTCATACTCTCAGTGACCTCGAACAGGGCTCAATCCTCCCGAGAGAGGCTGCTGCTGGTAAAGTGTTGAGAGGGTTTGAGTGCCACCCACCCGCTTGCCAAGTGTGCTGAGGAGGTTCACCCAAGGGCATGTAAATTCCCTGAAATGGATACAGAGAACGGTATTTTTCCTAACTATGATTTACTAGCAAGGATGAAAAAGAGCCCAACTCTCTGTCCCTGCATGGAGGGGAAGAATCCCACCTGGTCTTTCTCCCATCTCCAGGCTTCTGAAATGCTTAAGAAACCTGTTCTGTAACTGAAGGTAGGGGAATCAGGATGGATGAAGAGAGGCTCAGGAGTTTCTTCAAGAAAAGGCCAAGGTGAGGCCCTGTGTCTAGGGTCTCAGAGATACAAATGTTTCCTCTAGACAAAGAGCTTGCTTATTTCTAGATAGCCTTGCCCCCCACCCGACCCCCAACACTGGTTCAGTGGGAAAAATGTTCAGGAGAAAGGGACTCTGAGGCCTTGGGCTAGGGGAAATGGATAAGCCTTTCCAACAAGGACACCCACTTTTACTCCTTCTACTGTAACAGATTCTGACTTTTCCCAGGACCAGACACGTGGTCCACACTGGACCAATCTCATATCCTATCCTGGGGAATAGAATTAGGGGGCAAAGGAAGAAGGGTTGGTATACATCACCTGAGAAGGTCTCCTAGTTCCTGCTGCTCCTGAAATGCATGGAACAGCCCTGTCCCTGAGACCCCAAGTTCCCAGGCTAGCCTCTCATCCCTCAATTCTGTGAGCTACCTCAGCATCATTCCAGTTAATCACACACACAGACTCCCTCCCCTCTTTCTTCCCATTTTGTCCCCCTGCTTAAGGCAATCAGAATTGGTTTCTCTTATGCAGCAGAATCTTGGCTGATATAGAAACTGGTTCCAGAAATTAGCTGTAGACAGCAGGCCCTCAGGCTATGTGGAATTGGCCATGGGCCTGAGTGGAATGTATAAATATACAGAGAAGGAGCAGCTACTGTGTTACCTGTTGTGCTCACCTGAGACTCCCACGAGCCCAATGAGTGTTCAGTGCTGGGGTCCAGCAGCCCTGCCATCGAGCACAGAAGGGATGAGGCATGGGGATGACGGGCCCTTGTGAGACCATCTGATTGCCTAAGAAAATGTCCTAACCTCAGCTCAAACATCAAGAATCTTTCCTTAAAGTAAATAACCTCTCACTACTTGTGGCTATTGGGCTGATACTCCTTTAAAATTTCCAGGGATTGAATGTTCAGGTTTCTGAATGACAACACTAGCTAATTCGAAACCTCAACCACCAGGGGAATGAGTGGTTGGGGCTTGTAATCTTGCTATGGGGGTGTCTGCGAGCACTGGCAGACTTGAGGACCTGACTCTCTGAATTCCTGTGAAGTATTCCCCTTGTCCCTTCTCTTGCCTCCAGAAGTGGCTGACATTCTTGCCCAACCTCATTGTTGTTCTCTGAATAAGCAAGAATTAGACTCAACATGGCCTGCAGGGTGAAATGAATAATCAAGGTAAAGAAAAAAAAAGCAGTGACTGAAAGTAACTGCAGGTCCATCATCAGGGGTAACTTGGGAGGTGTATATTTTGAGACTGCTGAACTAACGAGACTGAAGTGTAATTTAAAATGAGGCAGAATCTATTGTTATAAGTAAATCCATCAGACACTGTACCTGTTGTGTGCCTGCTTGGACTGTCAGCTGGATTTCAGCAATTGGATGCTTTCATTAATGAAAATTTCTACTGAAAACTGGCCCATGCTGGGTGAAATCAAAAGGCCAGAGAACTCTGAAGTAGTGTGGAGAATGGAATTCAAAGACCTACCCTCATGCTATATTCTTTGACAGAGCCCAAAAGACTCTTCTATCTTCTTGCCTTGAAAAGGAGCTGGTAAGAAAAATGCTAGAACCTTTTTTAAATGCTCTATTGATAGTCCCCTGTGGGCCAAGAATACTGTGGATGGGACCACTGAAAATGGGCTCTTGGTATCCTTGAAGATGGAAAAACATGAGAGTGATGTGGCCCAGGACACAGCTAGAAGCAAAGCAGTTTTTGTTCTCATAACAGACAGTTTTGTAAGTGTGGTAGTCGGGACCGGTGAATGGCCTTACATGCAGCGCCAACTAGCTGTTATCAATCAATCAGGTGCCCCCAGAGACTGTGACATCTCAGCATCTGTGTCACTCAGGCCAGGCTAGGTTATGCTTAAGTAACAAATAACTCCTGTAATCTCAGTGACTTAAAATAATACAGATTTAAATTCCTCTCACTGAACACTATCTTGTACCAAGGGTTAGTTAAGGGGGGCAGCTGAGCAGGCTATAGTCATCATGGTCATGAAGGGGCCCATGTGAGTCACACCCAATGGAAAGAGATCAGGTGGGTCTCATAACCAGCGATTAAATACTCAGTCATAAAGGAGACTCACCTGTGATTTCTCACTGGGAAGAGGTAGTCCCATAGTCCCATTCAACCAATAGGAGGCCAGGAGATGCAGTCTACTGTGTACTTAAAAGTGGAGAACTGAAAATATTTGGGAATAAATAAATTCCTGACTATCACCCTATCCTCCTGAGTATCAGACAGCACCTATGACTCTGTGAGCAAATTCCCTGTGGCCTTTTAAATAACAATGACAAAAATTAGAGCTTGGCTTCAGTTGGTTCCAACAGGATCTGTCAGTACCACCAAGAAGTGAATGCTGGGGAGTTACATCTGTATTTGGAGATGGCCTGAAACACCACTGGGGAAGGGAAGTCCTCCCAGCAGGCCAGTTCTGCCTGGAAGGAGAAATGAGCAGAGGTAATGGTCTGCACAATTCCTGATAGTGACTACTGAACTGGGGGAGGCAGGTTTGGAACCTTAGAAGGAGCAAGACTAAAAGATTGCAGACAAAGGAACGGATGAACTCTCCAGATGGACCCAGAGCCTGAAAATACCCACACCTGCAGGAACATGCACCAGAAGGCCCTGGATTATGTCTTCCATCCATAACCCAGAAGCAGGAAAGAGAGAAGGAATGACTTGCTGAGGACTCCATTTTGACACCAGCTGGGATGTGACACTCTGCAAGAGGTGGGCTCTATCCTGCAATATACAGGGTGGGGCAGAAGGTTTATAGCTGTTCGCACAGAAAATAATACAATACTTAATGAATAATAATACAAGTGTAAACTCTGTTTCCCATACTCACAACTATAAACCTACTTTTGCTCCACCCTGTGTGGTCCATGTGCTATTTCTATGAAATCCCAAATTCACGGGTTCAGGAAGTAAAAAGATGGTACTGCTTACAACCCTTCAGTTTTGCTTCTCATCCTTGTGATTCAAAGCTCTGTTATATTTCTAAAAGTTTTCTTACATACTAAAAAGTTTACTCTTTGGGATGTAGAGTTCTATGGATTTTGACAAATGCGAAGAGTTATTTATCTACCACCCTGGTCATTGTATAGAATAGTTCTATCACCTTGAATTTCCCTCATGCTGCTCCTCTATTCGGTTAGATATTTTATTGTTCAAGAAAAGATGCTTCTACTGGAAAACAGAAATGGCCCTGTGCTGACCTGGGCCTGGGATGGAGATTCTCACAGCAGCTCATTCATAATTCTCTTCTCTTAGGGTGATGGGAAGAGCCTTGGCTATGGAAAGCAATGTGGGAGTGGACTTTATGTGTCTGGGATGAGAATGGAAAAAGGACAAAAGAAGCTGGCCATGTCCTCAGAGACTGTGGAGGGCAGGGCAAGCCTAGAACTCATAGCTGAAACTTACTGTATCTTCCTTTGTGAGGCCAGCAGAGCCTCAGGCCAGGAAGGCAAGTCTGCAGGCTGCTGAGCACAGGCCCATTCAGCTAACACCCAGTCAAAACAGGGCTGTGGTAAAGGGTTTGGCCTCCTTTCCAGGCTATTGAGCCCCAGCCACACTGACTGGCCTTGTGGAATATGTGACCACTAGGTGCTGCCTTTTCTGAGCTTACACATAGCTGAAGTTGTTAGGGCCCACAGACCCCCAACTCTGCCTAGAGAGGCCCCATCACTTTAGTACCCTCACAGACTGCTGTGCCACTGTGTGGTCTGCAGGGGTGAGGGACAAGAAATAGCAAAATGGATAGGTCCCAAGATAAACAATCTCATCTGCCAGCCACAGACCACTACTGGGCCTGGACCAAATGGTGAATGAAGGGCCTCATTCTTGTGGCATTTGAAGGCACAGAAATGGAAGAGGAGAGAAGAGAGATGCTTATGTAGGGGTGGATAGAATTGAAGCTGTTGTGGACATTTCTGTGTGTGTGAGTAGGGGATTGAGGTAGTTGGGAAGAAGGAGGAAGAGGAGCAGGATAAACTGAGATGATGGTGCAGAGGCAACTGTCTCACATTGGCCTCTGAAAGGAGAAAAGAGGCTAAGCCTGGAGAGAGAGCGAGCGAGAGAGATCTCTTTTTGGGTGATCAGAGAGTGGGACATAAATCCCTGATTAATGATTCAGTAATAGTTGTTTGTAAATATTTGCCTTTCTTTCATCAGGCTCACCAATGTTCTACCAAGGTCTGGGTATTGGAAACAAAAAAATAGAGCCTATCTCTTTCTAGACACATCTTCAAAACCTTTAATGGATAAGAGCGACTTGCATTCATGTGTTTGTCCATCTCTTATTCATTCATGAGTTCATCCCTCAGCTTGTGTGGCCCTTCCCCAGAGCTAGGCTCTCCATACACTTAGGTGGCTATGGATAGGCCTCACCTTTCAGAACCTCAGTTTCCTTGAGTAGTTGCAGCAGGACCCTACCTTGGGGGAAGGGACTGATAGGAATAAGGTGCTATGTCCAGCCCTCTGTGGGGAAGGGGGCTTCTCTTTCCCTTGTATGGCTGGATTGGGATTAGTCTAGAGCTAGGCACAGGGGAGAAGGGCAGCTTCAGGACCAATGCTGGGGTTCAGACCTCCAGTTTTCTGCCCAGAGAATGGGGCACCTAGAGGAGGGAGCAGAGATTTCTAGATTGGTGGCTCAACTCCTGATGGTCAAGTGCTAGATTGCTTGCTCTTGGTAGTGAGGTCATTGTCCTCAGGGCTTGCCAAGGATACCGCCATAACACAGCATGGTGTCTGGCCTGAAGTTTCCCTTGGTAAGGCTCATACTGCTATTGGACCATGTCCATTCCCTGAAGCCACTTCAGCCTTAGGGAGAAGAGCCTGTCACAGTGAACAGGAAGTGTGGGACAGCCTGTGGGAAGGTCATAACATTGTGGTGCTTGCTGTCAGCCAGCTCCTGAGTGGCATATGCTGAAGGAAAGAAGCAGAAATGGCTGGTCCAGGTCAATTGAGATTGATTTACTTGACAAGTCCATGTTATCTGTCTCCTGGATTTCCACAGATGGCTGATCTTCAGTTGATATCACACTAGACTATAGAATGAGAGTGATGAGATGGGCTGCCTGCTCAAATCCTGACCCCTGCACCCCACCCCTAACCCCTATAACTGGACTATTTAACCCTTTCAGGCAGGCACAGCCTCCCACTCTCAGGCCCTCTTTCCATTCCAGGAAGGCACTATGTAGGGAACCTTGGGTCTGTGACTTGACTTGAGATTCTGTCTATCTGGCGTGGTACCATCTCTAGTGTCCTGGGAAACAGAACAAAGGCACCCCTTTTCTAGGATCAGCCTTTCTCTTTATCTTCATTTGGTCCTGTGAACACTGGCCTCATCCTTTATGGTAAAAACCTCATCTCTAGGTCCCAGGTTCTCCATACCTGTGGCAGGCCCTAGTTGACCTCAAACCTTCCAGATTTGTCCTACCCTTGAGCCTATGTTTGGGATCCAGACTTGTCTCAGAATTTGTCTTGCTCTCAGTCTTTGTCCTACTCTGACCACCACCTGCAGGTTCCATCCTAACCCTGGACCTAGCCAATAATACCCCTAAATTCTGTGCACACCTGCCAGAGTCCCTTATTGCTTCAGCCTTGTGCCCCATCCTGATGTTAAATGTCTGCCCAGACTACGCCTTGGGATGCTGAACCCAACAGAGAAGTACTTACTGTGGTCTAGGCTCCCGGTTCCTATTGGATGGTTTAATGCTAACTTCTGACCTCTCCCCATGGTCTTGTCCACTGGGAAATGTTGGCAAGACCCCGTCCCACTCAGTGCTACCTGCACTGACCCCAATGGGATGATGCTGTGCCCTGTGTCTAGGGTTTGGGCCTAAAGGGTAAGGCCACCCCTCTGGACAGTCACCCAAATGCCAACTTTATATAGGTCAACTGGGGAGAAAACACCACTTGCCCCTCTGGAGGTACCAAGCAGGACCATATTTTATATGAAAAGAGCTAAGCATATTCTTCTGGGTAGTAAGGGGTGCTTTAATGATCTCTACCCAAAGGATACAGACCAGCTAGTAGGAATGGTTGGAGCTATGAGCTCTGGAAAATTGACTCTATTTTGTAATTGATTACTTAATGCCATGTTACATTTATAGAATACCTGTTATATTAAAAAGAAACAGGGCCACATGACAGCAAGGAGAGATGTGGTAGTATCCTAAGTAGCAAGAAATTCTTGTTTCAACAGAATGGCCTGGTTTTAGCCACATGAGGTAGGATTCAGGGTTTCCATTTGGGCTGGAATGTGAAAGAAGAAGTCAGACCACCTGAAACAAACAGCCAAAGGTGGCATTGGTTATTAGTAAGATATAAAAGGGAAGCAGAGCCTTGGGGGTGAGATTCTAAGAGGCCTGGTCCCACCATCCCTAGGTAGGTGGGCAGTGCTAGAATGACTACAAGCATGGGCTTTGAATGCAGATGCACGTGAGTTACAGCCTTACCTCCATCACTTCCCAGGTTTGTGATCATGGACAATTTACTTAATCTCCCTATTCCTTAGTTTCCTCACTTGTAATAATTCTAATACTTACATCAAAGAATTATTATAGCTACTAATTGAGATAGTGTACGCAAAATAACAGAGTGCTTGAAACATTGTAAATTCTCCATAAGTGGTGTTTATTAGATTTAATTTATTTCCATCCTTGGGTGATGAGAATTTGTTCTTATTCAGGAAGGAGGCAGTTTCCTTTTATTACCCTGCTTGGTCACTCTTCTGTTGCCTGTTGCTTGGACCTGCACCTTTTCTAAGGCCTAAGCATTAACCAGTCTTTGTGTCCTGGCCAACCCACTGTTTGACCCTTTCCTTTACCCAGGGGGCCCCAAGCTCCAGAAGATGCCACAGACCACACCATGCCCACGGAGTGTACACTACGTTTCCGTGTATGTTCTCTACCCATTAAAGATATCTTGATTATATATCTGAACTCTACCATGGCAATTATGTGAACTTTGTGAGCTTTCTGTTAAGGAAAATGATAATAATAGTGTAAACACGTATATTTATAGGGATGGGGAGATGACAAAATAAAGGCCCTAGCAAATAATGGGGATATCGGGCTCCTTTTCCACTTCAACAAAGAGTTTGATCTTACAGCTCCAGCCTCATTCTCTTTCTATATCCAAGTTGGGCCTTATGTAATCTTTCCCACTCAATACTAATTAGATGTGCATCTGAACTTATAATTTTCACACCTTCTCTTCTTTTATCCAAATTAAGCATTTAATTGTCTAATAAGCGTGTTTGTGAGATACTCAAGGCCAAGGAGGGCTGGAGGAAGGACTCAGAACCTAACAGTATGTAGGGACATGCAATGGGGGCTTGGCAAGCCCTTCCACCCCATCAGAGCATGTCCGCCACCAAGAGTTAAGCTAGAGTTCAACCTGGCTAGCAGCTTAACACACCAGCTCAGCTCAGAATTCCTTCAGGCTGAATTAGGTTTTAGCTAGGGATCAGCCTCCTCTCCTTTCTTTTTCCTTTTCTCCTCAAATCTTTCTCCTTCTCTTTGTGGAAATTAATAGAATAGAAAGTTTTCATGTTGTGTCCCATCTTTGTTTGGGCTTTGCATTCATTCATTAGACAGATGGCCACCAGGAGCCTACTCTGTTCCAAGAATATCGATTATGTCAAGGTAAGTAGCTTTGAGCTGAGGTGTGCATATATTTTGACCATGCTGAACAAGGGGAAGAGTACATGTGTGTTCAAGAAATACTTCCAATTGATTTTCTTAATGTTCCCATGTTTACTGCTTAAGAGAAATGATAATAATTTTTCAGATACTAATGAAAAACAAGGCCAACCCAATAAGCTGGTTCACTGTTATGGCAGATGGGTACTTACCATGTGCCAGACCCTGTGCTGTAGAATTCTGCACTGCAATTCTCTTGTCTACTCTTGGCCCTTGTCTGCCCTTCCCTTTGATATAGATGCTCAGGCACTCAATAAGATTTTACCAAGAACCTGTTCTGTGTGGGGGCATGGAACCATGCACTGAGAATATAAGACAAATAATATCTGCTCTTAGATACACACCACCAGAAGATAAACATGTGATAGGCCCCCTAACCCAACCCTAGGTCAAGGCAGAATGGTATGGGTTTGCATCCTGATTTCCTGTTGTCTCTGTCATGCAGTATCTGTAAACCACTAATAGTATGGGCTTTTACTTTACTGACACTGTCTTCTCATTCCAACACATTAGAGAGCACATGAAAGGACATTAGTCTTGATTTCTAATTCCACAAAGCATCTCACTATCTTTGTACCTAGCTTGTCACACAGCAAAAAATTACAAATGTGAGGAAAAGGCTCTGCTCAGTAGGTTTTATGCTGGGTTGAGGAGAGATTTGTTTCTGGAATAGGAGAGATCATTGTCTCTCAGAACAAAACTGGTCCTGCTGTAGGATATCACTGACAGAGGGTCTCTTCTATGACAACCCTCTCTCCCTAGGCCAGACTGTGATTCTAGAATATCTCTTCTTCTGCCAGCTTCAGGGCACTGCTCCATTCAGAACTTGAGCTGTCCTTGAAGTCCTTCTACTTATTCCTTGCATGCTTCCCCTCTTTCTTTTGCCTTTCAGAAGTCGCCTAAGGATCCTAATGACAGTCAACTTCCAGGCATAACTGGGACAGGAAATCTGTGCTCCTCCTTTCCCACAGATGCACAGCTGTTCTTGCTCAGCGGGTGGAGAGCCAGGCCTGCCACTTACAGAGAGGAGAGAACTTAGGTGCTGCTGACTTCTGCCAGTGGGAGGATGAGATGTCTACATCCCATTGAAGGACATGCCCAGATCCTTTTTGGCCACGTGGTGAGCAGAAATCTGTCACTGAAATCTGCTGCCTTGGCAGTCTACAGGCTGCAAGTTCATGGAGAGACCAAGAGCCAGGAAATGAGTTAGAAAGCTGTGTGACTGCAGGCAGAAGTGAAGAGTCTAGCACTGTGAAGAACTCAGAGGCAGAACCGTCCAGCCACTAGATGAGGTCTCATTACCCCTACTCAGGGCAGAAGAAAGCCCAGCAGGATCCCAGAAAGGCATGAAGAATATCATGGGGTCTCCAGGGCTCCTTGACCATATTCAAGGGCTTATTTTCTCTTGATGTGAGTGTTTCGAAGATTCCCTCCAAGTGGCTCCTGCAAGTGGGGAGATTCATTCTCCTCACGTTCTTAACTCTGAGGAAGGGTATCAGCATTGGCATTGGGGTAACTGGCTGGGCCAGTGGTGTTAGTTCACAGACCTCTAGAGCTGTGAAGATAAACAGAGCCCGTAAGAAAGTTCTTTATAGTGAAACAAAACTTTTTCCTCCCTACAATTTCTACCCATTAGTTTGAAGTTCCAGAAAACTGGGCTTCTCTTTGTGTGACAGTCTTCAAAATATTTGAAGTTATTCAAGAGTCACAATACTTACATTATCCAGGCAAATTACCCTATGTTTGTTTCTCCAATAACTGCTTCTAAACCCCTCTTTATCCTCCTGTTTTCACTAGATGTTTATAACTTGTTATTCAAAATTTAGTCCATGGACCAAGAGCATCAACATCCCCTGGGAGTTTGCTAGAAATGCAGAATCTCAGGGGTCATCCATTTCCTCTTGAATCAAAATCTGCATTTTAACAGGTTCTCTAGGTTATGTATATACACATTAAAGTTCGAGAAGGACTGGTTTATAGCACTTGATACCAACATACACACACATTTATATGTAACCTCTATGCCAAACAATAGAATGATTAATTAAATTGTGACATATTTAGGCTATGGGATATCATGCATTATGCATAGAAACTACATAGAAACCTGAGGAAGAGCTAATGCTAACATTAAAGAGAGTACTGATTACACCCCAGACTGTGTCCAAAGCATGTTAGTAATTACCTCCTTGAGTCATCACAATAACCCCAAAAGACAAGTAACACTGCTATTCCCATTTTAAAAGTGATGAAAGAGGCCCAGTGAGGGTGAGTGATTTGCCTATGATCCATTGCTGGAGCTCAGGCAGGTGAATTTCAGAGCCCATGTGCCTGACCATTGCTAACATCCAATGACACAGCCAGTGTTACAGGATTATGTCTAAGTTATGGCTACAACTGTACAGATATAAATTGAGTTTCCCTAATGATATCACATTGTGCTATTGTAATAAAAACAATTAAAAAACAGCATGCCCCAAACTGAGCACAGTTTCATCTAGCCTCAGCAGTATTTCTATCATCTCTCTTATATTTTCTTTCCATTTAAACAGTGTTTACAAAACAAAAAATAATATATAGTTATAATAAAAAATTTTTCATATACAAAAAAGGATATAAAATGAAAAGTAAAGTACTCCCTCCCCAAAAGCCCTCCTCTACTTTGAGATAACCACTGTTAGCAGTTTCTTATATATCTTTCAAAAAAATGTGTTCTGCATTTAAAATAACGAACACACACACATATATAATGCACACACAATCTACTCTTAGCTCAGATACATCTGTTAAAGCAGCCTTGTGATTGGCTCCTGTTTTATTTATGATAAATTGGAATACCCAGATCTTTCGCACATGAAGTGTTAAGTTTTCATCTCCATCTTGTACAGATTTTTTTCTCACCTAAACGTAGGATATTTCATGTCTTCTTACTGAGTTTTATGTTTTATATAGCTGGTTGTGTTCTAGAATTCCAGTGAATCAAATCTTTTTCACTTCTAACTCTAATGCATAGAAGCTTTCTCTTTCACAAGTCTAATAGTTATACCCTGCTCTTCCAAGCCCAAGGAAGTGACTAAAGGGCTGGGGGAAGCAGAGGTGGTTTACAATGGTCACTGTTAACAGTGAAACAAAAAATTACAGCAAAATGTTAGTCAAAGCTATCTCCAGATGGTGGGGGTTTTATTTTCACTTTTTACTTTTCTATATTTCCCAAATGTTTAATAATGAGCATGGGTTAATTTTGTTATTAAAAGAAGAAGAAATGAAAACTGGGGTTTTATAGATTAGATATTGTTTCTACCTCTTCACTCTCTTACTCAAAAAGATGACACATCCATTCTCTTTGTCAGGTAGTGGCCCCTATAAAGTAAGCACTGTCTATATGCCCAATGTACTGACATTGGATTTGACTACTTGGCTTGCTATTGGACCCCTGATCTAATATGACTGATGTCCTTATGAAAAGGGGACAGTTAGACATGGACACAGGGTGAATGCCAATGAACATGACAACAGAGATTGGGGTAATGCTTCTCACAACTAAGGAATGCCAAACTTTGCCAGCAAACCACCAGAAGCTAGGAAAAAAGCATGAAACAGATTTTCCTTCACAGCCTCAGAAGGTAACAACCCTGCTTACATTTTGATCTCAGAAGTCCAGCCTCCAAAAATGTGAGACAATACATTTTTGTTGTTTAAGCCACCCAGTTTGTTTGATGTACTTTCTCATGGAAGCACTAGCAAACTAATACATGAGGCCACCTAAATTTTGCATCCAATTACAATATGTGTCTATCTTCTCCACACCAAGCAATTTCCTGACACCAGCTGAGTGTCCTGCAATTCAACTTAACTCTCACACTATCTACTTTGTGATGGTGTCAGATTCCACAGGATAAGATTCCAGAGGTTGTCGCCTGGGCTTTTGACTGACAGGTTATAGATGGGAAGTTCCAACAACCCCCCTTCTTTGGATTCAATTAACTTGCTAGAATGGCTCACAAAACTCAGAGAAACATTTTACTTACTTGATTATTGGTTTATTATAAAAGAATCTATCTCAGGAAGAGCCAGATGGAAGAGATGAACAGGGCAAGGTATGAGGAAAGGGTGTGGAGCTCCCATGCTCATTCTGAGCATGCCGCTCTCCCAGAACCTCCACATGTTCACCTGCCCAGAACTCTCTGAACCCTATCATTTTGGGTTTTTATGGAGGGCATGGTTGATTATATAATTGCTATTGGTAAATGATTCAACCTCCATGTACAGTGAACATACAGTAAACATGACTTATCACTATTGATGTTAACCTTGATTACCTGGCTAAGCCAATCTGGTGTCTGTACTGTAAAGTTACTCTCTGCTCTGTCCCCCACTTTCCAAACCTTATTCTTTGGAAGGATGTCACTATGTGCAGCCCATGCCTAAGGAGTGGGGACTCAGACATATGCTCCTTCTTGAAGCAATATCTTCATGGATTATTGGGAATTCTGCATGACAGATTTGTCTATTGTCTCCCATTTATGATTTATGTGGATGTGTACATTTACTTATTTATTCAATGATTTATTTATGTAAGCAATATGTTTTATTTTATTTTTATTTATTTTATTTATATTTTTAATCCTCACTCAAGAGTATGTTTATTTCTGAGAGAGACAAAGGGGGGGGGAGAAACATTGATGTAGGAAAGAATCATTCATCAGTAGCCTCCCACACCCACCCCGACCAGGGATCTAACCTGCAATGTAGGTACATGCCCTGACCAGGAATCAAACCCACAAACTTTTGGTGCATGGGACGATGCTCCAACCAACTGAGCCACCCAACCAGGGCAGTAATGGATTTTATTTTATACTTTGGTTTGTACTCCAATACTATTTTATTTATTTTGTTGCTCAAATTGTTCTGTTCTAGAAATTGGGTGTTCTTTTAGATGGTTCCTGTGTCCCTTTGACATACTCTCATCAGTGTGCATGTGTTTTTAAGTGCTTCCTTACTGCAAGATGCTCTAAACTCATTTGCATATCTCCTGTACCAGTCCTAGAATCAACCATTTCTCTAAGTAGCCCTCTTCCTTTGACTGGATATCAAAAACCAAGGTATGAGTTCTAGGTGTGCTCATTTTTATTGGGGTGTCATTATTTCTCAGCCCTCTCAGCATACAAAGCAAGGAAATGTATGTGGATACTAACCAATGTATACACACATATCTCATATCTATACATATGTTTATATATAACCATCTTAATCTACATTAAGATAAATATGAGTTCATATTGATGTCTTCAAATACAATACAGTACAACATGGATCTTTCTAGCTTCCTTACTTATCTGTAAAATTCTATTCTAACAGTGAGAAACCTGCCTCTGACCATCTGCCATGCATTTACTCAATTGTTGAATCCCAGTATACACATATAGTGTTTTCAGAATTGTTAAACTGTACTGCCAAGGGAAAGAAGTTTGTCAGCTAGGGTAAACTGTTTAAGTACAAATCCTTTTGTTTTTAGACTTACAGAGTCTACTTATTTCCAAAATAATTATATCAACACCTTTCCTTTACCCTCTTCAGGGAGGGTGTTTCATTCACTTGTAATACAATTAGATTCTTTTTCACATTGTACTTTCCATTCTAAGACACACTTCCTGCCACCATCTCCTAAATGACTTTTTATAACTTACATTATATTAAGGTTTATTCTTTGTGCTATAAAGTTCTATGGGTTTTGATAAATGTATAGTGTCATATAGCCACCATTACAATATCTTACAGAATAGTTTCATTACCTTAAACATCCCCTGTGCTTCCCCTATTCAACCCTCTCTCTCTCACCTCAACCACTAGCATCTGACCTATTTACCATCTAGATAGTCCTGCCCTTTCCAGAATGTAATCTAAGTGAAATAACACAGTATGTGGTGTTTTCAAACTGGTTTCTTTCACTTAGAAATATGCATTTAAGATTTACCCATGTCTTTGTGTGGCTTAATAGCTCATCTGCTTTCCATCATTGGACAGCCTTCATTATGTGAATGTACCACAGTTTGTTTACCCATTCACCTATCAAAGGAAATCTCAACCATTCACATAACTGCTATATATATTCATATGTAGGTTTTTGTATCGACATAAGTTTTCAAATGACATAGGTAATACCTAGGTATGTGATTGCTGGATTACATATTAAGAAATTGTTTGGTTTTAAAAGAAACTGCTAAACTGTCTTTCAAAATAGCTGTATGGTTTTAAATTCCCACCAGCAATAAATAAGAGTTACTGTTCCTCCACATCCTTGTCAGAAATTAACATTGTCAGGTGTTTTTTTTAATTTTAGTCATTCCAATAAGTGTGTAGTAGTATCTCATTGCACTCCCTTAATGACAAAAGATGGTGAAAGTGTTTTCAATTGTATATTTACTACTTGTGTATTGTCTTTGGAAAGGTGTCTATTCAGATCTTTGGCCCATTTTTGAATTGGTTTGTTTTGTTATTGCTGAGTTTGAAGTGTTCTTTGTGTATTTTGGACGTTAGCCCTTTAACAAATGTGTTTGTAAATGTTTTCTCCCTGTTTGTGACTTGTCTTATGCCTTCTCTTAACAGTGCCTTTAGCAGAGCAGACAGTTTCAATGTTAACAAAATTTAATCTATTAATTTTTTCTTTTATGAATCATACTTTACTTGTGATATCTAAAAACTCATCACAAAGCTCAAGGATCATGTTAATTTTACTCCATATTTTTTAGAATTTTTATAATTTTGTATTTTACATTAGGTCTACAATCCATTTTGAGTTAATTTTTATGAAAGGTATAAGGTCTGTGTTTATTTTCTCTTAATGTTTTTATAACATATGGAAGTCTATTTCTTCCAGCCCCACTCACTGGAAAAATTATCTTTTCTCCATTGAATTGCCTTTGTGCCTTTGTCAAAGATCAGTTGACTATATTTTGATCCAAAATTGTTAAATGTTTTAGAATTATCAATTTTTTAAACCTTCTGGTTTTGTGTTGAATATATAAAGGCCTTAACATTTCAAGGTTATTTTAAAAATCTTCTTATGCCTTTGCTTAGTACTCTTCTGTCTTTGCTTAGCATTTTATATGTTTAAATTTTTGATCCAAATGCAATTTACATAAACGTAAAGTGTGAAGAAGAGATTCAAATTTATTTTCTTCTGAGGATTTCTGAATTTCTGAATATCATATATTGAAGAATCCATCTTTTTTCTACTGGATAACTCTTCTCATATACAAAAATTTTAAATGAATATTGAGTCTGTTTCTTCATTCTCTCTTCTGTTCCACTCATAGATTTTCCAATCATGTCAATAGTATACTACTTAATTACCGTATCTTTATAAAATATTTTAATATTTGTAAATATTTTAATATTTAATATTCCCTCATTAGTTTTATTTTTCATTATTTTCTAGAGATTCTTCCATGGTTATTTTCCCATCTCAACATATGATTTAACTATTCTACCTAAAAAATAATCTATTATTTTATAGGGATCAAATTAAATTTAGATACTAAATTAGAAATACCTGAAATCTTTATAATATTGATTTTTATCCAATAATGCAGTAGCCTTTCCATTATTCAAAACTTATTTTGTGTGTCTCTAGCATTTTAAGGTTACTCACATAAAGATGTTATTCAATAATTACATTAAATTCACATGCTATAACCATCCTATTACAAAGTGGAGGCGTGAGGTTGAATAAAAAGTTAGGTCCAACTACTTGCTGCCTGTAAGAAAGGAACCTTAAATATAGAGACATAAATGGGTGAAAAATGAAAGGATGACAAATGATACAACATGCTAACATTCCTCAAAGAAAAGAATATTACCAGAGATGAAGAGGGTTATTTTATGATAATAAAGGTATCAGTGCATCAAAAGATCATAACAGCCCTAAATGTTTATGTCCCAAATAACAGAGCGTCAAAATATACAAGCAAAACCTGACAAACTGCAAAAAGAAATAGATAAATGAAACAATTACTGTTGAAAATTTCAACACTCCTCTCTTAAGAATTGACAGAACAACGAGACAGAAAACTAGTGAGGGTATGGAAGGCTTGCACAACACTTCCAAGTAGCTGGCCTTTTTGACATTTATAGAACACTCACCTAGTAACACTGTACTACATCTTTTATTTCAAGTGTACAGGAATATTTACCAAATAGATCATCTGATGAGCCAAAAATAAGTACCAATAAGTTTCAAAGAATTTAAGTAATAAAAAAATTGTCCTTTGACTATTACTGAAATTATGTTAGAAATCAACACAAGAACAATATCTAGAAAATTTCCAAATATTTGGAAGTAAATAACACACCTAAAATCTTAAATCAATTATCTTAGTTTCCATTTCTAGAAACTAGAAAAAGGAGAGGAAATTAAATTTAGGTAAGCAGAAGAAAAGAAATAGTAAAAATCAAAGTGGAAATAAATGAAATAGAAAATAGAAAAAAGAAAATCAATGTAAACACAAACTTAAATATGCAGTAATACAGATTCTGTAGCTATTAAAATGTTTTAAAGAAGACATAAGTAGAGAGTTTTTTACCAATAAAATTTTTAAAAACTTAGATGAAATGATAGCTTGAAATATACATACTATCAAATCTTTTGTAATAAATAGATAACCTGAAGAAACAAACTCATAAATACAGAGAGAACATTTTCAATGTTGCCATGTGGGACGGTGGTGGTGGAATGGGTGAAAAGGAGGAAGGGTTTAAGAAGTACCAATTGCCAATTATAAAAACAGTTACAGGTAAAGTATAGCATAGGGAATATAGTCAATAATATTGTAATAACTATTGATATGTATAGTGTCAGATGGATACTAGACTTATTGAGATGATCACTTGTAAGTTATATAAATGTCTAATCACTATGTTGTATACCTGAAACTAATATAATATTGTGCGTGAATTGTAACTGAAAAACTAAAATAAATAAGTAGATAACCTGAATAGACATATTATTTAGGAAATGGAGTCTATAGTTAAAACCTTTCCCACAAACAAACCCAGGCTTTGTTCACATCAATGAATTCCACCAAACATATGAGGAAGAAAAATATCAACTCTGCACAAGTGTTTTTGAAAATTTAAGAGAAAATGAATATTTTGTAACTACTTCTATGTGGTCAGCATTATACTAGTACCAAAACCAGACAAAGACATTACAAAAAAAGTAAACAGCAAACTAACATACCCCATGAACATAGATGTAAAAAGTTTTAACAAAACTTTGGCAACTTGAATCTATAAAAAAGGTAATACATCACAACCAAAGTGGATTTATGACAGGAATGTCAGACTGGTTTAACATTAGAGTATCAGTTGATACAATTTGCTACATTACAACCTAAAAAAGAGAAAAACGTGGTCATTTCAATAGAGCAGAAAAAGCATTTGACAAAATTCAATATCTATTCATGACAAAAATACTCATCAAACTAAAAAAGGAAGTGAATTCCTTCAGTCTAATAAAGGGTACCTAGAAAAATCTTTTATCTAGCACCACAGTTAGTGTGAAAGACAGAATGCTTTCCTCATGAGATCAGGAACAAGGCAAGGATATTCATTCTCATGTCATTACTTCTACTCAACATTTTACTGGATATTCTAGCCAGGGCATTCAGGTTGGAAAGTAATAAAACAGTCTTTATTTGTGAGATAACATGAGTGTCTCAGTAGAAAATCCCAATGGATGTACAAAAAAAGCTTCTAAGTGAATTTAGCAGGGTCCATATAAAAAATTAATCATATTTCTATAACCTAGAGATGACCCCTTGAAAATACAAATTTAAAAATTCCACATACAACAGCATCATAAGCACAAAATATATACCAAGACATATGCTGAAACCATACAACATTAATGAAAGTTAGGAAAGAAGGATAAATAAATGGAAAGTTGTGCCTAAAAACCTATAAATTCAAAGCAATCCTGTTCAAAATACCAGCAGGTCTTTTTGTATAAATCAAAAGCTTATTCTAACATCTCTATGGAAAAGTAAAGAAATTAAAATAGTTGAAACTGGTGAATGGATAAAGAAATCTTTTTATATACATACAGTGAAATACTACTCAGCAATACAAATAAATGAACTACTGATACATGCAAAGCCATGGATTAATCTCAAAAGCATTGTGGTAAGTGAGAGAAGCCAGGCACAAATGGCTATATTTTTTATTCCACTTATATAACACTCTAGGAAAAAACGAAACTTTAGAGACCAAAATCTGGTCAGTGGTTGCCAGGGGACATGGGAACTTTGGGGAATGATAAATATCCTATATTGATTATAGTAGTGATTATATGACTATATAAGTTTTTAAAAACTCATAGGACTACACCTCAAAAGAGTGAACTTTGGGGAAATTACACTTGTTGAGAGACAGTTCTACATGGATTTTCTTGCATGTGTTGTGGATAAGGCAATGATTGATTCTTGTTCTGGACTATCTTTTCAAGAATGTTTGTGTAGCAAATAGCCTTGGCAGACAGAGACAATGTCACCCTCTGGAGCAAAGTGCAGGCATACTTACAGTTTAGGAAAATAAAGACAATGTCTCCCTCTGGAACAAAAGGCAAACTGACTTTGAGTAAATTCAGAGTTTCTCTTCTGCACTGCAACACACTGTATGTGCAGGTGTCACATGGCCTGTGTTATTTCGCCCTGTAGGAACTGGGGCTCAGGGAACTGGCCTGCTGTTTCTGTGAATAACAATCTGTCCTTCGGCTCTGCCCCAGGAGTCTGCTAGAACGGCATCCATGAAACGGTGGCAGGGTGACTTGTTAGCTTATAAGTACACTAAACTTTCCAACCCTCCGCAGTTTTGACACTTTCAGTAAACACTGACCAACATGTCTGTTCAATCAGGCAACACATTTTCTTCCACTCTGTTGCCTATTAATGAGAAGAAATTGAGGAGGAACTTCAGGCCAAATACTAGGACATGGGTTCAAAGACAGCTGTCTGTATTCAGCCTTGGATGCTGCAAATCTCTTCTGGGGGGACTCTTTGCCAGTCTGGTGGTCAGCTTCAAGTTCTCCCTATTGTATAACTAATATTAAGAATTTTTTCCTGAGGGCAGGAGGCTGAAGATTCTATCTCTATCAAGTAACAGTTACAAAAACACTCCCACAGACTGAGCATGAAAGGAGAGAAGTTTGTGAGCACTCTTCACAGCAAGCAGGAGAATCCATAGACCTTTGGTTGTTCACTTCGGAGGTGAAGGAGGTGGGATGTATAAGCTTGTTAAGGAAGAATGAGAACAGCTGGATCATATTATGGCTCAGCCCCTCCTGCAGTCTCATGTCAACTGCAGGTCCATTTGGAGATGACAGTGAAAGGTTCAGAGGTTGGTATTTTTGTTTGTTTTTTTGTGTGTGTTTTTGTTTTTATTTTTTTGCAGTAGGTACTGGCTATGATGAGGGCATTTTTTTTTCTAAAACAAACTCCCCTGGGAAACCATAAATGATGCATTGATTAGTATTGAGGATCTTACTGCCATGGATTAGGTTTACAATAATAATGAAAGTGATCCTCTACAGAATGAGAAACTGACTCAAAGAAATGTAGATAAATGCTTGCTGTCAGCCTTGCCACCCTGGAAAATTTCCCTAGCCCTTATGTGGA
This sequence comes from Phyllostomus hastatus, assembly GCF_019186645.2. Classification (NCBI taxonomy): domain Eukaryota; kingdom Metazoa; phylum Chordata; class Mammalia; order Chiroptera; family Phyllostomidae; genus Phyllostomus; species Phyllostomus hastatus. Next base: position 31,806,068 of record NW_025334009.1, on the reverse strand, counting down.
AATCAAATAAGAACTTAGGAGGTGTTACCTTAGTAATAGGGAATGATGCCTCAGACTAATGTGGACTCCTCAAAGGTTACTGCTGTGCAAGCCAAGCCCAAACCAGCCAGATAGCACACACCCCATGGCCTCCTATGGAAATCACCATGGCTGTGGCTGCTGAGTCAAGAATGAAATAAAGGTGTCAGCCATAAGGACCTTAGCATTCCATATGGTACTAGCTTGGCCAAAAAAAAAAAAAATGAAGTTCATTTGGCTGAGCTGACAGAAGCTGCTACACTGCTCAAAATAAAAATTAATTGTGCTTTCTTTACTAATGTGGAGCTATTCCCTCTCCAGTCCTCTTGATCCACCTATCCACCTCTGTCTCAGTGACTTTAAGGAGAAATGGGGCTGAGATCTCCTCCTGTCCCCAAGAATACTAAAGGCAGTGTGCACCTGCCTGTGTGTGCTAAAGAACTGTGGGGTGGAGAGAAGACACTCAAATTTGTATTGTTCTGTTGGACATAGGTGCTTAAGTTACCATCATACCCATTGCTTCTATTCAGCTAATGGGATTTGGGCAAGATTCCGAGTGGGGCAAGGAAGTGAATGCAATTTTGTGGTTGGGACCCTTCTGGCCAATTGAATGTACTATGGTTGTGGCTTCTACCATTGAATGTATAATCGATCTTGGTGTTTTACATGCACATTCTGTCAATGCTCATAAAGCCAAAGGGAGTCTCCTGACCAGAAGAGAAGTACTCAGTGGTCACCTACTATTTTCCCATGTGTGCCTATGCTGCATTGTGATTTGCCTCCAATGAATGACTCAGGTTTTAGTATGAGTGTCTCTACTCCCCCATGTTCAAACTCTTCATTTAATTAAATGATGTCCTATTTCTTGGCAAGCCAAAGCCCAAGTCTCAAGGATTTTGACTTTGGTGTGATCACACCTCTGTCAGCAGATTTGATTGATAAATCCTGAAAAAATTCAAACTCTGCTCTCTGGGTAAAGTTTCTTGGGAGTATGAGGATGAGATGAATTCACAATGCTCAGGTACAGTCCTTTCGAAAAGCATCTATTAGCTTGCTCTTGTAAAAAGTAAGCCCCTGATCATGAAGCCCTTATGAGCCAGCCTCGATGATAAACAAGTTGGGGAGTGTCCAGTGAGCCTCACTTGTCAAACAGAAATAGTATAGCTGAGTACTCTACTGGCTTGGCCCAACAGCATTTTGGATTTATATGAAAAAGTGGCAGCTCTCTCTTTGGGAGAAACTTTATCTCCCATTCCATCACTTAGGAAAACTATTTGAAAGTACCTATTAAAGCAGTATACATAGATATCCTATAATGCAACAATTTCACTTGTAGGTATATACTAAAAAATGCATACACATATATATCAAAAGATAGGTGCACCAAATGACATGTGAGAGAATATTCATAGTATAACTATTATAATCAAACACTGGAAATAGCTCAAATGTATAACAATAAAGTAAATAAGCAAAATGTATTATATTTATACAAAGGGATATTATACAGCTGTTAAAATAAATTAATTAAAATTATAAGAACATGAATAAATTTCACAAATATAATTTGAGCAAAACAAATTAGGCATAGAATAATAAATACCATTATTCCATTTATATAAATTTCAAAAGAATGCAAAAACAGTCTATGGTTTTAGAAGTAAGAAGAATAGTTACTTGTTTATTTTTCAAAGCTGAGTGCAAGGTGATTGGGAGGGAGCTTGATGCTGGTGCTTTTCTTATTTCCTGATCTGTGTGGTGATCACATGATTGAGTTTATTCTATGAAAATCCATAAGCTGTTGACTTACAATTTAAACAGTTTTTTCTCTATATTATACTTTAATAAAAGTGACTATTAAATAGTCAGGGTAATTGATAAAAAATGCTGAAAAGACTAGCACAAATATACAAGCAATAATCTACACATTAATCATTTTTATTAGTACAGAAGCAAGAATCCCAGGTAAAATTGTAATATATTGGATCCATAAGTAAATTAAAACATACCATGATGAAGTAGAGTTTATTTCAGGCATACAAATCTAGTTCAATATATTATCTTGTGTATAGATGCTAAAAGGCATTTGAAAAAAATATAATAACCATTCTAAATAACAACAGTAAAACAAAGGTAGAAACTTCTTTATTTGAATAGATATATATATAATAGCAGCAACTAATATTACACTTCATTATGAAACAATAGAGGTATTTCCCTTTAAAGTTAAAAAAGTCTACCAATACTATACTGAATATTTTTCTAGAAGTTCCAACAATGTAATAAGGTAAGAAAACAAATTTAAAACACTGATACCCTAGCCCTTGCCAGTGTGGCTCAGTTGACTGGAGTTTGGTCCCATAACTGAAAGGATGTGGGTTTGATTCCTGGTCAGAGCACATACCTAGATTGCAGGTTGATCCCCGGTTGGGTGCATGTGAGAAGGCAACCATTCAATGTTTCTCTCTCACATCAATCTCTCTCTCTCTCTTTCTCTAAAAAGCAATGAGAAAATGACCTTGCATGAGTATAAAAAAAAACCCTGACAATTTGAAATTAATACTCTCCTTTATTGAATATTGTATTATTGTATATCTGAATAAAAAACAAAAAGTCAAAATAATACATTTTATTGAAGAGGTATTTAATAATAATAATGCCCAGTGAGTAGGGCAGCTTCCCAGCAGTGAGGCCTGCCCACCAGGGCTCCAATCTCAGTCTTAAATAAAGGCTTATGATTAAAATTTAAACCTTGGGGAAGGAGATGGAGGTGAGATAGGTGGGAGTGGAGTCCACTTTCCCCTGCACACGGGTGAAGCACCTAGTGGATCTTCTGAGGAACAGAGTGAACAGCCAAGAGTACCCCCAAAATTTTGGAGACAAAAAATTGTAGAGGACATTGAAAAATCAGGTGAGTAGGTAGAAGCTGAGAACACCAGGATACCTGCTGGAAGAGGAAACCCACCAACAGATAACAACAGAAGAAGGTGAAGGAGGGAGTGGAAGCCATACTAACTCAATCTAAGACCTATCTGGAAATACAACGAAATGGTGGAGAAATTATTCAGAACAAACAACTGAACAAAAGCAAGAGAGAATCCTCAAAACCTTGTACACACGGAAGAACCAGCTTCGAAACAACCTGCCCACACCTGCACAACAGAATACAAGAGGTGGTGGACAGAGTGACCCTCAGCTAACCAGCTGGAAGGAAGGACCCACAAAAGAAAGACCCAACAACAATCAAAACCCAAAGACATACACAGAGCCAACATAAATGACAGCCCAATACCAGAGGGCTTGGGAGAAAAAGAAGATTGCACTATTGAATCTCACAGGTCTTCTGCCATAGAAGTTCACACCATAAACCCCAGCAATCAGAACAGATCAATTTAAAAAGCAGAGGCTAACAAGAAGAGTCTCACAAACAATGGGAAGACAAAGAAACAATCCCAAATGAAAGGAAAGGAGGAAGCCTCAGAAACAATGCTAAATGAAATAGAGGCAAGTCAACTATCAGATATTGAGTTCAAAGCAATGGTTATCAAGAAGCTCAATGAGCTCATAGAGCATTACCAAAAACTACTGGGAGACTACAATGAACTCACTGCAAACTATATCAACATAAAAAAGGAAATAGAAACTATCAACAAGTGCTAAGAGGAAATGAAAAGTACAATTTCTGAACCAAAGAACACAGTAGAAGGAATCAAAACCAGGACCAATGAAGCAGAGGATCAGATCAGCAAGCTGGAGGACAAGGTAGAAAAAAACACCCAGAATGAGCAAGAAAAGGAAAAGAGGCTCAGAAAAAATGAAAAGGGTTGAGGGAAATGCAGGACAACGTGAAACAAAATAATATTTGTATAATAGGGGTACCAGAAGGAGAAGAAGAAGAGTAGGATAGAACACCTGTTTGAAAAAGTAATGATGGAAAACTTCCCTAACTTGATGAGAGAAAAAGTCACACAAATCCAGGAAACACAGAGAGTCCCAATCAAGAGGAACCCAAAGAGGCCCACTTCAAGACACATCATAATTAAAATGGTAAAATTCCAAGGTAAAGAGAGAATCTTAAAGGCAGCAAGGAAAAACAGGAAGTAACATACAAGGGAGCACTGATAAGACTAGCAGCTGACTCCTCAATGGAAATGATCTAAGCCAGAAGGGAACCGCAACAAATATTCCAAATAATGAAAAGCAGAGGCCTGCAACCAAGACTGTTTTATCCAGCAAGGCTCTCAATTAAAGTGGAAGGCCAAATAAGGAGTTTTCTGGACAAAAGAAGTCTCAAAGATTATACCTCCTCCAAATCAGCTCTGCAAGAGATGCTAAAGGGTTTGCTTTAAGAACAGGAAGAAAAACAGTGAAAGAGAGAGGAACACAGGTATGAAAAAATGGCAATGAATAAGTACCTATGAATAATAACCTTAAATGTAAATGGATTAAATGCCCCAATCAAAGACACAGATAGCAGAATGGATAAGAAAACATGATCCATGCATACGCTGCCTATAGGAGACCCACCTCAGAACAAAATACCTACACAGACTGAAAGTGAAGAGCTGGAAACAGATATTCCAAGAAAATGGACAGGACAAAAAAGCTGGGGTAGCAGTACTCATATCTGACAAAATAGCCTTCAAAAGAAGAGCCATAAAAAGATATCCAGAAGGTCACTTCATAATACTCAAGGGAAAAATTCATCAGGAAGACATAAACATTGTAAATATATATGCACTCAATATAGGAGCACCCAAATACATAAAGAAAATCTTGGAGCACTTCAAGAAATATATTGACAGCAACACAATTATAGTGGGGGATTTTAACACCCCACTGTCAAAAATGGGCAGATCTTCCAAACAAAATATCAAAAAAGATATTGTGGTATTGAACAATGCCCTAGATGAAATGGACTTAACTGATATATACAGAGCCCTCCATCCCAAAGAAGCTAAATACACATTCTTTTCAAATGCACATAGAAAATTTTCAAAGATAGACCACATGATATTACACAAAACAAGCCTCAACAAATTCAAGAAAACTGAAATCATATCAAGCATTTTCTCTGACCACAAGGGATTGAAACTAGAAATCAACCTCAGGGGGGAAAAAAAAACCAAAACACTCAAATTCATTGAGATTGAATAGCATGCTATTAAACAATGAATGGGTCAAGGATGAGATTAGGGAAGAAATCAAAAAGTTTCTGGAAACAAATGAAAATGAACTCACAACAATCCAAAACTTATGGGACACAGTGAAGCTGGTTCTCAGAGGAAAGTTCATAGCAATACAGGCCTACGTAAAAAAGATAGAAACATTTCAAATAAACAATCTACCCCTACACCTACAAGAACTCTAGGAACAACAACAAAGAGCCCAGAGCAAGTAGAAGGAAGGAAATAAGCAAGGTCAGAGCAGAATTAAATGGCATAGAGACTAAAAGCACAATTCCAAGGATCAATGAATCCAGGAGACGGTTCTTTGAAAAGATAAACAAAATAGACGAGCCTTCAAGCAGGCTCATCAAGAAAAAAAGAGAGAGGACCCAAATAAACACAAGCAGAAGTGAAAGAGGAGAGATTACAACTGATACCACAGAAATACAAAGAAAGTATTGTAAGAAAGTACATTGTAAGAAAGTACTATGAAGAACTATATGCCAAGAAATTTGAAAACCTAGGTGAAATGGCCAAATTTCTAGAAAAATATAATCTTCCAAAACTCATTGAAGAAGAAGCAGAAAGCCTGAACAGACCAATAACAGCTGATGAAATTGAAACAGTAATCAAAAAGTTTCTGACACACAAAAGCCCTGGACCAGACAGTTTCACAGGAGAATTTTACAAAGCATTTAAGGGAGACTTAACCCCCATCCTCCACAGATTATTTTTAAAAATTCAAGAAGATGGAAGACTTCCAAACTCTTTTTATGAAGCCAGCATCATCCTAATCCCAAAACCAGATAAAGACAACAAACAAAGAAAACTTCAGGCCAATATCGCTGATGATAGATGCTAAAATCCTTAACAAAATATTGGCAAACCACATCCAGCAATACGTTAAAAAGATTACACATCATGATTAAGTGGGATTTATCCCAAGGATGCAAGGATGGTACAGTATTTGCAAATCAATAAACATAATACACCACATAAAAAATGAAAGACAAAAATCACATGATCATGTCAATGGATGGGGAAAAAGCATTTGATAAGATATAGCACACATTTATGATAAAAACACTCACCAAAATGGGAATAGAGGGAGCATTCCTCAACATAATAAAAGCCATATATGAGAGACTTACAGCCAACATCATACTCAATGGGCAAAAACTTAAGGCTTTCCCCCTAAGATCAGGAACAAGACAAGGATTCCCACTTTCACCACTCCTATTCAACATAGTACTGGAAGTCTTAGCCACAGCAATCAGACAAGAAAAAGAGATAAAAGGCATCTAAATTGGAAAGGAGGAAGTAAACCTGTCATTGTTTGCAGATGACATGATAGTGTACACAGAAAATCCTATAGACTCCACCGAAAACTACTGGATCTAATAAATGAATTTGATAAAAACAGCCAGATACAAAGTCAACACTCAGAAATCAAAAGCATTTTTGTATACCAACAATGAAACATCAGAAACAGAAATCAGGGGAAAAATCTCATTTGATATAGCAACAAGGAAAATAAAGTACCTAGGAATAAACCTAACCAAGGAGGTAAAAGACCTGTACTCAGAAAACTATACAACACCGAAGAAAGAAATCAAAGAAGACACAAACAAATGGAAACATATACCGTGTTCATGGATCAGAAGAATTAACATCATCAAAATGTCCATACTACCCAAAGCAATTTACACATTCAATGCAATACCTATTAAAGTACCAATGGCATATTTCACAGACAATGAACAAACACTTCAAAAATTTATATGGAACCATAAACAACCCTGAATAGCTGCTGCAATTTTGAGAAAGAAACACAAAGCAGGAGGAATCACAATACCTGATACCAAACTATATTACAAGGCCACTGTAATCAAAACAGCCTGGTACTGGCATAAAAACAGGCATGTGGACCAATGGAACAGAACAGAGAGCCCAGAAATAAACCCAAGTCTCTATGGTCAATTAATATTTGACAAAGGGGACAGCAACATAAAATGGAGTAAAAACAGCCTCTTCAACAAAGGGTGTTGGGAGGACTGGACAGCTACATGCAAAAAAATGAAACTCGAGCACCAACTTACACCATACTCAAAAATAAATTCAAGGTAGATAAACGACTTAAATATGACTCACAACTCCATAAAAGTCCTAGAAGAATACATTGGCAGGAAAATCTCAGACATTCCATGCAACAGCATCTTCACAGATATGTCCCCTAGAGCAAGGAACATTATGGAAAGAACAAACAAATGGGACCTCGTCAAATTAAAAAGCGTCTGCATGGCTAAAGAAAACAGCATTAAAATGAAAAGAGAACCAACTATATGGGGAAACATATTTGCCAATGATACCTTAGACAAAGGTTTGATCTCCAAAATATATAAAGAACTCACATGACTCCACTCCAGGAAGACAAAAAACCCGATTAAAAAAATGGGCAAAAGACTTGAACATACACTTCTCCAAGAAGAACATACAAAGGGCCCAGAAACATATGAAAAGATGCTCAATATCGCTAGATATCAGAGAGATGCAAATTAAAACCACAATGAGATACCACCTCACACCAGTCAGAATGGCCATCATAAACAAATCAACAAACAAGTGTTGGAGAGGATGCAGAGAAAAGGGTACCCTAGTGCACTGTTGGTGGGAATGTAGACTGGTGCAGCCACTGTGGAAAACCGTATGGAATTTCCTCAGAAAACTAAAAATGGAACTGCATTTTGACCCAGAAATTTCACTGCTGGGATTACACACTAAGAGCCCTGAAACAACAATCCAAAAGAACCTATGCACCCCAATGTTCATAGCAGCACAATTTATAATAGCCAAGTGCTGGGAGCAACCTAAGTGCCCATCAGCAAATGAGTAGATCAAAGAACTATGGTACATTTACACAATGGAATTCTATGCAGCAGAGAGAAAGAAGGAGCTTCTACCCTTTGCAACAGCATGGTTGGGACTGGAGATCATTATGCTAAGTGAAATAAGCCAGGCAGTGAGGGACAAATACCATACAATCTCACCTTTAACTAGAACATAAGCAACAAAAGAAAAAAGCAAACAAAATATAACCAGAGATACTAAAATTAAGAACAATCTAACAATAGCCAGAGGGGACTGGAGAGGGGACACTGGGGAGAAGGGTTTTCAGGAACTACTATAAAGTAATAGGACAAAACCAAGGGACGGGGGTGGAAGCAAGGGAGGGAGGGAGGTTCAGCTAGGGTGGGGGGAGGGATGGGGAGAAAATGAAGACAACTGTAACTGAACAACAATAAAATAATTTAAAAAATAGTAATGCCCAGTATGCTAGGTATTTATAAAAGATACGTTAAGAGTAAGACAGTATAATAAAAAACAGATTCCTGATTATAACCAAACATAAATTATAAGAATTTTTTTTAAGAATTGCACAATATCTGTAAGAAAGATACAAAATTTTGCTGATGACTATAAAGGACTACTTGATGAAATGGAGAGAAAAGTCATATTTATAAACTAGAAGATATAAATGGTTAAGAGTTGCACTCTCCCATATTGATTTAATATTTGGAGCTATACGAATAAAAATACTGACATTTTGGAACTTTATAGGATTATCTTATAATTCATCTGGAAAAATACACAGGTGAAATAGTTATGAGAATTATGAAAGTGAATAGGATGGGTGACTCATGTTGCACAACATTAAAATGTACAATGAGGCTGCAATAATTAAGATAGTACTGCCCTGGAATAAGAGTTGGCAGACTAATGAAACATCTCAGATATCCAGAAACATAATTACATACAGGAATCTAATTTAGAAGCAGCAAGTGAAATAGGTGGGAAATGGATAGATTATTCCCATCATTTCCAACTACAGACATCCATTCTACAATGTTCAATGCAGATACTCTGGTTATATAATTCTTGTAATATAGATATTGTTATATTTTATGCCCATGTTAGTTTTTTCTTTGCTCACTCAGCCTTATGATCTTAAAGTTCATGCCAAGTGCCTTGTGAAAATCTAGTAGTCCATATCCGGAACACAAGTCCCCCATGATGTGCATCCACCACGTTTTGTTTATCAACTTCTCAGCAATTGGTACCAGATTGCCTCAACTCCTTACCATCAGACAACTTTTGGTAGAGTCTGCCACATCAGTGAGCTATCTGAGCCTGGAGACTTGAAATCACACAGAATGGCTGCCTTTTCTTTGACTCTGTTACTGTTTAGGACTTCACCTTCACTTGGCCATGAGTTATGCATTTTCTGATAAGATCCATTCCCCTTGACAGTGATGCATCTGCCCTGTCTGGAGGCTGAGCCATATTTGGTGGGGATGATCTTGTTGTGCAGTATATACCTGCTGGCTGTGGAGCAATGGAAGACAAGGTAGGTTTTAGAAAATAGGTCAGGATCAGTTCAATTAAGATTGTAATCCCAGCCTTGCAGCACACTCTCTGGACAGCCTTAACCAAACTATGTAGACTTCCTAAGCCTCAGTTTTTACATCAGTGAAAGGTTAGTAATAATACCTGGTGCATTAGGGCATAGTGAGGCTTACATGAGATAGCACATAGCAAGTGTACTTGCTGTTCTTTAAACACACCCAGCTGTTGCTCCAGTGGCATTTGCCTGCAAGATTCTTCCATCCTGACTCACTCCCTTATCTTCTTCAAATATGTATTTGCTCAAATCTCACCTTATCAATAAGTTCTCTCCTGATCACCTTCATTAAAATTGCAAACTTCTCTATTCTCAAATTTTCTTTTTTTTTCAGCATTTTTACCTTCTGAGATGTTTCACAGTTTATTTATGTTCATGTTTACTGTTATTTGCCTGTCTCCCCTTGCTAGATCCTGGTGAACACCCAGATTTGTGTTTTGTTCACCGGTGGATCCTAAATACATGGAAATAGTGCCTGTTTCCAGGTGGCTTGGAGTTCCTACTTAGTAAACATTTGTTAAATGAATAGTTATATTTAGCATTGCTAAAATCAGGATAGTCCTGAGAGCCTACCTAAATAAGAATGTTTCAGAATGACTGCTTGAGAAAGTCTTTGGAGAAGGCAAACACCAGGCTGAGATCTGGGTGGGGTTGGGGTTTCCTAGCAAAAGTCCTTATTCTCAATCATTACCTGGAGATCAGAGGCCCTCGGGTGGCAGCAATCAATCCAAGTCACCTCTGTGTGGAGTGGACACTCCATAAAGGTCTATTGGCTGGATTTGGAGACCACATGCTTTTTCTAACTTTGAAGACAGGGACAATGATGCCTTAGGCACAAAGAGATCCATGACTAAATGAGGAATATCCTTGTTCATTGTCAATTGGACCTGAAAACTTGGAAAAGAGCTCAACTTTGATCTAAAATTCAGCCTGGAAGCTCATCCTTCTAGTAACTGAAATGAAAATGGAGTGTCCATTGGAAAGGCTGTTCAGGAGCCCATATAAGCAAAGGATGAGCATTATCCCCATTTTTCAGACCAGTAAAATAACACACATTCTCACCTGGAGTTGGGAAAAGTCTGGTATGGCTGAAGGTCACTGGTGACACAGAAGTCAGCTCCACTCAGAAATACTCTGGTAAAGAAAGGCCCCCAAGGGTGAGGTTGGGTGCTGCTGTCTGCGGGGGTCAGTGGAAGAGTCACCTATAGGCTATTTGATAACATGTTTTAGTGGAGGGACAGAGGTCCAGGGTCCCACAGACTCACTTCCACACTTCTCTTCTCTTTGAGGTGCCTCCTCCTTTTTTTTGCCATCCTCTCTTCTTCCTCCTTGCTTCCTTCACTGCTCTCTTCTTTTCCTTCCTTTGCATGGTGTGCTCTGCTCTGTTCTAGATCAATGATCCTCACACTTTAGTGAATCTCAAAGTCACTGGGAAGGCTCATAAAAACCCAGATCGTGGGCCTGTCCCTCAGAGATTCTGATCCAGTCTTTCTGGGATGAGTCCTGAGAAACTCCCTTTTCAACAAGTTCCCCAGTGGGCACTGATGCTGCTCGTGGCTTGGACTCCACCCTCTGAAAAGCGCTGCTGTACTGCTTGCTTCCTCCCTACTCCTCAGCTCCTCACTATGTTTCTGAGCTACCTCTTGCCTCTTTGTATCCTCTCTCCCATTGTCTGCATCTTTTTTCTATGTTCTTGCTAAACTCTGCCTCTCTTTCCACTGCTCTGAGGTCATATTTCTCTTTTGTAGCAGGAGGTACCAGTGGAGAAGGAAGCCTCATGTCCCATTACCCAGTGTCCTGCATCCCAGGCTAGAATTCTTTTCTCTCCTCTTCTCTCCCATGCTCTTTGAAAGCCCCAGTGCTAAAGCTTTCCTGCCAGTGACTGTGACCCCCTGAAAGCTACGGTGTAAACTAAAGCTCTAGATCCTTCCATAAGGCAGCCTTGTTCCTCAGCTTCTCTATCCCACGGAGAATGCCTGGGGATCTTCAAATACCATAGAAGTAGGGGATGGGGGAGGGGGTAGATGAGAGAAAGTGAATCTATTAAAAGGTGTAAAAGCTGACAATTTCAAAAATAATGATCTGGGTTTCCTCTTATTTAAAACTACCCAGATGCCCTGCTGTTTTCATTGCTGCTGCAACTGACACTCAGCTATGTTTGGAATTAAAAATACATAAGTGCTTTCTGGAAAAGCTGCTAATTTGAAGGTCATTAGCAGCCAAAAATGTATTTCTCTTATTTATAAAAAAAGGCACGCAATAAAGCTATTAATATTTACTCTCTTCTCTGAGTTGGGTGTGCTTACTTGCTCCAATGTAAGCTAAGCTGCTTGTCCTGCCTTGACCCCCCAGTAAAGCGCCCTCCTGCTGCCCTTCACTTCCTTACACCTGCCCTGTCCCTGACACCTGCTTGGTGGCCTCCACCATGGAGAGGAGCCTGTGACTTGCAGCAGACCAACTGGGATGGATGTGAAATGGCCTTTTCTTCCTGGGAGAGGGCAGTTCGGCAGTTAAGTGCTGATGGGTTCAGAGGCACTTGCCTCAGTAATGAGGATATTTGGGATAATTTCCCCTGTGGCGACAGCTCATGTCCTCCATCCCTCTAGTTTGTGTCACAGCAGCTAGGCAAGCACACCTCCCCTGGGGCTGCTGTGACGGCCCACAGGCGTTAGCCCTTGGCCCTCCATTGCTGCACATCTGGAGGGAGCCTTCCACACCTCACTCACCTCTGCCCAGGCTGAGGCTACTAGACTTCACATCGCTGTCAAACACTGCACCCAGGACACCTTCTTTGCATGCGTGCCACTGTCTTTCTTGGTCCCCTGGCTGCTTCCCTGAGCTGGCCCCACCACACAGCCCTGCCTCCCAACTCCCTCTCCTCAGCTGTTTGTTTACGAGGGAAATTACTAGAAGACCAGCCTGTCAGCAGCTTCCCTGCAAATCCTTCTTGCAAAAGGGAGGGGGTGGGGTGGGGAGAAAAGCAAGTGAGGAAGGCAGTGAGGCTGGGGTTGTGGTTGCCATAGAAATAGAGAAATGGAAATGACAACTGAAAAGCATTCCGCAGAGCAAAGGAGAATGAGGAGCATGAGAGTATGTGAGGGGCAAAATCACAGTGAGAGGAGCAGCTGATCAATAGGCAGGAACATAAAATATGTGCAGAGGAAAGACCATTTGGGGAGAGGGCCCTGGCCTCCGGGTGCAGGTCCTACCAGAGGGCAGGGCTGAGATAAGAATGCAATCTCTCATCTAGGAGCTAGAGTAGCAAGTAGCACAGTCTACAAAAATGCGTCTGTGCGCATGGAGACCACCAGATGCCCCCACCCTCACCCTGCCCAGTGTGATTGCCAACGTTCTGCTTTAGGCCAGGCGGAACCCCGTGCTGGCCAGGTGACCTTATGTTTCCTTTTGAGAAAATGATGTGTGGCTAAGGAAACATACAATAGTGTACTCTGGCTTAATTTAGCTTCTTTTCCCTGAGATTTATTCCTTCATTATATATTTTTTAAAAAGTCATTTTGAGCTTACTTAACCAATTTTCTCTCACTGCTCTTATTTTTTTCTAATTACATGTGTGAGGCAGCCGATTATGCTTGCTGCTCCCTGTGGGCTGGAGGAGGGACAACTTCCCCCTGGTATTAGAGTGCAATGAATCTTAGCGAGCCCTCAGGAGGGCCTGGGCTTGCTCAGAGGCTGCAGAAGTGGGCTGCTGGCTCTGAGAGCCACAGTGAGGGACAGGCAGCAACTGGCTCAGTAGGGCCATTTCTATCCAGGCTAGTGACTGAGGACACTATAGGGGAGGGTGCCCTGCTAGCAGCAGGGGTCATGCTTCTCACCATCCTCAATCTGCAGCAAATCTGCTCCCAGCACATATGGGCAGCAAGGGGCTTTCTGGAAATGTTCACCTTGTTTCCTGCCAGACCCTCACCCAGGAGGCAAAACCCATGGGAATCAGCCTTCCCAGACCCTTCTCAGGACTCCTGACCCCTTGGCCCCATGCAAATCATTTTTCTTTATTCCCTGATGAGACTGTGACTGCTTGGCATTTACAGGGACTTAGTAAAGATTTGTGAATGAATGAATGAATGAATGAATAAATGCATGCATGAATAAATAATTTTCAATCTCTTAGAGACTCTTTTTGTGTCTTCACTGCCACCAGCCTCTCCCGAGTCACCTGCTTGCATTATCTCTACTTTCCCCTGACTCCCTCTTTGTCCCCTAAAGAAGGTCTCTCATCATTTGCTCTCATCAGACACAGAGGCAGATTCAATGGTGGCCAAGAGTCCCTTTTCTGGTCTTCAGTGCAGGACCACAGTCATTTTAACACTGACTATGAGCCATCTACTTTTCACCACTCAAAGCAATATTCAGAGGAACTTGCTCTGTTTCTACTTTTTTATTATACAGGTGGTAACAAGCAGGGTTAAGATTCTTCTGAAATGCATTCAAGAAACTGAGACAAAGAAATCTGATCAGGTCACTCAGGAGAATTCTGTAGGGAAGGGCTATAGGAGGAGGTTGCCGAAGGCAATGGTAAACAGCGTAGGACTTGACTGGCTGAGAAGCTGAAAGCCTCCAGAGCTCAGGGAATAATGGGCGAGAAGATTTAGAATAAAAGGGCTCTTGAAGGGGTGTGGACTCTTTCTGGCCCTCTGGCTCTCTTCCCCTAGGATGCCCGGATGTGGTTCTTAATGGATGGTATTTTGGATGGGAAGGAACTCCAAGCACAGCATAGGACCAGGCTGGCCTGACAGAGGATGGCAGCATTATTCTTTGGGTGTTACAGAGGAGATGGGCTCTGAGGCAGAAGCCTGGCATTCTTCCAAAATGGTGTAGCTTTGGTATCTTATGTTGTTTTAGTTTGTAAACTAACCCTATAGAAATAAGATAACTAAAAACAGGAGGAAAATGTTAGGAGGACCCAGGTTTTATAGTATAGCCTTGATTGATAGACTTAAGTGATTAAAGCTGTGACTTGATACGCTTAAGTGACTGTGTTTGAATAAAGACTCCTTTCCTTTATCACCAAACCTTTACCTCTGGAATTTTGCCTACAGGGTGGCGGCCAACAGCAGGATCCTCCTTGCTGTTCTGTAACAAAACCAATGGACTGCCTGATAATAAGAGTGATCAGACAGGCCCAGGACTGCAATTTAGTTGGTGAGTCTTTTACGAATATTTTGGATTCCAGAACTTTGCCACAGCCTACCTAACTCCAGCTACTGCCCTTCCAGCCCACCTTAGACAAGTTTTGTCCAGGGTGGCCTGACTCCAGTGCAGAGGTCTTAAGCACTAGTTAGACCTTCACCTGCTTTTGTAAATAAAGTTCAACAGGAACACAGCCACACCCAATCATCTGTACATCATCTGTGACTGCTTTCACACTATGTGGCAGGGTGCAATAGTTGCAACAGGAACCATATGGCCCACAAGTCTAAAATATTTACTATTTGGCCCTTGACAGAAAAATTTTGCTATCCCCTGGATTAGATTTGCTGCACTAGAGTTTAGAAGAGATGCTAGATTTTCTTGCTGTGTAGCTAGCTGTGGGACACAGAAGACAAAGAGTTAACTAAATCTCAGCACCATATGACAGTTTGCAAATAAGACCAAAGGAATGATGTTCATTCAAATGAAATCAGCTGTACAGTTATGCCCCCTGGGCCAGACAAGTTAATGCTTGGCAAACTGCCTTCTCTGTGAAACATCTCAGCAGGAGCTGAGCTCCATGGTGGGAAAAAACAATAAAAAATTGTTAATTGTTAAATTGGATGTCAGAGAGAGTATCTTTCAAAGTTGCAGTAGGCACTTTACATGTGGAAACTATCAGATTGTGAGTAAGGCTGGAGGTCACCAATAGGCAAAGGAGCTCTTTTCCCACTGGGCAAAGTAGATGCAAGGCTTGGTACCATCTGCTCTGTTCTGCAGGGAGACCCATCACCAGGTGCCCTGCTCAGCTGCTGCATTTTCCTTTAGCAAAAGCACAAATAAAACCATGTGAGCAGGGTGATGTAAACGTGGTTTTAAAGAATTGTAGTAAATGTGGCCCAACCTTGAGCATGGGTACAGTAACTTCAAGAAGAATCAATGTAATCGATGAGTATTGTTGGTCCTTCGGTTTCTTCATTTGAGGGCAAGGGATGGATTCAATGATTAGTTCACTTATTGAACAGATTTACTATGTGATGACTGTGCCCCTGCAGTTCAGCAATGAAGAAGACATGCTCTCCAACATGGCTAAACTCGCAGTCTGGGAAGGTGGGTTCCAGACCCACAAACAGACCATTATAACACAGAGAGCGAACATCAGGATGCTGAGAAGCACAGGGAGCTGCGAGGCCTCAGAGGAGAAGCAGCTGACCTGCTGGGAGGACTGGGGGATGCCTTCATGTGAAGTTGAGTCTCACAGGATGGCCAGGAAGCAGCCCAGTGAAAGGAAACAGTGTTCCAGAGTGTTGATCCGGCTGGCACTCCAGGATGAGGGGCAGTGCCATAGGGACACTGAGTATGCTGGGACTGCCAGAGTAGGGGTTGGAAAATACAAAACAAGTGAGATGGATTTATAGGTTTACAAACTTCTGTTTTTCAATTTTCTCCTTCATGATTTTTTACCATATTCACATATGAATTGTACTCTTATTTAGTTACTATTTTTTCAACCAAAACATGGTTTTATTTGAATAAACTTATTTTTAAAGGATACTTCTTAATATCTGTGAAATAATGTATACATTCTATGTGGTGGATATGTTTTTCTCTAGAATACATTAAAATAAATGTATAACTATTATGATTTAAATTATTTGGACATATACATCCTAAAACCCTCTGCCCCCGATGGCATACTCAGCACTCTTGGAAATCCAGCAAGTTGACCCCTGAGATGGCTTTTCAGTCAGAAAATCTCTGAACACTTATTAACTGAAGAAAGCTCTTTATAGTAACTGATGGGCCCAGAAATTGGTCTTTAATCCAAAGGACAGGCCCTTAGCTGTGAAAATGAGCAAGCAATGTACCTATGCAACATACTGAAGAACTTTCTAGAATTCAACCATTGCTCCAATAAGACAGGCAGTCTGGGAATCCTCCCAGGAGCTAGGCAAACTTGATTCCAATCTCTGCAAACATGCAAGGTGAAGGGCAGAAATAATTAAGATGACAGATACATGCTACTGTGAAGTTCACAAAACCCCAAATCCACAGAGGTTAAGGATTGACCTTTATCAGAAGGCAAGAAGACTTTTTACAACAAACCCCAGGCACTGATTTGCTTTCTATTTTTAGGCCATATTCCCAAATCTTTAGAAGTAAAATAAACTAGCTGAGGCTAGCCAGTATTTATTGAGCACTCCCTAAGAATCAGGAGCTAGACTACGTGATTTATACGTGGCCCCTCTTTTTACCCTTGACAAAACCTTGTGGAGTAAATAATACTGCCCTCATTTTACAGTCACAAAGCCTCAGAGTGTAAATAAGTCACCTGTGCTACGTGACAAGACTGGGATGGCCAGTAGGAATCCCTAGAAGACACCTTGCTGAGGTAGCAGTACACTTGGTAATTCAGAGAACACACTTCATGCAAATAACCTGGACTAAAATTCTGACTCTTCAGCTTGATCTAGAGCAAGCTGTTTGAACTTCTCTCAGTCTTACTAGCTAATTCATTTCCAAAATGGGTATAATGATACTAGTTGTATAAGGACATGGTGTGCCTGGCTCACAACAAGCACTCAAAAAAAAAAAAAAGAATTTAACAATTGCTATTGACAACTAAATCATTGAATTTGTGATGATTATTTTTGAGAATTTCTCAAGTGGTTATATCTCCAGCCCCCATCCCAGAAATAGTCCCTCTAATTAACTATTAGAAAGATTCACTTTAAATTCTACATGAAGAACACTCCCCTCTCACTCCTAGATGAAACCTGGTATTGGAGCCCTAATCAGTTTATCTGCTTCTGAAAATCTCTTGGCTATGGTTAGAGATCCCCAAGATGTCTGTGATCAGACAGGTAAAGCCCAGTTGGCATGTCAAATCCCACTGGTCTTGAGAGCTGATCATTTGTATTCTCTGCCTCCTGAGTCCTGACCTTTCCCAGGGCTGGGCTGCCATCACACTTCATTCCTCCAGTACAGGGTGGGGAACTCCAAAAGTAGTTAGCCAACCTTCTGCAGTCCAGCAGCGTGTTCTGTTCATATAGCCTAGCCATGGGATACTTCCTGAGGTCTTCATTTCCTGCTCATGCCCACTACATAGGCAGATAGAGCCTGAGCTGATGCTTAGCTGCCCACCTGCTCATTCAATAGATGCCACAGACTCATTGACAATGCTGTGGACAATCAGGATTGTGTTCCACAGTATTAAAGAACACCTCCCAGAACACCTCTACCTCTCCACCCAGTTAAATTATTTCTCTCCAGCGTGAGCGCTGAGGAGGCCACAGTTGAGGAGGCTGCTGAGCTGCCCAAGTATACATCAAGCTGGAGTGGAAAAGCTGAGGGTCCTCTCTGACCTGTCTGACCTGCCTTACTGGCCCAACAGCAGTCTCATTCACGTTGGTTGAATGAATGAGTGGAATTTTGCTTTGCTATTACCAGTCTCTGCTCCCCAAGTCTCTACTCTAGTTCCTGGAAGTCTGGGATCCTGAGGCTGGGCTCTGCCCTAGGGCCAAGACCCTAATCCTGAAGCATAGATATTCTAATACCACTGTTTGCCTACTTGGTCTTGCACTTCCCCTGGACTTTGTAGTGGTGACTCCTGGATGCCATGGTGACTGACCACCTATGCCTGGGCTTCTCACTGCCATCCCAGCTCAACTTCTCTTCCTGGCACACCTTCCATTCTCTGTGGCTGAGGCTCTCATATGTTATTCCAAAGTTTATTCATTTCTTTTTACTTTTATTTATTAGTTTTGAGAGAGAGAGATTTTTTATTCCACTTATTTACACATTCATTGGTTGCTTCTTATATGCAAGATTAAATGTGCAACCTTGACGTCATTGGGATGATGCTCTAACCAATTGAGCTACCTGGCCAGGGCTATTGCCAGAGGTTATATATTTCTTGACACCAACTCTCCCAGGATGTTCCTCTCTTCTGGATTTAGTCTCTCTGGACCTAGCCATGCCTTCTTTCTATACACAGTTATATGTTGGCCCTGTGCTAGATACTTGAATATACAGATGAATATAATATAAGGAGCTCACAGACTAGAAGGTGGAATATGATGGAAGCAAGGACAATTGTATAGGAGATTGCAGACTTGGCCACCCATAAGACCTGTGACATTTGAGCTGTGGCTTGATGGACTCACAAACTGGGGAGTGGAGAGGCTCATAGCACAGGGACAGGTGCAAGCACTGAAGTAGAGGTGGAAAGGGTCTGGGCAGACCACAGGTGTTATCTTGTGGGAAGTTTGTCTGGAGAGTTGAGCATGAGCTTCTCTTTATGATCAGGAATTTGGACTTTATTTCATTGGGGTGGGTAGCTACAGAGGGACTCTGGGTGGGAAATGAGCCTGGGATACTTCATATTTGTTTCTCATCAGATTTTCTCACTGTCCACTCATCCATTTC
This sequence comes from Phyllostomus hastatus, assembly GCF_019186645.2. Taxonomy (NCBI): domain Eukaryota; kingdom Metazoa; phylum Chordata; class Mammalia; order Chiroptera; family Phyllostomidae; genus Phyllostomus; species Phyllostomus hastatus. The sequence continues at coordinate 31,786,847 of NW_025334009.1, read as the reverse complement.
AACAGAAATGGGCATGCTGGTCTTGTCACTCTAGCATTGTGATGGTAAGGCCCCTGAGATCAATCACAGGTCTCCGACTGTCTGCATCAGAAGCTGCAGAAACTAAGTGATTTGATTGTGAGGAAATGGGAAGGTGAGCTGGAGTTCTGCTAGAAACTCATGTCATTCCTCATTTTATTCATCCTACAAATCCAGTTAGAATGGCTGCATTTTAAGCTGCACCCTGTGTCCAGCTGCACTCCTTGTCTTCTGTGTGGGTCTGACCCTCTCAATAGTCACCCTCCTCCTTTTCTGCATGGACTCTTTGAAATAAGCTTTTAAATATACTCAAGTCTTTCCACTAAAATATAACAAAATAACAACAAGTAAAAGGAGCCTCCTCCAGCTCCATCCCTATTTTTCTTCTCCCCTTTGAAGTCCAGCTTCTTGAAAGATGGTGATGTCCTCTCTTTGCTCATTACATCCAGTGTCTTCTGCTGAAACTGCCTGACCAAGGTCACCTGAGACTTCCTGCAGCTAAACCCATGGGCAGTGTTCAAGCCTCACCTCCCTGGCAGCTCCAGGCCCTGGGACTGCTGCTCCCTCTCAGAAAGGTTTTCCTTTGATTCCACGGCCACTGCCCACTCCTGGCTTTTCTTCATTCCCTGCAATGGCTCTGTCCTCCCCTCAGTGAGCCTTCCTGTCCCTGGGCACTTTTGAAATGTTGCTGTTTCTCAGGATTTGATGTAGGCCCTCTTATCTCCTCATTCTCACAGTCTCCTGCAGGAAATTCTTCTACTCCCCTGGCTTTAGTTACTATCAAGAAAAAGCATGACTCCCAAATCTATAACATCAGCCCAAGTATCTTTGCTGAATGAGAGCCTTATATCCAACTGCCCATGGGCAATTCAAGTTCCTATTATCCCCACCTCCCAATTTCTTCATCTTTTTGTATCTCTTATTTCAGTGAATGGTATAAAAATGCACTCAGTTTTCCCAAGCAGAAACTTGGGGTATCATCCTTGAATCTATGCCCCACTCTTCTCCAACAGCAAATCCACCTCCACCTCCTGCTAATCTGATCTTGCTTATATTTATTTAATCAGTCCTCTAACCTCCACCTGCACTGCTACTTTACACCCTCACCCAGGCCACCATCATTTTCTGCCCATGTTATCATGCCAGCCTCTAACTAGTCTCTCAGAATTGAGTCTGGTAACCCCTACTCCATTTTCCATTTTGTGTCCAGAGTGATTTATATCAAATACAATTTCTTGCTTCAACCTACTTTCCACCAATTGCATACCCCACCTCCTTATGATCTAAAGGCCCTTTACAGGCTAGCCCCTGGCAACCCTCTCTACCCTGGCAACTATATACAGCAGTCTATTCTCCAGCCCTGTTGAACAGTCTATGACCCCACAAACATGCCATCTGCTCTGTGGCTTTTGACCCTTTGTCCATTCTGTTTCCCCTACCTGCAACACTAGTCCCACCATCAACATCTCCTCTCCCTAATTTGACAAGTCCTTTCACTCTTCAGGTTTCAGTTTAGCATATGCCCCTCAAAAATGCCTTCTTTGACCCCCTAGGACATTAGCAGTGCCCTTTTCTGTGACCCCAATGCTCTGTGTATTTCCCAGATGAAGTTATATATGAAGTTGAGTTTTGCTCTAAAGAAGGTAGCTAGAACTTGTCATCATGTTGTATGTCAGAAAGCCATTTCCAGAGCTATGGCAGCTCCTAATGTACATGCAAATATGTATTTAAAGACCAGAAACAAAAATTCAAGTCTTCTTGGAGAGAAGAGACCTCCCTCTTTTAGGAGAACAGAACAGCGTGAACTCAGTATCTCAGGACCTTGGAAGTGGCTTATTCCCCACTAATTTTGTTTTGTTTTCTTCAACTTTGTGTTTCTCTCAGTGAGTGAATAGCTACAGGAATCCTGGAGTAGGGGAAATTTCTAGAAGTAAAACAACTCTTAGAAGAAAGTCTCAGGGTACAGGCAGTAGCAAAAGACACAATAAAATTTCCATGCCAGAGAAGTCTTGCTTGCCCACTTTGCCTGGTTGATGTCACCCTGGTAGGGCAGCTGCCCTGGTTTTGCGTTCAGAAGGATGAGCTGCTCACTGCCTTTCACTGCCCTTCTGGTTTGCCTCTATTATACCAGAGACAGTGCCTCATTCATTGTGCTTGGGGACTTTTCACAGTGACTGACACTCAGTGGGATGTTGTTTTTCCCAAACTGTACTCTGAGAAAGATTTTGACATCATATTAAAGATGCAGACAGGGTTAAAAAAGGATGTGTTGAACTTCATAAAACTAAAATTAGAATAATTTACAATTGACAGCAGTAAAAAGTAAGTGAGAAAGATACCAACTAAATACCTAGGGATTGATTTCTTTAAAAGCACAGTATTTAAGGTCATGGACTTCTGTAGGTAAAATAGTGACATGTTAAACTTTTTCAACTCATTTAAATCACCAAATATGTATTGAGTTGGCTTCCATGTGTTAGTCAGAATGTTGGGTGCTGGGTACAGAGCAGAACAAGACATGACCTGTGTTCACTCCCACTCCAGGGATCTGGAAAGATCTGGCTGAGAATGCTATGTGTGCCAAGCCGTGACTCCCAGCAACACAGGAACCCATTAAGGGCCTGTGATTAAAAAAGGTCAGCCCAGGAGGCATGCAGGGGTGGGGGGAAAGGAGAGGAGGGCTCTCTTTTTCTTCCAGGTGTGTGAGGGAGGTCCATCCACCACTGCTCAAAGGTGTCTATCCCACCCACCCTTAAGTAGGGTCTCCAGAACACATTGCCCCCCCCCCCCCACTTCACCACCACCAAGTCTGGTACTCTCTGGAAGGGACTGAGAGTTTGTTCCCAGACGTCTGTGCACCTGTTCTCATTTGCAAATGGCTAGTCTCAAGAAACTCCCTGGTGGTGAACTTTAATGACCTTCCAATGTGATCCAGCCACCCTCTTCCCCTTCAACAACCTTTCTGTAACCTCAGCAATTTCCCCCTACCCCCTACCACCATCCCCAGCCCCAATGATGTCTTAGACAATGCAAAACCTCTGACTACTTTTGAAAATGGCCCTGTCATTTCTGTATGAACTGCAGGGCATCTCAATGAAAGCTGAGCTCACTCTGACATGAATGTTAAGTGTCCTCTGTGCCTTCTTCCTGGTGATGGAGAACACTGGACGGCACCTGTTGGCGGCTGGTACTCCATCATGACTGTGCTTCCCTTTTGTTTCATTTACCAGGGACCTAATCATGCCCTTAGTTGGTGCCAGAGCCATTATTATTTCTGAAATGATAATGAGGTTCCCAGGCTAGCCCACGAAGATCTTCTTAGAACAAAACAAAGCTGTTCAAACTAATACTGTGTAGATTGTTACTCTCCTGCCTGTGTCTCACTCTTCCTGCCCCTCAATATTCCTAGACTTCTACTCACTGGTCTTTGTTCTCTTCACAGTTGCTGGTCAAGGGTAATTTTTTAAAAATCCTCACCTGAAGATATATTTATTGATTTTAGAGAGGAAGAGAGAGAGAGAAACATTGACTGGTTGCCTCCTGTCTGCATCCTGACTGGGTGCAGACACTTGCAACTCAGGTATGTGCCCTGACCAGAGATTGAAAACACGTTTTGGTGTACAGGACAATTTCCAACCAGCTGAGCCACCTGGCTAGGGCTCAAGCTAATTTCTAGTCCTCATTTGATTTCAGTTATCCTAGGGGACCTCAGTGAAAGCTCAGTGAAAGCCCAGTGACCTAGCTCTACACATAACTCTGGAGAGAGGGAAGAGGGGAGAGGGAGGTAGTATATAATTTTAGCATTTTATGTGCCTATTTGATATCTATGAGCATCAGTGATCTCTAGATGATGCAATAAACACATGCTCTGGAAGTGTGTCTACTCTGTATCTTTCATTCTTATCTTCAAGTATTGCAGGGGAGGGCACAGAGAGGTGGGTTAAACTCCAAAGCTTTTCCACAGATTGCCTCCATTCCCATAACTGCTGCTCAGGGCACGTTAATTAAACATCTCCCAGTGTCTCCTTGCAGTACCCACCCGCTGAATCTTGGTGGCTGCAGGTGTACCTGGCAGAGGCCTTCTCTCTGTTAGCCATACCATGGGTTGCACAGCATGTGGTAGGTTCCTTCTCTTTAGCCTGGCCCACAGGGCCACAGACCACTGACCACTGTGTGAAGTATTTTTAAGAAAGGATCTGAAGCAGAATTAATCCTCTGCAAGATGATAAAGTAGTGGGTCTAACTGAAATTCAGAGGACTGGGGTCTCATTGCCAGTGAACATTCTCCCCAGGAGCTTGTTTGAAGGTGTGAGTCAAGTCCCCAGGCACTAAAGGCCAGTGAGGACAGATACATCTATCTGTGCAGGAGACCAGCCTCTCCCATCACTTCATGCCTTAGGGTGTGAAGGTCCATTCCCCTCTTCCTGGGTAGCTCAAGCACCCCAATGACTATCATTCCCTGAGTCCAGGGCTTTGCACCCATTATCATTTATTCCAGGAAGCTGTGTTAGAGTCCCTGCAGTGGTTCTCAAAGTGTGGTCTCTGGACCAGCAGCATTGGCACCACCTGTCAACTTGTGAGAAGTACAGATTCTTGGCTTCCATTCCAGATCTGCTACATCAAAAAACCTGAAGGTGGTGCCTCATGATCTGTGTTTTAACACACCCTCTGGGTGATGCTAATGCATGCTCAAGTGTGAAACCTACTGGGATAGTAGTTATGAGTATGGAGCCAGATTGTCAGAGTCAAAACCTGACTCTGCTGCTGTGTGTTCTATGCAAGGTCTCTGTCTCAGTTTCCTCACCTGAAAACTGGGGACTACACAGTATCTGCTGGGGCTTCACAAGAGAGTTGTGAAGAAAAGAATTAATACATGTAAAGTACTCAGAATGTGCTTGGCATAGAGAACCTGCCCAGAAATGTTAGATAGCTTTCATCAAAGGTACAATAGTTATCACTATCTGATTATACACACAAGGAAACAGGGGCTGAGAGAGGATGACTGGATTCATGCTACAGAGGGAAGGGAGGCATGATGTCTCACTCACGAGAGACACAAAGGTGTGGCGGTGGGGAAACCTGGCATGTGAAGCCATGCTGGGCATCTTTGCAGGATGGGGGTGTGTCAAGAGTTTGTCATGCCCCTCCCACTAAGAACTATGCTTGGAGGCTCTGGCCTTGGCTCTGCTGACCCCTTATGCTTTCCATTTGTGTGCTTCAGGTTCCCTCTCACTCTCTCTCTCTCCTTTGTGGTACTTAGGGTAAAACCAAACCAAAGGGTGTGGCACGACCTTCTTCTTGACCTTGCTTTGTCTGTAGTCAGAAGGTGGGCTATCATTGGTGGAGGTGCAGTGAGGATTTTGGGTTAAGAATGCTGCCTGAGGAATTTGGAGACAAATTAAAATTCACTACTGTGGAAAATTGAGAGTAGATTAGCTGAATTGCCTAGGCTTGTAAGACACTTCATGGATTGAGGTCTTTGGGGTAATTAGCAAATTGTGCATGGAATTGGTAGGCTATTATGGGAAATTTTCTTTTCTACCCACCATGTTGCTGGATTGGGGCACCTTGCAGCCACATGTGAAACTGCTGACACAGTTCTGACCATCTCCGCCTGTCCCTCAAAGGTGAAGCACAGGGTGGTACTTTAAGATGGGGCTCCGCTGCTTTGGAGCGGGGCCTATGAGCCTCTTTGAAAGGGCTTCAGAAGGTAAGTACCTCCTCAAGTACAAAGTTACCTAGGATTAGGGGAAAAGGCTCTTCTCACCTTAAGTATGTGTTAAATAAACTACAAGAGGACCGTAGCTCCTCTGACTGCCCCAACCTCTCACCTCCAAATGCATGTACACAGACACGCCACAGTGGTCTTCAGTGACTTGTACAAAATGAGCCTGCATGTGAACTTCTCAAGTGCAGTGCATGAACTGAAATCAGAGCCAACCATGTATTGTCGGTGATTGTTTATGTTGACTTGCCAGTGACTTCTTAACGGCGCACATTTGAGAGTTCAGAGCCTCACATTTATTTGATTCTTCCTTTGGGTCACATCAGTGAGAGTGATTCTAACATGTTCTGCTTTTCAGGAGTCCCAGGGTCCAGATGTGTACCCGCCCTCCCACCAGGGGAAAGAAGGACGTTTGTTAAGGATTCTCCCATAACTTGGACACAGACCCAGTGAGATCCAGGAACACACATTCTGACACCATTTTATGTAAACCCAGACATGCTTCTGCTCATTTTAATTAGACAGATAAAATTAGCAAGGAGATTAAGGTAAAAGGAGAAATTAAAAATATTTAAATGTTAGGTGGAATTTACAAAAGTGAATCAAACAATGAGGTACAAGAAGGAATGCAGAGAGACACAGACACACTTGAAACATTCCTCGGATGCCACACGGCTTAAGCCAGTCCATGGATAAGGTAAGAAGAATTCTCCCTTGCCACCTCTTGAATTGCAGATTCCAGGATGTGGAAGAACATTCTCCAGAAACTTTCCTTCTCCTTCTCTTCAGATGTTACCAGGAATAATTAATCAGTCAGTATCATTCTAGAATGGCCCACACTGCATCCAATTCAAACCACTCGCCTGTTTCCTGTCTGAATTTGCAAGCTCTTGAGAGTGTTTCCCCATTTCATTTTATTTTTCTCCATACCCTTTCTCCCCATTGAGCCAATAGGCCATCTAGGCCAACCAGAAAACCAAACCAGCAACACGTTCTGGCCCCTCAAATTTTTCAGGGCCAAGACTTCCCAGATCTTTCTTGTTTGCATCTGTTACGAACAAGCACAGTCATCTTATAACGCAGACGTACATATGCGTGCTCTAGCACATGGAAACAGGTTTTTCTTTTCTTTTTTATTTCCCAATTTGTGGTTTCTTTTTCCTTTTTGCAGAAAATGCAAACAAAAGAAAAACAAGGTTTTCAATTGAAGGTACATCTCTTCTTCAATATGAAGACATTAATTGAATTGGTCGGATCCCCCATGCAGTGGTCAGCAAAGTCCTTTGGCAACTGACAGAACAACATCTGGAGACTCAGGAGCTGGGGTTTGTTTGAAGAAACTTCCCTACACGAGTTGTGAGCAAAGGGAAATGGATGTGGGAGAAGGGAGAGGATTCTTGGGGAGGAGTACAGAAGGAGAAAAGAAAAGAATGTCATTGGTGAGGAAGAAAATGGAACGCTGCTCTGTTTCTTCCCTCCACCTCCTTCCCTTCCTTCCTGTGGATAGACGACTCCAGCCCACTGAGGGGGGCGGGGGTGTGAGTTTACTCTTGGAACCCCAGTGCATACCCTTGTGTCTTCACGTCCATTGAACATCACCTTTTCATTTTTTATTCTCTGTTTGGTTTCCCACAGCATCTTAAATATGCTTCTGTCACTGAGAAATGAAGGTTGACTGTGAGGAGCAGATTCAGTTTATTCTTCACTGATGTGACGCATTTCTCAGTGGAGAAACCAGTCTCTCCAGGACATTCCACAGTGTTCAACCTCAGGCTCCCCCTTGAGTCTGGTCCTTTTCCATCCTCTCCTTCCCCCAGAAAATAAGAGTTCTCATGCCATTGCCGATGGCGACTGACTCATCTGGACCCTCATAGAATGAATGCTGTTCAGGATCTTCTTCTGATGACCTGCCAAGGTGACCCCTATTCTCAGGAGGTCTCTAAGAAGAAAAAAAAACACAAAATAAGGCACTTTAGTGTTAGGATAGCTTTTCAGAGATAGAAACTCATCATGAAAGGCAAATAAAAATGCTTAAAATCCAAAAGTGTTTAAGAGTCTTTGGCAAATGCATACCTAAATATCTCCTTGCTCAACCTCACTTTTTCCATGCAGTAGCCTTTGTCTCCAATGTCCCCTCCAACTTAGACAATCCTGGAGGGTCTGGGGTAGCCCATTCATTGTGTGTATGATCCTAGGTGAACTACAACTTTCCTTTGCTTTTTTTTCTTTAAGCATCCCAAGCACATACTGTCTGAGACTTCATTTATTCTCTGGTTTTCTGCCTAAATTAGTGATCACCCACTGTGGTTGAAAAGATGTGAGGCTTGCTTGGTTTTCTGATGTTTTTCCCCTGAGTTTCCATTTTCTGCCTCTGTTTGAATTTTAATATCATGAATTTTTAAGAAGGGTGAGCTCAAAATAACTTTCAAATATCTGCCCAAGCAGGAAACCAAGGACTATGTTTAGGATAGGGGTTTGGTTTGGATTCATCTTTAAGCCATGAGTCTTAATATGAATGATTTCATGGCTTATTATGTGGTGGTGGGGAGATATGTTTCTTTCCTTATTCAATAAAAAAAAATAATATATGACATTGAGTACTTCTTTATGCTATATACTATCTCATTTATATCTATGGAAGTATCTTATACAAATGATAATATATGACATTGAGTACTTTTTCATTGCCATATACTATCTCATTTATATCTATGGAAATATAAAAATTGACAAACAATTCAATTTCAGTAATAATTTAACAACAATCATTTCTTGTGTGCATCCTGGGAGCAAGGAAATAGGCAGTAGGCCAAGTGCTTTGAATGTGCTATTCCATTTGCCTCTCAGCACAAACCAAGGAGATGAGTACTATTATTATTCGCATATTTACAGACAAGGCAAACAGGGCTCAAAGAAGTTAAGTAACATGCTCTAGATCACACAGTGGGGAAGCAGTGGGAGATCTGGGGTTCAAATTCAACACCACTGGGCTCTCAGCCACCCTGTAGGGCTGCTCTCAAACTCTTCTAGGTCCTGACTGTACTCCCCCAAAGCCCCGGGTTCCGGCACAGCAGATCACTTTGCACACTGGCACCAGATCCCTGAGGAGGACTCTGTTGGACCTCCATCCACAATGCCATCGCTTTCCTGACCCCTCTCCTTTCAGCTGGCGGTCAGTCCCCCACAGGCTGCAGCTAGTTTAGATTGTTAAATTACCCATGTCTTTTTAGCAAACACTTTTGAGAGGTATGCTTGAATATTAAATGCACAAATTGTCCTGTAATCTATTTTATTTATTTTAGTTGCTTATGCTTTTTTCCCATCTTTTATTTCTCAAGAAATAAACTTAATTGCTACAATAGTGTGTGGACATTTTTTACTTTCAACTAAATTCCTTAATTTTTGGTTTCACTTTCCTCTGTTCTTTTTCATGTGGCTATTCCCAGACTCAGGGAATTATTCCCCTTGATCCCTTCTGTTCATGAGGGATCAGGTTACAGGGCTGCCACACTCAGCCAGACCACAGTGGGGAAGCAGGAGTAGCCTGGTCTTCATGAACACCCACTTCTGTTCCTGCACCCAGGCCCCCAATCAGCTAAGCTAAGCTTCCATATTAACTTTGCAAGATGGGGAAGCTGGTTTTCCACTAGTAAGTGCTTCTTTTTTATTTTTGATGTCTGACTATAATTCATAATGTCAGGGACTGTCTTTTTTAGGCATTGCCAGGAAATGAACCCAGGTGTAAAAAAATGAAGTCTGAAGTTTAGTGGATCCAAGACTAGATGCACATTCAAGTTATTTCCCTGGAAGAAATGGAGGTGCCATCATTTCTGGCAAGAATGGTCCTCAGAGACTTGGAGCTGGACTCCAGAAAGATGGACTACAAAGCAGAAGGTGGGGACTGAGGCAGAGAGTCAAGAAGCTGTCGTCCCTCTGGTGCTCAGTTGCTGGGGGTGGATGATTACCCCCTCCCCTGGGACTCAGCAACTGGGCTGCCCAGGAGGGAAACCCCACACCTACCCCTATGCTTGACACAAAACAGATGATCTGTGTTTGGCAACTGCTTGTGGCCTGACTGATCCTGCACCATGGGAAGTGTATGTTACAGGCCGCCTAACCCAGTGCCATCAGTATATGTTTTAGCCTGGGCAGCCAGTGAGGTCCCCTCTGGGGTCTCTGTGTACATGCACATGTGTGCATGTGTGTGCACACATCTGTGTGTGTGTATTCAAAATTTGACTTTTTCAAATTCCATTTTAGACTTTTGACCAACTTTAGTTCAGTGGTTCCCAAACTTATTTGCATTATAGAATCACTTGGGCAGGTTTTAAAATCCCAATGTCCAGGTATACCACACACCAATTAAATCAGAATATCAGGCATCAGTAATTTTAAAGATTCCCAGGTGATTCAAGTGTGCAGGAAAGTATGGGTGCTGCTGTGGCCCTCAGAAGGATGTGGACTTAGTGGTCAGGAAGGCAGGCTGTAGCCCCGCTTTGCCACTCATGAGCCTGACTCTTCAGGAACTAACTTCACTTTCTTCCTCTCTTTCTTCCTCTCTTTCTCTCTGTCTCTCTCTAAAGATTTTATTTATTTATTTTTAGAGAGGGGAAAGGAGGGAGAAAGAAAGGGAGAAAACATCAATGTGTAGTTGCTTCTCATGTGACCCCTAGTGGGGACCTGGCCCCCAACCCAGGCTTGTGCCCTGAATGGGTATTGAACTAGTGACCCTTTGGTTCACAGGCTGGCACTCAATCCACTGAGCCATACCAGCCAGGGCTTCACCTGCTTTCTGAATCCACTAAATGAAAGGGGTGGAACTAGATAAACATTTCTCAAACTGCAGTTCCATAAGTCCTGGCTTTCAAAAATATTTCTCCATAGTATTTAATAATTTTCACTGTTATTTTTTTAATTTAAGGCTTTCTCATGGCCTTTACAGTGCTAATATGCATTGTGAATTTCCAAGAGAGTAATAAAGTGCACAGTATTTCCCAAATGTATTTGACCGGGGGGCCTTTTTTCCAAGGAGAACCTGTTAACATTTCCCAGAATAGGTGCTACTCAGAACAGTCTTGGGGAAATGATGGACTACATGGACATTCAAGACCCTTTCTGACTCCCATTTTATTTGAATAATTTTAGTTTTTATATTCCCCTATAGTCTTGTGGAGGCTGCATAATAATTTGCTGGTAAATTATTTGTAGGGGATGGAAATGTATACTTATTTACAAGTGCTACATAGGTATGAACACAAACTCCCCCACTTTTGAAATTGTTGCTGAGTCAGTGCAATGCCTCTGCCTGCTATGTTGTTTAATGTGCTGGCTGGCTGTGTTCTTTCCATCTGGATGCTCCCTTTGATGGGCTGAGTTTAAAAACTTAAATGGAGGAGCAACTCTTGGTGATTAGGCAAATGACATATGGCTATGACTGAACACCTCTCATTTGGGGCCTAGAACAATCTCAGCCTCTCTGCCCTACCCCCTGCCTCTCCTCCATCTTTCAAAGATGCTCCTCCACCCAGCCTGCTTCCATTCAGAGGCTGAGATCTGGGGCTCAGGACAGAAGCAGGACTGGGACTGTGGGCAATGGCAGGGAAGGAGCCTTGATCCGCCCCTCCCCCACCCACCGGGTGGATGGAGATGATTCTCATCACTTACTCTGATGTCATCTGGGTGACCAGCTGGAGGGAGGTGAAGCCGGCGGTGAGGAAGCTGTCCCTGTACTGAACCATTTTGATGGCACTGAGCCAGTCATCCACGGTGGTAAAGGCCGTGAAGTCTGGAATGGAGCGGTCTAGCAGGGGCTGGGAAGGCCTGTGGGACAGAGAGAAGCAGGTGAGCCCACAGCTTCAGCAGTGTGGAGAGAAAGCCACGCTCTGGGTGATGGCACTTTATGGAGGGCCGTGTCCCTGACAGGATGAGGATGATGGTCAAGCCCTGTGCTGACTCTTCTCTCCTTACAGATCCTGAGTTGGCAGGTGGCATGGCTTCTCAGGCCCAGGTGGCCAGTCCCTCTGCCTCTGGGCACTGTCACATGTCACTCAGCCCAGACAGGTTGATTGACCAGCATGCAGTCTGAAGAGAATGGAAGAAGATCCACGACTCCCTTGTAAACTGAAATCTAAGAGTGTTTAAAAATATATTCAGCCCACTGTGACCTCCCCAAATCTATTGGTAACATTTTTTTTCCTGGTTGCAGCCTCCGCTAATTGCATTAAATGGAACAGAACAGCCCACCACTGATCTTCTCTGGCACATCCTGAAAGCAGATACCCAGGTACCCAAACCCAAAACCAGGGTGTCATCTTGACATTTCCCTCATCCTCAGCACCCATGCCCAATCCTTCACCAAGTCCTAAAGATTGGACCTTCAGAATTGCTCAAATGCATCCATTTCTTCCCACATTGCTCACCTGATTTAAGACCCTATCTTCTCTGTTGTGATTATTGCAATGCTCTCCTGCCTATTTTTCTACATGCTTATTCCCCTCCACCTAAGTTCCACACTGTTGCCTGATGCTCTTTTACAAATGCAGATATGATCATGTCAATTGCCCTCACCTGCCCCTGATTCATGTCAAACCCTGGAAAGGGTGCCCATTGCTCTGAAAGCCAAGCCCAGAATTCTTAGCAGGCCTAGAGGCTCTGCGAGTCTGGCCCTTGACCACCTTGCCAACCTCAGCCACCACCCAGTCTGCTACACACTGGCCCTGTTCTTTCCACTTTCAGCCCTCTGCACATGCTGTACCCTTGGCCTGGAACTCTTGCCCCTCTACTCCCATCTTCTTTTCTTTCCATTAATGCACTCTCAGTTTTCAGCTCTCATCAGGATTGCTTCCATGACAACAGAGGCAGGTATATGTTCTCTAAACATCATGATACATCCCTGCTAGAGTGTATCTTTGGATGATCATCTGATTAATGCTTGCTGTTCCTAAATTATTCAAAGCTCCATGAGGGCAAGGATCATGCCTATCCTGTTCATTCGATAGTACCAACAATGGGTGCCATGCTTAGCACATATGCACCTAATAAACTTTAGTTAAAAGGATGAACAAAATGAGTTACATTGGAAATGTACAACTGGCAGTTGCTGACAGTAGACAGTTGTTCTGTTCATTTTCTCATAACAAATCCAATTGCTTTGTACTTCTTTGCCCCCAGCAATCAGGGCCTTTACCTGCTAATTGGTTGGCCAAGGTTCCAAGTTTGCAACTCCACCTGCCTAGCAGACTATGCACCTGTTTAGCCTAACAGACTAAATAGAAAGGGTGCCTTCTGGAAACAGGATCATATAGAAGTATGGCCTCATACCAATCAGATTAGATAGATTCAGCTATTAGAGAGCCCAATGCCCAGCCCATTTAAAGTCAATGGGAAGTGGAGACTCCGATTTCTTAACACAGGCCTACAGGAAAAGTCTTGGAACTTCTTCCATTAGTGGATAAGTTCAGTCATTTTACCCTTGCTCACAATGGACTGAAAGGCTAGCAGTCTTGCTATTGGCCCTGTCTATGACTATGAGACCACCCACACCTAGGAACCACTAGACTCACACGGCGGTGATGGTTGCCACAGTCTTGAGACTTGCCGGGTTCCGGATCATCTTGTCCAGGGTGTTGACAATCTCAGCAAAGCGAGGCCGGCTGTTACGGTCCTTCTGCCAACAGTCCAGCATAAGCTGGTGTAGAGCAGCTGGGCAGTCCATGGGTGGGGGCAGCCGGTAGTCCTGCTCAATAGCATTGATGACCTGCAGTGACATACACGAGAACAGGTCACCAGCCAGTCATTCACAAATTAACCCTCAACAATGCAGCCTCCATGACCCAGGTGCCCTCATCTACCTCGCACCATAATGGGATGTTACATGTACTTGGCTTTTCTCCCTAGGCTGTGGACTCTTAGAAAGTAGGTAATACACGTTACTGTCCCTTTGTGTCCCCAGCACTGGTGCTGGTCAGACATACACTAGATCTCTGTAATTTTTTATTGAAGAATGAGCTGGTGAATGCTTGAGCTTCTCTTCTCTTTAAGAGGACATTGACCCAGTTCTGCCTTACTGGCAGCTGGTGGCACCAGAGCAGATAGAACAATGGCACATGGGAAGCCTAGTAAACCCACTATTTATAATTCTTCCTTTCACTGCTAAAGAAGGGAAATGGAAGGGAGAAATCAGCACATGGCAGAGAGCCTACTCCATGCCAGGAACTTTCTGATGCTTCCTAGGCATTACTTGCCTTAAGCTTCAAGAGGCAGCAACAATGGAGGGAAGGGTTTTCAGGAACTACTATAAAGGACACATGGACAAAACCACAGGGGAGGGTGGAAGCAAGGGAGGGAGGTGGGTTTGGTTGGGGTAGGGGGAGTGGTGGACAGAAAATGCAGACAACTGTAATTGAACAATAATAAAATAATTTAAAAATGCAAATAAAAGAATGCTTAATAACATTATTAAATTTTTAAAAAAGAGTCAGTGACAAGAATTGGGTTAAACAAATTTGTTCAGTACAATGAAATAGTCAAAATAACAAGGTGATTCACAATAAATATCCCCAATCAGGTTTTGTTAATTTTTTGCAAACTCCAGGGGATAATTTTGTACAGATTTTAGGACTTTCAAATGCTTTTGTCTATTTTCAGATTATTGTGTTTTTCACCCTTTACTTCTTAATTTCCAGTTTATTTAAATCAATTATACCTGCTCTGTGGTTTTTGTAATAGGAAAAAATAATTGTAAATGACCCAGTGCTAAACATGTGTATTTATTGTGGTGCCTTCATAACACAATGGAAAGAAAGCCTGGCATATCAGCAGGCCTAAAAGTGATGTTGCAAAAATGTACCTATTGACATGGAAATGTACTCACATTAGAATATTAGGTAAAAGAGCAGGCTGCATGACTGCAGGTATAGTATAATCTTGCTTTTGTAAAAAACAAAACAAAAAACAATAATTATACACATGCATAGAAAAGACCTTGGGAAGATATATACCACGGAGTTAATGGTGGTTGCCTCCTGGCAGGTAGCAACTTGAATGCTCTTTATGTTTCTCTTTTGTTTGTTTGTAAGTTTATTTTCTATGATAATTATGCATTGATTTTATATTAAAATAAACAGTAAAAGCACCTTGAACAACAAAAGAAATAATTTGGAGTTCAGGAATTTTCAGGTGTTTTGGCTCTACTTTAAAAAATGTCAGATTCATTTCAACTAATTATGCTTGTGGGTTTTTTTTTCCCCTTGTACTTTGTGAATTGGATGGAGAGAGACTGTTGTCAATCAGTTTATATTTTTACAAATTCTATGCGCAGTGTATCGGACCTGAGACGGGGCATGAGATAATATGATAATGTGAAGTCCTTAGACACAATCAAGGTGCATTATTCCTTCCCCTCAATGTGGCAGAAAAACAAACAAGCATCCAAACTATACCAACATTATCACTACATAAAGTCAGTGACTGCAGACATTTACTTTTTTTTATGGGAACATGCATTTTTTTAATAATATGCTGCACCACTGACAAATTTTTCTCTTTGCCAAACTGTTGTCAATTGAATTACTTGCTATCCTCTTTAGAGGGCAGTTTAGCCCCATTTTCCACATGAGGAAATGGAGGCAGGGGCAGTGATGTGACTTGTTTGAAGGCACACAGCTAGTAAATAAATTGATAGGGCTGGGCATAAACCCCAGGGGTGTCTGCTTGTAAGTTCTGAATATCCCAAAGCCCACCTTTTGCAGGCCTCTGTAGGACTGCCACTGTAATCACAGCCTGGGAGCTATTGCAGGTCCTCATGGAAAACAGGGGTATTGGTCTAAACCAAGTAACCCCTTAGGAGGACCCGCTGGGCAGAATTTCCATCAGCCTGGCTCATATGCCAGCACCCTTTTCCAGCTTCTTCCAGGCAGCCATATTGAGGGACCCTGGCACAGAGTGCCTGCTCACTGTGGAGACAAACGGGATGACCCATTGAATGGCCCCACGAGCTCTTCCTGGGTTACCTAAACACAAGCTGGGTGGGGCCAGCAGGAAGGGCTAGTGTCCAAATTCAACTTCTCACAGGGCTAGGGGCTGCCAAAGTCTTCCAGTTCAGGGTAGCCCATGTACCCCTAAATTACCCCAGCCCATAATTTGAACTGGTATCCCTGTTCAAATTATTTGATGCCAGAGCCGCACATCCTGATTTTCCCCACTGACAAGATTACTCTCCCATCTGCCTTTAAGAGGAAGGAGCCCTGGAGTCCGGACTGTTGTGCAGGAAGGGGCACAGCTCCATGGTGTGACCAGCTGACCAAACACTCCTGGTGGAGCATCGAGAGAGACTGGGGACTTGATGCAGGCAGTGAACCTTCGGCCTGCGAGCTTCAGACTGAATGCAGCTTTGCTGTTTTGCCTTGTTGCCTCTGCAGGCTACCTCATGGGAGTTTTTGGAAGACTGTCCTGGTGTTTGTTTTTAGATTTCCTCTGTTTGTGCTGACTTTCTTTTTTAAGAGGACATCGAGGAGCTGTGACAGGTCTACTGGGAGAGCAGATGCAGGTGCTGTGGTGATGAGGGGAGAGCACTCTGATTGGGGGCACAGGCCTTGGAGGCCTGGGTTCAAATCCTTGTTCCAATTCTTATTAGCTCCAGACACTTGGGAGAGTCGCATGACCTCCTGAAACTGCACAGGTGGGGTTGTTACAGAGATTACATGATGCGGTAAGGCAATGAGTATTGAGCACTGCACACATGAGCAATAGAAACCGCCCCCCCCCGCCCCCGTATAATGTGGAGGCCATTATTTCTGCCATGTCGATTTCAGTAGATGTCTCTGCAAAGAAGGTCACTGTTCTGCTGCTGGTCATTTGGGGGTCCAGAAAGATAGCATTTGAACCTCCTTTCATGCTCATGTTTACAAAATGTGATTTCATTCTATTTGCTGTTTCTTCTAGATGATTTCATTGTTATTACTCTGAGAGCATGGATGCTGCTTATATTTATTTATGAAGGAGAAAAAAAGCCTTTACCTATCACCCCAGAGAAAAAATACCTTGGTCATTAATTCATGTGTGGATAGCATTTGTCTACTTGAATCTTTCATTGAAATACTATGCCTTTGGATACTTTTATTCTCTTTTTAAGGATCTGGGTGTTTTCCAAATCTTCTGAGTGCATATAACTTATAATCACATTAAAACATCATTACTTAAAAAAAACCCAAAAAACAAAAAACAATTCCAGTCCCCTAATGGGGCTTTGGAATCATCCTCTGTCACACCTGCCTTGCTAGCAGGTGTGGAAAACGGGGGGCGGGGGACATGGAAAAACACCTTCACTCTGGCCAATGGATAGGTCTACACTCCAGAGACCATGATGGAATTGTGTGGAAAGTGTGGCCCAGACTAGAGGCATGCAGTGTCCTACTGAGTAATACTGAAAATCGGAGTGCATCCTGGGCCCCTTTCCTCAGTCCATAATGGAATGGGATGAATGGATGCTGAAAAGATCAAAGATTAGGATGAGGTCAAGTGGCATTTCTAGAGAGAAGGTGAGAGGGAGGGTGTAGGCTATGGGAGAACCAGTCTAGGCAACTGTCACCTGAGCAGGCTGCTGGCTCATTTTGAATGGTCTGCAGCAACTGTTTGGGCCATCCTGAAGGTCAATGTAAGCCAATGCCCCAGGGCGTAAAGGGACAGGATGGGGTGGAGAGCAGGGTTGTCTTTGTTCCCCTGTACCCAGAGATGGCAGCTGTGGGGGTTGGGTGGGAACAGGAGCATGTGGGTTAAGCCCAGGTGCCTCTGGCACCTGATGAAGTAACTGGTGCTCCTCTGGGAAATGAGCAGAGTCCTTCCCCTTGCCCTGTTGTCCTCAGTGGAGTCTCCAGGATGCCCTAAAACATACATGCACTTACCATAAGTGAGTTGGGCAGTGGGCGGTACCTGGAGAGTGAAGTGGAGGAGCTCAGAGCAGTGGAGGAACCAGGGCAGAGGGGTTAAGTTAAGCTCTGATGTTTCAATAGAACAGCAGTTTCTCTCCACCACTCTGCCACTCTCATTATCTCTGTCAATCAGATCCAAGCAGCAGAACTTCCAAGTCCTCTCTCTGGCTGACAAACTCTCTATACATGTTCAAAGACCTTCCCGGGCTCCGGAAGCCCAATTACCAGCACTCTGACTTGCCTCTGCAATTCTCTTTCTTAAAGCCCTTCTATTGTCATCTGTAAAACCCAGTACTGACACCACCTTTGTGGTTTCTGATGAGAGGGGCTGCAGCCGAGCAGCTGGGAGCCCCTCCTGGCTCTCTCTCAGGCCAGGTCCTAAGATGTGTTCTGAATGCGCTAAAGTCACCTCCCACCCTCCACAGACAGCAGCGTGGCACTTGGGACAATGTTGAGGGGCTTTAGTCGGAGAAATACAACAAAATTAGGATAAACTGTTCCTTTGCAGATGTTCTTATTCCCTTTGAGATTCAGCTCAAGCGGCAAATATATGGGAAGCCTTCCTCCATCCAAATGTCCCCGCTACCCCATGTATGTGCCACCGGACTGTAAACCCTCCATGAATATTACCAGCAAGCATAATACTTTGCCACAGTTAGTATACAATGAGTGTTTGTTGTATAAATTATTTAGAAATTCTGGAAGTCTAATATCAGAAATTCCATTTGTTTTCAGCATAGGTAAATGCATTTGCTGAGAATATCTTGAATGTGAAATCTTGCCTGTCAGACAGTTTCATAATCCATTCTATGTGTGCTGAATTGTTCTTAATCGGATTAAAGTCTCTGGGCAGGACAAAATGGGTCTGCTTTCTCTGGCTAATATTTATTATTCATCTAGCTGATGTTATGGACGAAACCAGCGTGCAACTGATTTCGTGAAGCAGCCTCGGCATTAATTCTGATACTTACCGATTCGACATGCTACAGGAGCAGAGGCAAAGCATGGATAATCATAGATAATAGAGGACCCAGATGCCACACATGGCTGGCACTGAAACCTGGTTAAGGAGGCAGCCCTGTCACCCATCTGGGCTGAAGCCACTCTGCTTTTGGGAGTGGGGTGCATTGTCATAGCAGCACCCAGCTCCTCTTTTGTCTCCCTGGAAAGTGTTTTCTGGACTCCTAGCTTGCCACCTTTCTCAATCTTCTGGGCAACTGCCACGGCTTTAAACCATGAGCTGGACAGAGGGCTGACTGAGGGCTGACTTCTCATTTACCAGTGCCTTGGAGTCCACCCATGCATGGAGATGCTCCCAGTAGGGCTGGGTGCCCTGCCCAGAGGTCTGAATGGAGAACAGCCCTGCCTTTATTTTGCTTGTAAGTTGAGCAAGATAACTGACCTGCCCCAGCACCAAGGGAGAGCAAGCAGAAAACAGAGCTATGCAGGCTTAGCAAACGGAAATCCTCTTAGTTCTAAGGGAAGCACATGTATTCAAAATACAAAGGAAGAAAGGGTCCTGGGGAACAGCCCAGGGTCCAGAACAGTGAGGAAATCCAGGCAGGACTTTTGACTGGGGCTTTATTGAAGCAAGTCATCCTCAAAAGATTTCTAACATTTTAGTAATTATGGAGCAAAGAGTCCCATCTGGACTACCCCCAGTACCCTTACTTAAAGGGCTTCAGATGGCCCTTGTCTTTCTTTCACACCCTTGTTCCGTGAGGGCAGGCTGGAGTGGGTATTGACACCTTCACACAGACAGGGTCCCACTCCCGTGGCCTGTCTGAATCTGATCAGCTTGGGGAGGCTTTCTCATGCCTCCTTCAGTGACAGGTGACATGGGCTCCTAGAAGACCAAGTTCTCAGGGAAAAGGGGTACCTTTAGAATTCCAATCCTTAAAGCTGAGGGGTGTGAATCCCAGAGGCACAGTGGCCTGGAAGCTGCCCCCAGACCGGCACTGCTGCCCCTCAGTCTCCAGTGGTGAAAAGAGAACACACGGGCTGGCTGCTCGGCAGCATGGAAGAATTGCCCGATTTATCTGGGCCTGACCTATTCATGGTCCACAGACATTCAGGATCAGCCCACTGTCTCCTGGGTTGGCCCGGGCACCTTTACAGGGGTTTCGGTCATTGTGACGGTCACATCTACATGCTGGGCTCTTTGATTGTTTCAAACACTGGTGCCACATGGGTTCCTGGATCGCCTGCCCTGATCCCCTCAAGTCAGGTTATGAGGCCTGGAGTGGGGAAGCAGTTAGGAGGTCTTGGTATGCCACTGTCTGTGGGGTCTCTTGGATGGGGGTTTGTGGCAACCAGGTGCTGCTGACACTCACATCTTGGTTGGACATATCCCAGTAAGGTCTCTCTCCAAATGACATGACTTCCCACATGACAATCCCATAGCTCCAGACGTCGCTGGCAGACGTGAACTTGCGGTAGGCAATGGCTTCTGGAGCCGTCCATCTCACGGGGATCTTCCCTCCCTGGAAGAAGGAGAAGTTGGTCAGCCCAACTGTCAGGTGTCCAGCTGAAGGCAGGTGAAAATAAACTTGGCACACATGTCCTTCCACATACCCCCACTCCCATATCTCCTGAATTAGGACAGCCGGGATAGTCCATGCCCCATGGGCAGCCCCCCATTGCACATGAGATACTCTAGAAGTATCTGCATAGCTTGTGCTCGTCTCATGCCACATGTGGGCACACCACATGTGAGGTGATGGTTGGTACTGCAGCTTCGTTTGCCCCTAGTTCCCTAGGGGCTGATCCTAACATCACTGTTGTGTGGGAGGAAAGTGTAACTGTTGTAAATGCACTACAATGTGAAAATCCATATGATGTGAGACTGGCTATGTGAGCCACACAATTTGGGTGAGGAAGAAGCAAAACAAACAAGAAATTGGTGAGATATTCCTTGCTCTGCAGCCTACAGACAGCCCTGGGCAAGGTCTCTGCAGATGCTTGCCATCCTCCCTGCTCCACCGTGGAGGTCTGCATCTGGAGGCTGGACATACACTTTTCCAACAGGCTGCTCTTGGGGTTGCACCCCCCGCTTCTTGACCTGCAGCTCCACCCTGAAATTTCCCACTTGGTTCTCTGCTTGGCCCTCAGTTTGTCTGCCAGACTTTGGCCTATTGTGTTCACCTAAGGGGTGATACCAAATCATTTATTCATTCACTCGCTCTATCAACAAATAGGCAATGAACAGTGCTGTGTGCCAGGCCCTTCTGAGAAGCTGGTGTCCCAGAGATAAGCTAGCCAGGGAAGCTGCTTCAGGCTGCACAGGGAATGGGGAGGCAGGTAAAAAGATTTAAAATGTGTTGTTAACAAGATGAAAGTGATGAGGGTGAGGCTGAGGGGGCTATAAGGTGTTCTGAGAACCAGAGGAGACTTCCCTACACAGGGAGGGGCGGGAACAATGGCCAGGGGCAAGTAGAGGGGTAGTTTCCTGGAGCCTTTGGGCGAGTATGGATGTCAGTACTGCTCCATTCTACCTGTGTGACCGGGGCAAGTTACCTAACCTCTCTGTGCTTCGGTTTCTTATTGGCAATATGGGGTTGATAAACACACCTACACAGTCAGGTTGTTGTGAGGATTAAGTGGGCTACCGTCCATATAATACTTGGGACAGGGCCTGGGGTAGAGGGTAAACACTGTGCATGTTAACTACTGTTCCACTATGCTCAGTCCTAGAGGATGAGTAGATGTCAATCAGGCAAGTGAGGAGAGGGGAAGCCCAGGTAGAGGAGCACATGCAGACACTGGGTGAGGAAAGAACAGTCACTGCCGAAAAGCCAGGGTGACTAAAGCCCGGATTCTGAAGAGGAGGTAAAGGGAGGTGAGCAGAGGGCTAGGCACTCTCTGCAGGAAACCGACTCCACTAATAGGGGTAAAGTGGGGGCACTGGCCAAGGCTGCCCTCCAAAACTCATCATTCTCTAGAACAAATATGCTCCTCATATTCAATTCTTCATGCAAATACCAGGATCTGACTTCCACGACCCTT
The DNA here is from genome assembly GCF_019186645.2 of Phyllostomus hastatus. Taxonomy (NCBI): domain Eukaryota; kingdom Metazoa; phylum Chordata; class Mammalia; order Chiroptera; family Phyllostomidae; genus Phyllostomus; species Phyllostomus hastatus. The sequence continues at coordinate 31,765,172 of NW_025334009.1, read as the reverse complement.
TTTTGAAGCCTGGACTCTGCCTCTATGATCCATGCAACCTGCAGCTCCCTTGCTCCCTTCTCCTTGCCTTTGTGCTTTCAGCTGAAGGAGGCTATATTTATTCTGACTGTTCACACGATCTCTTCAAACCACCAGAGATAAATGTTGGACTTTAGCTAAAATACCTTAAAAACATGTAACTGGTTAATCTGAGCATGAGGGAAAGAGAAAAGAGCAAATGGCAAAGTGTATTTTTATTTGGACTCCTACCCAGGGTCTGGGAGGAAGAAAGGTGGTCCGCTGGACCTCCCCAGGCACACGTCCAGCTTTCTGCAAAGAAGACAGTCCTGATTTCCCCTGGGGACTATGGCAGGCTTTTGCGGTGGGAGATGTCCTCAGCTTAAATGCCACCAACCAGCAACATGACAAACGCCTGGAGAGCAGGCTTGAGCTGCTCAGCAACAGGACACGCTGTTCTCACCATCCCTCAGAACAGGAATGAATTTATTGCTTTTATCTACATGGTACTCATGACTGGGAAAAAAGGTAGAAAATACACCCAGTGAACCAAGAGTTGTCAAACACATGGGGGCCAGGGGCCAATAGCTCAGGGGCCCCAGGTTGTATGTTGCCCATAGGGGTGAGGATGTTGCCAGACCTGGGGAGGGTGTGGCCCAGAGGAGAGGAGGAGCAGGCTTTCTGTTCTCTTGTGATACCTGGGTTAGGTAAGGTAGGAGAGAGCAGGAGTTTAACTGGTGTGACTGTATGTGCACGTGAGCATGTGAGTGCATGCAGGTGGGGGGATGGGGAGGGAAGGAATGAGAGAGAGCTCCATGTGAGAATGTATCAGTATGTGTGTCAGAATGAGAGGCAGGGAGAAAACTTGGCCGTGTGGGTCTGTGAGTAAAAGACCGTTAGGGCTTATTGTGCGCACGCGCGTGTGTGTGTGTGTGTGTGTGTGTGTGTGTGTTGGAGAGAGAGGGTGGGGGGATGAAGTGAGGCTTTTCCGAATTTTGAAGAGGCGATTTGGGAGGCTGAAGGTGTCCTCTCCTCCAAGCCTGGAGCAGACCCCAGGGGCTGACAGTGACAGCTGTTGAGCTGCTCCCTCTTGCATGCAAAGTGGCTCTGCCAGTCCCGCTGGTGGGGCGCCTCAGCCCTCCTGCCACCTCGTGCTGCTGGGCCTCACTGAACACAGAGTCGGGCCTGTCACTGCCACCCCCCCATCCCAGCAGGTGGCAGAGCCTTTGAGAACAGAGGCCCTGGACAGGCAGGTGACAGCTTGTCATGACCAGCTCTCCCACTCAGCCAAGAGAGCAGGGGCTGCTGACCTCTGAGGCAGAACCAAAGGAAGGCCAGAGACAGGGGACAGGTGCTCTCCTTCTGCGAGTCTGAAACTTTCCTCCCAGCTTTTAAACATTGTATCATCCGCCTTGTCGTCTAATACTCAGAGTTAATTATGGTGATGATCATTTAACTTGCCTTCAATTATGTGAAAGAATTTCTATTAATTTAGAGGATGGTGACCAGCCACATGCAGGGGACTAGGAGGAAAGGAAGTGGGTGGTATTGCAGCAGACAGGGTTTCTGCTGGCAAGGTGGTCCTCCCACTGGATGAGAAATCAGGACCAGAAGGCCTAAGGCTATCGCATTCATCTGACTGCAGAGAGCTCTAGGAGTCCCTGGCCCTCACCTGTGCAGGCATGAGGAAAGGGCATAGAGGAGCAGTTTGCTCTGTTGCATGGGAAGAAACATGAGGAGAGAATTCTCAATGGGTTGGGGTGAGGAAAAGATGAGGCCCACTGGGCAGGAATCTGTATCCACATGGGCGAAGAGGGACTGAACATTGGCCCCTGTGCAGGGTCATTCCAAGCACCAGATGACTCACTTACCCCAGGATGCTGAGGGTATGGTCTGAAGGTCTGCCTTCTGCAGGAACCAGGTTTGCCTAGAGCTGAGGCAGGGGGTCACTGCTGGGGCATGTGGGAGGGAGAACGGAAGAGGAAGAAGGGGCACCTCACTGCCATCAGGACTGTTGAGCTCCAAATGGCCTCATACACTGACCTTCCACATACAGCTTGGCATTGAATGGCTGTATTGCTGAGGAATTTTCCAAAAGTTTGAAATCCACTGCTTCAGAGTAATCATGCCTTAACTCAGGTATAAGACAAACTATGAAGATTGTGTGCATGTAATTTGATAAATAAAAAGAGGGTATCTAGTAGCAGATTAATTCTAACATAGCCATCTTCAGTGTTACCTGCTGATAATCCACACCCACATCTGCCAGCAGGTGTGGTGCCAGCAGGTGGAGGTCTCTGAAGAGATATTTTGGTCCCTCAGCCTCAACCAGCCTGCAAAAGGCATCTTTGCAGCACCCACTCTGCCCAACACCCTGCTGGGGATGTGGTGGTGATAAGACTCATCCCCACTCTCAAGGAGCAATGGATGTCCCCAGTGCCACCCAGCCAGCTCACTGTCTTGCCACAGTGAGATTACATAAGCACAGCTTGTAGCTTTGGTTATAGAACCCACTTGGTTGTGGAGTTTTATAGGCCAACGTCTAAGCATAGGACCAATTCCCCTTGCTAGTTACTCGTCCTAGAGATACCTATAAAGGTAATACTTCTGTGTGCCTGGGCATTGCTACTGTACTTTTTTCTGCCATCTTAAGTGAGACAAAGAGTCTGTGGGGATACAAGTCCAGACCTTCATGAATATTGAGTACAGTGATCACGGAGTCGTTCATCAAATATTGGATCATGATACATGAGGAATCCCCTTAAAGTGGTAGGTTTATGACTGAGAGCATTATGCCATGCTCATTAGTATGTGTGTGTGTGTGTGTGTGTGTGTGTGTGTGTGTATGTGTGTGTATGTAAACCACCCCAAATGTTAGTGTTATTATTAAATAAGAATTTATGTATAATATTGTATCCCCCAAAAAGATATGTTCAAGTTCTATTCTCCTACACCAGTAAATATGACCTTTTTTTGAAATTTGGTCTTTGAATATATAAGCAAATAAGAAGAGGCCACATTGATTTAGAGTGTGCCCTAAATCCAATGATTGGCATCCATGTAAGACAGCCACATGAAGACAATAGTATACGGAGACAGGGGCAGAGACTGGAATGATGCATCTAAATGCCAAGGACTGACAACAGCCACCAGAAACTAGAGGAGTCTCATGGAATGGATTCCTCCTGAGAGCCTTAAGAGAGAACATCACCCAGCCAACACCATGATGTTGTACTTCTAGCCTGCAGAACTATGAGAGGATAAATTCCTGTTGTTTAAAGCCCCCCAGTTTGTGGTGCTTTGTTATAGCAGCCTTGGGAAACTAATACATTGAGTATGTACAATTTTATCAGGCATTAGTCTAAAAATACTCCTGTTAAATTCCCAGGTGGCACATTCACCATCAACTACTAGTAGAGAGCAGTGGGATTCAGGAATGAGGGACACCTCCAACATTTAGGTCAAAGCCCTCCAGATAAACCACAGAGGCCTCTGTCATATTTCCTCAGGGCTGTTGATCAGACCCAGGCAGCAAGTCATGGCCACTGATGTGGTGAGGACAACAGTCAGAAGGCAGCTCCGATGCTGCTGCCAGAGCCTCCATTGCTACTCCTCCTCATGGGAGAGGCATGACATGCCTGTGAGAGAACCCCACCAGCCATGCCCCAGCCAGGTGGCCACTCCAAGCCTATGTAGCTGAAGGTAGAGTCAATACCCTTCTTCTGGCATACCCAGAAAGCCGAGCCTGGTGCTTCTCAAGCTTGGCTGCCCACTGGAGTCACACTGGGGAAGTTAATTTATTCAGAATCTCTGAGAGTGGTACTCAAGCATTGGTAGGTTTTAACATGCTTCAGGTAATCTTAATGTGAAGTCATTAGTCATGACCACTGGCCAGGAGCAGTGGTTTTCAAGTTTGAGTGTGCATCGAAATCTCCCTGAAGGCTTGTTAAAACACCCACCACAGGGCCATAACCCAGACTTTGGAATTTAAGAGTTCTGGGATAGGGTTCAACAATTTACTTTTCTAACAAATTTCCAGTATGCCTCCCATACATTGAGAACCACTGGCACAGATCAACCCCAGGATAAGTAAGTTGTAAATTACGTACCCAGGCTAAGAAACCCATAGAACAGTAAGCATAAGCCATAGACTGAGTGAAGTCTCATCTTGAATAGCAGCTCTGGTCATTGTTAGTGGCTGGGTTGAGAAGGATTCTGAGGCTTCCTCTGGGCTCAGCAAGGAAGAGTGTCATGACTGATGAGCGATGTCTATCCAGAGTAAAGGAATGGGTGGGGGTACATATGGCAAATATTTGCTAACACTGCACTAAAGCTCAAAAAGTCTCCAGATGATGGGGGAAAAGGGCAGTGACTGGCTTCATCAAAGTTTCCATCAAGTATATCTGTGACCCAAGGGAAATGGAGGGAGAATGAAGTCGACATTGCACATCAAGCATCCCTCTGGAGTGGCTGTGGACTCTCCCCTCAGAGCAGTGGCCACCCTGGCTGTGAGGCTGACCAGCCTTGGTGAGGCACCTGGCAGTGACAGGGCCTCTGCTCTGCCCTTTGTAAACAGTTCAGACACAGATGGCTCTGCCCTCGGGGTGTGTCCATGGGACATGCCCTCCTCCTGCTCCCTAGTCACTGTCCACTGCCCTGGACTGAGAGGTCCAGTGTGGCTCTAAATGTTAAATGAAGAAGGTCTTTCAGAATGAATGTCTCCATTTAAAGGCACTCTGAAAGTACACTGACCCATTTTCCTCAACCTGATCAGCCAAGTGATTTTTCCAGATAAGGCTCATATCAGCCAAGAAAGAAAAAAAGTTTCTGCCTAAAAGGTTATCTTTCTCCAAATGCTACCAGCTTCTAACAGCCAGTGGAAATGGCTTCTGGCTGCTGAATTGCAACTGACTCTATATAATAAAGAGGCTGTTCCTAGTTCCCCAGGATGCCAGGAATTTGCATGAAAACAGTCTCTCCATCTTCTGAAAGAGTTCATCTGGCCCTGCTGCTTCTTTCTTTCCAGAAGCCACAATCTTGATGGTGACACTGTAATTTATTACTATACTAAGGATTATGATGCAACATACAGAGAATGAGAACCTCAGGTGGGAAACAGGCTGCAGGAACAGGTGAGCTTTTGGAGAGGATGGTCTTATTAGTCATGCAAACAGCACACCGAACAGAAAAGGGCTGGGAGAAAAGACAACCCCAAAAGACACACTGCATTGGCTGCAGACAAAATTGTTTCTAAATAGAATGTTTTTCAAAGCTTTTCTTGAAGCATTAGCTGCTCCTCCAAAATGAATGGCACAATGTATTTCATACTAGTAATAAAATATGTGATTTGAATAACTACAAATGCAGAGATTTACAGTCAGTGGGGTCCTTGCTGCCTTTCCCCTGAGCATTGTGGGCTCTGAAACCCTTCCATAAGATGCTGGGGAAGGTAATTGCAGCCCAAACATCATTTTCCAGCAGCTAGAGAAAAGCCTATTTGGACATAAATTAACTAAAAATATGCGGATGATAGTGTGTGTTTCATGTGTGAAGAACAGAAAGGCCACTTGGTGATGTTTCCCAGCTGGGGGAAAAAAACAAAACAAAAACCCTGTTCAACCAAACAGACGTTGTTTCTCTGTATTACACTGTCAGGGCAAACAGCTGTCTTTTATTCCTCACCCTCAAAATAGCCCCTGATGGCTGAGATGTGGGCTTTATTATTATTTTATCATACAGCACATCTTGAGTTTATAATTAAAAAGAAAGGATGGAGAGACAGTGCTAAACAATTCACTGGCAGACTTCATTCATTTGACAAGCAGGCAGTGGGTGTGCTCTCTGAGCCAGGCCAGGGGGAGTGGAGGGAAACGGAACAATACCGCTTCTTTCCTGAGGAGGGCACTGTCCAGGGAAGTCTCACAGTGAATCAGCCTAGTGTTGGTTCAGAATTGGCCTCTCCTTTTGCAATCCCCCAGGCCTGGCCTCCTTATCAGTCCTGAAAAGTCTGCCCCGAGTGAGAGTGGCTAGGTGATGGGCTTTAGAGTCTCTGCACTTTGCCTACGGAGGGAGCCAGTACCTACCAGAGACCTGGCAGTCAAGGATGTGTCTCCTCTTCTGCTGAAACAAAAACTTCCCACTCCCGAGGGAGAGGTGGTGGGAGGATGAGGCTTTAGGCCTTTTGGATAGCAAGGTTGGCAGGGAGGACCAGAGAACAGGGGACAGGCAGGGTTGAGGAGGAGGCTAGATGGTTACCCTGCTATCTCCTCTTTGCTTCCTGGGCTGTGTCCAGCATGTATGCATTGCTTCTCTGAACATGTCAGGAAATGTGCTTTTTCCTGGAGTCCCTCATTGCTACTGCTTCACTGCTGTCCACCCCTAGCCCCGGGGCCCACCCCAACAGACCACATTTCTCTCCTATTTCAGCCAGTGACTCTCCCACTTGTACCCATGTCATCATGGTTCCTATCTCTGTCAATAGGCCATGATACTTCTTGCACCTTCACCCATGTATGTTCCATGAACCTCACGTTCCCACTTGCAGGAGGACACTGGGGCTTCCTGGGACTCTAAGGTAGGGTCACACCTCCTATGGCAATGTGGCTGGCAGGGGCTCCTGACAGTAGGCAGCAAGAGGTGGGGGCTGCTGGGTCAGCTGGATTCTGTCTGCAGATGGATGCTGGCCATCTCAGAGACCTCTGTCTAGCTCTGTGGGAAGCTTGTGGGCTTTATTCCATTGTCCTGAGTTGACTATGGCCTTCAATTATTTTTCCTTCCTCTTCACGCAATGTAAGTGCCTGACAGACACTTCTAATGGGTATAGCAGGTATATTCCTCATTCATGGTGTAATTGTTGGTGCCTTCCAATGTCCACTAGCTACGCCTCTAGTCTCTCTTCCTGCCCCCACCCTCCAACAGCTATTTAAAAATAATCATTCACATTAAATAGCTTAAGCTTTTCTAGCCTCCTGAACTACACCTCCTTTTTGGCATGCTTTCTCCCTCGAACAATCCCAGCAGTTATAACTAAGTCACTTAACCACTCTGTCTTACTGTCTCCACCTGCCAATAAGGATAATAATGCTTAATTATCTCAGAGGGGTGGATGAGGAGCTGTTAGCTAATGCTAGCGGAGTGTGAGATGTGCAAGTGAGCCTGCTCTGCCTGCCTCCCTGCAGGAGCCCTGGTCCCTGGCAGCAGTGAGGGATGGCCAGGGAGGGGCAGCACCTGCCCCAAAGACCATCCAGGGAGGCCGCCAGCTCCTTCCTGTGTACCATCCCCATTGGTGACATAAACTAGATATTTTGAGGTTTGTTTTATGGACCCTGAGAGCTAAGGAAGAGAGGAGAGTGGCCATTTGTCCACATCTTATAACAGGTGCAGGGGCGCTTGACCCCAGGTCCTTCCATTCTGAAGTCTGCACTGCCTTTTCCCCACAGTGGGTAATAGGAAAGAAGAAGGTAAGACAAATGGAAACATGTGTCCCTGTGTGTGGAGGGCAGGTTGCATCTTTTCTCTCCCAAAGGAGAAGAAATAGTTGGCTTCTGCTTTACTTTCACAGAACATGGAGCCCCAAACTCTCAGGCAAAGGTCCCATTACACTTCTGCCCCCAGACTGTCACCCCCAGACTGACTACCAGTGAGTTTCAGGGCACAAAAAGCCAGGCGAATCTGCCACATTTTTGATGTTTGGGGAACATTTGTTGTGAGAGAAGAATATTAAGGTGTGCCTGCAAGTGAAATGAGAGAGAACATTCATTGGTTTCTTTTTAAAACAAAGCATCAACAAACACAGTGTGAGTGAAGGCCTAAGAGAAGAAGACTGACGGTAATGGTGTGTGTGTGTGTGTGTGTGTGTGTGTGTGTGTGTGTGTTGGGGTGGGGTGATGAGGACATGGGGAAACCCCAGAAACTGTGGCAGGAGTATAAATCGGCAAAAGGTTTTGGGAAATAACCATTTTCACTAAATTTAAAATATGCAATTCTTAACATCACCACAAGGGGCAGATGAATATCATGTGCCTCCAGATACCCTGAGAAGGACACTCTGGTCATTTATGTAAATTTATGATGCATAACCTGGGCCTTGTCCTGAGGACAGATCAGACAAACCCAACATGAGAAAGCTTTCATTAAAAAGAGTTACATTGTTCTTTAAAAATTTAATACCATTAAACAAAAACCAAAAAATAGTCTGGAAATGTTCCAGATTAAATGAGACTAAATTGATGTAGTAACAAAATGCAATATCTAATCCTAGACTAGATCTTGTACTGGAAGGAAAAAGTGCTAAAAAGAACATTTTTGAATTAATTAAAATTAGAATAAAAACAGAAGATTAGATACACTGTTTTATCCATAGTAAATCACTGAAGTTGTCAGCTGTACTGTAGTTACAAGAGGATATCCCTACACTTAGGGGATGTGGAAATCCATAGAGTATATGGGGGATGAAGATCCAAGATGTATGCAACATCTTCCGACAGTTTAGAAAAAATACTTGGGGGTTGGAATCAGGCAAATAATAAAGAAATGGGGTAAAATGACAACAATAGGTTAAGAATCTGGGAAAAGGTTATATGGATGTTATTTGTACCATTCCTATTCTTGACACTTTTCATTTCTTGAAATTATTTCAAAAAATTTAAAAGTGTAAATTCTTTGACCCAATAAATTTTCTTCTTAAATTTCTTTTACAGAAATATCTATACAAGTGTACAGAAACATCTACCATATATAAGAATATTCACTGAAGCACTGTTTGAAATGATACATCAGAAGTCACCTAATGGCCATCCCCAAAGAGCTTGTTAAATAGTTTCTCCAGTTCATTCATACTAAGGATGCCTGAGGAAGAGCCTGAGAGACCCACAGGCAGCAGCAAAAATCTCCAAAGGCATGAAGTAAGGTACTAAGAGGGGAAAAGGTCATATTCATGATACATCATTAAGTAACAGAGCAAGTCGATGAACAGATCAGTATGTATAGTGCGAGACCATTTTTGAGGCCATAAAACTATATCGAAATAAACATACACACGATACTCAATAAAGCTGGGAAGGAACACATCAAATTATTAAAGATAGTGACTTCTGGGAATTGGGAAGGTTGAGGCAGGTGGAGTATGTTTTAGTTATTATGTTAAGCAGACCTTTATATTTTGATATGTTTGAGCATTGCTTTTAAAGTCAAACCATAACAACTTTTTTTTACCTATGGCATTCTAGAAACTTCCTTAGGTCCCTTTCTTCAGATGGGATGACCTTTCTGGTTGGACCAATAAGCCCCTCTCTACCTGTCCATTCTGGGATCAGGTATTAAGGGGAGGGAACGGGAGGTTATAGTGGCCGAACTCTGGTGAGTGGGGCTGGTGACAACAGTCACTAAGAGTTGGAATAGCAGAAACTGAAGGTCTCTTCCTACCACTGTGGAGAATCTAGCTGCCTTGGAACAGTAATGTTGCTTCCTGGGTACACGGGCTCCTGCTCCATTTTAAACTGACTATTCTCTTACTTTGTATTGCAGATCTCTAGAGACATGTTTGTCAGTCATTAATTAATTTCTTGCTCCACAAACAGTTACAGAGCAGCACGTGAAAGCTCACGGACACTGTGCTAAAAGAGGAAGCCAAGCCAGCCACTGGGAGAGAAGAGCACAGGGCTGGGTTGAAACATAGGAGGGTGGCAGAGGCTTTGAGGAGCAGCTGAGCGATCTGGAGGAGGGCACTGACATGAAACCAGGTGCAGGTGTTGAGAGTTTGGTGGAGGCTGGATCATGGGCCCAGCTGCCTGTGGTTGCTCCCAATTGTTCATGCTTTTGGCCTTGGATTCTGTTGGCCTGCCTAGTCCTATGCTACAGGACCCTTTTTGGGAGGTGTGCTGGGAGACCCAGCTTGATTCAGACTTTAGCCAATGCTGACACATGTTATTTATCTCTTCCCAATTGATCTATTTTCTGACCTGATTTAGGATTTATATATTTTGCCACTTCTTAGAAAACCAACTCTTGGAGTTACTTCCACATTCTCAGACTTGACTTTCCCCCAACCCGGTGGGTCTAGACTCCTGGTGTTTGCCTCCCTGCCTGTCCCTCTTGGGTCCATGGGAGCCCCGGGATGGATTACCACATGGGTGTCTCAGAGGTAGCCGGGTTCTTCACAGTAGGAAAGAGAGACCCCTCAGTTTCTGCTCCTCCAACCGTGAACTTGAGACTTTCCCTTAGTGGCTGTTATCACCAGTCCCACTCACTTCCTGATCTTGCCACAGCCTTGAAAGTCTGCCTAGAACTTTGGGGCCTGTGCTTCAGAATTTTCTGGAATTATAAGCATTATGGAAACATGTCCTGGTGAAGTCCAAAGACTTCCTCTTTTCACAGGGTTCAGAACCCATTTTGGCTGGGCCTGGTGAACTCGAGGCCTCTACACCACTCAAAATAACCAATTCCCATTTCTACCAGTCATGGCTTCCCAAGGCCTGGGAACCCATAGCCACTGTTTCCTAGAAACCCAACAGGTTCAGAAGATAATCCTCAATCACAGGTCAAGAGATACCCTGAAAAGTTCCCAAGATCAGTGGCCTCTGCACATGGTAAGCAGAAGCCTTGCCATTTGGCCATTTGATGCTGGACTTTCTGTCTCGTATATCAGTGCATCCCAAGGCCTATAGGACTTTTGCTTTTCTGAGCCCTCCAGGGCTGGATTTTACTCCCCATGTCAAAGGACAGGTGCGATTAGGACAGGTGGAGGAGAAGGCATCCTAGCTCTGGAGCAGGACAGGCATGAGAGCATAGAAACAGGAATCAAAAGCCCGGCATAGCTGTGGGGCTGAAAGGAGCTTGCCTGCTTCCCTCTCATTGTGCTCTCCCCTCCCCTCTAATAAATCACAGACTGTTTAAATCAGAGGTGTGGGCAGAGTGAATAGTGATTGAATAAGACCAGATCTGAAGAGCCATAGTATAAAACAGAAAAATGGCAACCCTGGAACAGATGAGAATCTTAATGTTTTTGTCCAAAGGTTATTCCAAAACATTCCAGACAAAAATCAAAGAGAATGTGATCTTCAGAATATTAATAGATTGAGTTTCCAAGCAGGACAAAGAAACATTTTATTGGGTTATAGAACCATCCAAAATATTCCCTTGTCAATGACAAGTGTTGACACAGTGGCTGGAGTTGGAAAACGTCATTTTGCAGCCATAGCAATCCAGACTGGTTCAGAGAAGAGCCATCAATGGATGCAAAAAGCAGGGGAAATTTTTTGATGAAGAGCAGGATATTACAAGCCTATTTTCCCACAGGCTGCTTATCAGTTCTAGGAGAAAAAGATATGTAAAATGTACATACTGTATGTAAATCTACATTGGAGAAGTGGACTAAACCTTGGCCTGGTGATCAAAATTAATAACACTAACGAGGGGCAGATGGACATCATGTGTCTTGAGAAAGGATATCCTAGGAAAACACAACATCACTTATGTAGGATTATGACCAAGAATGCAGGACCTGCATCTAACAATGAGGAATACCAGAAAAGCCCAAAAGGAAGAATGTTCTATTATTGAAGAGGTGACTATGTTCTTTAACAATGTCAGTGTCATAAGAGACAAAGAAAGACAAGTGGAAGTGTTCCAGGCTGAGCAAGACTGAGGAGATGTGACAACCAAATCCTACACCAATCCTATTCTGCAGGTCCTGGAAGACATCAGCTTGTAATGCAAAAATGGTTTCAACAAAAATAAAAGTCATATGCAGTTTTTGAAATTTTATCCAAACAAAAATGTTTTCTTTTAAATCTCCTTTTCAATCAGTCAGGTAACTAAAGAAGTCCTCAAACCAAACAATGGCATTGTTCTTACAGAGAAGCCAGTGAGGAGAACTCAAAGATGCCTTTACCATGGCTTCAAATGTAGACAGTAAATAAAATGCATTATGGATAAAACCCTGGCTTTGGAGTTCCTAAAATATAATAAAAATTTTCTGGAATCTTCTTTAAGGACCAACATGTACAAGGTTTGTAGAGTTATTATAGGTCTGGGAAAAGTATGATTGGGGACAGAAATATTGACACATAAAATGACCTACTGTGTCACATTTGATGGCCTGTAGTTTGTACCCATCACGGCAAAACCCTTGTTTAGAAACAAACCTTAGAAAAAGCTCAGTATCTAAAAGCAGAGGAGAGGCTATGGGTGAAGCAGGGTGGTGGCCTGGAGCCCAGCTAGGTGTCGCCATCACCCCAGCAGTGCCCTGACCCTATGCCTATTAACTCCAGGATGTGGAGAGGAAAGCACTGGCCACTCGGAAAGAGAGGCATTCTGGAGACTCACACCCAAGCACTGAACCCCCATATCTTCCTTTCCTTTGATTCACACGTGTGTTCTGACAGGGTTATTGTAGTTTTGATCTTTGTCTCAGATGGTTAGGTCTGCTGATAGTTCAACTATTTATTATGCCTAAATGGAGTATATGCTCCCTGAAGGTGACTGAATGAACTCTAATTTCCTAACAGAGGTCCTTCTGTTATAATGTTGTATACACATTGCAAAAAGCCTCATATTCTGAAAATTTGCAGAATTACATATCAGAGCCTATGGGGGAAATTTACATTTGGAGAAGACCATTCAGAATGTAACAAAAACACAGCAATCCTAATAAAATTAGCAGCAAAGGTAAATTACAACCTGCATTTGCACCAGTGCATCAGATTCTTTGCAGCCTAAACACTGCAGGTCCTATGGGGCATTCATATATCATAGAGATTAGTTCCATCAATGTTAAAAATCTGAGCCAGAGTATAGACTTCCTTGTGAAAAAATGAAAATGCAACATAAAGGAAAATGTTTTCATAGTTTCCTCATCTTTACTTTTCATTCCACCAGATAACAGAGTGGAAAATGCAGTGGTTTTGGAAACCATTAAATGGGCCACTACTTGTATTAAAGAAAGGTCTTTCCGTCAACGTTCAACCCTTTGCTTAAGGTCTTCTCATTATGCTAAGTCTTTCTCTTTCATTGTAAGAAAGCTTGCCCTGGTTGCTTCAAAACATAAATGCCCCAGGAAAACAGCCTGTGAGAACCACAAGACTTCCACAATATGCTGACATCATTCCCCCACTGACCAATCATGTACTGTGTGAGTTCGTACTGAAGAAACAGACACTGTCACAGAGTAGGCTAGACCTCCACTCCCATTCTCAAGAGGCACTTTCAGGGAGATGACAGCCATTGGACATTTATCATGTGTCCACTAGGCACCAACTTCTCTGCTGGGAACTTAGATATTTAATATCATTCAATTTTTACAATCATACTAACAGATGGGTTCACATCTCCACTTTGCAGATTAGAAAACTGAGGTTCATGAAGTAACATGTTAATAGCAAAACAAGGGCTTAGCTTTTGGTGTCATTGCCACCCAAGTTTGTGCTCTTTACATTCCATTGTTTAAATTTTATACTAGGAGCCACTTGAATTAATAACTCAAAGGAACTAGTTCTACTCATTGCTAACTATATTTAGCATGTCATATACTGTTGGAACAGATTCCCCCCCAGCCCCACCAGGATCAGGTAAAATGTTTTGCTAAGAGCTAGAATAATTTATCCTATTTCATCAGATTTTATAGTAACTTTTTATTACATTTTTATAGAACTTTAGAAGTTTATTAAAACACTTTGAAGACAATTTTTCCTTTGATTTTTATAATAATCATGTGATATAGATCAAGTATAATATACTATTCCCAATAAACAGATAATGGAATGGAGTTTCAAATAGGTAAAGTAACTTACCCCAAGTTAATAATTGGCAGACTCAGGATTCTAACCATGTTTTCAGGCTCAAAATTCAGCCTTGTCCTTACAATTGCTGAGAGAACCACCTTTGAAATTATCTACTGTGAAGTTCTGGGTATTGAATCTGTTGTTAGAGCTACTGAACCAAGTTATGCTACATGACTGGAAATGTGATAAAACATTGAAAAATAAAGCAAGGAGAGAATGAGTTTAGTGTATTTGTCATTGAAGATAACGAATATTTGTAGGATAATGGGCATTAAACGCCTATACAAATGAACAACCCCAAAATTGAATAATGGATTTTAAATGATAGCGTCTTATTTACTTATGAAAATAATTTTCTAATACTGAGAACTATTGTGGAATGCTAATCGTTATTTTGGATAATAAAACCGTGGCATGTGCAACCACATAAAGCACTTCAGGAGGAACATAAGCTATCTTAAAGTGATAATAAGGAATCAGACGCCATCCTACCTACCCTCCCCCATTTTCTGACCAAATCTTTGCCCTTCTAACTTCTCAGGGTAGCAAACCCAACTACAAAGCTATTTCATACCATTTCATTGGTGATGTTAGTTTAAAAGCACATGAACTCACACTGCTTGGCAATTTGGGGTGGGGTCTCCCTGAATTTTCTGCCATTCTTTATGCTCCCTGAAGTGGGCCAAATTCCTTTCCAAAGGGAAAGTTTTCAAAAACGATGGGCCTCAAGTCAGGGTCCCATGACTCCTCTCGGCTAAGTGTTGGGCCAGAGCCCTGGGGTATGTGCCCAAAACATACACCTCTAATAGGGAGTAAGTAAGAAAATGTGCCTGGAGTAAAGCAGGTATCCTCATCCCATCTGGCATGGAGTAGCAAGATGTGAAGCTGCTGGGTCAGCCCTGGACACAACTGGGTTGTGGCTTTGCATTTTAATAGAAAAACTTCAGATAATTAATAAATAGAGGTAAGTCTTGCTCTTGTCACCAGGGTCATCTCACCTCCCCTCTCCCTACTGCTCCCTTGGCCACAAGAGAATAAAAGAACGAAGACCTGATGAATCACTTTGCAAAGATAGTTATTGCTGACCAGGAAAAAAATAATCCTTCTCCAACAAAAGAAAGAGCTGGCCATGAGGAGAGGCGAGCAGCTTGCAACTCATAAACTGAATCCATGGCTTTGAACTTTATGCCTTTTTTCTTTTTATCAAACACCCAGATGGCATGTATTCTCTAAGTGAGCAATATTAGCAGAAG
The DNA here is from genome assembly GCF_019186645.2 of Phyllostomus hastatus. NCBI lineage: Eukaryota > Metazoa > Chordata > Mammalia > Chiroptera > Phyllostomidae > Phyllostomus > Phyllostomus hastatus. The sequence goes on along the minus strand of NW_025334009.1, from coordinate 31,750,144 downwards.
TCTACATGGGTCTTTTTGCTGAGATTCTTCTTTTCCTGTTTTCTACTCTCTCATTTTCTCACAAGGAAAGGGTTTACTTGAATGGTTTTGTGGGAAGATTAAAATAAAACCTTCAGCTCAAATCCTTCCCACATATCCCCCAGTGCAGCTAGAGCATCTGCAGATTGAGCCCTCAGCAGAGTGGCCTTTGATCAGTTATCCTCCTGGTTTTTCCCTTCCTCCCTCACTCAGCTCTCTCTTCTCCTCTCCCCCTTATACTCTGCCTCCCTCTTCCTGTAAACTGTACTGCATGAGAGTTCCTTTGCTGCCTTCAGATTTTTGAATTCAGCTCTCCCAGAGGAAGTGTAATATGCTCAGCCTTGATAGAGCTGGTTTTGAGCTTCTGGGGTCTTTGTTAAATTGCTCTTGCTTCTGTATGCTCTGGGAGGGCTGGATTGAAGGGCCTGGTTTCCCTTTCTGGGATAAACACCTTACCTTCTAGAGATTCTCTAGGCCCATAGGCATCTTTTTGTGAGGAGGTTCTCATTCCCTCCTAGGGCTCCTAGGCCAAGTCCTCCTAGGCCCCATTTGGCTGGGTACATGGGATGGACACTTCCATCCCCTGTATCAACTTCCCTAACAATGCACAAGACTCCTGCAGAAGTAGAGGGAGATTTGCAAAGACTCCCAGCATCTCAAAGCTGGTCAGGGTTTTCAAAAACCTGAGCAGTCCCTTAATGTAACCTCTTGTGGTCATATCTCTTTGAAAGCAATACTCCTGCAAAGGTGCCACCCCAGTGGACTTAAGCAACAAAGTCTGGAGTTCACTGGGGTGGCATCTTTGAAGGAGCATTGCCTTCGAAGTATTTTCTTTTAAAGTGTTTTCTTTATTTTGTTTTGTTTTGTTTTAACTTTTCTTAAATTTTATGCAGTTAGGTTCCCCAGAATCATGGGTAAATTCCAGATGCACATCCAAGAACTTCCATGTTGTGTCTTCATCCTTTATAGTCTGACTGCCCACTCACTTCACATCTGCCCATTGATGGGGATGTGGCCAGTCAGTGGGACTCATGGACTTGTGTGAGTTTGCCAGGGTTACTGTAGCACAGTACCATGAACTGTGTGGCTTAATGCAAAAGAAGTTTATTGCCTCATAGTTCTGGAGGTTGGACGTCTGAAATCAATGTGTCAGCAGGGCCATACTCCCTCTGAAACTGGTAAGGGAGAATCCATCTTTGCTTCTTCTAGTTTCTGGTGTTTTCAAGCAATCCTTGATGTTCCTTGGCTTGTAGATACATCAATCTACTCTCTGCCTCTGTCATCAATCACATGGTCACCTTCTCCCTGTGTTTCTCTGTTTTACTTTCCCTTTCCTTATAAAGACACTAGTGATTGGTTTTAGGGCCCATGCTCATCTAGTATGATCTCATCTTGATTACATCTTCAAAGACACTATTTCCAAATAAGGGTTACATTCATCACAGGTACAAGGATTATGACATCAACACATCTTTTGTGGGGAACACAATTCAGCTGATAACAGGGCTCTTCTAGGGCAAACATACCATGATTTTACTGGCCTGCACACTCTTTTCTCAACACCAACCAAATCAGCCTGCTTTTACCCAGTGAACACACCTGATACTTTGTGGCTTCTTACATTCTAATCAGACTATTACTTCTTTCCGGAAACTCTCAGCCTCTGAGCCCTCATAACCTGACACATTTACCCACCCACCCATCCATTCATCCTATTAACTCTTCCTGAGTACCTTTTATGTGCCCAGTTTTACCACTTAGTTCATATCTAACCATCTGGGAATCTACTCTATCCCCTCCTCTCACCTCAATTAAAAGTGTTCTCTCTTTACTTTAAGCTTACGGTTTCAGAGTTTTATTTATTAAGCACCCAATCTGAAAAATAAGTCTGTATCTTAATAAATAATTTATAGATACTACTGCTAATCAACATAGTAAATATAAATAAAGTTTAATTTCTTACTCTAACAGAGGTCATCACCTCTTGCACAAAATCATTGATCCTTGATTAATTGGTTCATTGACTTCTTGACTAACTCTCACTGGACACTCAGTTAAGAAGGTGAAATTTGGCTTGCCATCCTCTGCTAGCAGGGCTTCCAGTCAAGAGCTCTCACCTTTCTTCACAGGACTCCTCCCCTAGTCCCTGAGGACTTGTATCTGGACTCTTATTTCTGGTTCTTCCTCTCTGCCTATGCCCTGGAGTTCACAGGTTGGGGCAAAGCTATAGTGGGCCCACTTGGGCTACTCACAGTCTCTGCACCTCAATGATGACTCACCCCTACTTGTTTTGTCTCCCAACATCCCCAGGTGTTTGAGCACAAGCTCCCCCAGCACTCTCCTCCCCTCCCACTTTGTCCTCTTTGAGGAAGCAGAGTCTGTGTCCAGCTCTGGAACAGTTCCCAGGAGGTACTCATCATAGTCATCCCCTAATTAACTCCTTGCCACCTCTGGGTTTCAACCCAGGTATTGCTTCTTCAGAGTCCTTGAAAAATGCTTCTCCATAGCACCTAATAATTACAAAGTTAATTGCATAATTAGTTATTTAATGCCTACTCTTTTTTTTGCTAGAAAGGAAATGCAGGGAGCTCCTTTGCACATACTAGGTGCTCAGTAAATGTGTTGGTTGGGAGAACAGCTAGTAGAGGCATTGCATGAGTCCACCCCAGGGTGGTTGCCCCCTCTGCCTGATGCCAGGAGTGATGACAGGCACATAGGAAAGAAAAATTTTCCCACCTGCCCCACACACCAGGTTCAGAGCAGAGATGTGATCTCTGAGAAATCTGACCCACACTTTGCTCCAGTTCTCAGGGCATGAGTGGGCTCAGACTGTGAAATCCCATCCTGATCTCACTCATGCTAGTAATACACTGGCCTTACTAATAATAATTATGCTGAGTCTTTCTCAAAAGGGCATTTCAGTCAGGGCCTGATATCCCTAACTGAGCATCTGGTGACAAAATGACCCAGGGAGACATAGTAGAGGAAAGAGGAGGCAGAACTGCCTGAAGACGTATTTGAATGGCAGAGCATGGGATAGGTTTGAATTATTCCTCCCTCAACTTAATTAATGCTACAGAAGAATTTCCAGGGGACCAGGACTCTGTTATTCTGGCTGCAATTAAAGGCTCTCCCCTCTTTCCTTTGATTGTCTTCATTCCTCTTCATTTTCCCATCCACCCAAGAGATAGCCTGTTACCCAAGCTCAATGATTGAAAGAAGAGAGAGAAATCGTAATTTGAAAATGGCCTCATGAGGGAAGCCCTGGATGAGAAAGGGAAGGAAAGCATGATTTATATGTAAAAACCATCAGGAACTGTGGGGAGACATAAAGCTGGACCTGGGGTCGCTGGATGGGAAGCTAGCCAACCTTTCCCATTCTGAAGGCTGGAGGTTCTAGACTGAGCTGAAACCTCTCAGTTACAGGGCTCAACCTACTCAGCAGCACCTTCTTGAAGTGAACCTCCCAAGTGCAGACTGAACGGCCTTGTCCTCAAGCTTGCAGGAAGGATTACCCTTGAGACAGTCTCCTGCTTTCTTTGCACCTTTCAAGTATTAAGTACATTATAAGAAAGAGTCTACAAACAGTTTGATAGCAGTTGAATTCACTTCTCAGTGGTAATGAAAGGAAGAAGCCAGCCGTTACCCTGTACTGACTCTAGGTTTGTGCCTGCATGTGTTTTTCTGGGAAGCCTGTGTAAGTGTATGTGTGTGGATGTATTTCTCTGTGTGTTCCTGCTTGTGTGGGTATACTGCACTGTGTACATGCATGTGCTATGTGTGCATCGCTGATGACAACTACCTACTAAAGGCCTTGGAGAAAGTTCACAGAGCCTTCCTGTCCACAAAAGTCCTATAAACTAGTCTGTCCCCCACAAGGGATTTACCTAGCATTTCTGGTAGAACAGGAAATCTGGGCAGCCTGGACAGGAGATGGCTATGCTCCCAGCTCTGCCCTCGGTCCCCTGCTCTTTTAGGGGACAATGGTGCAGGTCTGCTACTCCTCTCCAAGGGAGTATCTGACTGTAGCACCCACTTCTCCCATGTAGGTCTGGCTCAGGAGTGGGCATGAGGAAGGGGAGGGGCCCCTAAGGCTAGCACTTTGACCCTCTCCACCTTTTCTCTGCAGTTCCTGTTCTTTGAAAGACTCTGAGAAAAGTACACTGGAGAGAAAAGAATTCTGCATCCCAGACATGGGTGAACCCCTTAGGCACCCTGAAAGACATTTTCTTAAGGCTTATTTATTAGAAAACATGAGGACTAAACAAATGTGATGCAAGAAGCCCTCTGTGAGTTCAAACCCCTGCCTACTGGGCAACCAGTTCACTGATAACCATGATAGTGAAAATGACTGAGATGTTCCTTTGCATGTTTTTCATGCTATGATGTAGCAGGATCTCAAGACTGAGGGTGTCCCCAGCACAGAGCCCATGCCCACATCTGTCTCCAGGTCTCTGGTCACCTGCCTGCTCAGTCAGAGGTGAGGCTGGGCCAGAGGCAGGGGGCTCCAGATCATGCAAAGCATGCTGCTCACACACCCTGTGCTTGGGGAATGGAGGAGTTGTCAGATGACAGGAATCACACTTTCTTTTCTTGCTTGACAGGATAGAAACTCAGTGTCAGACTTACTTTGATATTTGAAAAATAAGGTAATTGGCATTTTCTCACAATGTAAGTTTGGGAAGTAGATATATGCCCCCTAATGCAGTTTCAGTGCAGCAGTTCTCCAAGTGCAGTCCAGGACTAGTCATGCCAGCGTTATCATGGTGGTTATATGAAATGCACCTTCCTGGGCTCTGCCTCAGACTTATGTGTACATGAGACCCTAATATAGAGTTAATCAGAGATGTGGCACCTTTCCTAGTATGCGTGTGCCTGTCTTTTTCCTCTTGATAACAGGAGACAGGATCAATGATAAGCAGAAGTGACCTGTGAATTCAAAGGTTGAGAACTGGTCTGTGATACAAGCATGGTATAATGGACTGAATGCTCTTGTCCTCCCAAAATTTATATGCTGATTCTTAACCCCCAGTGTGATAGTATTTGGTGGTAGGATCTTTAAGATGTAATTAGGTTTAGATGAGGTCATGAGGGTGACACCCTCATGATGGATTACTGTCCTTACAGGAAGAAGAAGAGAGACCAGAGCTCTCACTCTCGCTTTGCCTTGTGAGGACACAGTGAGGAGGCAGCCATCTGTAAGCCACTAAGAAGGTTCTCACTGGACACCAAATCTGTCAGCACCTTGATCTTGGACTTTTCCGTCTTCATAATTGTGAGAAATAAATCTGCTGTTTGAGCTCCCCAGTCTTTGGTGTTTTGTTTTAGCTGCCTGAGTAAACTAAAACACATGGGAATGCTAATCTGAACACTCATAACAGCATTCAGAAATACACCTGCCAGGAAGAAATTGTGTAAATCGTGTAGGTGTCACAGCCCAGTCCAGCTCATTTCTCTCTCCCTCCTAAAGGATGGGAAGGTTAAGGGCACTTTAGACCTGCTCCCTAGTTTAGTGGGTGTATTCCAATCACAAGAAAGCACAAAGGAACAACTTTGATCTGTTCATTTTTCCAAGAGCCTGGTGGAAAGGCAATGCTCTTGGAGCTAGAAAGAGCAATTTAAAACAGAGAGATGGTGGAGAAGACAGAATGAGAGATGAAGCCTGAAAGCCTACTAGGAAAGACTAGAAAACTTTTATGGCTATTAATGATGTCTTTACTTACTAAGTAAAACAAGATGTACTAGAAGGTGATGGTGCTAAAAAAAGAAACCTGCATGAAACAGGGGTATTAACATAGAGTAGAGTGGTTTTAAGAACTGTTTTATGGAACTGTTGATTGAGAATAATAAACTGAGGTTCCACTTTTGATTGGAGCAGTGTGCTTCTAACAAGTCTCCAGCAAGTAACAAAATAGTGTACAAGAGAAGAGAAAAGAAAAGAAAAAAAATGAGAGGAAAAAAAATAACGGAAAAACTACCTGCGGATTCCAGAAACTGTACAGCAAGAGGTCAGTTTTACCTTTTGCAGTTTTTCCCAAGGGGCCATTTCTCTAAGTCTGCCCTTTGGCTAAAACTCTAATTAAAAATCCCATCCTTTTTCTGGCCAGAGGAGCCAAGAGAAGGAGTCCAGGATAATTAGAGCTGCTGCAGAGTTGGGGAAGAATCCCTGGAAACGAGAGAGCCAGGGAAAGGAAGCCCCATATTCTAGGCATAAACTTTTCTAAATTCTCTGGCTGATCCTTGAACCAAGCATATATAATGCAGACTGAAAACCACAGAACCTGAATTGTGAACTGTTGCCCACTGTAGACAGGACACAGTCTGCAGATTGAGTCTAACTAACCAAGTTAACTTTCTGCTAAATCAAAAACACCAACACTATTGATCAGTGTTAACAGCCTACAATCTCTACAATGTGACATTCATAATGTACATAATACAAAACTACAAGACATGAAGAACCAGGGAAATGTGATCCACTTTTATGGGGGAAAGATGCCAACCTAGGATGACGCAAACTTTAAAGCAGCTATTGTACTTATGCTTTATGAGATAAACAAAAATACGCTCATGATGAAGAAAAAGATAAGGTGTCCCAGCTGAAAATTAGAAAGTATAAAATAAAAATTAATAAGAAATTATAGAGCCAAAAAAAGTCACTAGAGGGACTTTTTTCTTTTTGTATAAGAGAATGACAAATGAAATAATCAGTGAACTTAAAGGTAGATCTGAAAAAGAGAAAAAACTGGGGAAAACAATAAACAGAACTTTGGGAACCTGTGGGACAATTTCACAAGTTCTACATGTAGGTGAAGTAATTGTAGCCCCAGAAGAGGAAAAGGGACTGGAGATAATATTTGAAGAATTATGGCTGAAAACGTCCCAAGTAATAATGAGACATAAATATTAAATTTATAAATAGTGAGATATAATCCCCTAAAAAGATTAGATAATCTAAAATGGGATAAATTTGGGGGGGTAAAGTATATCCAGGAACAACATAGTCAAGCTAAAAACCAAAGATAATGAGAAATCTTGAAAGACACCAGAGGAAAATCACAGTACATATACAGCAGAACAACAATTCAAATAATTGTGGGATTTCTTACCAGAAACTAAGACAACCAGAAGACAATGAAACAAGGTCTTTAAAGTGCTGAAAGAGAAAACCCAATTAACCTGGGATTATATATCCAGCCAAAAATTTCTTACAGGAATGAATGCAAAATGTAGACAATTTCTCCGATAAAGGAAAACTAAAAGAATTTAATGCCAGAAGGTCTGCATTACAAGAAATGTAAAAGAAGTTCTTCAGACCAAAGGAATGATACCAGAGGGAAGCTGGATTATCAGAAATGAAGGAAAAGCAAGAGAAATGGGAACTATTTTGAGTTAATATAAAATATTTTCCTTTTAGTATCTTAAAGGTACATGTGACTGTTTAAAGGAAAAATTGTAAGATTGTCTTGTGGTGCTTTTAATGTAGGTAGATGTAGTGCACATGACAATTATAATGTGAAGGGCAGCAGAGATGGGGGTGGTAAATGCACCTATGTGTTTTGATTATATTATTGTTTTACATTGTATGTGATATGGTAAGTATGATATTAACCTTAAGTAAACTGAACAATTAAAAAAATATATTTATATATGTAGATTCTAGGGTAACAATGAAAAAGTATAAAAATAGAGCTGAAAACCAATATATAGATAAAAGTTAGTAACTCGCCCTCCTCTGCCTGAAAATGGGGTCGGGGAGATGCAATATTGCCTGGCCTCTGTGGGAATCACCCAAAGGCCAGCAGTCAGTTGGCAAAGATATCAGCTGACTTGGACTCTAAAGACAATATTTTGCTGGACCTTTGGGAGAAAAAGGAGGGAAAAGAAAGACAGAGAAACAACCTTTCTGGGACATCATAAATGACCGAAGTTGGGAAGGGGGTCCATCATGCTGTGGGGCCAGAGAGGGAGCCACAGCACCCTGGGCACTGGACTCGAAGTCTGGAGACCTGGACTGAAGGGCCCAAGCTTCACTGACAAGCTAAGTGACCTCTAATAACTCCTTGTTTGACCACTCTGGACCTCAGATCCTTCGTTCAAAAATGAGGGGGGTAGGATTTAAAGTAAAATCTCAGTAATTGCTTCTCTGGAGAAAAGAAACAATTGGATTTCCATGCCCCCTACTTTCATATTGGTGAACACCAAGCTCGCACACTCAGAATGAGGCCCTTTGCTCACTCCACTTTCTCTGAAGTCATTACTTTTATACACACTGTTTTCATTCCTTATTTTATGCCAATGACTCCTAAATATATATCTTCATTTGGACTTCTCCATGCTTCAAAGACATATATTTTTCAACTTCGATATCCTACCAACACATAAAGATCAAAATGTTCTAAACAAGTCTTTCAAAATGACACAAGTATCAAAATTGCCTGGGAAATTTTGGTAACAATGCGAAGGCACAGATCCCACTCTATTTCAATGAGTCTATGTGCTCCTTAGCAGCTCTCCAGGCAAATCTGATATCCACCAAAGTCTGAGAAACACTCTAAACCAAACCTACAATCTATTCCCAACCCTTCCCAACCCTTCTGCTACTCTAAGCAGTTCCTTTCCAGATCCCCACTCTCAGAGAATGGCACCCTCATCCATGCAGAGGCACAGGTCAGACACTGGATACCACCCTCAGACTTCCATCATCTTCACCTCTAAGCATCATTTACTGTCAAGTCCTTTTCATGTTACTCCCCTAATCCCTCTGAGCTTCATTTACCCCCATTGTCCCATAGCCTCCTGATGCCTTTTCTTGCTTCTACTGTCACCTCTTTCTCACACCCATCCTCCAACTGCAGCCAAGGTAAATGCTTATGCCATATATAAGTTTTAAAGACAGTTTATATATACATACACATGTCCATATATGTATATATGTGTGTATATACATATATAATGACAGTTTCAAATTTATAGAAAAGTTGCAAGAATACCACAAAGAATGTCCATTCACCCTTTGCCCAGATAACTCATTCCAACTCTCAACAACTGTCCCAGAAATGGCCTCTTAATCCCTGGTTGGTTATAGAACTTCCCTATGCCCTTTAATCTGGAACAAATGCTCAGTCTCCTTGACTTTCATGACCTTGGAATTTTTAAAAATCATAGGCCAGGTGTTTAATAGAATGTACCTCAATTTTAGTTAATCTGATATTTCCTAATGATGAGACTCAGGTTAGAACATTTTGAACAAAGTATCTCAAATATTATGTTCTTTTCATTGCATCCTATCAAGTGCCACTCAGTGTCCACTTGTCCTATTGCTGGAGTGAAATTTATTCACTTGATTCAGATGGTGTTGCCAAATTTATCTGTAAAGTTACTTTCTCTCCTTTTGTAATAAATACTTTGCGGGGAGAACACTACGTAAAATCCTGTTTGTCTTCTGAATTTCATCCTAAGTCTTAGCATCCATTGATATTTCTTAACTTAATCTGATGGTCACCAAATAAGGATTTCCTGATAATATAATTTTTCCAGGATTGAGAAAGCTTTCTCTTCTATTAATTTATTTATTGATTTATATCCCTATTAGTGTGGGTGACATAGTTCTTACCTTATTTAATAGGTTATAAACTGATACTATCATTATATATTTTGAGCCTCAAATTATCCCATGTTTGGACAGTAAGAGGCCCTTCAAGCTGGATATCGTTCTTTAGATATGTCCCCATCATTCTTTGAGTATTTTCCTGCTTTCTGGAACAAAAAGATTTGCCAGCTTATTTTGTACCTTCTCCACCAGTGCCTAGAAAAGGCCATCTCTCTAATGAGTCTTGGTTGCTTTTAGTGTAAAAGAATATATAGAATCCCAGACCTGAGAGCCAGGTGTACTCTTTGCTACCTGAGCATCATTGTTTTGAGGCATTCTCATCCTATATTTATCTCTCTCTCTCTTTTTTATATGTTGAAAACCATAAGTTCATATCAATACCTCCAATTCCAATCCAGCACCACACAATTCATTCCAGCTTTCATGCTTTCTATATGTGTATGTTACCTCCAATGTATCAATGTATTTATCAATGTCCCTGTATATAGCTGGTTTTCCAATATTGCTGAGCTGCCAGCCGCCTCCCACACATGTATCAATCCCTGCTAGGGCTTGCCTCCCTTTCTCGGAACAGTTACTTTGGGCCTGCCAAATCATTTATTGATGAAAAAAAAAAAAAAGAAAGACAAGAAAGTATTTTTTGTTTTGTCTTTAAAGAAAGGAAGGGAAGAGATTGGAAGGAAAAGGCAAGAGAAAGACCAGGTTATTTTTCTAAAATGAAATTCTGTCACCTTTGTGTTGTATGTGCACCTGAGCATGCATGCACACATACACTGAGCCCTTAAGTGGCTTCCATTGCCCTCAGGCTGTAAATTTCAGCAAAGGGGTCTATGAGGCCCTGCAGTTGAAACTGCTGCTGACCACCTTGGTCACTTTCCCCCTCTTTCTCCAAATGCCAAGTTAAAGGGTTTTCCTTCAGCTGCTCTAAAAGTCCATTTCCCTCCTTGCCACAGGTTCTTTATACACGCTGTTTGTGTCTCTTAGTGCTCTACTCACCCCATCACTTGGGTGACTTATTGTTAAAATCTCTGCTGCAGCACCGTCTTTGCCTCTGGAAGCCCTCCTTAATTCCCTTAGATACAATCGGACTATTTTGTTACGTATTATTTTACTCACATTCTCACAGAACACCCTCGCTCTTATCTCAACTGGTAATAATGAGCTTATTTATATACCTGTCTCTTTAATATGTTTTTTCTTCATTAAGTTGTGATGTGAGCATAGTAACTATGTCTCCTTTTGATCATGAGTGTGCCCCTAGCCCTGGCTCAGTATTGGTACATAGTGGATGCTCAAAAAATATTTTTTCATGTAAATAATTTGCACTTTTAGAAACATAAATTGTTTAATCACCAAACATGAAAATTTTCTTTATTTTACATAAAAGGCAAACCATGGAGGAATAATATGATACATATGGGCAGGCAGGTGAACTGAGAAAGCTCTTAGATGTAGGGGTATATAAGCTTTATCATTTAGAAAAAACACAAAAATCATAACAAATTATTCAAATAATATATATAGGAAAATAATGTGGGGAGTTTTTACCTAAGAAAATTTTAATATAAGGCATATACAAATTGCATATTTGGCTCACATCATTACATAGGTGATTCAGGGTCATTGAAATATTAGTTCTTCCAAAGGTATAACAGAATTCTATTTCAAATCCAAAGGTTAGTGTGTATGTATGTGTGCATGTTTTAAAATTGGATGCAGTGATTTCAAATTCCACATGAAACAAAATGTATCTGAGAAGAGCCAAGAAAGTATTTTTTTAAAAAGAAGAATGAAGGATACCTTACTTTATCCAAATAGTAAAACTCTTGCTAAAATTATTAAAATCAGAACTAAACAGATTGTAAACTCTTGCTGAAGTTAATAATCAAAACAATGTAGTTGGGCACAAGAATCAATAAAGAGATCAATGGAGAAGAATTAAAAGTCAAAGCATAGTTCATATAACAAACTTGTATGACAAAGATGACATGTGATTCAATAAAAAATGGATAATGTATATAATATGTGATAGTGGCATAAATCTATTCATCTGTATAAAAACAGGGTAATAATTGTCCTAATACATATTCAAAAACAAATCTGAGAATAGTACTTGCATCTGTCAACAAGAGAATGGATAAATGAGCAACATAATACTACAATACATAGGAACAAGTTACACATGATATGAATGGATCTCACACACAGAATGCCAAGTTAAAGCAGCCAGACACAAAGCACATATGCAGTGTGATTCCACTTATGTGAAGTTCTAGAACAGCAGAACAAACCTATGGTTGAAACAAAAACCAGAACAGTGGTTGCCTCTGGGTGTGGTGTGGGGGTAGGAAGTCACTGGGAAGGGACATGAGGGAACTTCCTGGTGTGAAACAATATTCTGTGTCTTGATAGGAGTTTGCATTACTGAGTTGTAGGCATTTGTTGAAACTCTAAATGTACATTTAATATTCATGCATTTTTGCATATGAAAATTTTACCTTAAACAAACAAAACTATAAACAAATACTTCAGCTAAAGACATGTATGGGGAAGTGCTTAGGGGTGATATGTACTGATGTCTGCAACTTATCTGGAAATGCACCAAAAAAATAGGGTGGAGCGATAAATGGACAGTAAGTCCAGAATCTAGGTGGTGGGAAATGGCTGTTCTCTGTAAAATTCTGTCATGTCTTCTGCATGCTTGAAAATTTCCAAAATAAAATCTTGAGAAGAATAAATAAATTTTGGGAATATTAAATATTTAAATATAGAACCCCCCAATAATACAGGAAACTTTAAAAAGCATATTATAAACTTGGAGTGAAGAGAACTTTTAAAACAAAGCAGAAAATCCAAAATGACATAGAGGAAAAAAATTGATCTGGGCTACATGAATACTGACCACTTTTGGAGGCCAAAGGGTATCATAAAAAATATTAAACAACTAACAGATGGGGAGAGGAAACTGATTGTATCACATATGGTGGACAAAGGATTAACATCCTTACTATAAAAACACTTGTAAATTTCTAAAATACCAACAAATAGCCCTGGCCACTTAGCTCAGCTGGTTAGTGCATCATCCTTATATGCCAAGGTTGCAGGTTCAATCCCTGGTCAGGGCACATACAAGAATCAACCAGTGAATACATAAACAAGTGAAACAACAAATTGATGATTCTTTCTTTCTCTACTTTCCTCTCTCTCTCTCTCAAATCAATAATTAAAAATGAAAAAAGCAAATAACCTGATAGAAAAATAGGTAAAAGTATGTATAGATGAAGAACAGAAGAGGAAACATGAGTGCCAATAACCATGCAAAAAGGCATTGATATCTCTAGCAGTCAGGCAAAAAGGCAAATTAAGATGAAGTATCATTTTTCATCTTTGGATTGGCAAATTTTTAAAGACTGACCTCCTCCAGTGCTGGTAAAGATGCTGGAAGACAGGCAGCATGCACTCCTGGTGGGGTGTGAATGTTTGCGAACACAAGACACAGAATAATAGGCATAACATGATTCCATTTTTATAAAATAAAAATTTTTGCAGTTTGAACAAAAAGAAAAATGTAAAAGTGTTAAAATGGATGCTTCAGGACAGGGGCTGCTAAACAAACTATGGCCCAAGTGACAAATCTGGCTGGCTACTTGGCTCTTTACAACGTGACAATGGTGTTTTCACCTGTTTAAAGGGTTATATTTTAAACAGTTGTGCAATTTTCTGCATAATGGCCTCATTTTGCCTCTTGGCCAGCAAAGCTAAAAATATTTACTCTGGCCTTTTAGTTTACTGACCTCTGTTTCAGGGTAATGTAGATTCCTAGGTGTCCTTTTCCTGTTATTTCTCTGTATTGTTTTCATTTTTTATAATAATAATAACTTGGCAAGTTTAAAGAACAGAGCTGGATCAGTAGGGGATGCTGTTGGGAGTGGATGTAAGAAGATAAGAGGAAACCAGGGGGACTCGCTGGAAGCTACTGTAACTGTCCAGGTGAAAGAGAATGGTACTTGGGAGCAGAGAGATGAAAACAAAAGGACAGATTTTACAAGAACCTGTAGGAGCTGCTGAGAGATTGAACATGGATGATGAGTCATACAGAAAAATCAAGGCTGACACCTAGGTTTCAGTCACTGGTTGTGGTGCAACCACTGAGCTGGAGAGTGGGGAAGGGAAACCCGAATGTAAATCAAGTGCTCTATTTTGGACCTGCACAAGTTAACTGGGCAGTTAGACATAGATGATTAGAGCTGCCTGGGATGTGGAGGGGGAGGCAGAGCACGCCAAACAAATGTAAGAGAACTCATCCTGTAGCTATACTTAAAGCTATCTAGAAGCAACAGAAAAGGAGAAGAGAAGGGGACCAAGTTCTACCCGGTGACACAGTGTCAACCCAACTGGAGCCTGTTTCCTGGTGACAAATGTCTCTGATGCCACTGTCCAACTGTTTAGATTCCCCAAAATCATCTTATCCAAACATCCTCTTCCCACTGGCTAAGAAACACCATGGCTTCAGAGCAGACACTGACCCTTCCTCATAGCCTGTGCCCAAATGTTTGCCTGGACAGCCAGCTGCTATTGTTTCTCCCAGATAAACATTTCTCCTGCTACCTGGCTCCCCCAGTAGAGATGTAAGTTCAGGTCCCAGTCCCTCTGAGTATGGCCCTGTCCTGGGTCCACAGACATGTTTCAGCCACCTTTTTCTCTGCCATGCTTTCACCTGAGTATACCAAGAAGGACTCACCAAGGAGCTAGTATAGGTGGGGTCTGAGGTGTCATCCTGGAGGTAGCGGGAAAGGCCAAAGTCGGATACCTTGCAGACCAGGTTACTATTGACCAGAATATTCCTAGCAGCCAGGTCCCGGTGCACGTAGTTCATCTCGGCGAGGTACTTCATGCCAGCAGCAATGCCCCTGAGCATCCCCACCAGCTGGATCACCGTGAACTGTCCATCATTTTGCTGTAATAAGACACAAGGGGCATCAGGATCAAGATGCACTTCAGTGGTTAAACAAAAGCCAAAGTGCCACAGCGCTGATGCTTGTCAGCCTCTCAGGGCTGGGCAGACACTCACTGCCCCCCCCCCCACTTCCATCCTCATCCCTCTCCTTGAATGTTCTGCTCTCTTCCCCTTGCCAAGCCCTGTCAGTTTCATCTCCAAATTATACTGCAAACCCATCCACTCCTCTCCATCTCCACTGCCACCACGCTAACCAAGTCATTGTCATCCATCACCTATAACAGCCATCGTGCACCGTGCATCCATTCTCTACCCTGGAGCTAGAGCCATCTTTGTAAGACATAAATCAGGGCATATCACTCTCTGGCTTAAAGCTTTCTAATAGCTTCCCATTGTGTTAAGGTGAAGCTCCAAACTTCTTAGCATGGCCCACGAGACTCCCGTGGGATCAGCCAGTGCCTCACCTTATGCCAGTGTATCCTATCCCTCATGCCTGTGTTAAAGCCACAGTGGCTGTGACCTTTTGATATTTTTCCCAAGCCAGGCTCTTCCTGCCTTAGGTCCCTTACACATGCCATTCCCTCTGCTTTTCCCCCATAATCAACACCTACCTGCCTTTTGAGTTTCTTCAGAGAGGGTATTTCTGGAGGGTGTAACTAGTCCCCTTCCTCAAATATATTTAGTACTTTCTTACTGTCTTTCAGTGAAAGCTCTTCATTTCTTCTTATCAAATGTCACAACTTTTAGTTTGTGTGTGTGTATGTGTGTCTATCCTGCTGCTTGACTCTAAGCAATTTGAGCATTAGAACCCTCCCTCTTGTGGTCACCACTGTAATAGAGAGCTTTAATGTAATCGGTAGACAAAACTCAATAAACATGCGCTGAATGAATGACTGGTACATTGCTCCCTGTTTCCAGAATTAAATGTTAAGGTATCTCCCTTGGGTACTACCAGGCTCTCACCCTGACACTGGAATAACCATGCCAGCCTCATAAGGATCACTGGAGCAGAAGTGCACGCACAGTACCTGGCACGTGGACCCCCTCCTAGTGAATGAGAGCTGCTCCTCCTCATGCCAACCTTCAGTGCTGTCCTCTCTCCAGTCATCAGTGGGATCAGTTTCTTGGGTGGATGCCCTCCTCAATGGTTAGATGACATTTCTTCAGTGAGTGAATCTGTGCCATCCTCCTGTCTCCCCAAAGCCTCTGGGTCTTAGCTCTGCACACGCTGGTTAAATAAGTCGACCCTGGGCCACATTGCTAAGAATACATTTTCCCATCTAGTCCAGCCATAGCTGCTCCCCAAAGGGCTGAGTTATATTCTGTAAGTAGAGCATGGCTCAGGCATCAAAATGCTAGGACTGGGGGGAGAGGTGGAAGGAGACAGACCCCCAGGGTCCAGTCCAGTTACTTGAACACAGTACCTGAGCAAGGCAGTCATTCCCTCTGCCCCAGTGTCCTCATGTGAAATGCAAGAAGCATAAACAGTGTGAGAAGCTCCCATTTATTGAGCACCTACCATATGTGAGGTGGTACACAAAGCACTCACATGCATTACCTCACTTAAATATATGTGGGACACATCATTCACACACGAGCTCCTGCAAAAGCATTTTCTATGCAAAAGTAAGTATGAAAAAGTAAACAAGCTCTTATAAAACTACCCTGTTTATTAGAGGAAACCCCAACAATCAAAAAGTCTAACGATGCCAGAATGAATTGTTGAAGACTTCCTCATGCAAGATGGCAAGCCTGGGCCTACGTTCACCAGGGTTATGCCCCCTGATAAGTTGAAGGACTGGAGCACACTGATGCTCCCTGCACTCCTTCCTGAGAGCCCTGCCAGAAGAGGACCCTCAGACACACCAACCTCGACATGCCCCACATTCCAGGCTGTTTCTAAGTCAAAACTTAACCACCAGCCCAGAATGCTTCTTCCACAATATTTTCTTCTAAATGACCCCAAAGAAAATACAGTGCAGAACTGCTTTTTGGAAACTTGGACTGTTTTTTTTCAGCACATGGTGCCCATCTATGAAAGCTGGATGTGCTGTGAGAGATGCAAATTCTCCTTCTTACTAATGAACTTTAGTCAACACCTCCTCAAGTTAGCCAGGCTAGCACCATTCCTCCTCACTAAGTAGCTCTCTGGGGATCTGCCTCCTCAGAAAGCTCTCATGCACCTTCTGTCTATTATAAACTCTGTTCTCACTCAGCCTGAAGTCACAGGGTCATACGTTTTCAATTCAGGTCGTTACTTCCTCTCCATGCATGTAGACAACACTGCGGTTGAAAATGAATGTCTCCCTAAAGAAGCCAGCTTGTATACAGACGTTAGGGAAGGCCCTGGTGGTGGTGGTCAACAGTTTTGAGAAGAGCAATGTTGAAATCATGTACAGTAACTTGTCTATGTTTCTACATTAAGTCATTTAAGTCTTCATAGGCCTGTTTTATGATCTAATTTGTTTTAAAATTTAGATCAATCATCCTTAGAGTTTGTAGGGCCAACAAGAGCCAATAAATAGCTAAAATTCAAGGTTTTGTAGCCAGACAGACCCAGGTTGGATCCAGGGTCTGCCACTCACTGGATGCATGCTCTTGGTCAAGTCATTTAACCTCTGGAGTACTAATTTTCACATCTGTAAAATAAGAACATAGTGCCCATAGTGTCCATGCTTCATAGGATTATGGTGAGGTTAAATGAGATGATACATGTAAAAGGGCTTATCTCAGGGCCCAGTGAACACTAAGACAGCAGCAATGGTTGCTGGTATTATCATAGTGTCACACAAATCACCTATCCCATGTACCTGGGGTGCCTGGTGAGAGAGACCGAGGACACCTAGGGCCAGAACTGCGGGTTCTAGGTAAGTGTGGAAGACACTCTAGGACCATTGCCCGTGGAGAATCTAGTTCACAGGCCATTCTGAGCTCAACAGGTTGGCATATGATAGCTTCCCCGCTTCAACTGGAGTAGCATATGATTAGAAACTAATGATACAAGCCTGAAGTTTGGATTAGTTAATCAATAAACACTGACTTCTTCCTTTACTTGACTTTTGAATGGCAAGTCATACTTCAAAGATATGTTCTAATCCTTAAAATTTGTTCTGTGAAAGGCAGGCAATAGTATATTGTTTTCATAGAGAAGATAAATTAAATCCAGAAAGTTTAAGTGATCAGCCTTCAATCACTCAGTGTGGTTTTGGCTTACAACAAGATTCTAAGTCTAGAACAGCAAATTATGTTTCTACTGGCATTCCGTCTCTGATCAATTGGTAATGGCTGTCTCAAATGCTGGGTGGAGAATAAAGCTGTGTATAAGCTTCACAGGAAAAGAAGCCATGATTGATTAATGGTGTCTGCCATGGCAATGGAAATAAAAAGTAGAGACATTTCTACTACATACATGCTATACTTCTCTGACTCTTTTAACTCCAGTGCCTTTTCCATTGAAATATGCTGACTTTGCGAAGGCTAATACATTTTCTTTAGGATCTGCAGGGTAATCACATATAATGATAAGACAGGGTCATGCTTGTTGAGTTCATAATCTTGGTGAAATTTAAAGATACAAGCATATTAAGATTTTCTGACATTTCAGCTGTTTTATGTTCATTTCATTGGTATAACTTCCCAGGAAGAACTTCCAGGGATATGAACATCAGCATAGAAAAACAAACAAGATTAGAAAAAAAGAGAGGTTTCTTAGTGACTTTGGGAAAAGATCTGCCACACTGAGCACATGGTAAAAACACAGCACACAGAAGAAATACAGCCTAGGTGAAGTGATTTAAACTTTCTTCCCTTCATGAAGTGCTTTCTGCTGAAATTGCTTTTCTTCAAATTCACTGAAGCTACTTGCTGGCCCTTTTATTAGACAGGAAGGATTTAGGTATTTCAACTTTCATTGACAAATCCACTTCAGGAAATGAAACCCTTATTTGATTTGTTTGAAGAGAATGAATCATAGATTTTTTTTTTTAACTGAAAGGGACCTTTCAAGATCATCCAGCTCAATGCCTTTAGTTTATAGATTGGGAAATTGAGTTAACAGATTTGTTCAAGGCCACAGGGTGACTCATAGCAGAGCCCAAAGCAGAACCCCGGTTTCAGGGCTCCCAATCTGGTGTTCTCTTCCTGACATCTGGGTGGCTGTTGTCTAGTTTCAGCCCATGAATGAGCTTCCCTGATGAGAAATGTCTCCATTTGTCACTGCTCAGTGACTTCCAAGAGTCTTTCAGTTATGACCATCTGTGAATGAACCAGCAGCAACCATAAGGCCAAATTTTAGGCACAAAAGCCTTACAGAGCATGTCGACCTTGCTGGCTCAAGCGTGGGACATTGATGAAAATTGGGGGTTGTTCATAAGATTATGGAAGAGCCTCTGAGATTCAATCCCCTGAATTTGAATGCCAACAAGGAAACAAGTATTTAATTATAGATTTGCATGCTACATAATCCATGGCAGACATTTGGGAAAAAATGGAATACAATGAACACATTGAATGTGTGCTTGAAGAATAATGGTGTTTCCAGTCCCTCCAGAATGTGAGGGATTCTAAGTCCCACAATGGAAGAAGAGCCTGAGTGGACTGTGAGAAGTCATGTCCAGTGGGCTTACTGGGTCCCCAATGCCCAGAGCCTCTCAGATGCTGACCCAGAGCAGTAGCTGTTTCCACTCTCCAAAGATTCCATATCCAGTGTGAAAGGACCAGTTGGAGGGAGGAAACAACTGCACATTTTGAGGATTAACCCCTTTTTTCTCTGAATGGTGATCCTAAAGTTATTCCACTTCTCAGAAGATGGACCTACAGAACTTAACTGATGACCTACTTTTAGATTTTATCAAGCAGCAGATACATCAATTAATGTTGCTATGCTCCAGGGTTTGCTAGTAAGGCTGAAATTAGATTTATAGATTACCTGCCTCCATGCCGTGCGAGGAGTCAGAAACGCTTCATTTCCCCTTTCCTCCTGGCGCTGCCTGCTCTGGTCGTTCCTTTCTTGCCACCCTTTCTCTCTGGTTTTTCTGTGCTCCACTCTTGCCCCTAGCTTTTCTCCTACCATCCAGGCCTCATCATCATGAAAAATAATGGTGTCCAACATGCACCCATGTCCTGGGCTCCAAATGGAAATAGCCTTGTGCAGAGCAACACTGTGCGGCTTTGATTTCCCACAGCCTCCTGAGAATGAATCTCCCTGTTCCTTGCACCATCCAGAGAGAGAGGATCTGATCATAGTCCCAGATCATGTTGTGACTCTCTGTGAAGTACTGTCCGGTGACATGTAAGAAACGAATGACACCCAAAAGGGTTTGGAGGATCATTCCAGAAAACACTTTTTCTTCTAACATCACCTTCTATTCACTTTTATTTGACTGTTTTCATGAGAGCTCTGACCATGAACAAACACCCTTAGGAAGCATGGTCCATCCATGATCCTACATGAGAGGGGTGGATGCATGGACAAGAGACCAGGCTTACTCAGAATAACTACACTTCTCTTGTCACTCTGGAACATTTTTGTCCCAGAAATGCTTATTTGGATTTCTCATTCAACTAGCATTTACCATGCACTTGCTGTGCTACGTACCAGGGGGGCAAAACACAAGGCATAATCTATACCCTCAAGAAGGCTGTGCCAGGCAAAGCACATGGGGTCCACAATCTACATCTGTTGTCCCCCCAACTCCACCAAAAAAGGGAGGCACTACTGCTTAATGATTCAGACAAGGCAAAAAGTGTGTGCTTGCCCTACAAAGCTAGTTTCAATACTATGCAAATACCACTTCTAGACAAGTACCCCAGCTACCTTTCTGAAACACTGCAGCTCCTAAGCTCTGCTCCTGAGCTTTGGAGCCACCACACAGCTGCTGACAGATTACCAAATAGGCAATGCTGACTCTGGTCCTTGAACACACTCTTCCACTGTTTTCATTTCACCTGCCTGCTCCTCCACCTGTCTACAGATTCCTCATTCTCCAATATCAGATAAGTTCTCCATCCTTTTTGAAGTCTTCCTTGGCTTCCCCAGTGAGATTTCAGTTCTTTGCTTATGATACCTCTGTATTCCATGCATGGAAACAGAAGTATAATATAGGCATATGTTTGCTGGAAGATTTGGACACTAGGGTCTTTGGGGGCAGGGACTTCTGTGGTACGTTGCATGCTCTAAGATGGACATAACAGGACCCCCATCCCTTATGTGTAAGAACATATTAAATTGCTGTGCTTCATCAAAATATGGGACCTGTTTCCTGCCCTTGCATTAGGTAGGCCCATCACTATGGTTGAAGTGATGCTGTGTGACTTTTGAAGCCAGGTTACAAAGCAGATATAACTTTTGCCTTCTCCTCTGGGAATGCTTATTTTGGGGTTCCAGCTTGCTTGAGGAAGCCCAAGCAGGTCATGTGGAGAGATACTGAAACCAAGCATCAACCACAAGACCCATGAGTGACAAGACTTAGGATGATTCCAGGCCTCACCCCTTGAGCTGCCCCATCTGACACCCCATGGAATGAAGATGCCCATTCCAATTGCATTTTCATGAACAAGATAAATTATTGTTGTGCTAAGCCACTAAAGTCTTGGCATTATTTGTTACACAGTATTAGAGAAATGTCTCTTTCATCTCTAAAAGCCCAGCACCCAGTACAGCAAGTAACCAGAGCAGTCACCCCATGAATGTTTCAATGACTGACTACAACTGGTTCTTTGTTCTGCAGCTAGAGCTACTCTTTGATAGCTTTGGTGATAGGCATAGTCTGCTACTTGGTATTACCCTGAAGTCCTTGTTTAGAAGACCCTGCCCCATACTTTGGTGCTGCCCTCTTTGCTCTCAGGCTCCCTTGAAATCCCCAGCTGAACCTTTTGTCCCAAAGAGGCCTTGCTCCTTGACCTTTGTTTAATCAGCCTCCATTCCCCAGGCATCAGCATCATGGCCACCTGCACTCACCCCTTCTCTGAGTAGCTCTGTGATACCTCACAGAGATGAAAATGGTTCCAGTGTGGCTCCATTTGGGCACACTGAGAAAGGTCTTACAGATTTCCCAGCCATAGGCCTTCAAGGCACTCCTACCTGTGCTGCAGGTTGAAAGGGAATCATATTCTTCATCGACCCCAGAAAAGACTTGTGGATGCTGGTGACCTAATCTTTCCCTTTCTTGCCCAGAAGGCAGGTGGCCCAGGCACCAGAAAAAGGCAACCTGTTTCATCTGTGAACTGCACATGATGAGAACTGGTTGGAGAGGAGAGCAGCATGCTAGGAAAAAGGTGGCCACTGGCATCTGCATGAATCACACGGGGCTATGGAGCAGCTGAAAGTCTCTTCAGTCTCTAGGATGGCCATTCTTTGTCCCCATCTATCCATTCTTATTTGTCCATCAAGCATTTATCAAGGCCCTGCAATATGCCATCCTCCTCCTGAGGGGTCCACAAACTCTTTGTTCTTTTCTTTTAGCAACAAATATGTTAATCTCATAAACACCTCCAACACCCACCCACATTTTATGGGGCAATTCCTGAATGGCAGGTTATCCTCACATGGACATTTCTCCCCAGCCAGGATTCCCCAGTGTCCAGCAGTGCTAACATCATCCATGCCCCTGAGCTTCTCTTACCCTGAGGAAGGAATCCAAGGCGCCATTCTCCATGAACTCTGTGATGATCATGACCGGCCGACTTTTGGTTACCACACCCTCCAGACGAATAATGTTGGGATGGTCAAACTGTCCCATGATGCTCGCCTCACTCAGAAAGTCCCGACGCTGCTTCTCTGAGTACCCAGCTTTCAGCGTCTTGATGGCCACATAGATTTCCCTTTTGCCTGGAAGTTTTAAACGCCCCTTGTACACCTCTCCAAACTCTCCTGCAACAAGAATGCAGTTATTACCTGCTTCCTTCTCAGTTTGTGGAACCACATAGGGAGGCAGCTTACCAAAAACAATGGTGCTTAAAGTGGAATTGTGATTAGAGAGGCAGAAGTGGAAATAGTGCTATCTCATTGTAATGATGATGACTTGGCTCTAATCAGTTCAAGGCAAACAAAGAAGGAATACTAAAACACGTTCCTTAGCCCAGATCTTAGAAATAGTTTGAGTAACTAAAGTGGAATTTCAGAATACTGAGGCCTGTCCAGAAAGCATCCAGTCAGTATTATAACAAATAGAGACATTAATTGAAGAAGATATAAGAAACATTGTACACAGGACAATGATGCCTAAGTCCCCTTCAAAGTAGGCACCTTGGGACCTCACACAGGTCTCCCAGCATTATGACCTTGAGGAAGTCTGGTTCACTGGTAGAGGTTTGAATCAAGCCATTAGCGACGGCAGCACGATGATTCTTCAGCTTGGTAGCAGAAGCCAGGGAACAACTTTTTCCCTGACATGTTTCATGCCAAGATTCCACATCAAAATTTCAGACATAGTAGTTTTTGGAGTCCCCAGATCAGCTTCTAGTTCTTGCACTAGATGCTGATCAGTCAGAAGCTGATCTTTGTGTATTGTAGCCTGTATGCACTCAACATGCTTTTATGTTCTGCTTGTTGCAGGCCTTCCAGAACATGGATCACTTTCAACACATTCTCAACCATCTTTGAAGCGTTTGTGCCACCCTTTTGTTTGTGCTGAACTCATTACATCATTCCTAAAAGCCTTCTGAATCACTCAAAATGTTTTCATGGAGGAACATTCAAGCTTAATGCAAAATTTAATGTAGATTCGTTGCTCTACTCACTCAGTCATTTTGAATGCAACAGCCACACAAAAAGTATCCACCACCCTCACTGACTAATACAGTGAAGTTGTCAATGTTCACACATGTGCATTCTAGTCCACCCTCCTTGACTGCTAGATTACATCGATGTCCTACAAACTGTACTTGTTATATTAACAATGGCTGGACTTCGTTCATATAAAAGAGTTTGTTTTACCCCATATTGGATTTTTCATTTGTGCCCCAGCTGAATAACTGAAGTGAGGGGTCAATTTTGCAAAGTCAACATTCATTTTTAGCAGAGCATGGCACAAGAATGTGCCATGGAGCTAGGGGATATATTCACATTTTTAGTTTTTTGAACAAAATGAATAGCATTAATGTTCTTGTGTTGCCCTGAAAATGTCTGTGCCTATCGGGTCCTTCAGAAGGCAGGCTCTGAAGAGTTAGGAAGGGAGGTTAGCAGACACTGTGAAGGATAAAAGGGGAAGGAGCCTAATTGGCCAGAATCCCAGATCACCGTGCAAACCTAACAGTATGAAAAGAAATGTGGAAGTAGTTACTTATGGACAAGGAGAACCCCAGACTGCACTGCAGATCTGACAATCTAGTCCAACCCAGCGGGGAGCTCCAGAACAAAGAATGCCCATTCCAGAAATTTCCAGGCCCTAGCATTCCCCCATGCTCAGTCACTGGCTGGGGCAGAACCTGAAGGTGCTGCAGCTGGAGGCTGGCAGCTAACTGCACTCCTGGAAACTGAACAGTATGTGGATTCCCCAAGCAAACAGGAGTTGCAGACCTCCACGGGTGCCACTGCATTTAAACATTTCTGTGATAAAATCACCAGGGGTAAAGCAATCTGGTGACACTTTCCTAGCTGCTTAAAAAAATCTGTTGAATTTTGTTAAATGTACTTTTAAAAGTTATTTTATGGGTTAACTTGGTTTTCTAACTTCCAGTTCTTTCATGGGAAGCAGTTTAATGTCTACTTGTAAGTGCATCACTGAAATGTGTGTCAAAGGGCTGACAGGAGAAACATGGCTTTCCGCTGGGAAAACTATCCTCTTTACTTTCAGCTTCTGGAGGAAAATGATGGACCACACTGGGAGCAATCAGATAAATTACTGGCCACATTAGAAAAGTCAGTTAACATCTCCGCTGTGATTCAGTTAGGAGTTCCTTTTGTTTTTTGCTACAAAAAAGATTGGAAGGAAGCTGCATGAAAGGGTTTTTCATGCAAAACTGCTCAGGAGTCAATGGAACTTGTTAGAATATAGAAAGAGTAGAGGTTGGCTTAAGCAGCATTAAGAAGATTGCAACATGGACCTTACAATACTAAAAGACATATCATGTGTAGCATTGGTCTTCACATTTAATCACATGCAGCTTTGGTGAACTGCATGAGGTCAGGCTGAGTCTCATTCACGTTCATAGCCTATATACCCCACTATAGTGCCTGCCTGGTACCTTCATGGTAGGCATGTAGATAAAAGTTGAGGCATCATATTTATTATTTTTGTTTGGCTTTTGCTTTGTCCATTCTTGGGTTCTAAATTGCTGGAGGCTCTATCTCTGCTCTATCCATAAGAAGTAGAAGTGCCAGTATTTACATTTTTATAAAAGGCTGTCTGCTGTAGCATCTTCTATAACCAAACACTGTATGACCATCACTCAAGACAGATGAAAATGACACCACCTCCTGTGGAATACCATGAGCTAGTGAAAACTAATAGATGAGTGACATGTACTGATTTCAAAAGATGTCCACATTGTATTGTTAAGCAAAGAAAAGAAGAGCAAGTTATAGAATGTGCTATGTAGTAGGTACCCCTATGGGGTATGTGTTTGTATACAAAACAATATTTTTAAAAATTGCATCAAAGATATTTTTAGTGTCAAATTATTTTTTAAATGGTTACCCTAGAATGGTGGGAATAGGAGTGGGAAAGCACAGATTAGGAAACTTAGTTTAGTTACTTTTATGTTGTATAAATTGTTACAATAAGCAAATGAGTAAAATTTAAAGGAAAGTACTAAATAGTGACCTGTTATATCTGTGCGTATGTGTATGTATATGTGTGTGTGTACAGTATGTGTGAGCATGTACATGCAGGTGTCCACATACATGTATATATGTGTGTGCATATATATGTATATACATGTGTATCCATATGTGTGTGTGTGTGTGTGTGTGTGTGTGTGTGTGTGTGTGTATATATATATATATATATATATATATGGAATCCATCCCTCTTATACCTTAACCTAGCAGATATTCAATAACTATGAGCTGAATGAATACACATTGCATATTTGATAAGTATTCTAACTGAAGAATATTGGTATTTCTTCCTTATTATAAAAATGAGTTCTATTTTCTTTCAGTGAAAAGACATAGTTGAGAGTTGAGGGGAAAGTTATGATCATATTTCTTCTTGGAGGAGATATTGCACCAACATTTATTGACCACCTACTGTGTGTCAGGCACTGTGCTAGGCTCTTTGCAGGACTTATTTTATCAATCCTCACAATACCTTCATAAGTTTGTTATTATTATCTCCATTTTACTAATAAGGAAACTGAGGCACAAAGAAAACATGCCCCAAACTCCAGAAGTGTGAGTCAGATGAAGGGCTGTGGTCCAGGCCCTCCCTTTTTCCTACCATATTGCCTCCTGGTAGGGGTGCTAGGTTAGCAGTGCCACAGGGAACAGAGCTGTGTGGATATGAAGTTATAATCCAGGGATCACCATGCCCCAACTGTACAGTTACTGTCACAGCAATTCAGTGTCCAGGGAACAGCAGACACAGTGGAGCTGTCTCATAGATGTCCCTGCCTGGCTAGTCAGGTGGGATCAGAACATTTAGGAATCAATTTATCAATTGAATGTACCAGTGTGTGAAGTTTGGAAAAGTGCTCCAGGTGACACTGATATTCCCCACAACACACATATAAGCACCTGGGTGAGGACTTTGGTTCTACACCAGTGGTTCCTGAAGTTGGTTGCCACTGTAATCACCTGGAAAACTTTACAAAGTACCAAAGCCTGGGTTCCACCAACAGTGATACCGATTAGTTGCTCTGGCTGCAGCCTGGGCATGATGTATTTAAAAGCTTCTTACAGAACTGGCTACATGATTTGTAGGGTCTGGTGCAAAATGGAAATGCAGAATTCCTTGCTCAAAATTTATCAAGAACTTTAAGACTGTGACAGCAGAGCATTAAACTAAGTGTAGGCCCTTCTGAGCATGGGGCCCAGCATGACAGCACTGGTCACAGTCCCCTGAAGCCAGGCCTCGCCACCCAGGTGTTTCTTCAGTGCTGCCATTGTTGAGAACCACAGACATAAACCACCCAACAGATTCAAATAGATTAGGGAGTAAACTGCCAGAGGTCCTGGAATATACCATTTAAGTCCTTTCAAAGTAGTGCTCGCATACAGGCTGCCTTGCACTGCACAGGGCCCGATGCAGAGGGTGGGCTTTATACATGTGAGTGGGCAGAAAGAAGGAAGAAACCAATGAGTGTGTGGCTTTGGAAAGTTCTCTCTACATGGAATGGTGTGGATCACATGACTTTCCTCATTGACAAATGTTATTTTATAGTTTAATCTCTGTGGCTGATGTCTCGTCAAGTGCTTCTACCACTTTAGCTTTAAGTTACCTCCTATCGGGGAGGGGATTCTCATTACATGGTTTTTTAAAATGATAAAAAATGCTTTCCTGAGAGGATTGTTAGGGCAGTGAAACTACGCTGTATGATTCTACAGTGGTGGATATAAGTCATTATACATTTGTCCAAATCCATAAAACAAACAACACCAAGAGTGACCCCTACTGTAAACTAGAGACTTTGGGTGACCATGTAGGTTCATCAGTTTTAACAGATGTACCACTCTGGTCCCGGATGTTGATAATGGGGGAGGCTGCACATGCGTAGGGGCAGGGGGCATGTGGGAAATCTCTGTTCTTTCCCATCAATTTTGCTGTGAACCTAAAACTTCTCTAAAAAATAATAAAGCCTTAAAAAATGCTCTCCTTGGATCGGGAGAGATGGACTTTGTAGTCAGTTGATCATAATGGTGGTGGTCATTACTTCTCTCAGAAATGTTCTCAGCAATCACTGGAAAGCAGTGGCTTAAAGAACGGTGATTCTGTAAAAATAGCTCCTTTCTTGTCTGGCAAAGAAATGATGTCATGTTCTCCAAGCCCAGAAGTTTGCCAAGCACCAACCGCAAAGAAGTCACTTAATCCATTAGCCTCACTCAGAGACTGTGCTCCACCCTATAATTAAATGGCCCCGAGCGCAGTTGGGAGAAACTCTGGCCAGGAGTAGAGGAAGTTCAAATCTATGCCGAGCCCAATATCCAACTTTGGGCCTATCACTTCTCTAGCCTTAGCTTTCTCACCTCTGTGCAATGAAAAGAAATGATGGACTAATAGACCTTCCTAACAGGGTGTGGAGTCTGTGAGAAAAGTGCTTCGTAAACCACACACTGTTGGAGACACATCTGGGTTGGGAGTGTGGGTGGGGACTGGAAGAGAAAAGGAAGGAAAACTAGGTTTCTTCAGACTTGAAGGAGGTTCACCCAAGACACAGCAGGTTTTTTTGTCAGGGGTAGTGGGAAAGCCCCACTGCCATATCTGGTATCCGGGGATGGAGGATGTCCCCACGTAGGCCTAGGGTGCTAACGTCTGGGGGCTCTAGCGCTCTAGCATCTGCATAACCTCATCAGGAATGGGAGTCAATGGGCATATTGTCATTATTAGTAATGAACAGAAAATCAGAGCCTTATATGGCTGATAGTCAAGAAACTACTGTCACCAATGATCTTTGACTTCAGGTTTACATACTATTCTCAGGAAACTATGTTTGATTTTTTGATACCTTTCCTATAATGAGGGCCAGAGCTTGAGGTCTATGGTGCTTTTTAATTTGCCACAGTCTTTTACATGATCTCCAAATCACAGTCATCCAGTTTTCACTTTTTTTTAATAAAAATGCATCATACTTAGAAAATGTTTTCAACAAATTGAGCATTATCATTGTATTTAAAATAGATGTTTATAAGGAATGATTGGGTAGTGATTGTGGTTGATTCTTTCTATGCAGATCCTCTACTGACAGTAAGTGCAGCCAGCCTAATTTTGATCTGGCTGGACTTTGATTGGCATGTGTCTTTGCAGCTGACCTTGGAGCCTCTCCTACTGCAAAACTTCCCCATGGCTAGGCCTCAGTTCTAGCTTCAGGCCAATTTGGTGGCCAGTGGCTCTCGGTAAAGGTTCTGAAAGCATGGTTCCTACCCAATAGCATCAGCATCACTTGGGACCTTGTTAGAAAATGCAGATTCTTGAACCCCATTTAGACCTGCTGGATCAGAAGCTCAGTAGATGAGGCCCTGTGACTTGGGTTTTAAAATGCCCCCAGGTGATTTTGGTGCCTGGCTCAAATCTGAGAACCACCACCCTCCAGGCTGTCAGCTGAGGGTCATTTAGCCAGTTCCTGTGATTGTGCTCCCAGAGAGCTGCTAAAATTACTCCCTACAAGTTGCAGCTCCTTGCCAGTTCCCCTTTCCTACCTTCCTTGGCAAAAAGAGGAAGAAAAAAAAGTGGTTCAGCAGCATTAAATACCTCAACTATTAAATATAAAATCAGAAGAAAAGAATTTTCAATTTTTGAAAGTGAAACGTCCAACCTGCCAGCAGGTATTTTGAGTATTAGCTATTGGCTGTGTGCAGCTCAAATCTACACACAATTGCACTTTTTTTTTTTTGCAGCATTTTGAAGTCACAAATTGCCTTAGGGGGGAAAAGGGAAAGCAGAGCTTCTAGTTACTAATTCAGGCTTCCATCAGAAAAGTGACTTTTAAAGAATAAATTTAAACTAGGTTTGAAAGTATGATTTCCAGCAAGTTTTATCACATGAGCCTGTGCAGGATAAGTAGGTTATTGCTGAACCAGGGATAGTAAAACCATGGCAGGCATTCCGCTGCCTCCTGACCCGGCACTCAGGGTGGGCATTACTAATTGATTACAACCCTATTCTCTTCTCAGCAGAGTCCCCCAGGCACCATTACCAGGCTGCTGGAATTGGTGAATGAGATGGAATGGCCATAGTGTCCACAATACCTAATACCTAGATGGTGAGAGCAGACTAGTTTTCTCTTTTGTTGTAGCATTTTGTGGTTGTTGGACACCTGCATACCTATCTTATGATTTATTTTCCTAATGTAAGTAAACACATATAATTAAAATGCTAAGTATATTGGGTCTCATTGTTGTCCTTCTTAAGGCAGAAAACTGATCATATTAGGAGGACCAGATCATGGGAGCAGGGTATTCTAGGAAGAACATATTGTCCCCAGGAAATGTGGGACAGTCTTTGCAGCCTACGGCATGGGCATACTGAATTCCCAGACAGGATCCTCATTCCCAGCAAAGAGGCTTGGGCCTCCAAACTGCTGGAAGAATTTACCACCAGAAGCAATGTCCCAGTATACTTAGCTGCTCTTTTTGCAGAATAACCAAAGTGGCAGGTAGTGTGGGGATTCACCAGACCCAGATCAGCCCTGTCTCAGTTTCAATTCTTGTTCTACCATCAATTCAACTGGCAGCCTGACCTTCAGCAAGCTCTCCTCTGAATGTTGATTTCCCCACCAGTTTAACTGCACATGTGCACACACACACACAGCCACACACACACACACACACACACACACACACACACACGGCTATTATGAAGGTTAATGAAACAATTCTTATAAAGTATATAGGCCAGTTAGGCACATGATGCATGTTCAGTACATGTCAACTATATTAATCATAATTACTGAAGACATATTTGCTTTTCTCTTTTAGAAACTTCCTTCTGTAACTCAGACCCAATAGGAGGCTACCCTCATGCTGCTTACCTTCACTCTGAATGAGCCCAAGAAAGTCAGGCTGGCAGGAAGCCTCTCTACAAAACCATCCCCAAGAAACCCACTATCTTCTTCAAAGAGAGAGGCAGCAGGCCTTGCTGGCCCCATTCCTATCTGCACACCTCACCCATTGCCTTTCTCTGACTCTCCATGCCCAGACCTGTCACCACAAGACTTCTTCTTCCTCACAATAAGCCAATCTGTGGAAATGCTGAATTGGCAGCTGCTGGAGTCAGAGGAGAATGTGTTTGTTAATTAAAATACAATTGGCATGTCTTCCTCTGGATGACCTTCTGTTGACACCTCTACCTGCATTTCCATGCACTGCACAGTCATGCTCAGGGCTGCTCTATAGTTACATAGGTTACACACTGTACAAACCAGGAGTGCTGTCCATGCTGTAGGGCCCAGTCATACATGGCAACCCTGATTTATGCTCTGGGTGAGTCTACTGACTAAACTGATCAGAATTAACCAGTGCATTGTAATTGATGTTTGAGGTGACTCCTATTAGTCGGATTCATGGTTACAAAGAGCTGATATGCTCCAAAGACACCAGATGGCTTGCTGCCCTCTCTCCACAGAGACTTCTGTTTTTCCCATTATCTTCAGGGAGAAGAGGAAAGGTTGGTCCTCTTTCATTCCACTGGGCCACTTTCAGAACACACATGATCTCACTCCAGCTCTCTCCTATCTCTCCCCATTCTCCTGAACTCTACCCAGTTTTTATCCCCAGTTTCAGCCCAAGGATCTACTTTCATTCAACCATATGACAAATACTAAATTGAGCACGTTTGGCTAACTATGAGACTAATAAAACCACTAATGACCCTTTGTCCCCACAGAACTTTGAGCCTGGTGATGACACATAAGGATTAAATAACTACATAAAGACAATGAGTAATTATAATTCAGTCTTCTTGAATGGTATCACACCTGGCTCATTTGTTCAATATATTTTACAACTTTAGAAGAAACCTTGGCAGTTGATGCAATTCTTCATCCTCATAATTTCTAGATTTTACTCCATTGGCCTTCACTTGCCTGCATAACCACCACTCCCCACACCTTGGGGGCCAGCCAGCCCTCCTCTCTCTCCAAGATGTTTAACCTGATGCCCCTTATTTCTGGCCATAGCTCTTCTCCATGCCACATTTCCCCTCAACTCTAATCATCAAGCCCAGTAGTCACTCCATTCACCATGATTGGATACATTCTGGTTTAGATCAGTTTAGTTACTTCGGTGCAGCCTTCCTTACCACCTCAATCCCAGCATCCACTATCTCAAACTCTCTCCAGGCAAAACCTCATAACTGGTTTCCATGCCTCTAAGGTAATACCTACCCTTCCCCATCACCCCCTTTCAGTCCACTCCAAACACAGCATCTATCAGTTTCAGGAGCTACCTCATTTCTATCAGTCACCCTGCTCAGGAACCTATAGGAGTTCACCATATTCTATAAGACAGAATCTATACTGCAATCTCTGGGTCTCTAGGCCTCAGCCTGCTCCTCTAGCCTCGATGCTCAATACTTATCCTCAGCAAATCTCTCTCCAGCAGCCTTCTCTCCTCCTTGTTTTCAGTATGTGCTACATGGAATATCAGCCCATCCAAAGCCTCCACATCCTCAGGGTCCCCCAGGTCCCTGTTCCTTGAGTTACTTCCTGCTATCACGCCTCTCCTTTTTTCACCTCTGTGTGTTCTCTGGGCCCCTCAACTTAGCTGTCAATTACCTGTCCTCCTCTTATGATGGAGCGGCACTATGTGTCTATGTTAGAAAATAACCCCTGCAGGGCAGGATTATTAGGCCCTCACTGTATTTTCCAGGTCCTACTACAATCTCAGGCACAGACCTCAGAACCAATGTTTAATGAATAAGGACCTTGCACTCCCAATTTAATCCCTTCTGTAACAAACATGACCCCCTCTTCTGGCTCTGACTCAGCAGGTATGGGCTGGTTCCTCTGCAATCTCTTCAAAATAACCTTACACAGCCTGGAAGTCTGCTGGTAAGTGTTCAAGTACCAGCCCTTCAAAAACAAAGAAACCAATACCCCTGTTTTTTTATCATTTGCCAATTCCCATGGCGTAAATACTCCTACTGTGGTTGATGTCAAGCCACCAACATCATGTCACTGAACATGGGGCTGAGAAGAGATGCATGCAATTGGCTTTTGCAAGGTACTGAAGCTGGCCCCAGCACACCACTGACAGAACGTTGTGTTAATTTTCTTCCTTAAATCATTAATTTTTTCTCTTTTGTCCCATTACCTTATGAGTTTCACAGAAACTTATGGTTTTCTACTAGTTTTCACCTTTGAAAGCTCAGGCCAAAGGTTATCTCCTTTGTGAAATCTTCCCGATACCCCTAACCATTCCCAGAATAATGCTGAACACTGCTGTATTGGCCCAACACTTTGTACATGTGCTATTTGTCATTGAGACTGTCAGACATATGAGGGGAAGAGTGGTTTGTTCACCTCTGGAATTCCACATCCAGCATGCAAGTAGTGTCCAATAAGAGCTTGACGAAGAAGCAAGTGAAGGAAGAACAAAATGACTTCTGATTCTTCTTTTAATGTTTTGTTACCATTCTGCAACCCAGTTTTTGCCCCCTGCACCAAATCTGGCTGGCTAAGAGAAATAATGCCAATTATACTGTATAAATCTTACCTTACAAAAAAAATTTTTTGAACTCATCCTCATACCAGCTGTTTTAGCACAAAGTGAAGCCAGTCTCCATGAGGAAGGGTGTGGGAGAAGCAAGAATAGGACAAAGGAGAAAAAGAACTGGAGACAATAAAGATTGGTTCCAAGCGATAGTATCTTCTGTTAAAATGGAACGGAGTTAGGCATAGTGAATTACTATCCACAGGGATTAGCTGTGGGATTTCTTAGCCTTAAGGAAATGGGTGTCTGGTAGAGGGTGGTCAGCAGCAACCAGGCAGAGGCCTTTATCCAAGCTGCTGGGCATCTTATGAACTGCTGAATGCATCAATCCTTCCCCAGTACCATGTGAGCCACAAAGAGGGCTGAGCTTCTCTGAGCACAATGCACAAGCATCAGCAAAGGCTACACAAAAATGGAAGGCGAAGGGTGAAGTATGGCCATCAATTGTCCTTTTTTAGGCATTCAGTAGTTGGTGAGCTCATCCCACATTGTAAGTTCCTGACAGGATCATAAGTGAGAAGGCTTTTTACTCCTCCCCTGACAGAGGCGTGATGGGGTTGATGTGTACTCTCTGGGATGAAATGCAGTCCACAACACATTGCTCTAAGCCCATGACATAAATAACAACATTCTAAACCACTGGCACCATTACCACATGACATAACAACAATTAATAATGTAGGGAAATAGGGTGCGGGACCAAAAGCCCACCTTTCCAGCACTCTTTCAAGTTTACTGGAGAAATCTGAGCCCCTAAGAGTAATCCTCTAATTTATCTGGTATCCAGCCTTCTAAGGCAGGGTCCTTAACTATGTCAGTGTGTAAGGAGGAAGAGAAAATTATCTGCACAGAAGTGAAAGTCGTGGTTCAGTAACATATTTAATGAAAGTCAATGGGAAATATGTATAGACTCATGTGGATCAGATTATGGCCAGCCTGCTGGAACTGCTAAGGGGTGAGTGGGAGGAGAGAGTTATGTCCGACAGAGATCCCAGCACCAACCACAGGGATGCCATGAGGCTGGAGCTCTTTAAGAGGAAAACCAGAGCATGAAAACAGTGGCCTAATGGGGCAAGCTTTCAAATGCAACTTCCAATTTCACAGATGGCTTTTTGACCCCTCAGCGCATTAAGGGAGGCAGTGAATGGAAGAACGATGACTTTCCCCCTAAAGATAAAATATGGAGTGGCTGTCTGTAAGACTTTGACTAAACATATTTTATGGAGTTAAAATATTATTGGAAGAGGCAATTCCAGGGCCCTTCAAATATATGAATAAAGCACTTCTAGACATAGGAGCTAAAAAGACTTCAGCATATAAGTGTGACAAGAGCTTGAACAATGGCTAATAAGAATTGAAGAAGACAAGACAGAGAATGTTGTGGAAGAAAATAAAAGTAGGAAAGAAGACACAAAGCAAACACATCTTTTAAGGAAAAAGCGGAGGAGGCAATAAAGAGATTACTTATAAAGTAAGGATATTTTGGGATATTTTACTCATTTACATTAATAAGGCTGGGTTCATTGTCTGGCTGACTCAACTACCAATCCATTAAGGAGTGATGAAAATTCTAGATCAGTCTTTAGGTAGGATTTCCTGAGAGCATCTCAGGCAGTCAGCTCTCTGCTGGGCTGAGTTTCTGTTCTGATGCAGTAAGACGGATGAGAGCACATGTTTCTTGGGAGTGAAACTTGTCTTGTGTTATCATTCATATCATAGATCTTCTGTAGAAACTTTGGTTATGGGTGGGTTTTCTTCTGGAAACAGTGGCTCATCCTCAATTCATCACTGTCTATCCCCAAATGCATGTATGTAGGAAAAGAGAACTGAACACATGGGAGGAAATCTTGGCCTGAAGGCATGGGGATGTCATTGTCAGTGAGTGGGATATTAGGTTCAGCTTCTAAAAATTTCTATTTCTTTCAAAGTCTTCTCAGTTGAGTACTCTACATCTTTTGCCTTATCTGAATTTGTTGGTCCATTTCCAGAGTTATTTCTGAATCTTTTAAAACTACAGCTGACTTCTCTGCAACACCAAACATGACCACCAGTATTAAGGTCCCCCAAAGATACCTAGAAACACACTGTAGATGGTCAAATTCATCTTCTAGGGAGAAAGATGGTAGAGAACACCTAGAGTGGTAGGCAGAAGATGTTTGGACACTAAGAGAATAGAAATGAGGGGAGAAGAGAGCCATACCTGCTCCGATGACCTCTTCAATTTTCACAAAAGATACATCAATCTCCTTGGCAAATTCCCGGACAGCTTCGTTGGGGTCCTCGTAGGTGAAGGGGTCAATGTAGATCTTCATCCCTGGGGAGCCTTATTGGAGGAGATAAGCAGGATTAACATCCTAAAGAGGAACAGTGGTCATTAAACACTAGCTGCTGCCTCAAGCAGTGAGGATATGGCTGGTGGGGGCAGAGGGGGGCTCTCACCTGCATACCAGGCTGCCTCTCCGTGCCTTGGTGGGTCTCCCTATCCCCCTTCCTCCTGGGCCATGCTAGCCCTGTTCTCTGTCCTCTACTTCTCCTTCTCCTCCATATTCTCTTTCGTATTTCAGCTCTTGATGAAATGTGGAGCAGATTACTTATAAGTGACAGATCAGGACCGGTTCCCTTACTGGGCACTCACAGAAGGCAAGCAAGCTGATTGATGCCAGCCAAATGCATTAGTGGAAAAGTGGTGGTAAAATGGTAGGGTAGATATCAATATTTATCAACTTGACAACTTCCCTGAGTGGAGGCCACTGTTAAGGTTATTACTGATGGCTGTGTCCAGGGCTAGAAGAGGGATGAGGATGGATTAAAAAAAAAAGAATTTGCTATTAGGAAAACCTCAAGATATAAATACCAAGACAGTATACCAGAAGAGAAAATGTGAAGAGAAAAGCACAGAAAATATTGATAGAGAAAAGAGCAATGTCTACATAGAAAAAATAAGGTGGAATAAGAGAAAAATGATAATTGAACCCCCTGCCTTCAGACACACTGAAGTATAAAAAAACAAATAAAATGGTGAATGAGAAATACAGAAAGGAATATAGACTGTGTCAGTGATGTTTACAGTGGCAAGATGAATAGGTGTGCATGGGGACAAAATAGGGAATTGTCATTGCAGAAAAGAATGGATTCAAAAAGTGGAGGAGAGGGGACAAAAGAAGGAAATTGAACCCAAGAAACAAATGGATTCATTCACAATGTAATTCTTCAACATGTTAGATGTGTCATTAGGCAAAGCGCAGAAACTATTTTCATGGTGGTGGTGTGTGTGGTGGGGTTGGGGGAGGCTTCAAAAGCTAAACAACACAGTCTAACATCCCATCCTTGTGAAGAGGAGGCATTTTCCCTGCCTGCTGCTACTGTCTGGTTCAGCAGACAAGTCAGGTCAGCAGGCAGGCAGGTCTGGAAAAGCACAGTGCTGTGTGCCCTCGGCTGGGGCCCAGGGCTGAGGCTGGACATCAGGTTCCCCAAGTTCTGCCCTTTCAGCGCCATGTTCTCCACACCAGCTTATCCTCAGGTGACTCCTAGCCCTTCACATATGGTCTAGTTTTGACATATTTCATCCAAAAATCTTCTGACAATGACTCTATAGCTCCACCAAATTAGTGTTGGCTTGCTCACCAATTCAGGCAAGGATTGGAAGTGCCAGAAAATAATCCAGAGAGAGAAGGATAATAGAGCAAAAAATTGAAAGAGATATTTCTTTAAAGCCAAAGAGAGCCAGGTGCCCTGCACAGAGAAAATGGTTTTTTGTGGGAGATGGGTTATTCTCAGTCACTGAATAAAATGACTCCCAGCATGCTAGAAGGCCTGCTTTAGGACAATCAACACTATTCTAGAGTGCTTCTTGAAAAGCTGGGGAGGACAACATGGACTGGGAATCTGCTGACTGACATTTGGGCACAGAAAATAGAGAGATCCTCACCTCTATCACAGAATGTTCTAATCCCTAGGGAATGCAGGAGAGAAGGGAGAGAGACACAGGGAGAGAGATTCTAATTTAGTAAGAGTGGGAAAGGAGGAAATAGGGAGGGAGCTCATCTCTTTCTCATTTGGTCGGGAGAACAAGTGAAGAGGAACGACTGAAAGCAGGTTGAAAGTGTCTAGCAAAGCCAAATTAGCAGTGCCAGAAGCAACCCTTGAGACAAGGTTTTGAAAGCAAGTGGCTTATCTGGGAGTTGATCCCAAGAAGTCCCTCTAAGGGAGTGGGGAAGTAGGAGGGAAAGGAAGGAAACCTATGAAGAGTGTGTTCTCAAGCCACCTACCACTGTGGGCAGCTGAAGCAGGCTTAACCCAGAGAAGCTCTGGGAGCCAATGTAAATCATCACAGGCTTCAGAGCTGGCCCAGCCTGTGGAGTAGGGAGGTGTGGTATTAGCATGTGATTCCCATCAGTCATTGGCTTCGGGCTACTTGGCCTGCTGTGCAGGTGGATGGGGAGGCTTCATGGCCAGAGAGAGTGTTTGGGTCAATTGGGTAAAGAGGGTTAAATATATGGTAATAGAAAGAAACTAGATTTTGGGTGGTGAACATGTAACAGAGTATACAGATATTGAATTACAATGCCATACACCTGAAATTCCTAAATGTTATTAGTAAATGTTGCCTCCATAAATTACAAACAAACAAACAAAAAATACAGATGCCGCAGGTGGAAGTCAGTCAGCATGCACTGGAGGGGTGAGGACATGAGATGAGGCAACAACAGACCCACTTGAAATGCAAAACGGACAGCAGTCAGTGCCAACAACCTGTAACTTTTACTGAATTCTGAGCTGAGAGAAAAAGAGGTTGAGAGCCCAGATGCCAGTGCTCAGAGGAGAGATCAGAACCCAAATCCTCTTACTAACCCATCATAATGCAACAAGTCCACGTCCACCTACCAATGGGGGCAATAACACCTCCTTCCTAGGGTGGTAATGATATTAAAGATCATATTATAGGTGACATGCCTATCACAGTGCCTAATGTACAGAGAGGGCTCACAAAATGATATACTGTACTCATGATAATCACCAATAAATCGTTCTAGGAAATGTTTGGGAAGGTAGAAAGAGGAAGTGGGGTGGGCAGTGAGGGATATAAGCTGCTTAGGGTTATGTTAGTTACTTTAAAAATAACTACCTTGTTATTCTAGATCAAGGGCTTTTAAATGATGTATGTTAAGCTGTCCTACAGGATCTCTTGCATGGAAACTAATTAAACAATCTAGAATGTGCTATAATGAATGGCTTGCAAGTAAAGACATATATAAGGATGAATGAGAAAGGATTCCCAGTTAATGAGCTCTAGAGATATTGGCCCCAATCAGTTCTGGGAAGGAGCTATTATTCCCAGAAGGGAATGGCTCATCTCTTGATGGTGCCAGGATTCTTTTAGGCCAATAATGGGCAATGAAGTGCACCTAAATGAGAGAAAGTTCACACTTTAATGACAGGTGTAGTTTACTCACAGAGAGGTTTTCTACCTTGGTGGACTGTAGAATTATGGTGTGTGTGCATGTATATACACATGCAATGTCACAGCTGCTGTTCTGAGGCCAAGGGTTTTGACTGTTTCACAAGAAGCTGAAGAGGTTACAAGAGACTAGAAGTGGTGATGTGATGTTAATTAGAATGTCTGTCCTCTATGCAACACTAGGAATCAGTACTTGTTTTCCCTGACATTGAGGATGCTGTTGTTACACTGACGAAAAGAAGTTGAAATCAAAAGTCTGACAAATGGCTCAGACTCGGTGCTTTTCTTCTGATAGGGTCTGGATAGGACTGACCTAGCAAATGGTCCTGGCCTACACCCCTCAGGCTAGGAGCAGCAATCCACGATCATCTCTTCTAAATCAGAAGAGTGACGTGGCTGAGCATGTGCACTTAGTGGCCCCTCCTGCACTGTCTCATCTCCAAATGACATGTCTCTCCAGACCTTTCTCCCGCATTATAGCTAGCCTTTCTCAAGTCCCAGAAGACGGGGAGGAAAAAGAATGTCTTTAGCTAGGCAGAACAGGTCATTTGTCTTTTGGCTCATTTTGTATTTCTGCATAAATCCTGCATCAGCCTGTCCCTGCTCCCACTTGCCAGTGAGCAGTTTTTAATTATCAGGAAAATGGTATTTAGTGCAATGAATCACCAGACAGTGAACAAGGAATTCAAGTCAGCTGCCGAGTCAGGCAGAGCTAAACATTTGGAGACAGGGCTCTGAAAATGTTCTCAGATTGTGAATGTTGGGAAAATATTAATAGTGGCACTAATAATAATATCAAATGTACTATAGATTGATAACATAAGGCATTTTATAATGCTCTGCACAGTGCTTCACATCGTTATTGTTAATATTATATATGTATAATATTTCCAGTTTCTGGTTATTTTTTAACGTAGGTTATGAACCCCTGGCAAAAAAGGTATGCATGGATCTAAACTTCTGATTGCTAGTGCCTTGAGAGAGAAAAAAAAATCTTCAGTTTTATGATCTTCTAGCTAAGTAATTTCTATTAAAGATCTGATTTGTACATGTTTGTTCTTTGACCTCGAAACTTATTTATGCTATGGCTGGGGTCACAGCCTGGACTGCTAAAGCTTTAGTTTAAAGGATCATAGTTCTAGGACACTTGCCAAATCTTAAACATGAACCAAGGCTTTAAATACATTAAGTCTGGGGAGAAATGACTTAGCCACAATCCAGAGCCTCCTTGCATGGCATGAAGAAATCCTCGAAGTAGAAGAAACTCCCGGCCATTGTGAGAGACTCCGCATCAGTAGATCAGGGTGCTGTCAAAAATGACGACACTGGGACAAACTCTGGGATGCTGACAGATGTGTGGGGGTGATTCTAAAAGGTTAGTTATCAAGTTTACAAGTGCTAGGTTTTTAGGGCAGAACAGAAGTGGGCTGGGAAAGGGCCAGTTCCAAACAGTAAGTGACATTTAGGACGACAATTTGAAGGAGAAGACTGCTCCTCTTCTGCCCTCTTGTGCATTAAGAAAGTACAAAATCAATGCCATGGACATCTTTTAGGTCCATGGACAGCATGGCTGTCTAGGAGGCTTCAGGAGTGCCAGGAAGAGCCTGATGCCTTCCTGCTGGTAAAGGACTCCTAGAATCCCACAGAGTGGTTCTAGAGAGGTAGTGAGTTAGGCTATTTTCAGTCACCAATATCTTGTGTGCCAACAGTTTGGATGGAGTCATGGAAAGCGGGGAGGTATGTTTCATTGTTGCCCACTCTGAACCCAAGGCAGACTTAGTCATCTTTGTGACTCATCTAAATTTGGTCCAGATATCTAAGCACAAGAGAGAAACAGTTTAGGGAACTGCATATAAAATTCAGTCCCTGGAAGGGACTTCAGTTAATCCTCTGTCTCAGTTGATCACCCCTCATTTTTCTCAGCACTGACTGGACATTCAAAACAGCATTGTTTGGGGGACTATGGGAGCTATAGGACAAATGTATCTTGTAAAATTCTTCAGGTAATTGAGACATGAAATAATTGGGGTACAATGCTGGAGAGTCTGGAAACAAGCTGTACGTGCTGCTGAAACCAGAGAAGGCAGGAGGCTATGAATGCCAGTCTTTAAGGTCAGAATCTTAGCAGGACAAGTCACATGGCCATGCATGGGAGAGAGGAGCTTGAAGTGCCATGAGGCACAGCTCAGAGAGAGAGGAATGTGACCAGCTTGAATATGCAGAGAAGGGGGTTCTGAAAAGGAACGGTGCTGATGCACTAGCACAGGAGGGCCTTGATTACCAAACAAAGGCATTAGGATTGTTGCCATGGGACACACAGAGCTGACAACTGTTTCATCAGCAGGGGAGGGATGTACTGAGCGCAAGGCATCAGAGAGTACATTTTGCTGGCAGGCTGCAGTGTTCACATGCATTGTTGTGGGGGAGGAGCTGGAGGCTGAGAAAACAACTATGAGGTTGTTAAAGTCATGAAGGTGAAAGATGACAGCATTCAACTATGAGAATAGAAGAAGAGGCAAGAGAAATTTCAAAGGAAGAATTCATAGCCATGAAAAGAAGAATTCAAATCAATGCCAAAACTCATAGAATGAAATGGTGCTATGAACCAGGTAATGGACTTTGGGCAAGAAACCCTATTGTCAAGGACATTGGCACATGTGGTTTTGGACTTTGAATGCACAGATGAAACATGTAGGTGGCTAAAAGGCAGTCAGAAAACTCAGAATGGAAACTGAGCTGGAGAACTGTGTCTGCAGTTGGAGATTTGACCGGAATGTGGGTGGCAGTTGAAGCTGTTGATGTGAAGGGCTAAGGTCCGGCAGTTTCTTGGACTGAACCTACCAGGAAAGGTCCATGGGCACTAGAAACAGTTTGCTCTACCTGCTTGGGAGGTCAGAAACCAGGTCAATGGGTGGTTGTCTTTCTACATGAAAGAGTAGAAGTCCTGGATGCTCAGCCAGGGCTTGAGAAAGAATACAAGAGGGGAGCCCCAGGGAGGGCAATGAGCCTGAAAAGCAGTGGATCTGAAGATGTTCTTCCTTCCACCTTCTCTATGGGGGTTTCACCACATTTGCAAGCTTTGTTTTTAAAACCACAGATATTGCCTAATATGTGTCCCAGGAGAAGGAAAATGGGTCACAGTCTACTTGCTATTGAGGAAAAAGAGTTTAACATTGTCCTGCTTGTTTGGTATCAATGACCAAGGAAGGCAGGTCCTTCCAGGCAAAGCCCACAGTCTGGGCCATTGAAGTCCTGCCAGGAACCGGAGGGTCACAGCCAACAAGCTCAAGACTGAAAGAGTCAACATGGTTGCTAGAGTGTCTGGCTTAGAGCTAGCAGTAGACACATGTGTGAATCTAGCTCATTAAATGTATTTGACATTTAATAAGCACCCACTAAAAACTCAGACACTTTTTGTACCTTGGGGCCTTTCCTCCTCTCCGCAAAGGAAAGGCCCTTATTTACTCATACTCAGTTATAAATGCTTCTGTTACCTCTAGAAGAGGCAGCCAAAATTTCCAGTCTGTCTTCCTACTCCAGGGGGTATATCTGACTTTTACCTTGGTGCTCAAGGTGACTCCCAGTGAGCTAGATGCTATGCCCTCTATAGTTCTGGCACACATCTACCACCCAGGGTCAAGAAAGCTGGATGTAGAATCTTGGATCTAGGTGTTTTTCTGGGTTTAATATAGTCTGATGTCTCACCTAAAGCAGGAATCTGTTCTACAACATCCTTGACTGAGAACTATCTCTGCTTGAATGCTTCCAAGAATGAAGAGCTCACCTCCCACAAGGCAGCCTGCCTCTATTTTAGACAGCTCCAGTGTAGGGGTGGGTATATTCTTCTACTGAATCACAACTTCCTTCTTTGACCTTCCACTAGACGGTTCCATTTAACCTCATGCAGAGCAGCAACCACATGTCCTTTCCTTTCCCATAATGGTCTTGTGCTTAATGATGGCCCCCAGGTCCCTGCCTGCATTTCTTCTGCACCAAACCTGTATCCAAGTCTCAAAGGTAAGAGATTGGGACTTGACACCCTCCACAGGCAGCCTACTCTCCCCTGAACAGGTGCTTTGCTGACAATGTCCTTCTTGAAATGGTCTCCAGAATGAAGAACATCACTCTAGATGTGTTCTTCCCAGCACAGAGGACAGCAGGTCTGTGCATCACCTCCTCTGATCTGAACTTTAATTGGGACTACTGAGCCAGGCAGACCTGAGTTTAAAACCTTGTTTTATAAATCACCAATTCTCAGGTGTTGGACAGGTTACTTGTCCTATCTGAGGCTCTCTTTCTTCACTTGCAAAATCTACGTAATGGGGCAGTTATGAAGATGAAATTAATCAAGACAGATAAAGTGCTAAATATAGTTAAATGCTCAAAACTCGAGAACATTATTCTGCATCAATAACTGCTTGGCTTTTTAAAATCAGCTATATATCACTCATATTAATTATGTGGTCAACTAAATACATCTTTTTTACACAAATAGCAAGTCAGGTTTCCTCTTTTTTTGTACTGCTTCCTTTTTGTTTTCACCTAAACACTAGACTCCACATTTATCCCTCTAACATTTCTTCTTGCAGATATTGAATTAGCATTCAACACTGATGGATAGTTTTGAATTTTGATTCTGTCTTCTATGGTGTTAGCTATGCTCTCCAACTGTTATCCACAAACTTGATAAGAATCCCTACACCTGCACCTAACTCATGAATTTAAAAAACAATCAAACAAATAAGAGATTGAATTGGACAAGGACTAGAATAAAACTGGTGGCTTCCTGCCCGGCTGACAGTGTCACTAACCCACTTTCTTTTGGTATGAAGACAAGCTCTGTACCTACTTTACAATGTTTTCCCTTAGGAGATAAAATATTTTTGCCAAAATAAAAATTCACTACATCTGCAGTTCCTCTTGAATTTACTAAATGTGTAACTCTAGTAAATGAGATGAGGTCCCATTATTTTTTTCTTAATAATCTTGTGTTGGTTCCTAATGATCACTGAATTTAGTTTTGAGTGCCCAGAACCCATCTGCTTCAGTCTCTTCAAGAATTTGGCAGGGATGAAGTTCACTCTTCTGTTTTAATGCTCTGCCCTTCTGCCCTAAGTGAAAATTAGAGTGCTGCAATCTTGGCTAATCTACAATCTTTGGGCACTTACCCTAGATGCCTGTGCTTTTCTCAAAGCTTAATAATATTAGCTCCATGATTCTATCTGTGGTTTTGTGTAACATGGAGATGGTTCTGTCAGGTAAGGCTGCCTTTGGAAGGCCCCTGAACTCTTAACAAGACTTTATTTTCCTCTTTCTCAACCTTACACACTCCACCCAACTCAGAAATCAGTAAGGTGCCAACCACCATCAAGTGTGTAATTATCTAAGCCCCATAATTACCCAGTAGTGTTTTCCAAATGTAGAACCAATTGGAACTTTTCTAAGATAGACTCTGAAGCACACCCTGGCCCACCTGCATCATCTTGTCCAGGCAATTTTTAGTCAGCCAGCACCTCCTGAGAATTTCCCCACATAAACCATGAGGACACACTATGTGTCTGCCCTCTCCTGGACATGGGAAACCCCCAGCCCCATCCACCCACCCTTGAACATGAACCAAAAGCTCCCAGGTTCTACATCCAAGCATCTAGCGTCATATCAAGCATACTTGCTCTTCCCAATCTGCCTTTCCTGTAGTATATTTCACCCAAATCCAAATCCTCTTTTACATGCCTGTTCACTGTGCTCCAGGCCCAGAGGATGGACATAAAGCAGTGTCTCAGAGAGCACTGTGTTCTTAAATTGACCATATCTACCACATCTCAATGGGCTGGAAAAGTATTTCATTTGCAAACATTTACATGATGTCTCCTTCAGCTTTTGCATCATCTTGAAAGGCAGATCTGGGAGGGCAAGGGCTGTCAGCCTCTCTGTGGTTGCATGGGTCCTGCCTTTGGGAAGAGAGGCAGGGCCTTCTTGGGCAGTGATGAATGGGGCTGGGGCATCCCTACAGGTTTTCTGCCATTCCCAGGGCAAGAAGCCCTCAGAGCTCCAGGTTGTTGTCACATCCCGCAGGAAGGTGCATGCACATGGGTGGCCCAGGTATAGGTAGGTGCATACATTCAGACCAGGTTTTATCGACTTTTCTGCCTTCTGCCCTGAGACCCAGCGAGGGGAGTAACAAACCACCAACTAGGACATGTAGAATTATTCCTCACCTTATCATCACCTGCTCCTGACTACCAGGTGCCTTGGGCTGCTGTAATATGGGAAGAGCAAGGGCTCTGCAGCCAGATTTAGAGTGTGCAGTCTACCTCTGCCACCTATGAGCCATGTGACCTAGGTAAGTCATTTACCTCCCTAGAGGTAAATGCCAACCTCCTAGAGTGATTGTCAGGGTTAGATGAATTAATGTGAGCTACCAGAATAAAGGTGCAGAGTAGGCTCTCCATAATTATTCTTACCCCTTCC
The DNA here is from genome assembly GCF_019186645.2 of Phyllostomus hastatus. Lineage (NCBI taxonomy): Eukaryota > Metazoa > Chordata > Mammalia > Chiroptera > Phyllostomidae > Phyllostomus > Phyllostomus hastatus. The sequence goes on along the minus strand of NW_025334009.1, from coordinate 31,705,320 downwards.
CTGGGTTGGGCCACGCCCATCCCCCCATCAGAGCCTTGTTTTCTCTCCTGTTATACATGTGCTAAGTCTTTCCTCAGCTCCACAGACTTTGCACTGTGATTCTCCCACAGTGACAGCTTTAGTCAGAGGAACCAATGTCCATGGGACAAAATGTACTAATGTGGTTCAGAGTATGAGACTCTCAGTGTAGAGAACCTGGGCACAAAGAGGAGCCAGGTTTTAGGGACTGGATAAAAAGAGAACAGTTGTGAATAGAGGGGAAGGACATTTATAGAAGGTGAACTGAATTAAAGAGAAGACAGACTTCTAAGGCAGCTAAGGGAGTGAGCTCTGGTCCACAAAGAACTCTGGATCTGCCCTGAATCCCAGGGATGGCGACTGTGCAGCTTGTCAACACTATGTCTTCAGCTGTCCGCATTGGTTGAAGCAAGACCATGGTTATAGCAGACTGAGTTTTTATTTTTCTGTAGAACCCTGGGAACCAGGGAAGCCTCCTTCTGCAGGCCTTAGATATGACAAAATGCCCCAGAAGAAGGCTGTGAGCACTTTGGAACACCTTTGTGCATGTAAGCACCACATGGCAGCCCAGCAGGCTTATCCCTCCAGAGCAGGAGAATGTCAGATCTCACAGTGAAATGGCTGAAAAGGCACCAAGCTGTACCCTGATTTTATGACTGGGGACCTTTTATATCCTACAAGGATATAAAGCAATGACAAGGCATAGCTTGCATATCTTTAAAATAGAAACTCCCTCCTAGGGCAACCCATTCTCACCTTTGGCCATCTCTAGTCTTCAAAATGGTATTCCCAATTTGTGTCCCCATGGCCATTTCTAAATGTCTCATCCAGAGAGTAAGCAGGATGCCAAATCTGAAATGGACTTTACAATGGTTCTCCATACTGCAAAGAGCAAAGGTACGGTGGGGAGGCATGGCAGAATCCTGAGAGTCCAGGAGGCAGGCAGGTAATTCTAAAGCACCCTGGAGGGTACCTTCACTTGAGAATCTTAGATACAATTGAATTCTTTCTTTCCTAGCTTGGGAAGCTAAGGCCCTGCCTTCAATGCACAGGTAAATATAAGTAAAAGCATCTACAGATTTTGAAGTGAGGCAGAGAGTCAGGATGTAGGAAAGGAGAGAGAACACAATAGGGTTCCCCCTCTGAAACCAGTGACATCTGGTTAAAGAGAAGGCCCAGGTGAACTGGAAGAAGAAAGAAAGAGGGGTATATGGGACTCTGAGCATGTCAGGAGCAGTGTGTGTGCATTTAGAGATGGCCCCTCTCTCAAATCCCCACCCTTCTTTGTGCTGCTGACTGTGGGGCTGCCCTGAAGCCCTGTGGGACTGTTTCTGCACCAGTGAGCCCGCCTCTCTCCCAACTGTGACTGTCTGAACATCATGCCAGCTGTCTGGGGCTTGATCCTCTGCAAACCCTTGGCAGTTTCTTGGTTTTAGATTGAAAGCTCCTGGAAAACAAGATTTTATCTACAGACTAGCCTTTATACAACCCAAGCCAGCACTGGCCATGTTAGAACATGAGTTCCTTTGTGGTGAAGCTGCTGTGCGGATGCCTTGGAGACCCTAACCTTGGAGAAGAGATGAGTTTGATTCATGAGAACTTTCTCCTTGGAGCCCATTTGTGCTCCCAGAACTGCCCATGGACAAGGTCTGTCTTCCTTGCTCACAGCTGCATGAACAGAAGAACAGGGCTTACATTACAATAGAAGGATTTAGGTGAGGCTTATGGAAGAAGCCTGTGACAGAGCACAGCACAAAGTGTAGGACAGACTTCTGAGGGAATCTGTGGAATTAAAAAGGAGTTATTTAGAAACAGAACATGTCTGCTGCAAGGATTAACGGTACCATTTTGTGGAGGGAGGAAGGTGGCCCGACTGACCCAGTGGGACATTTTCAGACCCTGCAATGTTGTAATTACACAGATAAAAGAGTAATTTTGACACATGACTTCATGTTACACATTGCTGAGGAGCAATTTTAGTTACAAAAATATTAGATATCAATTTTTTTAAAGAGAGGAGTAAGATAATGAGTGAAAAAAAACTTTTAAGGTAACTTTTTAAAAGAAAATAGCTGGGAGATATCTCAACACTTTGGTCTCTTGGGCTCTGCTATCTTTTTAATTCCCTACATTCATGTTCTCTGGCTTATCTGTGAATTTGGTTAACACATTCCCCAGCTGCTCAGTTGGATAAGATAAGGCAGAAGATGTTAATAGGGAATCCTCCATCCTTCTCCACTGTGTCTGACTTCAGGATTCATTGACTTGCTAAACCAATCTTTCCCTGCACTCCCTTGTCCTATACAGGCTTATCAATGCAAAAGATAATCTACTTGCCAGTCATCCAATGAGTGCCCACAATGGGCAGACAGCAGATGGTTGGGGCGGGGGCGGGGGGGGGGGGAGGGGGGGACAGCCTGTGGTCCCTGAGGACCTGCAAAGAAAGGCAGTGCTGGGGTACTGGGGACTGGCTGGAAAGGGGACTGTGGTCAGGGCCAGCCAGTATCTCTATAAGGAGCTGTCCAAGCACTTGCCTGCTCCACTCTGTGGTTCTCTAAGGGTCCAACAGTGGGTGTCTGCTTTCTACTCACCTCGGCCTGTGCTGTAATGCTGGAGCTTGTCACTGTACACAGCCTCTTTGCTGTAAGCCCGTTTCCTGTGGATACAAGGAAAAGGAGCTCTCTTAGCCTCTCTGTTCCAGGAACCTCCACCCAGGCCTCCTGTCCTGATAGGGACTCATCCAGGCATCTCCTGGGATGGGGAACTGTGACTCTCACTTTAGGTATAGCTCTTGTCATGGCCAGAGGTCTAGCTTGACCACCACTGTGGGCAGCTGAGTCTGCTTTCAAGTCAAAGTCTTTTAGAGGCCAGGCATAGCTGTGTCAGAGCGTGGAGCAGAGGCTCTTGAGGATGCCTATTAGTGCTCTGGCTGCACTGCCGCAGTGCTTGGGAGGGGCCAACTGCAGGGCTGTGCACAGCAGAATCTGGGCTAACCACCAAAGGCAGTAACAACAGTATTAAAAATTCACAAGGCCTCTAGGGCCAGCCCTTCTGCAGAACTTGGAGTTCCTCTTTTCCTCCTTGGCTCCTCTCCTGCCTGTTGCCTTATGCCCTCTGCTGAGGACTTTGGCTCTCTAACCAGAAGACGGGCTGCATGAGGCACAGGCTGTAATGCTCCACTGGGTCAAATGCAATTTTATAACTGTCATTCCAAAAAACCATGGTGTGTGAGGGGCACTAAGAGTCTTGTCTAAAATGAAGCTTGAGGATGGATGCTGTTTACTCATAACCTTGCCCAGTTCTTACAGAGGATTGTATTCCAGGCACAAAGAAGGTAATCTGGAGAATTCTAGGCTCCTGTGGGTTGAGATAGAGGGATGACTGTGACTCTGGTGGTGTGTCCATGAAGGGTCAGGCCCTGGACAGCCTGTGCAGCCTGGAAGGGGTCTGAATGTGGGGCTTTCAGGGTCCAAGGAGAACAGTCAGGGGTGGGAGTGGAGGGCCTACCTGCTACAGACGATGGAGATGGCCACCAAGGACACGACAAACACGACTCCGGCCGCCGCTGAGCCAGCAATCAGGGGCAGCTGCTCCCTCAGCTCAGACTTGTAATCATCTAGGTAAGAATGAGGCATTAGAACCCTCTCTGTATGCCTTTTGCATACAGCTGACATTCAATGTATGATCCAAGGATACCATACAATATATAATAAGTATAGATATGCCCCAAACATTGTTGTTTATCTGAAGTTAAAATTTAACTGGCCAGCCTGTGTTTTACCTGGCAACCCTAATGACAATATGTCTTGAACCAAGGTTCCTGCTACCCTGCATCAGAATCTCCTAAGCCCAACTGTTAAACATGGCAGTTTCTGGGCCCCTACTCAGATCTCCCGAGTCATAACCCCTGGATGAAGAGCAGGGTATCTATCTGCATGTTTCCCAAACACATGAGGGGATTCTTGTGCCCCCAGTGTTTGAGAACCAGCCCTCAGCTCTGTGGGTGGAGACAGAGACGGCTAAAGACAAGGATGCTGTTCTCAAAAACTCCCACTTTCTGGAAATCAATTTTAAACACTGAATGTAGAGTTTCAGTTTCCCTCCATGGAGAGCTTTTTGTAGCATGCATGCTTCTAAAAAATTAATTTGGCTCAAAAAATGCAAGGAACCACAGTGAGGATCCATAACAAGATCTTTAAACATAAAACACGTCATAAAGCAATGTGACCTCCCCACAGGTCTGCCAGCCCCAGTGACCCATCTTCGCTCAACCTTCAGACTCACCTTTGTGCTGCCTTTGGGGCCTGAAGCCTCAGTGAACGTAATTACTACTGATGTGTGAACCTCAGTCATTAAGATTAATACTCCCAAATTTGGCCACTTACCAGAACTCTCTTATATCTAACCCCTCATGGGTTTACAAAATTTAACTGCCAATGTAAAAGGAATCACCTTCTTGGGAGAAATCTGTTACTTCTTGATTTGTCTAGCAGAATTGCCAAGAGACCGGCGCTCAGCTCATTTTGAGTTTTGGGCTTTTAATCCTGTGTACCTCCTGATGCCAAAGTGCCCATAAATCTGGATGGTTAAGTGAGGTGCAAAGAGGAGGACAGAGTCCTTAAGGAAAAGAAGGCAGCCTGCGTTCTTTTCGTACCAGCGGCATTATTAATCTGAATGGCCTGCCTCGCCTTTCCACCCCATCTTACCATCTGTAAAATATGACTAAAAATTCACCTAAAATACACTCTAAACAGGTTGCAAACTCCAACCCTACAGGAGCCAGACAGCCCGCACTGAGGCACCCAGGAACACGTCACTGGGGAGCAGTGGGTGCCCGTGGGGCAGCAGTGCCTCACAGGAGGACCCCAGCACTCGCTCCTCTCACAACTGTTCCAAAGAAAATGAATATTATGATTTTTATATGAAATCATTTGATTTTTAAATCTTTCTGGTGAATTTTTAAATTGTCAAAAACATAATGTGTCCTTAGAAAACTTCAGGCCCTGTCAAATGCCTAGCCAAAGAGTGCTGGCCTAAAATGAAATGTTATGTAAGGGCAGGCTGCTTATTATATAAAATTAATGGCTTTCAATTTGGGAGGTTGGGAATAGGCTGACATTTGGAAAATGGTGAGGAAATAGCTCATAAATGAATATATAAATATAGATAGATAGGTAGATAATAAATAGTTAAATGAACACACACACTATGGTCCATGGCTAGCTAAGGAAAAGAGTGAGTGAACACAGGCAGGCAGACACACTTATGCTCAATGCTCAGGCTGCAGGGAAATCTCATTTTCATAAGTGTTAAAGGGCATGGTCTCCGAGGAGTGGGGGAAATTGCTGTAATAGGAAACTAATGAAGCCCAAAGGTGGAAGTATTTTAGGGGTCACATATGAAGCTCCTTCAAATATTCTGAGATGCTGGATTCATGGGACTGCCACACCACAGATTCGGTCTGTCCATTTTCTCCCTGGAGGCCTGGGCTGTGAGCTCAGTTCTCAGCCCCCAAGAACAGAATGAAGTGAGTGACGAAACAATAGGCATCTGAGCCCTGCTTCTGGGCCAGAGGACACACTGACCCCATGTGTGGGTCCCACTGCTGTGCACACGCTGGATCCTATGCAGAGACCCTTCAAACGCAAGTCATCAGATGTTGGGCCCAAATGGGCTAAACTTCAGACAGATGTCTCCCTATACAGCTGTATCAGGAGGCAAACCATTCCAAGGAAATCCTACCAGAATCCAATTAGAGACTAGCCTCTTGGATGCAAGGGCAGCTTCTTTGGTGTGGGGTTTCTCCACCCTGAACTGCCCTCCCTGTGCCCAGGTCACTAGCCCACCCCTTACCATCTGTCAGGGTCTGGAAGCACATCTTGCCGCTGAACTTGCCATAGCCAGCCACGGTGCGGGCACGCACCTGTACCACATACACCATGCCTGGCCGCAGGCCGTCAATCCGTGCTGTGTTGGTCTGGCTCCTGGCCATGGAGGAGTTGAACTCATTATGTTCCTGAAAAAGGGCAATGGGAGGGGTCAGTGGCCTGCTCCTGCTGCTGTAGCCCCAGATCACTCCACCCTGCACCCAGGCTCCATCAGTTCTTGGTCTTGCAGATCTGCTAGAAGTTGTTACCAGCCCCAGGACATCTGTCTGAATGGGGACAGACTGGACTGGACTGAGGGAATACAGAATTGTCTCTGGACCATGGAGTGGCTACAGACTGAGGAGAGTAAACAAACACTGAGCTCTCAGGGGCTGGGTGGGGGGCTCATGGTCATTTTCTACTGCTCCCCACTCCAGGCTTTTAAGGTAGGATAACAAAGCACATCCATCAATGTGAAATGCAATTCAGTCTCTGACTTCTGCAGAAGCTAACTGCACAGATTGGGCCGTCCTATGCCTACTTTTCCTTACCTTGCTTCTACTGAAATGTTTCTTTTCTCTTCTCACTTAAAACCTCCCTCATCACTCCTCACAATGGCTGCACTAGATCACTCTGTAAGTTCCCTCAAGTACTTCCATTCTGCTGAAGAGGTTAAGACCAGGCTGGAGTACCTACCGCCCACACCTGCTTCTGCCTTCACCTTTGCCTGTGTCTGTCTGGATCCCCATCCTCTAGTTCCCTCTCCACCATCTTCCAGGGCAGGCATGTCCTTCTCCATGGAGAGCAGGCCCTGTGTCCTTACCCCTCCTATGTATTAGGGGTCAGCCCCACTCTCCTTTCTGTTACTCTCTCTAGCTCCCTCTGCCCTGTCCTTCACCGTTCCTGTTGTCTGCACATGTATCCTCTGGTATGCACAGATGTTGCTTGTGCTTCTCATCCTCTGACTCCCCTGCCCATTGTGACTGCCCTGAAAGAGTGGCTTCCTGTCTTTGCTGCTGATCTGATGTAACAATTGATTTGTGCCTGAATTTTGTAGCCTTCCATCTTTTCTGCCTTCTCCTTCCCATCAAATACAAACTTCTTTCCTAAAAAAATCTCTTACCTTCTCTAAAACTATTATCAGCTAAAAACAAAACCCCTACATCTAGGTTTGTAAGCCCCTCATAATGAAGTAAATTCCAATCCCTCACAGGTCCCTAAATTGCCACCTTCCTGCCCCTCTAAGGACCACATTCTGGTTACCTGGCCTTTGCTTAGTCTGTTTTCCTGGACTGAAATGCCTCTTTCCAGGGCTCCCCTGTGACCTCCTGACCCCTTAGGCCTATACCTCCCTGCCCCTGCCAAGGTCTCCTCTTCAAGGAAGGCTTCCCTCAGTACTCGAGCCCACAAACTGTCCTCATTGTTGTCCATTGTTACACATCACCCTCAGCACCTTTGGACACACCAGCCTCCTCTCTGATTTCCTCCAGCAAAGCATCATGAAGATGCAGCTTAGCACCAAGTATTCAGGAATATGAATTTAGAGTCTTGTCCTGTCCTGTCTATACCATGAATCTTAGAGCAAAATGGGGACATTGGTGAAATAAAGAGCTTGAGTCCCTGATAGGGAGGCCCCCAAGTCCCATGTGTAGTCCTGGGGCACTGTGATGAGTTCTAGGCGCAGGAGTTCTGGAGGCATGGTGACAAATGGTACCAAGGCATGATCTCTCTCCACTGGGAACACAGCATCTTGTGGGTGGACCAGAAAACAAACAGACAATGACAATGGTGTTGACTGAGTGCCTTGGCAGAGGGCAGCTTAGGAAGTTGTAGGGGAACAGCAGAAAGTCACTCAGTCCATACTGATAAAGAATTTGGGAGGGGCTCAGAGAAAGGGTGACATGAGTCAAGTTCTGAAAGATAAAGGAAATTAGCCAGATGGATAAATGTGGGGAGTGAGTACTGAATAGAATATCCTTTGAGAACAGAATGAAACATATAAAAGCAAGTTTTAATGGACTTCAGGAACCTGGAAGTTACTGGGGAAATGTGGAATGTGGGTGGCATGGGGGGTGGTGATGAACACTTTGGAAGCAGTTGTAAGAGACCACAGGTTAGAGGTCAGCTTGAATAGACAGTTGAAAGTTACAAAGAGGCCCATGTGCACCCTAGTGGAGGGGCTAGCCCCTAGTGGAGGGGCTATCCACCCTAGTGGAGAGACTCTTTGAAGAAGGACTACCCATCCACCATTTATTTGATCTATTTTAAAAGCAGGTGGATTCTTGACCATCACCACTATCAATCAGGAAGCCAGCAGAAGGAAGGCTGTTCATTACAGAAGGGATGTCATCTAGATCTTTGGTCATTACTGTCTTGACACACTGGTGATCTGAGATCAGAAACTGTGAAAATCACATCACCTTGAAAGTTAGGACAAAATCCCATTGTTACAAAATCCAGGTGACTTCCTAAATTCTTGGTTTTACTGGAAACTGTGGAAGTAAGCACTGCTTGAAATAAGCATTGACTAGGCAGCTCTTTTACTGAAAAATGTGTTTTGGTGTATTGGCATTTGAGTTTTTAGCACAAAACATTAACCCATAGTCACTTTATAGTGCATACATTCAAGAAGTTCAGTGATTAAATTGAGTATCACTCCTTGTTCCCTTCAAAACCATTAATCAACTTCAGGCAAATGAATTAAAGTGAAGGGCAAAGTTGTTTTTTTTTCTTTTTGGTTGCTTATGACTGATTGTATAACTATGGGGGAGACAGAGGCTGTGGCTGTTGGGAGCAGAGACCACATCTCCCTATTTCTCCATCCCAACACGTAGCCCAGGGCCGGCACTGCCTGGGCACTCAACCATTCAGTGCTAAATGAATGAATAAATAGCGTGCTTCAGACCAGTTTCTATGAGCAAATGATTCTAAAACTTGGAGAGCAGAAATTCCCAAGGCCTAAACCAGCCTGTTTTAGCCCACACAGTTAGTAGGAAATGTGAGTAAATGCCTAAATGCTTCATCATCGAGACAGCCGAGAGCAGGCGTAGACGCTCGTCCCGTGGTTTGCCTATATGCACTGCCACAGGAGTGGAAAGTGTTACAAGACAATGAACAAGAAGAGAATGATGAATGGAAATGTATTGAAATGGGAATGGAGATGAACATGGGAGAGGCTCTGGGAATGTCATTAGCTTGATGGTGTCTAAGCTCTCTATTAATGAGCTGCTGGGAGAGGCGAAGGCCTCACTGATTCCGTTCACAGAGCTGAAAGTGGAAGGCATCCCAAGCACAAACCAAGAGGATGATGTGGGGCAGGAGAACCAGGGAGGGTTTTCAGGGGCTGGAAAAGCATAGCACATGGTCAACTACCTGTTTTTGTAAATGAAGTTTTTAAAATATATTTTATTGATTATGCTATTACAGTTGTCCCATTTCCCCCTCTTCATTCCCCTCCACCCTGTAAATGAAGATTTATTAGAACCCAGCCATGCCCATCTGTTAACATATTCCCTATGGCTGCTTTCCTGCTACAAATGCCCATAAGCCCAAAATATTTACTACCTAGTCCTTTACAGGACAATTTTGCTGACTGCTGGTTTAGAAAAAGTGGCATAGGATGGTGGGTTTTGTTTTTTTTTGGACTGAATCCAGGACACCTGCTGGATTGAGTTCTATCTATATTTGCATCTTCTAAAGACCAGGATTCCATGGCCTTGTACAGCAGGTAGGCAAATAATTCTGGTTACAAGCATTTGGATTTAAAATTAAGATACAATCTCTTATTTCAGGGGCCACACTAATTTTCAGATCTTCAGCATCAACATGATTACATTCAGTTCTAGGCTGAGCTCAGAAATACATTGAAATATAATAAAACTGTCTATAGTTCTGGCTCTGTGACCCCCTAGCTGTGACCTGTGTGGTCATGAGTAAGTCATTTAACCTTTCTGTGACTTCATTCCATTATCTATAAGTTGGCTATACCTAGCTTTCAGGAATCTTTCTTTTAAGGGTCAGAGCTAATATATCTGTGGAAAATCTGACACATAATGGGCACTCAGTAAAGATGAATTATTATCATTATGGTTACTTCAAAATATCCTCACCAGGCAATGTCTTTTCTTAAGTCATATTAGTAATGGTCAAGGCAATGTAACAATTTTATAGTCAAACTTTATAAGTGAAAAGTTCTGTAGTAATATACCAAACAGTAACCACTGTTTTGGCAAAGAATCTTCTGTGTTCCCAAGGAAAGCATGCTGTGCTATGGAGTGGGGACAATAATATGCTTCACTGGGGTGTGGAAGCTGCCTCAGGCATTGAGCTGCTGTGCATGTGTATCTGTTAATAATTAGTGTAAATTACTGAGAAGTAGGGACGTGGCCTGAAATGGGAGAAGAAGCTTCCTTCGTAACATCAGAAGTGGAGGTTAATTACTGTTTTTCAAAGGAGGAGGTTTGCATGTAAAGGGAAAGGCAGTGCAGGAGCTTGGACGTGGGTGGGGAAGTGAGGAGCCAAGGGACACAGGCATGATGGTTTCGGTTCTGAGCCTGTCATTAAGCCCTTCACCCCTTTCCCAAGGGTGACTATCCTTAGCCCAGCAGATGAGGAGGAGGGCAGGTGGTCTCCCATGCATTTGACTCCTTCCCCACACAGCCACTTGCTTCAGAGCCAAGAACTGAAGCTGTAGGCTCACTTCCTAGCTGTGTGACTGTGGATGAGTTTTGTTTTGTTTTTAAAAACATCTTTATACAATCAGTTTTAACTCGTGTAAGTGATACTAATATTTACCACACCAAGTTGTGAGGGAGAAAGGAGATAATGTTTGTGAAGCCCCTAGCACCCAAAAAGGCACACTAGAGAGAAATTTTTTTTCTGAAATAAGCTACAAGGCTCAAGTTCATGTGTGTGTAGGGGAAGGGGGCTTCTTGGAACCTTACTGGTGACATCTTACCATATACTGGCCACACATGATACTCTATTGAACTGTTAGGTCAACTTTCATGATGAAATGAGATCATGTGGTCAACTGGTCCAAAAAGATTGGTTCAAAATGTTTTGGAAAGTAAACATTTACTTTAATAACTGATAAAATATATCTAGCAAATAAGTACCCCAAATTCAAAGCTGAACAGATAAGATAATTGCTAATGAATCCAGATGGTTTAAATTACCCCCAATTCACTTAATTTTCTAAATGAACTGTCTACATAACCCAATATTCTCTAAATGTGTAGAATGCTGCCTGATCTTAACCTTGCTTTGCAAGCTTGGCTATAATGGCTGAAAGGCATCCCTCCTTGCAGACTAGATTGGTGGTCCATTTGGCTCTCCACTTTCAGGGAGGTAAATTGCCACCATTTTCCAAATATGTACACTGTGACCCAGACTGGTTAAATAATTTGACTGTAGCTGCTTGGCTGGTTGGTTAGGGAAGGCACTGGGAGATAGGGCTCCTGCTTCCCAGTGCTGCATGCCCCCTGTCCTACACTGCCTCTGTGCAGGAGGGCTGCAGGTCTCCATCCTTGATCTTCTTCTTGTTACCATTCACCCACTGAATCATCTCACCCAGGTTCAGGACTTTCATATATCTACATTCTGACAACTTCCAAGGGGGCATCTCTGACTTGGTCCTCTGTCCTGAACTCCAGACCTGTACTCTAGCTGCCTCCTCCACACCTCCACTTGACTATCTCAGAGGCATTTGAGACATCGAGCTAAACTTCTGTCTTCTGTTCCTTCCCTCGCCCCAAACATGTTCTACCCACAGCAATACCCTTCTTAGACAATATTGGGCTAAAGCCTCCTACATCCAAAATCCAACCTGTTGGAAATCCTGTTGGCTCTGTCTTTAGTTCCTATATCTAGAAATAGACCATGTTTCATCAGCTTTCTGCTTCCACTCTGATTCAAGCTGCCATCATTCTTATCTTAGGTGACTGTAATCTAGCAGGCCTCTTTTCAACAGAACAGCTGAAATAACCCTTTAAAACTGTAAGTCACATTTTGATGACTTAGCAGGATCCACAGCAGGATCACCATCTTGCTCAGTGGGAAAGCTCAAGTTCTTAAGTCCCACCATCATCACCTCCCCTGTCTATTATTTCCCCATTGCCTGCATCAGTCCAGCCATGTCAGTCTCCTTCCTGCTCCTTGAATCATCAGTCATGATCTTGCCTAGGACTTTGCACAAGCGTTCCATCCCCCAGATATCTGCTTCACAATACCCTTGCCTCCTTCGGACCTTTACTTAGAACTTACCTTCTCCTAGAGGCCTACGTTTACCATTCCATTTATTTCTGCAACTGACTCCTACTCCTAACCTGACCCTCCTGTTTCCATTCACTTTGCTTGTTCTTTTTCCTTTTTCAGTACTCATTTTCTAACAAACTATATGATTTCCTTGGTTATTATGTCCATTGTTCATTGTCTGTCTTGTTTATTGGAAAGTAAGCCCCCTGAGGGAAGAAATCTTTGTTTTGATCACTAATGTCTCCTAAAATAGTACCTGTCAAATAGCAGGCACTCAATAATTATGTGAACAAATGAATGAATGAATCTGGTGTTTTTACAAATAATGTGCTGGGTCAGTATAGAAACCACTGATTTTTCCTGGGATTTTGCAAATGCTACAGTTTACCATGGTGGGAGGAAGTCCCTTCTTCTCCCACAGAGAAACCAGGGACAACTCCGCAGGGCACCATTTCCCTTTTTCAGCAGCACAGGCCTGCTTAGCCCCCAGCAGCTGCTGCTGAAGAGCAGTCAAGGAAGATAATATACAAATTTCTATTCTATCTCATTTTTATACATTTAAATATTTTAACCTCCATAAATATATTAGCACAGTAGTTTATGTATATGATTTATAAGTAAGTGGTCTTATACTGGGGGCACCTGATTAAAAATTTTGAAAAACACTAGTCTACAAAACCACACAATTTTCATGATGTTCAGGGGACCCCTGGCAGTTTTGTATACCTCTGCACATGACTGGAAAAAGGGGCTCAGTCTTACCCTACCAGCTCCGGGAGCTGTCTAGACAGCAGGGTGGTGGGATGGAAGGTTCTTTCCTGAGTTGGTACAGAGAATGCCTGGATTTTGGAGGCTTTTGCCAGGGCAGAACCTGGGAGCTTTCCCAGGGAGCCTCTGGCTTCTGTCACCAGATTGCTCCCTCTCTCAGGACTTCCTCTAGCCTGCCTCCTTGTGCCCTTGGCTGGCCACCACCCAGGCAGCAGTGTCTGACCCTGGGTCCTGAAAGCCTGAAGACAGAGCTGACTCACCTTCTCATAGTATCGGATCTCATAGTCCAGGATGATGCCATTGGGTTGCTCTGGTTGTGGCCATGACAAGGTGATGCTCCTCATGGTAGCACTGACTTGGTGCATGATGGGAACAGTGGACGGGGCTGTGAAGAAAGGAAGACAGGGCAAATAAACGGACCCTTGGTTACATGAGAAATGTCATGTAAGTAGTGAGAGAAATATCATTGGGTTTGAATCTGGCCCTTTTCTTCTTGTCGGTTGAGCTGGATCTGCAGAACTTGCTGTGTGTGTTGCAGAATGAATGGAATTTGGATAACAAAGGAGTAAAAAGTAGTAATTCAGGACAGGATGACATGTGTGATGTCGGGGGCTAGAATGGACATGGTGTTCTCCAGGTCAGGAGGAAAAAGGCTTGACCAAAACAAGAGGTGGTTAGAGGAATCATGGAAAAACAGTGTGGCCTGTGGAAGCTAAAGCCAATTAGGAAAAGCATGAGAATAGGTCAAGTCTAGGCTCCAAACAGTACGGCAAGAGGAGCAATGGAATGTTTTTGAGCAGAAAGTGTTGAACAAATCTCAGTCTTGCTATAATGAGCTGAGTGACTGCAAAGAAGAGAACCTGGAGGCAAGGGATGGTAGTAAGAGAGTGAAACTGGTCAGTGCAGAATTACTGTGCAATAAAAAGGAACATTCTAGCACATATCTTTTTCTGAGACTGCATATAAGATTCTGCTGCACTTCAAAGGAAAGAGAGGAGGCACCTCTCAAAAACACATGAGCACAGACCAACAACAGAGTTCTTCCACACTTCTGTCAGAGTTTTCCAAATGAGGACATTTGCAACAGAAAGCTCACACATATAAATGAGGAAATGATACACAAACTAAATAGTTAGAAACAGGATAATAATTCCAAAATCTGTGAAGTGATTCTGAAATCTCTGTTTGGAAATAATGTTATTTATTTCCCAATTCTACATTTTTTACACAGTGAAAATAAAATAAAAGGAGCCTGGAAATAATAAATGACAGTTGTCTTTCCAGTAGGAAAGGGGGGTAATGGATGAGGCTTCAGTCTGCACTGTGCTCAGGGGCCATTCAGTTTAGTCCTGGCACTTCAGCAGTGATCAAGGTCGTTTCCTCAAACAAACTCCACTTTACAGGCTTTCTCTGGGGACCATGGCTGACTGACATTTACTATCCTCAATTTAAGTTAACAGATTCCTTTCCAAGACCTGAAATTACAGAGCACAGCTACCAGGTCATGGGGGCAGGGAGAGGGCGTTGCTGCATCCTTCACTACTCACTGGACCCTCAGTGAGCACCTATATACATGATAGGTCCTGGGCAGGGGGTGGTGATGCAGAGCACTTTTCTGAGATGCTCACAGTCCAGGGAGCCATAAAGAGAGCACACTGTGACAGTATTGTGATAAGACCTTAAAATCAAAGTGTCTACTTGGGACTTTGCACAGTTCCCTCTATAAACCTTGGGGTGGCTGTAAAAGTGTACCCTTCAGAGCATCTACTGCTGGGAGTATAACTGACTAATGGCCTCAGCAGCTGGGCTCTGCAATTCATCAGCACAACCATGGAGAGCCCCACTTCCCACAGGCTGCTCCCAACCAATGACTGAGAGTGGCCGCAATACTAAGACAGGCCCGTCCCTGGCTCTTAAAAAAATACATATATGTATATATTTATATATGTATATATTGTGTATACATATATAATAATAATATATAATAAATAACATAGATTTATATTAAATATATAAAATAAATAATATATAACAAACATATAATACATATACATCATAAATATAATAAAATATGTAATAAAATTTATTTTTAGAGAGAGAGGATGAGAGGGAGAAAGAGAGGGAAAGAAACATCAATGTATGGTTGCTTCTCATGCTTCCCCTACCAGGGACCTGGCCCACAACCCAGGCATGTGCCCCAACTTCAAATCGAGACGATGACCTTTTGGTTTGCAGACCAGCACTCAATCCACTGAGCCACACCAGCCAGGGCTATTCCTGGCTATTTGGATAGGCAACTTTTACTCAAGGATTTCCCTGTGCACTTACCAATGCTTCCTTGTAATAGCACTGCAGTCTAAGACTCTTCCTACCCAAACTCCTTCCCTCTCTCCTTCACAAAGATCAGACCTTCATTTCAGCCTCTTCTAGTTTCCACCCCATTTTCCCAATCTCTGGCACATCTAATTCCACCTTAGTGTCTGCTTTGTGGAGGACCTGAATTCATGCAGTCCCAAAGCCCCCAACAATGTCTCTTTCAAGTAGTCTCTTCCTGGCCCTGCTGTGTCCCCAGCAATGTGAGGCTCACTGCCTCTAGGAGCTGCTGTTCCATATATGGGTAAATCTCACCAATTCTCAGTCTTCCTTATCTGAAATCTGTCTTCTTCCCACTAGTCTCAGTTCTGCCAACTGAAGTAATATAGAATGTTCCCTGTTCCACAGAATGGCTTGTCAGGTAGCTAAAGAAACTGGTTAGGCCTCCCCTGAGTCTTTCCTGCTGAAAAGAATGGCTAGATACTACAACTATTTCTCCCATGATATGCTGCCACCTGAGGTGGCTCTTTTCCAAATGGGGCTTATGTTATCTAAATCTCTCTCCAGACATGAGACCCAGAAGTGAACCCAATTCTCCTACTGCTATTTGAGCAGCAAAGATTAGAGTTAAGCCAACATCTATAGTGATCTGCGTACTATACATCCATGAATGTGACCATTTAGCCTTTGGATCAAAGACACGTCTCTGCTATGTAGTTCTGAAATCACAGGCAAATATCAACTACAGGTTTTCCTATGGTATGGTTCTCATCTTTTGTCTAGAGAGTTGGCTTTTGAGTACAGAGATTGACATGTATCTCTTTACTTTTATGGTATTAAATTTGCCCTGTTAATCTAGTAAGTTGGAATATTTTTTATCCTGATTCAACCATCAAATGCATTTTCCTTCCAACTAAGTATCATGGCCTAGTTCATTAATTAATTAATGAAACAAATATTTATTGAGCATCAACCATGTACCAGTCACCATTCTAAGTTCTAGAGGTTCCATAGTGAGTGAAATAAAATGTCATTTCCTCACAGAACTTATTTCCCTGTGGAAGGATTCAGAGACTAGATATAACAAATCAATTAAGCACAAGGTATACTAAAATATTAAGTACAACAGAAAAAATGGAGCAAAAGAGAAGGGACACAGAATGCCAAGGTGTAGGAGCCTGGCTGGGAGAAGGCTGCAATACTAAACCATGTGGTCAGCAAGGTCATGCCTGAGAAGTAGGTGCAGGAACACAGGGTTGAGAAAGGGGAAGAGGCAGCCAGGAGAATACCAGGGAGAAGAGCATTTGAGAAGGAGCAGCCAGGGCAAAAATCTTCTGGTCTAGGAGCAGCCTGGTGTTTCAGAGGAACAACAAAGAACCAGTGGAAGTGGAACAGAAACAAGACCACAAAGGGTAGGACCTGGAGGGACACTGAAAGGACTTTGGCTTCTACTCTAAGTGAGATGGGGAGCCATGGGAGGGAGGGTCATCAATGTGGGAGTGACATAAACTGGCTTGTGTGTTAATAATATCACTCTATCCTGTGTTGAGAATAGAATGCAGGGACCGTGTAAAAAGCAAAATACCTATTATAACACTATTACCATAATCCAACCACAAGATCATGGTCAAAGCAGTACAAAGCTTGCACAAAGCAGTAGATGGGGTGAGAGTAGCGTGGTCAGATTCTAAATACATTTAGAATATCTCAGTGGATGTGGGATGTGGAAGAAATGGAAGTCAAAATGAACCCAAGGTTTTAGCCTGAGCAACTAGAAAAGTGGGGCTGCTATGAACTGAGATCAGGCAAGACATCAGTAGAAGCATTTTGGAAGGAAAGAGCAAGTGCTTCTATTAGGTATGAGATGCCTAAGACATCCCCACGTAGATGCTGAATAGGTGAATGCATGTGTAAGATGTCCAGACTGGAGACAGAAATTTAGAGTCACCAGTATTTCAGAGATACTAAAAGCAGCAGAACTGACAGAGATCCCCAAAAGAATGAGTAAAGCAGAATATACTGAAGATTCAGAAAGTGAGGAGAAAATAGCCACGGGGCCTGAGAAAAAAAGGCCAGTGAGGTAAGAGGAAACAGGAGGTGTAATTGCCTAGAAACCAAGTGGCAATAAGCACTCCCGGGAGGAGAGAATGTGTGAAACATGGCTGCTAAGTCAAGTAAACTGAAAATAGGAACTGAGCCTGGATTTAGCAACAGG
Source organism: Phyllostomus hastatus (assembly GCF_019186645.2). Lineage (NCBI taxonomy): Eukaryota > Metazoa > Chordata > Mammalia > Chiroptera > Phyllostomidae > Phyllostomus > Phyllostomus hastatus. The sequence goes on along the minus strand of NW_025334009.1, from coordinate 31,687,884 downwards.
CTGGATGGCTAACCGTGAGGGTAGCTCATGATCATCTTTCCCAAGACCTCATGTGCATTGTGCAGAGCCATGGTGAGGAGGAAGGTGCTTTGAGGAAGGTGAGGCAGTTTTCAGAGTCATTAAAACCATTGAGGGATCCTGATGGGCCCCCCAATACAGACAGAGGATGGTTCCTAGTAAGCCTGCTTCCCCCACTATACTCACTTGGCAGGGCAGGCACCTTTTCAGGTCCCTGAGAAAACACAATCTCCATGTTGTTAATTAAGTCAGTGCATACAGCTTTTCAGGATCCTTCTGCCTTGAGAGCTGAAGCACCATGTATTAAAAATTGGAAAGATTAATCCTAATAGCCTGAGGATTTTGATGGACTTGGTTCTTTTCTTTGCCTCTAATCCCTGGAAAGCCATCATTCAAGACAACAAATTTGCCAAACATTGTGCTAGGATCCTGATTTAATTATTGGGGACAGAAGGACAAACAAGAGAATCACAGCTCTGCCCTGAAGGACCTTGGAGTCCAGATGGGATCAGATGGTAAAGAAGCAACCACAGGGCAAGGTGATCTAGAGGAAATTAATAGCCAAAATCCACCAAGAGAAATGACACTGTTACACAGATAGCAAGGACCTTCCAGCAGCCAAGCAACAGCATATATCCAGGAGAAGTTGCCAGAGGGTAAAGTTCACCACCACCTGCATTTCTCAGATTTATGAAGATGACATGATGCTCACAGACCCATGGCAGGCTGTTTGTCCTCACACAGGTCATTCTAAACATCTTACATTTTAATTGAGATGGGATTTAGCACATGTGACAAAGTGAGAAAGTATTACTCTTGCTTCCTGAAAATCAGGAGCAGCTTACATTTGGTGCCCTGCCATTGATGATCAACTACAGTGATACAGTTGTTGTTATCTTCCTTCCCCAAATGCAATGCTGCCTTTAGATTCAATGTTTTTCATGCTATGAAACATTCAGACAAAAGACAAAATAAAAATGAACACAGATACTGACTCGAACACCAACTGCTTCTAGCAAAACTACGGCAGGTGAAGGAGGGATGGGAAGATTAGTACAAAGAAGCAGCTCCTGTGGTCCCCGGACACACTGGTTCCAATAGTAAGTCCTGACCAGTTGTCTTTTCTCTGTAAACCTGCATCCTCAGATGAAGGAGCAGTTTCATCTAACACTTGAAAGAGTCTCTCCCTCACAAACACAGAATGCTTTTGATTAAATTAAACATTCTACTGGGAAAGGGAAATGAAAATAAAGAGTTCACAGAATGATTAAAGTTTAGTAAAGAAGCAAGCATGGAACTTTCTTTAGAAAAAGTAAAAAATAAAGAATTAGTTTGGGCACTACTTGGAAAGAAGATACTGAAGATCCAAGATGTGCTTGGCCTACTGAGCAGATGCTCAACAAACTCCAAACAGAATCAAAATTGCCCTATACTCCTTCTTCACCAAATAAAGAGGGTGACCCAACAGGAAGCTGAGATCCAAAGAAGAGAGTGGGGAAACAATGAAAAGTGTCCTTTCACTGAGAAAAAAATCAACCAGGGTTTGGATAGAATCAGAATCAGAAGTATTGGACAAGAGAGTCTAGAGCCAATATGAGAGGCCCTTTCATGTGTCAGAAGCAGAAAGAGACTCCAGCTTCAACCTGCATTGGTCAAGGGGCTCAGGGATGGAGACAATGCAAAGACAGTATGAGTGAGTGAGTCCTTGTCTATGCTTTCTCCAGGAAATCTTTGGGGAGCTCTTACTCCCAAATTGCTTTTGAAACAGACAGATCCAAGATAGTATATCACATACAGTGAAGAAAAACACAGAATGTCCTTGCCTAGACTGACAAATGAGAAGTGGATAAACTGTATGAACAGGATGGCCCCAGCTGCAGGTTATGGAAAAACTCACTGGTCACATGGGACAAGTGTTGGTCTAAACTGGTCACAGGTTACTCAGTGGCATCAGATATGGGGTCTGACCATCAGCCAGCCCCTCAATTGTAAGAAGGGCTCCAAAGGAGATTGCAGGGCCTATAAACCTATGAGACTAAGGCTGGGTCATGAATGGTAGTGTGAATCTACCTTAGAAATCAATAACCCAAAATTTGGACCCTGGAGTCTTATTGTGCAGAAGCCTTGTTGTCATATCTCAGGAGTACCTTACCCATAATTTTATATTTATCATACTCCTTGGCCATTCAGTCTAGTTAGTTACTTGGTTATGTTAAAAGCTTTCTTCTTCATTTTGTTTTCCTTATTTGATAGGGGCATTTTCCTTTAGCAATTTAAGTATCTCAGTTTCTAAAATGTGAGAATAAGTTAATGGTTTTTAAGGTCTAATATATTATCTTTGCTTATTAAAATTATTTCCTAATGTCTTAATTTTTATGTCAAAATGATTCTTTAAACAGTTTTGAAATAATCCTTTTGGAATATAATAAATCACATAACAGTTTATTGTGTTAAAGCATTTAAGACCAAAAATATTTATATTTTAAACAAAATAATAGCAAAACATATATATATTCAAAATCAAGTTGATCTATTGGAATAAAATATTTGAAGAGGTTATAAAAGTATGAAACAGATTTTAGAGTTCAGCAAATCTCATCTAAAGAAAAAAATGTTGTTTCTGTGGGTGAAAATTATTCCAGGGATAGCCTTGTTATGAGGCCACCTCTCACCTACCACAGGAGCTGAGGTCACAGCTGAGTCCCTTCTGCCTTGGCTAATATGACAGCTCTAGCAAGTCTCCTAGAAGATAAATGGCCTTTCCAGTTAGGGGGACTTTCATATCTGCACTTTCCAAGGAAGCCCTTAGAAGGGAAGCCCATCTGCCTCCCTCACAATAACTAACTGGGCAGGGTTGGGGAGCTGTCCAAGGGCCTCCCACATGGTTTGAGGGTGTGTGTAGGTCCTTACAGCGACCCTTCAGAGCAACACAGCTGCCCCAGTCTGAACAGTGTGCATGTAAGGCATGTTAGCCACTTCTACCATCCTGGGCCTTACTTTTTCTAGGACAAATATCCCTCCATTGATGGATACTGATTCTACATTTTGGCTATTGTGAAGAATGCTGTTAAGAACATTCATGTCCAAGTTTCTGTGTGGATCTGTGTTTGTTTTTCTCTTGGGTAATACCTAGGAATAGAATTGCTGTATCATATGGTAACACCAACCTCTTTTCTAAACTAGCATTTCTCAGTCAAATCATCCTTAGACTAACCACCTGCCATCTATACCACAGACCCAAGTCATGAAGACCCAAGCCAAAACAGTAGGGTAGGAAATAGTAAAGAGCTCAGGACCCCAGTTCATGGCAGTAAAAATGAGCAGAAATAGAAGGCTATGATCAGGGCCCCACAGATGCTGCAGTGGGAGGTGACTTCCTACTCTGGCTCTGCCATCTGTTTACTGTGTGATCTTGGGCTAAGGTGACTTAACTTCGTTGGGCCTCAAATTCATCAACTGTAAAACAGGAATATTAATCCTTACATTATACATTTTATTCTGGACGTGCCCTGTATAGTTCATTGTACCTTCTAGCTAGATCCAATCTGCCAGGCCATAGGATTTGGTGACCATCCTGAAATCCCCTTCTGGGAGCACATCAGTCCCTGGGCATGGTTTCCCAGGGTACATGTGAAGGGTCCAGTCCAGTGACAGCCTTGGGTATTTATTTAAAAAACAAATCTTTGAGGAGACAAACAAGTATGTCAGCCCAGCCAGGATGGAGGTGATGGATAAGAATGGGCTTGGAGAAAAGAGGAGGCCAGTAGCAGGTTTCCCTGGAGGGTGGTGTGATCAGTGCTCCAGAAGAAGGTGGTTTCCTATGACATCTCCAAATAACCAAAAGTTTTTCTGGGAAGTAATCTAGGAAATAAACAATGAGGTGCCATGTCCTTGAGGACAAGGAGACCCTATGACTTTGGGGAGGGGATGAGCTACTGCCCATCCTTCCTACTCTATGAATCAGGCCTGGGAGTCACGATACTCTCTTGGCCTGGTCCCAACTTGTCACCAGTATCTCTTTACACCTAATATCCTGTCCAAACTCCCTTATCTACCTCTGGGCCTCTTTACTTCAAACTGGCTGCAGCCAGATTAATCTTTCTAAAGCTCAATTTACCCACATTTTTCTGATGCTTAAAAACCTTCAATGGCTCCCCATTGGAAGAATGCCCAACTCTCTCTCTTAATTTAACAATGTGACAGCCAATGGCCAGTCTAGGCTGCCTTCCCCTGTTCCCTCTCAGGAACCTGCTTCTCTCATCTAATGTTCCACTCACCAAGTCCCAGCAGAACTCAGCTTTTAGGGTCTCTGCCTGGAGTACCATCCCTTCTGGCCACCTCTCTGCATAACCCCACCCAGCCTTCAGAGGCCCAGATCTGGCCTGTCTGTGCTCTGGCTTAGCCCTGCCAGACCAGGCTCACCAGAGCACCCCTTGCCTCCTCCCAACTCAAAGCCCTTCCTTTAAAAACTCATTGGCTGTAATGTCTGCCTTGGGACACAGTGTATGTTGGTCTAACTTTCCAGGTGCTCATCTGTGTTCTCCATCAGTGGAATAAATTCTTCAGGGCAGATGTCATGTTTTCAGCCTCTTCCCATTGTGTTAGCACATAATAGATGTTTGGTAAAAGTTTACCTGTATTGGAACGATTGCAGCATCTTCCCTAAAAACATCAGAAGTTAAAGGGATCAGAAAGTCACAGACTCATACCTAACATGGACATTGGCCTCTAAAGGAAAAAGAGGTATGGGGAGGGGAGGCAGGGCTATGATTTCTCAGTGGGCACATGAAGGGGAAGGTAAGTGAGTCTAAATCAGGCCATCCAAGAGTAGTGGGGACAGGCAGACCCAGAGAGGCTGGGGCGGGGGCCATCCCCATCTCACTGACATGTTTCTGCTGAAATGTTTCCTGCATGTGAGTAGTTCCTAACTTTTCTTCCTTTTGAGCCATGGAATCCTTTTCCCAAATAAAATTTCCCTTAACGCATAGTGCAAAAACAGAATAATTCAGAGCTGCTCTGGGTGTATCAGAGGTGGGAGTCCCAGAGCCCTGAGGCCAGTCCATTTCCTATCTCCCCAATTCAGAGTCTGAAGAGTCCACAGACAGATCCAAAGATGCTGGGCAGATTCCTGAAGTCACCTGAGGCTTCAGATGGAATTATGTGAATTCCTGAAAGGTGTGCGTGGTGAGGTTTGGAATGAGGAGTTAAGTGTGGTGGGTTATCTTTTTCCTCACGTGAAATATATTCTTAGAAAAAAATCTGTATTTAAATGTTAACTAAAGACTTCAGGCCCACAAGTACCAATGTTAAAGAGAAACAATTTACACACAAATAAATTGTGCAAATGATGAGTTGTGTTTCCTCTGACATTTCTATTTTAGGAGATAACATTGTCAAGAAGATACTTAGATAACAGGTTCTCCCTCTGTTGATGAAAACTCATTTCACTGCACAAATATGATTGAATTTTACATTGGAAAGCCTGACTCATTAAATATTTTTGGTGCAGTAACACTTCTGGTCAAAGTAGATTAAACAAATAAGCAATTAGTTTGGAGACTGGTTATGAATACAAAAGCAGAATTAATTATTTTTCTAATTGTTTTTCCCTCATGTGAACATTGACTTCTTGGCTTTTGCTCTGGGCTGTGCCTTGAGATGACTCTGACACCCTCTTCTACTATTCCTCTTTACCTTGGAGTCACCTGGGAACAGAAAACTGCTTCAGGTATGTTTGATGCCATTGTAGAATATTGGCCAGGTCTCATCATGGGTTCAGTGATGTGGGGACGGGAGAGAAAATGAGGGTTCAGGCCTGAGTGACTGAGTCAACTCCTCACCTCCCAGATAGGGACCTCCTTCATGTGTTTGGTTCTAAGCCAAGGGGGAATGGCAATTGGGGGTTAGGGTTGGGTACTGCTCTAGGGATTAGATGTATAGCAGAAGCCCTCATTTCTGACACTACTTCTGATTCAGAGTTGGGGTGTATTTATTGGGACCATCCATCTGACCCCGCAAGTTCTCAAAATGTGGTCCCAGATCAGCATCAACTGGGAACTGGTAAGAAATGAAGAATCTTGAGCTTCACCCCAAGTTTACTGAATCAGAAACTCTGGGACTGGGGCTCAGCAATCTGTTTTAACAATCCCTCCAGGGGATTCTGCTGTGTGCTCAGGTTTGAGAACTATTTATCTAGAAATCAGAATGTTCAACTTAGAAAGAGCACCTGAGGTCATTTAGTTTTCTGTCAACTCAGGATTTATGGATTAGAGCACCAAGGGTGAGAGAGAGAAAATGACTCTTGTAAAGTCCTCAGCAGTCTAGGACAGAGCCAGAAATAGCCTGGCCTCCTGTCCCAATGCAGGTCCTTGCTCCCCTCCCATACACTCACACACCCTCATTTTCAGAGCCCCTTGAGGATGCTCAGCATGGGGGAGAAGGGAACCCGGGATCCCATCACTCATGGATAGGTGCTGGCTGATCCCTCAGGGAGGTCATTTTCCCCACAGAGGTGGAAGTGTGCAGAGCCCTGTGCCAGAAGAGGAAGCACCCTGGCTAGTGGGGTCATGGGGTTTCTCTGCCTCCTAGATCCTCAGGAAAGGACAGCAAACAAGAATGTTGTGGCCCTATGGAAGCAGGAGGTTGTGAAGAGATATGTGAGTGTATGGGAGTAATTATCAGGTGAGGCCTGTCCAAGGCAGGAGCCCCACCAGGGCTATGAGGGCAGCTGAGGACAGACCCATCAGGACTCATGTGGCAGCTGGGGCTCAGCATCCAGCTCTTCCTCCTTCAAGCCTGTCAGTCTTTCCTGGTGTGGGACCAGAGCAGTATCAGCTCTGGTTTGTTGAATGTTTAATCACAGAAGGCAGTTCATTGGAAACACTGGCACTGGAGCAGCCACAGGAGAGAGCAAACAAAACCCTACAACAGGTTGTGTTCCCTTTACTCCCTGGCTTTCAAGCACACATATTCAGCAGAACACCCACTGCAGCTGGGGACCCACCACCACCACCCAAGCCTGACATCACTGCCACCAACAGTGGCCAGGGGAGCTGGGCCTGTGACTGTGCTCCTGAGCCTGGAGGTCAGAGTGTCCTGACCTTAAGAAGCCATTCCTCCTGCAGGCAAGTAACTACCCTGCAATGCCCATTTTTGAACCCTGTCCTGCACACTACCATCCCCATAAGGATCCTCTTGCCCCTGACTCCCCAGGACACCTCTGCTGTCTAGTCCTCTCAAGTGTGACAGTTTATGATTTTACATTGGGCACACCTCAGGGTTAGCAAATGGGTTATGCCCTCCTGCTCCTTGTCACCTCTTCTACACCATTGCTCACTGTCTCCTACATCCTCTGTAGAAATGCCATTTGTCTGGGCTGCCACTCTCTAAGCTTGAGACCATTGTGTGCTCCCTCCTGCCATCACTCCCCAACTCACAGAAGGGTTGGGCTTCCATCTCTGTCTTCTTCTTCATTCTGAGCCTTGCCCCCCTGGGGATGACTAGAACACCCACCTGAATAGTGTACTCTCTGTTCCTCAGTCCCCTCTACTCTTTCATATCTGCCCATTCCAGTGGCACACTTGGATTTGGCCTTACCTGAAGTTACTCCATTTTCAAAGCCACAAATTCAACTATTCTGCTTCCTGACAGCAACCTCTGATGAGCCCACTGCAACTCTTATTGGCCACAGCTGGCCTCTCAGCCTTGACTGAGACACACCAGCCTCTCCCTTATTCATATCCCTCATTAACCAGCTTAGGTACCATCTTTGCAATAACATAATTGACTATACTCCCCTTACCCTCAGGCATGAGGCACCTTTATCTTTTCATATGACATGACCAGCAAAACTCAACACAAGAGAGACCCACTATCAGTCAACTTCCTGTAGGGCCTGTTCTCCAGCAGCCATGCATTGCTGAGAAAGCCATGTAACAGGTCACACAGGAAGATTTGTAAATATGTGATCACCAACTTCAAACAACCCTCAGCACAGCTGGGAAATGCTGAATTTCTCTGGTCAATTTCATCTCTCATTCTCTGGAATGACACTGCCAAACTTCTTCCATTCTCCCAGAATATTCAACCTCAATACTTTTCCTTCACTCTCAACAACCAAACTTATCTCCTACCTCACATAGAACATAGAAGCTTGAATACCCAACTGCATAAATAATACCTCAACTTAACCACCTAAAATCTCCACAAATCACACATGCACAGAAATAAAACCTTCTTCCCTGAACACCTTCCCTGAACATTTCTGGGGGCCCCTGACATGTCTCCTATGTATTTGGACACCATCCTTTCATTCTCCAACTTCAGTTTCTTTGTCCTCCCTGTTGGCTGACCTAGTGACCTCCATAGGAAGGCTGTTCACTAAGCCAGATTTCTAATCCCCTTCATGAGGAACTGTGGCCCTATAAGAACACAGTTCCCCTGTACCCCCTTAGGTATTGGCCCCTTCAACCCAACCTGAGACCCGTCTCCCTGCCTAGCTATGGTACCTCATCACTGAGCCTCAAAGCTTCCTATTATACTCACACCTCAGCATGTTCCTCCTGCAAAGTTGCCACCCTTGCCCACCCAGTCCTTGTCCTGTGCCCTCACCCCCTTCCAGGGCATCAGATGAGCCAACAGACAACAGAGGCCCTGTCTTCACCCAGCCCCCTGCATACCCACCTCCTCAGGAGCTTCCCTCCCAACATGCTGACCTGTTCCTGAAAACAAATGGCAGCTTGCTAATTTATGAGGCACCACCAGACTGTGAACATTATGTAAAGCCAGCCAGGACATCCTGGAACAGAGGACACTGTGCTCAGGTGCAGGGGTTACTGGAGGAGCGAGTTCTGGTCTTTTCCCTCAGGAGCCCTCAGTCTATCAGAAGAAATATGGCCTATGCACATAAAAAATGAAGGTACATTCAAGAACATATTGTGTCATCCTTATAACTGGTACCATTCACAGACAGACAATATACATGTCAAGATTTTCTATGGTGCAGAAAGGCTCACAGGGAGCACAAATGAGCACCCAGAGTTGTTCTGGAGAGAGAAAGCCTCTGGTCTGTTGAGAAAGAGAAAAAGGAGGGGGAGAAAAGGAAGGAAGGGAGGGAGGGGAGAGAGAGAGAGAGAAAGAGGGGGAGAGAGAGAGAGAGAAAGAGGGGGAGAGAGAGAGAGAGAAAGGGAGAAAGAAAGAAAGAAAGAAACAAACAAACAAACAAACAAACAAACAAACAAACACATTTAAAGGGTTCAAATCTATAGCTCAGGTCTCATAAGGAAACTGAATCCAAGACCTGGGGGCACTGGCGAAGACTCTCCCTTACACTGGAAAATATTTGTGGTCCAGCATTGCCTTTATTTACCCAGAACATTTAATGTGCCTTTTTCCCCCCATCTCTCACATCCGCTCAGAGAAGATGTTAATTTTCTGAAATTAAACACTTAGCTTGATTACTGTTTTGTTAATTGCTGCATTCAAAAACCCCTGGAGCTCCTGCCTGTTTAACATGGATGGTGCTGTGAAAATGATAGGCACAGAGTTGGCATGCAGGTGGACAGACAACAGCTTTGGAATGCCATCCCAACTCCCCCCAACTGTGCTTGCTCAAGCAGCTGGGGCCCTGCATGTGCAGGAGTGGGACAGGCAAAATCATAGCAGGTGCCTCCACAGGGCCTTGTTTTAGGAGGACAGTGTACCCAGGAAGTCCCAGGGCTCATCAACATCTGGGAGAATGTAAGGGACTAACTTCAATCAAAGTACCTGTCCAAAGATGCTTAAGGAAGGAAAGACCACAGAAAGAATTCAAGATGCACCATCTGTTGATGCCTGAGTACTTTAAGAAAGACTGTGCCATTTATTCATACATTACTTGATAATTCATTAATTTATTCAATGAATATTTATTAAATGCTATTATTTCAGGCACCTAGCTAGACACTGGGGAATGAGCTAATATGATGGGTACGGAACCCGCTCTCCTGAAGATTAGTCAGCTCATGGAGTGGACACATCACCAGGGCTCCTCCTCCTTCCTCCCCACATTGCCATGGACACAAGTAACTATCTCCTAATCAAACTGTAGGTGCCTCTGCAATAAGTGTTATAACAATCCCATTTGGCCTTTGAAGAGGGTAAAGACTTGTACAATCTTGCTGTCAGCAGTCCCATTTTCACTTAAAAAGCCATGTAGCTGGAGTGTCTGGTCCAAGATGAGGTGAAATAAGAAAACAGATGCCCTCTAGTCATCCCCACAAGGATGCAGGGTGGGCATTCTCAGCTGTCTTCCAGCTGTTAGCAGCATCGCTAACCACCGTCAAGGACCTAAAGCAGTGAGAATTCACACACCCAACCACTGTGTGGCCCAGCAGGTGTATCCATCTACATGAAGTTCAAACTGGTCAGACAGTGAACAATAAAATATCCCACCCAACCCTGTCACCACATAGCAACAATTACCACAGACTGAAATGCTCTCTAGCAACATGTGATTACATTCTAACTCTTGGACAGTGAGAGCTGGTACCACTGCAGATTGGGGAACCAAGAGCTCAGTAGAGGACCCCTGGAGTCCTTTTCCAGCTAGTCACCTGCTCACCTATAACTTTTCTGGGTCTCTCAATCCAGTTTCCATGAGTGCTATGAACTAGAATGTGAGCTCCACAAGGCACAAGTTATTGTGTGTTGTTTGCTACTGTGTTCCCCGTGCCTGGAGCAGTGTGTGATGCACAGAAGGCCTTTAAAATGGTGAATAAATGAATGAATTGGAACAGAAACCAATGAGTCAGCATGTGGAAAATAGTCGCAAGGACTGTGTTGCATAAATGAATATAGCCCAAAGTTAAAGTGCTTAAGCAAACAGACCCCTTTGAATGTGGTTGAATCTCATAGTGTTCTTCTGAGTGGATCATTCTGGCATCATTCTTAAATCATTCCCTCAAGTTTTTCTTCTAGGGCCCACAGAGGAGGAAGATACCTGGTCACCTAGCTGACTTGGAGGAATCATCTGGCCACTGTGGGCCACCATGACATAGTCTGATTGCCACATATCAGCCAAGCATTTGTACAATAACTCATGTGTAGGGACTAAAGGAAAGTGGCAAATATTTATGAAGGGTCTCTGTGTCTAGTGCTGTGTGGCCCCTCTCTCACGAGGCTGGGGTAGGTGAGAAAATCTGCTTCTCTGCAGAGCTCACTATGTAGTGGAGAGCCCCAAGACTCCCTGGGTAGAAGCCATGACTTTGGTCATGGGCAGTGCTATGTGCTGACCTGCTCAGCTCAGCAGAAAATACACCTTCATTTTCAAATGGTCAGGACTTTTCTGATGCCACTTGGAAGCTCCTTCTCAATGCCAGGGCTTAAGAAACAATAAAAATAACCTTTTTTAGAATTAACAATGAGAAGAAAGCAATGAAATTGGATTAAGAAGAGTGAAAATTTCATTTACTTAGGGTTTGTAAACTTTTCTTTATTAACTTCAATAAAAGTTTTGTTTGAAGCCATTCCAGTCTTTTTAAAGTTCTGCCTCAATCTTTTCTCTTCACTGGAACAAATTTTGCCTGCTAATTTCCAATGAGACCAGCCCTTAAAAATGAACTAGTTTTAGCATATGGATCTTAACACTCTAAATTTTTGCAGGCAGCAGTGTAATATTGTTTTAATATTTAATTTTAAGATTTACATAATATCTTTCCTCCAAAGAGCTCAATATATTGCAATACCATAAAATTCCTTTCATATTCAAAGATTATTCTTTATGCATGCAAATACTATATTTAACTAAGGAATAATGCAAATTAGGTGATGTATTCACAGAAATTGGTGATATAGATAATTCTTTTGTAGGAAAAGTAGTATCCCTGAGTAACTTCAATCATCTAGGAACTTCAAAAATGCTTTGGCTTCTAGTCAAGATGGTGGCATAGGTAAATGCAATATCCACACCCTTCCACAACCACATCAAAGTTATAACTAAACTACAGAACAACTACCATCCAGAACTGCCTGAGATCTAGTTGAACAGAAGTCCTACAACAAAGGATATAAATAAGAAGCCACATGGAGACTGGTGGGAGGGGCAGAGATGCAGAACAGGCTGGTCCCACACCCATGTGTGGTAGATAAAAAAAAATGTGAGGGATATCTCAGCTATGCAGGTTCCCCATGAGGAGCAAGGGAACCCAGCCCTACACCGGGCCCCCAAATCCAGGGTTCTAGTGCCAGAAAGAGAAGTCCTCATGAGTTCTGGCTGCAAAACCTAGCACAGATTGTTGGTGAGTGAGACAAAGGGCCTCTGAAGTGCCAGGCATTCCTCTTACAGGGACCATACATGGACTTCCTTGGACTCACTCACTCACTCTGAGTTTCAGCACTGGGGCAGCAGCTCAAAAGGCACTAGGAAGAGAAGGGAAGGAAATGAACTATCTGGCTTTGGGGTGAGAGCTGGAGAAGCAGGTTTCTTCCAGGGAGAAGTGCTTGCAAAGGTCATTATTCCTTTTCTGAGGCCCTCCCCGACAAAGCTGACAGGTAGGCACTATATCTTAGACTCCAACAACCTAGCTCACACTGTTCATCCCACCTTAGTGATTCCCTGAGACATTGCCCCACCCAGCTTGCACACCCCCCTAGCTGTTTCCAGTGGCTTTTCCATATGAATGGCATGTCTTGGCTCATACTTCAGACTATCATAAAATTTATTAAACAGACAGCATCTGGCCTCAGTATACCCCATACCTCTCACTAAGTGGTCCTAGGCCCAGCACTAGAGGCAGTCAGGATTGGTTTGCAGCTTGTCCTTTCCTGGGCACCTCTGGGGCCAACACAAGTAGCCACCATCTACAGATCACTTTGTAACTCATGCCAGGTGGCCCCAGGCAGAACACAGGTGGTAGATGACTTTAACCTGCACCTCCTGGGAGGTCTCAGAGCCAGTGCACCCAGTGGACAGATTTAGACCATGTCTAGGCACCATCCAACCACCTCTACAAGGACACACTCAATGGGCAGACTCAGCAGGCACCAGAGCCCTGTTGAAGTAAGTCCTGCTCCATAGGGTGGGCCTCTGCACAGCAGATCCTCCACCATGATCATAGCCAGTGTATAGTAGATTGGTCAGGGGGTAATACCTCCCATTGATGTACCAGCAGCAATCAAGGCTCAACTATAACAGGAGGGTGTACTGAGCCCACACAAAGAGGCACACCTGGAGTGCCCAGCTCAGATGAACGGGGAGGCTGTGCCACTGGACCAAACTTTTTTAGTAGGACACCTACTAAAAAAGGCTACTCTACCAAGTACAGGAGACATGGTAGTTCTATCTAATATATAGGTAGGCTGCCAAAATGAGGAGACAAAGAAACCTGTTTCAAATGAAAGAACAGAACAAAACTCCAGAGAAAAAACTAAACAAAATGGAGACAAGCAATCCACTAAATGCAGAGTTCAAAACACTGGTTATAAATATGCTCAAAGAACTTAGGGGAAGAATAGAAAAACCTAGTGAGAACTTCAACAAAGACAGAGAAAAAAATAAAGATAGAACTAGAAAACATAAAAAGAGTCAGAAATGAAGAATACACTATCTGAAATGAAGAATACATTACAAGGACTCAACAGTACAGTAGATGAAGCAGAGGATCAACTCAGAGATTTGGAAGATAAGAAAGCAGAAAACACCTAATTGGAACAGCAAAAAGAAGAGGAAGAAGAAGAAGGATAGTATAAATAGCTTCTGGTACAACTTTAAGCATACCAACATTGGCATGATGGGCATGCCAAAGGGAGAAGGGAGGGAGCAAGGAATTGAAAGCCTGTATAAAAAAAATGATGGAAAGTGTCCCTAACCTGGTAGAGAAGATAGACATAGAAGTCCGGGAATTGCAGAAGGTTCTAAACAAGATGAACCCAAAGAGGCCCACACCATGACACATCATAATTAAAATGCTAAAGCTTAAAGACAGACAGAGAATCTTAAGAGCAGCAAGAGAAAAGCAGTTACTTACCTACAAGGGAGCTCCCATAAGGCTGTTAGCTTATTTCTCAACAGAAACTTTGCAAGCCAGGAGGGAGTGGCAAGAAATATTCAAAGTGTTGAAAAGCAAGGACACACAATTAAGATTACTCTACCCAGTAAAGCTATCATTTAAAATCAAAGATCATATAAAGAGCTTCCCAGAAGAAGCTAAAGGAGTTCATCACCACCAAACCAGTATTACATGAAATGTTAAAGTGTCTTGAAGAAGAAGATGAAGGAGGAGCAAAGGAGGAGGAGGAGCAGAGGAGGAAGGGGAAAAGAAGGAGGAGGAGGAGGAGGAGAATAAAATATGAATAATAAAATGGCAACAAATACATATTGACATCAACAATTGAATCTAAAAAACAAAATAAATGAAAAAGAAGAACAGAAACAGACTCATAGATAGAGAACATTTTGGTGGTTGCCAGATGGGAGAAGGACTGGATGGATAAGTGAAAAAGATGAAGAGATTAAGAAGTACAAATGGAAGTTATAGAATAGTCACAGGGATGTAAAGTACAGCATAGGGAATATAGTTAACAATATTCTAATAACTATGTGTGGTGTCAGATGGATATGAGATTTATTGGGATAATCACTTAGTAAGGTACATAATGTCTAATCACTGGGTTGTATACCTGAAATTAATATAATATTGTATGTCAACTATAATTAAAAATTAAAAAATATTTAAAGTAAAAAGAAAGATTGCATTAAAAATCCAAGAGATGGATTTTATGATATATAAATTATACCTCAATAAAGTTGTTTAAAAGGCAAGAAAAGTGCCTCAAAATGGAAAAACTAGCCCTGGCCCAGTGGGTTGAGTGCCAGCCTGAGAACCAAAGGGTAGTTAGTTCAATTCCCAGTTAGGGCACATGGCTGGGTTGTGGGCCGGGTCCCCAGTAGGGGGCACATAAGAGGTAACCACACATTGATGTATCTCTCCCTCTCTTTCTCCCTCCCTTCCCCTCTCTCTAAAAATAAATAAAATCTTGTTAAAAATGGACAAACTATAGGGGCTTGTGATTATTGACAGAAATAGTGTATTCATTTTTTAAACTCAGTTAAGTAATGCATTGTGTCTGTGTTGTGGGCACGGTGGATATGTTAGTATTCCACATGCAGTCAGCATAGCAGGCCCTACGTGAACTGTGTAGAATATAAATGTCAGATATAAAACTGCTGATGGCGTCATGAAAGTAAGGAAAAAAGGGTTGCTTCTCCAAACACACAATGAGAAAAGACAGATGGACTCCCTATAGCAGCAGGATCAGCCTGTGCCATGTACACAGGCACCAGCTCCACTCCTGTCCTTATCATTAACTCATTGGGATGTGACTTTACTGCTTCTTTTCTGGTGCTCACTCCTTCCTTGAAGGATGGACAAACAAATACCTGTCATTTATCTGATGTGGGTGATATTAGTCCCAAACAAAGAGACTGAGAAACCTTGGAAAGAAATAGCCTAGGAAGAAAAAAAATCCAAATTGTTGTCTGGCTCAGGACATATTCTTAGAAATAAAGCTCATCTCCTAGCCTATAGCATGTTCTACAACATGATTTGCCATCCCCTGTTTCATTTGATTGTCACAACAACACTAGGAAACAGGTGTCATTACTCCCATTTTATAGTTGAGAAAGGAGGGATCATGGCAGTTCAATGAACTTGCATGGGTCAGAGAGAGGAGGATCAGAGAGAGGAGCCAACCCCAGGACTCTCTGGATGTGCCTCTGCCACCATGAGCCCAAGATATGGAAGAGGACTGTCCACAATGGTGGAATGAGACTGAGACAAAGTAACATGTTCACCTTTCGAGTCTGGGTAAATTGGATTAGCCCTCTGAATCAGCCAATAGGCTAAATCCAGAATTGGATTTGTTTGGCTCTCAAATGGTTTAAAATTTTCTAATTAGCTGTCAACACTTTAAATTTGGGTTTTCAGCTTATAATACTTGGCACCACATGCTGAGCTGAGTGGTGGCTGCCCTTCTCTTCAGTTCCCTGCAGTCCTTACCACTCCCTATTGCCTGACACTTGGCACTGCTTTGCTCCTTCCTTTTTCTTGCCTGCCTGGCCTCATAGGTCTTTGAGTTTATTCTCTCTGGCTTAGATGGCCCTAAATTCACTGACTTTATCTTGCTACACATTGATTTTATGGATGTGCTGGTCTTATTTGTCTTATTTTTTCCCCAAGATTTCCTCTGAGATCCCCTTCCCCAACTCTGACACTCTGAGTCTAGCTGGAAGAAAAGAGAAGTAAAGTTTGTCATTCACTTTAATTCTCTCTGACAGCCAGATGATCCAGCCATCAGTCTGAATCTGGGGCCAGGTGCCAGAGAGTGACTGCAAGAGTAAGTGGAGATAACAGCCTTTCTGCAGATCCCTTGGCTACTGAAACAGACAGAGTTCCACCTGATCTGGTCTATTTTAAACTCAAGGCAGCTGTATTGAGAGCAAGGCTGCATCCCTGAAGACCTCACATAAATCTGAGCTTGCATAATTCATGACCAACCCTGACCAAAGATGATGGACATTTTTTTTTGACAGCTAAAGAGGCCCAGCTACATGGCAATAGCTTGGAGAGAGCTTACAACTTATATTCTCACCATATTGTGATTTTTGATAAGTCAAAAGATAGAACAGCCGCAAACCTGAGTTTGAAACCCAGAAACATCATTTGTGGGCTGCAAGATGCTGAGAAAATTCCAAAAGCACTCTAACTCCAATTCCTTCATCTGATCCACCTCATCTTGTAAAGAAAGAACATGGTAAGGTCTTGGCACATTGGAGATGCTAAAAAATGATAGTTCTTTGACACTGCCTATGGGCTGGGAAAGGATCCCATCCTGAAATTCTCCAAGTGATACAAGATCCTGAATAGTCTGACTATGTACATGCCTGGAGTCATCACAGAAGGAGTTAGAGATTCTGGATCTCAGGGTTCAACAGACCCTTTGATGTTTCCTAGTCATGATGCCTCTGTAGGAAGAACTGTATCTATTATGTGCCCAATGGGCCAAAAGATGACTACAAAATCTCCTATGGTCTGTTAGAAGTCAGGGAAAGACTGGTGGTCACTTTCTCTGATGGACTGAGACCAAACATAACCCTTTTTGTTGGATACCTAAATCAGCTAACATGAGCTGCCCACCTTCATTGGTGGGGATCACAAGAGAAGCACAGTACTCTCATGTGGCATGTCTGGGCAGCCCTGAGAAAGAAAAGATGACAGTCCTATGTCTGGTGAACAGTTAAAACTGCACACCCAGCCACAGATATGGTCCATTGCTCCTAAAGAAAGGAGGACCAGCCTAGAGCAGCAAGCTGCTGCCTAGAATATAGTTGATATTCATGAACATCAGGCTTCAGATCAAGTGCAAAACGAATTTGTCCAAACTCTACTCTCCTGTGGCCCTTACATCCATTGTCAGGACCCAGTTCACTTTGGGAACAACTTGTGTCCCTCAACAAATACACATCTATCTCCCATCTCAATCCAGAGGCAGGGGACAGCCTTTTATGGTTCGGTGTCACAGAGAAAACAGGGGCTACACAGTGAGTTCCCCTCCTCTCAGTAGGATAGCATTGGTTCACCCTGAAAAGCCCCTCCATGCTCGAAGGCTTTGGAATGGAGAGCTCAGAGGGACAGTCCACTTTAGGGCAGGAAACAGGAAAACAGAAACAGAGGTGGCATCCTGCTGACCCTCCTCTGGTACCAGATTCTCCAAATTCCTTAAAGCCTCTGCTTCCTTATATGAAAAACGGGGAAAATAATGCCCAAGTCATAGGGTAAATATGATATCAAATGAGTCCATGAATTCTATAATTCTTTGTCAACTCAAAAGAAACACCAACATGAGGTGTTAACTATAAGAAGCATTGCTTGCTCCTCAGTTGGGACCCACTGAATGGTCCCCAGCTATTTCTGTTTGGGCAGTTTGCAGATGATTGATGCCAGGACTGCTCTCAGCCAAATTCTTTACCCACCAACTACCTACTCATGACCCAAATGGTAGGACAATGGTGGCCACAGGCAATGACAGGGGCATCACACTATACCATGAGGTTAGGGTGGGGAGGCTGACATGGATCTCATCCAGCCTGGGAAGGGGTGAGACATGTTATGACTTACTGGTGATACCTGGGTTCATCTTCCTCATTCCTTCATGGGTCTAAGTCATTAGGGTTTTTTATGATGCCTTTTATTTAGTCTCTCTTTCATATCTTACAAAATATGGTTTCTATCCATGTTTTTAAACTGTTTTTGCAGAGGTACAGGCTCAAGTGCTTATTGTGAAGGTTCTCATTTAAAAAAAAATCATCTGTTGTTTGCCCTGGCCAGGTAGCTCAGTTGGTCAGAGCATCATCCTAATATGACAAGATTGTGGGTTTGATCCCCGGTCAGGACACAGGCAAGAACCAACCAATGGGTGTGTGGGTGGGTGGAGTGGTGGGTTGATGATTCTTCCTCCCTTTCTTTCTCTCTCACCTTTCTTCTTTCTCTCTTAAATCAATAAAAAATAAATTATCTATTGGTTGAAAATAATTTGCCTTCACAGATAGAGTCACCAATGCAGTGTGATAGCACTGTGTTTCTCATAGACCTGCCACCCACAGATTAGGAACCACTGGTCAACTTGACATTTATTTTCTAAAAACCACATGCCACCAAGAAGCAGTTGCACACTTCTCTTATTGATTGTAAACTTTCTGACACCCAAATTCCAGAATCCCCAAAGATAAATCATAGATTGGAAGGTGACACTGGGCTGGGACCACAAGATCAGGGAAGGTTAAGAATACAGGGGGAGGTACAAAGGGCATGAGAATGGGTGAGAATAAAACTAAATATTTTGAATATTGGCAATTCAGGATCCCTTGCAGGAGCCCTGGTCTCTCAGCTCCACTGCAGCCTGGGAAGGTGCAGATGGCAAGACAAGCAGATGGGCAGGTTTGGGAATAGCAGGGTAAGGGAAGGGAGGGGCATAAATCAAAGCAAACTGATATAAGTGGCAGTTTTGTTCGCACATGCTTAGAGAGAGAGAAAAGACAGCCAAACCCAGCATAACATGACAGCCTGGCAGGATTATTATTCCCAGAAGCTGGGACACTAAAATATTTCAACCAGTTTTCTGCCTTAGATTCTGCAAGGGAAATACAGCTAACAAAGCCTGTCCATGTTACATGCTCAACATGATGCTGAAATTATCATTCCCTTTTCTTTGGGTAAGACAGACTGTCACAACCTTTGTCTCCATGGCACTGGGGTTGTGGTCACCAGCTGGAGGCTCCTACACTCCCCATCTTATTTTCTCACTACGTGTAAACACGTGACCATATACATACATACAAACATGCACACATGAACACACACATTCCCAGCAAAAACACAGCCATCTGGACAGCCATGCTCTCCTGTGACATCTTTTTTCTTCTCAGTTCTGACAGCTTAAGTCTAAGAATCATCTGCCATCGGAGATGCCTGGTATTAGAAGATGCAGAACAAGATGAGGACAAGGAGGTGCAGAGTAGAAGAGGATGGAGTCAGAAAGAAGAGGTCAAGAAGAGGGAGCTGTGCAGAGGGAGAGAGAAAAAGAGATAGGCTTGGATCCTACTGGTTCACTGACAAATGTTCCCTTTGGAATTTGTTGATTGAGAAAAATCCATAACTCCAAATAAGATCATAGTCCATTGTCCATGACTCTCATCATTGCCTGTAGATGTGATGTTCATTTCCCATCTTCAGCCTTGTACCATTCCCTGGGGAGAGAGGGCTCATTTCTCTCAAACTCCCTTTGTATTCCTGCGTGTGTATAGCACATGGTGCTTAGAAGACACCACCTTGGAGCTTTGTACTCTGTGTCTATGTCCTACAAATTCTAAAGTTAATGACTTTCATGGGAGGAACAATGATGTCCCAGTACCATTGTATTCTTCACAGTGTCTAATGCACAGCTTGGTGTATAGTAAATGCTAATCACTGTCTTTTAATAATGAGTGAATAAATAAATAAGTGAATAAGTGTATGAGTGAACCAGTCTAATTGATATAATAAGAAACAGCTTGTTTCAGGGGGTGAAAAGTAATAAAGACAAAAGTTCAGAAGAGTAAAAGATATGGAAAAAAGAGAAGAAAGTGTGTTTTGAGCTGTGCATGTCACAGGGAGGTACTGGATATCAGGAATGATCTACTGCCAATTATCTGAGGTCTCTATAACAGTGTAGCATTCATCTGAGCAAGCTATGAAGGAGAATGCATGCTTGAATTAAATGGGTTTAATTGAAAAGTAATCTATGAAGGCAATACTGACGTCATCACATGGTTACTGGGAAGTTTCTGCCACTGGGTTGTCTAACAGAGTAGCCCTGGTGTTCTGAAGACTATTCAGGGCTTCCAACCATCCCTCCATCCATATGTACATTTGCTTGTCCATTCATTACCCATCCGTCTGTCTGTCCATCTATCTATCTATCCAAGGGCATTTGTTGAGCCCCAGCTGGATACAGAGGACTGGGTCCTGCTCTGACTTGGATATACAACTTTGCTTTTGTGCTTAGCTCAAGAAAATCCCTCAGAATTCAATTCCCTTTCACAGGTAAAACATTACACCTATTTCCTCCATGGCCACAAATGCCCATTACTCAACACCCTCTCTCCTAGGAGGAGGCCTGGGAGCAGACTAACAGGTTGGGTGTGACTGCAGCTCTGTTCCTGTACAGAGATGGACAAAGAGCCAACCACACAGAAAGAAAGAAGAGCGGAGATGCTGCCAGACTTACCAGCTTGGTTTGTGGTAATGTTGACAGAGACGTGCTGTGGGGGGAAGGGGCTCTTGCTGGAGACTCCGTTGATGGCCTGGATGTCGAAGGTATAGGGGGTGTGTGCCCACAGGCTGCTGATGGATACTCGGCACTCAGTCAGGCCCAGCTGCCTTGGCACAAACTCCACATTGTCATCACAGCGGGAGCAGCTCCGGCGGTCTGCCCGGCACTTTTTACATATGATGTTGTAGGTCACATCATCCCGCCCACCTGTCTCCCTCGGAGGGTGCCACTCCAGAATGATGGATGTTTCATTGACAATTGAGATGACATTTCTGGGACCTGATGGAACACCTGTAAGAAGACCAAAAAAAGGCACAGTGAGGCTGGGAAGAAGCTTCCTTGTCTAGCATTTCCACCTACCTTCAGTATGCCCACCCTCATCACATGTATGTGTCCTCTCCACTCCTTCAACCCAATCTCCATGCTTCAATCTATTCTGAGGGAAAATGGTGAACAGAAATGACGTCCTGTCCCAAAGTCCCTTTTCAGTCATTCCCACTAGAGCTCTCCTTTCAATCATGCATGTCAGGGAGAAGAGGATGTAAAAACAAGTCTTTTTGTTCTTAGGACAAAGCCACATCCTCCAATTAGCTTTAATGTCAATGATGTGGGTGTATATTGGACACTTATTGGATTTCTTCTACTTTCTTAATTAGTGTAGAATTCAAGGGTTGAGAGATATGAGAGCCTAATCAAAAGCCTCAACATATCCTCACATCTTGCACAAAATCTCACAATTTGAGATCTGTGTGGTGTGTGCACAGTGGTGGGTGTGTCTCTCTGTAGGGAGACTGCCTGATCACCTGGAGAGATGACTATTCACATTGCACAAGCTTTGCTGCATGAAGACAGGAAGCAGGGCTGGTAGGAGATTCACACAGCCACCGTGGTCGATCCCATGACACAAGAACATAAGTTCCAGATGCTCTGCTAGCTACTTTGCAAGCATTCAGTCCCTCTATAAATTTTACTGGGAAGATAAAATAAGTAACTCAATTTTATAGAAAGGGAAACTAAAGCTGAGAATGGGGACTGGTTATAGACTTTGTGGTCTATAAGAACTGAAGCCAGTATGGACACACATACCTGCCTGATTCCAAAGCTTGCATTCTTAACTATAGCCCTGTGCTGCCTGCTAGTGAAACTGGCTACCTTTTCTTACTAAGGGAAAAGCCGTCTCCAACCTCAAATTTACACTGATAGTGTACTCCAAATGTTGATGGTCAGATTACATGAAATTCGAACAGACTCTCTCCTACAAACCAGCCCACCTCAACTGAGATTCAAGAAAAGCCGTCTCTTCCCTCAGGACAGCTCTGTCTCCAGCTGTTGTTTGCACTTTGGCAAAGGTTGAAATGCTTTAGTGAAAACTCTAGGAAGCCTGGTACTTCACAGAAGGGCAAAATGTTGCTGGATTAATGGTCACAGTGTTGAGCAATTTGAGGTTAAGTTGGAGAATCTCCTGCCCCAAAACAGAACAGATCACAGTCTCAAGTTCCCAAGCTGAGCTTTGCATCTCTCTAATGTCTAACCAATGGAAATGAATCCTGCCCAGAAGCCCCCCTTCTGAATGCTAGGTCTGCTGGAACAGCCGCTCCATGTAGTAATGCATTCAGAATTCACGCACATGACTGTTGCCAGCTGAACGAAGACATGTGTAAAGTGGTGCATGCTGGAGACAGGAATCAAATGCCAACATACAAAATGAGGGAATAACAACAAGGTCGAGGGGCACCAGGGAAGGATTCTGTGTTGAATCAGTCAACAGCCAGCAGCTAGAGCAGAAAGCAAATATTAAATCGAATTCTATTAAAACATGAAAGAAAATCAGTACTGTACTATATAAAGCCCATTAGGTCTGAGCTAAAGCACAACTTTCATGCATGCTTGTGACAGGGCAAGATTCATGAAGCATTTTTACCGAAGTCTTGCAAATAGCATTTAAGAATTCTCCACCCATCTGCCCAAGGATAAACATCCATCTCTACGCACCAGCACATAGCTAGCACTGGGTGGACAGTCAGTACCACCCTAGGTGGGCTTTTCCTGAGCTGGGCCAGTCTCTCCTCCCACTGCATTATTCATTACACCTGTATTGGCCAGTGCCTGTCTGGGACATGTCTGTTCAGACTGATGCGACCCAGACCACAAGCTCCCAGTGGTCAGTCTCATTGCTGCCTGTTTCACTTTCACAGTGGTCAGCCTAGCCTCAGCCACAGGCCACTGGTTCTCCTACTTGTAATAAATACATTTACTGAGTGATTGCTCTTCTCTAGGCACAGGGAAAATCCTTTAACAATGTTATCTTATTGCATCCTCAGGACATCCTGAAGCTGTCACTCAGAAAGCACCCTTGCACAGAGGAGCAGAGAGAAGTGCTGCCTGAGAGAGTGACTCCCCATCTCTCTCACCCTATAACTCCCCCTTCAAATAACTTCTCACTTCCTTAGCTCTCAACTTCACCCTCTTCCCAACTCCAGCTTCTTCACTTAAACTTGTATGTCATTGCTATTTTAAAACTAAAATATTGTCACCTGGTATGTCTACATTGCATCACCTCTCTTCTTTACTCTCCAACCAAGCTTTTCTTAAGTAGTCACACTTGGTGGCTCTCCTCTATCCCTGCTCCACCAGCTGTGGCCTGGTTACATCCCCACTCAGACATCATGCCTGCTTTCCCTTTTGGCCTCCTACTTGACAGGTCTAGGGAACACAGTTCAGTCCTTAACTCCCTTGACACTCTGTGTTGTCACTAGCCAGGCCCTAGCAGTCACATCTCCTGTATCCCACAATGCACATCTGTCAGCTCCATCTCATTTTCCTCAGATCTTTCCCTTCCTCTATACCCCCACCACCTCATAACAAAGGGCTTCATCAATTTTCCTTCCGTATTGCAAAATCCTCCTGATGAATTCTCCAATATCACTTTGCAGTTCTCTCATCCATTCTCATCTGCCAGAGTATGAGCTTCAAAATGCACTTGGAATCACAGAGTTCCTCTGCTCAAACTCCAATTACCCAAAGGGTTATCCTCCTGTCCACTCTTTTGAGTCCCTGTTTAGTGTTGCTGCTCTTGATCTTATCTCTGGCCCCTGGACACTTGCTCCCCCTAGTACAGCCAACAGAAAGATCCTTGTGATTGCCTGTGCACACTAAACTCTCTCTATATTCCTGAGCTTCCGTACAGTGTTCTCTCTTCTGTCTGGAATTCTTTTCTTCCTCTCTACTTGACAAACTCCTGCTCACCCTTTAATGTCCAGCACCTATTTGTCAGGAGGTTTCCCCAATGCCTGCAGTCATACATCTCTCACTCCTCTAGGCTCCCAAAGCCTACTTCTAGCTGCTTAATTCAATCCCATTATTGCATTGTGATGGTCTCTTCCTCTGCATCATCCTCACCATGATGTGGCCTCCTGGTGGGCTGCTGGCTCAATTGTCTCTGTGATTCTCATGCCTAACATTTTATCAGGGGAGGCCTCTTCCATCTAGTTTTTGACCCCTGCTCAGTGTGCAAGGCTTCAGGTCACATGTATATACCCCTCTCCAGCATGAGACAGGATGTCCTGCTGTGAGGCCAATGGAGATGCAGCAACGGCGGCAATGAGGACCCATCATTTATGGTCCTGAGTGGTAGAGGCTTTGGTAAAGATAAATGTAGCAAATGAGGAGCTGCCCCTGACCCAATGGGGAGACCCAGCACTGCTCATTTGCTCCCCGCTCAGAAAGAAAAGCAGTGGGCTTCCAGAAAGGACTTGCATGTTTATTTAGAAACAGCCTTCATACATAACAAACACTTCTCATCCATGGTTATATTCCAGAGCAAATGTGTCTGTGGAACATGGATGGGAGTCTATGGGAACTGTGGTTGTTGAGCCTAGGACTGCATAAATCTGAATCTTTCCTTCCAAGAAGCAGGAATAGGGATGGATGGCCTTCCCTTGGTGAGTGGACTCAGAGAGCTAGGAGAACCTGAACATGCCCTGCTGTGTCCTTTGCCACTCAATTTCTCCCATGGGTATGTTTTGTTACCCCAAAGCCCAACAAAAGCCTGAGCTCATAGTGCATATGTATGGAAGTGACCTGAGTCTGGGCCACAAATAATGACTGGAACCCCATTCATCATTAATTCATTCACTCATTCACTTCTTTAATACTCCCTGCACTGTTCTAGGCACCTGGAAGATAGGAAAAAGCTAGATAGGCAGGCTTCTGCTTCCACAGAGCTTAACATTCTGGTGAGAAAACCTGACAAGAAAGAAGGAAACAAGGAGATAAATGAGGTGATTTCAGATAAGAATAAGTGCTAAGAAATTAAAAAGCCCCTAGGCTCACTGCTTCCCAAACCATGTGTGTATAGCTCCTGCCTTTTCACCCATGAGGCCTGTTCGAGGCCCAGCAAGCAAGGGTCCAGTGCCTGGGTGGCTACAGTGATGGTGGTCCCAGGTCTGCACTCCATGGTCCCAGTGATAAGAGCACAATCCTGCAAGTAGGCTGATCAGCTTCTCCCATGCCTGAATGAGAGTCTGACCAGAGCAGGTTTGGCCTCTGAATCAGTCTCCCTAAAGGAAGGTACTAGGGCTACTTCCTACCTATTCAGGCTGCACTCCCTTGGCTTGGGGCCCTACCCCTGCAAGAAGTCTTTTCCAGGTACCCCAGCAACTTCCTCGGGAAGAAAACCAATTGAGAGCAGGCAAAAATGTTTAAGAGAGAATAAAGAGGGAGGCCAGAAGAGGAAGAAAATCTGTCATCTTCTGCAAAAGTCCTCAGAAAGTGCAGTGGTAGGGCTCAGAGCCTGTGTCGCCTTGTCTAAGCACTCTGTCTTGAATCCACATCCAGGTTTTCCTTAATTACATACAACCAGGCTTTGTGAAGCCTCTCTGACCTGTTGCTACAGTTACTACTGATGGAAGCTTCCTGCTAACAAGGCTAGGAAAACTCAGTCCTTTCAAAGGATGGGAAAAGTACTGAGCTATGATTCTCTGGGTAGAAGAAACACAGTGGGTACTAGCTATGGAGATGGGGCTCTGGTCTTCCAGGATGTTCTTGAGAGGTTGGCTCAGCCTGCATGGAGCATGGTTGGCATCAGGATATCAAAAAGTTGGAGAAAAGATCCTTCTAGAGCCACTGGGTTGGCCCAAGTGGTGCTAGATAGAGATAGAATCTCCTGCTTCTTAATGTGATTTGAGGCAGGTGATTTTTTTTTTAATGGATTGTCAGAGTGGGTGGGGAGAGTTGGTGAGTTTGTTTATAGGCATTAACCTAGAAATAAGATTACTTCTGAGTAATGAAAGAGAAAATCTGCTGAAGGCAGGTAAGCCCCAAAGCCAATTCCTCACCAGGAATCTTACTAAGGCCAACTATCTAGTCTCAGAGTTTAGATGTGAATTTCAGGTCTGTCCAAGGGGCAGAGCAGGTAGTGTCCAGCTAACTGTGCATTTCTACAGCTAGGGTCTGTGTCCTTAGACCCTTCCCCAGGGGGAGCTAGTGAGGATGACAACCATGGTGAGGCAATGTCCTTCTGGGACACCCCCTGTGCAGGCTGAAAGTATCCTGCTCTGGAGAAATGGTCCTCCCCACTGTGTGCATGACCCCTTGGAGAATCTGATGAAAACAACTAAGCTTTTTCCGAGAAAAATGGACATGTACTTGAAGACATGCATAATTTTTCAGAGGTCCCGGTGGGTCTCTGAAATCTACCAATGAACTCCCTAAATATTCACAGCAACCACATTTAAAAATATTCTCTTGTTGGCAAACCATGAGAAGGTAAATTTATAAGCCTTAATTTTCTTATCTGAAAAGTGGTAGTTTTGAGGATGTAATGAAATAATATGCTCAAGGAGTTTAGTGTGTGGCTGGTACACAGAGGAACTCAGTCAATGTCAGATGTTATTATTAGCAGTAGTATTTTCACTATGGAGGATCTGGAATCCTGAAAATTCATCTAATTAAGACTGATCTAATTCTGCCATTCATTCCTAAAGCATAGACCCCATACCCAGAACTGTGAGCACTGTGAAAGCTGTGAATATGTAGGTTATAACCAATTAGATTGGAGAACCCAGATAGTAGGAATTGAGAACACATATGATTAAGGATGAAAGTAAGTGATATAGACACAAAGAATTAAAGCTATTTCAGAAAAGGTAAGATCAATGCAGAACAAAATATTCAGAGATGGTGTCTGGGGGTCCTGCCTACAAGGCTGAAGCTATAGTTGGTAAGAAGTACCTCGGAAACTGTCTGCCCTAATCAGTATCCTCTAGGCCACCTTCCCCTGCAAGCAGACACAGGAAGAGGCAAAGCCTTAGTCTTGGGCATGGAGTTGTGTGTACAAAATTAGTACAGGTCTTTTGGGTTCACGGCCTCTGTGTGCACCCTCAGAGGCATACCTTGGAGATATTATATGTTCAGTTCCAGACAACTACATTAAAGTGAATACTGCAATAAAGTGAGTTATACAATTTTATTTTGGTTTTACAGTACATATAAAAATTGTGTTTTCAGCATACTGTAGTGCATTAAATATATAGTAGCATTATGTCTAAAAACAATGTACATACTTTAATTAATAAATACTTTATTGCTAAAAAATGGTAGCATACTGTAGTGTATTAAATATATAGTAGCATTATGTCTAAAAACAATGTACATACTTTAATTAATAAATACTTTATTGCTAAAAAATGGTAACCATCATCTGAGTCTTCAGAGAAGTCATAATTTTTTTTTGCTGGTAGAAGGTTTGGACTCAATGTTGATGGCTCCTAACTTGTCAGGGTGATGGTTGCTGAGGTTGGGGTGGTTGTAGCAATTTCTTAAAAGAGGACAACAGTAAAGTTTGCCACATCTATTGAGTCTTCCTTTTATGGACAATTTCTTTTCAGCATATGATGCTGTGTGATAGCATCTTACCTACACTAAAACCTCTTTAAAAATTGGAGTCAGTCTCCTCAAACTCTGCCACTGCTTTATCAATGAAGTTTATATAATATTCTAAATCCTTTGTTGTCATTTCAGTGATCTTCAGAGCATCTTCATCAAGAGTATACTTCATCTCATGAAACCACCTTCTTTGCTCATCCATAAGAAGTACTTCCTTATCTGTTCAAGTTTTATCATGACA
Source organism: Phyllostomus hastatus (assembly GCF_019186645.2). NCBI lineage: Eukaryota > Metazoa > Chordata > Mammalia > Chiroptera > Phyllostomidae > Phyllostomus > Phyllostomus hastatus. The sequence goes on along the minus strand of NW_025334009.1, from coordinate 31,659,896 downwards.
TTGCAGCAATTTAGTCACATTTTCAGGCTCCACTTCTAATTCTAGTTCTCTTGTTATTTCTACCACATCTGCGGTTACTTCCTCCACTGAAGTCTTGAACCCCTCAAAGTTATCCATGAGGCTTAGCATCGGTTTCCTCCAAAGTCCTGTTAATGTTGATGTTTTGACCTCTTCCCATGAATCACAAATGTTCTTAATGAAATCTAGAACGGGGAATCCTTTCCAGAAGGTTTTTATGTTACTTTGCCCAGATCCATCAAAGGAATCACTCTCTATGAAAGCTATAGCCTTACAAAATGTATTTCTTAAATATTAAGACTTGAAAGTCAAAATTACTCCTTGATCCATGAGCTTCAGAATGGGTGTTGTGTTAGCAGGCATGAAAATGACATGTACATCTCCATCAGAGCCCTTAGGTAACCAGGTGAATTATCAACGAGTGGTAATATTTTGAAACAAATCTTTCTCTTCTGAGCAGTAGGTCTCAACAGTGGGCTGAAAATATTCAGTAAACCATGTTGTAAACAGATGTGCTGTCATCCAGGCTTTGTTATTCCATGTAAAAAGTAAAGGCAGAGTAGATTTGGCATAATTTTTAAGTGCCCTAGGATTTTTAGAATGGTAAATACACCTTGATTTACCCTTAAAGTTATCAGCTACATTAGCAGCTAACAAGAGAGTCAGCCTGTCCTTTGAAGCATTAAAGTGTGGCATTAACTTCTATTCCCTAGCTATGAAAGTCCTAAATTGTATCTTCTAATATAAAGCTGTTTTTGTCCACATTGAAAATCTGTTGTTTAGTGTTGCCACCTTCATTAATTATCTTAGCTAGACCTTCTAGATAACTTTCTGCAGCCTCAACATCAGCACTTGTTGCTTTATCTTACACTTTTATGTTAGGAAAAATGGCTTCTTTTCTTAAATCTCATACACTAACCTCTGCTAATTTCAATAATTTCTTCTTCAGCTTCCTCACCTGTGTCAGCCTTTATAAAATTAAAGACCATTAGGGCCTTGGTCTGTGTTAGGCTTTCACTTAAAGGCAAGTTGTAGCTGATATGGTCTTCTATCCATACCACTAAAACATTCTCGATATCAGCAATAAGGCTGTTTTGCTTTCTTATCATTTGGGTGTTCTCTGGAGTAACATTTCTAATTTCATTCAAGAACTTCTCCTTTGCATTCACAACTTGGCTAACTATTTGGTGCAAGAGGCTTAGATTTCCACCTAGCTCACTTCTGACATGCTTTCTTCACTAAGCATAAACATTTCCAGATTTTGATTTAAAGTGAAAGATGTGTAACTCTTCTTTTCACTTGAACACTTAGAGGTCATTGTAAAGTTATTAATTGGCCTAATTTCAATGTTGTTGTGTTTCAGGTAATAGGGAGGCCTGAGGAGAGGGAAAGAGATGAGAGAATGGCTGGTTGGTGGAACAATCAGAACACAATAATTTATGGATTAAGTTTACATTCATATGTGGGTATGGCTCATGGTACCCCAAAACAATTATAACAGAAGCAGCAAATATCACTGTTCACAGATCACCATAACAAATTAATGGAAAAGGTTTGAAATGAAAATTGCCAAAATGTGACGCAGAGATGAGTAGTGAGCTAATGCTATTAGAAAAAAAAAATGGTACCAATAGACTTGCTCCATGCAGGATATTAAAAAACCTTCAATTTGTTAAAAAAGTGACATTTTCAAAGTGCAATAAAATGAAGTACAATAAAACAAGGTATGCCTATATACATGCCTCCTGGCCTACTGAGCAGTCTGGCTTTGACATGATATTTGACCTTGTTTGTCCTTCCTCCACCTCTGGGCAAGAAAACCCCTTCTTTGCCCCTACAATAGATTGTGTCTCATAATTAATCTCCCTTTGGACAAAAGATGTGAACTATAGACTGGGAATGAGCTAGGAAAGACATTTGATATTCAATATTTCTGAACACTGTAAGTCAAGAATGCAGCGAGGTAATGTTCTCAAGGCTGAAAAGAGTCAACATTGTATCAGCAGTTTGGAAAATAGACTGCATACTTCATTGTGGGCTGAGCTACAAGGGCATAGAGAAGGAGATTAGAAAAAGACATCAGGGGTAAGAATGGTGAAGTAAGTGTGGTTCAAGGGGCCAGGAAGACATGGGAAGAAGTGGTCCAGGATTGGTCATCAAAAATTATTGTTCCAGTCCTGACCAGTGTGGATCAACTGGTTGGTATCTTCCTGCAAAGCCAAAGTTGCCAGTTGGATCCCTGGTCAGGGCACATGCCTGGGTTGCAGGTTCTGTTCCCAGTCAGGTCGCATAAAAGAGGCAACTGGTCTATGTTTCTCTCTCACATTGATGTTTCTCTCCCTCTATTTCTCCATCCCTTCCCCTCTCTCTAAAAATAAATAAATAAAATCTTGAAAAAGTTATTGTTCCAACTCTCTACCCATTTCTCACTGTGAAATAGCCACGTTTGAGTGATTGAAAGGCTTCCTGAAGAAGGAAGAAACATCATTAAGATTTTACAGAGAGATAAGTCAAGGAGTAGAGACAGACAAGAAATGGGGGCTGTAGAAGTTTAAAGAGGTCTTCTATGGAGGCAAAATATGCAGAAAATCAAGTCAGGGTGGTTGTTATGTCTTTGCCCTCAATGCAGCATGTAGAGCTGGAAGCAGAATGGATTCAGAAATATAGAGTGATAGAGTCATAGAGTCATAAAATAAACATGAAGTCAGCTTCATGTTTAGTTGCATTTGTGATTTTGTAACTGGCTATTTGAAAATTATATCCAAAAAAAAAAAAACTATGAACAAGCCCCTCTTTATTCTCTCAAGCTGCCTTGTGTAGCAATGATACTCCCCAGACTATATTCAGTTGTCTCTCTTTCCTTTTCCCTTTCACCTTCCCTTTGGATGCACTAATTCCTCTTCTATCATCCCCTCAGTAGGTGCAGAATTCCTGAGAGAGGCTGGACAAGATGACCACTGACCCAGAGGAAAGGATTGTGATGTAGTGTACCATGACAGTTCAGCACCTTGGAGAGGGGCACACACTCCCTGCCCCTTTCAATGAGATTCCCTTGATAGCACGGGGGGAGCTATTAAAGATTCCATGTCAGGTACCAATAACAACATAACTAACTACAGGACTACATGGCAGCAGGTGTTGTTAGTTCTTATCAGTGTAGGATGGGGGTGACTGTTTAGGCCATAACAGGAAACCGGGAGTAAGTTATCAGGGACCTGTAGAAAGTAGTGGCATCAAAATAAACATTGTTGAGGCATTCTCCCCTCCATAGAAGAACCTTAGAGAGGCTTAGGATTAGTGAAGAAACAGATCGACTGTCTCTACAAGTTGTGAACAATGAGCACCAGACATTTGGAGGACTGTTTTGCTTAATGCAAAGGTGATGGTATCTGAAGTTCTAAGGTGTCCCTTCTAAAAGGGGACTTGTGCTGGGGGTCTGAGGTAGCAAGGACTGGAAGGCTGAGTAGTACCTGTGTCACTGCAAGTTCAGGCACCCTGACTCATCTTCTCAAAATGTAGGAGGCCCCCCTTGGGCAAGGAAAAGAGGATGTTGAAACCTGGGGAAATCATGTTGCTTTAGTTTTCCTAACAGCCCTGGAATCCCAACATTCCAATTTTATGTCACCCTTGGAATCAATTTAAAATAAGCCCCAGGGACATAGGTTTCCTGTGGACAGACACCTGTGCCATCTGCATGGACATCAGAGGGACAAGGCTTTGATTTACTGAAACCTGTTCATTTCATGCCACCAAGTGAGTGACTAATGTTAGTAGTTTGCCTGAAGTAGATTTCTACAAAAAATATCTGAAAAAGAAACCCAGAGAGATGGCTTGGATTTCCATTTCAATGGAGTTCTTTATGGAATTTAGAATTTTGTGTTGATAATACACCCTCATCCAAAGTACTCTTAGGCATCTTGGTACATTACTTAATAAAATCTAATCTTCCCAACACACTATGAGGTAGGAACTATTATGCCCGTATTACACTGAAGGAAATTATAGCTCAGAGATATTAAGTAACTTGTCCATGTCACATGGCTGGTGGGTGGTGAGATCAAGACTTGAGTGCAGTCCTGGTCCTTCCCAGAGCTCATCCTGACAACTCTTCCCTCAGGGTGGAAGCACTAAATGTGTAAGGTGCAGGTGTGGTGCAAATGCTGCCGGGTGCTGGGGGGTGGTGGGTAGGTCTCTCACAGAAGCAAGAAGCTCTTATTCCTGAATCATTCCAGTAGGTTCCCCATAGAAACAGAGTGACTGTGGTTCCAGAATCGTGCTGAGCACGTCTGCACGTGTTGTTTATTAGGGTCTTGGAACCACTGGGCCTGTGTTCAGGCAATTGTAATCATAACAGTTGGTAAGAAGAAGTGATTAATCAAAACAAGGAGGGATCCTGCGGAGAGGGATTTTGGGAACATCAAAGAACCTAATGTTACACATTTCACCAAACAGTAATATTTGTAGAAAGTACTTCTTGTTTCTATTGCTTCAATGGAGTTAATTGTCTGGGAGAAAGGGGGTGGGTTTTACTTTCTGGGAAAAGAGATAGCCCTACATCTGGCCTGAGCTGAAGCCTGAGTACCTAGGTTTCCATAGGGCTGCAGAAGCCCTTGAAGGACCACTGAGGGTTTTGCACCCAGAGCATCTTTCAGCAGGAATGTATTTACAGCCAGTCTTACATCACTGCCTATGTGAGGGACGAATTGAAGGTTGAATCTTTTACTTGTAGCCCAAGGTGAGGCCAGAGAGGAAAACTTTGACATTCTTCCTTGCAGACTCCCTGGGAACAGTCCATGTCAATGAAAGTTACAGGTCATGTTATCTTAAAGAGATGGCCTTCAAGACCTCCGTCCTAATCCTGAAGTGAGGACTCAGAGCCTTCTGGAGCAGTGAAAGGCACACAGGACTCACAGAGAGTAAACCAGGGCTGAGTGCCAGCTTCATTTCAGTGTGACCTCAGGAAGGTCACTTACAGTGTCTGGGCCTAATTATTCATTGATTCTTGACCCATCAATCCATATGTGTTTCCTGAGACCCTACTGTGTGCTATGCCCTGCATGTGAGATTATGGTATGAAAAGTTTACAGACATCTACCCTGAGGAGCTCAAAGTCTGCAGTGAAGGTAGGTCCCTGCACTACAACCAAACCAACCACTGACTGAGGAGGCCAGTGGAGGTGTAGCACCTGGGCCTGGACAGGGACTCGGAGGGACACTGCCCTCTGCACACTCGTGGGGGAATTAAATGACAGATTGTATGTTGAAGCATTCAGTGTGTCTTTGTGCTCTCTACATGCATCGAGGGCCATATGGGATAAAAATTCAGAAATCCCTGGCCATCTTTCCAGGTTTTAAAAGAGAAAGCATGACCAGGGGCACACCCTAGAATGAATAAAAGGCACTGTCCAGAACATTTGACCTGAAGGCCCTTGGAAGCAGGAAGAACATCTTCCTGCCTGGGGCCCTCAAGGCTTCATGCAGACCTTTTGTGAATCTTACATAGCTGTACATAAGACTCCTACCCTGGACTGGGACAGGCTGTAGATCCCCAGATCCTGCTTGTGGCACCTCTGACTCAGCTAATGTCTCAGAGAAAGGATCTCCACAAGTCTTCCAAATGAAAGATCCACACACTAGGCCACACCTTCTCAGAGCAGGTACGAAGGTGTATGCTTTCATCAGAGGTGACAGTTGAAGCCAGTCAAATGACCTTAGAACACACTTCAGTCACTGGCACAACAGGATTGCTCCTGCATGGGGAGGGTCTCCTACAGAGCAACTTGTCCTGGTATATTATTTCTGATTGCTGCAGACTCAGACCCTGAGCCACCCAAAAGCCTTGCAGGCATAGGCATGGCTAACTTCATGAGAGTGGCATGTAGGCCCTTCCACCGGGCATGGGCACAAAGCCTGCCCTTCACTCATAGGGACAGAGAATCTTTACCTCCCATGCAAGCTCCCCTTTGCTGGCCAGCAGATAGCATCCTCTCTAGGGAAGCTGAATAGCTTTCTGTCTCTGTCACTGAGCACTGGCAGGGCTTGGTGGTAAACATGGCTTCCCATTGTACCCTCTCCCCAACCACCCACCTTCTGTGAATGTCTGGCCCAGCAAAACCAGTCTGCACCAAGCTTTATCTCCCTTCACAGCTGCCATGCAAGCCTCACTCCACACTGTTGAGCATTTTTCTTGCCATTTCCAAGGTGAGCAGAGCCCAGATAGTTACCCAGAGGAGCTGCTCAAAAGGTCCCTTGAAAGTTGAAGCCCACAGCCACAGGGTAGGATTGGAGAGGGGCTGCACACCATTGCTATCATTGCACTGACCTATCTATTTTCTCTACAGAATGAGGACACAGGGACCTTTGTGTCCAAGTAGCCTATGGTCCTTTATCCCTCAGCCTCTGTGAGACAAACTACTCTTCTCAGTGTGGCTTCAGAATCAATGCACTCTTGACTGAGTAGGGCGGAGGTGGTCTGTGGCACAGGCTGGAGGGGGTCCTGGCTGTTCCAGTGGTTGACTTCAGTACTGCAGCTGCTTTTTCTATGCAAAGTCATCTGTGATCAGTTATCCCTTGGGGAGTCCATTAAGCCCACAGCCAACCCCTTATCAGAACCCACTCTGGCTCTGACTGGGCACTTTATAGCCAATTGTGTGGAAAGTTTCTCAGAAGACCAGGCACACAGCTTAAAAATAAATTACTACAAAATTCTGGCATCTTGGTCCTATGCCACACATAATTCAGACAGCACAGACATGCCCAAACTATTATACCCATTTCCGTCCACTTCACCCAAATTCCCACACAATTCAGAAGCCCTCTTGGCAGGCATTTCCACCACCTCTTTGCACACTCTCAGTTGGGATTTCACTGATGACTCAGGCAGCCTTTTCTCTCTTGAATAGTATTCAGAATCTATACGTGCACTAAGTTGAAAGTAGCTGCCTTCTAAATTTGTGATGAGACAGACACCTGAGACCCATAGTCTTTGTTCCATAGTGAAACTTCTCTGCATCCACATTGTTACAGTCACATGTGCTAACAAACCAGGATATCTGGTAGATCATAGTCCTGGTTTGGTAAAGGGTTGGCTGGTACCAGTTTTCCAATATAGCAGCTGAAAGGGAAGGTCAGAGAATAAAAAAGAGGATGGAGTTTAGGACCCCAGCCAACGTAAAGAAGTCGATAGTAGATTCTAAACCTAGTTCTTGGACAGGATCAATGATCAATAACAGGGGTGGTTCAGTGGGCCAATATGAGTTCCAGGACTGACTGGCAGCAGTGACCTTGAAAGCTGACTACAAAAAGGACACTGGTCAGAGGTCTAAGAGTGAGATACATTCAAGACCCCACTATGGGCTTGGGTTTGACCTCTGGTATCAGAATTGGATCGAGATATTTTGCTGAGTAATAGGGATGAAAACAGGGAGGCTGGGGGTGCCAGGACCATACTCACACCTGGGGACCACCTACAAGGAGCTGGGGCATCAAGATGGTCTGTACAGGTAATACACAGATTTGTGATCCCATTGTGATGGGAAGAAGACAGGGGGTGATGGTGTCAGATTTTAGCCAAACTAGTATGGTTCTCTAGGAGGAGCATTTGCTCTAAAATGACCATTTCCCCTACCCATTTATTCTGCTTTTATTTTGGACTGTGCTATTTAGATATGACTTCACCTCTTAAAAATTATTTATAAGAACCAAAAAACAAGGCAACAATTTATTGAGCACTTACCACATGTCTGACACTGAGTTATGTACTTTACATACATCATCATAACTGGAGCAATAATAATCAATATCTTCATTTTATGAAAAAGCAATAGAGGTTCATAGAGATGAAGAAACCTATCTAAGGCCTCACTGCAAGTGAGGGGTGAAGCCAAGAGGCAGCCTTGGTCTACCTGACCCCAACAGCAGGGCTCTTACCACTTGACTATGTTGGGCACCTATTGTATAAGGTCACAGAAGCAGTAAAAACAATCATATCAGCATGTCAAGAGCTACCAGTCCAGTAGAGTCTTATGCCTGAATAACTCTAACCAGTATAGAATATTCACAGTACATCTGGGGCCTCTTGCTTACTGGGGATGAGATGCAATTCTGGTGGTGGACAGACGATGCAGAACACTCACTTCTGTTTGTCTTCTCCTTTAAAGAGGAGAATTGGATCAGGGAAAGCTTAAGAACCCTGAGCTACAGATGTCATCAAGTTCTAGCATCCATCCCAGACCAGCCCTTCTTGAGACTAGAGCCTGCAAATTTGCCTGAGCCATTGCCTGAAGACCACCAAGAAGCATTTGTGGCAATAGAGGGTTCTAAAACCATGTGATAAACAGCTTTGTTTGATCTTCAAAATAGAGAGTAAATTAACTAAATTTTACCTCAATTCCCTCCTACTTCTGAAACTTCACAGTGAAATCAGTGCTTTGTGAACCTCAAGGAATGATTGACAAGAACCAGCAGGTATCTCTAAGTACAAAATCTGGCCAAATGACATTGCTTCTTTTTCTAAAAGTTTATGAGCCTGCAGAGAAAAAGGGTATATGGATAGTATCCCTAGATTTCAACAATGGTAACTGAAGAAAAACTACATAGATAAATGTGTACCAAGCAATGTTAGCAAAATGATAATGCCAGTGTTTGGATTTTAGCAGCTTTGAAAATAATTAAAGTAGGGTAACCTACTCCAACAATAGTAATCAAATAACATAGCTTACTTTCACTGAATGTTTCCTGTATGCCAAACACTGTTCTAAACAGTATTACTACATTTAATATCATTGACAATACAGTGAGGCAGACACATATACTCTACTGATTTTGTGAATGAGAAAGTGGAGACACAGAGGAGCCATGTCAGTTATCCCACGTCACACACCTGGCAAGTGGCAAAGCAGTACTTGAACTTGAACCCAGCCATAGCCACCAGAGTCCCCACTCCCCTAATAATTGTGCTAATACTTGTGATTTAAAGGGTGGTAAAAACTGGTATTCAAATGCTCTATACTTGAATGAACACTGTGCCTAAATCTACAATGCAATATTAAAGTGCAGAAAAGGAAAGACCCAAATGGGCAGCATTTTCTAAAGAGACAAACAAAAACATTGGGTGTTTAGTGTCCCAAAAGTCTAGTAGGAGCCATGGTGTGAGGGCTGCAACCAAAGTGAACAATGAACATTATCCCATTCATGGAAGAAAATCCATCATGTTTCCACTGAACCCTACTCTAGGGTGAGCGTTATGTTTCACTCTGGCTGCTGTGTTTTGAAAGTTATATTGATCAATGTGAGAGATTCAGAAACTGCAGGTCAGGACAGTGGGGATCAGGAAATCATGTGTTTTGGGGAATAGATAACACAAGACACGTTTAGCCTAAACTAGGTGATCAAGGAAGGATATGAAAGTCATCCTTACTAAACATTAGAACTGCTGACCTCCAGAACACTGGTCCTCAGTGGAGGACCAAAGGTGAGCGGGGGAGGAAAGCAGTGCCCAATCCAAGGTCCAGAAGATCTCTCCTACATTGATGGGTGATGGCTGCCAAGCAATGGACTAGAGCTGCCCTGTTAAATATATCAACTATCTGTCATCACAAATACTCAGAAAAATGAAAGTGGCATGACCACCTGTCAGGGTTGTTGGAGAGAGGAGGCTGACGTTGGGGAAGACTTTGGGTGGCAGGACCTGGAAGGCTGCTCTGAATATTAACAGTCTGTTATTCCCAATGCTCTTAACTATGAAATGTGGAAGCAGAAATGTCAGCATGTGTGCCTGGTTATTAGCTTAAAACTTAGAGCTATAGGATGCCTCCTAAGAGTCATACTCACTTGAGTCAAACAATGGTGAAGAGAAATTGTAGATTATAGATGTGTGAAAGCATGTGCACACAGGCAACAATGACCTTTCTTCAAACAGCAGTGACAGTTACAAATAGTTTTCAGCTTGCAGTCACACTCCCTCAATTCTGCATCCAGGTATATATAAACCATCCAAATCCAGGCACTCCAAGAAACAGCTTGCCCTCTGATTCATTTGTCTATGACCATGGCTGAATTTCACCTCAAGGAAAACGCAGATTACCTCACCCTCAGAGGCACAAATACCATAGTTTTTTTTGTTTTGTTTTGTTTTTATCCTCACCCAAGAATATGTGTACTGCTTTTAGAGAAGAGGAAGGGGGACAGGAAGGGAGAGAGGAAAACATCAATTCGAGAGAGAAGCATTCGTTGGTTGCCACCTGCATGCACCAAGACCAGGGCATGTACCTACAACCCAGGCATGTACCCAGACCAGGAATTGAACCCATAACTACAGTGGCCACAGCATCCAGAGCTAAATGGCAATATTATGTGTAACATGGATCATATATCAGGGTAAAATCAAGTAGCTCTTTTATTTATAGAATGGGGTACATGATGTATCTTTTTCTAAAGCTAACTGTGAGCAGAGCTGCCCTCTTTCAAGATGTTGCAACTCCTAGATTAATAGAGGCAAATGCTTTTGGAAAGGTCTAACTCTGAAAAGTTTTAAAAACCATCCCTAAAGTGTAGTGTAGTCCCCAATTTGGAGTGTTTGTCACTCTGGGGGACCTTCCTGCCCTTTTGGCCTGAAAAGCCCTTCCCTGTACTGGCAGCCTCAGAGTTTCCTCATGGCCTATTCACTGCCAGGTGAGGTAAAGGACCATCTGAAAGGGGAGGCCCATCACCCATTTATAGCCCCTTCCCACATGACCCTCCATCTGAGCTCAGGTGAATGATTCCCATCAGTCAGTTTGCCTCTGCCTCAGTTTCTCCCTCAGCCCTCCCTGAGCCCATTCCAGCCAAGTCAGGCTACCTGACTCTGCTCTCTCCCCCCCATCACTGCTTCCAGCTCTAGCTGATGCTGAACACTGGGGGCTTCCACTCTGCCCCAACCACCCAAAAAATGAGGGTAAACTGGAAACCAAGCCAGAGCTGGTGGGTGTTGTTCTGAGAACTAGTGAAACCCTCCCTTGAAACACTTGAATGCATAGGCACGCCCACACATATCATACTCACATCACACCCACACCTCCTCCAATCTCTCTCTCTGTCTCTCTCTTCCTCTCTTTCCCTCCATCCCTCCCTCTCTCCCTCCTTCCATCCCACCAAGCCTGGCACAGAAGACATTGATAGAGAGGGGAATGCCCTATGGCTTCAGTCTGCAGGAATTCACTCAATGGCCTCTCTCCCTAGGAGTAATACAGCAGAGGACAAAGAAATATGGCCTAATTCTGAAGCAATGTTCTTAAACTTGAGCGTGATTCAGAGTCACCTGGAGGGCTTGTTAAAACTCAGACTGCTGCCCCCCACCCACCATCCCCAGAGCTCCTCATTCAGTAGGGCTAGGGAGGGACTGAGAAATTGGTATTTTCAAGTTCCCAGTGATTTGAGGTTGCTTATAAAAACGAGACTTCACTTAAAAACCATTGCTGTAAATTAAAAAAAAAAATCCCTGGCAATCTTGGTGAGTGTGACCCAGCAGAACCAAGACCAGTGAAAGAATGGTTATGAGCTGATATCATCACAGGCTTTTCACAACACCCTGAAGGCTATCAGGCCTGGCCACAGAGGACTTCATTCTTTTCCCATTATCCCGAGACCCTTTCCATCCTCTGGGCCTTGGGGCCCACTTTTCCATTCTGGGCAATGCCACCATGCTCCTGAGCAGTCAGTCCATCCAAGGAGCATGATCCTGTGACACAGGGACCACCCTGATGTCCTGGGATGGTTGTGATAAAAGAGGGAATCAGCTGCCAGCCCTTAAAAGGATGAAACATGAGCTTAAAGGAGAATAAACTAGAGCTTCCAGTGGTGGGAGAGGGAAGAATGGGTTCACATCCTTCTCTGTGGGAGGCATATTCAAGAGGAATCAGCATCAATGGCATGACCATCTGCACCATCCACCTAAGAGGTACCAAAGTTCAGCTCCTGCTATGTGTGAGGCTGAGACACCCTGGGGCCTCATTCACATGCTGCCATTTAATTCTCACAACCTCCCAATTTGAGTTCTTCCATGCCCAGTTCTGCTGATGAGAAGCTCCTGCTCACAGATGCTGTAACATACCCAGATCACCCGCTAAGATTCACACCCAAAGTCTCCACCTTATGGCTCAGCTTCCTGGCCTTCTTTCTGTGTTGGTCAGAAGGAAGATCAGGGGTGGTCTCTGGAGGATCCCAGGGGGCTGGCCAGCATTGTGCCCTCTCATGTAAAAGAAAAGCAGGAAGGCCTGAGGGACAAGACAATGACCTCTGGAGCCCCTTCGTTATCCCATTTCTATAATCAAAACTGCAGAGGGAAACCCATTGCATTTGAAGCAGAAATGAAGAAATAAGATAAGCACTATCTTGTCTCTGTGATCCATCAAAGTTTCTTCCATGTGGGTGACAGGAAAAGGGCTTTTTGTGGTCAGAAATGTAACAAGGTAATTATTTTTACACCAGTCCTTCTGCATAGTTTTTCACAGACAGCAATTTTATAAGGCATAATTATCTATTTTCACCTGCTTCATAAATTCCTCCTTTCCATTTCACCTCCCAGTAAACTAGAAATTATTTAAAACTGAAGATGTGCATTCCAATGCTTGTTTCACATAGCTGTGCAGTCCTGGCTGCACCCTCTCTCCATTGACCCTGTCACGCTTCTTGTGCCATAAGACCCTGCTATGGAAAAAAGTGTGTCTGGCCCTGAGGTCATGGAGCCCCTGTTCTCTGAGAACCAAAAGCCAATCTTGTCTGTCACTGGGGCTGCCTAGCTTTCCAGTCCTCTCAGTCCCAGAGGACAGGGCTCAGCAGCAGCTGGAGTTCTCAGGTGCTGGAGTTGTGCCTCTCCCTTTCTCCCACAGCGTGTCTAGTCATGTGGCCATCACCTTTACATTGTTTTCTCCAGGATCTTCAGGTCAACATGACTGTGTGATCTGGGGCTACAGGGAGGATTCTGCTGTGATGCTTAGGGACAGCCACAACCTGGACTGCCCCTAAGGATGTCACTTTTATTTTTAGATTTCCAACATCCAGTTATGCTGGAAGCTTCCCATATCTGCTGAAGTCTTCACACTTTCCAGGGATGTAACCAAAGCAAGTTCTAACACAGATTGAGAGTTTGCTATGAACCAGGCATTATGCCAAAGGCTCTATAATACTATTTTGCTTATTCCTCATAACAACCCAGAAAGGCATACATTTATATAATATCATGAAGATAAAAATGACAGAGTAGAGGAAAGTTGAGAAATTAGCCCAAGGTCACAAAGAAGGTAAGAGGAAGAGTCAAGATTCAAACTTTTGTGTGTGAAGTCCCAAAACCCACCTTCTAACCCCTGTATACAATTAATGATTTAATAAGCTTTCCCAGAACACAAGATTGGGAAAGTGGGATGCCATGACGCCCCAGGAAGCCTCCAAGACACTGGGCATGGATGGCCCAGGGAGGCAGCAGAGGAGGAAGGTGGCAACTTCCTCAGCTGAAGCTCAGTAAGCCCGAAGCTCAGAGGCAGAGCCTTAGCCCACAACCTCCAAAGCCCCTTCCAGTCGATGAGCTTCTCCTTCCCCTTGAGCTCTTTCCCAGAGCCCTGCACTGTCCACATAGTCTGGCTTCATTCAGAGGGCTTCATTAGCAGGAAAGGGTGAGGATAACCTGTGACCTGCCTCTAGCTATCCCGCAAGCCCTCACCTCACTCCATCTACAGCTTAGGCATCCCTCCTTCCCTGAGGGCTGCTCTGACAGGCTGCAGTGTGCATCCTAAACCCTTATACCAGCTATCTCAATCTCCTCTTCCTTCCTTTCAGAGCTTGTGGGGAACAAAGCTTCCTTTAGAATATGAGCAGGTATTGGGCTGGGCAAGGGGGCAGTCAGCCAGGTATTCATGCAGATCACCAAGCACAGGTGCCAGGAGGATGAAGAAGAAGGAAGGAGGGGACTGGGTGTCTACAGACCAGAAACAATGACATCATCACACCTAGATGTAGAGCTCACCATGCCCCCTCTTTTGCCTGCACTTGGAGTCCACACCAGCCCCTTTGACACTGCCTTGGGGAGCACCCAAGTCCCTGCTGAGTCCACAAACTTTGTCAAGGACAAGACTGGACACACAGGGCTTCCAGGGCTTCTCAGAGGTCAAGGGGATCTCAGGCTCTCTCAAAAGATTCAAAAGAAAATGAAGAAATGCTTACATAGGGCTACAAAAGTTATCATGCTATAATGTTTAAAAGTTATAATTCCTGCCTTGGCTGGTGTAGCTCAGTGGATTGAGCGAGGGCTGCAAACCAAAGTGTCGCAGGTTCGATTCCCAGTCAGGGTACATGCCTGGGTTGCAGGCCATGACCCTCAGCAATTGCACATTGATGTTTCTCTCTCTCTCTCTCTCTCTCTCTCTCTCTCTCTCTCTCTCTCTCTCTCTCCCCCCCTCCATTCCCTCTCTAAAAATAAATAAATAAAATCTTTAAAAATAAGTTATAATTCTAAATGCTTAATTTAGAATAATCAAGCACATTTAACACTATAAAAATATAGCAAACATACATGTGCTGGTCTCAGAGATTAATGGAATTCATTAAAAATATTAACTTTCAGTGCACTGTAAGTATTTTAGCTTTATAACATTTGAAATCATAAGATTTGTTATATGTTCAGTGTTGTCAGAGAAAAAGTGTGACTTGATATAAATCATCTTACTTAAAGATGAACAACAGGTCAAACCTGTGGCCCTTCCCATCTTTCAGGCTAGGGCTCTTGGACACTCCTGACACTGTCCCCTTCCCCCCATGCCCACAGGGCCTGGACACTATAGATGCCCACTGTCCTGCACATTTCAGAAAGATAGAGCTCCCCTTTATCTGGGTCCTCCCACTGCCTTGTTGGGCCATAACTGTTCACTTGTTGGATGGATGAAGGATGGCACTTGCAAAGTGAACAAGCACTTGTCCCCTCCCCACCCCAACTAGCCTCTCTCAGGCTAGGCTGGGCTTGTGTCTGGCTGTCTTGTTCTACCTGCATAATTAGCCACTGCCCACCCCCCACCCCTGAGGCCATGGTGCAGGCCTCTGCCTAGCCTCAACAGCTCCAGATATGCTCCTGGCATCTGAGAAATTATTTACTGTGGTTATGTGTAATGTCTCTTTAAGAGAACAGATGGTACCTCCAATTAGAATGCTTTGAAAGGAAACCCTGATGAGATATAAAAGCTAACAAATTGACTTTTTCATACAGTACTTCACTGGCACACAATAAATCAAATATACAATGAGGCTCAATAAAATAATAGATTTATTTACACTTGTTTTGCCTAGCATTGTGCAGCAGCCCAGCCCGCCCTCTGGGACCCACAAGAGCTTGCCCCTAAAGGCCAGGGCTAGACAATGCATCACTGAGCTGCTCTCAGCCCTGGCCACCAGAGACAAGTATGGCTTTGATTGGGTGATTTCTAGTCTGACCCTTGCACTCGATATGTGGGGGCACAAGAGCACAGGTCTATATAAAGGGTGTAAATGACACACACAGGGAAGTCTAGCACTCACCTCTCCTCTAGGCAAGGTACAGAAATTGTGGGGGGACCAAGGGGTAAGAAAGCTGTGTCTAACCTCAGAGACTGCTGGGCCAGAGACAGGGGAGAAAAGGCAGTGGGGTCTGATTTTGATGAGGTAGACTCAAGATACAGATAGACAAAGTGGAATGAGAGCCTAAATGTGCAGACTAGAGGCTGTGGGGCATTCCTATTTATCCCAGGTGCATCAGGTTAGAAGGTTGGAAGATAAGCCTAGGAAAGTAGACAGGAGAAGTGCTATATGGCAAGGAGGACAGCTCCACATCAGTATCCTGAGCATTTGGTTGTTGGCCTACCTTGCCTCTGCATGATGTACCCAATGGCTGGATGGATTCACAGGCAGTGTGTCCTGAAGTAGGAAGCTGGGAGGCCCAATTTCCTACATGTATGAGTTAATCTGCAGAGGGAGCCTAACCAGTGAGAGAGGGCTCACGGGCAGAAATGGAAGGGAATGTTTTCAGAAGGGAAGCTGTGAGACCATGGGTATGTGCTTTGGCAATGAAGGAGACTGGTCCTTAGTCTGGACATCCAGGCAGTTGTGATTCAGCATCCTTAAGTGGCTTCTAAAAAAGTACATTAAGCAATGGGTGTCAGGGTCACAGAGACTCACAGGGGAACCTCAGAAATCAGTAGGGAAGATATTGCAAAAGAAAGACAGGGACTCTAGGCAGCAGTAATAGAATCATTTCTGTTCATATCAATTCCCAAGAGAGGGAGGGCTGGGAAAAACCAGTTTACAAGAGGGTGAGCATTTCTTGCTTTTTTTTTTCAGTTCAAATCTATAAACATTGATTGATCTCAGGACCTTGATCTAGAAGACACTTTCATCCCCCTTCTGCACCCAGCAAAGGTTACATATACTGCAAAGTCAGATTAGAAATTTCTTCTACTAGGAGCTCAGTCATTTTTTGCCCATCAAACTGCAAGTATGTGTGAAACATTCCCTCTGTGCTCTTCTATGCTGGGGGTGGGTGGAAGGGATTTGGTCTGAGGAGATGAAGAGAAAGTCTCTGCTCACAGGGAACCAGGCAGCAGCATCCAATGAAGAAGAAAGCTCTAGCATCATTAGAGGCTAAGCAAGAGGCTGACTTCTGCATGCAATGAGAATACTGAAAAAAAAATTACCTATGTTTTGGAGCTGCAACATTTAGGGAAATAGGAACATGTTCTCTAAAGTGCTATGCAGGGAGAGTAGTGCTTCCTGTTTCCCCACAATTATGGGGGACAAGATTATGAGGAAATTCTCCCCTTCCCCATCTTTATCCAGGAATGGGGTCACCCTCAACATGCACACACACTTTTGTCAGGATGGCTGTCCTCCTCTCTAGAGCAATGAATGGGAGAGTGGTGGAGCTGGTGCATTAGCCCTACCCCCCTAAAATATCTGTCACATAGATAGCTACTGTGGCCAGGCCTCTGTCTTGTCATTGGGTGAGGGTGCAGATTCTGCACCATACTAGGTTTTGCAGGGGATGCAGGGAGATGACTATGTGGTCCTGGCACACAAGGACCTTCACTTGGTAACTGAGAAGGTAAGTACAGAATAATTAGGCAGCCAATTAAATTATGAGAGTCTGAGGAGAACTGGTCACAGAAATATAGGAAGCCCATGAAGACAAAGGGTAGTCTCAGCTATCAGGACTAAGGGGGCTTCTTGGAGGAGGTGACTGGAAGAGTTACTAGGAATTATTATCTCCCAGAAAATCTTGATTTTGTACTCAAAGAACTCTCCATGTTGGTATTTTTAAGATCTGGTGAGCAGAAATTGATGGAAGACTCTCCCACAGGGGAGATGGAGGTAAGAAAGAATGTAATCTTGACCCTGTGCTACTGCTAAGCAGAGGGGCCCTGCATGCCCAACACAGGAGCTGTCCACTTCAGCACCACAGCTAGCATTTCAGCGCAGCAGCCAGTGCTGCCCTTGGAAAATGTCTTAGTCTCCCCTACCCCAGGCCCACCATGTGCACTGACTGTCAGGGAAACAAACTCCCCAGCCCAGAGCCCTAGACACTTACTAGTGCATGCCACTTCCGGGGGGTCAAAATCCGCTCGGTAATAGCCAGTCCGGCAGGTGCAGATGGGAGATGCCTCTGAAGGGGATCTGCTGTTGGAGGGGCAGTGTGAGCAGCCCTCAGCTTCCTGGCTGGCCTTGAACATCCCTGCAGGGCAGGCTGGAACACAAAGAGACCATCTGAGAATTAATGGAAGAATGGCAGTGGGAGGCCTTTCCCCGGAGCTGAGAAATGAAAGCTTCTACCCCCCTCCTTAAAAAGGACATGGAGGTACCCTCTGCACAAAATGAGCATTTCAGATTTATAAAACCCCTATTTAACACTCACAATTTTTAAACACCTCTGGTGAAAAATACCTTCCTGGTAGCAACAACCTCTCTTACCTGAACAATCTGAATAATGATCCTTCCCTTTCATGTTTGTCAAGAGATTTAATTGAGAAAATGAATCTAATGTGCAGCTCAGCATCTGGGATCTACATGCTCTATAAATGGTTATCACCTCCTTGTTCTACCTGTTTAACAGCCAGGGCCTTAGGCTGAGCCACTCACTGGAGGAATCTTGCCTGATGTCCTTGGATGGAAAGGGGTCCAGGTTGGCCAATGAACCAGACCCATGGTTCTTAAATGCCATGTTGCAACACACACGAGGGATACTGTGTGCTTGTTAACAAGCATGTGTTATGAATGACAGTAAAGGACTAGATTTCATGAGTGATTCCCTAAAAAGAAATTAAAGTGATTTCAAGGTCACTGGCTTAACAACATCATTTCCCCTTAATTGCATTTTAAAATGCTTTGGAGGGTGAGGTAAGGAAAGGATGGCTTTGCAGGCAGTGAACCAGAGAATGTGTCATGCACTGGGTGTCATCTATTATGAACATGGCTATAAGGAACATTTGGGAAAGCCTGGCACAGCCTGATACCCACTAGAGGGGCCCTCAGGTGTGAGGCACTTCCTCTTAATTCCCTTAGTGACCACCTTTGAAGAGACAAGCCCCCCAAAGTTTGATTCCATCCAGTCCTTCCCTCTGGCTTTCACCATGCCTCACCTGTGGAGAACCTCCACTCCAGACATCTGGTCTCCTCCTTGCTGACTCCTCAAAATATTCCTCCTGACTGCTTAACTTCTCTGAGACCCTTTCTCACTATCTCAGCTCCTGACTCTTCCTATCCTCAGGAAATGTACTCTGGCTCATCCTCCTTTGGGACCAGGTGAAATTTACTGCATGGTCAACTCACTTGGCTTTCTTATGCACCTCACTAATTCATTCCAAAAATATTTACTATAACCCTTCTGAAGACCTGATCCAGGAAATTTAGTAAATGTAGCCTGCCTTCAAGGAGCTCCTGATCCAGTGTCCTCATACAATTATAATATGATGTGATCTTTGCTGGAACAGAAGTACCATTATAATGGCTTCTACTGATACAAAGCTCATCTTCCCAAATATATGGTTCCCTCCTGGCAAGTGTAGAGTATTCTTTAATAACAGTAGTAGCCACCATCTGTTAACTTTCTTGCTAAGTATTTTATATGCACTACTCTACAGGGTAGCTATTATTATCTTCATCTTGCTAATGAGGAAATGGGGACATAAAGCAGTTCAAAAAGTTGTCCAAGATCACACTGTGGGGAATATGATAGTGATAATATACACATAGACTATTTGGAAAATATCCACAGCTTTTCTACTAAGATAAGAAGGGAGGACTGCTTCCTATATGTCGGGAAAGCTCTCTCACTCCTTTGCTCACTTGGAGTGAGGTACAGTGTTTCAGTTACCCTGGGGTGGGAATCTCATCTTGGATGAGAGGCAATTTCTGAACTGGAATGTTCTGGAATGGCATGACCTAAGAATGTTCCATGGAGTCCACCTTCTTTGGGATGTTAGCACCTGTTACTCACAAAAGGGTTCTGAGGCCTGATATTTTGAACATGTGGATTCAGAAAGTTAATATCATTTTATACTATAGAAATTCTCAGAAATTACAAAAGTGGGATGTGTTTTCTCACCAAGAAGCCCTATTTTGTAGAGCATCCCCTGGGATTCAAGTCCCATGGGACACACTGGGGTAAATGGTGTCCAGATGATCCAAGAAGGTCTCCGTTGTGACCCATGTAAAAGTGGGCCACTAGCTGACCCATCTGACCACACTCAAAGGAAACTGCTGTTTTCTTAGAGAGAAAAAAAATTTAAAGCTTCGCTAAAGACTAAACAAATAAAACACCAAAAGGAACACCCTGAATGACATACCAAATATCTTAGAATTTGAATCATTGATTTATCTGTTCAAGCCCACACAGGAGAGTCTCTCCCTCTGTCTCCTCCTCCCTCTCTTCCTTCTTTCCAGACATTTTCTGTGGCTCCTGTGAGAAGCACTGGGTCCTTTCCACTGTAAATCACCCAGCATTGCTGCCCCCTCTTCAGTTTTGGAGCTCAAGAACACAGAGAAACCAGGCTTGTGCTGTCCAAACACAGCAGAAGCTCTTTCCCTGGAAAGTAGGGGAGGGGAAAGTGGTGCATCTCATGCATTCATCTGGTCCTGTCCACACTAATTCTCTAAATGTTCCTCTTGTTCCAAGAGGAACAAGGTATTTTCACTTTCTTTCCAGCACTTAAAATCCTCTTTGCTTTACATTTAATAAGTTAACAGCATAAACAATCATCTTGATATCTACAAATGGTGAAGGAATTTGGAAAGTGCCTTCCTGAGATTTCTTATGAAGAAAAGCAGAACTGTGTAGCCCAAAGTCTCTGAATTTTAAAGCGGCCACAAAAGAAAGTAATGGAGGAGAGTGGGTCCAGGCTGGACTTAAAGAAAGAAGCTCCAAGAAAGGTTGGGGAGAGAGGTCCTGTGGAGGGGTATGATTCCATCCTCCTTGGGGTAGGGAGCACCAGGCAGTGCTCAGGCAATCCTGGGTCTGATTTCTGGCTCTGCTGGTTCCTAGATGGGTGGGTGATCCCTGGCACATTATGTAATCCCTTGGCACCTCAATTTGCTCATCTGTACAGATGACCAATCAAAAATAATTCACTTCTTACAGCAACTCCCACAGATCATTAGAATTTAATAAACTCAAATATTAAAATGTACTACCATTAAAAAGTGCTAAACAATGCTAATTCTTCTCTACCATAACTTACCCATTCTCTTTTGAAAAACAAGGTTTTTTTTTGCAAGAACCTCTAGAGTTCAAGGTCAGAATATAAGTTTTGAGTCCCAAAGCAGGCACATAAGTCTTGGTACCAAATGGAAGAATGTATTTCTTCACAGATTATTTGTCTTGTATAATAGGAGAATCATCACACCTATAAAATATAGTTTACCTATAATTACACAATGGATGATCTCCTTAATACTCAGATTTCATAAGTTAATATTTTAATAAAGTCTATGTCTACCCATTCCCAAACTATAAAGAAGTAGCATTCCTGGGTTCATTTCTTAAAATTTTAGACTGTAACTTATAAACACACTTGTGCTGCATTAATTAATGCCTTAAGTAATGGTTAAAGTGCCAGGCTAGCCCACAAAGCCTTTTTAACTAATTTTGTATCAGACACCACAAATAAGTAGAAGTTAACTATACAGTTATCTAACCATAAATTTAACACAGAAAAATAAGTAAGAAAACATGCTGCCCCTGGAGAAAAAAAGCAGCTGGGTCACACATGGAGCTTGTGGGTAGATTCTGACAAAATATTTGGTCCATGGAAAGAAAATCAAATGTCCCAGGTAAATCACCTGAACATGTAAGCAGCTGGGAGCAAGGCAGTAGGGCTTGGTTGGGACTATATTGCAGCCTGGAGCCCACACACCTGCCTAAAGGCTCTACAGTTTTAAAAACTTACTATTATAAACTGTGATAGCCTAACTAAACACATATGCATACTCAAAAGCATTTTAATAACACAATTATTTGCTTTAATATCACTTTTAAACTCAGGGGCTGCCTTTCTCTTGATACAGAATTATGGTCAGCACCATCACTACAGTGATGAGTCCCTCATTCACCAAATGTTCGTTGATCTACTATGAGCCAGGCACCATGATAGAAAAATAGACCAGAGTGCAAGTAGGGGGCAGACTTTAGGAAGCACCCTTCCTGGTGAAAGAGGCAAATAACGGAAAGCTGATTCCTATATAGTGTGATCTGTGCTGTGCTTGTGTGTGTACGGGGAGACTGGTCAGGTAAGACATGTGTCATTTTGGGGATACGTTGTTATGAGATGAAGACCCTAAGAAACATTTTCCTGTAGTGACTAGGAGGTGAGATTCAGAAGGAGGGGCAGAGACAAAGCAAGAAGGGAAGAGGTGGAAGAATAGGAGAGGTAGGAAGAGAAATTAGGTCAAAGAGTGTCCAGCCCAGGATCTCAGCAGAAAGGGTTTCATTATTATTCAAGCAGGTGGGTGGACAGAGAAGAGGGTCCTGCACCTTGCTGTGTATTCGCAGAAGACCTCTGTCAGTGGGACACCTGTACCTTAGAGGGCTGTACGTTTCTAACATCACTGCAGCCCACGATTGCTTTGTTTCCTTAAGAAAAGGGGGCCTGCTTTCCTTCACTGCAAATGATCACAATTCAGACAGGTGATAAATGGAGCTTTGAGGTGGCACACCTTCCACACACACACCTTCCCCTGCCCCTGACTTAGACCAGGAGAAAAAGATCTGAGTTTCCCATCCCTAAGCATGTGTGTGTTTTCTGCTCCCCAGGCAAAACACACAGCATTTCCCTCCTGCTTTAAGTGACAAGGGGCTGTACATGTGACCTCTAGCTGATATCCAGAAGGTTGCCTCGGAACACCCACCCAACTTCTCAGAGCCTCAATGAGGTAACAAATTACTTGGTGCTTATAATGCTCTCGAGAACCGCCCCGCTCTCGTCCCGGCACGCAGACTTCTAGTGACACTAAATCCATCACCTATAGTACTATTACTTTATAAAGAAACAGATTAAGTGTCTCATAAACAGTGCAGTGATTGAGATAATGGAAAGCGTCTCTCATCCCCATCTGCAACATCAGGTTATGAAGCATTTCCAAGCAGCCAGGAAGAGGAAATTAATAGAAGCGAGAGGGAATAACCACTTTTATGCAATTTCCTCAGGAGATAGTGGACCATCTAATCTATATTGGAGCCCTTTAACCTGTCACTCAGCACTCACCAGAGCCTCTTTAGCTCTCACAATTTTTCTTGATATCAAAAGAAGATAAAATGAAAACCTCAAAACATTATTGTAGAATTTTTATAGGTGGAGGGTGCACAATGCTTCTTACCCTCCCCCCTCAACTGAGGCTTCAGAAACAAACATTTTTTATGCAGCAGAAATGTGGGAGAGCTTAACTATTCACAGCACATGGTTCAGGGGGTCACAGCTACTCTGCAGAAAGGAAATCTCTCCTTGCATTTTAAATGTGATTCTTCCCTCCACTGCCACCTTCTGTCCTTGCTCTTTCTTTTTAATAATGTGATTACTTCTCCCGATCTAATTTTTCTCCCCCAAAAGAGTTTGCAAAGGTTCATGCCAATGAATATTCATCCCCTGCTTAAGAACGGGGAGCCTTTTTCTCAAGGCAGGTGCAGCTCAGCAGCTGGCTCAGAGGTCTGCCTGCCTCACCCCAGTGATAGTGAGATGGGTAAGGCACCTGCTCCTGGCCAGGAAGAAAGAGGCCCAGCCCTGAGGCGCTTGCTCCTGGAACCTCCCCTTTCTCTCCATAAATTGCTCCATCTCTGTAAAAGGAAGAAGAGCTTAGACAGCTGAGCTGGGATGGGTGTGGTGGTGGCTGACTGGGGAGGCAAGAGGTTCCTGCAATGTGTGCACACAGCTCTGCACAGCTCTTCCCTTAGGTCTTGTGGCCTCACGTTGGGCCCGATATTTAGACTCTCTCCTGTGGCCCAACATCTCCATCACCTTCCCATCATGGATGGCTGATACCATGAGTACTTACTTGACTCTGGAATTCCAGGCTCCCTGGAAGGAGGTGGCATTGGGGCACCTGTGCTGGAATTCTCTTGTCTATTCTCACTAGCAGTTTTTGCTTTTCCCACAAATGGATCTCCCTGAACAATCCCAGGGACCTATGTCTTTGTGATACTGCTACTTCCCCTTATGTTCACAGCAACATGTTGAAAAAGCCAATAGCAGAGAAGTAGTTCCCCAGCATGCATGCATCCACTCATTCAACTAGTGTACTAGTTTGAAAGTTCTCTGAAGGCTGATGCTAGGTCTTGTCACCTCTGCATTCCCCTCTCCCCAGAGCTGAGCATGAGCATACACTGGTTGAATTGAATGCTCACTGGAAGCTTCTTATGATAAGACCCAAAGATCAAAGCTATATGATAAAAATAATAACAAAACAATGAAATGATCTTCATATTAGGGGGTATGAGATGAAGGACACTCCTATGCAAAGAGTGGATTCATAAAGCTTTTCTGTATTAAGACCTTCAAAATATTCAGAGCTTTGAGCAACAGTTTTACTTCTAAAGACTCATTCTGAAGAAAAAAACAAGCAGATGTGGAAAAAGATTTATGTTAATGGATATTTACCTCAGCATTATTTAAAATATGGAAGGAAGAGAAGAAGAATAGAAATAGAAAGGAAAGAGGAAAAGAAAGAAAGAACCAAAAAGTCAAATAATTGAGTATTGACTAGATGAATCATGGGACACCCATATAATGGAATATTACATAGTCATTAAAAGTATGACATGGAAAAATATTTTTAAAGTTGGTTTAAAACTATATAGAGAGTATAAACTTAATTATACACATATACATATGCACATACATACATATACATCCACATACATGCATATATATAAATCACACTCATTACAATGAAAGGTGGGAGGGACAGCATTTCTGATGATGATTACTTTGTGCTCTTCTGTAATTTCCCAGTGTTTCACATTCCATATATAAGACTTGAGTAATCACAGAAAATCTCAATCGCTAAATTTTTAAGTTTGGAGGACACAAAAGTATGGTTGGCATTCTCCAATCCCAAGGGGCTAAGATGAGCTAAGCAAGATAGGTCAGATTGGGCTGTTTTCCAAGAACAGCTCTACCCCAGAGGTGGAAAGGCCTGTGCCAAAAGTCTTTGGAGGAAGGGAAAAGTAAAGGACAGCTGGGAAGGCTGCCTGGAGAAGGTGGCACATGCATAAGCCTTGAAGGATGGGTAAAAATTGACACAGAAATGAGAGGGTGGGGCAGTGGGAAAAGAGTGCCCACATCTCAGAGAGAGCAGGCCCCTGGCTTGCCTGGGGAACCTTTGGGTAGTTACAGAAGTTGCCAGGAACACAAAGCACTTATGAGGGACATGGCAGGAGGTAGGCTGGGCAGTGTCACTTCTATGTGGACCTGTGCACATGAAGCCAAATGGATCTCCAATTCCTGACTCCCTGGCCTGGTGCCAACTGTAATGGCTGTGCAGAGGGGATACTTAGCTGTGTCATACATCTGTATCACTCTTGGTGACACTTGCTGATTGATGAATGCTGCCGGGCACCATGACACAGATGGGACTGTAATGTCCAGTTCTATCAAGCTGCTCAGATAGCAGGAGTTACAGTGAGCCTAGAATGCATCAATCAGAAAAGACATTGTTAAAGAGGCGGGATCAGGATAGGGGCACTTTGCCTTGGTGGAATGGGAAGACCACTGGTCAGGACTGAAGGGGGACAAACAGAAGAGCAATATGCCAAGGGGGAAGGGCAGACACTTAGGTTCTTGTCACCAATGGCTCTCTGTCCTCGGACAGCAGCCAGGCACAGCACAGCCAAGGCCATATCCAGGCATGGGAGATGAGGTTAGGCTGGGTGGCAGAACCTCAAGGAAGGGAGTTGAGGGCTGCATCCTGCCCTCCTAGCCCAAGCCCAGTGTGGTTGGAGAATGGGGTAGCCATAAAGCAAGCTCAGGTGTTTTCTAATGACCTAGGCCAGTGATTCTCAAACTATGGTCTCCAGACCAGCAGCAGCATGACCATAGAACTGGGAGAAACGTAGAGTCTTAGGTCCCCCTAGAAACCTGCTGAGCCAGAAACCCTAGGTGAGGCCAGCAACCAGTGTTAGTGAGCCCTCCAGGAGATCCTGATGCAGCTTCCGACTGAAAGCCATTGCCTTAGACCACCTGGGAGACTGGAAACATCACAGCCTTCGGGTCTGAGAAAACTGCCACTTACTGGTTGTGTGACCTTAAGCAAGTTACTAGACTTTGCCTTGAGGACCATGGATGTCACTGATGGGATTAAATCTGGGAAGAAACACAACTGGATATTTGTTTCTAAAAGATTACACTGGCTTCTGGGAGATAATGGATTGAAGGAATGAGGACAATTGGGGGAGACCTGTAGCCCCCAAAGAGCAATAATGGATGAGGGTAGTGGGAATGGGAACAGAGAGATATAGATGGACTCAAGAGTCATTTAGAAGAGGAGCACCTGGTGGGTGATAAGGAGTCACTGCCATTGAACAGGTATGCATTGAGCTCCAACCAGGTGCTGAGCACTCAACTGGGAGCTGGGAGTCAAAGAGGAGGAACCACTGTCTGGCTCATGTCTGCACTCATCCTCTATGTTTCGTCCATTTAGGTAAGGCATTTTCCTCTTCCTGGTGTTCTCTTTTAAAAGCCCAGCACCCTGGCAGTGGGTTCACTGTCCCTATGACTTTGAAGGTTTGGGGAATGACAGTAGTAAAGGGCCCAGAGTGGGGAAGGTGGGGTGGGGCCCACTAAGAAAACAGAACCAGTCTGGCCCTCTGGCTATGCTTGCTCCCCAAGTCTGTCCCCTACCAGCCAGCCTGCCTACAGAGCTAGAGGAGCCCCTGAACCAAAGAGGGGTGTACAGTCTTTAGATTCAGGAATCTTCAGAGTAGCCAAAGCCTTCAGGACTTTGGAATGGGACCCCCAGGAGGGGTCCTTTAGCTGGAGACCCAGCCATGACATCTACTTTGATTTACTGGCCTCTGAAGGTGTGGCATTATCTGAGCCCCTCCCAAAGGCCAACTGGCTAGCCAGTAGCTGCTGAGAGCCTCACAGGGTAACTTCCAATGCTTTAGCCCAACAGGACCCTTCCCTTTGACATGCATATCTCCTTCATTCATCATGCATTTGGGGATCACTTCTAAGTGCCCTGAGTTAGGTATGACAGAGTCATTTTCTTACCATTGGAAAGAAGAGGGCTATTGTTGAGGAGTGAAGGTAGATGGATAGGGAATCAGAAATAAAAGGGGGCCAAGGGGGAGAGCCTCCAACCCAGAGGTAGAAAATGGCCAGAAGGGGGTGAAATTTTCAAGGTGTTGGGCTTCAGGAGCAGGGCAAGGCCTCCTGGAGAAGAGTTGAGAGTCTCAGTCATGTGATGAAGAAGGTGGGTGAGCCTGTACTGGGGGCAAGGGCAGAGCACTTGTCTTTTAGAAGAGGGCAAAAGCACCCTGCCAGCAACAAGGGCAGGATCTTTTAAGGGAGCTCTTCCTGTTTTCCTCCACCACCAAGGAGATGCTTCCTGGGGCAGAGGAAGTTAAGGGCAGATCACTTTGACCACTCCTAGGGGCCCCAAGGTCTTCTATCCTGACTGGACCCATTGGGCCACTAGCTGCCAGGCCTAGGCTGCCACTGCTCTGCCAGGGTATGGAAGGGGTAGAGAATCCCCAGATGTCTCCTCCAAGGCCCTGTCTCCACCTAGGTCAGAACTTGGCTGCCAACGTTCTAAAAACACCATCAATCTGGTAGCTCAGGGCAGCGGGCGAAGGGGACATATGCTGGCAGTCAGTCTACTTGCCATATTTTTAAACTGAAGTGTTTACCCTTTGAGAAAAATCTTATTTGTAAGTTTTTCCCCTGACACAGACCTTTATGAATTCCCTTTAAAAATAATTTGTAAGCAAGTTCTTAAGATAAATGAAGGTGACTTCTCACTGTGTTTCTCATGCTGGACGATGGTGAGAAGTCACCAGGGCTCCTGCTCTTTCCCATGGGCCAGGGCTTGGGCTGGCCAACTGTACACACAGACAGCTAGGCATCATGGGTCATCACACCCAGAACCTGCACTTCCCTTGCTCTCTCTGCTTTTCACAGAGCCAATATGAAAACCAAACAAAAATGAAAAAAGACACAGAAACAAAACAACACAAATCTCATTTCCCCTCCAAAACCTGACAAGGCAAAAGGTATTTGTCTTTTAGAAAAGGTTATTTGTTTCTCCCTTTCCAAACTTCCTTACCCCAGGGCTTTGGTAAGTCCACAGATCATAAGTAGCCAGGAAAAGACCTTAGAAGTACCCTAGAACAAGGTTAGCAAGTACCTAGCACATCTACTATTACTACTTCCCTATGCCAGCCATGGCAGACATCATTAATCAATCATGGCACCCATTACCAGCCCAGAGCTCAGAATCTTTAACTCAATGACCCAGGTAGCTGCTACCCATGGGTCAAAGTGGCACACCCTAGAGCTATGATGGGGAAACTGAGATCCAGAGAAGGCAATGAGTAACTTGGCAGAGGTGCACAGTCAGCAGGGGAGCTGGAACAAGCCATGGTGTCTGCTTCACCTTCCCGTATGGTCAGGATGAGCCTGCTACAGCTCTGCGGACTCACCCCTGCCTGGGCCCCAGCTATCTCAACTCTTTCTCCTTCTGAGGTCAGCCCCAAAGCACAGCCCCAGAGCACAGCTTCCTCTCTAGCTGGGAGGCCAGGGCACCTAACTATTCTCCCTGTGTACATTCGGGAAAGAGCTGCATTATGTTTAAGTAAGTGTGGCTAAGAGGTGCCCCATCTCAAGAGAAGGTCAAGTGCTGCATATGCATAATATAAGATTAAGATTTTCCCCTTCTGTGGTGGTGTGCTTGATAAAATAATTTTGCTGTGACCTTTCCAAACACCCAGGAGTAGAAATAGGCACAGTGGAATTTCCAGTTTTTCCTCAGGTCACAAAGCCATAAACATATAAATCTATAATGATATTACACACCATTCAAGTGGGATGAGAGAGCACAAAAAATGATTTTTATTTTTTGGTAATGATGGAGCAAAAGCTTTGAGGCTTAAACTGCCAGGCTGTATTACCTGAGATGTCCTGACAGATGAGGGACAGGAAGCCTTCCCCTGCACTTCGATGGCCTGGCCTTTGGGCCCAAAATGTGTAGCATGCCCCACCCCCCTAAGAATGTCAGAGAAAAGTGGCCTGGCCAAGGTCACATGGGAGTCAAAGTCATTTCCAACTGACTCTGCCACACCCTTGCCAGGGGGTCTGTAGGGCCTGTCTCAGCTCCTAAAATGCAGTAATAGTGGATATAGCACTTCGCAAGTCTCAGACTCAACTCTGAAAAAGTGAAATAACCATAAGCAACAATCAATATTGAAATAATAAGCTATATTCGTCCCCAAAATTCTCCAAGCAGGAGTGAACATGGCAAGGGTGAACACCATATGACCTTTACCCAAAAGGCTGAAGGCAGACAAAGTTGGCAGAATCCATTGTGTCTGACCTATAGCTTTTGCTCTGGAAGTCACCAACTCTGAAGGAGTCTCTGAACAGAAAAATGGGGCTCATAGGTTCTGGGATAGGAGAACGCCCTCCTTTTGAGCAGCTGGGCAGGCCCAACCCTAGATACAGAGGTCCTGGTGGCCATGTGAGTGGACCAGTGGGTGTTGCAACTCAGAGCAGTTGGAAGAGGGCTCCACCGTGGGGAGGCAAAAAAAGGATGAATCACGTTCTCTCCAGGGACCATGTATTCCACAGTGCTGAGAGGTAATTTCCAGAGTGCTCTGTGTCCTCCCTATTTTCAGTTTCTGGATACACGTTAGCATCACCAACTGCCTTCAGGTCTGTCAGTTAAACATGATTAAGGGAGAAGCTTGCAGAAAAGATCAAAGGTGTTAAGGGTGTGCTTAGCACTTAGATCTCAAGGTGCACTTAGAGGAAGCCATTCAACTGAAGGCACCACCAAGAAATGCCTAGGGAATGAGCCGAGAATGCAGACCCAAGTGGGGGGCAGGAGGAGGATTGGAGGAAGTGAGGCAGGCCCTACAGAGTAGCTTGGCAAAGGACTTCCCCAAAGGAAACAAGGAAACAAGGCTGAAGGGGTGACAGGAATCTAGGATGGTAGTCCCTAGGCCCCCCACTGTGCTTAGTCCCTCTGCTACATGGAAGGGGCCAGCTCCTCTTGGCCCACCCTCTCCCTCCAGGCCTCTGGGTGAGGCCAGTAAAGGGCTATCATTAAATGAGAGACTAGCACACCCTACAGAGCACAGGATGTGGTGGGGTGTTGAACAAGCCCCCCTCACCCTCAGCACCCCTTTAAAGCAGGGTCTGGGGGTTGCCAGGCTGACTACCACCTGATAGAATTGGTTATAAAGTTGTGTCAATATTAATAAGAGTAATGTTATTAATTATAACAATGACTAGTATTTAAGTAAGTATTATCATGAGCCAGGTACTTGGGTACTCAGCATAATCTCATTTCATCCTCATAAAACCCCTAAGAGACATGTGCTACTATTATTCCCATTTTGCACATTAGGAAACTGAGGCTCAGATAAGGCCAGCAGCTTGTCTGAGGTCCTAAAACCAGTGGTGGAGCTAGGAACTGAACATGGGCTGCCTGAATCCTGAGACTCACTGGTTGGGGTGTTTTAAAATCAAGTTAATTTCCTTGGAACCAACAAAAACATGCATATTATGTTAAATATAAACTATGCCAATATAACTTCTTGGGGAAAAGAGTATTTCTGAGCTTTAATCTCCACTAATTATAGCCACAGAAAGTGAGTTCTATAATCTTTCTGGACTCAGTTTTCTCATCTGTAAAAATAAAATTACAATAGTCCCCATTTCACAGAGTTGCTTTGATGATTAAATGAGATAATGAATATACAATGTTTGGTATACTACCTAGCATGTAATAACTGCTCTATAATTATTGTACTATAAAATTATAATGTGTTCCCCATAGGTAATGTGTCATCACCTTGTTATTGTATTACATTTTTAAGTCAACATTTGTCCCACCACATGGGACATTCCCTTAGGGTTTGATAACACATGGGCTTTGGCTTGAATCACTAAGGTCTAGGGATATAAGCAAAAGTTTATGTGACTTCTGGGCAGTGACCATCCAGAGAGAAAGCCAGATCTTTTATCCCCTTTCTTCATTTTTGCTGGAAAGCAGACACAATGGCTGGAACTCAAGCAGCCATCTTGGACTATGAGGTAGAGTTTGTGTGCTAAGGACGTCAGAGGAACAAGTTATGATGTACCTCAGACTCTGGCACCATACCAAGGAGTATCCTACCAGCCTGGATTTATTTCACATGATATTTTTTAAAATCTCTATATTTTTAAAGCTAAATTAACATTTTTCTATTTCTTATAGACAAAAGTAATCTAACATACCATTTCTTTTCAATGAAACTATGTAAGGAATATAGTATCATTCTCATTTCTCTGTCAATGACATTGAGGCTCAGAAAACAATATTTCTCAGCTAGTCTGTGGCAGAGGAAGAACTCAGAACCAGGTTGGCCTGACTTCAAAGTTATTTACTAAGTTATTTCCAGTTATCTACTAAGTTAAATTACTCTCGGGGGAGTCAGGGCATTCTGTATCTATGGGTATGTGCACTGAAGCTAAAGAATGCACATGTTCAAGTGCACATGAGGTCAGAGGAGAGGCTTGGGAAAGGGACAGGGTGTGTTTCTTTTCTGCTTACTGAAGACATCTTGTCCTAATTTCCCTGCTTCTAAAGGGTGGGGGTTGGGGGGACCAACAACTATGGTCTATGTCATAGGCTGGCTCTGAGCCCCCTGAGTCCCTGCCTGCCTGAACTCCTGGCCAGATATAAAAAGGTGATGTATGGATGTGGTTGCTAGGTACTCTGCAGAGGCCTTCTCTGAAAGGCAAATTCATCTTCCCAGTGGCTTCTAATGGACAGAGGGAAATAAAGAGAATGTAAATAGTGGGATTGGCTGCATTTTTCAGAGGACCAGAGGGTACCTGGGCAGCTCAGCAGCAGGGGGTGGGGGTGAGAGTTCACTGGTATTAACTGTTCCTACCTCTAGTGAATGCCATCTTCCTAGAAGGTATTCTGAGATGGTTGCTATTTACATGGCATATGGGCACCGATAATTATTATTATTTACTTATACCCAAGGCCAAACATATTAAAGTCTTGATGCCCACTTCCCAGATAACTTCAGGATGGGGTATAGGGACAGAAATAGCCAGCCTGCTGTCCATCAGCACTAGTGAGCACAGAACAGTGAGTGCCAAGGAAATCGTGAACATTGCAGTCTGGATTTCATCATCATCAGGCTAATAATTGTTATAATCCTATGAAACTTCATTACTGAATTCCCCTTTTACCATTTCTACATGTAACGCTCATTTGTTAATAACCAAGATAAAGGTCCATAAAACAATATTGCTCCCCTGTAACATGTCTTTCTCCTTGCTCTCAATAAGAATCCAGAATTTCATCAGAAGAATGTAAGTGCTTCACCAAGATGTGTCAATTATTTTGAGATGACAGCTATTCGATTCCCAAATTCATCAGTGGGGAGTGAAAATGTATTGGCTCATCAAGCAAAGCACATTCCTGGAAGTGCCTTCACCATTTGGGAATCAAATAATAATTGCAATACCAACACCTTGACTTTCTAATGGAATTTTTCAAGGAGCTATACAGCACAGGTGGCAAACACAAGGCCCATGGGCTGAATCCAGCCTTCCACCTTGTTTTATCTGGCCCAGCACCTTGTTTCTACCTGGCGGTAGTGCCCAGCTCTCACTTCACTAATAAGGAATAGTTACATTTATATAGCCCTAAAATCACATTCGGCCCTTTGAAGGCAACAGCGAGGCTGATGTGGCCCCCGGTTAAAATGAGTTTGACCCCCACCCTGAGCTATAGGGTTTTGACACATTCTCCTACCAACCTACTATCAGATTCATCTTCTTTGTGGGATTCTGATAGTGAAGGCACTGGTTTTATTTGCTCCATTTTGCAGAGGAAGGATATCAGGTTCTCAACTCAGAATCTGAGTGACTTACATGAACAAAGCATGTTGGAGGCAAAGGAAAGATATGCAGATGCTCTTTCATTGTGGGGATCCAGCCACTTGACTACATAGCCTCAGAAACATCATTCCTTGGGTCCAGGCCCTGACCTAGCTGCTGGAGATACAGAGCAGAGTGAGCTGGAGTCCCATTCTTAAGGAACACAGGCCTAATGGAAGGACCAAATGCTAACAGTAATTATAAGATAGCACAATTAGTGTAAAAAGAGCAGCATGTATAGGAGTGGGGAGAAAATGGGCACTCTTCTCTATATGTTAGTTGGAAGAGAGGGTAAGTCCCTTGGAGTACATGAGAACCAATCTGGGTTTTGAAGCATGAACAGCAGTTCACTAAGTAGATAAAATGAAGGAAGGCATTCCAGGCAAAGGAAATGTCATGTGCAAAAGCACGATGGTGAAAAGAACCAGGGATGTTTAGAATCTAGCCGGTGTCCTTGCTGAATGCCCATCACTAATGAAGCAGAAAATTTTGTCTTCATGAGGACAGATATCAGTGTTCCAAACAGGTGGGAATCCATCTTGGAGTGGGGCAGAATGTTAAAATGAGACTTAACATAAGTAGGAATCGTAGATATCTTTCAGAATCACCCCTAATCCTCAATACTGAGTCTCTCTTGATGAGTGCTACCACTTCCTTATTCTCCCAGGTAATCAAAGAACCTCATCTGCCCTCCTCCTTCTGACCTCTCAGAGGTAACCAAAGAACCCCTTGGGCCTGCCTGATTCTGGATAGTAGGGCGTGGGTTGTTCAGCCCTACCTGGGACTGCCCAGATTTCTTAACCCTGAGATAGCACCTTCATTATGCCCCGAATCCACCTGTCTGCATTTTCTAGGACTCCTTTTGTCCAGAGCAGAACAACAGAAGTACAAAGGGGCCTTCCTGAAAAAGGGGAGTTAGTAGAAGCAATGGGATGAATGTTTGTGCCCCACCCCAATTCATATGTTAAAACCATAGCCCTGAATGTGATGGAGTTTGGAGATGGTGACCTTGGAAGGTAATTAGGATAGACTAAGTCATGAGAGTAGGTTCCCTATAATGGCATTAATGCCCTTATAAAAAGAAAAAGGGACATGAGATTCTCTCTGTCTCTCTCCCCCCCTTACACACACACACACACACACACACACACACACACACACACACACGTGCTTATTTGCAAGCACCAAAGAAAGGGTAAGTGAGGACATAATGAGAAGTCTTCCTGCAAACCAAAACACAGGTCCTCACCAGATACTGAATATGCTGGCATCTTGATCTTGGACTTCCCAGCCTCCAGAAATGTGAGGAATAAATATCTGTTGTTTAAACCACTTAATTCATAGTATTTTGTTATAGCAGCCAGAGCTCAGACAGTAGGGATGTGTCTTCCTTCTCTCCAAAGCCCTGGCCTTATGCTGACTCCCTTCTCATTGTTGGGAGAAGAGGGGGTCTCCTCTGCTCTGAATCAGGGCTGTACTTCAGGCCTTCCCAGGCAGGGCCCAGTGTGGATTTATGATTTAATTTGTGTGTGTGGCACTAAGAAATGATTTCTGGGCTGGTCACTTAAGAAATGATTAAAGACCATCATTTCAAACCCACAGCACTCCCTGGGGGAAGGGAAGCAGTTTAAGACAGAAGGAGGTGTTGGTAATATGCTGAGATGGACGTGTGGCAGGGGACACCAGTCACTGGAGGGAGACAGAG
Source organism: Phyllostomus hastatus (assembly GCF_019186645.2). Classification (NCBI taxonomy): domain Eukaryota; kingdom Metazoa; phylum Chordata; class Mammalia; order Chiroptera; family Phyllostomidae; genus Phyllostomus; species Phyllostomus hastatus. Next base: position 31,625,541 of record NW_025334009.1, on the reverse strand, counting down.
GCAGGGAGGGCAAGGTGTTCCTCACCACTGCTGCTGTGAGGGGCAAATGTGTGCTGGGAACAATGGATGACACCCTCAGGACAGGATGAGCCACCTGCATGAGACGTTTATGATACTATCTTTGTCCACACAAGCAGATGCATTCCGAGGCAGGCACAGGAAAAACCAGTCCCATCTCCCTTCTTTGGCATCTTTATGATCTCATAGCAATAAAGCTGGACCCAAAAGTGGCTGAGTGTGAAGGAAGAAAACAACTCCCAGAGGCCTTCGTCCTCCACAACCTTCCCATGCCTGACGCAGACCGGAAACTTGAACGCAGCAGCTCTAAATCACTCCTGACGTCTCTGCCAAGCCAACAGCCAAGGGTCACACTGTACCAATTTATGAGGTGTGGTTATAAAGTTCTGAGACCAGGTAATGAGCTTGGGAAGACACACTCAGCTCCCCTCGAGGAATTCCTCAAAGTCAGGGCTGTTCTCAGAACTCCATGTGTTAATCAGCTAACTTGGTCACCAGAAAACACTGTGAGCCCTGGACTGGCCTGCATATGAATGCCACAGGAGGCGGCAGTGGGGCAGCAAAATTTACCTTGAGTGTTGACTTCCAAAACCTGGGTCCCAAAATCAGTTCCTAAACCCTTGCTATCTGTGAGGTCATGGGTAAGTTCCACTGTAGCCTCTCTGAGACACGATGAACTCATCTGTGAAATAGGGACATGGGGGTAAGAACAGCTTCTCACCCTTAATTGGGGAATACAAACGAGGCTCAATGTGAAGTGAATCACAGCTCCCAAGCCTGCTAACCTGAGCCTCTCCTACATCCATCGTGATGAATAATACTTTGATTTTGGTAACCTCATTCTATTCTGAATAACAAAAATAACTGCTAGAGTGCAATCTCATCTATGTTTTACAACATCTCTCAGCAGAAGGAACAGGGAACAAGAGGCCCCAGGAAGGAAGGAGCTGAACCACAGGCTGGCTCTTGGATGTGAGCCACCCTCTCTAGATGTCACTGATCCCTTCGGTGAAATGAATGGTTAAATGGGATTCACTGATCCACCTATCCCTTTAGCGTGTGCTCACTCTCACGGTCATTCATCCATTATTTGGCCCCTCAGCATATACCTTCATTAAGCAAGGACATTGTTTGACACAAAGGCAAGCAAGAAGCAATCTGTGCCACAGGGAGCTCATGCCCCGATCTGGAAGATCTCTCCCGGCTCCGTGAGCCTAAGCCAAGCACAGACACTGTCCTTTCTGGGCTGTACTGATGAGTCACCTGGACACCCAAAAAGTAAAGGCCATGCTCGCCCAGCATGTGGAAAGCAAGGTGGGAGATTCAGCTCATCTGGATTCAGGCTTCCTATAGAGATTTTCCCATTAGTCTGCAGGGATTCTCCATCAATAATAATAGAAACCATAATGAAGATAAATATTTTGCAATGAACTGTTGCTTTTTCACACAAAAGAAAGCTATTCAAGCTAGATACTTCTCTCCTTCCCTATCCCCCGTCTCTCCTTTACTTTTGTTTTATTTTCTTGGCATATCTCTGAACTAAAAAAAATTGATATTTATTTCTGAAAAGGGAGAGAAAGGACCGCATCCAGCAAAAATTCTACCCACTGCCTGTTCTGCTACCACAAACACACCCCTATGTGGGGGCTTGTTGAGCTGCCATCATCACCTGTGCCTGGGATGTGATGGGGCCCCAGATGGAACTGAAGACCCATGCACAATAGTGCCTCAAGGACTGTGCCAGGCTTCCTGGGAAACTAGGGGAGGGAGCAAGAGGGACAGACATGCAATGGATTCACTTGGCCTTTATTCTCATTGTATTTTTAATGTGTAGGCTTTAATTAACTTGACCCATGTAGCACTAACTCCTGCCTACTACACAACAATTAAAAGATCCAGTTAGAGAATTAGGAGAACAGATGGGAGATTCACTACCTCCCACCTGCTCGCCCTCCCTCTTCCAAGCTCAAGAGAAGGTTTTCCTTGCTAGAGAAATCAACTCCACCCTACCCCTCTCACTCTCACTCTCGCTCTCAGCCCCATTTCATGCCATTCCTGTTGGAATCAGAGCCTTCACCTCATGCTTTCACCCTCCTGTATTTTTGACCTCCGTCTACAAGCTCTCTCTTGTGGGTGGCCCACAGGTAAACAGCTCACAGCCTGTTGCTTCTCTAACTCTCCCTCCCTTTCCTTTCCTCCTTCACATCCAATTGTCACCACATTCTATCTTCTCTGCATTCTGACCCATTGTCAAATCTCCTGATTTCTGTCTCTATTGCCAGTTTCCTGATTTCTCTGATCTCCACTTGTGTCCTCTGCAGACGTGCCAGAGAGGTCTTCCCATAACGCAAATCTGACAGTGCCACTTCTTACCTAAAACCTCCCAAGGGCTCTTCTATAGCAAGGAAGCCCAGTGTCTGGACCTGGCTTTCCCACAGCTCCTCAGAATCAATGGCTCTGCTACCCTTCCAGCCTTTCCATCAGCCTCTCTTTGCCTGAGTCCACGCATGTGTCAGAAGTGCTCAGGGCCCTCCTCCTGGTAGCACTGCATTTTCTGCACCAGTTCTAGACTCCTGTGTCCTGTACACCAAGCTTCCCACACTGGGTATGGCTGGCTGTTCACCTGCCTGCCTCGCCCACCAAGCTGCTCCCAGTATGCTGCCTATCTCTGCCTGCCAGGACCTAAACAGTGCTCACACACTTGCATTGGATGAGCAAAAATGTGGGTTCAGGCAAGACAAACTATTAAGAGCTCAGACTTCTTTTTTTACTTTTCTCCACTATATGACTGTTATGACCTTTCACAGTGTGGCAGCACAGAATCATCCCACCATCTGGGTGCTCTTCTTACCCATCTCTGGATGTGAAATATGCCAGTTCCTTCCACTTAGCTCACATTCCACCTTATCCATGACAGTGCTCCTCATTTCCTAGGTGGTTTAAATGTTTCCTCTCAGACTGCCCCCTTAGCACTGTCCATGCATTTGCACCCTGTCACCACCAACACTGTCTGTCTTATGTTACAGTGTGAGATATGGGGGCGGACACAGATAGATCTTGGTTCCACCTTCTACCTGCTGTCCCTAACCTCCCTAACCTCAGGCTCCCCATCTGTAAACTAGGAATAATGATAATTTCTACCTGTTATAATAACAGTACACAATAATAATAGCATATGGTGAGAGTGCATAATAATAACACATAATGATAGTACATAATAATAGTACATTCCTATACTGAGGAAGATTAAACATGATAATGTATATAAATGATTTGTATAATTTATTTAAAATCAAAATAGTTAGCTCTTCATCATCATTATCATTTTGTCTCTCTCACTATTTGTTTCCAAAAGCACAGGTTGTATCCAGTTTATCTTAGTACACGTCTGTGTCCAAAGTCCCTCCCAACTCAGGTGGCAGCTTCAGGTTCTTGCTGAATTGAATGCACGATAAAACTGTCCTGATATTCACATTAGCTCTTTGGCTCTCATGTCTATCCATGGTGATCCCACAATCCTCCCACTGACCTCGTGGCTTCCCTGGGCTCTGCTTCTGGCCTTGACCCAATTTTAAGGGTCCTTTGGGTAATACAGGTTTTCCTGCAACTCTGAGTCCCACCTACCCTGCCAATCACCCATGCCAGGGAGAGCCTGCATTTAATGCCTCCCAGCCTGGGCTTTTGCTTGGATCTCTCCACTCCTGCTGCTATTCCATCTGACTCACATGGAAGACCCCAGACCTCCTCTCCTTCTATCCATTCCTCCCCCAGGACTGTGCAGCTCTGGCTTTTCTGCCACAGCAAAAGGGTGGTGCCTTCTGTGCCCTCCTGCCATCCTGATGTTGGCCCTGCCTTTACGTTCATGACTGTTGTTTTTCCATCTTCAAGGGGTCAGATCCCCCCCTCAATGGAGCCTCGGCATCACAGAGGCTGGAAGCATGAGAACTACACTTCCCAGAATGCTGGCCTGGAGGGATTAGAACCCACCAATGACAGGCCCTTCCTCAGATAGGAAGGCAGAAAAGTGGCAGGAGCTTTGATGTGGCTCTTGGGCAGGGGTCATGAGCAGCACAGAAAACTGGACAGATGTGGAGTTTTCAGTGATTTCTAGCTGTTTTCTATGTACCAGTCTCTATGCTAAAGACAGCTGTGACCACAGTCAGCAGGGTCTTCTAGCTACTGACTCCCTGAGAGTTGGTGATGACAGTAATCAGTGGCCCAGCCTGACCTCTGTCTCCCCAGCCCTTTCAAGAGTTTTATAAGCACCTAAATTCCTATGTCAAATTTGATTTCACTTGAAATAACCTGGAATATATCTATATCAACTCCCTTCTTCCTCCCCCATGCAGCATTTAAAAAAATAGGTTAAACTATTTCTTCCCAAAGATCTCCTTTTTATTCCACATGTTCTAAGAACTTGAGAGGAACATATTCAAAGGTACCAAGAATATTAAATTCCTCAAAGACTTCATGTGCTTTGCTGGTGCTGCAGCAGAGGCTCAGGTAGAACCCTAGTCACTCCTCCTTCCCATCCTCTCTCCCTTCCCTCCTCCACCTGATTCTTCTCTCTTCTCCAGACAGAGATGGGATGAAGATTTGGATTAAAAGGTGTCTGTCTGAAGTGGAAGATGTTAGATTAAAAGCAACAATTGACACTAAAATACACAGTGGTTACATGCCTGGCACTGTGCTAGATGCTGTACAGAAATTATATGATTATAATACTTAATTATCAAAACAACATGATAACTATGCACAATAATGACAGCAATTGACCATCAGGTCTCACTCTGAAGGACTCACTGTGGGTGAGTACTGTGTTAAGGGGTTAGCTATATTGTCATATTTAATTCTTCCACCAACAGGTGCTGGGTTTACACCTTTTATTGATGGGGATCCAAGATACAGAGAGGTTGAGTAGTTCATCCCAGGTCCTATGGGTATAAAAGACGCAATCAAAATTCAGCTCAGGTCTGTGTTCCCCCTGAGCCTGATCAAAGTTTGATGAAGGTGAGGTTTGAAGCCTCAGACCATGACCTACAGCCATTTTCACTGGCACACAACTCTAAGAGATGCCAAGTAGCCCTACTGCCAGTATCCACCTCTCTGAGTCCTTCTCACACCTGTCCCCTTTCCATTCCCCCCAAACCACACTCCTCACACTGTCCAAACATGGACTTCTGAAGGTTCTGCTTTTGGTCCACCCCAAGTACCTCCAGGAGTAATTTGATTAAAGCAATTCACTCCTCCTTGCAAGGAAATTTTAGCTTCCCCCAGAATAATTCCCTTTAGAAAAAATCTGATTAACCTTGCACTTAGCAACAAGATTTGGGGGGTGGGGGAATGGTTCTGCTGATCTCTCCTCCCAGCCTCTCTGCTTTCATCCTGGGCCTCAGCTTCCCCTTCTGACATCTGGCTCAGGGTTGCTCTACATCCTCCATGAAGACTCTATGTATCCAAGGTTTTGTCCTGCTCAGGGCATCACATCTGGACCAGGATTTGCAGTACACTTCATGAGCCTCTTTTCTCCCCATCCCTCCCTTTCCCAGTTTTGCAAGTAAGTCCCCTACTCTGGAGGATAGTGCCAACCAGGGAGTCAGGGTTGCCACAGTTACAGTACACAGAGGCAGTTTGCCTCATTCATCCCAACAGCCTCCTGAAGCCATTCCAAATAAATGGGATTTCTGTTACAAAACTGCACGTTTCATAAATTATAGATCCACACCCCCTCTTCCAGCCAGGGCATACTGCTAAGTCCTTTTTGTGTCATGGGCACCTCTGGATACAGGTAGATAGGTTTGGGGTGACTATTTCTACTCACTAGGTCTATTTTATCCTCACATCTTGAAGAAGGAAGATACTGGGGTGATGGGAGGACAGGGGAAGCAAACCGTCGGTGAAGAGTGAGCCACATCTTGGATTCCGCCACATTGCCTCTGAGAGAGGGTACATGGGGACCCAGGGACCTGTAATTAGTGTACACACAGTCTCACATGCACAAATCGCAGAACCATTATTTTGTAAGTTCCATAATGAGGCCTTTGGAATAACAATCAAGCTGAAGGGAAAGGGAAGGAGGATAGCCCCGAGAGATCTCAGAGCTGCTCTGCAAGGGTCTCCCTGCCCAGTTTTCCACCATCACTATCTGCATAAATGGCTGGTCTCCAGGGCCAGCAAGCAGATTGAGGTCTCCTTTCACATGGGGTTTGGCGGCAGAGCCTTTCAGAGTACTTGATCTAATTGGGTCAGGGTATTTGTGGCAGTGGCAGGGGGCAGAAATCTCTTCACAAAGCACCAATTGGATGGAGGGATGGGACCCATTTGAATGGAAGACTGGACCCATTAGGATAGAGGCGTGGACCCATTTGGGTGGAGGCGTGGGCTCATTGGCAAGTTAACATTGTTCTGCCAGCTCAGAGTCCTATGGTTAACTCATTCTGAGCCATCACTGCTCAAGCCCAAGACAGCCATCAATCCTCTAAGAAGGTATTATGGTGGGTAACTCTTTACTGGTTCATTGGTTTATTTTTAAACTTATGTCTGCAACTTCCCACCCACTCTTAACTTCAGGCACTATTTGGGACTCAGTATTGTGGTACTGGATGCTGAAGATATGTAGTGCCTGCTCACAATTACTTTTATCCCAAGTACCTTATCTGGAGAAGGCTAGGTTTGCAAAAATCATAGGGGGTGGGGGAAAAAAAACCAGACCCACAAAAGGAATAAGCCTTCCCAGATCTATGAGAAGTCTTCTGTCCTGGAAGCCAAGCACATATATAACCAAAAAGTGCAGGTTGAATCTGAAGCCACAGTAGGAGAAGGTAAAAATTCTCCTGAATTTCAAGACTTTTGTCACTGGATTCTTTCAGGTTTAGCCCCCTTGCTTCTGTAAGCCCCTATCTTCCCCAAGAAAGATGCATGATTAGATTTCTTCGGGGACAACCTTCCTTTGCTTCCTTCTGCCTTCCTCTTATACAAGTGGTACCTCCTCTGTCTATTTGTCTATCAGCATACTAGCCTTACAGACTTCTCTTTCAGAAGACCCCACCCAGCTGGCTGTGGCCAAAGAAGGTGCTAGCTTTGCAGTGCCCAAACCACAAGATGCAAGAAGATACACAGAGCTGTTAGCCCAGGTTTCTGCCTGTGTACACATTACAGATTCAGGAGCTCAGCATGAGGCTGGGGGGCTGGATTTGGGGTGCCATGCTTGACAAGCTCCTATCTCTCTAGGAGATAGTCAGCCTTGGGGCCCTGGGTCTCCCAGGGCACCTCTCCTGTCTCTATTCTCTTCTTTGTTTCAAAGCATGTCAGCTTCTCCTACTCATCTCCTTCCTCCCTTACTTCTTCCCCATAGATAAACTTGTCTTGAAGGCTTTCTGCCTTTTCATAGTGGGCCTGGAAGAGGCTGGCTTCCTACCCCATCAAACCCACTGTTGGCAGGACCTGGGGGACACAAGAACTAGAGACCAACTGTTTGGGCTCCAATCCAGGCTCTGCTGCTAATTGCTTTCCAAACTTTGCCTAACTTTCTTTACCCTCTGGATCTTGGTTCCATCATCTGCAAAACGGAGTAATAATAATAGGCCTACTTCAAAGAGTTTTATGAGGATGAAATGAATTGATGCCTGTTACATGTTTCCTGTATTCTGCTATGTAATAAGGGCTCCACAATTGTGCTCAGAGTTCTGTGGGGCTGGTTCATACTCAGAAGTAAACAACTAAACCAATGGCAAATGTCAACCTTCCAGGAAGTGTCAATTCTTAAAATTCAGCACAGTCAACCCCAGAAGGTCTTAGCTGCTCCTGGGCATCCCACTTCCTATTGCTGGATTGTGGCCCCAGGATGGGCTTCAATGAGCCCCTCCTGTGCCAAGGAGTGCCATGTGTCTGAGGGTCTTTTTGTTTCCCTATGTCCCATGTCCCACCCACTGTTCCTTAAGCTCTCCCACCCCCACTCTCTTAATCCAGTACCTCCTTCTACCATGTGTCCCCCTTCCTTAGGCCTGAGACCATTTCCCAACAAGTCAACTCCCAGCCATGTCATGGCCCAGTGATGTGCACCAGAAAGCAGAGCCTGCCTGTCAGAGGAACCAGGACAATGTAGAGGGTGGGAAGGATGGCTGACACTGCTGCTGGGACACTGAGCAGTGCTGTGATTGCAAGTTAGAGGCACAGTGGCTGGGGGGAGGGTGCAGAGAGCAAAGGATACTCAGACCATGTGAGGGAGGGAGAGGACAAGTTTGGGAGAAGGTCATGGTGAGCTGAGGCTTCAGAGTTGAACTGCAGAGTTGCCTAGGGCTCCTGCTCCTACAGAGGGAAGTGGATGGTCCTTGGGACTCAGCTCAGTGGAGGGGTGTTGGGGTGTTGCCTCCTCCCTGGAGGCTGAGACTTGCTCCAAGAGGTTCTACACCACCCTTTCTGCCCATCTCTTAAGTGGTCCCATTGGCAAAAGCACATTCCAGAATCTACCTCTCTCCCTTCTTTCTATTTTTTTGTCCTTAAACAACTTTATGGAGGTATAATTAACATACCATAAAATTCGCTGTAAGTGTATTTTAGTAAATTCACAGAGTTGTGCAACCACAGTCCAATTTTAGATCAGTTCCATCACCCCCAAACATTCCCTCATGCCCATTTACAGTCAATAACTACTCCGAACCCTAATCTAGGCAATTGCTAATCTATCTTCTGTTTCTATAAATTTGCCTTTCTTAGATATTTCATGGACTTCTTCCATATTTTCTTTGCATCTGGCTTCTTTCACTTAGCATAATGTTTTTTGAGGTTCATCCATATCGCAGCATATATGAGTACTTTACTCTTTTTAATTGATGAATAATGTTGCATTGTAGAAATATACCACATTTTGTTTATTCATCCACCACTTAATAGACATGTGTATAATTTTCACTTTTGGGCTATTATGAATAATGCTGCTGTGAACATTTGCATGCAAGTCACTGTGTGGACATATGTTTTCATTCTTTCAGATGGAAATCTAGAAGTTGAATTGCTGGGTCATATGGTAAATTTATGCTTAACTTAAGAAACTGCCAAACTGTTTTCCAAAGTGGCTGTGTAATTTTACATTCCCACCTGTAATTTACAAGGGTTCCACTCTTTAAATTTAAAATTTAGAATTACAGCCATGTTAGTGGGTGTGAAGTGGTATCTCATTGTGTTTTTGAGTTTCATTTCCCCGTTGAGCATTTTTTCATGATCATATCAGTCATTTGTATATCCCCTTTGTTGAAATGTCTGTTCAAATCTTCCACTCATTTTTTGAGCTGTCTGAATTCTTACTATTTTATTGAGTTTTAACAGTTCTATTTATCCTGAATATAATTCCCCTACCATATATATGATATGCAAATTTTTCTCCCATTCTCTGCCATGTCTTCTAATTTTCTAAATGGTATTTCTGAGGAACAAAAGTTTTAACTTTAATGAATCCAATTTATCACTTTTTTGTCTTATGGATTGTGCTTTTGGAGTCATAGCTAAGAAATGTTTGCCCTAAGGTCACAATTTTTTTCCCCCAGAAGTTCTATGGTTTTGGTTTTCCCATTTAAGTCTATAATTCATTTTTTAGTTAATGTTTGTGTACGATGTAAGGTAAGGGCCTAGTTGTGTTTCTCTTGCATATGTATGTCCAGTTGTATCACCATTGTCCCTTCTTTCTAAATGAATACCAGGAACCCGCCTCTTGAGGTTGTTTATAATTACCAATGTGACTGACCATCCACTCATCCCCAGATGTCTCAGATGGAAGAAAGGTCTAACACTGCCTACAAGGTGCTAAGGAGAAAGGCCTCAAGGTCTGGGACTCCTCACCATGCAAGTCCCTTGCAGGGTACAGAGCATACTTTCTCCCTCTTAGAGTGACCTGGCCACGGTCTACACTAGGGAAGATAGCAATGTTAGAGGAGAACTGTGAGGATGAAGGGGATGGAGTCAGCAGAGTGGCCTTCTGACAGCTGCCTGATCCTTCCCACCACAACGAGGGTGAAATAATCTACAGATGATGCCATATAAGTGACCACACCCCATTATTGGCCAAACGCCTATTCTTGGCTAATAAAAAGCCCTACCAGCCCCTAGCTATTGGCAACTAGTGCCAGGAAGCCAAAGAAAGAGACATTCCATCATCTCTAGATACCTCATCAGGTTTACGTGAGCCTCTGATAAACTGATTTGCTCTCTGGGGACTTCAGTCACATGCTGACAGAGATGGGGAGATGTGGGCCCTGTGATTGGAGAGCAGGAACACAGACAACAGCTCAGCAGCAGGCCTGCTCATCAGAAATCTCACAGAATGATGACTATCGATTCCAATGCAATCTAACCCCATGGCAGACAAAGGAAAATGCCAGCAGACTCTCTGGCACTCTAAATGTCTGAATTCCCAGACGGGCAATGCTGCCAAGGTGGTTGGCAAGGCTGCCTCTGCCTCCAGGGAGGATGGATGGCAGGGCCAGGTGGGAGATGCACTGCAGGTGTGGGAGCAGCCTTGATGGGAAGTGCAGGGTCACTGGGGGATGGCCCAGGAATCAGATCTCCATGCTCCAAGAACTTTGAAAACATCTTCATGCAGTTAACACCTCATCTTTCTTCCTTCAGAGACCACCAAACATTCCCAGAAATCTTTCCAGACCTGGTAGGCACCTGTTGCTTGCACCTACTGCTCCCATCTAGCTCCAGAAAGCTTTTTAAGAACACAGCACACAGACAGAAGAATGTATTCCAGTCCTGGCTTCTTTTGAGCAGCTGGCTGAAATATGTGTGGAGGGCCTGTGGGTCCAAATCCTCCCTCTCCGTCCCACTCCACTCCTGTCTTTGTCACTGGCTGACATTGTTTACATGACCTTTACCAAGAGATCACATCCTTAGGGAGGAGGAAGAGCTCCATAAAATGTAGATTGGAAAGAGCTTTGGAGGTAACTTGATGCCATTCCTATATGCCTAGATGGGGAAACTGAGGCCCAGAGGGGAGGTGAGTGGCGAAAGCCCACAGCATAGGAGCTTGGACAAGGCCTGTGTCAGTGCCACAGTCTCTGGGCCAGTGACTGGTACCCTTCCAGGTGAGAAACACATCGTGGGTTTTGATAATGAAGTGATTTAAGATCTAAATGAAAGTGTTTTGTTCACTAGCAGATGGATGAAAGTATCTCTAAAAGTAGGGCCTCTGTTGTACTTATTCAATTAAGCCATAAAGTCCTAAGTATATTTAAGAAATGTAATTAACCCTGAAAGAACATCATCCAATGGTTCTGAATATCTGGGGTTATAAAGTCTGGAAAAAATCCCTGAACACCTATAAAAAGTTCTAAACTTGCATTTGCTCAATTATTCATTCATTCATTCATTTGACAAATATCTGTTGATTGAAATTCATTATGTATATATAAATCTATGAGCTCATGATGACACCTAAAATAAAAATCCCCACTGGTCAACTTTGGAAGATGTAAGGACCAACTCATTATTCTGAAAACTGATACAAAGGAAGAATCAAGCATTCATCTGCCTTTCCTATACAAACTGTACTTCAGGGTAACCAAATAATTAATGAGAGTAAGTTTCTCCTTATAAAAGTATTCCAGCTAATATATGCAGAAGGAATGATAGAATTAGAATGGTCATATTTTGTAAGTTCTAATGAAATACTGGATATTGGCAATGATAATCAGCTCCTCTAACATCACAGAGATAACAAAAAATGAAGTATGTCCCAATGGAAGAATATGAGACAAACATATTCTTTCCAAGGAAACAAACCTGAATCATAATCCAGCCTCTTATGTCCAATGTACATGAAATGTTGGAAACAGAAAAACAAGTTCAACAACACCACTGGAATTCAATTAGCAAACCTAGATTATGGGACACTCTATAGTACAAAGTACCTGGTATCTTTAACAAATGGATTTCAAGAATGAAACAAGAGGGCTGGAGTGAGAACTATATATTTAAAGAGACTAATAAGACAAAATAAACAATTGCAATTTAAAGACCTCCTTTGGAGCCTGATTCAAACAACAACAACAAAATATTGTAAAAAAGTGAGACATTCAGGGAATTTTGAAAACTCACTGGATATTTGATGATATTAAGGGATTATTGTAAATTTTTAAAATATGATAATGGTATTATGGTTATTTTTTCTAAAGAACCCTTGTCTTTTAGAGGTGCATACTGAAATATTTACAGATGAAATGATATGATGTCTTGGATTTTCTTCAAATTAGGGTGGGTAGATGAAACCAGATTAGCCTTCTGTTGGTAATTTTTGAAGCTCTCTACTTTTGTTAATCTTTGAAATTACCCATCAAAAATAAATTAAAAATATTTTTTGCACTCTTACTAGATGACAGGTACAAAGGATGCAAGAATGAACCAGACAGGGAATAAAACCACTCTCATGGGACTTCCATTTTCATGAGAGAGTTGGGAATGAAGAAACAGACAGTAAATTAACAAATGCATAAGAAAATGTCATGCATCTATAAATGCCTTAAAGACTACAGAACAGGGAAAATGAGGGTGATAGGGATGGGAGCATAGGGTGCTTTAGACTGTAAGACTAGGGATGGTCAGAGTCAGTCACACAAAAGATCAGGGGATATAACTTTCTAGGCAGCATGGGTAAGAGCAAAAGGCCTCAGGCAGGAAGGACCATAAACAGAAAACAGCAGAAAAGCTGGCGTGGCTGCAGCTCAGTTGGCCTGGACAAAGCAGAGAGAGACACATCAGAGAATGGAGTGTGGTCAGGTCATGGAAGGCTGGAAAGGAATTTGGTTTTATTAAGAAGGTGAGATGGTCAGCTGGGCTGAGTTCTACAATGGAGATCAAGCAAAGCAGAGACAAGAACGTATTCTCAAGGTAGAGCTGATAGAACTTGCTGGTGAGTTAGAAGAATGAAAAAGATGTTGAGGAAAGGAATGACCTAACTTTCTTGACTCAACAACTGGATCTTTGGTGGTGTCATTACTGAGGTGGTAAAAGTGGGAAGCAGTTGATGTGAAGGAGAAAATTTAGAGTTCCGTGTGGGTAGCAATGAGTTTGAAATGCCTATTAGCCACCCAGAGGGAGATGTCAAGTCAGCTGGTGAATATATGACTCCTGAGCTCAGATCCTGGCTAGAGAAGTACATTTTGGAGTCATTAACATACATATGGTATTTAGAGCTATGAGCTTTTTCAGTCAATACCAAAATAAAGTACTAAGGGAAGCACTCCTCCCTGTCTTTCTGAAGTCATTGCCTGAACCTCAGATGAAATGGTGTTGGAACAGAAAGAGGTGTCCAACTGCTTTAAATTTCCAACCTCCAGATCCTAGCACATTGTGCATTCTGGTCCATCACATTACCTCTTCAGTAACCGTAGCTCCCCTTCATGAACTTTGGGAAGAGGCCTTGTCAATCTTTCCTCCAATTCAGCATACTCAAGTCTTACTTTCTTTAAGGACTCTATTAAGAGTTCTGTTGCCCTGGCTGGCATAGCTCAGTGGATTGAGCACGGGCTGCAAACCAAGGTGTCTTGGGTTCAATTCCCAGCCAAGGCATATGCCTGGGTTGCAGGCCACGACCCCCAGCAACCGCACATTGATGTTTCTCTCTCTCTCTCTTTCTCCCTCCCTTCCCTCTCTAAAAATAAACAAATAAATCTTAAAAAAAAGAGTCCTGCTATTCTCATGAAGATGTCTTATCCTCCAGACCAGCTGAAAATGACTTTTCCCTCCTCTGAGCTCCCATTGATCTGTGTCTGCCTTTCTCTGAGATCTTACTGGTCTTAGCCTAGTATTGTGGTTATATGGGCTCAGTCACTCTCAGTGAGACTGTGACTTCTCCAGGAGTAGAAACTGTTGGCTTCACCTTGGTGTTCCAGCACAAAGGAATGTTTGGAACTCAGGTCTCCTTAGCACTTTTTCCAGGGAAGCATACTCTGTTGTTGAAGGAGATTTGTAAGCCGTGTGCCAAGGTAGATCCAGATCTGGTCAGCAAAGAAAGATGGGCTGAGGGCAGATCTTTTTAGCCTCTGAGGAGGATATTCTGCAAGGAGAAGAACTTGCTCACTGACAAAAAGCCTCCAGGTATGAGGAAGAAAAGAAGATAGAGACCAAATGGACCACTCTTGAGCCACGGGCCACACTTCATTGTACGGTGGCTGTAGTACGATGGACACTTGGCCATGTGCATCATTCTGACTATGTGCAGAAGCAGAATTACAGTCTGTTGTCTCTTTTCACCTACCTATCTCAGGTATAAACCTCCCTATCCCATGACCCATCTCTATCTGAATTCAACCCTGCCTCATGCAACTCTCAACTCATACTCTACGAATGCAAACCAATGTAAACAGTTGACTAAAACTGAAAAAAGAGTTAAACAGAATGCAAAAAGGACACATTATGAAGTTATTATTGGATAAATTATTAATTACTTAATTAGTTATTGTGTATAATTTTCTTCTTTATTACTATCTCAACCCATCCCATTCCAAACTCCTCACAATCATAAGCAAATGACCTGGGCTAATAAAAAGAGGAGGATCACCTTGCCAGTCCCTTCCTTACCTGCCTGGGCCAGGAACTCTTTCAAACTGTAGGGCCCAGCCTCTTGGTTGTCTGGCCAGTTCTACCGCCAGGAATGCTGGTGGGTGAGCCAAGAGACACCTAGCTTTCCACCTCTGACACAGTCAAAGGTCAAAACCCAGCTGATATGGAACAAGTCAGGTGGATTCTGAAGTTCCTTGACATAGTGGTCTTTCACTGCTGCCCAGCAGAGGAATGCAGGCAGCCCTGAATGTCAGACCAGTCAAGAGTGAAGACCAGAAAATTTTACAGGTTGACCAGAGTTAATTTCCACAACCCAGGCCAGCTTGATAGACTTTTCCAGGCATGCCAGAATGCAAAGATTATTCTGGGAAATATAACTTGATTCACCACATTTGATGACGTGACACATGACCCACACGGCAGCACACAGAGACAGAAGTCCAGTTGCATGACTGCCATTTCATTTATATTGTTTGAAACTGGCAGCATTTGCTTTTTATACGAGCTCTTTCATATATTAACTAACTTGAGGAATGCTGCATAGCACATCCCCCTCCTACAGATTCATGCTCTATACTCCCAGCAAGGCTCTGGGAAGTCCTGTAGTGAAGAGACCCATTTGTGTTTGATTTAGTGTTTCTCATTCATCCAGTCACACAGCCATTATCTCCCACATTTCTATGGTGTGCACTTGAGGAAACTCTACTGAACATCTCCATGATCAAACCATTTTAACTTTTTTGGAAACAACACATGTCAGTGAGATTCAAGCAATCATCAGAATCTTTAAGATAAGATCACAAATGTCAGGTTTCAGGGCAAGAACTGGAAGCTCAAAATGGTTCAGTGAGTGGCCTAGGGTCACACAGCTGGTTAGAGTAGAACTAGCAAGAGGGTCCAGATCTCTGGAAACTAGGCCAGCACTCCGGCTCTGGGAGGACACATATGAGCAAGCAGGCCAGGCCTCAGCCCACAGAACCTGGGGTCAGTTTCAATCAAACCCAGCAGGGGGCCTCTCCCAGCACTGTGGCCCATTCACAAGCCCATCTGGCCTTCCTCATCAGAAGACCCACCACACTCTTTTGCCCCAGGACAGCCTCCATTGACTGGCCTCCACTGCAGTTGGAGGTCCTGCTCCAAACTGTCTTCCCTTGGGTTCTAAGTTATTCTCCACTGACTCACAAATGGCAGATACTTTTGAAACAAAGAAGTAGCAGAGAGCCCTTAGGGAACCCCCTGCTCAGAAGATGCAAAACTGGTGACTAACAAATGAATTTGGTTTGGCCCAACTCAGAGGTTTTGCTTTGTTTTTAATTGAAATGATTTTCTTAAGACAGCATGCTACAAAAATTAACTCAAATTGATAAAAGATTTACATGTAAAAACTAAAACTATAAAATTCCAAAAGAAAATGTAGGTAAAAATCTTTATGATGTTGGATTTAGGTAATGAGTTCTTAGCTCTGGGTTCAAAAGCATAAGAAACAAAAAGAAATAGTAAGTAAATTGGATTTCATCAAAACTAAAACTTTTGTTCAGATACCATTAAGAACATTAAAAGGCAACCCATAGAATGGGAGAAAATATTTGCAAATCACATATCTGAAAAGGAACTTAGTATTCAGAATATATACAAAACTCTTACAACTCAACAACAAAAAGACAAATAACCCAATTTAAAGATGAGCAAAGCAGTTGAATAGACATTTCTCTGCCAATGTATCAATAGCCCCAATAGGCACATGAAAAGATGATCCACATTAGTCATGAGGAAAAATGCAAATTGAAACTACCATAAGACAGCATTTCACACCCACTAGGATGGCTATAATAAAAAGATGAACAATATCAAGTGCTGGTGAGGATGTGGGAAAACCAGAACTTGCATATAATGCTGGTGGGAATACAAAATGGTGAATGAAGCCACTTTTTCAGCTTTTGAAAAAGCTAAACATAAAGTTAGTATGCAACTCAGAAATTCCTATTCCCAACCTAAAATAATTAAAAATATAGGTCCATGTAACAACTTTCACACAAAAGTTTATTACTGTTCAGCTAAAAAGTAGAAACAACTCCATGTCCACTGACTGATGCATAGACACAATGTGGCACACCCATCCAACAGAACATTACTCAGTCATAAAAAGGAATGAAGTATTGGTACATCCTATAAATGGATGAACCTTGAAAACATTATGCTAAGTGACAGAAGCCAGTCACAAAAGACCACATACTGTATTATTCCACTTATATGCAATGTCAAGAGTAGACCAATAGAGACAGAAAGTAGATGAATAGTTGTCAGTGGCTAGGAGGAGCAAGAAATGATGACTGCTAATGGGTATAGACTTCTTCGGTGGAGAATGAAAATGTTCTGAAATAAGATGATGATGATGGTTGCACAACTTTGTGAACCTACTAAAAACCACCTGAAGGGGTGAATGTTATGGTATGTGAACTATATCTCAATATCGAGAGGAGAGAACAAATATGAATGTGCACACTGGCACGCCTATCCTTCCTCATCACTCCCCCCCTGGTGTGTCCCTGATAGGCTCTGCATCTGAGAATTGTGGCCCAGACTGCTTCTCATCTTATGCACGAGCACACTGAGGTCCAATCAGGTCACAGGGACTTGTCCAAGATCATACATTAGTAGTGGCAGAGCTGGAAACCAGAGCCCATGTCCCCACACCTCAGAGCCCCTGAAAAGCCTATTCAGCTTCCCTAAGAATTGAAGGCCTTGGAATGCTATTGGGAGTAAAACATACACTTTTTTTTTAATGTCCGCATGGCCACTCTCATCCACTCCCATTAGGGAGCAAAAACCCATCCTACCTAACAGAGTCACTGCAGCACACCCTGATGGTGAAGCTGGGAGACTTGACAACTTTTTCTCCCCAAGTCCCCACAGGGTACAAGGTACTGCCTGGGACTCACTTTCTTCTCCCCCATTGCCTTCCTCCTTTTCTCCCCTTTCTGTCTCCCTCACTTCTCCTTTTTAAGATGTTTCAAACAGGTGGGAGCTCACTCTTCATGTAGTTGCAAATTGGAAGACCTCCCTATAATGGGGTGAGCTGCCAGGAATCATCTCTACAGGGAGAAAGTGACCCATGTCATAATATCCCAGATAACACCGTCTTCAGTCACTCTCAGTGACACCTGAATTCTAAATGTCAGTTTGGTAGCTATGAAGCAGTAAATGATTGTGTTCACTCAGAGAGGGCTCCTTCTGTAATAAAATTTTTCCTGCCTCAGAAGTAAACCTTGTAGAGAAACCAGTCTCATCACAGAATGGAACTTGGATGGAAGAGTCTGCTGCCATGGGGACCAATCTGATACACTGCATGTAGTGAGAACTATTTGCTGATGTGATTTGTTTGATAATATTCATGAGGATCACTCCCACAAACCTGTGTGAGGAGTCCAGTTTAAAAATAAATTGCTTCTCCTAAACCATGTCCCCAAACTATGTTGTGTGAGACATCATTAGGTGTAAGGAGAAAAGTTTCCCATGGTCAAATCAGTTTAGGAGATCCAGAATGGTGGTAGAGACAAGCTAGCGAGGACACCCCCATTGAAGGTGAGGCCTCCCCTTCTCCAGAGCTACCTTTTGGCAGTAAGGAGGGAGTAGGGAGGGGAGGAGGGCAGAGCCCAGAGCCCTGCCAGGCAGGCCCCCATTCCCATTCACAGTACTCCTGGATGCAGAGGAGCTGGTATGCAGTGCTGTGATGGGAGCACTTCATTCACCTTTGCCACGTTCATCAAGTGAGATTAAGAGCAGAGGAATGAGGGAGACAGCGAGGCAGACAGAATGCACCAGCTCAAACCCAGAGTGCAGGACTCCAGCGCTCAGCTCAGAATGGCTTTTTTCCAGCCTCCGAGGCAGCTGGTTCATTCCTCTGTCTCCCCATCTGTGCCTGCCCAACTCACTGCTCCCAGGGCTTGATGTGGCCCCCCAGGAGTCTCATCTTGCCCCAGAGAACCCATATCAGCTTTGGAGGGGCTGCCTCCTGGGCTAAATCCCAATGTTTCAGTAGCTGATTGCTCTCTACAGCTGATCAAATGTGATTTTCCAGTTGAGAGAGAAAAATAAACTCACTAAAAAAGGGGGCTAAAATGAAGCTAACCTAAAAGGCAAATCCTGCGCACAATGCTGGAGCAGGTGGGGGCTCAGCCCAGCAGCCTAGGTTATCTCGGGCTTTCAGTAGGCAGCAAGGACATAATTTTATGTATCCCTACAGACATATGTACACTTACGTATACAATATGTATGCATATGTAGACATATGTACATATGCCATATGTGCACTTATGTCAAGGAACCTGATTTTGAGATTGAAAATATAGTCACTGTACTCAGAATCTCCAAGGTAGAAAGTGATCAAAGTCCTGGGGTGTGGAGGGTAGAACACCTCTGAAAGCTGGACAAAGGAGCTAGGGCTCAGACTGCCCAGTCCTGCGGAGAGAAAGAGGCAGAAGGGTGCCAGCAAGCATCACAGATGGTATGATGCAGCAGAGACCTGGGTCCTCCCTGGGTCCAGGAGGGTGGTTTAAGGCATGTATGGGGATGGGGGTTGGTAGATGCAGGGTTTGGGGGACTTGATAAACCAATTGATATAGCACATTGGATCCTCCCTAAAGAAGACTAACAGAGAAGGAAGAAAGAGGGAACAAAGGAAGAAGAGAGGAGAGACAAGTGATGCTGTCCCTGGAGGAGGATGCGGAAGGTCACGGCTGGCCTCAACACTGGATGCTAAGAACTCACAGGCTTCTCCCAAGCAGCCAGCCCTCCAACTCCTTCATCTGCCCCCAAGTTCTTCTGGCCTGGGACCTCTTGGTCTTTGGATCCCTTTCCTGTAAACCTTCCTCATCCATGGACTCCTGCTGGGCATGACATTCTCCAAAGATATCCTGGGCTGTATGTGGCACCCATGACATCAGGAAGCCCTTGAGTCTGCATCGACTTCTTCCCCAGCCCCTGCCTCACCTGCCTGTGGGATCAGAAGCAGTAAGAAGGACATGGCCTATGGTGTGATGGCTTCTGTAAGGTACCCAGTAACCACTGTATGGGGATGGGGTCCACTGAGCAGGCACAGAGGGGACTCCCAAGCTCACCACTCTGCATAGGGGGATGCCCTTCTCTCAGCCTACATGGGTGGGCATTCAGCAGAGCTGGGAGGGACAGGTCACCCTGAGCAACAGGCCCTTTGGTGAGAATCTTCTTCCAGCCTAGCAGCTTGTGGGCTCATATCCTCTTTGCCTCCCCTACTCCCCGGGCACCTTACTTGCAAGTCTCCCTGCTCCCTGAGCCCAGCCTCCTCCCACACAGCCACTCTGCACTCCACCTGTCTGTCTAGGAGGGCTCCAAGCAGCTCTGTGTGGCAAATGCATTTGGAAGCATAAAATCTGTTGGAAATCTAAAGAGAACAGAGTAGAATAGAAAGACAGAATTTCACTTCTTTCTCCCAGTTCTGGATTTGATGTTGCCATTTCAGGCCTGCTTGGTGTGACCCTGGCTTTACTCAGAAATGCCCCAGGGCACAGTCAGCACCCTCTAGTTAGTCTCCACACCAGCTCTGGCCCTTCAGGAGAAATCTGCTGGCTCATGAGCAGAAGAGAGCATCCCATCAGCTGTGCCTACGCTAGGCCCTTTCAGAGGCTCTAGAAAGCTCAAACACCTCCTGAGGAGGGTACATTCTGGGAAGAGCCCAGCAGGGCAGGACTGCCCTGGGTCAAGGGAAAGAGGGATGTGGTGCCCACAGAACCTCAACAGCCTGGGAGGCAGAGGTAGCCCAAGGGGGTGGGCAGGTCCTTATGAGGCACCAGTCCACAGGAGGGAGTCTCACCCCTGCTGCATGCAGTAATAGGTGCTGCCCTATGGGGGCTTTGGAGGCAGTAGACTTGAGCTCTGCTGTGAGCAACCTAATATTCCACAGTGATGTGCAGGTTTCCTGGTACCATGTCACCTGGCACTGGTGGCCTAGGCTCAAAAATGGACACCACTCCTTCTTGGGCTGTCAGTGTCTTGTGGGTGGACTATTGGGCCCAAGACAGAGGAAAGAGGGAAGAGCTCTGAGATATGCTAGGGGCTGGTATGAAGGACCTCCCAAGTGAAAGAGCCCTAGGGAAGTGCTGTGTTTCCTTCCTCTCTATCCTCAGGGCCACAGGACACAAAGGTGCACAAAGGTGGAGAGTAGGAGCCTACTAGCTGGGAAGAGTAAGGCCCATCCTGAGACCTGGGCTATGGAAGCCTCACCACAGAAATGATGGCAGTTATCCCTTGTGGGCACCTGCCAAGTGCCAGGCCGGGGCCAGGCCTTGCCTACATGATCCCATTCACCCTCCAAGGTGGGCTCTGTTACTTGCTAGCTGGGTGGACATTTGGATAAGTCCCAGTGCCCTAAGCTCTTCATACCACAATGTTCTCATCTCTAAAGAACCAGAGTCATGGTACATAAAGCTGCTTCAGGAAGAACCAGGCAGCGCTCAGCACAGGGTCTGCCCCCAGGAGTACTCAATAGTTGTTAGCCAGCATTAAGATCCAGTCTTTTCTAAAAATGTACCCTCAAAGACAGGCAAGAGAGTTAGGTACATGATGTTCTTTGAAGTGTTATACATCATTATTTTATGAAAAGCAGATATAAACAAAATGTCCAGCATATAGAAATTGTTTTGTATATGATATTACACCCAAAAGTAGACAGCTAAATGGACAGCCATTAAACAGAAGGTTCATGATTTTTATATATCAAAATGCTTGGACTAGATTTTTAGGGTATACAATGATAACATAGATCATGAGACTACAAATTAATAATATAGTAAAATAGATCATGAGACTACAAATTAAAGTAAATATACCAGAATATAAGCAGGATTATAGATACTATTTCTCTACCACTTTATTATGGTTAACTTTTCAAATTTTTGACAGTAGGCATCTGTTAATTATATAATAAAACATTTGATTTACTTAACAACAAAAGAATGAGAGCCACAGAAACATCATGTAGGACATAAGGTAAGGAGATATAAGGGCATAGAATGCATAAGGACAAATGATGCCTTTGGAAGAAGCACCTCTAAGTAAAATCAGGGGAAAACCCAGAAAGAAAAGAATAAAACCCATGTAAATATGCATTACAGAAATGGTGTTACAACTGGAAAAAAAGAACAATAAATATTTATACAGTGTAAATCTTTTATAATAAACCTTTGAAGACCGGATGAGCTAACACCAGCACTAGCTAGCATCTCAAGAAGTCTGAGGCCTCCCACAGATGATCAGTGTTCTTGATACAATAATGGCATGTTTAGCTGGCCATGAGCTGAGGCAGCCAGCCTCCTCCACCTATGTGTGATGCCATCTGATGCCCCTCAGGACAGAAGGAAGCACATGTCCAGCACATGTCATGTCCATCCTGACCCTTTCTAGCATCTACCCAGAGCTCTCTGAACTTTTCTCTCTGCACCTGGCTCTCTAGGTCTTCATAGATATTGTATCCCATCATTTTTTCCATTCTCATTTTGCCTCAGTTCAAAGCCAATGTAAAAAAGATCATTTAATAGAAACAAATGTGTGCTGTGCAGGGAGGTTAAATTAAGGTCAAGGTACCTTGTGCCAGGTCAGTCACATAATTAGTCAGAATTATCCAGAGAACAGACCAACAGGTCGTGTGTGTGTATGGGGGCAGTGAGAGAGAGAGAGAGAGAGAGAGAGAAACGTTTTAAGGAATTGCCTCACAGTTGTGTAGGTTGGCAAGACCAAAATCTGCAGGATAAGTCAGCTAACTGGACACCCAGGGAACAGTTACAATTTAAGTCCAGAGTCAGTCTACTGGCAAAATTCCTTTTTCCTCAGGGATGTCAGTCTTTTCTTAAATTTTTTTTTAATGCAGGTTTTCAACTGATTGGATGAGGCCCACCCACATAATGTAGGGCAATCTGTTTACTCAGAGTCTACTGGTTTAAATGTTAATCTCATCTTTAAAATACCTTCTCAGAAACATCCAAAATAATGTTTGACCAAATATTTGGAGT
Source organism: Phyllostomus hastatus (assembly GCF_019186645.2). Taxonomy (NCBI): domain Eukaryota; kingdom Metazoa; phylum Chordata; class Mammalia; order Chiroptera; family Phyllostomidae; genus Phyllostomus; species Phyllostomus hastatus. The sequence goes on along the minus strand of NW_025334009.1, from coordinate 31,602,925 downwards.
CCATGGCCTGGCCAAGTTGACATAATAAATTAACCATCACACTAATCTCATACATTTATGGATGAGAGAGAAAGCCATTCCCCTGGAGACACTGTGACTTGGTTACAGAGCTGGCAGAGCCTAAACTCAAATTTAAACCTGTGTCTAAGCAATTTCCCTCTTTCCCTCTTTAGCTCTTAAATAAAGAGCAAACATTTTTTTTCCTTTTTCTCTTTCTTTAACGAGTCTTCTCCTCAAACCCAGAAGCCTGATTTCCAGAGCTTATTCAAATGCAGAGACCATTATGAAGGAATCATATATCATTCTGATAAATTTTCCAGAATATCCAAAAATATACAATGAACACACATCAGAGATGTACATACTGTCCCATCAGGTCCAATCCGTGAGTCCAGTTCAGCTGCTGACCTGTTGTCTTTTTACATAACCCCAGTATGATGTCTGATCAGGGCTTAATATTGATCGGTTCTTTCTGCAAGGATCTGGAATTTTTTCATAAATTCTCAAAGAGGAGCAATCCCTGCCTGCCTAGGACAAATTAACTCTATCCTGGCACAGGCATGTGTTAAACCATTAGGCTTATCCATATGAAATTGCTGGTATTTGACCTAAGCAAATAGCATTTTCACATGGTTCAAGGAAAAATGAGCTCGTCTTTTTCTGGTCAGACCTCACTGTCCTCAGTGTCCTATTCTCTACAGAGAGAGAATTTCCACTCCCTCGGTGGACAGGAATGAAAGATGCTGTTATTAAAAACAATCTAAAGTGATTTGAGAAGTGACAGCATCTCTTAGAGCAATGAGGTAATGCATCCAGCCTGCCTTCTCTGCCATTTAACTTCCTGTCAGGAGGCACAGAACGTGAACAAATTGATTGTCCTGTACAAAGTCAAATAAATAAATAGCAAGGCTTAATGCAATCATTTTCCATATTGCCTCATCAAAACCCATGCAGTCAAAGCCACTTATGAATTACGTAGGTCCCTACCATTGTCATCTTTTTAGCATGCTGCTCTCAAAGATACCTGAAGATGCAGAGAAAGAGGAGAGCAGGTACTATTCGATCTTGAAATTATGGTAAGAAACAATTTAGAAAGATGACAGTTTGTGTGAACCATTTCTAAATTTCAAGAGCAAACCTGCAAGGGACTAAGTCATTAACAGAGTGATAGGAAGGAAGTTGGGGGGCAGTTATTATTAGAGAGTAACTACCTTGGTGCCTTTGTCTTGCTTCAGGTTTTCAAAGAAAAAAATAAATAAGCCTTAGAGATAAGTGAAGGTGGGTAGGACCCAAGCCTTGAGTCTGAGTGGGCTAGACCAAAATGACTCTCCATCTAGCTTGTTAGAGTTCTTATTTCTCTTCCTTTTGACCTTTCTCAAAGTTAAGATAACAGAGTCCCAGAAAATCAAGGATAGGAAGACTCTAGATATGACTGCTGGTTGGACATTTGAGTTGTTCCATCCACAAGTATGAGTGGATCAGAGGCTCTGAGGTAAATATTCATGAGTGAGGCGAGACCCAAAGCTGCAAGAAGCAAACCCTATTGTCCTAGGAATCAAAGGCCACTCACCCTCCCATGTGGAAAGAACAGGCCCCAGGAGACAGTGATCTCAAGATTGATTATTAGTTTGTAGTAGAGTGAAAAAGTATGGAAAATGCAATGTTTTAATAAAAATAAGATCACTTTAATTGAAAGGACTGTCCTAATTATGTCTTTGCCACTTTGGAGGGGTGGAAGCTAAGGTGCCTTCTCTTTTATAGAATTAATGACTGCACATGGTCACTATACTTTCAGTGGCCTCACAGGGGAGTCAAAACTAACTCAAAGGTTAGGCTATAAAGTTAGTACCTAAGGCAAAAAGCCTTATAGTCTAATCCTAGAAAACCTCTCCATTAGTTTTAGCCATTCACCTGATATGCTGCATGCATCCCTAAGTCATTTGGAAGGCAAATATCAAAAAACCCACTGCACATGAACTTAAACTCTGAAGGGAATGCATTGGCTATGAAGGTTAAAAGGGAAGGGGGATGAAGGCTTCACTCTTAAGGAGAGTTCCTTGGGTTGCTTTCCTGGGTTACCACTGGAAGCTCACACACTGTGGACTCAAGGCTCAGTCAACTTTTGCCCCATCTCAGGTTTCCAACCAGAAAGATATGCAGACCACAGAGTTCAAAGGTCCAGAAGTTAGTCCATGCGCCCTAAATTCCTCACAGGCAGGTAACAGGGCTTGCCTCTGTCCCTACATAGAACCTGGAACAAAGCTGGTGCTCTGACTGTTTGATTACTTAATTAATTAATTAATTAATTGCCAAATGTTCACCCTTCTCTGATCACATGTTGTGAGGGGTTTTCAAACTTGGCCCCCAAGTACCTGACACTCCTTCCATCAAGGATTGGGTCTATGTCTCCTCACTTGAATCTGAGCTCTGTGGCTGCTGGATGAGCAGAATATGATGAAAGCTCTATGTCAGTTTCCAGGATAATGCCTTAAACTCCTGGTACCTTACAATTCCTATCTCTTGGAATGTTCTCTCATAGAACCCAGTTGCCATGACATGAGGAAGCCCAGGGTTCATGGGAAAGAAAGGTGTTTTCTAGACTCCAGCCCCAGCTGAATTCTCAATTGACAGCTACCATAAACTGCCAGACCCACAAATGCAGAGGCCTTTTCAATGATCCCAGTCCAGCATCATCTGACTGTAACTGCACAAGAGAAAGTGAGCAAGACATGCCCAGCTGAGCCCAGCAAGCTCCTAGAACTGTGAGAAATAGTAGTGAAATGATTGGTATAGATTTTAGCCAATATATTTGTTACATAATAGATAAAACACATTAAGTGGCTTGAAGATGTATTCTGAGTCAAAGATTCAAGCAAAAACATACCTTTCAAGGTAGGTAAAGGTCTCAATTAGGGAGGCTCTTCTCTGACTCAGCAGACCAGTGCTAGAGCAGGAGGAACCAAAAGACAGTGCTTATAGGACAGGCTGCTCCATTTAGATCCCCAAAGAGCCAGAGGACCATGATGGCTCGAGGCACCTTCTCTAGGGTAACAGAAGATGCCCCACTTCTGAGCCTATAAAGAAGCCTCCACAAGGGCTAGAACTTCAGCTCTATAGGTGCCCTTCCAGAAATCTGTACTTGGCAGCCAAGCCGTCAGAGGAAGGAAGGAGGAGTGAACTCACTATTGGTTGGGCATTTAAGCTATTCTATCATTTTCTGAGAGAGACATTCATGTGAAAAAGAACAAAGCTGGACGAAGCAGTAGCCACAGTGGCCCCATAATCCAGAGCCCCTCAGCCCTGGTGTGGAAGCTGTGGGCCCAGGAACACAGGGCCCACTACCTGTCAAATCTGACTAGATCCCAGCCTATGTATGCATGGAGTGGTGGGTATGGTGATGAAGCGGCCCTTCCATGTTTTTTGACACCTGCTTTAAATCAAAGGTCATGGGCTGTTGGCAAGAGGAGACAGTTTCTAAGATGTGAGGGGAGACTCAGAGGATAGACTAAAGAAGGCTTCTCTTCCCTCCTCCTTGAGACCTCAATCAGTAGTCATGCCTACCCTCTCCAGCACCCTTACTCTTGCCTTCCACTGACCCTTAATGAGAGCAACCTTCACTTTCCAAATGCTTCCTCTTGGAGGAATCACTCTACTGTCTAGTTCTCACCTTGCCAATGCAGGTTAATATCTACTGTCTCCCTTGCCTATTCACTCCCTCAGTAACCCTGGAATAGCCACTTTCTATCTAGAACAAGGTTCTCTGGACCTTGGCACAATTGACATTTGGGGCCAAACAATTCTTTGTTGTGGGAAGTAGTTCTGTGCATTATAACATATTTAACACTCATCTCTAGCCAGTTGTCAGAACTGGAGGGTATATTTGCAAATGTTTCCCAGGAGGGACAGAAGGAAAAAAATGCCCCTGTTTGAGAACCACTGTGTGGAGTAAAAAGAGGTTGCCACAAGGGTATAAATAAGTGTTTGTTAAGGGAAGGAACAAATGAACAGGTAAATGAATGAATGAATCATGAATGGAGTGAGTGAATGAATCAAAGCACTGCCCCCAGGAAGCATACAGCCTCCAGGGAACTCTGGGTATGTAAAGCTGAGGTCTGCAGGCAGAGAAACAGTTAATGGGTCAGCCAGTCCTACTGAGGCCCTGAATTCTCCATGGGCTTTTGCTGGCTGTGCAGTTCGATGTGTTTCCAATTAACAAGAAGATTTGCAGGTGTCAATGGATCTTTCATAAGGTCGCAAGAATGGGGCTTCTGATAAGCCAGGCTGAAGAGTGTGGCACAGGAAGCTCAGGCACCTCTCTGCCAAGGTGCTGATTCATTCTCTTTGTCAAATTGCAATTTGGGATGACAGTTTCTCACCTTCTGTTTCCCCAGATGCCATCTGCACAGGTTACTTGCTCTAATTTGCCCAGCATTTCTCCTCTCTTGACCTCTCTCTAAGCTGTCACTTCTCTTCCTCTCTCTCCCTCCATCAGGGCCTTTTTTGGAGTTCATGGACTGTTGTGTGCTGTCCCTCACTAAGGTAGGACTAGTAAACCTTTGGGATAAACTAGGTCAGCAGACTTTTTCAATTGAAGGATTAATACCTTAGACTAGAAATCAAGGAACTTACTCAAAATACACAGATGCCAAGGGGGCAAACAAGTCTCTTCTTGGATGGTAGAGTCAGAGGTCATAACCTGACAACATTTTAGGCAACTCTGGGGCAACAGATCTGATTTTTATGGATAATGAGACAACCTAACATTCATTGTCTTGTTCATTCAATGTTTACCAAACATTTACCACTTACCCTACCATGTACTAATTGCTGGGGACACAAACAAAAATAAGATGCTGTTCTTAATGAGTTTACATGTCCAGCAAGGGAGAGAAGCATACACACCAATAATTTCAATAAAATGTAAGTAGAGTTATAGTTCAGAAGAAAACAGCATTTGCCAGACAGCAGTTCTCAAATTTGAGGGGGTATAAGGTCCCTTTACATTCTTAAAAATTACTGAGAAACCCCATAAGAGGCTCATTACATATCAACACAAATGACATCTTTTTATATAAAATAACTGGCATAGCTTTACAGTTTTGAAAATTTCTATGATCGGGTCAATAGAAGACAGCTGCATCCACCCGTCTGCTTCTTTATTCCATTTGATGTAATATGCTATTTTAGTTGAAATACATGGAGAAAACCCATGTCTCACAAATATGGAGTTGGAGAAGGAAAAGGCATTGCAGTAGATTTTTCAGATAATTGGGGATATTTTTCTTTAATATTACACTAAAACTCAGTGTGCTTAGTTGAAATGTGAAATCTTAAACTGAATCAATGAAAATTTTGCAATAAAGTTGCATTAAAATACATTAATTTATTTTCAACTTTTCATGGGACTTTTAACCAGTGCTTGATTTGATCACCTCTGGTATTGGTCATTTGGCAAATATTAGCACACCAAGTTATGCAGACCTTCCCAATGTTGACACATTACATCCTACTGCATCAAAAACTATTTTCATAGTCAAGTTTCAGGAAGTTGTCAAGCTTTCAGAAACTCTAATTTTCACTTGAATGCTTAAAATTTATCATTAGCAACCTATGGTTTCAGTGGTTTTCCTTGGAGTGGCCATCTCTTTTTATCTTCAAAAAATATCTGCCAAATATCTAAGTCTGAATACCTGTAATTTGTGTATCTGTTGTTCTTTGAGGTAAAAAATGAAGTTTCATGAAAAAAGTAGCTTGAGTTCAGCTTCTAACTCAAATAATCACATGACTGCTTTTCCCTGAGACATCCACAATACTTCAGTACACAGCTGAAGTGTTTTCTTTGAACTCACCATTTCATCACAAAGAATGATAAAAGAGCTTATTCTCAAGGATCAAGAATTTTAAAAATTACTAACTTTTACTGCTTTGTCAAGGACATCTTAAGTAAAACTGGCATTGGTTTCTTTGTTTTGTATTTAGTGACTTTGGTAAAGGGCAGAATGACCACAAGCACACACTTTGGTGCCACTGCTTTAATTCTTGCTAAGGTGAGAATTAAGAACACTGGCTTCATGGTCAGGTGGATCCAGGTGTTACCCATCCTCCACTCAAGTACCAACACAGTGAAATAAGCAAATGGCATATATGTTTTATTATAAAACTAGTTCTGACACTGAAGACCCCCTAAAAGTATCCCCTAGGGGACTGTTGGACACATTGGGAATCTCTGTGTTGTGGTAGCATTAAATTTCTCAAGCATCTCCAGAACAACTACCTGTCGAGTCCATATTCAGCCTTGCTTCTGAGATGCCTCAAGAGATTAAACACACAAAGAAAAGAAAACACAAAAAGTGAAAATGTAGGGAGGGGGGACATTTCAGCAAAGATATAGTCTATACTGCAATGCCTGAACTAAGAATTAGTTGAATCAAGCAGATAGCTTAATTTAGCTTAAAAGGCACTTTTTAAAAAACAGCCAAATGTGTTAAGACATTACAGGCCTAATTAATATGTTTTCTAATAATAATCAGTAGCATTTATTAAACATTTACAAAGGGACAGGCATTGTGCAGAGACCTTTGCCTATGTTAATTTGTTTGATCTTTCCAACAACTCTATGAAACAAATGTAATTACCTCCATTCATAGACCAGGAAACTAAGACTCAGAGAGGTGAAGTAATGTGCCCCATATTAAACAGTAGAAATAAGAAAGCAGAACTGCAATTGCAAAATTTGTTCTGTTTAACCAGGAATCAGCGTTCTTAGCCTCTCTGCTCTGCAGCACCTTGGGCACTGCTGACCTCCCAGGTTGAGCTGACATTACTCTGCTCCTTGCCCAGGGCTAGAAGCTGGCCTGTATCCATACGGACTGGCCCCTCAGGGCAGTTGCAGGCATTGCTGCTCTCCTCTGGGAAACCAAGACTCTGCCATGCTGGGAACCCCTCAGGAGGTGGTCTTGCCTCCCAATGACTCCCACTTCCTGTATTTGTAACAGTGGCAATGGCAGCACCAAACTCCCCACAAACCACCAGGCCTCCTCCCTCTCCCCCACCTGCCGCTGCCACCACCGGCACCATGTTTGTAACATATATAGTAATGTCTGCCCACTGACATCCTGGGGAGCTGCAATAAATATAGGCAAACCTACTTTTTTTTTTGATTAATGGTTTGAAAGTGAGACAAATTCAGTTTTCAATGAAAATCCATTTCCTGATAAACTCACTGCTTGGAACATTCCTTATACAAAATCTACCTGCCAATCCATGCCTGTCCTGCCCAGTCTCAGGATGAGTCCCTACCCAGAGAGGCAGCCTGAGAAGAGTGGAGTCCTAGGGAGACTCTTGGGGCAGGGCTGAAAGCCAACTTGCCTGTCTTCCATGTACCACCTCACTGTCTTCCTCCTACCCCTGGATGTGGGCAACATGCAGGTCAGCTTGTCTCCCCCTTCTTCCTCCCCAGGCCCTAACTCAGGGAAGGACCTGGGGAGTACAGTCTGAGGTACAAGGAACCCACCAGCCTCAAAGCATCATCCATGCTGGATTTCTATGGATATGAAAGACTTCCTCCAGAGGAACATATCTTGGGAATGGAGATGGAGCAGGACCTTCCATGGGAGAGAGCAGGGACTCATCAGGGCACCTCAAACCAGATGTGGGGACAGAAGCCTCCTCTGGGGAGGGTGTGGAGGGGCAAGGGAGGAGAAAGAAAGCTAACATTGGGAGAGTCTCCCCACTCCAGGCTTTGGCCCCAGGAAGGCACGAACCCATAAGCACACTTCATAGAGGTTTCACACTCTGAGACAGATATTTGGGCATGACAGCCCCATTCTAGCTTTGATTAAGTCTGAGCCTGACTTATTTAGAGGTTCAGATATTCCATATTCTTTGTGATATGAGAATAGGATAAAAACAAGAAAATAAAATCCTAGGAGTTAACTTCTTTAACTGTATTTCAATTGAGTTAAAAAAAAGTCTTGCATTTGCTCCTTGGCATGGGGCACTGTTTATATGCTTAAAGAGGGGGCATCAGGGGATGAGTCATGAGGTTTCTCCGGATCAGTTGAAGAATGTGCTTGCTGTTTGCATAGTTGATAACAAGGCAGCACCTTGCCTACCTGGGGCCAAGGTAGCCTTGCTCCAAGCCTTGCCTTGGAGCAAGTGAGTTCCTAGAGGGGAGACAATCAGTCCAGTGCAGCTGCCTTGAAGACTCAACAAACTCCACAAAACTCAGCTCAGTGAGCAACACTGACCTCTACTGCAGGAGTGCAGGCCTCCTCAGCCACGGTTGCTGCTCTATTCAGCAAATACAAGACACCTAGCTGAATGTGAATTCCAAACAACAGCTAATTTTAAGTATGTAAGTATGTCCTAAATATGTCATGGGACATACTAACAATGAAAAATTGCTCTTTGTGGAAAGTCCACTTGGGACATACTTTTACTAAGAAATTATTCCTTGTTTATCTAAAATTTGAATTTATTTCTATTTCTTTTTCTGGCCACGCTATCTTCATGATCTCAAGTCTTAGGCATCAAATTTTCTCCTTCTCATCCATAATACTGGCATCCTGGAGTCTCCTTTTCCTTTTCAGGGAAGTGGGCCTACTCAAGGCTGTGAGGGGAGGAGAAGAGTAAGAGTTCTTCATGCATGACCAGTAGAATACTTGCATTTGAGAAATGCTATTTGAGACACTAACTCCACAGGAAGGCAATGGCTCCAGAATCACAACTCAAGCTTCTGTGGCCTCAGAAGGCTTCCCAAGCATTTCTTGCTTCTCAACATCCAGAGGTTCTGGGCCACACACATAAACTCCAGGGGTACCACATTGTGGTCTAGGGGAGGGATGGGAATGAGAGCACCAGGAAACAGTCTCTCCAGGGCATAGATACACAGGGAAGACACCAGAATGACACCAACAGTGTTTTAGGTAGATCAGCCAACACACCCACCACTACCCACTGAAGAGTGGGTGCATCTCTGTCCTCCTGGTTTACATACAGAAACCCAGAAAGGGACCCCAGGCAGTGGAATATATCCCTTACCAGCAGGGAATGTTTTGCTACAAAAGAAATCCCCTCTGAAGGGATTCATTAAGTAAAGTCTTGGCTGCGGCTTTCCTAAGGGCCTGTGGGCCTTCCACAGCTGGACAGATACTCACTAATCCCCATAAAATTCCAATGCCTAAGAAGTGGAAGGAATTATAGATGTAAAATTGTTATCAGGAGGATTCAGGTGGATTTCTCCTTTTTCTACTTCCTCTATCTCCTCCTCTTCATCATGATATTAAAAATAATGCCTCGCACATAGAGGATGTTTTACAGTTTAGAGAGCTTTCCTGGGCATTATCTGTGAGGCTGGGCAGCACAGTCTCCTCCTCCTTCCCTTTGACACACCCATGTTAGTGTGCTGGGCACATGGACATAACTGTAGATGCTGATGTGTCTCCTTCATAAATCCAGTGTCGTCCCTGCACCCCTGGCAGGTAGGGCCATGGTTCTCCAGCTCACTGAATGTCCCTTAGGCCCAGTATCTGTAGGTGGCCCATTCCTACCAACACCACAGGTCCCAAGATAAGAAGCTAAGTGGCTCTCAGGACATCACACTGCAGGTGGAGGAGATAGTCCCAAGACACCCCTGCCTAGAGGAATTCTGGCTTTCTGAAAAAAATATTCAGCCTTGGCTGGTGTGGCTCAATGGATTGAGCACTGGCCTTCGAACCAAAGGGTTGCTGGCTCAATTCCCAGTTAGGGCCCATGCCTGGATTGCAAGCCAGATTCCCCAGTGCAGGGCACACAAGAGGCAACCACACATTGATGTTTCTCTCCCCTCTGTCTAAAAATAAATAAAATCTTTAAAAATATATTCAAAGAATAGCTTGGATTTATTGTATACCTACTATATTCTAGGCCATTTATACCACACTATGGTGTATGCTTCATAATTCTCCTGAAAGTAGTGTTACTCCAGTTGTACAGATGTTGGAACTAAGGTTCAGACAGGATCAGCACTGGCCTGAGGTCACAGAACCAGAAAGTCATACAGCTGGGATTCCAAGCCAAGAAGTCTGATTTCAGACTCAAGTTTTATTATCTGTAAAGATTTTGTGGATCAGGAATTCAGATAGAGGTTGTCAGGACAATTCTTCTGCCCCATGTGACATCGACCAGTGTCCCTCAGTGCTATTCATCTGGTGGCTATACTAGGCTGAAGGGTTCAAGATGGCCTCCCTCACCTGCCTGGCACCTTGGCAGGAACAAGTGATAGACTGGGCTAAGGGGGCCCTGTAGTGTCACATACTCTCTCTAGTAGGGTAATTGGACTTGCTATATGTGGCTTGGGAAGCTAAGAAACCAAGGAAGAAGTGGCACATGCTCTTAAAGGCAAGGCCAGGAAGTGGCCAAGTGTTACTCTGTCACACTCTATCAGTCAAAGTAGTCACATGCCAGTCCAGATTCCAGGGGAAGAAAATGGGTGCTATCTCTCCATGGGATGAATGTCAAAGAATTTTCTGTCATCTCTATTCCACCAGAAGTGATAAGCAAACCCACAGATGTGACATAAGCCAAGACTTGTCCAGGTGACCCCTCTGGAGCTACAAATGGCCAGCTTGCCTTTCCTGCCTTATTCTGGCAGGAGGAGCATGCTGGCAGGAAGGGGACACACACCAGAACTCTGTGACAGGACATGTTCCCGGGCTCTTGGGCGGGGTGATGGGGTGGGGGTAAACAATGATCATGATAAAAAGGGGGTGGGGTCTGATAAGGGGCATACCAACAAAGTATTTTAACCCTGACTGCATAATTTCTGTAACTTTTCTTCATATATCATCTAAATAGTTAAAGGCTAAGGAGGCAGAGCAAATGCGGCTTAATGCAACCTGCCATTTAAGCAACAGAGTAAATAGAACCCACTCCATGCAGGCATCATGGAACCTCCAGGAAATACAAAATCCACACATCAACCTTGTACCTCTTGGCTTGCTCAGAAAGGAGGCTGTTTTCCAAAATGGAGCTGAGATGTAATGCAGTATTTTAGCTGGTTCATTCATTCCTCTTCAACCAAAGAGTACAAAACACCCACTATACAGAAATCAACATTTTCAAAGATTGGAAATCAATGAGAAATAGATGTTGTCCTTGGCCATATGCAAGTCCTATAAACTCTCTGGATTTCAGTTTCCCCTTATGTAAAATGGGCTCCATCTGTATGACTGCTGAACCCCTTCCAACATTTTTATGCTGGGAACTAACACGAATGAATGACCTTTAACAGTCAAATTCATGCAAAACCATTCATTTTTCCCATGGTGTACCAAACACATGCTTTTCTGCACAAAATATTTATCCTCAAGGGACATTGCCCTGAGGGTTTGAACCTTCTCTAGTTTTCAAGACTGTGGAGAATTCTATCAAATCCTCCCCAGAGGCCAGAGCCTTATCCCACTATTGCTCCTGTCTCATGGAGATTAGAAATGCAGAGATGAATTTTCATTTTCCAAATGCATCTGGGGTAAGGAGATTGAGTTCCAGAGTGATTTGCTGCACTGAAAACCCTCTACTTGGCTTCTGGGACCAAGAAGTTACTCTAGCTCCTCAGCACATGCAAATTCTCTTGTCACTGGGTATGTGTGAGGGTAGCAGTATGCTCGTTCAGGATGCTCCTCATGCCTTGAGAATGTCTGATTCCAAAACAACAATCCATTCATCTTCTCCACAGTCCTGTTACCATCCCAGAGCTACAGTCCTGGCCACATGGCCCATCATTTGGCAGCCCGAATCAGTCAGTCAGGGGAGCAGAAGGGTGACTATGTGGCCACATCATGACTTATATAAACTGTTTCAGCCCTGGATCCCAGCCACTTCGGTCCATTGCTATACCTTTCTGCAGGTCCCAAATGTGGCTTCCACATTTGGGTTTCCTGACCTGGATGCCTGTTGTCAACACAGTCTGCTATTCTAGAAGTTTCCTAAATAAGTATGAGGACCCTACCAACCATAAAGGTTAAGGCATCTATACCAAGTTCAGGCAGCTTTACAGTGAAAGGTGAGGACCAGGATACCCTCCAGTTACATTGTCATGGTGGTTGAACTGGGAGGCCCCTGCAAAGGTACGAAGACCAGAACTAATGGCGAAAGTAGCAGTGCCTAAGAGGTACAAGCCTGCAGGGCACACACGTCTCTCAGACTTAGGGCACAGAGATCTGTACACTGCAGAGTATTGACCCAGCAGAGACGGTACAGAAGGTAAAGCAGTGTCAGGTATGTCCCAATTCCTCCATGTCCCTGATTAATTATCTCCCTGTCCAATTCAAGAAAACTCTAGCAGCTTGATTGGATTGGCCCAAGCCCCCTGCTCCCTACACTATCCACCTACTCTTTAGGTGTAATGTGGGTGAGGCCCTGGTCCTTCAGAGGTAGGGCCCCATAAGCCTTGTCAAGCTATTTATATCAATGGCTTTGTCAGTCTTCCCCGCCCAACTATGGGGGTCAGGACTAGCTTCTCATTTGTGTCTCCAGCATTTAGCCTGGAGCCTGGCAACCACTAGAGGGTATTTTGTGGAGGTACATGGAGAGATGGGTAGATAGAGGGGAGGATGGATGGAGAGAGATTAAATAAATGTTAGCTTCTAACAGAGCTTCCATGCACTCAATGTCACTCCTTTCTTCAAACCTGTGGACCTGGCCAGACCTGATACTTTGACAAGTCCCATGATGAGCCAACCTGCTGGTACAGCAGGGTACCAGCATGTTACAGACAGGTCTTCAAGTGGGCCAGTTGTCTGGACCATGCCACAAGCCCATATGCTTTAGAAAGGCCTATGACACATGCATCATGGAAGGATGTCTGTGTTGGCCAGAGATGCTGAAATACTATCTCAAGGTCAATGGACACTGGGTCTCCAATCAGCCCAGCCTTCCCCAGCAGCAGGAGCCAGGCCCGTTAGAATGGGTGTAAGAGTGGCTGTGCTGATGAGCAGAAGGGTCCTAAGTGGGAGGCCATGCCCAAACACAGAACCTGCTGGGTTTCAACCTCCTTCTTCAATTACCCAAGGATATGCTCCCTAGGGGGTCCTTTATTCTTAAAGGACCTCCTAATTAAAGGTAATTCGCTTTCCCCAATTCCATTTACCATTACTTATAATTATTGTAAATACTGGTTTGGAATAAGGGAATTTTCTCCCTGCCGCCCCCTGCCCCAGCCCCCGCCACAATTCTAGCTTTTGCTTCTGCAGAATTAGGTAGCAAAATCCCAGCTCTGTGGGTAAGAAATCAGTCCCTCTCAGTGGAAAAAGGCAGCAGAGAAGGCCTTGAGGATCAGAGAAACCACAGACCTAAGTAGAGGGTCTTCAAAGCAGCAAACCACTCTGAAACAAGGTTTCTCTGCAGCCTCCCCAAGGACAGATAGGTGCAGGAGAGCAGGGGAAGAAGGTAAAGGAGTTGTTTGGGACAACTCAGGCCTACTCTGTATAAGCAGCCAGGGGCTCAGGTCACAAGGCTCCAAACCCCTGTGGAGTGAGAGGAATGAACTCAGCATGTGGCCATAGCAATGGCTGTGAGCTGGTTGCTGGCAGGGGCTGTGCCCATGAGAAGATCACTCTAGCCTGAACAGTGTGTGAGTGCTTGGCCTCCGTCTTGACCTCGGATATTCAGGGATTCTCTGACTGTCTTCAGCTCTACTCAACAGACTCCATGTCACCTGTCCTCCTTCCATTTTCCCTGAGACCCCCTCAGGTCCCACAAGCAGGATCCATCCCTTAGGGTCCCCTCCAGGCGAGGTTTTGAAGGCACCCAGATGATGAGATGTTGCACCTACAAGCCAGATACGGGGATGCCCCCCACCCCACACCCACACACAAACACGATAACTGCTTGCCTATTCATAAGCCCCCTTCTAGTGACCTTGAAAAGCACCTGCTGCCAGAAGCCATAACTACTGTCTTGACAGGATCACCTGAGCTTGCATGCAGGGCCTCCCAAGGACTAAGCTTCATGGCAAGATGTATTATTCAGGGTCCCTGTGACTATGACTTGAGGCCGGGCCTTGTCTAGGTACTCAAACTATCACTTCACCACAGTCCACCTCCCGAGTTTCCTGCATGGGGCCTCAGCCTCCAGTCCTCCCTGAGACAGGCAGCACCACCTCTCGCAAGTTCCCGAACCTGGCTTACAGACAGTACATAGTCGGGAGCCCACAGTCCTCCCACAGGATTCCAAGATTGAGCTTTCTGTGCCGCACCCGAGCTTCCTCTGTGAGATCCTCCCGGGTATACCTGTGTCTACTCCCCAGCCCCCCATCCCCTTCCCTCCCTAGACGGGAGATGCATATTTTATCTCCAATGGACCATGAAGGTCTGAAGGAGGCAGGTTGATTTATCAGAGGCATAACTACACAGTTAAAATTGTGTCAATATATCTTTGCATAGTGGATTCTGAAGGATGCCCCCCTATTCCCTCTGGTAAATCATATATACTTAAAGTCCCTAAATGCCTAAATATATATTTATCCAGTAAATCAGGACAGCTTTGAAGTGGCTCATTTCTTTCCTGCAGAAATACAGGATACAGTTGCTAACCTTGTTTTCCTTTCCTTCGCCAAGTTAAAAAAAGAAGAAGAAGAGCAGAGAAATGAAATTCTGAATAATGAATGTTTAAATATTGACGAAGGTTTGACACTAATGGTGTGAGGGAGAGCTCACAGCACAATAGCTTGTCTGCAGCAGGATCGACGAAGGGAGGCATTTTGCTAGAACATTTCAGGCTCCTTCCAAGCAACTAAATTTTCTGAAACTGTGACATATTACTAAGCACTCAGGAGCCAGGACAGAGCACACTGGACTGGGATGGAACCTTCCTGATGCAACAGGAAAAGACTGTGATTTATTAGTCTTCATTTCCTGATTTTGTCTCTCAACCTATTTGCAGACAATTTACACAGAAACAGCAGTTTCTCTTTTTTTTAAGGATACGATTCTGGCTCTAGCTATCTCCCATGTTCCAAGGAGAATACTGTATTAAAGCCCATTGCGAAAGAGGATTTACTTGTGCGAAATCCCTAGAGCCAGGTCTAGCACAAAGTAAGTTATCAATCAATGGGGTTCCTTTCCTAGAGCCCCCAAACCCTTGTGTACATGGTATTTTTCACAGCCGTAATCTCCCTACTTTATAGACAGGAAGGCTGAAGACTAGTGAATTAACATCAGAGAGATCAGCTGTCCTGCGAGTTTCCTGCAGGGTTAGGTTGAGAGTTGATTGTGGGGACTCTACTGGCTGTAACCATGGACAGTCCCAAGGGGAGATAACCTTTCCCTCAAAATGCATGATGCCTTGCCTTCAAAATGAGTTTTGGTCTTGCATTTTCTGAGCCTATTCCTCTGCCTTTAAGGCAACCTCCAGTAAAGGATTCCTGAATCTACTCTGTCACTTTGTAGGAAAGGAATTCCCCTGCAGTACCTTATCCCAGCACAAACTGAATCCTGCATCAGAACCCAATGATGTTCTGACTCCTCCATGATTGCTTTAGGTTCCTCTCCCCTGCCCCACTGTGCTGGTCATAGTCTTCAGGAACATGGACGCTTGCCACTAGTGTCATCTACATTCAAATGTCTGATTCAAACAGGTGCTTCTCTTTTGCTACATCCTGAAGCTCCACTAAATGACAACAGGCAATAGAAAAGATGCAAACTCCCCATGGACAGGGAGCATGGGGAAGGAAACACACCACACAAAGGTCAATATACATTTTTGGAGGGAGGAGTGGACACTGACTTAGAAGAGTGGCCACAGTGTCCTTGCCTCTAGAGGAGCCATGTGAACTGCTTGGTCACTGGAAGTCCCCAGAGGCACAGTTCTCCAAGGGTGGCAGTGGGCATGAAGGCATAGATGCCTCTGTTCCAAATAAACAGATAAGTAAAACACCATGTGATTATAGAAATCTTTTCTGGAGAAATTGGAGAGCATCTGAGAAAGGATCTCTGGATACTGACCCCAGTGAGTTGGTCCTCTTGCCATCTGATCGCCTGACAACGGCATGTATCCATCAACAAGCCCCAGCCACTCCCAGGTAACATCTTATCATCTTTCAGTGCCACGTGCTACAATATGAAAATATGAACAGATGGCCTGGATACACAGATACATTTTTAAGCATGCAACATGAGATAGCAAAACCTACAAACAGAAAGGGAGTCCGGATGAAAAAGAAGCAAAGCAGAAAATTAAAATAAATATCCTCAGAGAGATGGAAAGATGTTACATTCATGGAAAAAAAAAAAAAGAACAGGATTCTATGAAAAGAAATAGGTCTCAGACAATTAAAAAAAAGACCTCCCCTCCTAAAGCCAGTAAAATGCTTGTATGATGAAGTTGAGGAAACCAGCTACAAAGAAGAAAAAAATAGAGATGGAAAATGGGAAGAAGACTGTTCAACAAAAGGTGGGGGGAATCCATTGAGGCAGTCTCATATTTGACTAATGAGAGTTTCAGAAAGAGACAACTGATAAAAGAGATGGAAACAAATGGTCAAAAATAAAGCACTAGAATAAATTTTACCAGAACAAAAGACATCCAGATTGAAATACTCTGTAGTGGGCAGGCAATGAATGAGTGTTGCCTGTTGAGTGTTAAAAATAAAATTTAAAATGTGAACCCCAGAGGTAAGATAGAAGACCTTAAAAGCTTCCAATGAGGGGAAACAAAACAAAACAAAACAAAACACAAAATAAGGAAAATCAGAATGTCATTGAATATCACAACAACAGCATTGACAAGTTGAAGATGATTCAGCGTTTTCCAGAGATTTCAACCTAGAATTCATGCCAGCCAATCAATCAAGTAATCTTTTCAGACATGACAAAGATAAAAAAAGAAAAAAGAAAAAAGAAGCATTCACCTCCCAAGCACATTTCTTAAAAGAAAATTTCTGAAAGATGTGTTCAAGCTAAACAAGAGAGTAAACTAATAAAGATGAAGACACAGTTAGATGGGCACTAGACTTGTCCAGGTGATCACTTGGTAAGTTACATAAATGTCTAATTACTATGTTGTACACCTGAAACTAATATAATATTTTATGTCAACTGTAATGGAAAAATTAAAAGAAATTTTTTAAAAGATGAAGATAAACTTCCTCTGATAAAGCAATGTTTGAAAGTAGCAAAGATAAGTCCTAAGACACTGACTATGCAGCAGGACTGGAAAGCATGATTTGAGGAGGGGATTAGAGGATTTCTAAAGGAGTTAAGAGACCTAAGTAATTGGAGAATTATATTGGCTATTATTAGATAGATCTGATTGAGTCTATAGGAAAAAGAAAGATAATATATAGAAAATTAAATAAATGAAAAATGAAGAAATCATTAATCCCAAATTTTATAAAAAGTAAATGGGAAAGAACATAGCCATGTAACTACTCACCTCAGCATTGAAAAATAGTGACATAACTATAATAATATAAATTACATGTTTTTAATCAAAAAGTTATAAATATAGATTAGAAAAATAAATAAATATACATTCTACGGGGTCCAGCAGAAGTAAAGCCTGTGTGAGTGTGGTGGGTAGGGTAATAATATGGATGCAATAATTTATAGTTTTAATTTAAACATTTCACCTAAAATGTCATATGCAGTGTTTGAGTGTAATATTGTTATGTTAAAGAATTACATACTTAGGATTTTGTAATAAACAAGGGACAGTATTTGTGCCAGGCTCTATATATTATATGTATGTATATATCACCAAGTCATATATTAAAAAATTAAAACATTATAGATACATAGGAGATAAAACAGTAGATATTAACAAAATAAGAGAAGAGGAAGAATATGGAAAGAAACAAAGTAAGAGAAGAAATGTTCAGTAACCATAAGAGAAATTCAGAAGACAAAGTATAAATTGATATCAATAAATAACATTATAAGCATATAATTTTAAAAAAACAGAGTACATGTAAGAAACAGATCAAAGTGTTAAGGCACAGGATGGGGTGGAGAAGGTAGGCAGGAGACTGATATTTTTTTCATGTTAGTCCTGATGAAGTTTTTAATCCATTACTTTGATAAAAATTAAAATTAATCTATAAAATGAAAAGCTGCCATTTCTACCAGTGGGCCCACTCCCACATGGAAGGACACCCCCTGGTGTTGGATGGAGGGAGGCCAAAGGAAAAGGGAGCACCTACACACCTGTTCCAACCTGGCTGGAAACTGACACACATCTTACAATCTAGCGCCATCATCCTCATTTCTAAACCATGCAGCTGAAAGGTTTTAAAGAAGGTGGCTTTAACAGATTAGTTGGAACTTTCCCTCTCCAGAATTGAAATAGAAGTAAAAGCCGTATTTTCACAACTAGAGCCACACTGGGGCCCTGTTTTCATTCCACTGCACAGTTTGTGACATGAAAATAAACAATACTGGAAAGGAGGTGTTTCTGTGTTTTTCCCAAGTCTCTTGAGATGTAGTTGGGCAAAGGGTATGCAGCCAAACTGTTTTCACACCATGCCTCAACTGAGACTCACACTTCTTTGCATTTAGAGGGGATTTTCATCACTGCTTGGTATCAGCATTGCCTAGGTGGAGACTGCAAGCTGATAGCTCAGCTCAGCTGTCATTAGTGTATGCAGCCTGAACAAAGTATCGGCAGGTTCTGGAAGAGTTGACAGCATGGTTAAGGTTGCAGAGGGGCCATTTTTCAGCATGGCCCAGAGTAAACTACTTCATTGGGCATCCCAAACTGCAGCCTGAACTGCTGATATATTCACCTGAAACACCAACAGAGATATTAAAAACAATTCCCATAAGAAGCAACAATTATTTTTTTCAGGAGTCTTGAATACAAAAAGTTCACAGTGACAATATTCACAACAAAAAAGTATGGTGTAAAACAGTGAATGGCCAGCAACGCCTGGAGGTTTCTCCCAGATTCCTATTAAAAGACCACAAAAAACTGGACAAGGATGCCCTGGCCAGTGTGACTCAGTTGGTTGGACTGTCGTCCTGTAATTAAAGAGCTCAGGGTTCAATTCCTGGTCCGGGCATATACTTAGGCTGTAGGTTCAATCCCTGGCTGGGGCACGTGAGAGGCAACCAATCAATATTTCTCTCTTACTTCCATGTTTCCCTCTCTCCCTTCCTCTCTCCCTTTCCCTCTCTCTAAAAGCCATGAAAAAAAATGTCTTCAGGTGAGAATTAAAAAAAAAAACTAGACAAGGAAAAACTCAAAATCTACCACATGAACTGCAATTTGATAAAGCGTGAAAAACGGAAGGACTTTCACCAATTATAAAGCCCTGGGAGAGAACTGAAAAATGCAAACTGAGGCACATGTATGCCTTTTTTTTTTTTTGCTTGAACTAGAGCCCGACCGAAGTAAGATAGAGAAGATGCTCTGTTCCTGAATGAGTTCAAAACACAAGTACAAGTCACCCTCTGCCACAGAACTTCTCCACAGTGGGTGACTTTGTCCCCTCAGAAACATTTCACAATGTCTGGAGACATTTGGGGTTGTCACAGCTTATGGGAAGAGCATGTTTCTGGCTGGCATCCAATGGGTAGAGGCCAGGGATGCTACTAAACATCCTACAATGCGCAGGATGGCTTCCAAACAAGAAAGTGTTTATCTGTACTTAAATGTCAGTGGTTTCGAAGATGAGAAAAACTACTGTGCTGTATGGAGATATATTTTAAGGCAATGAGAATGCCTATTTCCCATGACACTGAATCTTTTACTAACACACACACATGCAATATGCCTTAAAACATTAGATTTGAAGGCCCTAATATTGTTATATAAAATAACTGAAAATCCTACAAATATTCATTCCATCCAAATTTATTCCCTTCTTTGCCTCTTCCACCTCCCACCCCCCTGCCTTTCCCTCTGGCTATCACCATACTCTTGTCTGTGTCTATGTGAGATTGAAATAGATATCTGGTTTTGTTAACGAGTGCCACCTCAGTAAATTCAATAAAAATGAAATAAAATACAAATATTCAGGCAGGAAGAAAGGCGAAACAAAACAAAAGAGAAAGAACTAGTAGCAAAGGCTGAACCTCAGATCACCTCTGCAACAACACAAAGAGAAGAAGACATAAGACAACAATACCCATTGAGTTTCCCAGAAAATGGTGTGGCCAGACATTTTGCATTCAGTCAATACATTGCCTGAATGTGGAGCAACAGACATTTCAAGTTATGAATGAACTCTAAACTTATAACATGTATCCTTTGGAAGAGAAAATATTACTGGAAAAGACACTCCCAGACATTGAGTGATGAATCAAAATGAAGAATTCAAGAATGGCAAAGCTGGAGGTGAGCGATAAAACCCATTGAAATGTAAAGCTCTTATATCATTATGGTATGTAATGAGAATGAAGGAAAACACATAACATAAGTAATAAGAGGGGGATGCGAGCACAGAAACAGTGTTTTCTTCTAGTTCAAAAATATCTCTCTGCACAGCACTGTGCTCATGAATTGAAAAATCTCAACAAATTGAACAGTTTTCCTGGAAAATGTAAATTGCTGAAGTGTGACACAGAAAAAATAATAACCTTAAATGATCAATTATGATGATGGAATTTAAAAAACCTACCAAACAGAGGGGTTCTGTAAAACTTTTAAGAAACAAATAACTCCAGCAGACACAGCTTACCTCCTCACACAACTACATCAAAATTACAACTAGAACAACCATCACTCAGGAATGTCGAAAATCAAGTGGAATGGAAGTCTGACAACTACAAAAATGAGTTGAATGGAACACTTACAACTATGGAATTGAAGAAACCACATCCATCCAGACAGCTAGGAGAGCCACAGATACATAACAGTGTGGCCCCACACGCATGTGCATAAAAATTTGGGAGAGATATCTCAGAAGTGAGGAGTCCCAGACCCATACCAGGTCCTGCAGCCCAGGATTCCAGTGTCAGGAAGATAAGTTCCCACAACTTTTTGCTGTAAAACCAGCAGGGATTGAGTCAGTGGAGGAGGCTGCTGGAGCCCTAAGCAGTTCCTCTTGGAGAACCCACACTCAGGCTCACCTACTTAAACTTGCTCCCTTTGAGCTCTGGCAGCTTGAAGGGCACCAGTGGTATACAGAGAGAAACTGAAGTGTCTGGAATCAGGGTGAGCAGAGGCCATCGTCCCCCCAGAGCTGGTAGGCTGGTGCCATATCTGAGACTCTATCAACCTGGCAAACACTGTGTGACCCACCTTGGTGACCCACAGAGGCTCTACCCCCACCCATCTTATGGGCCCACTCAAGCTGTTTTTCCATAAGAATGGCTGGTCTTGGCTCCTAAATCATATCAAACAAGCAACAGCAAGCCTCAGTGAGCCTTAACAGCAGCCAGATTAGAGTCACAGTTTGGCTTCACCTGGGAATCTCTAAGTCCAGGCAGGTAGCAGCCATCTCAGGTTTGCTTTACAGATCTGGCAGGGTGTCCCCAGGCAGAACACACATCAGGGCTGACCTTGGCCTGCACCATTCAGGATACCCCAGGGCCAATGCACCAAGTGGACAGCTACAGACCATGTTGGAGTTATACCATCCTGCCTCTGCACAGCTGATCTTCCACAGAGGACGGAGGTTGGTGGTCAGTGGACTCAGCCAGTCCTTGTAGCTGAGGTAAATCCCTCCCATTGACCACCCATAGACAATCCCTCCCATTGACATGATGTGTCTTTGAGTGCACATCTTTGCATCCATCTTGTTTGGGACTCCCTGTGCTTCCTGAATGTGCATGTCTATTTCCATCACCAAATCAGGGAAGTTTACTTTCACTATTTTTTCAGATAGATTTCCAACTTCTTGCTCTTTCTCTTCTCCTTCTGGCACCCATGAGGCAAATGTTGGACCTCTTAAAGTTGTCCCAGAGGCTGTTTATACTATCCTCATTTCTTTTTGATTCTTTGTTCTTCTTGTTGTTCCAATTGGTTGTTTTTGGCTTCCTTATGTTCCATATCATTGATTTGATTCTCGGCTTCATCCATTCTACTGTTGTTTCCCTGTAATAATTCCTTATTTCAATTAGTGTATCCTTCACTTCTGACTGGGTCTTTTTTATGCAGCTGAGATCCCCATGAAGTTCTTTGAGCATCCTTATAAACAGTATTTTGAACTCCACATCTGATAGATTGCTTATCTCCAATTTATTTAGTTCTTTTTCTGGAGTTTTGATCTGTTCTTTCATTTATGCCATGTTTCTCTGTTTCCTTGTTTTGTCAGCCTCCCTGTGTCTGTTTCTATGTATTAGGTAGAGCTTCTTTGGCTCTGTGTCTTGGTAGTGTGGCCTAATGTAGTAAGTGTCCTGTAGGGTCCAGTGGCACAGCCTCCCCTATCACCCAAGCTGGGTACTCAAGGTGCACCCTTTGTGTGGGCTGAATAAACTATCCTCTTGTAGTTGAGCCTTGGTAGTTGTTGGCAGGTCAATGGGAGGGATTTACCCAGGCCATACAGCTGCAAGGACTGGCTGAGTCCACTGACCACCAACCTCTGCCCTCTGTGGAGGATCAGCTGTGCAGAGGCAGGATGGTGTAACTCCAATGTGGTCTGTAGCTGTCCACTGGGTGGTTTGGCCCTGGGGTATCCTGGGTGATGCAGGCCAAGGTCAGCCCCCACATGTGTTCTGCCTGGGGCTACCCTGCATGAACTACAAAGCAATCTGAGATGGCTATTACTTGTGCTGGGCTTGGAGATTCCCAGACAAAGCTAAGCTGTGAATCAAGGCCGGCTGCTGCTAGTGCTTAGCAAGAGGTACTGGGGCTGGGGGCTTACTGAGGCCTGCTGTTGCTTGTTTGAAAGAATTTAGAAAGTTGTGAAGCAAGAGCCAAGACCATCCACTCATACGGAAAAGTCACTGTTAACACTTTAGGTGGTCCCATAAATTAGGTGGGACAGATTATCAGGGGATCTCCAGGGCAGAGCCAACAATGTTAATCAGTTTGATGGAGTATGGCACCTGCCTACTCTGGGGGAATAGGGCTCAGAAAAGAGACAATGGTCTCTGCCCAACTTTCTATCTGCCAGGAAGCTTTCTCCCAGCTCCCACCTTTATACCAGACATTTCAGTTCCTTCCTGTACCTCACTGATGCCTTTCAAGCTGCTACCCACCAGTGCTGGAGCTCAAAGGGAGTCTGAGTAAGTCTGCATGTGGGTTCTTTAAGGGGGACTGCTTGGTACTACAGAAGTTTCTTCTACTGACTCAATCCCTGGTGTTTGCAGAAGTTATGGGGACTCGTCTTCCTGGCATCAGAACCCTGTGAATTGGGGGTCTGGTGTGGGGTTAGGACTCCTTGTTCCAAGATGTCCCTCCTGAATTTTTATCCACCACACATGGATGTGGGACAGACTGTTCCATGTCTCTGCTCCTCCTACCAGTCTGGTGGTTGGATGTGGTTTTATTTAATTCTGTAGTTGTCAGACTTCCATTCAACTCAGTTTCTGATGGTTCTGAGTGATAGTTGTTCTATAATTTAGCCATAATTTTGATGTAGTTGTGCAAGGAGGCAAGCTGTATTTACCTATGTCACCATCTTAACTGGAAGTCCAAATCTATACTATTTTCAATAATAAAACAGCTAAAGTCATTTCCATTAAAATTAGGAAGAAAATTATCTCAGTTCCTCTTCAACACTTTCTACCTCTCACTAATGCTTTACACTTTTCTGGAAGATCAGGCCATGGTGGTAAGAAATGAAACAGAAATTAGAGATATAACTATTAGAAAGGACAAAGAAATAAGTATTCCTTCAGACAGTATGATTACAGGCATAGAAATTGCAAAGGAAATAACTGAAAAATATCTTATAATTTGAAAATAAGTTTCAAAAAAGTAGACTATTATAAAGGGGGGGGAAGAAGCATCTTTAATACCAGAAATAGCCAGTTTTAAAAATCTGCTCACTCACAACAGCAATAAAAAAAAATCAAAAGCAATCAAAGACATCAGAATAGCCACAAATTATGGCATGAAAATGAAGAAAACTTAAAATATTACTAAAATATATAAAATAAGACTTGAAAAAATAGGAGGACATGCTCCTGAATGGAAGACTGAATGCAATCAATTCCCCAAATAATATATACATTTGAAACATGATCAGTGAAATTACCAGTGGTTGTTTGGTGGTAGGGAAATGGCATTATTAAAGAGAAATAAATTTGACCACAAAAAGTAATTCTAAGATCTTGTGGTTAAATAAATGTGCAAGAGAATTAAGGAAGCTTGTACAAATAAGAATAAAGAAAGGTAACTTGTAAACCAAGCCATATCCTATTTTATAACTGCTAGAAATCACAGCACTGGTATAATCATCAATAAACTGGACACTGTAACACAAGGCTTGAAATAGACCCAAGTACATTTAAGAAATTAATAAATGACAAAGCAAACAGTACAAGTAAACAGGGTAGAAATGCACTGGGACAACTGGTGTTTGGAAAAAAATTAGACTCTCATCCTATTACTATTTACTAAAATACATGACAGGTAAGTTGAAGAGTTGAATACAAAAACTAAAGCCATTTGAAACAGGACTATGTTCACATATAACTTTGAGATTCAATTACTTTAATGTTTTAATGAAGAGTTTAAAAAACTAGCAGAAAATATAGTTGTAAATATAACTGAAGGACATTTTATGCACAAAAGCCCTGAGGAGAGACAGGCAGATCACAAAAGGATAGATCAAAACATTCAGCACCTGACAATTCAAAAATTCAATTAAAAGTCACAAGCAAAATTTAATGGCAAATTGAATTACTGAGATAGGCTACAACCTTGAAAACATTTTGCTAAGTGAAAGAAGCCAGTTATAAATGACTATATATTGTATGATTCCATTTACAGGATATGTCCAGAATAGGCAAATCCACAGAGACAGAGATTAGATTAGTGGTTTCCAGGGGCAAGGAGGAGTAAGGACTTAAGGTGAAACAGGGGAGTTAACGCTGATGACTCTGAGGTTTCTTTTTACAATAATAAAAATTGATTGTGGTGATAGCTGCAAAACTCTATGCATATTCTAAAACTACTGAATCTGTACAGTTTAATAGGGTGACCTGTATGTTATATGAATTATTATCTCAATAAAGCTATTATTAAAAATTTAATGGCAGATATGATTTCACTCATATGTGGAATCTAATGAACAAACTGAACCAACAAGCACAGTAGATACAGACTCATAGATAGAGAGCAGGCTGACAGCTTGGGGGAAGCAGGGTGGGCTAGGGAATGAGCAAAAGAAAAAGAAAGAAAAAGAAAAAAAAGAGAAAAAGAACTCAGAGACACGGACAAGAGTGTGATTGTTGCCAAAGGTGGGGAGTAGGTGGTGGTGGAAGGGGATATAAGGGGGATAAGTGGTGATGGAAAAAAATAAAATAAAATAGAAAATAAATAAATTATACCATACACAAATTTTAAAACATTTAATGGCAAATAACAAAATGGGAGAAATATTTGTGACATATTTGGGCAAATATTAATAATCTTGATATATAAAAAATACTTAATAACTAAAACACTGACACTATTGCAAAATTGGGCAAAATCAATGGACAGACAATAAATGACTAAGAAATGACTAACAAACAGTGTTCATGGTATCTAGTCAGTGGAGGTTTAAGGAACAGTAATGCTCAGCGCAGAAGAAGGAGACAGACAAGACAGTCTCATCTACTGTGACCAAACCTTCATCTGGGGGCCTTGCTGAAAGCAACCCAGGAATAAACATTGAGATCTGTACCCAAATGTACATGCTTTGTTCCACATCTAGAGATCTGTCCCCAAGAAATCAGCACAGAGTGCCCGAGGATCTATTATATGTTAGAGGATATCCACAGCATCATTATTTGTGGGTATTTATAATATGCACAAATTACAATGCTCAAAAAGGGAAAAATGGTTACATAAATTATAAATCAGCCACAAGACTGAATATTAGGCAGCCATTAAAAATAATGCTCTCAAATAAATTTAATGACAGGGAAAATTATCACAATGTAATGTTCAATGGGTAAAAGATATAAAATTGCTTGCAACATGATGCCATACACACACACTGCTGAAATGAAATACACCAAAAGACTGGCAGAAATGATCTCTAGATGGTGGCATTCTGGGTGATTATCATTTTTTCTTTACATTTCCATACCTTCCATGTTTTCTACAATAGGCATATTTTATTTCTGTAATTGGAAAATAAAACATGGTTTTTTTCTGGAATATTTTTCTACAGCCAAGTCTTTGGCCAGAAGAGATGAGTAACTACTATGCAGTTCCTTTAAAAGCTGGTGTCTGCTTTGCACACATACCCCCCTTTCCTTGCCCCAGAGTGTTGGGTTGAAGACAGTTTTAAAGACCCCCACCCTCCTGAAGGTAGCCCTGCCTGGTGCGACTAGCCTAGTTACTTCAGTTTGTGCAGACTGCCGCAACAAAACACCACACAGTGGATGGCTTATAAACAACAGATACTTATTTCTCACTGTGCTGGAGACTAAAAGTCTGCTATCAGGGTGCCATCATGGTCAGGGAAGGGCCTTTTCTGGATTGCACACTCTTCATTGTGTCCTCTCATGATATGACCCAAGGGGCATGGCAGCTCTCTGGAGCCTCCTTCCTAAAGGCACTAATCCCACTTGTGAGGGTTCCGTCCTCCTGATTGAATCACTTCCCAAAGGCCCACCCCCTAATGCCATCACCTTTGGGGATAGAATTTCAACAACAACCTTTGGGGGATCACAAATACCTAGACCACAGCACTGACTAAGGACCCCCCACTCCCATGCCCCAGCTCATCTAGGCGTCTTACCTCTGTGGGGCTGAGTCTCTCAAAGATTAAGCTGACAAAATTGAAGGTCTTTTTGTCCAAAGTGGTATTTATTCTAACAAGGAACACATGAAAGAACTTTTAGAATCCAGTGAAAAGAATGTCTCATGATTAAAGAAAATGTTAGGTAGGTCTGCACACAGTAACAGAACGATAGTTACCAGAGGCTGGGGCATGGAGAAAATGGGCAGATAAATGTAGGATGGTGGTTGCCAAGGGCTGAGGGGAGGGAGTCGTGGGGAGTTATTATTTACTGGGTTCAGAGTTTCAGTTTTGCAAGACGAAAAGTGCTCTGGAGGTGGAGGGTGGTTGCATGACAATGTGAATATACTGAGTACCATTACACTTCGCACTTAAAAGTGGTTAAGAGAGTTGTGTGTGTTTTACTACAAAAAATGAAAAAGAAAAAGGAAAGGGAAGTCTTATGGTGGAATTTCAGGCCTCTGGAAGAGGTGGGAGGAATCCCACTCAGCCCCCCAGCCCGCTGCTGAGGGTCAGCCCCCTCCCATGCTGGAGCTGGAGGTTGGGGCATAGGCAACACAGCATGGGGGCTCCAGGTATTTTGCAGCACTGCACACAGAGCTCGGCTGTGCAGCCTGTGTGAAGCCTCGGTGGAAAGGCAAGATCACTCTGAACACACAGGTTCTCTGGCCCCCTTGCCTCAGTCTCTCCAAGGCAGAGCCTCAGCATGGAATTTCTCTCCCTCAATCCCAATTAGCTGGCAAAATACACTCTTGTCCAGTGTTGAGGAAGAAATGAGATCATCCCTTAAAGCCCATGTACCATCCCTGTCACACTGTGTCATTCAGAAAGTGTCTGAAACTTGGTCTGTGAAGAAAGTAAGCTCTGGGTTTATTCAGCAGCTAGTAGGCTAGCTGAATGAGATGCTATTCATGTTCTGTACAGCTCAGGGATTGGCAGGTCATAGGAAAAGGCGGATCAGGAGCAACTGTGACATGGGGCAGAGAGTGGTCACTGTGTAAACAGAGGTTTCAAGAATCTGATAAGCAGAGAAGATGACACCTGAGCTGGTCATTGAAGAAGGGAGAAAGGCCATCACAGAAGGAACTCACAGCATCAGTAAGGTACCCTCAGGAGGAGGAGCAGCAGATAAGCTGTGCAGACTATGCCCCTCAGAAAGCTTCCTGAGGACATGGGTCTTTGCTCAGCGCACCCATCACAGTAGCTGAAAGGCCTTGCTGGCCACTCATCAGCACTGCCCCTCAGAGGATCTACGTCTCCACGGGTCTAACTTGGGCAGAGTGTGGGAAGGATGGGGTAACTTCTGCTAGCTTCCAAGGGCAAGCCCTCTCACAATGGGGGCTTCACAAAGCCCATCCACCTATCCTGGCCCACCATTCACAATGCCTCCTACCTCAGTGCTCTCCTCCCTTCCTGCCCTCCCCCCAGATTCCCCTCACAGCCCAGGCACAGTGGATGCACCTGTCAAAGATGACAGTGGGATGATTTTCATGTGTCTGAATGCATAAGGGTCCCTCCTGTGGCCATTCATTTATTTATTCATTTAACAAAAACATTGAGTGACCACAGTAGGCCATGCCCTGTGGTGGGAATGCCACAACAAAAGACGTAGTCCTTGACCCCAGTGTATTCAGCCTTTAGCAGATGAGAGAGCAAAAGAAAAGCCCAGCACTGATTCCCCTGAGCACCAGCAGGGATGGTCAGTTGTGCAAGGAGAGTAAGAGGCTGCAGCACTGGGAGTGGATGGTGGTGCTTGCAGCCGGGACTCAGAGGCTCCCGAGGTGCCCCCACTCCCAGGTGCTGTGGGGAGCCCCCAGAAGCTGACAATTGTCTGCACAGGTGTCCAGGACACCTGAGCACTTAGCTACAGCCACACAAAGCCCATGTTTGGCTTCTCTGTCAATTCCGCCTCATAGGCACCTGAATTTAAGATTCATCAGAGGGCTCTGGCTGCTAGGAAATAATGATTTATTCTCTGTCTCACTCACACACACACTATTTGCAGTGCTTTGTTCCTGGTTTCCTACACATTTAATTACCTCAGGATAAATCTGATTTCCCCTCTTGGAAAATCTCTCTTTTGTTTTCTTTTAATTTCCCTTTCTTTCACATTACATTTGACAAAGTTGGGAGAGTCAACCAAGACAGATGAGCACTGAGGGTGGGAGAAGCAGAAAACCAGCGTGGCCCTTGCAGGCAGCGCCCAGATGACATGGGACAGCCGGAGCTATAAATTAGAAGTGTCCTGTACTTATATTTAGTTCAATAACAAATACTCACATAAAAATAACTAATTTTTATTCTGGGCGGGTAATGCCTAAATTTAAGCCATCTTTCCCAGCCTGCCTAAAGACAAAGTCTGCTAATTCTGCCTCCACCACCTCCTCCTCCAGCTCAAGGCCTTCATCGCTGCCTAGAGATGAGAGACAGGAGTCATCGATAGCTAAAGCCCAGGCCAGTGGGGAGAACCATCTGGAAATCTCTGGAGTAAAACAACATTCCTGGCCAAAGTCCCAAGAAACAAACATAATGAATATTTTTAAGGGAAAGACATCCAATGGATGAGGTGGTAGCCTTGCTTATCTAGTGAAATTCCAGTTCTGATCTTGAAAGCTATTGATTTTCCTGGAAAGTGGGAGGAACCTTCACCCTGGGAAGGAGGATGCTGCCAGGACTTGGGGCCTGGGCCTGGGTGAGAAGGGCATTGTCCTACCTGGTTTGTTGGACCCTAGGCAGGGCAGGACTCTGGCCTTGATCCTACCTATCACTCATGTGCTGAATGGCCACAGGAGGAACAAGATTCCCTTCTCAGCCTCGGTCCCATCACAGACTCCCCTTCTATTCTGACTTCACTGCACTCAGCTCTCCAGATGCACTGGCCAGGGCAGGGTTGTTGTGATTATTACATTATTTTACTGAAGTCAGATCATTTGTTCCCCTCTGCCAAACTCTCCAGTGGCTTCCTTCACACTTAGAGTGGGGATAAGATTCAGCTCCAGTTTGTGTCTCTGTGAAGGCTGTTTTATTGGCAAATGGTGAGCCAGGAGAATATCTGAAACCACCAAACCCTCTGACCCAGCTAGCTCTTTGGGGTAAAACCACATGTATCCATCATGCCATGTGCTATACTTGCATAGCTGTACTTTATTAGAAAACAGGGATTATTGGCTGGAAGTACTCCAGGATGACCCAAACCTCTCTTCTTCAGCCAATTTTCAAGCCATGACATCATAGTAGATGTGGCACTGGACCATCTCAGAGTAAAGGAGCACCTGACCCTCGCCTACTTCTGACTTCATCTCAAGAGCTCTCCCCTTCTCTCTGTGCTAGAGCTCTACCCTGTGCTGGTCCTTGACATTGACAAGATCTTGCAACCTCAGGGCCTTTGTACTTGCTGGGTTCTTTGCCTAGAGTGCTCTTACCACATACCTATGCATGGTTGACTTCTCATTTTTCTGTCCTCAGCTCTCTAAAGCAGCCTCAGACCTAGGTACTCTCTCTCCCATCTTCCTTTCCAGCCCTTGTCTCAAGCTGAACTCCTTTTGATCTGTTGCTGAGCCTCCTACTCCCACTAGAGAAGGGGTGTGCTGTAGGGGGACAGGGTTGAAACTAAGAAGGCCTTGTCCCCCTACTCTTTTCTCCAGGGATACAGTCAAGGGGAAGATCCATTAAAAGCAAACAAAGAAGAAATGCTTATGTGATTCTTGCAGTAGACATATAGTAAGATTGTGGCTCTACTGGGGGCTGAGCCTGAGTCCAGCCCCTACTCCTAGGCTCTCAACTTGGCCACAGAAACACCAGCCAACTCCAACACTTCTTCCTTGTGCTTTTCTTCTGACCTAACCCTTCCTCCTCTTAACCTTTTCTTCATTCCTCCTTGAAGGGTTATTCTGTGAGTAAAGACCCCAGAACAGTGCTTCTTAACCCTGGGCAGCTCGTGGGAATCACCTAGGAAGATTCTTAAACTGCTACTGTCCACATCCATGGGGGCCAACTCAGACAGCATGGCAGGGGAAGGGGACTGACAGCTGGCATCAGTGTTTGTTTGAAAGCTCCCTAGGCCCTGCTCAAGTTCACCAGGTTAAGAAGCTCCAGATCAGTGCTTTAGGGATGTGTGCTACCTTTTCTTTGGGTAAGATCCCTGCCTCCTCTTGGGGGAATGCCAAAGGCCACTGGGTCAGTTCGAGCAACTAGGGAGTCTAAGCCTCCAGCTGGTGGGCACCGAGATGCCCAGGGACTTAAGGAATGGAGAAGCAGGCAGTGGACAGCAGCAGCAACAGCACAGACACTGGGAGAAAGGAGATACAGCCCTGCCCAGAAAGGGATGAAGTCAGGCTCAGGGTCAAAACAGGATCCCATGCAAAGGAGGAGCCAGGAACCGACTCGGTGCCACATGGGGTTCCTGATACCCCCCACACACACTTGCAATTTTTGTTTGCAAAGGATTCATTTGCAGAACCTGGCAGCCCAATATCCTTTTTTCCCTAAAGACAGGGAGTAAACCTGTGATTGGCTATGACCAGCAGTTCTCTCCCTCTTGAGATGTATTAAATAAGACGAAAGGAAAATAAAACCAAGGAGCAAAAACTAAAAGAATAGCTATAAAAGAAAAGAGTGGGTGATTTGTCCCTTCATGAAAGGTGGCCTCTAGGTGAGTTGCCATTGTTGAATGCCAGGGCTTTGCTTGACACTCTACAGAGGCCTGCTGGGAATCTGCTCTGTGAATGAAAGGCACATGCTCCCACCAGTCAGGCAGCTATTTGGAACAGCAATCTGGATATTGGACAGGCACGTCTCCTCTACCAGTGCATAAGCTCCATGAGGGCACATGTTTCTTAGTGTTTAGCACAGTGCCTGCCACCAGCACATACCCAATAGCCATTTAGTGGGTTATGAATGGGCACTCCTCAACCCACTAAATGGGTATAGTCTTCCTGCTAGAAGTAGCCTTGCCCTAAAAAACTGCTGGCTAACTCAAAACTCAGTACCATTCTTGTTTCAGTGAGGATTCTCGGCTGCAAGTAAGAGAAATGGACTGTGATTAAATGAAAGTAAACAAGCCAAACAGAAGAGGAAGGCTGCCTTTTGGAGAGCTATGGGACAATATTCAGAATCATTGGGAAGTCTGGGGCAGGAGGCAAGGCAGGCTGGGCCCCAGAGCCTGGGATGTATCAGACCTGGCTCAAAATTCCCCAAAGGCCCCTCTGCCCTGCCCTTCTCTAAGCACATGATGCAGATGAGGGAAATGTTCCAACTCTCTCAAATCTTTAAGCTGTTCCCCCAAAAGTCAAAGCCTCAGGCAGGAGCATCTAGGTAGCTGGGCTGAGGTCAGGTGCCCATGCCCTAGCTTCCCAGGGTGGGCAGAAGGACCACCAGGCCCTTCTGTTTTCCTGGAACTCTCCAAACAGACACCCCCTCCCTATACTTTAAGCCGAAAAAAGTGTTCAGATCCTGAGGAGTGCCCCCATCCTACCACCGGACATATGTCTACTGCGATGCAGAATCCCATTTTCAACTTCTAGAATGGCTTTATTCCATCAGACTTTTTTAAAGTAGCTCAATTTAAGCAGGAAAAGGTTTTCCCTGCTTGCTGTGTAATTGAGTCAGTTTTACAAGCCAGTGTTTACAATGTGCTAAATCCATAGCCAAGAGGAAATACTCCTGTAGATGTGACTTTTAGCCACTGGTTACCAAGGGTGTCTGGTGACTCTGTCTTAGGGGAAATATTTGGAAAAAAAGATAAGCACCCTTGGAGAGCTAGGTTGTTTCTAGATGTGGGCTGGGTGTGAGGGAGGGTGTTTCAGTCTTGCCCAGAGGCAGGGGTCTGGGCAGAATGACTGTTCTTTCCTGGTAGACCTTAGCCCTCTCCAGGGTTCTCAGTCCAATGGCTGACACCTCCTCCTTTCCCCTCCTGCTCTTCCCCTTCGAGTCTGTCTAATCTGCCGCCAGCTCTCCCAGATGTGTCCTCTGACGTGGGAACGCTGAGGTATCCAGTGGTGATACAGTGTCGGGCTGCTGCCCTCCAGTGCCTGCAATCTGCTCATCTCCCACCCCCTCCAGGCACGCACTGCTTCCACAGATGTCCCAATGAGAAGGCAAGCATCGCTGGGCAGGCACTGAAGGGGCAGATCACTCATGAGTTTGCCAACAGATGAATCTGCATCGGGCCCAACCTCCCAGCCTCCTTTAGTCCCCCGATATCTGTTACTAAGGTCTGAGGCCATGGGGTTCTGATTGTCTATTTCATGTCTTTAAGTAGAAAAAAGGTGGGTTGGGGACTCCCACTTCTGTGCTCTCAACTTTCCTCTCTCACAGGTGAAGATGACCCCCTCATTTTTGGCACAATCCTAAATGGGTAAAGGTGAGGACAGTTTTGGAGATTACAGGGTGTTGTCCCTCTGAGATGGTCAAGTGCCTCATCTGTGATGCTATTACAGCTTGAAACTGCACTCAAGAAGGGAGGTTTGGGTCATCTTGATGTACTTCCAGACAGGAGTCTCTGTTTTCTATAAAGCACAGCTAGACAAATATAGCCCGTGTCATAATAGGTGCACGTGGCTTTCATCCAAGGAGCTAAGTCAGAGGGCTCAGTGGTTTTAGGCTTTCTCCTGGTTTACAACAGCCTTTGCACAGAAATGAACTGGGAGGCTTGGGCTGCAGTTTGTTCCTCCACCCAGCCAGAGGGACTTGGCTTTGGGGAGCCTCCCAGGACTGAATTTCTACAGCTGCAGGGGTTGAGACAGTGGGGATAGAGTGCCAGACACCTGTTGGTCATGCATGCCCCCATTAACCATGTTAATTGGGGAAAAAAGAGAAGAAATAAGCCAATTAAATGTGTAACAAGTTGAGCCACATCCTGGCCTCCATCAAGACAGAAAGTAACGCTTTTTCTGAGGCTTTCTATCTCCTCCCATGAATCTCCAACTAAATGCACAAAGGATAAAGGACATTTCTCACAGGAAAAGAAAAAAGATCAGGCTTCATTAAAATAAAGAAACAGCTATGGCTACAAGCCACATGCTAGAAAATGCAATGGGACTTAGAGAGTACTGAAGGCTGACGCAAACCCCCTCAGACCTGGGCAAGACTTGGACTTCCTTGGAGGCAAATGTTACATCTCGAATGGCCCTCTGGTGCTATGGGAGCCAAGAGGTGCAGGAGGAGGTGTGGGAACCCGTGGGCCAGCTGGGAGACTATTCGTCCCTCCATCTCTGTCTCTGCCTCTTCCCACCACTACCTCCAGAGCGCTCAGGGTAAGAGTTCCTGGCTGAGAGAAACTTCTAGAAGAGTGTGGAGGAGGCAGGGAAACAGCCTCAGGGGGCAACAGCCCACAGCACCTGTGACAAAAGGCACACCCTGTGCACACACCATCACACACTGCAGTAGTGCTCTGCAGAAGAGACCCCAGAGGTGGAACCCGAACCATTCAGAAGCACAAAGGAGAACAGTTTCCTGAATGGAAGGCTTGAAACTGCCACTTGAGAAAGTCCAAATGCATCCAATCAAGACACATCCTGGTGAATCACTAAGACTCAAGAATAAGAAAGCAGTACTCTGGACTTCCAGGTGGATAAAAGCAAATCACCTAAAAAAGGTAAAAATCAGCCTAAACTGATGACAGCAACATTCAATACCAGAAGAATATCCATGATTCTAAGCAAAGGAATGTATGTAACCATATATCTTAACCCCAGGGGGTTGCTCGCTATCCTAGGTACACAGGCAAGAAAATCTGAGCATTCGCAAGAATGGCACAGTTCAGTGGTGCATGGCACCGATGAGCTAGGGGGCAGGGTGTGGAGGATGGAATCGGGAAAACCAGAAAGTAAACAAAATAGCTTAAAACCTCTCCATCAACAGTGATCTTGCAGCCGCAGCACTGACATCATGAGGAAGCTTGTTAGAAAACAAACCCCTGGGGCCCACCTCACATCTGCTGCACCAGAATCTGCATTTTAACCCAGTGCCCAAGGGATGCATATGCACTTTAAGGTCTGAGAATCACTGCCCTGGAATAAAGAAGCCCCAGTGGAAGGACAGGCAGGTGACTGGATGGAAGCCACTGGGCATGGCAGCACTGGATGGAATGTAATCGTCACTGACCTCGTCATTGAAAAAATAGTAGCATAAGAAACCCAAACTTTATGGGGAGGGAGAGGTGGCAGAACATCCGTAGACACCATGAAATTTTAAAACTGGGGATGAATCTCATCTTTCCCCTACTAAAGAAATAACTTTATAGTAAAGTTTTTCAGAAATTGAAGTAACTTGTAATGGAGAAAAATGTGTCTGAACTTCAGTAATTTTCACAGTTCATTTTAATTTTTTTGTCTATTAAATTCAAATCAAACTAAACATATTGCTTTTAATTTTAAAATATGTACAGTAAGAGTCTATTTTTGTAAAAGTGCTTCAATTTACCTAATTAGCTATCTTTCTATCAGAGAGAGAGAGAGAGAGAGCTAGGGTAGTTGCCAAATGTTAAGAATTTCTCCATGGTGAAATCTGAAGTAACTTTTTTTCCTTTTCTTGGTGTTTTTGTGTATTACTTGATTTTAAAAAAAATAATGAGATTGTATCATTTTCACAAGAGAAGTTCTTTAAAAGCACAATCAGAAAGGTCCGTTCTAAATAACAGATTTGATTGATGGTCTAATTAGTACTTATATTTTATAAATCTTAAGGAAAAATAATTGCAACGATGTTAAAGGAAGTCAAATTGAGAGATAAGCTGGCTAAAAACTTAACTGTTCTAGATCCAGAAAACACTTTTTCCATTATAAGAGTGTTAGAAAAAACTTGCAACACTCCGTTAAAAAGCTTCTCTGGTAATTTGCTGACTGTGAATCTCTCCAGGGCTCTGTCCCCCAGCTCCACCCCCCACCCCAGGCCAACACCCACAGCCTTGGCTGTGGCCCATCCTCAGGGTTGCCACCCCTGACTGAGCTCACAGAGGCTTCCCTTTGCTTCTCCATCCTCTGCTGCTCTCTGCAGTTGAACAGCTAGGCACAGGACAGCCAATGACTGCATTACCTTAGCTGCATAATAAAACACCCAGAGCTTTAAGAAATGACTCTGAGCCATACCCCAGACCACATGTTCTCAAACTTTGACTGTTATCAAGATCACCCTGGGAAAACTTGGTGATAGTGTCACACACAGCCCAGGCCCTGTTTTCCTCCAAGGCTCCTGGGGAGAGTGTGTGCTTTAGCAATAGGAACAGGTGATCCTATTCCCCACCAAAGTGGGAGGACCGGATCAGACCGCAATTGGGCCAGGGCACTGGCACACTTCCAACCTTCCAGGAGGTTTTAATTGCAGCATGGCTGAGAACCACTGTTCTCACATCTGCTTTCTGGATCTAATGAAGGATGTGGGTTTATGCAGATCCCCTTCTCCCCAGGCAACCAGAGCCCTGTGACTGCAACAGAGGATGGCAGACAGGCAAGCCCATGCCCCTGTTGACCACACCTGTCCAGTGAAGGGCCTGGCCACACTGAATGCATGTATCTTGCAGACACCCAAACAGGTGACTTAGGTTTCTCCATCTCAAGACATACTGAACTGCCTAGGAAATAACTACACTGAAATTGTCTTTTAGATCAATTGCATCTTTCCACAGGTGAAGCAACTGAAGACCAAGGTATCAGGCGGTAACAAAGCCTTCCTTGACCCAGACCTTCTCCTGCTGGCCTGTGGCACTCCCACTCGGCTAGGAAATGCCACCATATATCTGGAATCTGAAGAGTCACCTTTTGAGACAGATTATTTAACACCCCCTCATCGCAGTCACTTTCACGTCTCCCACTTTGCTAAGAGAAGATTCCACAAGGGACCACTGGCCCTGGAGAGACTGCCCTGAAGTCTGGAATCCCTGGAGTTTTCCAAGTCCCCTTTCTAGATGCTGAACATGCCACCTCATGCTTTGACATTTACTCAATAATCAATAATATGATGAAGGCTGACCTTCCCAAGGCAGCAAGGTGAAGTGGTTGAGAGCCAGTCTGCTTGGACTTAAACACTAGAGGGAGGACTCAGGGTAAATTATTCAGCTTTCCTCTGTGCCTCCAAGTCCTCACATATAAAATGGGGATAATGATTACACCTGCTCCACAGGATGTTTGAGAATAAGGAGTTCACATATGTAAGCGTGCATAGGGTAGTGTCTGGAGCGTAGACAGCACTATGTATGTGTATGTGTTCACTATTGTTTTTCTCTGATTGTACCTATGAGTTTGAACACACCTGGCCTTCTCTCCCCTTCACATCCACATACCAAGCTGATGCTTTGCCTGTGTGTCCAACTTCCACGGCACTGTCTACTTCTTTCTTGGTAGTGAAAACTCAGGAACTAATAGCAGCTTTTTTTGTTTTACCCTCCACCTCTTCCCACAGTCACGGTCATCCTGACTTCAGCAGAGTGCCTGAGCCCCTCATGATTTTGCCATGGACCTTAGCCATCTTACTAGTAATAATTCTGCTAAATAACTGGATCCCATCAGCCTTGAGAAATGGGATATCATCACCTGCCACTGCCCTTAGTCCTGACCTAATCAACATTTTAATCCATAAAGTGAAGGAAAATGTGTAACTGAATGTATAGCAAATCAAGAAGTGACAGAAAGCTGGAAGAAATGGCTAAAATGCTGGGGAGTGAATTAAGATTCACTCAGATTTCTCATGGGGGGGTTGGAATTCTGGACTGAAGCCAAGAAAAGGTAATCTTTCGACAGGACAAGTGTACAATATAAATCAAGGAGCCTGGGCTGTGCAGCACACCATGTAAAGAAGACCTAGGCGTGCCAGGCAACAACATGCTTCCTGCACTGATCCTCGCAGCGCTGCTTCCCAGAAAGGGCATCCAATGCCCTCTGAATTCAGGAGCCCCCTTCCACAGTATTCTGTCCTTCTGTGGAAGCCATACAGTAATGAAAACATCAGTGAGTAGAGTTTTCAGATAATTCATTTCTCAATGCATCCATTCACCATCATTTATTTCAGACTTTATCTTTGCAAGTAACTGTCTGCTAAAAGAACTACATACACTTGTTCTAGGTCTTCAGATGGTCTACAGTTAGGAGTTGGAAGACCAGGCGGTTTGTTTGATGGAGCATAACCTTTCAGACCATCGGTAAGGTTCAGTTTCCAGTCACTAGCGGTGTACAGAGGCTCTCAAGCCTCAGTAGGGAGCATATCGAGGACTCCTACTGAATTAGGAGTCCTCTTCCAAGACGCCATTCCATAGCTGTATGAATCTCATGATAAAGGTAAGGCAACAAGTAGAGGGAGGTTGCAGAAGGGGTAAACTGAGTCAGAAGTCCTTCTTTCAAACCCAAGCCAGCCAGCCCTCCTTTGTGCCTCCGGGCTGCTCCTGACCTATTTGTGTCTTGACTCCTGATGCCTGGAATCTCTGACACTCACATGCACATGGCCTAAACCCCTAAGAGAAATGCAAATTCCATCTACAAAAGGCACCATATTTCAGTTGCTAGGGTGGCAAAGATTAAAATGTTTGATATCAGACTGTGGTTGGCACCAAACCAACCTCATATTTTGTGGGTCATATGTGCATTACTTAGCACAATCTTTTGAAAGAAAATTTGGCAATATATATCAAAATTTTAAATGCACATACTCTTTCACTCTGTAACCTCCTTTCTGGGACTACATCATACAGACATCCTTGCATTCCTCCAGAGCACTCGATTGCTGAAGGATGTTCATGGCAGCATTCTTCTTTATTAAGGCTTCAGGAGCATATTCCTGTCTTTCTATTGTTATTTCTTTTTATTGTATTAAAATATGTGTAACATGATAATTATCATGTTAAATATTTGCAAGCACATAATTCAGTGATATTAAATACACTCATAATATTGCCTAACCATCACCACTATCTATACCCCAAATATTTTAATCATCCCAACATAAAACTCTGTACCCATTAAATGATAACTCCCCCTTC
This sequence comes from Phyllostomus hastatus, assembly GCF_019186645.2. Taxonomy (NCBI): domain Eukaryota; kingdom Metazoa; phylum Chordata; class Mammalia; order Chiroptera; family Phyllostomidae; genus Phyllostomus; species Phyllostomus hastatus. Next base: position 31,564,139 of record NW_025334009.1, on the reverse strand, counting down.
CCCTTACCCCTTGTCTCTAGTATCCTCTATTCCAGGGGTGTCAAACTCATTTTCACTGGGGCCCATATCAGCATCACAGTTGCCTTCAAAGGGCTGAAATAATTTTAGGACTGTCTAAATGTAACTACTCCTTAACTGTTAAGGAGTTGAAATTATATTCGGCCCTTTGAAGGCAACCACGAGGCTGATGTGGCCCCCTGTGAAAATGAGTTTGACACCCTTGCTCTATTCTATTTTTGTCTCTATGAATCTGCCTAATGTAAGTACCTCATATACGTGGAAACATAAATATTTATCATTCTGTGACTGGCTTCTATCACTTAGCAGTGTTTTCAAGGTCCAGCCATGTTATAGTATGTATCAATATTTCATTCCTTTCTATGGCTGAATAATATTCCATTGTATGTACATACTATATTTTGTTTATGCTTTTCTCTCCTGATGGACTCTTGGAGTGTTTCTGTTTCTTGGCTATTGTGAGTAATGCTGCTATATACACTTTTGTACAAATTTCTGTTTGAGTCCTTGCTTTGAATTCTTTTGTGCAGTGTTGTTTTTTTTTATCTTCACCTGAGGATATGTTTATTGATTTTAGAGAGAGAAGAAGAGAAAGAGAGAGAGAGAAACATCAATATGAGAGAGAAACCTTGATCAGTTTCCTCCCATATGTGCCCTGACTGGGGATCGAACCTGAAACCTAGGAATGTGCCCTGTGCAGGCATTGAACCTGTACCCTTTAGTGTATGGGACAATGCTCCCACCAACTGCACTACCTGGCCAGGGCCACAGTACTCTTTTTAATGGCAAAAAGATTGGAAACAACCAAAAATACTATTAAGAGGGAATTAGTTAAATAAATTGTCATATATCCACACATTAGAATACTTCTTAATCCTATACAGTGAGGCAGGTTTATGAGCCTTAGTATGGAATGATCTATAAGACATATTATTATGCAAACAAACCAGGAGGAGGAGTAGCAACAGCAGCACAGAGGAGTGCAGAGGCAGGAGGAGCTACAGGTGTGCCTGGTGCCCACTGTCCCTGGAAGGGACAGTGGAAGGGACAATGCGGGGAGGCCCTTGGGCCCAGGGTCAGCAGTGAGGGAAAACCTACTCTCCACTATATGCCCTTTGTACCATTGGAAATATTTTAATGAACTGAGTATTTTGCCTTCTAAAAACTAATCAATACAGTTTTAATTGGCATGTGATTGCTTAAAGATCCCGAGTTTGGTTATGGGTCCAGCAGCAGTTGGGGATGCAGAGCAGCCCACGGAAATAGAAACAAAGCAAAAATTAAATGATCAAAAAGTCTAACATTTATCCCTTTAAGACCACAAATATCACCACTTGCTGCCCCCTTCTTCAAACACTGAGCTCAGTGTCAAAATTGTTCCCGATGTCTTGTAGCCTCTCAATTCCAATGCCCCTGTTCCTGTTCTTCTCCTCTCCCTAGAAAAGTAATTTAGAGAGCTGCAAGATGAAGGGTGTGAGCTCACCCTCCAGGGTCGCTCATGCCTTGGTCTCCTGGAAAGGGAAGCTGTGGAGTGAGGCTTCACAGTCCCAGGCATCCTCCCTGAGGGTCACGCTCCATCAGGAGAGGGCTCTGTCACCCTCCTCCAAGCCAGAGATGTTGAAAAGGTACCTGCTCAGAGCCAGCTGAACAGACCGCAGGGGATGATAATCAAATCACATTTGAAAATGAGATGAGGAGAGGAGTCAGAACAAAAGCCGGAGAAAAGAAAAATAAGGTGGAAGTTGCAGAAATTGGTGCTCTGTATTCTAAGGGCTTCCTGGCTCCTAGCAGGGTTTGAGATTAGTGTTGATAATAGCTTCGCCATAGGACCACACAAAAAAAATCAATGGAACTGGGACTGAGGCAGGATCCATTTATCTTCTTGGGGTGAAATAGAAGGTGTGATTTTAAAAAGACAAATTATACCAAATGCGTGTAATTGATGTGCATACACAGAACCATGCAAGGAAGGCCAACCGCACACAACTGCACAATATCAGGCATTATTCTCATCAAGAGTTCCTGTAACAATGCCAACCCCAGGGCACAGTTCAAGTACTCTGGAGAGTAGCGCAAGGCACTGAGTTCTAGAATAGGGTGCATTATTTTTTGTGGTTAATTATTTGTTTGAAAGGGTGATGAAGAATACAAAAAAGAAAAAGGCCAACTGGCAAGTCCTGCTTTATAATGAAACTGCTTGGTTAGGACAGGACTCCAGACCCCACTTAGTCCATCCCTCTGCCTTTCATTTCAATGGACTGTCTACCCCTCAAATAAGTGTTTGCCCTTAGCTTAAAGCTTTTATTTATGTGAGTTTCTCTCACTGAGTTCTATATACACTCTCATGGGCAGGGATGCTGGCCTCATCGCCTCTGTGGTACCGGTACCTGACACTCAGAAGAGTCTCAAGAATGTTTTATTGATTAATAAATAAATTAATTAATTGAGTGAGATCTTGTTTTCCAGCCCAAGGCCTTCATAAGCAGAAGTGCAGAGCCAGACATTTCACAACCAGCTTTCTTGTTCAGCTGACAGTGCTACACCGGTCTAGTTGAGGGGTTCCAGTTAGTCCTTGGAAGGTGAATTCCAGAGAAGGGGCAGGCAAGAATACGGAGGGGTGAGGAGAAGTGGTGCCGGGTGCCTGGGGATCAGGGGATCTGGGGCAAGGACCACCTCCACAGAGGTTTACAGCTGAGGTGTAGAGCACTATCCCACAACACGTGGAAGGTGAGAAAAAGAGGGTTTGGGTCCAGAAAGAGCCTCCCTCCTGGCTTAATAAAAGCCACTTCCTGAAAGCTTTCTTCAAGCCTTCTAGAAAAGGCCAAAGGTCACCTCAGACACATGCTCTCTCTTGTGGTGCCACCCAACATCCTGTCTAGACGCTTCTTCTGCCCCTGGGCTGGGCCTGAGGGCTGTCAGGCTACCCTTCCATTCTTTTCCATTTTCCAAACAGAGCCTGGCTGCATCTGATCCCTTCCCACTTCCCTGCAGACCACCCCTCCGCCTTTCCAGTGAGGCTGCAGAAGAGTGAGTGCCTCCCCATCTCTCTGGGCCACCTCAAGGTGTCTCTACCCCAGCCGGTGGTCCTCCTGTCCCCACCCAACAAGTGCCCTGCTCTTCCCTTGCCCAGGAACCGTGCTGGTCACAGAGAGAGGCAGCCCTTGCCCTCAAGAAGCTCTCACAAAAACCGCCTCTCTCCAGCTATCTAATTTCATCCTCTTCGGCTCAGGCTCAGACTGGCTTTTTCAAATATTCTTTCTGTATCTTGCGAATTGCTCTTTCTAGTCACAACTTCCTTCCCTTAGGATATAAAACTGATCAAATCTCCCTGCTTCCAACAACAGCAACAACCACCGTAACCAAAACAAAAAACCTTCTGGCATGCTGATTTCCCCTCAAGCCCTCTTGTCTCTCTTCTTTTCCTTTAAAATCGGTATTGAACTGCTTCCACTTCCTCAGTCCACTCCGCCTTTCAGCTCGGGAAGGGGCTGTCTCTACTGTGCCTCTACAACTAAAGATCACCTGCGACTGGCCAGGCATCCAATCTGCTTCATTCATCGCCCTTCTCAGCCACTTGGCCCACATGACCAGCATTGACCAGGCTCCCCACCCAGCCTTCTCCCATCCATCCTATGTTCCCTTGCATCGCACTGCTCTCCCTTTGCCTCACTGGCTGTGCCTCCTCTGTCTCCTTTGCAGCCTTATCTTCTTCCTCCTGCTGCTGCTTGTCCCTCAAAGCTCAGGGTTCTGTCCTGCCTCCTTTTCTCTCTCTCTCTTTTCTGTCTCTTAGCAGTTATATCCCAGTTTAAATTTAAAAATATCTATTAAACACTATCCACACACAGTGTGTTAGGCACTGCTGATGTAGTGGTAAATCATAACTCTTTTAAAAAGCTGGCAGAAAAATGGGAGGCTCAGAAAAAGAAATGATTTAATACACTATATTAGGAAAACTTTCTGCCTCAGTATGGGGACAGCAGCCCCAAGTTGCTCACAGTTTTTCAGTAAAAGTGTTATGATGCTGAAAATGCACATGACCTTTCTTCAACTATAGACAATGCCAGAATGGGAGAGGGGAGTGTTTGCATCAGAGATGGATGGGAAAAACCCACCCAGGCATAGGGCATGCCCCTTCTGACTCTACTGTTTGAAATGGGGAATGCCTGGTGGTAGGGGTGGGAGGAAGTAATAAGAGCCACCCTCTGTCTCTGCCTTAGAGAACTATGGCTACTGCCAGTGAGGAACTGAGTTATGTTGCAAGTCAAGGATGTCCCCATTTCACCCCTTACACTCTGCCCTTCCCAGAAACTGCTAGATACAATATAGCTATGCAAGGCCTAGAACTGGAGTCACGCATTCTGAGAGCTGCTGGTCTCAGCACATGTGGGAAGTGGTAAGGATACTGATGCCCAAAAGTTGTGCATTCAGGGAACTGTACTTTTCACATATTGCATTAGACTAGAAGAACAAAAAAAACCAGAGTCTGTAGGGCAAAGGACTATGTCAATTTGAGCAGAGCAGAGTTACATCACAGGAAAACCTTTTAGATATGAGAAACTGGACTGGGACTTGCACATACCGCTCTGCACAGCTCGGGCAGAAGCAATTAGAAAATGAAATCAAGCCAGTGGGCAGAAATTGAGTCCCAGGATAAGCCACTCACCTCACTGCAGAACCTCACCAAGTCTCACGGGAGTCCCTCGTGCCTTAAAATAAAAGGGCAAAAACCACACAGCGCAAGAATGGGAACATCCTTCTGTAGAGTCAGAGAGGAAGAGCACACCTCTAAAAATGAGAGGCACTGCAGAACTGCAAAGAAAACTTCAGGAAAGTGCTTACTTTTCCAGATGTGTACAACAAAGCACGGCTTCGTAGGAAAGGAGCACAAAGAAGGAGAAGTCTACAGGATGAGATGAAAAGGAAGGGCAGTGGGACACCAACAACACAATAGCAGAAACAAAGCCACTTTCAGAATCTCAAGTCAGTATAACACAGGACACAAATGTGGGAGAAATTAAAACAGTATGGCAGAAGGTGAAAGATGTGGAAAATAGTGAATGAAGAACCACATGTAGACAATGAGGATTCCTAAAATAGAATCCACAACAAAGGAGGCAGACGAAAAGTGAAAGATATAATGTAGTAAAATGTTACTGAGCTGAAGGCTTGTGTATACAGACAGATGGGCTCACCAGGCAAAGTCAGCAAAAGGAGACCCCACAGACCTTATGAAAAATAATGAAGACAATGTCAGAGAGAGAAAGCAGGTTGCTCGCAGGCTGGAGACATCTCCGTGACACAGAACAGAGCAGAGGACGTGGACCATGATGAAGAGAGCCTTGCCAGGCGGGCAAAGAGAGAATCACTCAGGGAACGAGGCAGAGACACGAGGGAGCTACTGGAAAACAAGTCCCGACTTTGTACTAAATCCCCCTAATGGATTCCTGCTGGATTAAATATTTAAACCAAAAATTGAGTCATAAAAGTAGTATGGTAAAACACAGATGAATATATAACTTCAGAGTTAGGAAGAACTTTCAAAAAAGGAAGCAAAGGGGAAAGCACACAAGGAAAAGACTGATAGCCTAAGCTACATAAAAATGTTAAGGTTTGCTGCAAAAATACAGTTTTAAATCAAATTGCAAAACTAGAAAAACATTGAAATATGTATGACAAAGGTTCATGTCTTCCAACTCAATAGAAAAATGGGTAAAGGATATAAACAGGCAATTCACCATAGGAGAGATACAAATAGTCCAACTGGCAATAAAATTTTAAAATCTAAATTAAAATAGCTAAGATTTAGCATTTTTAGCTATAAGACTAACCAAGGGTCAAACAGATGATAATGATCATTGCTGGAAGCAGTAGGGGGACATGGTCCCTTTCTTGGGCACCTAGGATAGTAGGGTACACCAGCATAGCATTCCTGCATGGCAATCAGGAATCTTTATCAAAAGCTTTTAAAGTAAGGAAAACTTCAATTAAAAATTTTACTTGTTAGAAGTTATCTTCTAACAAGAAGATACGAGAATGTTGCCTATTAAGTTATCAAAAATATGTAAACAAGTAACTTGGTTAGAGATTGTTTATAATAGCAAGAGAAAAAAATGAAATGACCTAGATGTCTACATTTAGTGAAATAAGTCATTGAACTTGATATAAAGCAAGTTTAACACAATATTAGGGACACCCATTGGCATGGACAGGAGAAACAGTATGTTGTAATATAAAAAGTCATAAAAGTACAGGACACCATTTTTTCTTTTTTATTGAATGTATTGGAGTGACATTGGTTAATAAAATTATATAGGCTTCAGGGGTACAATTCTATAATACATCATCTGTATATTGTATTGTGTGTTCACCTAGGGCACCGTTTTTGATAAAAGATTGAGACATACACTATACCAAAATATTGGTAGTAGTTATATCTACTGAGATTACATGGGGCTGTTTCCTTTACGTTTATTGTATTTCTACTTTTGTTTTACTATGCATGTAAATTGTGTATAATTTTTATAAAATCTTGTTTTAAAATACAATTAAAAGGCCCAAGAGTGCAATTTCTGGATCACATGATAAACACATGTTTGGTTTTATAAGAACTGTAACACTTTCTTCCAAAATGGCTGTACCATTTTACATTCCCTCTGTCAATGATTGACTGACATAGTTTCTCTACATCCTTGCCACATTTGGTGTTATCACTACTTTTTTTTTTATTTTAGCCATTCTTATAGGTGTGTAGTGATATCTTATTGTGGTTTTAATTGGTATATCCCTAATGGCCAATGATGTTGAGCATCTTTTTATGTACTTGTTGGCCATCAGTATAAAAATGAAAACTATGTTCACACAAAAACCTGCATGTGCATGTTCATGGCAGCTTTATCTGTAATTGCCAAGAACTGGAAATAACCCAAATGTCTCTCAACAGGTAAACAGTTAAACAAACTACATAAATCCATACCATAAAACACTACTCAGCCAGGAGTACATCATAACTTGAATGAACCTCAATGGAATTATGCTAAGTGAAAAAAGACAGTCCCTAAATGTCACATACTATATGATTACAGTTATACAGCATTCTTGAAAAGACAAAATTATAAAGATGGAGAACAGATTTGTTGTCAGAGATAAGGGAAGAGGAGGAGGAAGTTAAGTCAGCTCTGGCTGTAAAATGGTATCATTAGAGATGCTTATGGTAGAGCTGTTCTGTGTCTTGACTGTGGTGGTGGTGATGTGATTCTACACATGTGATAAAATCGAATAGATCTCAATATACACACAGACAAGTGAATGCATGTAAAACTGGGGAAATCTGAATAAGGTCAATCTACGGTATCAGTGTTCATTTCCTCATCGTGCAGTTGTACTATAATTATGCAAGATGCTGCCCCTGGGGATAACTGGATGAAGGTTACACAGTCTTTCCATATTACTTCTTACCACTGCATTTATTTTGAGATAATTACAGATAATTATGATTATAGATATCTCAAAACAAAAATTTAAAAATGGGACATAAAAATACATAAAGAAAATGCAATGACATGCTTGCTAAGATGCACCTATACAAACAGCAATGTGAACACTGGAGCTTGGGGATGACACAATAGGCATTTTGTCCCACAGTGGACTCAGGGAGGCCTTCCTGGAGGAGGTCATGACTGAGGAGTCTGGAGGTGCTACAAACAGTAAGAGGATTCCCAGGTATGGTACAACAGGCAATGGGGATCCAGCCTGAGATCCTGTGATCACTTTATCTCAGAAGCCTCAGAAGCCTGCTGACAAGGGGCAAGAAGGGAGACTCACTTTTCCCTATGATGTTATGTTATTTATTTAATTATCAAGTCATTTATTTATTTATTCATTCACTCATTTGTTCAACAAATATCCTCTGTGCCCCAGACACTGGCATAAATAATAAAATTCCCTAGGGATAAAATAATAAATAAAAGGCCATTAGGTCCCATTCCACCCCAGCCAAGGTCTTGATGGGGAGACAGACAAGTAAACAGAAAAGTGCGAATACATAATTGTGTGAAAAGTGCTATGACAGGCTGTGCACAGATTGCATATGAAAGGGGCACCTAGCCCTGGAGAGCTTCCTGGAAGAGGTGACATCTGGGCTAAAACCTATAAACCTGTAGCACCTGTGAAAGAAATCTAAAAGAGAAGAAGGTGGGGAAGGGTGGCCTTCAAGTTAAAAGGAATCAATGGCTTGTACAAAGGCCCAGAGGTAAGGATGTGTGTCACAGCTGGGGAAACCCAAGACATTAAATGTGGCTAGAGCATAGAATCAGAAACATGGTTAAGACTTGGGTGAGACTGGAAAGTCCATGAAACCCAGGATTCTGCAGCACCCTGAGGGCCATGCTCAGGAGTATGGACTGACTCTTAGGGGGCTGGAGGAGCCATTGAAGCCTTTTGCACAGGAGAGGCTCCTGATCAGAACTGAACCATAAGATGGTGATTCTGAGAGTGATGAGAGAAATAATCCGGGGTGGTATGGGGAATCCCAGCCCCCATCTGTGCTCCACGTCAACACTACCTCCCTTCACAACTCTCACCCAGCTTCCTGGGCTCCCAGTACTATGGTCAGTGTATATCCCCCCAGGAGACACTGAGCTCTGATGGTTTATGGAGTTCTGAGCTCCAGGGCCAAGCTCTCTCCCATCCCGATCAATTGCTCCCTGTCACAAGCTGATCTTGTTCCAGTTCTTTACTTTCTGGATCATAAAGTTGTCCTCTGTGTGACTTAGGAGGCTCTCTGGAGCTGGGCATTTATAACCAAGAGATACCTGTGCAGTCAGCAGCCCCCATTAGTGTGCTGCTTGACAATTTAGCTGTCCCCTGCAAGGCCAGGATTAGATCTATCTGTTTCCCCAGGTCTGGCTTGCCTGGTTTTGGGATGAGACTGGATGGCTTCCCAGGCTGTGCTTTGGCAGCCAGAGCAGCCAGCAGTCTGTACTGCTGCAGCTCTGAAAGAGACAGAGCAAGAACTGGAGACAGGCAACCTGGCAGTGGGGGACCAGAACAGCACCCATTCTGGCCAGGCAGGCATTATTCTGGACCTCAAAATGCCTGTCGTGAACAAGTGTAATCTGGGAACAGGCTTTCAGAAAAGGGCATATGACTCGCATGTACTGGGCCAGGGGCTGGTGGAATGGGGTAGCGGGGAGTCCACCGGTAAGCCTCAAACCCTGGTGAGAAAAAGTAAAAATCTACAGATAGGCCTGGAAGCACAGCCCTTATCTGTGCTACTCAGAGGCCACAACATTAGGAGGCCAGTGTGGGATAGGTCAGGAGGGATGGGATTTGAGTGATCAGGGAAGAGAGAGAAGGAGGGGGAGGGCCTGTGAAATTCCAGTCTATTTGCTGTTTCACTGCAGGTGGACCCATGAATGAGACAGGTGTTGCCCTCCAGAAGCTCTCAGCTTGGAGGGTTGTAACATGGTAACAAAGGGCACCCTGCCCCCAGCTGACTTTCTGCTCTGGTTGGGGCAGGAAGCAACTGCCCAGGCTGTGGGCCCAAGGGATTTACTGACATTTACCATGGCAGCCCAAGACCTAGAAAGATCCCTCCACTACGGCAGGATTGTGCTGTGCTCGTGCTCAAATCATTCCAACAGAGCCTGGCACCTAGGAGATGCCCAGCCGATACTCGTGAAGTGTTTGTCTTGGTTTAACATCTTTGTCTCAGGAAACAAAAAAACACAAATAAACTTGCTTTCACCACACTGACTAGAACCTTCAGCAGTGTCGTCTTCCTGGGACCCAAGGGAAGTTTGAAGTATGCACTCGCCACTTGCTCACAGAGAGCTAGCAGGGCTGCCTCTCTCAGAGGCATCCTCAAGCTTCCATAAACTTCCAGCTGAAGGTGACAGATTTCTATGGAGCCAGGCCCTGAGAGCAGATTCCAGGCCTTCACCTGCATCCCAGGGCAGCCCACTCACTCCCTGGACCACCTGCTCAGGTGCTGGGCTCGTGTCTCAGCACCATGAGTCACAGGCTTCTACAGCCACAGTGTCTAATTTTAGGTCCCTGCATTGAGCTTGTTGACAGTGTGACCTTTACAAAAATTAAAAAGGAAAGGCAGTTTTCCCTTACAGATGACCTAGGATTCAAGTTTCTAAAATGCAGCCAGAAAAAGTGGAGGCTGAGAGAGTCACGGGGCGAAGGGAGTCATGAAATTAACAGTGGCAGAAACAGGCCTCCTTCTAAACTTATTCATCAATGGAAAGTCCTGAAAACGTTTCACCACGGAGAGCTGGGAGTTGGGCGTGCATGCACATGGCCAGGGCCTGGCCTTGCGAGAGGGTTCAAGAAGGTCTCCTTGAGGACCAGACATCTGAGCTGAGGTCTGACTTAGGGAATGAGCACAGAGGAGGGGCGGGAGGCATCCACACAGAGGATCAATATTGGCAAGGTCTCAAGCTGGAAAAGAATGTGGGAAGGAACCAAACGTAGGCCCCTAGTTAAGGTGGCCAGCAAGGGGGAAAATGGTTTGCAGTAGAGTTAGGGGTGAGGCGGGCAGACCAGCCCAACTGGTCAGTTAGGGTTCTAAGAAATCCCTCTATACACCCTCTTGTGAAGGGCTGGAAAGGAGCAAGCTGAAAGGGTACTATTAAAGAATCTTTTTCTTTTCAGGGCTGACACCCTTACAGACGGAGAAGCTACAGAGCTCCACTCAGAAGCAGGGAAACAATTCAAAGGCCAAGGTTCTACCACCACTGCCACCCCACAAACTCAAGGAAGATCAGCCCTGGTTGGAAAGGTTAACAAAATCCAAAACAGAGGGAACACAGTACCTCCATCAAGGTGAGTACAGACCCGGCTGAGCTGCCCATCTCCCCCAGGTCAGCAAGGTGGTGAGAAGAAATAACCCAGCACTCAGATTGTAGCTCAGCTGTGGAGACAAGTGGGCCTCAGGCTCAGTGGGCGGAGAGTCAGGGAGAAGTCCCCGTTCCATGAGCAGAGCTGTCCTTATTCAGTGGGAACAATATAAAAAGAAACTAACAGCAGAGCAAACACGCAAACCCATTACCAACTGCATGAAAAAAAATAAGAAAGAAAGATAAAAACACAGCATTTTAAAAAAAAAGAAAAGAAGTCAGTATGGAAGAAATTATAGTCCAAGAAATAGAAGAAAATTACCCATAAGGATTTATTTTGAGAAGAATTCAATAATACAAAAACTCAAAACCAGATGATAAAACAATGGAATAAAATTAGAAAGGAGGATTGCAGAGTTAAAGAGACAAGTTATAAACCAAAGTAACAACATTATTAAATAAATAAGTAAATAAATGGCTACAGAACTGATAGAGTTTAAGATCGAATTACTGACATGGAGTAAAATACATAAAAAAAAAGATTAATAAAGAAAAGGCTCAAGTAATCTATGGAGGGCAATTGGGATTCCTAAATTAGAGGCCAAGGCCAAAAACAAACAAACAAACAAAAACAGCAAGAAGGGGTTTTCAGAGAGCTAACAGAAAAACAAATCCTAAAAGGGAGGCAATAACCAGCCAAGGCAAAGGCATAGCCTCATGAAATTGCAAGTTTCAAAGATAGAGAAGTATTATTCAGCCAGCAAACAGAACCAGCAAGTCACCTCTAAAGGGAAGCATAAGCTACCCACAGGCTTGTCTACAGTGACATTCACAGGCAGATGTTCTCATGGATGCAGAACCACAGGTGACAGAGAATCCTTCTGGGGGAAAAATTACTTCATAATGAAACTTAGATCAACCAAGAGATGGATCAAAATGATGACTATAGCATGGAGAAACTGTGATGAAGCAACTAGGAGTCCTTACAGTCTTTTAAATATAGAAATAAAACTAAAACACTGAAATTATTATAAAGCTTAAAATTAAAAAACTAATAATTTTCAAAATTAGGAGGCAGGAATGGAAAGAAATAGAACAAACAAAGTATATACAATTTCCTCATCTTTCAGAGCAAGGGGTTAATTAACACTAAATTTGAAATTAAAAGTTCAGAATAATGATTCAAATCTCATTGTTTTTATAATATTCTTTCTGAATCTTAAGAGGATCTTTCAAGAAATAATATATTCTGTGGTGAAGAAACATTTATCAATTATAGCAATTTCCTCCATTTTACAGTAGTTTCTCTTTCCTTGGTTATATTTAAACAAAATTAAATGAATGTTTTAAAGATTTCCATGATCACATTTTTCTAAAATTAGTTCTGACTCTCCATCTATCTTTCTAGTTATAGTGAAGATAGATTATAGAGACATATCGAAAGTGGTGTTGACCTAAATTTAACCACAGTAGTTTCTGGATTTTTTTAGTAATTTTTCACTTTCCTCATTAACCTTTTTTGTTTGCTTCTCTGAAATGTTAATAGAAATGTGTGATTTTAATAAAAACAAAAAGTCACTTTTCAAAAAATAAATATGTCACACACAAAATATCAATAACATGTTGAGGAAGTTGAAGTAATAATTATGATTTCCATGTGTGCCATGCCCATTTACCAACCTCTATTTGCTAAAACACTTTCAGAACCTCCCTCTCCAGTTTTGGAAAAACATTTGTAATCTTCCCATTCTTGTGCAGTCCATGTGCACGCTACTTCACATTTTTCCCCCTCGCATGTCCTCCAATCAAATATTTAGAGCCTTTTTTATTTATGTCACCTGCTACTTGGACCCTGTCTCAGTGCAACCACTGGGGTGCCAGAAACACAAAGTACTCAGGGAGTCTGATATACTTTCAGGAATCTTTATTTAATTAACACAGAAGAGCTTTATAGCTGTCTCATTTCTCAGCCCCCTTACAAACACAGATGGATGGATAGCCAGAGCTTTTCAGCTCTTCCCCTAGAACTCTGATCCCAGGTCAGCCACATCTCAGTCACCTTCCCAAAACAGACTCGGACACAGGGAGGCATCCCAGGTCTCCCTCCCTCCTTCCTTCCCTCCCTCCCTCCCTCCCTCCCTCCCTCCCCATCTTCCTTCCTTCCTTCCTTCCTTCCTTCCTTCCTTCCTTCCTTCCTTCCTTCCTTCCTTCCTTCCTTCCTTCCTTCCCACTGCATCCTTCACACTTCCATCACACTGCATTGTGAAGCATCTCCCTACTCTGCCTTTCACCCATCCTCTCTTTTCTCCTACCACCCACCCAGTCCTCTAAATTATCCCCAACAGCAGTGACTCTAAACCTAAATATCCTGAAACAGAAATTCTCAAAGTATACAGAAACAAATCCAAGAGTACCAAAATTTCATAAAAAGAGAATCAGGGCTTGGGAAGGGATTACTGTACACACAAATCCCTGTAAGTAATACAACTAAGAACCACATGGATATGGATACCTGAATAATTGTACTACATATCTGTCATGGCCACCCCAGCTACTATCCATTAGCCATAAGCAGGGGGATGAGGGGAAGGGCATCTTCTTGTATCGATAGTTCTTAGTCTAATGGTGCATTCACTTACAGTAGTTGCTCTTATTAGGGCAGTTAGCACTTCAAGATACAATTTATCAAACCTAACAGTGATTCGTTCTATCTTATGTTTACTCATTTTATTAGGCTAACTGCTCTTCTTTGAAAAAAAAATATAGTTAGACTGTTCTAGAACTCTGGTTACACACACTAAGCTGAGAATAAGGCAATGACAATGTACTGTTCATTTATTTGCTCAAATCCCATTGGCATCTCTTGAGCTCTTGCCTACTATGTGCCCAGCTCATGGACCAGGACTTTGTATTCTTTCTCTTTCTACCATAACAGATTGCTGGGCTGGCAGGCCTTTCATAACACAGAGCCCTGTGCTGTGGCTCAGACTGAAGAGCAAGGACTTGGGCCTCCCTCCAATCTCAGTGGAAGGCAGGGTCCTTAATGGATACCAGCTCAGACCCTGGAACAAGGCCAAGCTCCACAATTTCTGTTCGACCTTGGACAAGCTAGTCACAACTCCAGGAATCAAAGCCCTTCTGGCCAAAATGGAGCGGCCAAAATGGAGCCGCAAAAGTACAAACCCCAGAGTGCTCTTGCATCAATCTGCTCAGCCTGCCATAACAAAATACCAGACTGGCAGTCTAAACAACAGAAAATTATTTCTCACAGTTCTGGAGGCTGGAAGTCTAAGATCAAGGTGCCAGCAGGGTTGGTTTCTGGTGAGAGCTCTCTCCTCAGCTTGCAGATGGCCTTCTCACTGTGTCCTCACATGGCCTTTCCTCTGTGTGTGGGGGTGTGTTGGGGGGAGAGCTCTGGCATCTCTACCCCTTCTTATAAAGATATTGATCCTGTTGGATTAAAGCCCCACCCAATGAATCTTAATCACCTTCTAAAAGGCCCTCTTTCCAATACAGTCTCATTGGAGGTTAAAGCTTCTGCATATGAGTTTAGTGAGGATACAATTCAGTCCCTAACATTGTGATAATTAAAATCACTAATACACATAATGTACTTACGTAGGACAGTGCTCATACATACTACACACTTAGTGAATGTTAGCAATAATTATTAGTATTGATATAGTTGTTATCAAAATAGGGAGTGTCCAATATTTCATGATTAAAAGGGTTTTGAGGAGTCGCATGAGGTAAGAAAGGCAATGTCCTTCATTTTATGATCAGGTTAGACCAGCCCTTCCCACAACTCAATCTGCCAGAATTCAGAAAGCTGTATAAACACCAGAGGCATAAATGTGATTAGTGAGATTTTCATAAAGACGAAATTTTCACAAATATTTTATATAGACTAAATTTCATCTGAATTCTGAGACTGTATCATTTTTCCTTTTATTTTCAGAAACACACAGTTAGGCATTTTCAGGATGATGACAGTACACATTAAGTTAAAGACAAAGGAATCCCTTCCTTTGTCTGATTTTTGGTGTTAAACTGACCTTCTAACAAGGACGTACCATGATGGAAAGCTGCTTTCTTGTTTCCATTTGGGCCTTGTGTGTGTATTTTTAATGGAAAGCTTTTATTAGTAACCTGATATTTTGGAGGATCATTTTTGGCCCAAAGCCCATGGGCCAAAGCCCACTATGTCCAATATGAACCAAAAAATCAGAATTCTCTGCCCCAGGCCTCCATTTTCCAGATGGGTAAGTTGGATCATGACCTCACTTGGGTGTTTCCAGGTGCTCTCACCGAAGTCTGGAATCAGCCACATGTGGGCTAGGATGCCCAATGCCATGCACAGGGACACACGTGAATGCTTATGCTTATTTGTGGGGGCTGGCAATTAAGAAAGTCTCCTTTGTGCTATATTGCACTCAGCAGGACTGACTTAAAAGAAAGTATCTAAGAGATATAGCACCCTGAGTTAGCTGAACTCTGACTAAATTTGCTGAACAGTCTGTTACCACTTTTCCCAAAGGACAAAGAAGGTTTCATGGAATAATCATGAGCGATTCTCCTGGTACTCACATTTTTTAATTATCTGGGAAACAGTCATTCCCCTTCATTGCGGGATCAGGCAGAAGGGTTGGCATTTGAATCATCACACCCTGACCTGATGTGTTAAGCCTGAATTTATAATCTAAAGCAATAGACAAAATACAGACTTTCTTATCTGCATCTCATTCTTGAGCTGTTGGTAGTGAAATCTGTGTGTACGGCCATATCCTGGGTGAACACATTTTCCGCTTGGCTAGAAATGGGTGTGACTCCTGACCAGAGGCTTCCCAGCAGTCCCTAAAGCTATTTGCTGTCATGAATAAGCCAATGATTCAGGCTCGAAACACGAAAACCTCAGAAGTATGGGGTCATGGCATCCAGAGCCATCGGCTAACACTGACTCTAAGCCATCCTAAGCATAGGTAGGTATTCTCAGAAGAAAGGAGCCCTGTAAAGTAAAAGTAGTAATGACAACAATAACACCAATAACGTCAATGCTAACATTTAGTGAGAGTTTGCTCTGTTCTAATTAACATGATGAGTATTTTACTCACTTCAATTAATCCTCCCTACAGCCCTATTAAATAGGTTCTTTATTATCCCATTTTATAGAGGAGATATCTGAGGCACAAGCAGTAAGTGATGAAGTAGATATAGGAAAGTCCTTCCTACTTTTCAAGAAACTTTCAAATCTCTGGTGAAATGAGGCATAGAAGGCCAGTTTAACTCAATCTCAACAGGAAGCCATCTTTAATTGCTCTGGTGAACTCTGATGAACCCCACCCGGGGGGCAGATCGAGAGTCCCAGGGATCAAGTTAACTCTTGTAGGGCAGCCTACTGAAAGTGGCCCAGAGTAGGAGCCCAGGGGTCAGGATGGGAAAGTCAAGTTCATCATGTGACAAAAAAGGCCTCAACTGTAAGCATGATACCAGGGTGGTGGTCCACAGAGATCCAGCTTCCCCTTGGAAGAAACTTTAGAAATCACAAACTCCATGAGGTCCCTACCAGGCTGCACATCCTCCATCATGGCCACCCAAGCTTCCTCACCAGGCCACAAGGTGGAGTGTGACATGACTGTCCTCTCTCTGCCACCTCATTTCTCTTTTGGCCTCAGGTATCCCCCCAACACCCTCCTTTTGTAGCACACCCCACCCCACAGTACACCCTCACCCCAGGAAACACATACCTGAATCTGCTGTGAGACCACTAATGTGGCAAGAATGGCCCAGCACAGGCCCTTGGGTGGGAGCTCTGAACTCCCTGGAGCTCTGGGCGAGGGCCCTTCCCTCTCTGGAGCCTGAAGTGGCCGATCCCCCTAGACCTTCCAAAGAAGCTTCTTAGAGAGCTAATACTCTGTTTTGTTGCCTGCTTACCCTCTGATTAGGCCCCAGCCAATTAATTCTTGGGCCTCTTTTTTCCTTTGGACTCTGTCTTCTCCCATTTCTTGCCTCCCCAAAGCTCCAGCTCCTCTAGGCCTTGAACTATGGAGAGGGCCTCTCTGAAGGCTGCCGTCAGGGTCGCTGTTTGTCCACAAGGTTGGGGTGCCTCAGTGGGGAGTGGAAGGAAGCCCCCACTGCAGGGAAGCTCACAGTTGGGGGCCACTGGGAGGAGGGATGCTTGCCCTCCTCAGTCATCTCAGGCTGTTCCCAGGCCTTCACTTTCAACTGGCAGTGGGACAGAGGCTTAGCCACAGCCAGTTAAGTTCAGGACAAGCAGTTTCATCCAACTTCTCTCCATCCCCTTGATCCCTTTGGAGATTTTTAACATGAATGTACTACATGTAAGAAACTCCCTATGGCCACCCAGAGTCACCCACTCCCTTGCAGGACACAGCATTTATTTTTCACCAGGCAAGTCCACACTAAAATCACAATTACCTGACTGGCAAGACATGCTGAGAGCCCACCAGAAAGGTGGGGAGGAAGGTCACACTCACCTTGTGGATGAATTGCTGAGGCCAAAAATGTAACTGTCACGTAGTGTGGTAGCAATACTGCAGAGGGATGCAAGCTTCCTGAATACTTGTCCGGACTTCCAACCACTACTTCTGTCTTGGTTTTGGTCACTGCCTGGGCAAAGGGGCCTGGGAGAAGGAGTCACTGCAGGCCTTCAGAGAAACAAGGCCCTTCCCAGAGGCCTTCACCAGAGGAGGCACCAGGCCCCTGCTGTGGAAGTTCTGCAGCCCAAAAACCCAAATGATCTGTTTTGTATGGGTAGCATGGTGGGGAAGAAGCTCACTGCCTAAGCTTCTGACTCCATGCAGAGTCTTCCCAGAACTCTGTCCTGCTCCCCTTCACCTCCATACCCCTTCTTGCTAAAATGCTTTCCCACCCTACCCCCTCCTCGGCCTGTTTCCTGAGGAGATCCTCTGGCCCTAAGATATGTCTGAACTGAGATAGTGAGGGAGAATTAGCATTGAGCCCCACTGAGCCATGAAGGGAACTGAAGAGGTGAATATTTTACACCTGCAATTAGTCAGACATACAGAACTGTGCTCACAACTAGTTACACCTGCAAGTGGTTAATTGCTAAATAGCAAATGCAATTAGGCACTTACACATTATCTCTAGATGAAAGTTGCCAACATAGTAGTCACTGATATGTGAGTGGTCATGAACATGCATGTGCACATGCACACAAGGGCACTGATACATATCACATACAGGGCACACACACAGATATAGAGGGGCATACACATATATACAACAGCACATACATACACTCTCTGATAAAGGAGTAAACACTGAACAAAGCAATTTGATCCTCCAGGTTGGAGATTGAAAGACACGAAGGGGAGCCTTTTTATTAAAACATTGAGAAGCTGCATTAAAGGAATCTAGGTTAACCCAAGCCTTATATTGATACCTAGGACACAGTCGAAGGCGCCGGCACCAGATAAGAACAGCAGGGCACTGCAGATTGTTCTTTTGATAAAGACAGAGCAATCGTGGAAAACAAATTGGGCCCGGCACCCGGGGCCAGGCTGCAGAAAAGGCCAATGTGTTCAGGCCTCGCTGGCAATTGTTGATCCCTGATGTAACCCATTATTTAACTGCACAGTCGTAATTGTTATATTCACAGGGTTTTTTTCCCCTTAATCTCAAAATACCACTTTAGAAAGTAACACACAAAATCAAAGAGTGACCTTTAAAAATTCTGCTTAATGCCTTCTTTGTAGCCCTTTCTTCCTTCCTCCAGTTTCTCTGAGCTGTGATACTGAGTTGTCATATTTTCAAAAATATTTCCTTTTCAGCAGCCGAGTGAGGAGGAATACATCTGTGTATTTAATTGTCGTCAGTTCAGACGTGGTAGACTGAAGAACCTCTTCAGCGGTAATGAGATGCGCTGAGGCACGGAACTGGCAGACTGGGGGACGGAGCTGATGACTGGGTTACGAGAGCAGCTCTGCCCACTTACAGAACACCTTTCCGTGGGATCAGAGCACTTGTCTGCCTCCAGACACGCCACGCGGCCACCTTGCTGTCAATCTTTCATTCCATGTGAAAAGAATCAACTCCCCTCCCTCCTCTCTTCCTTTGTTTCTTTCTTCCCTCTTTCCAGCTCCTGTTCTCTCTTCCTTTCGTTCCCTACTTCATTCATTAACAAAAAGGAATCGATCAGAAATCACTGGAAATGATCTCTGCCTTCTAAACGCTCATAGTACAATGGCAGAGAATAATCTTTGATTATTGTTTCCAGGTCTCTGATTCTGAAAAAAAATGCATGAGTATTAAAATAAGTAATGTACCGAGCCCTGGCTGGCATAGCTCAGTGGATTGAGCGCGGGCTGCAAACCAAAGTGTCGCAGGTTCGATTCCTAGTCAGGGTACATGCCTGGGTTGCAGGCCATGACCCCCAGCAACCACACATTGATGTTTCTCTTTCTCTCTCTTTCTCCCTCCCTTCCCTTTCTAAAAATAAATAAATAAAATATTTTTTAAAAAGATAAAAAAATAAGTAATGTACCCATTGAAGAGTAAGGTCTTGGACTCAGCCCACATTTAAACTTCAACTCTGCCCATTTAGTAGCTGTGTGACCTTGGACAAGTGACTTAGCCCCTTTAAAGCTAAATTTACTCACTTGTAAATGGGCATAATAGAGCCAACCACTCAAAATTACAGCAGGGGTTAAACTGAACTCTTAGCAAAATGTCTGGCTTCTTGTAAGAGTTCAGTAATAATGAAATAATAGTTATTATTATGCTTAACCATCAATGACATATTATTGAGGAAGGATCCAGTAATACTGGCTGTCTTCAAGGAGAGTCTAGCTATGCAGCCTGAAAAGGTTGCATAGATTTTGAACAACTCTGATAAGATTATGGACTTCTCCAGACAACCTTTCACCTTTATATGCTTAGCACCTAGAGTCATACCTGGCGTAGTAGAGGTGCTCACTAAACATTAGCTAGGTGGACTGGTGGATGGTTGCACACAGGCATGCATGCATGAATGAAAATGTGGAGAAAAAAAATGGCATCCAAAGGGGGGCAGAGATACTGATTTAAGGAGAGCATTGTGACAGTCACATAGCAACCAGGGCAATTTGTCATTTTTCCCCCAGCTGCCTGTGTTACAGGGGCAGGGTTAGATTGTATTTCCTGGTCCTTTTGTAGTGGGTGAGGCCATGAATCTAGTGCTGGCCAGTGAGTTGTAAATAGAAATGATGCGTGCCACTTCCAAACCAGGGAATTTAATTGTCAGTGCAAGACCCACCAGTTCCCTCTCCCTCTCACAGACGACTTCCAATGGCATGAAACAGAACCCTTGCCAGCCCATGATGGTGATGAACATGCATTTTGAGGGGAAATAAACTTGTGTTGTTTTAAGCCACTAAAGTTTTGGGAGTGTTTGTTACTGCAGTATAACCTAGCTTATACTGACAGGTATAAGCACAATCTCATAACCAAATCTGGTGTGGCTGGAGTGCTGGTGAGAGGACCACCATGTGGGATATGAGATAAGGAAGTCCATTTGCAGTCACCTTTTACTACCAAGAATAAAGAAGTTGGTCACCATGTGTCCCAGGAGACCCTAATGTGTCATTGACGGCTTAGCACAATGAGGATGACCCTGCAAGGTCTGATACCCTGCCTGTCCTATACTCATCAACCTGGCCCAGCTTCGATGGAGGGGAACCCTTGGAGCTCATGGATAGAGTGTTTTGAATTTCCAGGAAGTTTTCTCTTCATCCTCTCTTCTCTCAGAGATGTTTCCAATCCTTATACTCCCAAGGGTTATACCAGATGAAATATCTTCCCTCCAAGGTAATGTAATGTTGTAGCTTATGAACAACAAGCAGAGAATCCTCCAACCATAAAATACATAAGCCCTGTCCTAGCATGGTGCCAAATAATCCACCTTACATGCACTGAGTATTTATCCCCAGCAGAGGATGGCAAGGTACCTGACTCTCCTCTGACCTGATACTACCAGGAAAAACTAATTGCACAATTTGGAAGATCTGTCTTCTCACGTAAATGGTATTTCCAGGTATTACCAGAGTCTATAGCTAGCAAGTCTTTCTAGATGTCACACAGAACCTAGATCGATTTCATCAGAAGAAAAATAGTCTATTGTAACATTAAAAACATGGGTGTAAAAACTTGACATTCCTCTCATTGGAGGAGTAGGGTCCAAGGTCAAGTCCTCTTGAATCTAGATGGGCTTGTCACTTCTTTGACCAGTGAGGTATGGCGGAAGTGATGATGAATGACTCCTGAGACTATAAAGGCCATGTAGCTTCTGTCCTCTCCACCCAGACAATCTCCCTTGGATCCTTGAACCACCGTGTAAGAAGTCTAGTGGCCCTATGGTCCCCGCACCATGAAGAAGCTCAAGACACATGGAGAGAGCACCTGTATGGCTCCCCAGTTCCAGAACGCGCAGCTGAGTTCTGCCTTCCAGTCATCCCAGCCCACAAATATACCAGACAGGTGAGTGAAGAAGGCTCCAGATGATGCTATCTCCCAGACATTCAAATCTCCCAGCTGAGGCCTCTGCCATAACCGAACAGAGGCAACCCATCCCTCTTCTGCCCTGTCCAAAGTTCTGATCCAGAGAATCTGTGAGCATAATGAAAATGGCTGATACTAAATGAATGAATTCATTCAGAGGAGTAAGATAGAGTAAAAAGTGATTTTTTATACAGCAATGGGTAACCAAAACACAAGTCTCCCAGTGCAGGTCCCAGGGGTGCAATGTGAAGATAAACTAAATGACTTTTGCATTCAGGCATCAGATAACAGTGGGAAAAGAACATATGATTTAGGGCAAGAAGATCTGGGCTCAAACACCATCTATAACCACACACTGGCTAGATGGTCTTGAGCTGGCCATTCAGCCACTCTTGATTTCCTTCTGCAAGATAGGAATAATATGATCACAACAATAATGTCCTCATAAGATTGTTAAAAGAATAAATGACAAAAATAGTATAGTCTGCCATGCCCTGTACCAGTGCTCCTTGTTGCTGTCAATAGAGAGAAAGAGGGCCTTGCTCAAATTTATTTGAGGCAAAAATATAACCCTAAGCTATGCATGGAGAAGGGAGTGAGTTGCACACATGCACACAGACACATACACCCCCCTCTCTGAAGACAGTGGGTTCCTGTGGAGCAAAAGTCTAAAGTTGCAGAGAAAATTGAAACACATCAATCTACTGTTTCTTTTTCTTTCTTTCTTTAAACATGCACCTTTATCAAAGTTTTGAAATTACACAATAGCTTCCACAAAGATCTAATTACTAGATTTCTTCCTAAGATTCTAAGTTAAAAATAGCTTAAATATACTTCTTCTGTCAGTCAAATCATAAGGTAGAAGATATTGTACCATTCTAAATATAAACTGAGAATATTTTTTTTTCCCTGAAGAAAAATCCTCCAACATCTTTGTTTGGTTTCCTTGGGGACTTTGACAAACCAATATCATGGGAGGCCAGGACCAAGACCCCTGGCCTCACTCTCCACGGGGCCAGCATGCTGGGAGTGTTAACTCGAAAAGGCTGGTTCTATGTCCCTCCTCTGAAGCCAGATGGCAGCATTGTTCACCACCTCTCACATTATTTTGTAGCTCCCACAGCACTCTCATTCATTCATGCATGCATTCATTCATTCATTCATTCATTCAACAGATGTGTAATCAATCAGTTCTTGTAATACATGCACTGGGCCAGGTGAGGAGCCACAGAGGTGACCTGGAGGCTGTTCTGCCCTCAGAGAGCTCACAGTCTCGAGAGAAGCCCAGGAGAAAGAACATTCTGCCAGGACAGTGTGACAAATGCCATTGCAGTCAACGTTCCCAAAGCATCAGAAATGGGGAAGCAAGAGCTGCTCAGGTGCCTTTGTGGGGGACCTGACAGGGACGGCTAAGGACTAAAGATGGAGGAGCCATTTGAGCATGAGGCTCTGTTCCCAGCACTGATGATCTCCCATGTTCCCTGGGGAGAGGTCTCTAGCCTTACGCCTTCTGTGGACAACCCAAGGAGCAGCGGAGTCATCTTGAGAGAATGGAAAACTCATTCCTCCCAGGGTGGGGTGAGAGGGAGGAGCATCTAGAAGGTGGAGGGGAGGGTGAACAGGGAAAGTCACAGAAAATGAACCTGTTGGGGAGTACTCCCCACACAAAACAAAACTGTGCATCTTACCCCAGGAGCAAATTGGGGGACCCGGGGTGGACTACAACCCTGGAATCCTGTATGTGCTTGGAATGATGGTGAGAAATAGGTGAGAGACTTGGGAGGGAAAGGGACAAGAGGGTACCCTAGTTCCTGAAAGGGAGTCTGTCGGAAACATTTTGAGCCTTGCTACCTTCCCTTAAAGGAAAGCTTGAAAATGAGGGAACAGATATTAATATTTTTGGGGAATCACCACAGTGTGGACCCCAGAGGTACTATTAACAGAATGCAGGGTGCGGGATGCAGAAGCCCATTCCACCCAGGATGAATTTCCTCCCGGCCCCTCCCGCCCCTCCGCAGAGCACAGCTTTGTTCTGGGCAATTTCTGAGACATTCTCTTTCATATCCCCATGGCTCTGCAACGGCACCTCTGACAAGCACAGCTAAGTCTACACAAGTGCTTCCTTTCACAGAAGCTGTGGCTGTTAGCAGCCTCAAGCACCTCTCCTCCTCCACGCTGTGAAACTATGAAGATGGGACTGCAGATGGAGAAGCTACAAAGACATTTCTGCCAGGGTTAAAACATCCACAAAGATGTTACAGATTTTTAATTTTGACACACTGGGTCTCAACCAGAAGTCAATGTCCTCAAGGGCCTACATTTCCCAGAAGAAGGAAATGTCCCAGGGTTCAAGGCTACAAAGTACCCACCTACTGGGAGGCTGGGTACAAAAGTTGGAAGAGGTTTCTTTCTATCAGCATTGTTGCCTTCTCAGGGCTTTGGCTACAAAGTTCCACAAGTGTTGAGGAGCAAACCCTAACCTTTCTTTCCCCAGAGCATTGTTATAGTAGAAAGCAATTTTGCAGAAGTTGTTTAGGGAAGTACATGCAACATGATAAAAGAAATGCTTAGGTCATTAGAAGTGTTCTAGACCCACAAAGAGGAGCTAGTGACTTCTCAGAAAGCAATCCTTAAGCTGAAATCCAAAAAATGAGAAGTTAGTCCCGCAAAAAGGGGAGCTAAATTGTTCTACAACAAAATCTAGACAATATAGGAGTTAGCAAGCAGGCCAAAGGTTCCATGTCATCTCAGAATGGTCTGATCATCTTTCTTTCGACTTCCTTGTGAACTGGCTCTGCCCAGAGTCATCTTTACTGAGCCGGGGAGGAAGTTGTTCTGTACTTGCCAGTGGGTTGCCAGAGAAACTGGTGCATCGACCCAGCAAAGCTTTGAACTCATGTGGGGGAGGGATGGTCAGTTCATGGCTGCAGAAACCAAAGCAGGCGGAGGGCAGTCATACCTGGCAACAACCCACCAGTCCATCTAGAGCCATGGTCCCCAACCTTTTTGACACCACGGACTGGTTTCGTGGAAGACAAGGAGGGAGAATGGGGGCAAGCACTGGGAGGGTGGGCAGGTGATAGAGGTCAGGTTCCTAACAGGCCTTGGACTAGGTACTGGTCTGGGGACTGGGGACCCCTGGTCTAGAGCGTCAGTTCATCAGCTATAGATCATCTTACTTCCCAGCCTTTATTTTGCCTGCATCAAATATCCTCATCCATTCACTTGATTCTGTTGGTATCCATAGCTCCAGCCTCATTCCCAAAAGAAATTTAATGCAGCCTACATGTGTGAACGCACATCCTCCAGTGGCAACACATATCTTCCCCTTTCATTCTGCCCTCTTAGCTCTTTCTATTATTCCATCTTAGCAGATAGTTGGGGTTTTTTAACCCACTTCCCTATGCTAACTTTAATCTATTTCTATAATCTCGCCATACGCATAAAGAGAAATGTAAATGATATGACCTGCTCCTGAGATTACTGGACTAAATGAGATGATGTTGACAAAGCCCTCAGCATAGAGCCAGGCACACAGCAAGGTGTGGGACCCAAATGGGCTGCAGGTGAGGAGAGACGAGACAGTCCCAGTAACCTGTCTCTGATTCCAGAGCAGCAGGAGCCATGGCCTCACCAGAAAGTCCCCACCACTGTTCTCCCCCAGCCTGCCCCTCACCCACATGGCCTAAAGTGTATCTGCTCTGTCTTTGCTCACCCCCTGTACATGCTCTTTAGCCTTATTCTCAAATCCAGGCCATTGTACAAGGCCTCCCCCTGGGCAGTGCTCTCTGCCACCAGGCTTGGGGCTGTGAAAGGGAGGGTAGCCCTGACCCCTGGCTCATCAGATGGGGCATCAGAGGTCCCTAAGGTCTCTGAGTCTCTGGAAAAGAATTTCCAACATCAACTCTTAATGCAATAGAACAAAGTTAACAGCTTTTGAAACAGCTTTCCTTCTACATTTAAAAATAAGATCATGAAAAGTCCCCCAGAAAAATCAATAGAGCCTTTTTAAAACTCCAAATCAATATGATGTGTGAAAGTTCTCATTAAGAGAGAGGTGGGGGAGGTCAGAGAAATAAGGAGAATAAAAAAGGAAGAGAGGGAAAGAGGGGAAGACAAAAAGAGAAACAGAGGGAGATTGGGGGGCAGCCAGGGACAGGAGAGCAGAAAAGGGCAGAAAGAAGGGAGGCAGCGAGGTGCCAAGTGCAGAAGCAGCCACCAGCAAGGGCTGATGGCCCCTTTTTCTGCAGGAAAGGGAATGAAGAATGGGACTGCCAACACTTCAGGCGCCCACAGTTGCCTCAGGCCTTGGCGGGCAGAGAGG